>NC_081303.1:20000-1270000 GCF_030435805.1 Mustela lutreola | reverse complement strand
CAGAATTATGGTGTCAGAAATAGATTGGGGTAGAGTAGGGAAGGCAGGATCATAGCAGAGACTCTAGGAGGCAGTGCCAGTAATTGAGGCATGGCAGTGGGAGTGAGGTTGGAAAGGAGATGGATTCAGGATATGTTAAGCAGGTGGAACTCGAGTGCTGAATTTGTAAGACAAGGGAGAGGGAGGAATCCAAAATGAGTTCCAGCTTTCTAACTTGGGAAAATGAATAGATGATGATGTCATTCGCTGAGCTGTGGCTAAGGGACAATGACACACACTTTGACTGCTGAACTGAAAGCCTATGTTAGGCATGGATGTGGACATGAACAGTAGAGCAGTGGTTGGGGAGCTCTAGAGGTTAAGAGAGGAACCTGAGCAAAGGTCTGGACTCAGAGGTCATGGGTGTGCAGGAAGGGCCTGAGACCATGGTGCGAATGAACACAGAAGGGAAGTGGGCAATATGTTAGTAGAATTCTGCCCGGGACTTCCAGGGAATGGCCATATCCAAGGGAGAGTTAGGAGAGGCCTGTAACGGGATTGAGAAGGAGTCATCGGACAAGTAGAGGAAATGAGGCGAAGAAGCCAGGGGTAAGAGAGGCGTGAGAAGGACAGAAGAGACGATGGCATAAAATGCTACAAAGGGGAACATTGGATGACCGCATGGATGACCTTGGGGAGATCATGGGGAGATCAGCTTCAGTAGAGTCCTGAGGGCAGAGGAGGAGACGCGGTGGACTCAGGACGGAATGAGAGGGGAGGAAGTTGGGGTGATACAGGCAGATGATCTAAGGAAGCAGAAGAAGAATTTTGTTTGTTTGTATTTTTTACCAAGATATAATTAACATAATGTATTATTTCCAGGCCCATAACATAGTGATTCAATATTTGTATATATGATCATATCTTTTTTGAAGATAATAGTGGTGTGAGTGTGTTTATAAACAGCCAAAAAAAATACGTTAGAGCTGAGGAGACTGAATGTGTGGCTACAAAGAGGGAGGGGCACTGACGGGCGGGCGGAGAGACAGGCCTTGGATGGGGGGTGGGGGGAGTAGCAGGGGACAGGTAGGAGCCCTCTGTGAGTACACGACAGGATGACCATCCGAGAAAGGTGGAGAAGGTGGTGGACTGGTGTCTTCTACAAGAACGATGAGGACCTGGAAAGGCTGCCGTGGGATAACAAGCTAAGGCTGGCTCAGGGCACTGAGAAGGATGGCCTCGTGGCTCTCAGGACTGAGTTAAGATGTAAAAGAATGGATTTTTTATTGTCATTAATGTGCATAGGTGTGTGATCTCTTTCTCCCTATACTTGGCAACTCAGGTATGGCAGTAAAGAAATGAGTGATTGGACTGACCCAGAGTTATGATTTCTCTGGGCAGGTGCAGTGGGTTCACAGATGGGGTGGGATAAAGTTGAGACCACTGACCGACGAGTGGTGGGGGTTTCAGACCAGGGTCCAAGAAAGGACTGGAAGACTCATTGAGGTGGCCAAATGGGTGCTAAAAGGAGGGCGCTGAAAAGACGAGAGGTTGTGGTTGGAAAGAGGGGCTGTGCGGATTCGATGGGGTTTCCTTTTGGGCGCGAAAGACACAGGTGATGCAGGACCGCTGGGGAAAGGGTTGCGAGCTCTCAGTGGAGAATGCTCTCATGTCAGGAAGTCAGAAGACCATAGGTGACAAGGAAGGAAAATGACAGAGCTACAGTGCATGAGCCTCAACGTAGGGAGAAGATGCAGAAAGTTTATAAGCAGGAACTCAGGGAGCAGTGATATTTGAGCTGGGCTTCGGTGGGTCAGTAGGAGTTCTCCAGGCAGATGAGAGCAGTGACGGAGAACCTTCAGATACAGTCGGTAGCACCTGGCAGTGCTTAAGTTCTCTTTCAGCACAGTATCTCCCGGGGCACAGAGCTCACACATACATACCCTACTTCCCTTTTTTCTTTTTTTCCCCCCAGACCATGGCCATTCTAGAAATAAAATCTCATGAAATTAACATAACCTTATCTCCTGGACACGTAAGCAAATTTGATTTAAATCTTGCCTGCGTTTGCCAGTTGTACAGTCTGGATAACCCGGTTACCACTATTTTCAAGAGAAAATGGTAAGAATTATCTTTGAAGAGTGACGCTTTGATGCCTTAACCAGTATGTGTATTTTAGAGCCCATTAGTTGTCCGTGACCTGTCTTCATCTTCTGTCCTCTGGAAGCTTCTGTGATTTGAGAAAGACTGTGGGCTTGCAGACCAGCCAGAGCTGGCCCTGAATCTTGCTGACACCATATACTGGCTGTGTGACATTTAACAGCCTGCATAACCTTCCCTGGTTGCCGTTTCCTCCTCTGTGACGTGGGGATGACATGCCTGTCCAGCGTCACGAGCACGACAGGAACTCATGTCAGTAAGGGCGATGACCCAGAACGCGCACCCGGGAAGCATCCTCCGGCTCTCCGATCGCCCCTGCCTCTCCCAGCTCTGTTCTCGGATGTCGGCTCCTTCCAAGCACTTGGCCGCTGACCCTTACTGTCTTTCTCTCAAAAACTGACTTCCCCATACTTGTCTGTCCTCTGGCTGCCACAGTTCACGCAAACACATCACAGTTGCCTGAAAGCATTTTCTTTCCTGAGTCTTGACTTCTAGCTTAGAAAGACCCAAGAGAAACAACAAGGAGAGGGAGAGTGGGAGGGGGTGAAAGGGAGCTCTTAGTGGACTCCTGGAGACCCGGCGGAGAGTAAGGGCAGAGCAGGAAACGGAGAACAGATGCTAGAACACACAGGAGACGCCTTCACAATAAAATCTCCAGCAGTACGCCTGCTGCCTCGCTTTGCTGAAGGTGACTGATAGCTTGTTATCATTTCTTTGTGTTCTTACTGCCTCCTGAAACAAAATGTTCTTTGAATAGGAAGCGGAAAATCATTTAAAAACTAAATCTCTCCAGTGGTTTGTCACGTTCTTTTAAAAAATATTTTTTCACCAAAATGTAATCCATATTTTGAATTTCTCCTACTTGCCGGACTTGTTTTATATGTTGTTTCTTTTAGAGGTCTGCGGCCAAGACAAACTGCGACTCTGTTCATCCTCTCAGAATAGAGTAGCCCATTGTCTATAAGGGAACGGTGCTCTCTGGGGTTGTGCAGCTTGGTTGCTCTGAGAATCAGGGAGGCTTGGCTGAGTCTTCAGAGACAGGACACTGAGATCCTCAAAGCTGCCAAACCCCGTGGCTCCTTCCCCTTTGCCTGTTGGTGCTTATGCTACATAGTCCGTGCACATTTCTTTGCAACTAGGTAACAACTGCAGGAAAAAAGTTCGTAATGTGAATGCGAAGCCCTTAACACAAATAATTCACAAAAGAAATACAAATGGCCAGTGAGCCTATAAGAGAAGGTCCTGCCTCTCTGGTAATGACTGTAAAGCCACATACAACAGCAAGACAAGCTGTTTGGACTGATTTGACATAAAACATGTCATTTGGCATAAACTGACAAATGACAAAAACCATTTGGCGTAAGACAATAGCCACTGCTGGTGCGGAGGTGAAGGGGGCCTGGAGAGAGTGTCCGGAATGTCAGCACTGGTCATTACTGGGCGGTGCGGCCCGGATGGCTTTCTTTTTATTCTCTCTATGTCTGAACGTGGCCCTGTCTGGTCCCAAGCCGACGGACACACTCCATGATTGTCATACATCAGGTGGGGAAATTAGGGATGCCTGAGTGGCTGTTATGCTTCCAAATCTTGATTTGGGCTCAGGTCATGATCTCAGGGTCATGGGATCAAGCCCCACCACCCCCGACCTAGGGCTCTGTGCTTGGGGCGTGGTGTCTGCTTAAGAATGTTCCCTCTCCCTCTGCCCCTCCCCACCCTGCATACATGCCCACATGTGTTCTCTCTCTCTCTCTTTCTCTCTTAAGAAAATGGGAAAGTAAAAGGGGGATGATCTAATTAATGTTTTAAAACTTTCAAATGAAAAATGTTAAATATACACAAATACACAAAAGTAGGTAAAACAGTATGATTAACTTTCTGAGAACTGTCTCTAAATTCAGTACTTAATGTTTTTTCTGCCTCTCTCCATTATTCCTTTTCTTTCCTTATTTTCCCGTTCTTCCCCCCCACCCCGTTTTTAAAGATTTTAATTATTTATTTGACAGACAGAGATCGCAGGTAGCAAAAAGAGAGGCAGAGAGAGAGAGGGAAGCAGGCTCCCCGCTGAGCAGGGAGCCCGATGCGGGGCTCGATCCCAGGACCCTGAGATCTTGACCTGAGCCGAAGGCAGAGGCTTAACCCACTGAGCCACCCAGGCGCCCCTTCTCTGCATTATTTTTAAGAAAATTCCTGTCACATTTCATCTGAACCCTAACTATTTCCACATATATTTCTTTGAAAAGGGATATTTTCTCACAACCACAATTCTATTTTCATGTCCAACAAAATTAACAAAAATCCATTAATAACTTGTGAGTCCAAATATGCCTTCACATTTTCTCAGTTACCTCAAAGAAGACTTTTAGAGTTGATTTGTTTGAATTAGGACCCAAATGAGGTCCAGTCATTGTGCTTGATTGTAATGCCTTTTAGTCTCTTTTTAGTTTGCAACGGATCTGCCACTTCCCTCCCCCGTTTTTGGTCCTTGACTTATTGAATAAACTATCTGAGTTGTCCTAGAAATTGTACCAAATTCTGGATTTGTGTATTTGCTCTCCTGCTGCCTTGCAAACTGAAGTTTAGATCTGAATCTTGACTAAATTCAAGTGTAACAGTTTTTGGCAGTACTCTTTCATAAGTGGTGCTGTGTATTTCTTATTGCATTACATTACACAGTACACAATGTCTGGCGGTCTCATTTTGAAACATGCTAAAACTGATCAGCGGTTCAGAGAGCAGCCTGATCTTTCCATTGTAAAGGTTCCTGCCATCCTTTTTCCTAATGTCTTTAGCATCTCTTGATATGCATTGCCTGAATTGTTATTTCATTACTGGTTATAAATGGTGATGTTCCAATTTTATTAATCCTTTTGCATTTAATAACTGTAATTCTTCTCTATCAAAAGAAAAATTCCTCATCAGCTAGGTCTTTTTTGATTTTTCTAAAATGTAGCCATACAGGACAGGTCAGATAAATGCATAGTTCCTAATCTTGTCCACATTAAAGTCCTACAAGCAATGACAAGCCAGTAACAAGGAATAGCCATAATGCCCAGATTGTGGTCTCTAAGTGACATTATACATCACAAGGAATTAGGGCTTTGTGGAAAAAGGGCTGATCCAAAGGCGAGGCTGGAAATAAGATAATAATGAACTGTAGTACCAGTAAGCAAAGACTCTGTCAAAAGCAAACAGACAAACAAACCGAAAACAGGACTTCATCATAAAGATCTCCCAGGAGCTGGTTTGAGGGAGCTCTTTTGGTACAAGATGGGGTACTTTGAGAATAAAAAAAAAAAAAAAAAATGGCAGCTGCGATTGATTGACTCATCTTGAATACATTTTATAAGTCTGTGAGTTCATAATGATACAGACCAAAAATAAGAACAGGTTGAGAACCACAAAACCGCCTGCTAAAAGAAAAGCGAACCCACAGGTAGCCACTGCAGGAAAGTAGGACACCAACTCCTTCCTCGGGAAATGAGTAAATTAAAGTGGAAGCTGATTGTGTTCGTGAAAGGGCACCATGGCTGCTGTGAGAAGAGAAAGTGGTGGGAAGGCGAGTGTGCAGACAGGGAGACTTGCCTTGAAATCCAGGGACTGTGCAAACGTCCGAGGTAGACAGACGAGCGAGCTGGTCTTTGATCTCCCGGAGCTCACATTTCCAGGGGCGTAGACGACCGCCTTGCGGCAGCCAGCGGACCCCTAGCAGCCATGGTCGGTGCTGACCCAGGATCTGGACGGCCTTACCTGGGCAGGGGCGGGAAGGGAACGTTGAGTGCCTGCGGGGAAGGGGCCGAGGAAGGCAGGCTGGATCTGACCCAGCCTAGCCACAGAGAGGACTCGATCACCCTGTTTTCAAGTTTTTACTTTAGCTTCAGTCAGTTCTAACAGCCAGTGTTGGGTCAGTTTCAGGGGTATGGTAGAGTGACTCGACACGTCCGCAAGCCGGCCGCCCACCACAAGGGCCCGTCTGAATCCCTGTCACTGTCTCACCCGTCCGTGCCTCCCGCCCTCCCAGATCTCTTTGGTGTCGTCTCCATCTCTCTGTTTGTGCCATCACACATGGAACTGGGGAGGAGGTGCTCGCTGGGCCAAGTGAGAGGAGATGGCCAGGAAGGTCAGGAACGGGGAGATGAGCACGAGAGAGAGCCACGGCAAGGCCCCCAGAACTGAAGGTGTGGACGGGCTTAGCTCAGCCGTGTTGTGCTGTGCGAATGCCTGAAGCATTAGACGTGATACGTCATCAAGACACTCCTAGGCAGACAGAAGTGAAAATTGGGCAGACTCTGGCTGAGGACCATGCGGAGGGTGATGCCGGAGGAGGTCACACAACCAGAGGCTCTGCAAAAGCCTGCCATCCTCAGGAGTGCGAAATAGCCTCTGCCCACCGGGAGGGAAACAATTTGGACTCGCTGTTTATGCGCAGACTTTTAGAGAAGGGTTACAGCCTGGTACCAAGCTAAGTGGAAGGATTAAGCAACTATTTCAAATAATAATCAATGATAGCAATTCAGGTCTGGCAAGAATGCAGTAAAACCACTCCTTTCACATACTACTGGTCAGAGTTAAATCAATACTATCCTCCTGGAAAACAATTTAATAACTCATTGAAGATTTCTAAAAAATGTTCTTTTTTCAACTTTATCTAAGTTACTGAGTTCACTAGCCTAGAGCTGTTTATATATCCTTTTTTATTTTTAACCTCTTAGTGTCTGTAAGGGCTATAATGTTTCCTCTCTTATGGTTGGTATTGTCAGTTTGTATCTTTCTTTGTTTCCTTTGGCTACAGGTTTACCAGTTTTATTGACTTTATTTTTTTAATCTATTTTTCTATTACCTATTTTCCATTATTTTCTGTCATTATTTCATTGCTTCTACTTACTTTTGGTTTAATTTGCATTGTTTTAATCATTAAAAAAACCAGTAAGCAAAGCCCAAACATGACTCCAGGACATACCAGAATTCTCTCTTTTTCAGGTAAAGTAAAAAGTTTCGGTTTGAATAAAGAAGAGTAGAGAGCTCCCAGCCTCTGAGGACGTCAGCATCTCCATTAGACCAAGTAAGTCAGTATTTGCTTTCCTAGAAACAAAAATTGCTAGAGAAACATTGTCCCTGGAAAGGGATAGGGGGCAAGAAAAACAATTTATTTTACTTTTCAGGTCAGTTTCTGTATTCAGTATTCCCAGTATATCTCATAAAAGTACTTTGCTTTCCTCAGTTTAGAAAAAAAGAAAGTCAGGGAATGATCTTTATCACTCACCTCCTGAGACCATCTTGACAAAAACTAATGAACAATTGTGAGGTGCCCCATGAACGCAGCTTTGAAGTATAATTGCCAATGTGCTAATTAAGAATTCACCAGAGTGTCAACATACCGACAGAGATTGAGATTCTCCAATTTACTTGAGAAAATGATTATGCTTCATAACTGAGCTGTTACTGTCATCATCCAGAGCGACAGGTGTTTACATACACAGGCCCCTGAGCCAGCTGAGCACTCGCTGCTCCGAAGAGTTCATGTCTTCACTAGGGTCCAAGGCACATGTAAAGAGAAAAGCGGTCCAGGCTGTGCCAATCTAAGTGCCAAACGAGTGGTGCAAGGGAGTCTGGGGTGCTCCATTGTTAAGCGTCTGCCTTCGGTTCAGGTCACGATCTCAGGGTCCTGGGATGGAGCCCTGCATCGGGCTCCCTGCTCGGCGGGGAGTCTGCTTCTCCCTCTCCCCCTCCTCTTGCTTATGCTCCCTCTCTCGCTGTGTCTCTCTGTCAAATGAATAAATAAAATCTTTTTAAAAAACGAGTGGTCCAGAACTTTAGAAATTCAAAGGGTCACAGAATAGAAGGGCTGTGATCCAAGATGAGTGAGGGCGTTAGGGAGAATTTTATGGAAGAGATGAAATTTATTGGTACTTTAAAGGGAAACACCAACGGAAACAAGAAAAAATGAAAAGAATCCACTGAGAGGAGTCAGAGTAAGCAAATGTGTGCAGGAAAAAGGGCTTATAATGCACTTTTGAAATAAGCAGAACAGTTGCCACCTGAGTCCCTAGGACAGTTACACGTCGTGAAATCACCAGTGCCCCGGTGTGTTTCATGTGAAATGGCTTGCATGTACCTTGCACGGAACTGGTGGGCCCATGACGCTTGGCCAGGCGTGGGGGTCGTTACACTAATATCGTAGCAGAGAAACCTGAGGCTCAGGAGCAAAGTCAGAGTGAAGCCGGCAAGTGCAGTCTCTGAACCCACCTCCACACCACAGCTCAGTGAGGACTTGGAGAAACAGCCTGAAGGGATTTGGGTTTTATCATGTGAGCAGTGCGGGTACACTGGTGGTTCGAATTCTTTGCAGGATATACTCAGTGAAGGGTTCCAGGAGGACAAACGCGATGGAATTCTGTAAGAGCGATTGCAGAGGGAGCTGGGAGGAGGAAGGAGCGATGGCCCTGCTGTGGGGCCTTACTCTCCAGCGGAAGCTGTGGGAACCGGAAGGAAAAGGTGTAAAGACACTTTTCCAAATGTCCGGGCTTCAACACATTTTTTAAAAAATTAAGGCTTTACCAGTCCTAAGTTGAAGGAGAAGGAGGGAAGGATTTGTATGTGTGGCTACCAGGATAGGCTGCCTGGGGAGGAAAAAGAATATATTCGATTTGGGGTACGGTGACTGAAGCACAGGTGAGGCGTCCAGGCAGAGACATGCAGCGGGGCACAGGAGTCCGTAGAGTGCTGGGATTTACAAGTGACCCTGAGGGGAACATATAAGTCGAGGTCAAGTTCAAGTAAGACTCTTTGAGGAATTCTCCTATCATAGCTGATTCTTCCTAAAGGATCGATTCTGCCTTATATGCTCCATATAGTTGAAGAGAAGTCTCATGCTCTGGAGAGACGATGAAAAGTTATGGAAAATCAAAGCTTTGAAGGAAGTCTTTGCATTAGCTGTAGCACCATCTGGCAGTATTTAAATTTTCTTTTTTAAAAAAATTAAATTGATTTATTTATTTTCAGAAAAACAGTATTCATTATTTTTGCACCACACCCAGTGCTCCATGCAATCCATGCCCTCCATAATACCCACCACCTGGTACCCCGACCTACCCCCCCCCCCGCCGCTTCAAACCCCTCAGATTGTTTTTCAGAGTCCACAGTCTCTCATGGTTCACCTCCCCTTCCAATTTCCCCCAACTCCCTTCTCTTCTCCATCTCCCCATGTCCTCCATGCTATTTGTTATGCTCCACAAATAAGTGAAACCATATGATCATTGACTCTCTCTGCTTGACTTATTTCACTCAGCCTAATCTCTTCCAGTCCCGTCCATGTTGCTACAAAAGTTGGGTATTCATCCTTTCTGACGGAGGCATCATACTCCATAGTGTATATGGACCACATCTTCCTTATCCATTCATCTGTTGAAGGGCATCTTGGTTCTTTCCACAGTTTGGCGACTGTGGTCATTGCTGCTATAAACATTGGGGTGCAGATGGCCCTTCTTTTCATTACATCTGTATCAGTTGAGGCAGACCGCCCGCACGTCAGACCTCCCGTCTCCCCTCTCCATGGTGCTGTAGGGGATAAAAGAGCGGCTGTCATTTGGAGAACTCCTTCACCCTTTCCGGACCTGTCACCCTTCCCTGCATTTGGGCATCATCTTAGCTCCCGCTGATGCAGTTCTCTTCAGTGAGAGAAGCACTGACCAGCAGAGTCTGCAAGTGGTTAAGGGACTTCCATGTTATGTTTCCATGAGTATTTGCTTCTTAAAGAGGGCCGCAGAGCCACGGCCATATTGTACGCAGCGTAAGTAATTGTCCACAGTAGAGTGTCACCTTCACCGCGCCGGGAGGGCAGAGGGCAATGGGGAGGAACCTTTCCTGCGGCCATCCAAATGCGGCCGGGCTCATTGCAGAGACTCCGAGCTCTGACGACCGTGGGCCTCCCCTCTAACCAAAGCCCACCCCCCACAGCAAAGCCTCAGCCACCTTCCCTGGGGGGTCGAGGGTGGGGCGGGTGAAAGAGACGAAGTACGTTCCCGGATAATGGGGTTTTCTCGTGGTTTTCCACGCTGGACTTTCTGGAGTCCATTTGGCTTTAGCGTGTCAGTCACAATAGAACACTTTTTCTAAGGTTCAGCTGTTCAGCTCTCTCTGCCTCTACCAGCCCACGGCTGATAAGATCCGGAATGGCTGGACCTGGAGTGTGGCTGCTCTAGTGTGTTCCTAGGTTGACGAGCCAAAGGACCCCCTGGGCTCTGTGCAGCCCCGCGGGGCTCACCCGGGCTCCATCGAAGGGCTTTCGCACGTAAATCCTTCCGGAAGCGGAGTGTTGGCTGGCCTAGAGGTTCCAAATTGCTTCCCGTCCAGGGGGCGTCAGAGTCATCTGGGAGGGGTCTCAGTGTTAGAAAGTGGACGTTGTCCTGTCTTTCATTTCAGCAGGGACATGACTGAGGCTGGCTCGTTTTCTAAGTCTTACTTCAGGGGAGAACATTCAAAGCATGTCCCCCATGGGATGCGCTGGTTCCAGCTGACCCTGAAAAATACCAGCACGAGTGTCTGTGACTAAGGACTCGCCTTCCCAGTGGGACCGGGGTTTGCCTTGCAGAGGCATGTTCCTCTCACCCAGAGGGACTTGCTTTGGAAGAAATCACAGACCTGGTTTCTGACTGTTTTCTGTGAGCCTGTGTTTGATGGAGTATAACTCTGTCAGGAACCAACCTTGTAAAGGGGCCCCTTCAGGGTGTCACATATTTTGGTTTTGTTTGTTTTTGTTTCTTGCTGCTGGTGACAAATTCTGAGTAGAGAGTCTGTCCACCACTTTCTGGGTCGCTCCCTCCGTGCTTGGGAGCTGGGTTTCAGTGGTACGCGGGAGAAAGCTCGCATTCCTGCCGCCTCCGGCAGGAGTCTTCGAGGTACGACGTGTTCTCCTTGCTTTGCTGAGATGACATAGACTCAGATTCGAGCATCCGCTGTGCATTATGATTTGGGGAGGAACAGAGTTTCATAAATTTCGCATGTCTGTCCCGGGTAGATGTTCCCTTTCAGAGCTGAGCAACTGGTGTGGTTTTATGGGGAGAGAGAAGAAGCCTCTGCTCCCAGTTTAATTCACTCTTTGAATCAAGACGTCTTAGAACTCTGAGTCCATTTTACAGAGAAAATGACTGAGACACGAGGGTCCAGCAGCACTTCCTCATGAGTCTGCAGTGACCCTTGGTACTGAGTTAATGATTTGTCTATCTCAGGAAGCTGCGAGCTTTTGTGGTTAAAACATTGTTTTTGACTCATCTCAGTGTCCCCTGCCCCCAGCTGGGACGTTAATGGGCATGTGAAATGGTATTTGATGGCAGCCGTTGCCATCAGTGTTATCGTTGCTGCCTTTAAACGGGGCCGCGCTCCCTGCGCAGGGGACTGTCGACACCGAGGAGTTCAGATGGTCCTGTCGGGAGCGCCGGGTGACTTCCCAGTGACATGTTCAAATAAGGGGCGGCCGCATTTGAGCCACGGGGTCTTTTCAACCTCTCACCCCCCGCGCAACCCCTATATCCAGTTGACCCTGGAATGACATGGGTCGTGTCATGGGTCATGACCTTTGAACTGTGTGGTTCCACTTACACATGGGTTTTTTCTCAAAAAACATAGCACAGAACTGTGAACATAGTATCTTTTCGTTATGATTTTCTAATAACATTTTCTTTTCTCTGGTTTACTGTGAGACTACGGATAACACACAACGCGCACGTGTTGGTCGGCTGTCTGTGGTACTGGCTGGGCTTTGGTCGCCAGTAGCTGTGAGTGATGAAGTTTGGGGGTCAAACACCCGAAGCAGACTTTCAGCTGCGTGTGGGGCCGGCATGCCTAACCGCCACGTTACCAAGGGTCACTCGTGCGTGATCCTCCACTCTGCCCTAGATGAATTCTGTAGCACAGTGTGGCAGCAGTGGCAGCAGTGACAGTGGGCCGGCTTGGATCCACTGCCCCTTTGCCTGACATCTACCCCTCTTCACCCCCATCTGTTGAATGGAGGCCCGTGGAAGGCCCTGGGGTGTTTCAGGTGCGGTTATTCCTCCAAGACCCAAGTGCAAAGATTTCTCCTGTGCTGCTTGCTTTACCTCATTCTTTGTTCCCGACCCCGATCTAATATAGCATAAACCTTTTGAGAATATTGACTGCACTTCAACATTCCTTATGTTTTTTGTTTGTGTATTTGCCCAAAACTGCACACATATTCCCCATCCCTGAGGGATTCTGGGAGATCTTCCCCAGGGTTTCCGAGCGCATTCAGTTTAATTCAGCAAACGTTCATCGAGTGCTCAGTAAATACCAGATGCAGGGTTAGACTCTGAGAACCCGAAGATGAATTAGATGTTGTATCTGCCCTCAAGACTCTCACAGCCTGGCTGGGGAAGTAGGACACACACACCGTCAGCTGTGCAAGGACGTCCCAGAGCAGAGTTACAGAGCCCTGTGTGTGGGCACACTCAGGCTGGAGGACTCAGGAGTGTGGAAACTGGGGTGGCGGGTGGGGGTGTAAGTTCGGGACAAATTATAAAGTGCTTTGAATGCCAGAATAAGTAGTGGGGATTTTGTTGTGCTGTTTATGGGTAAATTTCTGAGAGGAAAGACAGGATTTGTGTTGTAGATGTGTCCTTTAAATACTGAGGTGAAATTGGCATAATATAAAATTAACTATTTTAAAGTGAAAATTCAGTGTGTATTCACAATGTTGTACAACCCCCATTTCTTTCTAGTTCCAAAACTTTTTCATCAGCCCCAAAGAATGCTCAGTATCTCTGAAGGGATCACTCTCTATTCCCTTCCACTCATCTTCTTTCTGTCTCTGTGCGGTTTGCTATTCTGGATATTTACTTCATTCACAAGGAATCATATAGGGGCGCCCGGGTGGCTCAGTGGGTTAAGCCTCTGCCTTCAGCTCGGGTCATGATCTCAGGGTCCTGGGATCGAGCCCCGCATCGGGCTCTCTGCTCAGCAGGGAGCCTGCTTCTCCCTCTCTCTGCCTGCTTGTGATCTCTCTCTCCCTCTGTTAAATAAATAAAATCTTTAAAAAAAGGAATCATGTAATTTGTGATCTTTGTGTCTGACTTCTTTCACTTAGTGTAATGCTTTCTTGTATTATGTTTCAATCCTCCGTTCCTTTTTATGGATAAATAGTTTGCTGTCCATGTAAACCAACAGTTTATCCGTTCATCTCTCGATGGGCATTGGTTTTTTCCCCCCACATTTTGGCTATTATTAATAGTGCTGCTTTAAACATCTGTGCACAACTTTTTGTGTGGACCTATCTTTTCATTTTTCTAGAGTACATACAGGCATGGGTTTCCGAGTCACACGATAATCCCATGTTTAACGTTTTGAGGAACCGCCAAGCTATCTTCCACAATGGTCGCACCATTTTACATTCCTGCCAGCGGAGTATGTTATCTCATTTCTCCAGATTATTACCAACCTATGTTGTTTTCTCTTGCTTTATTGTAATTGTCCCAGTAGGTGTGAAGTGGTATCTTTTCGTGGTTTTGGTTTGCATTCTCTTAATAACCAGTGGTGTTAATGTCTTGTAGATCTTCTTGGGAAAAATGTCTGTTCAACTTGTTTGCCCATTATGTGTTTCTGTAAGCAGTTTTGTTGAGTTATAATCTATATACAGTTCACTTACTTAAATTGTATAATTCAATGGGGTTAATATATTGACAGAGTTGTGCAGTCACCACAATCTAATTTTGGGATATTTTCATGACCCCAAAAAGAAATTATGCTCTTTAATAGTCCTTCCTCATTCCACCGCCTCCTTGGCCCTAGCAACCATTAAGATGTTTTCTGTTTCTCATCGATTGGCCTATTGTGGACTTTTCAGAAAACGGAATCATACAATATGTGGGGCTTGTGATTGGTTTCTTTCACTTAGCACGTTTTCAGGGTTCACCATGTTATAGCATGATTAGTCCTTCATTCCTTTTTGTTGTCAGTTAATAATCCATTGTCTGGAAGGACCACATTTAGGCGTCTGTTCATTATCTGCTGGACTTCCAGGTTGCGTTCACCTCTTGGCTCTTGGGAACAGTGCTACTGTGAATGAGAGTATACCTGTATTTGCTTGAATACCTGTCTTCAATTCTTTTGGATTATACCTATGAGTGAAATTACTGAGTCATGTGGTAACTCCAGGCTTAACTTTTTGAGAACCAATGAACTGTTTCCAAAGTGGCTACAACACATACATTCTCACAGGTACTGTGTGAGCGTTCCAATACCTACATATTTTCCAATACCTACTGTTGCTTTGTGGTGGTCGTTCTAGACAGTGTAAAGTGGTATCTTTTATGATTTTGATTGGCATTTCCATATATATATATATATATATATATATACATCCTCTAACACATGAAGAAAGAGGGAAGGTAGAGAATTGTTCTGATGGCCCTTCCTAGAGGTGTTTTATCAATTTGTCCCACATTACATTGACCAGAACTCAGATGTGGGGCCCCACCTCCGCAAGGTGGCCAGGAAATGTAGCTCCCCTAAAGATGAGAAGAAAATGAGCTTGGGGATCAGCCTAGGTCATCAGGGTGTGGCAAAAACATGCACATGGAGACATTTATACAATATGGTAGCTGTGTGGAGAGATACCGCTTCTATATGAAGAGGAAAAGCCAAATGAGATTGGTTGGTCATAGAGAGAGGCCTCGTGTTGATATTGAATTCAGAGAAGGGATCTCTCTGAACCATCTCTCTCTTACTTTATAGGCAAGGAAATGGTGCCTGATTAGTAAAGTGTCTTTTCAAAGTCACCACAACACAATTGCTTAGTAGAAACTGGAACTCCTAGGTTGATCTGCTTCTTGGCATTCAAGAGTAGAATCACAAATGCCAGCATTGTTTGGAGAAGAGCCTACTTGGTCCTGGCTTCAGACCAAATTTAAGATAATCAACCTTAATTTTTTTTTCTTTTAGTGGAACCGATATAAAAACCCTTGAAGAAATTCTTCAGAACTAAAAGTAGATATTTAAAGGGAGAGAGAGAAGGATAGGAGGGAGATGAGAGCAAGAGAGACCCACTCAGAGCCAAAGAGCTGTTGGAGAAGTGATTTTATGATGGGTGGTCTGGCCTTTTCATGTTGTTGGGTCTGGGGGTTTATAAGATGAATTTTACTTCCAGTTTTCTAGTCCTAAGGAGAGCTAGCCCCTGGCGAAAACTGAAGGTAAAGACTGTCCTTAGGTCTTCTGCCCCTCCTGTGTGTGCCACTCCGACCACCGGAGCTCCAGTAGTACCTCCCAGCCCCTCGTCAGAAAGCAACGCCGTCTCTCCATTCCCTGAGTAACTCAGCCGCTCCACTCTATCATAGTTCTGTATAAAGTGCTAGTGATATATGTTCATTATCTCCTTTAACTCTCACGTATATCACAGGGCTGTTTTATTCTAATTTTATAGATGAGAAAATTATTGTTTCCAGATGCTTTATGTACATTATCAGATCTCCTACAACATAAATCATGTTATATGTCTTCCCTTTAAAATGTGAGGTGTCAGTAGCAGGTTAACTGATTCCCCCAAGATCACCAAGCTGGCAAGAGAAAGAGCTGAGTTTTAAACTTAGTTCCCAAACCCATGCTTTTTGTGATGCTTAATAATAATAATAATAATAATAATAATAATAATTACACTGATTTTATTATTTTTTACTGTAATTTTCATAGCTTTCCCAGAGAAATAATCCTGAAATGGGGTTCTGTGAGAGGATTCTTAGAGATGCAGTGCTTAAGCCCAAGACTGAATGTGGTTGTTCAGTTTATAGGAGTCTTTCAGCTGCAAGTTAAAAATAACCCAAAAAACCCAAAGACACACAAAAAACCAAGTAAGCAACAGATTGTTTCTTTTCTCTCGTAAGAAGCCCAAAGGCAGAGCCGTTCCACCGCTGGTTCGTGGCAGCTCAGGGACACCATCAAGCACCCAGGGTCCGTCCGTCTTTCTATTCCGTCAGCTCTAGCCATTTGCTTTGCTCTTGGCTGGCTTCCCTGGTGGTCCCAGATGGCATTTTCATTGTAGGTGACAATATCCAGAAGCAGAAGAGGAAACTGTTAAACTTGTGTCCTTTCTAAGAGTGGGGAAAAGTTTCCCAGAGCCTCACCAGCAGATTTCCTTACATCTCTTCAGCCAACATCGTGTCATAGGTCCCTATCTAAACTCCTCACTTTCCAGAGGCGGCGCGGTTGCCATGCTCGACCGCAACCAGTCCAGACTTAACCTCTTAGGCTTTGGTGTCCCCTGAAATAACTGGCTAGAATAACTAAATAAATAACTAAATAACTAACAGAATTGGAATTCTGTTAGGAAGAATGGTCAAGGCCCAGGGGTGGGTGGGCAGGAGGCAACAGTGATGATCACATCCAGGCACCAGGGCTTGGTAGCTTAGGGAGAGAAGTAGAAGCTTTCAAATTCAGGACAGAAGTTTCTTGCTTTCCCATGAGCCCAGCCCCTGCTTGAGACTGTTAGAGTTAATACTGGAAGTGTTTGGGAAAGAATTTTCACATTGTTTTAGGGTGTTATTTTGAAATTACAAAGATTCCAAGCTGGTTGACCGAAAACCATATGGAAAAAATCCAAATTATGATTTACTAAGGGTTACTTACACGACTCTCTTTTGGACTCAGAGATTTCAAATGACTTTAGAGTCATTTCGTTTATAATCCTCTGACCCCGTTATAATGCTTGGCTTCCTTTTACAGTGTCTTTGATCTAGACTCTGCTTGAACACATTCTGTGACCAGAGGCTCACTACTTACAATCTATTTCCCCTGGGGGCAATTCTTTTTTGTTGAAAAGTTATTTTGTTTTATCTTGGGAATTATTTACTTATCTATGTATTCGAGAGAGAGGGAGCACGCACGTGAGAGAGAATCTGAAGCAGACTCAGTGCTGAGCGTGAAGCCCCAAGCGGGACTGTACCGCGCGGCTATGAGATCACGGCCTGAGCGGAAACCACCAGTCGGCTATTTAAGAGACTGAGCCAACCAGGTGCCCCCAAAAGCTATTCCTTATTTTAAACCAAAATCAACTATAATTACCTACATGTATCTTTTACACAGACATAAACATGCTGTGTAAAGAAAACAAACAAAAAAACCCACAAAAAACAGGTTTTGGAATCAGACAAAGTTTAGAATCTCAGATTTGCCCTTGCCTGGTTATACAGTTGAGAGTCAGACTCTCCGGACTCAAACCCCAGGCTTGCCGTTTGCCAGTCGCACGACCTTCCAAGAGCACTTCGCTCGTGCCTCTCTCCTGGGCCTCTGTTTTCGTTCCCACAAGATGAGTCCTTCAGCAGCTTGTGCTTACTGGAGTGAGGTGACCCAGGTCTGGGAAGCCATCGTGCGGAGACAATGCTTGTCGTAATTACTAAAACCAACTGTGAGGACTTACAAGTATTTAAACTCTCTGATGCTCAGTAAAATTGATGTAACCATCCCTCCGTTCAAGATTTGCTATGTGACTAAATAAGACCATTCATACAGAAAACTCAAAAAAAGTTAGTCCTTCCCAAATCACTTGCCCAAGGCCTGCCTGGAACTCAGCAGCTGCCCTATAAATACCATCTCTCCCACCAGCTCCCTTTTCCCCATGAAGGTAGAGAAGTGAAGTTCGTGGGGCGGGTGGGGCCCGGGCCTCCCGTGGATGCCACGTTTCTGCCCAGAGCAAGTCTGGCTGCTCTCAGGGTCAGGGCTCCCACGGTTCGTATCTCCCAGTCCCTGACCAGAAGCTTCTCACGGACAGGGCCAAACCATAGGCATACTCTTACCTGCCGTGCTTATTCCCTGGCAGGAGTTAGTGCTCAACGCAGGCTGGTAACTGAAGTCACTTTTCTCTGGGCCTTTCTACAGGCTCTGGACTCCCAGTGAGTGCTCTGCAGACATTAGCTCATGATACTGGTATTATTACATAACAAACTCAACTGTCCGTGCAGGCGATGAAGGGCTGGTGGGGAACACAACGATTCCAGATGCCTGCGGGACCTATGTCCTTTTCTCCCAAGCCAGAACTCCCATAGTTCACTTCTCCACTCCTAAAATGCAAGTCCTGCCCACGGAGACCAGCCTTCACAGTGGGCAGGGAGGACTCAACGTCTCGAACCTGCTTCCTGCTTTCTTCACCCTGGCGGGGGCCACATTTGCAGTTCACGGTGCAGCTTGGGTGTATGCAAACTGTACTTACGGGGATTAACTAACATTAGTTTGATGATTGCTGCCCCTAAACATGTTTCACCTAAATCACTTATTTTTGCCTTTCAAATGGTAACTGCACAATACATGTGAATTGTGGCACGTGAAATCAAAACATAGATCCATTCAACCCAAACTTCTGTCTCTGCTATCTCAAGGTAAGGATTGTGGAGAAGCCTAAGGGTGCTATGGCATAAATTTAAAACACAAAAGCAATTCTTCAGAATATTATGGATTCACCATCATAGATTAATTGTATTTCCTGAGTTTTTATCAGGGAATGTCACGGTCATCCGTGGGTCTCGGGATCAGGTCTGTGCACAGATGGCGGTCTTGTGGTCACTCACTGACTTCCTGCCTGTCTTAGCAGACCTTAGAGAGCGAGTCCACGAGCTGGCTTTGTGTGGCCCCAGCTTTCAACCCTCGGTACGCTTGAACACTAAAGAACTTTTTCAGATCCTTCCTCCCTGGCAAGGAGGCACAGACCCTTTTTCCTTCAAGACACAGGAGGAGAGGTAGGAGAAGCGTGTTTATTTAAGAAGCCAGAAATCCAGAAGATTCACTTAACTATTCATTCTTTGGGAACCAAGTCAAAAATCCATCGGTTGACTCCTACTTTTGTTTTGGCTTGGCCGGACGTCTGTGTGAACAGCCTTTCTTATGACAGTTTGGCAGCGAGACTCTGGTCAGGAAGGGGAGAACATACGAATGTTTTCGTTTCTCAGCCACAATCCTCACCCACCCTCCCCTTTGCTGCCCTTTCCCTGAACCGAGACGAGAGTTTGATTGGGGCTTTGTTTTGTGTCTTGGGCAAAAGTTTTGGGTCAGCTGAGGTCAGTTCTCATTTTATCTAAATCAGTTTGCCCTCCTCAATCTCAATGGAAAACCTTCAACAAAAATACTTTTACACATAAGACTTCATTTTCATTGAGTTCTGTGTTGGCAAAGGAGCCAGATCCTTATCCCTGGAGGCACTTAACTTCTTAAACAATGTTTTATTAATTTTTTTCAAAGAACTTCTGCTTCATCATAAATAAATTGGCTCTCTTGCTTCTCAGGCCGACTCCAGAAGTTTGTGGACTTTTGACATTTCCTAATCTAAATGAAGACACTTTCTCAAACCTATAGTAAGGAGGCAGGGTCAGAGGACTGGTGGGTCAGGAAAGTTGGGTTAGTCTTGGCTGTACCCTCAGGTGTGACCTTGGGCAATTTCCTAAACCCCGTGGCTCCTCATCTAAAAAAAAAAATAGGGGATTGGATACTAATTAAAATGTCTTTGACTCAAAGATTTAATGACTTAGTTGATAGAAACAAAGAAAGCCAGGACCCAGAAATAAATCAAAAGATAAATAGATTTATTTTAGAAATATGAGACCCATAAGTAAGTCAAAAGGTGGGTATTAGATTTATTTTAGAACTCGAAATCTTCTTTGTGGTCACCAAGCAAGGAGCGCTTCTTGAGCCATCGGGACTGTAGGGATGTCGGGAGCCTGCTGGAGCTGGAAAACCCTAGAGGTTTTTCTGTCAAATCCATCCCTTTCTAAACAGGCCTGAAGAAGAGCAGTGACTTGCCTAACACTGGCTACAGAAAGCCATCCTGGGTTCTTCTCCATTGCCGCCATGGCTCTTTCTCCTGTCCTTAGACCTTTGTGATCAGTGCTGTTCATGTGTGTTCTCAGTACCTTGTTCTGGTACCTGGCGTGTGTGTCTCAGGGATTTGAACACATAACAGAGACACTTAAAATACCACCTTGTGAATTCGTGTCTTTCATCCTTTCCATTGGTTCTGTATGTTCTAATTATCCAGTGTATGCAAGCGTGAAAAATACCTTCTTGCCACAATTTCCAAAGTCTGTCTTTACCCAAAGTATCTGGATAGCTAGAGTACAGATTTATTTTGGGGAAGTGAATAATCATGATTGCTGGCTTTTGGAAGTTTATAGACTACATTAAAGAATATAAGACTATAGGTTTTGTATACATTTCCTCCCCCAATTTGATCTGTTTGCAGTGTTCCTCAGACAATAAGGATATCTCCTCGGATTATAGCAGTACGCACATTCGCTTCAGAGTTTCAGTACGCACATTCGCTTCAGAGTTTCCAACATACACTCTCCTGTAGAGAGAAAGCAACGTAGTATCTTGCTTTCCCCACCTTTGGAGGAGTAAAAAGTGTCATATACATGAATTTTTTCAGGCAGTAAGTATCTTTATAAAATCCCAGTGCTAGTTTTAAATTTGATACTGTTAAATGGAATATTTGATTAAATGTGTATTTTTAAAAAATTTTTTGGGGGAGGAGTGAGAGGCAGAGGGAAAGCATGTCCAGGAGACTCCCCACTGAGCATGGAGCCTGACACAGGGCTCGATCTCATGACCCATGAGATCATGACCTGAGCCAAAACGAAGAGTCGGACACTTAACTGACTAAGCCACTCTAATGCTAGAGTAGTTATAGATGTTTTTACATTTTTACATTTTACATTTTTTAAATGATCAAATTTCATTATGAACATCAATTACTATACTGTCCTGATAATACAGTGATCACTTCTATAGAAGTACATGGGGCCATTTGTATGTTTCTGGTCCTCGTACTACGGGTCTGTTACTGGCAAGGTCCTCCCGTGAGCTTCATGTCAGCTTTGAGCACCCCCTTGCTCACCTAAAAACACAGTGGCTTCGGGTTTCGCAGCCAGATGAGCAGATCTGTCGGAACTGCGGGGAGAATGAGAGGAACGGGAGTCTGAGCGAGGCTTGCCAGACCTTAGTGCCTGGACTCTTACTGCCCGAAGAGCCCTTCTGTTCACTCCAGCAATAACTAGGTACTGGGAGGCATTGTCCCCAGGGCCTACAACCATGTATTAGTTTCCTAATTGGAACTTTGGGTCAGTTTGTTTATGTTCTCCTAGCTAACAAAACTGACTTACGTCACTCTTGGACCTAGACTAGCTATGAATTATGAATGAGCAGATAAAAAAAATTGAGTCAAGAGAACTTGGCCCGCACAGTGCGTTGTCCCACAGCCCGTTCCGTTCCCGGGAGCAGCACATAAGAGTGCTCAAGAGAACAAGCCAGAACCAGGATGACTTAGCATCCAGTCTGAGTTCACACCTTTTAGCTCTGTGACCCTAACAGTTAACTCACTTAACCTTTTTCCATTCACCTGCAAAATGCACATGATAATAGTGCACGCCTCCTGTTTCGTGAAAGTTAATTGTGATAATGCAGGCAAGGTGTTTTGTGCATGTCTGGCAGATTGCAGATGCTAACCCTTATTTCAGCGCGCACCTCCTTGCCTTCCAAATCCCTCTCATGTCTTCATCCGTCCAGACCGGCTAACTGCAGTGAACCCCACTATGGGCGCTCAGGATAAGAGGGGCTCATGTAACAGAAGTTTCTTTCTCATCCTTGTAAAGTGCAGTCCATAGTGGGCCGAGGAGAAAGTCCGTCCCACAGTCGCTCAGAGACTCGGGCTCCCCCTGCCCGCGGTCTCCATGACCGCCTTGGGCAGGGAGCAGCGGACCATGGCCTGTGGGCCACACCAGCCTGCTGCCTGTTTCCGCGCAGTTCACGAGTAAGAATGGCTTGCACCTGCTCAGATGGCTGTGTTTTAAATAGCTATAAAAGTACATGAAATCCTCGATTTTGTCTGTTGGCCCACAAAGCTTGAAATATTTACTACCTTTGCCCTGTGAGGGAAAGTGTGTCAGTCCCTTTCCCGGGGCCCGAGAGCAGAAGCCGCTGCCGGAGCCCCTGCTTTGGGCTGTCGGGTGAAGGAGATGTGGAGCAGCACGTCGGGGGTCTGAGGCCAGTTCCGGAAGCAGCGTGTGTTATTCCTACCACGTTCCTTTGGTCCGAACTCACACCTATGAGCCAGGGAGGCTGGGCACTGTGGTCTAGTGTATGCCCAGGCGCGAAGGAAATGGGTTGTCGCGAAGGTGACGCAGGACTGCCAAACCACCGTCCTGGCTGACCTCCCTCTGTGTGGCCCCACACCTCCCCTTCTGTTGCACCCTCGCCTCTGACCCGCCTTCCTCCTCCCTAAATCCCGCCGCACTCCCCACGCCCCTCCCTGCACTTCATGGAACACTCTCGGACCGTGTCCCGTGGACGGCTTCCCGGTTTCGGGGCCCTCTGGTCCCGGTATCTCACGCCCACTGTCTGCCCGCGGTGACGTTCACGCACCTGCTCCGTTCTTGGGCTTGTTTTCTGTCCGTGTTCTTGCCACCCAAAGAGGAGACACCCCGGGCCTGTGCGTAGCAATCACTCCTCTCGGCACCTCTTCCGAGACTCCAACTCTGAGACTCTCCTCTTTGTCCGTCTCTTAAATTCCCCGTAAGCCCCTTCCCAGGCGCCCTCTGCCTTCAGCCTTCATCGCAACCTCTGGCCCCTGGTGTCTCTCTCGGACACTGTCCGGGTCTCTCTGCTTCTCCGAAGCTCTCGCACTCGCTTCACTTGCTCTCCTACTAAGCTTGGACCCAGGGATCAGTCACAGAAACGAGGCCTCCTGGCCCTGAACGGCCCCACCCCAGACCTTCTACCCATTCTCCACTGTGAGTGTCTTCACCTCCGGTAAGAGAAAGACAACTATCATATGATCTCCCTGATATGAGGAAGTGGTGATGCAACATGGGGGCTTAAGTGGGTAGGAGAAGAATCAATGAAACAAGATGGGATCGGGAGGGAGACAAACCATAAGTGACTCTTAATCTCACAAAACAAACTGAGGGTTGCTGGGGGGAGGGGGGTTGGGAGAAGGGGGATGGGGTTATGGACATTGGGGAGGGTATGTGCTTTGGTGAGTGCTGTGAAGTGTGTAAACCTGGCGATTCACAGACCTGTACCCCTGGGGATAAAGATATATGTTTATAAAAAATTAAAAATTTAAAAAAATACATAATAAATAAAAATTGTAAAAAAAAAAAAAGTGGCACATATACGTGTTTCACTTCTACTTCTAAATTGGTGAATGTAGCAAAAGAAAGTAAAATAACGCACAGGCCGTTTTCTCTGAAATTCTGATCTCAGATTCTGATTCCTGAATCTCCGTCCTGGGCTGAGTCCCCAGATACTCACCATTCCGCATGTATACGCTCACCCTGCTGCTCATGTGGAGTTTACGCTTTGCTTGCGTCTGTATTTCTCCCTCACCTGCCGCCGCCTCCTGATTTACTCTAGATTCCTTCTAGTTTACTCAAAAAGATGTAGTTTAAATGATTCACTCATTAATTCAATGCATGTTTATTGAGAAACTGTCGTGGACCCTATTATGTTTTTAGTCTGATTTTCTCTGGCCATCTAATATGGGGAATCTCAACTTCCTCTTGATTTCAAAATGTCTCTGTATCTTCTTACTCCTGTCTGTTCCTTCCTCCTCTCCCAGAGGGTGAAGAATTGCATGGAGCACTGGGTGTGGTGAAAAAATAATGAATACTGTTATGCCGAAAATAAGTAAAAAATAAATTAAAAAAAAAAAAAAAGAATTTCCCCTTCCTTCTCAGGCTGGCACATCTAATCTCATTCCTTTTCATCTCTGTCAGACCAAGTCCTATAATTTCTTTATCTTCTATTCTGCATGTTCATTTATGAGCCCAAAGTACAATTTAGTATCCTCTATTCTAGAAAAGTAAGTGCTTCTAATCCTACTGTTCCTTAAAAAAAAATCCTGCTTTCTTCTTTTCATGTCTCACCATTTTTTCCCCAAACACCTGCTTTGTATATTTTACCACAAATTAATGTATTAGTCTCCAGCCATTTGGCCACCCCCCCACTCCTGAAAATGGGTCTCTGAAAAGTAGCTACTGACATACTCATTGCTAAGCCTCTTATCTTTTCTGATTGCTTATTTCTTCTGATCTTTACTGTAAAACTCTAAAAATTAATAACCTTCACAATAAACTATATGAATTATAAGTGTCTTTATAATATGTCTCAATTTCTGGTGGTGTGTGTTTGTTCATCTTCAAGATTATTCATATTAGCTATTTCTTTTTCTGTGGGTTTTGGCACAGGACCAAGGAATTAGTGACTTCATCCAGATTATTACATTTGTGGGTATAAAGTCATTCTTTATTGTCACTTGAATTTCTATGGGAAGTAGTTCTCTTTCATTTCTTTTATTTCTGACGTTAGTAATTTCTGTCGTCTCTCTTTTCTACTTAATTACTCTGGCAAGAGGCTTATCACTTTTATTGATCTTTTGAGGAAATAGCTTTTGGCTTTGTTGTTTTTCTTCTATTAATTTCTTGGTTTTAATTTCATTGATTTCCACTCTAATTTTCATTATTTCTTGTCGTCTACCTATTTTGGATCTAAATTGTTCTTTTTCTATTTCCTAAGGTGGAAGCTTAGATCATTAATTTTAGATCTTTCTTCTTTTCTAATAGTTGCAATCAATGTTATACATTTCCCTCCAAGTGTTGCTTATGCTGCATCCCACAAATTGCATTAACTTGTTTTCATTTTCTTTTTTTTAAAGATTTTATTTATTCATTTGACACAGAGAGAGAGAGATCACAAGTAGGCTGAGAGGCAGGCAGAGAGAGAGAAAGAAGCAGGCTCCCCACTGAGCAGAGAACCCCATGTGGGACTCAATCCCAGGACCCTGACACACTGACCTGAGCTGAAGGCAGAGGCTTCACCCACTGAGCCACCCAGGCGCCCCTGTTTTCCTTTTTATTTGGTTCAAATACTTTTAATTTTTCTTGAGATTTTGTTTTCATTGACCCACGTGGTATTTAAAAGTGTACTGGCTCATCCCCAGGTATCTGGGGACTTTTCAGCTCTCTTTTATTAACTTTCATTTCAATTTCATTGTGCTCTCGCAGCACACTTTCCATGAATTCTGTGGTTCTAAATTTGCTAAGCTGTGTTGTATAAGCTGAAATGCAGTCCGTCCAGGTGAATGTCACGTGTGACCTTGGGAAAGATGCGTGTCCGCGGTCGATAAAGTCGTCCGTCCTCATTTCTTCCGTCTCGGCTGGCATTCACTTCATTCACGTGTCAGCGCACGTCATCGAATATCTTGCCTCAGCTATTTTGAATAAACTGTTATCTGTTAGATCAATTACGAAACAGAAAAAAAAAAGGGACTCCTGGGTGGCTCAGTGGGTTAAGCATCTGCCTGCCGCTCGGGTCATGATCTCAGGGTCCGGGGCAGAGCCCTGCGTCAGGCTCCCTGCTCAACGGAGCATCTGCTTCTCCCCCTCCCGCTGCCACTCAGCCCCCCTCACCCCATGATCGCCCTTGCGTGCTCCCTCTCTCTTTCTTTCTCTCTCTCTCACAAATAAATAAAATATTAAAAATAAAAGAAAAAAATACTTTTTACTTCATCTTCACTTCACCCTTCTCCAGTGGTAACTTCTCAGCACCTGACAGCTCTTCTCTCTCGATATTGTAGTTGGTTTCTCAGGCCACAGCCTCCTCACTGACTGCAGTAGATCCTAAGCCGTTCGGAGGTTAGAACCAGAGACTACTCATCTTTTAATGCCCAGTACTTAACCTAGTGGCTGCACCATTTCAACTAAATGTTGGTGGAATAAGTTAGATGAAATCAAAATAACTAGATTGCAACGGGTATCAATTTTTTGTCAACATTGGTGGAGTCCTTTCTATGCCTCAGGCGCTGAGCTAAGTGCTTTATACACCTCGTATCTTTCCCTTTGATTGAAACCCAATGAAATAAGTATATACATCCCTATTTTGTAGATGAGAAAATTGAGGTTCAGAAAGGTTATGCGGTTTGCTCAAGATTACACAGCTAGTAAATGGTGAAGCTTAGTTTCATATCCAAGCATGTGTAAATCCAGAACACAAAGGCTCGCTTCCCACAATGCGGGCTGACTGATGTGCTCCGTGGCTAATTGCTGAGAGTGGCCCCAGCTTCCCAGCGCCATCAACAATCCCCTGGATTTGAACACTGATCGCTGTGTCATCACCAGTGCAGGATTGTTTCTGGGTCGTGGTAGCCCTCAGTAAATCCTTATGAAACCATTATAAATATAAACGAGAAAATAACATTTTCACCATGTCTGAATTTAGCAGGCTTATTTCTGAGTCATCCAGTATCCCCAGGGCATTATGAGAATTAACATACAGAAATGTTAATGCAGATTCCCCTCAAGATCTAGGTGTGAATTGGACTCTTGGAGACAGAACCTGGACTATTTTAGGCCATTCATGTAGGATGTTTTAAGTGAATTCTTCAGACTGCTGGTTGAACGGAAGCATGCATATTCTGTAGGTGAAAAAAAAAAAGCTAATGCACCAAGCATGGGGGTCTCCCTTTTCTGAAAGGATAATATGGACAAAAGCATCTACATGATGTCACAGAGGCGTCTGATTGGCGAGCGAGTGCCGAGGAGCCCCAAGAGGTTGCCGAATCTGGGGCAGCACCTCCTTCCCCCCCCAGCTGTGGGCACCGTAGGCCGCAGGGTGGTGCGGGCCAGGCCCTCAGAGCCTGCTTCGCGCCCAGGAGGACCGCGCTCTGCTGGAAAACCCACGATGTGTGTGCTGTGCTTCTGTGGCTCCGTGGGGACCTGGACGCTGTCCTTGGGCGCCTTCTGGATGCGGTCTCATCAACAAGCCGGGGAACACACTCCTTGGCCTCGGCGGCGGCAGAAGCAGAGAGGGGGCTGCCGCCTGGTGGCCTGGTGTCCTGCCGGCCTGGGCTTGACCTTCCACACACGGCCCTTTCGCTTCCAGCCGGCCCGGCTCCAGAGCACTGCTGTCCTCACCCGGCAAGTCAGGAGGCAGACGGCCCAGGCGGGAACCGCTGCTCGGCAGGGAGCGAGGCCGCTGCTCCCTGCGGGGACGAGTGTGGGAGGGCGTCCCACGCAGACAGACGCTGCGCAAAAGCAGAACATTACTCTATTGATATTGCTGTTTGAGGGGTAATTGTCGAGCTGCAGCGTCCTGGCCTGTGGCTCCCTAGTGATGTCACAGAGGTTAAAAGAATTCAGAGATTGAGACGGAAACGCAAGGAAATAAGAATAACAATAGGCTTGGGCGATTAGGAAGAATGTATTTTAATCTTTACTTGTTGCAGGGTATGAACTCACAGTGCTACTACAATTTGCACGCTCGGCTGTACTTTTTAAAGCACTTAACATCGCCCTCGTCCGGTTCGATCCACCTAGTGACCGGAGGAGGAGGCTGGTGACGTGGCCCTCTTGTCTGGGTGAGGAAATGGGTATCCAGGTGCTGCCCTTTGTCTGTGACCTGTCGTCGCGTGCCTGCCCGGTGACGCCAAGACTCAAGCTTCTGGTTCTCAGTCCCGAGGCTTTCTACCCAGGGAGAGTCAGGATCAGAGCTCGCCGGCTGTACGTGGGGCACGGTGAGAAGGTTCAGCCAGCGAAGCTGTGTAGGCTCCAGGGGACTTGCTGTTGACCTGCAGAGCTCGTGGTGGGTCACGTGCCGCCATCCCTGGGGTCGTGTTTAATCACGCGGCAGTGACTGTAGGTGCGCCCCAGTGCCCAGACTGCAGACCTGCACAGACACAAGTGCTGCCCCGTGACTCAGCCTTATCCGCCCCCACCCCCACCCCCGATGGTGGTAGAGCAGGTTTGGTAAACAAGTGTGCTTTGGGCTGCGGTGCTGGGCACCACTGGGACCAGAGCAGAAGTTTGTTACAAGCTCTTTGCTCCCCAGAGGCAGACATCGAGACAAAATAAATGCAGGCACAAACAAACGCGTGGTGCCAGTTGTCCCTGAAGCAGCATTTCAGGGAAAGGAGCTGCCAGTGGGAGCAGGGGTGCCACGGGAAGCTGCAGGAAGGCGGTGTCTGTGCGGTTAGAACAGGCCAGGTGGGGACGAGCAGTTGCCTAGACTGAAGGGGAAGCTCTTGTTTGCAGATGGCGAGACTTTCTTTGCAAGAGCAAAAGCTTCAAGGCGAGGATAGCTGTGGGTGTGTAAGAGAGCGAGGGAGCATTCGGACCGGACGGCAGACCACTCCGGCCGGCCCCGTACGGGAGGGCAGACACGGGGGCCGGGCAGAGCTGGGGGCAGGAAGCACGAGGAGAGGCGAGTCAGCTCAGCGATGGTGGAGCAGGGACCCCATCCCCTGTGTTCATGATGTTGACCAGGATGGTCCCCAGTGAGATTGTGGATTGTTGAAAGGGGAGGTGCCGGGAAGGTAGGAGACAAGAGGAAGAATGCTTTAAGGTGAGGAACATGGAGGTTTCCACCGAACCCAGGGCCCTGCAGGAAGACGTTCTCCATGAGCTCAGCCTCCTTCCTGGTCTTTGCAGGCTGAGTCCTGCCGATAATCTTCCTTTGGGAGAGTTCCCGTTTGCTCTCCCCTTTCCTGCTGGGTACACACTTCTTCTTCTTATGGCGGATTTTGTATTTTTAGCCCAGGCAGTTGCTGTGGCAACCACTAGAGCTGAACATTTTGTTTCCCAAGAACAAATGCATGTTTAAATATTCCAGCAATTTTTCCGTTGTTCAAAGGAACTGAGATTTCAAGCATATTATTCAGACCATGTGAGATAAATTGCATTTTCTCTTCTTTATTTTAAGGGTTCCCACAATGTTCACACTTTTCCAGGGTTGGGATAGAGGTCAGGGTTAGTGTTTCCATCAAATGTGGTAATCTCTCTTGGAAAGGATAATGAGGAATAACTTTATGATGTTTTATTTCCCTCTATGACATTTTTGGGGAATGTTTTAGCCATGAGTACCCCAGACAGTGAGGAGAGAGAGCTCATTTCTTCCCTCCTTGGGAAGGAAAGATTCAGAAACGGGTACTCTTTCAACAAAGAGAGGCCGTCGCTCCCATTTCTGACTCGCACCGACAATGCTGGCATGGCAATATGGCTTTGGTTCCATCTTTCGACCTTTCCCTACATTAGAGAAATTGTAGAAATTGCGTTAACTGTGTCTGAGTAATCTTGTCTTCCTCAGATGCATATTCTAGATTGTGGATTGCAAACATGTGTCTATTTTAGTAATGGAGCTTCTGAAGCTCATCCCAGCCTCCAGATTCCTTTCAAGTATATTGGAGTGTGGAAATGGAGCTCCCACACATCTAGACAAGGAGTTCTTAACCTTGGGTCCGTGAACTTTGATGGAAAAAATTATATCATCGTCTTCACAGTCTTCTTACTGGGGTTTATCATTGTCTTCCATTATGATTCTTGGTAACGAACCACAGGTCACCACCAGAACCCCTCTATGTGGCAACGGCTGAGCCCTACCCGAGCTCTGTGCGGACCCTTCACCACTTGGGAGTTGCTTGATGCACGGTGCAGCCCAGTCTGGTGTCTTGAGTTAATAAAGAATATATGCATATATTCATTCACATCGCAAATTTGATTTTTAGTATTGAGAGCTGTATTTAAATTGCTTTTCTTTGTAATAAATTCTATTTCATTTAAAACATCCTGAGAAGGGGATAAGTAGGTTTTTCCGGACTGCCAAAGCGGTGCACGGCCCACGGAAACGAACCAACCTCTAACCTACACGCATGTGCTCTCGTGTTACCATCTTTGTGTCCAGGCGAGCTCAGTCTTCAGAAGCAATCTGATGGATGCTTTTCGCTATATTTTTAAAAACCCCTTAAATATTGAGCCATGTTTCCCAGTAGCACGATTTGGACCTCTTTTAGGGAGCAGGTGAAGTCTTTGGGTTTTGTGGGGGTTTTTTTAAGATTTTATTTTAATCGAGTTAGTCAACGTGCAGTGTTACGTCAGGGTCGGTGTACGATGCGATTCGGCTCTTCCGTAAGCCGCCAGTGCTCCTCACTCGGCCAGTGCTCCTCACAGGGGCGTCCGCATCCCTGTTCCACCCATGCCCCACCCACGTCCCTTCTGATAACTGTTGGTTTGCTCTCTGTCGTCTGGAGTCTGTCTCGTGATCTCTCTCTCTCTCTTTCTCTCTTTTCCTTTGCTTGTTTGTTTGGTTTCTTAAATTCCACATATGAGTGAAACCATGGGGTTGTCTTTATCTGACTGACTTTGCTCAGCGTGACACTCTCCAGTTCCGTCCATGTCATTGCAAACGACAAGATTTCCTTCTTTCCTGTGGCTGAGCAATATTCATATGTACATGCAGTGTATACATATATGTACTCATGTATGTGTATATATACATGTAATATATGTGTATTCTGTTTTCACACACGTGTATAGTATATATATGCCACTTCTTTATCCGTTCATCAATCAGCGGGCACTTGAGCTGCTTCCATTTCTTGGCTATTGTAAATAATGCTCCTGTAAACAAAGCGGTACATGTATCCCTATGAATTAGTGTTTTTGTATTCTTTGGGTGAATTTTTTAACTTTTTGAGGAAGCCCCATACTGTTTTTCACAGGGCTGCATCAGCTTGCATTCCCACCAATGGGCGAGAGTGTTCCTTTTACTCCAATTCCTCTCTAATACCTGTTTCTTGAGGTTGTTGGTTTTAGCCATACTGACAGGTATGAGGTGGTATCTCCTTCTGGCTTTACTTTGCATTTCCCTGATAGTAGGTGATGAGCATCTTTTCCTGTGTCTGTTGGCCATCTGGATGTCTTTTTTGGAGAAATGTCTGTTCATGTCTTCTGCCCATTCTTAAATTGGATTATTTGGGTTTTGGGTGTTAAGTTTCATGAATTCTTTATATACTTTGGATACTCTATCAGATATGGCATTTGCAAATTCTTCTCCCATTCAGTATGTTGCCTTTTAGTTTTGTTTGCCTGAGGAAGCTTTTTATTTTGATGAAGTCCCCAAAGTTTATTTTTGCTTTTAATTCCCATGCTTCAGGAGTTGCTATGGCTGATGTCAGAGAAGTTGCTGCCTATGTTGTCTTCTAGGATTTTGATGGTTTTCTGTCTCACACTCAGATCTTTAATCCATTTTGAATTTCTACCTGTGTGTGATGGCAGAAGGCTGTTCCAGTTCCATTCTGTGGCTGCTGTTCAGCCGTCCCGGCCGTCTTGAAGAGCCTGTCCTTTTCCCATCGCATATTCTTTCCTGCTTCGTTGGAGACTCATTGACCATGTAGTTGTGGATTTATTTCTGGGGTTTCTATTCTGGTCCATTGATCCTTGTGTCTATTTTTGAGCCGGTGGCATACTGTTTTGATGACTACAGATTTGTAATATGACTTGAAGCCCAGAACTAGGATGCTTATAGCTTTACTTTTCTTTTTCAGGATTGATTTGCCTATTGGAAGTCTTCTATGGTTCCTTACAAATTTTAGGACTGTTCTAGTTCTGTGAAAAATGCTACTGGTATTTTGATAGGCATTGAATTAAATGTGTACCTTGCTTTGGGTAGCATAGACATTTTAGTGATATCTCTTCTTCCAGTCCATGAACATGGAATGCCTTTCCAGTTCTTTTTGTCTTCAGTTTCTTTCATCAGTGATTTATAGGATTTACAGTATAGTACTTTCATCTCTTTGGTTAGATTTATTCCTAGGTATCTTGTCATTTTTTTTTTTAAACTTTTTTTTTTTTTAAAAGATTTTATTTATTTATTTGACAGACAGAGATCACAAGTAGATGGAGAGGCAGGCAGAGAGAGAGAGGAGGAAGCAGGCTCCCTGCTGAGCAGAGAGCCCGATGTGGGACTCGATCCCAGGACCCTGAGATCATGACCTGAGCCGAAGGCAGTGGCTTAACCCACTGAGCCACCCAGGCGTCCCGGTATCTTGTCATTTTTGATGCAATTGTAAATGGGACTGTTCTCTTAATTTCTCTTTCTGCTGCTTCATTATTGGTGTATAGAAATGCAATAGATTTCTGTAGATTGATTTTGTATCCTGCAACTTTACTGAACTTGTTTATCAGTTCTAGCAGTTTCTTGGTAGAGTCTTTTGGGTTTTCTGTGTATAGTATCAGGTCATCTGCAAATAGTGAAAGTTTTATTTCTTCCTTAATTATTTGAATGCCTTTTATTTCTTTTTGTTTTCTGATTGGTTGGCCAGGACTTCCAGCACTTTGTTGAATAAAAGTGGTGAGTTGTGGACATCCCTATCTTGTTCCTGACCTTAGGGGAGAAGCTCTCAATTTTTCCCCATTAAAGATGATGTTCCATGTGTGCTTTTCAGATAAAGACTTTATTATTTAGAGGTAGGTCCCCCCGCACCTGAAGCCTACTTTGTTGAGGGTTTTTATCATGAATTAATGTTGTACTTTGTCAAATGCTTTTTCTGCATCTATTGAAGTGATCATATGGTTCTTATCACTTTTCTTATCATATTGATTGATTTGTGAATATCAAACCACCCTTGCAATCCAGGAATAAATGACACTTGATCATATTAAAATTATTTTTTGATGTATTTTTGGGTTCGGTTTGCTGGTATTTCATTGAGGATTTTTACTTCTATGTTCATCAGGGATATTGGCCTGTAACTCTCTTTTTTAGTGGTGTCTTTATCTGGTTTTGGTATCAGGGTAATGCTGACCTCATACATGAATTTGGACATTTTCTTTCCTTTTCTGTTTTTTAGAAGAGTTTAAGAAGCAGGATCATAGTTATTAATTCTTCTTTGAGTGTTTGTGAGAATATATTTATATATTTCTAGGAATACATTCATTTCTTCCAGGTTCTCCAACTTGTTGACATATAGTTTTCCTTGATATTCTTTTATGATTGTTGTATTTCCGTGGTGTTGGTATTTCTTCCCTCTCATTTGTGATCTTATTTATTTGTGTTCTCTCTCTTTCTTTCTTGATAAGTCTGACTAGAGGTTTCTTAATTTTGTTGATCTTTTCAAAGAACTGGTTCTTGTTATCATTGATCTGTCCTATTGTTTTTTTATTTTTGTTGTTATTGTTGTTTTGAGTAACTCATTATTTTTTTAAAATTATGTTCAGTTAGCCAAGTCATTAGCCTTTGATGTGGTGTTCCATGATTCATTAGTTGTGTACGACACCCAGTGCTCATCACAACACGAGCCCTCCTTAATGCCCACCGCCCCGTTAGCCCATCCCCTCGCCCCTCCCTTCTGTAACCCTCAGTTTGTTTCCTGGAGTCCAGAATCTCTCGTGGTTTGTCTCCACCACTGAACAGCTGCATAAATATCTATAATTGTTTTATCTTCTTGTTGAATTGTCCCCTTAATTATTATACAGTGTCCTTTGTCTCCTGTTGCAGTTTTTGTTTTAAAGTCTATTTTGTCTGAAATAAGTATTGCTACTCGAGTTTTCTTTTGACATCCATTTGCATGACAGATGTTCCTCCAGCCCCTTACTTTAGGTCTGCAGGCGTCTTTAGGTATAAAATGAATCTCTTGCAGGCAGGGTAGAGATGAGTCTCGTTTTTTAATTCACTCTGTCACCTTATTCTTTTGATTGGGGCATCTAGTCTATTTTACATTCAATGTCATTTTATTACTTGTTTTGTGGTGGTTTTTTTGAAGATTTTCTCTGATTTTTCCTTATCTTTTTCTTTGATTGTTTGCTTGTTTTCTTTAGTGATATATTTAGATGTATTTCTCTTTATTCTTTGCATGTTGTGACATATAGTTATCATCAGGCTTGTATGTAAGATCTATATAATATCTTCTGCATTTAGTGGTCCATATTAAGTTGATGGTCATTGAATTTTGAATCCATTCTTTCCTCCTCTCTCACCACATTTTAGGGATATGTCACTATATTTTGTATCTTTTTTTAGTTCCGTGACTTATTTTTTTACAGAAATACTCATTGCCACTGCTTTTGTGTTTCTAAAATGTCAATTTTGCTCTCTTCTTTCCACTGAAAATTTCCCCTTCAATATCTCTCGCAAGGCTGGTTTAGCGGGCATGCACTCCTTTAGTTCTCGTCTTTCTGGGGAACTCAGATGAGTGATGGCTTTGCTGGATAGAGTATGTTTGGCCGCAGATTTTTTCCCTTCAGCTTCTTGAATGCTGTGGATGTTGTGGTATCTGAGATCTAACCCTGACTGTGTGACGTTGGGTAACTCACACTTGTCGGTTCTAGGACTCAGCTTATACGTTTTCAAAGGTTTGATTTTTAAACTAGACTGCATTATGACTGTGGATTATGGATCACATTATTCACTATTTCAGGCCTCCATCCCACTGGTTCTGGAAATGTAGCTGTGTGGAGTCCAATCCCTTGATACGAAGATTGACTTCTCTGTTCATGGATGCTGATGAGTGCGTGGGCCTGTGAGGAGAAACTTTCAGGCAGCGGGCTAAGGAATTCTAGAAGGATTCTTAAGATTTGTCTGTTTTGTAGAAAGAGGATTCCTGTCCTGTTCAATGCCACCTTGTACCCCTGAACACCCCACCTGCTGACATCTTCCTCTACAGCTCGTATAACGTACGAGCTGGGAAACAGTGAAACTAATTCCACAAGCTTACCTGAGGGTTTGACTGCTTTATCTGAGTCTCCTCACTCTGGAGCGTTCCTATGAGAGTGTTCTAGAAGTAATTTCTTATTGACCCACAGGCATCTCTGTGTGATACAATCCTCATCTCAAAGAGTCTCCTGCGAATCTTGTTCATCTTCACCTTTGCCACTTAGCCCCACTCCGCGTCCTCAGAGTCTTGTCCAATGAGGAAAAAAACAAAATAAGATGAAAAACAGATCAAGGGTACAAATGTCTCAAACACTCCAAGCAGATCAAAGCAGGATGGGTTGGACAAGAGACATTTTGTTGCTACTTCCCAGAGGCTCTCGCTCAGATGTTCGAGGGACATCCCCTTCCCTCCCATAGGCGGGGGTGTTCTAGAGACCAGAGCCTCTATAATCAGAAGAACGAGCTTATTACCCAGAGGGACCCCAGGTGCCATGCTGTGACCAGTCAGGTCAAGGTCAGAAGGAGGAGGTTTTGAATGGCCACCATGAATTCTCTGAGCTTTTTCTTCCCAAAGTGAAAGGATTATGTGCAGTGGAGAAAACTGGTTTAGCAGGAATTTTCAATATGAAGGGACTTAATATTTGACCTGTACTCTTTACAAATGGCAGGCCTGGTTTCCACAGCATGTCAGCCATTCTGCCCATGTCCTGATGGGGAGGCGGTGGCTCTGGGAAGGTGGGGGCAGAGCCAGAGACCCAGGCAGGATCCCCGGCATCCTTGGCTCTATTGAGAACGGACAACTGGCTAGAGAGCTGAGGCAGAATGCAGCTTGGGGATCTCTGCTTTACACCACCTGTTTCCAGCCCTAGAGTGACGAGGAAATCAATTGAATTCACTTTCTAAAAGCATCTATTGATGCGGATGTGTAAGGATCAGTGCTGGAGCTACTGCGGATTCAGGGGTGAAAAGTACATTGTTTCTGACTTCAGGATTTCATAAGCTGTTTAAAATGACTAACATGTCTAGATCACTTTGCTATAACTCTGGGATGACTGGTAAGGCTGGTTACGGATATCCTTTATGGGAGAGAGAAGTTTTTCTTCCTCTTCGAATCTGAAGAGACCTCTTAGAAGATGGAAGATTTGAGTGGACCCTGAAGAAAACTCAACAAACAAGTAGGTAATGGAGAAGACTGACAAAGGAACAGAAAACATTCCACATAGAAGCCAAAACTTAAACCGAGGCCGGGAACAGACATGTGAAGGGCCTTATTTTAGAAATAAGGTGGAGACCTTTCTGATAGCTTCGCCATCTAACTGGAGGAGATGAAATCACATAGTTGAAAACTGGCCTGTCAAAGGCTGGGCTGAATGGTTTGGGATTTATCCTGTAGATGGTATGGAGTCACTGAGGTTTTTGATCAGGCAGTGACATAGTTAAAGCTGTTAGTGGTAGAAATGTATGGATTGACATTGGAAAAAGGAAAAAGGAAGAGACAAGTGTCAACTGGAGGTGAGTGTCATAAACGGACAGAGGGAGATAGGTCTGAAAAGTGTCATAGACAGTAGAGCTGCTAGGGCAGAAGGATTGGCTGCCTGCCGTTAGCCTGTCTAATCCAGTAAACCAGAGACATACACCTGTCTTGTGAACTCTGAGGGCTACACAGTCTTAGGGATAATCTAGTCTTTGCTTTATTTGACAGGGAACTAAGACTCAAGTCAAGTCCCAATTTACAATGTATTTTAGCAAAACTGTTTAATTCTTCATGTTAGTTCTTCAAATAACCTGGAAAGGTAATTTCTAATTCAGAATATGTTCTTGTTTTGTAAAAAGGCCAACTGAAGCATGAACAGTTGAAAAAGCGGCTTCTAAGCAGGTCCAGGATATCCAAATGGGTTCCTTCTACCATATCATCTCTCCAGCAGAGGAAGATCTGTTTGACATTTAGTCATTAACACCAACTGTCTTTCGTATTCATTTTCCTTTCCCGCCTTGGGATCTACTGTTTGGTGTTTGTGTTCTTTTTTATCCTAGAAAATACTATGGTTGAAAAACTGGGCCAGCCTGTAGTTGTGGCCCATTTAACTCCAGTGGAATCCAGTAGAGAATTTTTGGTTGAAAACCAGAGACCGGCCTTGGAGAGGGTGTTTCCAGCATCCTGAGGCAATTGGGCTAGACTGTGATTAAGGGCTCTGTTCCATTCCTGCCGTGATCCCTGGTTAAACCTTTACTTTATTTCCTTCCATCGTCTTAACCATGAGCCCAGCTTTCATGCCCTCAGCCTGTTAAGGAAGGCAGCGACTGGCTCGTGGGAGCTTGCTGGATGTCTCAGTTCTGAGCTGTCCTAGGAGGAGGACGTTGCTGTGTAGTTCCAGTTTTGCAACCTCTGCTCCTCGGCCCAGCTCAGGCAGACAACTTTAGCCGCTCTTCTTTAGTGGCAACTTTAGCCGCTTCTGTTCACAGTGGGCAATGGACCCGGGCACATTTCAACTCTGGGCAAAAGCACAAAGAAGGACATCTTGAAAAAACAAAACGGCTCTTACCTGTGTTTTCAGCCTGAGAGAAACCCACAATTTAGAGGCAAAGAGAACTGGTAAGACTAGAAATTCATGAGACTTCAAGCATTGTGGCATGGCCTCAAGAACCTAGGAGAGCTTAAGTAGCCCAGAGACACTCTTTAAACTCCTAAGATACGAGCAAAAATTGTTCTAGTTTATATTTGTTGGACGCTCATTATGTACCTGCCCCTAGGACAAGTTGTTTTTTTTTTCCTTTTGCATGTTTTAGCTTTAACATTTGTTTCATTGAGGTGTAATTAGCATTGTGGGGGGATTCCCTGTATCCACCACCTTACACTTTCACCTTTTTATTTATTTATTTATTTATTTATTGGTGAGAACATTAAGTTGTGTTCTATTAGTCAACTTCCCTCGTACAATGAATCATCAGGTATAGTCGCCATGTTCTCTGTTAGATCCTCTACACGTTTCTTAATCCTCACAGCAGCTCTTTCAGGGATGTGCTGTTAATGCCTTTATTATCTGATGAGAAGATGGAGGATCAGAGATGTCAGGGAAGTGGCCGAAGTTGCCAATGGCAGAGACGGGCTTCGAGAGCGGGCAGGCTTCAGGCGGGCGTGGCACTGCGTCACACCATCCCAATGGACCATGTCATCCATCAGAAAACAAATGAATTAACAAGTGCTGAAATATTTTGGTCATTTCCCAAAGTCTGCCTTAGGCATAGCATGACAACAAGGCATGAATTTGAGGTTTGCCAAGAATAGTCGATCTTTATTATTGATGGCTCTATATTTGGAAATTCACTTACTTGCTACAATTTATTCGTAACCCCAGAATCAACACTCATGGTGGTTTCACAGTCATTCATGGACCTGTTCAAAGCTGATCAACCTTTGAGGCATTCAACACACACATTCCCCAAGATCATACATTCCTTGAGAGCCAACCAAACGATGTTCCGCCTCTTTGTTTTAGCTCTCTTTCTGCACGTAATGTGTCCTTTGTGCTGCATAATCAGTGCTGTGTTTCTGTCTTTTGTGCTTCCTGCTGGCAATTTTACTGTTTAAAAGGGCTGCCAAGCCTAGTGCTGTAGTACCGACTCATGTTCCTGAGAACAAGACCGTGACGCGGGCTCCAGAGAACATATGTGTGGGTATGATGGGTTCATACGGTCGAGTTATAGTGCTGTGAGGTTAATGTTAATGAATCAACAATAGGTATTAGGTAAGGCATCTTTAACAGAAACACACATAAAACAAAACTGTGTACTGATTGGTTGACAAAAGCACTGTGGCCAGAGGCTCATAGGAACCTAACCCTATATTTTCCCTAAGAGCTCAAAATCAGGCAATGTGATGCCTCCAGTTTTGTTTTTCTTTTTCAATGTTTCCCTCACAATTTGGTGTCTCTTCTGGCTCCATACAAATTTTAGGATTGTTTGTTCCAGCTCTTTGATAAATGCCGGTGGAATTTTGATCAGGATATCACCAAAAGTACAGATTGCTGTAGGCAGCATAGACATTTTAACAATGTCTATTCTTCTGATTCATGAGCATGGAATGGTCTTTCATCTTTCTGTGTCTTCTTCAATTTCTTTCATGAGTGTTCTGTAGTTCCTTGAGTACAGATCCGTTACCTCTTTGGTTAGGTTTATTCCCAGGTATCTTATGGTTCTTGGTGCTACAGTAAATGGAATCAATTCTCTAATTTCCCTTTCTGTATTTTCATTGTTAGTGTATAAGAAAGCCACTGATTTCTGTACATTGACTTTGTATCCTGCCACGTTGCTGAATTGCTGTATGAGTTCTAGTAGTTTGGGGTGGAGTCTTTTGGGTTTTCCATATAAAGTATCATGTCATCTGCGAAGAGAGAGAGTTTGAATTCTTCATTGCCAATTTGAATACCTTTTATTTCTCTTTGTTGTCTGATTGCTGTTGCTAGGACTTCTAATATTATGTTGAACAAGAGTGGTGAGAGTGAGCATCCTTGTCGTGTTCCTGATCTCAGTGGGAAGGCTGCAAGCTTTTCCTCATTGAGGATGATATTCGCTGTGGGCTTTTCATAGATAGATTTTATGAAGTTGAGGAATGTTCACTCTATCAAGAAATGGGTTAATATTCCATAACTCATTGTCTGCAGAGACGTTATAGAACACAGCTTTGGTGAATAACAAGAATCAACTGTGTGGGTCATCCCTGCACTAGACAATAACAACAATAATTGCTACATTTAATGACTATGTACTGTGTGTGTTGGGATTTTGGTAGGTGTCAGGGACACAGGACAAAGAGACACAGACACAGTCCCTTCTCTCAAGGACTTTATAGTTCCAGGGGAATATGGATGCTGATCTACCCATTACCAAGGCAGTGGGTATGAGGAAAAGGGAAATACAGCATGCGTGGGAGCACAAAACCGAGAAGAGCTGATCTCCAGAGAAGTACTGTACTCCCCATGCACGGAGGACTGGGAGGTGCAGAACGGCTGGATGACCCGTCCCAGGCTCGCTCCTGCCCACTTTGCAAACTGCCTTGAGGGGTGGGAGATGTTGGGGGATTGGAAGACAGAAATGATGAGTCTTACTGTTAACGGAATCTTGATTTTATTGAGGTTCACTTTAAGTACATGGCAGAGAAATGCAAAGCGTCAGAAGGCATTGCAGAGGAAGAGAGAAACACAGAACTGCAGTGGTTCAGTTTTAAGAGCTGTCCATGAGATGCAAGTCAGTTTTCTAAGCATTTCAGTATTCACAAGGTTCTGTATCAATCTGCCACACAGAGCAGGGTATTCTGGGCGAGTCCATTCCAATCTCTAAAGTAGGAAATCTGTCGTAGAAAAGCATTCTCCCTTCTTTCTTTTTCCCTGCTTTATCCAGCTCTGTTGCTTTTCTCTGGGGATCCTGGTTTCTCAACTGAGCTGTATTCAGTTTTGTGATTACGTTCAGTATTGATATTCCTAGTTACTGAGGAGAGGAGGGTAGAGGAAAGGAGGGCGAGAGATTAAATTTGTTTCTGGTCACGAGCGGCAGCTCTGCGGGGATCTTGGTGAGGCAGGCATTGGAAGTGGAACGATCTATAGGGAAACTCTTGTCTTCCTTGCTTATGTGAACACAGCAGCACCTCTCTGGCCTTGGGCTTAAAGGCAGTAGCACTTCCCAGTGACAAGGTACAGAAGAAGCTAGAGGGGGAAGAAATGAAAAGTTCTACAGAGAGAGAGCCTTCCCTGGGGCATAGGGAGGGGACACCTATTGACAGGGACCTGAATGAACAGCCTGATAAAGTAACACTATTTCCAGACCAAGAAGGACCACGTCTGGGTCCTTCAAAAGGGCACAGAATCAATTTGCCTCTTCTAGTGGCGTAGGTCCCTGTTCTGCTTTTTTGTGTATTGGGAACCTTTGGTGTTTCAGTTGGGGTCCTAGAGACCTATCCATTTGTTGGTACCATGCTCTTCCCCTTCACAGCACAGCAGTCCCTGGCGTGGGTGGGAACGATTACTTATAGACGTTCTGATGCAAAACAGACTCTTGGAAGAGAAAGTTATTTTTCCAGGGTTCTCTAGCCATTTAGTGACACAGCAGTGACCAAAAAGCCTGTGACCATCAGAGGCCACAGAGGAGTTGGGAAACAGGTAAGGAAAGATCCCTCTCTGAACATGGACTTCCTGACTTACTATGTGCCTAAGGCTCCGTCAGCTTTCTCTCAAAATCAGGTGCCGCGGAGGATGTCTGAAAGTCTTACACTCTACTGCTGTCTGTGCAGACGTGGGTAGTTCAGTCTATAGGAACGATACACGAAACAAAAGTGATGCCTGGATGTCAACTGCAGGACTGAGCCATTCGACTGAAAGATTCCTATGCCTTGAGCAGAGATTTTATATGAAAATATTGCTAAGCTTAGCTTTCTGGCTTAAAATAGAACACTGGCAGAGTCAGACCTCCTCATATGTAGGGGATTTTTCACAAATGCCTGTTACTGTTCAGATTAGAAGAGGTGGACCCAGTGTAGGGTTGGTTGTCGGATAAAATGCAAAATGCCCAGTTAAATTTGAATTTCAGATTAACAACAAGTCATTTTTTTTTTTTTTTGGTATAAGAGTGTGCCAAATATTACATGCACTAAAGACTTCGTGGCACACGCTCATGATACAAAATTATTTGTTGCTTATCTGAGATTCAAATTTAATTGAACTTTAATGTAGTGTCCTGTATTTTTATTTGCTAAATCTGACGATGCTAATCCAGTGACTTAACACCAACAGTTGGTCTAGATCTCAGAAGTTGAAATAGTTATCACAGATAGGAAGCCTTCCAAAAGCATTTGCTCGATAAATAATTACACAACTTGAATCAAGTAGAACATCTACCAATACAGTAAATGTATCTGTTTCACAATACTTCTACAAAGCAGCTATTTTTTTATCCTTATGTACCATATGAGGAAACTAAGGCTAGGAGGACTTACTGAGTTTTTCAGGGTCACACAGTTCCTAGGAGGCCCTGATGACATAGCTACCAAACATCTTTCTGTCATAAAACCCATGAGTTTCAATGCAAAAATCCAGAAATTTTGAGATATCTCCTAATTTTAAAGGAAAAAGGTTTTAAGATGATAGAATCAATTTTGCAATATCAGAAACGGAGCTCATTAGACCAACTGGAAGTTCATTAGACACCAGGAGCTCGGGCTAAGCCATCAGCAAGAGGAGCTGGGGCCGAGCTTCAAGGGGCTGCAGGGGTTTTTCTGGCTGTACCGAAAACCTCGAGGCAGCCCACCCAGGTAAGGGGCCGCCCAAACTCTAGTTGGAAGACAACGGAAATTTAACTGAGCGAATGTCTTCATTCTCTCCACATGAAAAATCTGGACAAAATATGCTCATGAAAGTTGTACTGCTAAGCTCGGAAGGAGGGAAAAGCCACAGGTAGCAGAAGGAGAGAGAAACTCGAAGTCAGGGAGGGAGTGGTCGCCTGAAGCTGCAGCTGGTTTTGGAGATGAGTTTTAGTCTCCCACGTAGAGTAGGCTCTATGTTGGCAGAGGATGGGCTGTCAGACCGGAAGCCGCCTGAGAGGAGCAGCTGTCACGCAGTCTCTCCTACTAATTGCTGAGGATTTCGAACGCATGTGTGTCTGTGGAAAGGGGATTGATTAGGAAAACTACACTAACCCAAGGTACTGACAAGGAAGTGGCTCCCCGCTGGGGCCCTGGATGGAGAAAATGTCCACCATAAGGATTCAGCATCTCAGCCTTACATAAGGAATGGGTGCTGGGTCTAAATTTACCCTACCCATGTGGTACAGAAACCCCGAATTTAGAAATTAGCACAAAACTCATCCAGCTCCGGTGAGAGCCCTGAGGTCCTGGCAGAAGCGAATGGGAGAGTGCAACAGACTCCCCCTGAAACCGTCTCCAGGCGCAAGGAATCCAGGGATAAAGTTATCAGGAGCACAAGTAAGACTCAGCAACAACATGCACTGAAAACAGTCAGGAAAATGAGAGCGAGAACACAAACGCATCTAGAATGTTCATTTTAGACAATCAAACAAGGAATAGAAGTCAGAAGACAGAAAAATAGTAGAAGAAAAAAAAGCCAAAACAAATACAATCTTTAAAGTTAAGAATTGTAGTCATTAGAGTAAAATACCCAGAGGGGTTGACCGGTGATGAACATGCAGCTGAAGACAGAATTAACAAATGGAGGTTGGACATGGAGGAGTCTCCCAGAGTGCGGGAGAGTGATGGAGACAGGGTCTAGGATAAAGAGATTCAAGCGAGGGACGCTGCAATAAGATACCAGCTAGAGAGTAAGGGAGGTGAGATAGTACTCACAAAGAGGCTGGCTTGGAATTTTTCTGAGCCGAAGAAAGATTTGAGTCCTCGTACTAGAATCGCCCAGGTAAACGCAAGGAGGACGACTTCGTTTGTTTGTTTGTTTGTTTGTTTAAATTTTATTTTTTCAGTGTTCAGATTCATTGTTTATGCACCACACCCAGTGCTCCATGTCCTCCTCAATACCCACCACCAGGCCCTTCCAGCCCTCCCCCCGCCAAAAACCCTCAGCTCGTTTCTCGGAGAGGAGGATGAGTTTCCTAGAGAAACTGCGGAATAACAAAGACAAGGAAAAGTAAATTTTTTAAGGCATCGAAAGAAAGGCAGATCACCCGCAAGGAAGATGAATGGCTCAGCATCTCCTGCAGTAACAACGGAAGCCAGAGTAAAACGGAGTAAGAGCCTCAAGGTGTTAAACTAAGTCACCATCGAACGATAGGCCAGAGCAAAATCTCTGCATGCAGAAGAGGCTGAGTTTACTAATCACATTCACTGAAAAACTACAAAGGGGAACTTCAGGAAAAGGGAAATTATTCCAGAAGGAAGGGAGAGATATAAAAAGAAGGAGAAAGTAAAGAAATTGGTAAGCAGGGTAGTAAATCAAAATAATTGTTGATGGGGGCGCCTGCGTGGCTCAGTGGGTTAAGCCTCTGCCTTCAGCTCAGGTCATGATCTCAGGGTCCTGGGATCGAGGCCCGCGTCAGGCTCTCTGCTCAGCAGGGAGTGTGCTTCCCCTCTCTGTCTCTGTCTCCCCACTGTGACCTCTCTCTGTCAAATAAATAAAATCTTAAAAAAAAAATTGTTGATGGTATAAACAGCAACAACAAGATTATTTGGGGAAGTTTAAAAACAAGATGGATCAAATGCTTTTTCTGCATCAATTGAGAGGACCATGTGGTTCTTCTCTCTTCTCTTATTAATTTGTTCTATTACATTGATTGATTTGCGAATGTTGAACCATCCTTGTAGCCCAGCGATGAATCCGTTCCTGATTAAAACGCTTCAAAGTATAGGGATAGAGGGAACATTCCTGAACTTCATAAAATCTATCTATGAAAGACCCACAGCAAATATCATCCTCAATGGGAAAAAGCTTGCATCCTTCCCATTGAGATCAGGAACACGACAAGGATGCCCACTCTCACCACTCTTGTTCAACATAGTATTAGAAGCAACAGCAATCAGACAACAAAGGGAAATAAAAGGTATCCAAATTGGAAATGAAGAAGTCAAACTCTCTCTCTTTGCAGATGACATGGTACTTTATATGGAAAACCCAAAAGACTCCACCCCCAAACTACTAGAACTCGCATCAATTCAGCAACATGGTAGGATACAAAATCAATGTACAGAAATCAGTGGCTTTCTTATACACTAACAATGAAAATACATAAAGGGAAATTAGAGAATCGATTCCATTTACTGTAGCACCAAGAACCATAAGATACCTGGGAATAAACCTAACCAAAGAGGTAACGGATCTGTACTCAAGGAACTACAGAACACTCATGAAAGAAATTGAAGAAGACACAAAAAGATGGAAGACCATTCCATGCTCTTGGATCGGAAGAATAAACATTGTTAAAATGTCTGTACTGCCTAGAGCAATCTATACTTTTAATGCCATTCCAATCAAAATTCCACCGGTATTCTTCAAAGAGCTGGAGCAAATAATCCTAAAATTTGAATGGAATCAGAAGAGACCCCGAATTGCTAAGGAAATGTTGAAAAACAAAAATAAAACGGGGGCATCACATTACCTGATTTCAAGCTTTACTACAAAGCTGTGATCACCAAGACAGCATGGTACTGGCATAAAAACAGACACATAGACCAGTGGAACAGAGTAGAGAGCCCAGATATGGACCCTCAACTCTGTGGTCAAATAATCTTCGACAAAACAGGAAAGAAAATACAGTGGAAAAAAGACAGTCTCTTCAATAAATGGTGCTGGGAAAACTGGGCAGCTATATGTAGAAGAATGAAACTCGACCATTCTCTTACACCGTACACAAAGATAAACTCAAAATGGATAAAAGACCTCAATGTGAGACAGGAATCCATCAGAATCCTAGAGGAGAACATAGGCAGTAATCTCTTCGATATCGGCCACAGCAACTTCTTTCAAGATATGTCTCCAAAGGCAAAGGAAACAAAAGTGAAGATGAACTTTTGGGACTTCATCAAAATCAAAAGCTTCTGCACAGCCAAAAGCTCTGCACAGCCAGTCAAGAAAACAAAGAGGCAACCCATGGAATGGGAGAAGATATTTGCAAATGACAGTGCAGACAAAAGGTTGATATCCAGGATCTATAATGAACTCCTCAAACTCAACACACATGAAACAGGCAAACATATCAAAAAATGGGCAGAAGATATGGACAGACACTTCTCCAATGAAGACATACAAATGGCTATCAGACACATGGAAAAATGTTCTTCATCACTAGCCATCAGGGAGATTCAAATTAAAACTACATTGAGATATCGCCTTACACCAGTTAGAATGGCCAAAATTAGCATGTCAGGAAACAACATGTGTTGGAGAGGATGCAGAGAAAGGGGAACCCTCTTCCACTGTTGGTGGGAATGCAAGTTGGTGCAGCCTCTTTGGAGAACAGTGTGGAGATTCCTCAAGAAATTAAAAATAGAGCTTCCCTATGACCCTGCCATTGCACTCCTGGGTATTTACCCCAAAGATACAGATGTAGTGAAAAGAAGGGCTATCTGTACCCCAATGTTTATAGCAGCAATGGCCACTGTCGCCAACTTGTGGAAAGAACCAAGGTGCCCTTCAACGGACGAATGGATAAGGAAGATGTGGTCCATATACACTATGGAGTATTATGCCTCCATCAGAAAGGACGAATATCCAACTTTTGTAGCAACATGGATGGGACTGGAAGAGATTATGCTGAGTGAAATAAGTCAAGTAGAGAGAGTCAGTTATCATATGGTTTCACTTATTTGTGGAGCATGACAAGTAACATGGAGGACAAGGGGAGATGGAAAGGAGAAGGGAGTTGAGGGAAATTGGAAGGGGAGGTGAACCATGAGAGACTATGGACTCCGAAAAACAATCTGACTGTTTTGAAGGGGCAGGGGGTGGGAGGTCGGGGTACCAGGTGGTGGGTATTAGAGAGGGCACAGATTGCATGGAGCACTGGGTGTGGTGCAAAAATAATGAATACTGTTATGCTGAAAATAAAAAATAAATTTAAAAAAACCCCAAGGGGCGCTTGGGTGGCTCAGTGGTTAAGCCGCTGCCTTCGGCTCAGGTCATGATCTCGGGGTCCTGGGATCGAGCCCCACATCCGCATCGGGCTTTCTGCTCAGCAGGGAGCCTGCTTCCTCCTCTCTCTCTGCCTGCCTCTCCGCCTGCTTGTGATCTCTCTCTGTCAAATAAATAAATAAAATCTTTCAAAAAAAAACCCAAGATGGATCTCATGTAGAATGCCATGAAAATGGAAGAAGTATGGAGTTGAAGCATCCTAAGCTCCTTCTCTTAGTGAATGAGAAATATTGATTAAATTTGGGCTTTATTAGATATCCATGTTAAAGAATAGAAATAAAATACCTATATATTCAAAAGGAGAGATCAATAAAGGTGGGAAAAAAGAAAATTTCATAGTATGTAACACAAGAGAAAAATTATTAGCAACATGGAAAATAGGAAACATAGAAAAACATAGAAATAATTAGTCGACATATCAGTAATTGCAAATAGCAAGGGATTTAACTCACTGATCAAAGGCAAAGAAATTGAATTGAATTATAAGAATCTATTATTCATATAATAAAGAACTAAGAATAGAGAAACTTTTGAAATAAAATATGTACCAGGAAAATAGGAAGCTGCATTATAATATTAACATTGGGCAAATTTAGATTTTAAGACACAACCATTAGCAGTTTATAAATGGGGTTATTTCTTAATGATTGAAAGTGATTCATCAGGAAAATATAATAATCATTACATATCATCAAGAGAAACTGACAAAATATCAAGCAAATAATTGGTGAAAATAAAAATATTTTCATATTAGTATTAACAGTTGACCCATCAAATAGAGAATTTGACATACTCTTCATCTTATAAGAACTTTTCCAGGGAAAAGGAAGAAAAGGAAAGCTTCCCAAGCCAATTCATGAAACTGTCCTCACTTTGATGGCAAAACAAGACAAGAACAGTTTCAGAAAGGATGCTTGAGGGCAAACTCACATTTAGTGACATAAATACAAATTTCATAAAATATAAGGAAACTGTATGTAGCCATTTATTATTTTTTTAAGTCCGTCATGATCAGGGAGGGTTTATTCCAGAAATTCAGGGATATATAAACATAAAGAAATCTATATGCTACTGTAATTTGTCATATTAACAGATTCAAGGAGACAAGTAACTCAATAGAGACAAAGAAGACGTTTGATAAAAATCCAACTTCTCCGTGGTTAATGCAACCACTTAGCAAACTGTGAAAGAAATAGAAGTTCCTTAACTTAAGAGACTCTGAAAAATGCACACAGTGGACATCACACTTGCATCTTCGCAGCTTTTCCTTTGAAGATGTGGAGGCAGCATGGCCGCGAGCTAATACTGTCTCTCTCCGCGATCGTCCTGGCAGTCTGGGCCCGTACGGAGAGGAAGGAAAGTGAGACGGGAGGAGAAGGGTCAGTTTGGGAGAAACAAATTTTCTACGTGTGGATAAGCTGTTAGAACAATTCTCTGAGATACTCTGTAACTATCATGTAACTTTGTAAGTTTTAAGAGCAACATCCAGAAATACACTCGAAGGTGGGGAGAAAAGAGTAATTTTCAAGATGTAGGTCTCCGCGCGCGGGCATGGTGGTCTGAACACACCCCAGTTCCCACCGTCCCTGCTCCAGACCTGCGTTTGGTTCGGGTATTTTTTTTTTAATTATTTTTTATTATTTTTTATAAACATATATTTTTATCCCCAGGGGTACAGGTCTGTGAATCACCAGGTTTACACACTTCACAGCACTCACCAAAGCACATACCCTCCCCAATGTCCACAATCCCACCCCCTTCTCCCAACCCCCCTCCCCCCAGCAACCCTCAGTTTGTTTTGTGAGATCAAGAGTCACTTATGGTTTGTCTCCCTCCCGATCCCATCTTGTTTCATTGATTCTTCTCCTACCCACTTAAGCCCCCATGTTGCATCACCACTTCCTCATATCAGGGAGATCATATGATAGTTGTCTTTCTCCGCTTGACTTATTTCAGAAAAGTGAAATTAGACCATTTCCTTACACCACACACAAAAATAGACTCAAAATGGATGAAGGACCGCAATGTGAGAAAGGAATCCATCAAAATCCTTGAGGAGAACACAGGCAGCAACCTCTTCGACCTCAGCCGCAGCAGCATCTTCCTGGAAACATCACCAAAGGCAAGGGAAGCAAGGGCAAAAATGAACTCTTGGGACTTCATCAAGATCAAAAGCTTTTGCACAGCAAAGGAAACAGTTAACAAAATCAAAAGACAACTGACAGAATGGGAGAAGATATTTGCAAATGACATATCAGATAAAGGACTAGTGTCCAAAATCTATAAAGAATTTAGCAAATTCGACACCCAAAGAACCAATAATCCAATCAAGAAATGGGCAGAGGACATCGTTCGTGTATTCTAAGCAGCCTGTCATCGTCTATGACAGATTCTCTCTTGAGTGCTGTTGCCTGCACTGACCACGGAACTGCATGTTTTCTCCCTGTTCTTTTACTTACAAATGTGTAGTGTCATTGTGGCAGGACCATCAGAAAATTTGGGGCCACCACCAAACAGAGGGCAGAACCTCATGGTCCAGCTAATCCCTCCTTCCCGTCAGCACACGGGAGGATTGAAGCCCCGTATTCTCCAGTGAAAAAACGCTCCCGAATTTCATAGAAGGTTCAATATTTTTATGATTCCCTTTCAGGGACTAATGACAGAGACGCTGCCAACACATCTTACCCTGCTGTGAGACTGCAGACACAGGCCCCCAGGGCTGAAAGACATCCCTGTCCCTGGGGGGAAAGTAAATAGATACTCAGTAACGTTAGGTCCAGTCACCAAAGACTGAGGTAGCTCAGAGAGCGGGAATACATTTTCCTCCTCTTGAGAGTTAGTTTGTCCCTTTCTCCTAGACTTTCTTGCTTTCCCGCGGCCTCGGGAATGTGTGCTTCTGCAGAGTGTGTGTGCTTCTCTACGAAGGCAGCAAGTAAGTACAGACGTTTGCAAAATGTCTCAGAGTTTATGAAGCGATTTCACGGACATTATCTCGCTAGAGCAGGTGTCGCTCCTGTGTGGGGAGGGTGCTGGCCTGGCCCGCAGGACGGTTAAGTGATTATCCTCAAAGTCGTACAGCTCGCGAGCCAGTAGGCTGTCTGGTTCCAAATTTAGTGTTCTCAGCCGTGCACTGGAACTCAGGGAATAATGCGACCAGTAGCAGGAAACAAGGCATCAGGAGCCATAGGTTCAAGGTAATAGCTTTCCCGGGAGCCCAGATCTCTGCAAGGACAGAGGGACAGAAGACGATCCCTGGGGACCTTTCCATGGGCTCCATCCTCTGCAGAGGTCTCTAGCTGGGTCCCTTGAATTTTAATCTTGACTAGTCCACTGTGTTTGAAATCTTGGGCAATATATTAAATCTCTCTGGCCTTAGTGTCTCTGTTTATGAAATGCGTTAGTAACAGTCACCCTAATAACATCACGATTATTATGATAATAAGGTAAATAATGAACAACATCTAAGAGACCTTAAAGTGCAATGTACAAATGAGAAAAGTATTATCCTTGGCAAATAACGTTATAAACAGCTCACCTTTGACACACGTTCCCGGCTTCCCAGGGAAACGCTGAAGCAGCTGACAGGTCAAACATACACTTATTTTCTTAGTTTGAAAAGCACTACTGACATATCAATATAAAAATCATCCATATTTCTAATATTGAAAATTGACCTAGAGGAAGGCTTTGAGGTCTCCTGGGCCCCTCTGCACCCCACCTTTCCCCTGGCCCTCAGAGTTCATCACTGTCGACTGTGTCTCAATCCCTTCCCTTTGGTTCCTTGATTTTCATGGCTTGTGCTACCCTGAGAAATGATACCACTCGATAAAGGATGACCACGCCTTAGCATCACACAGGGCTTTACGGTTTCTGAAACACTTGCTTGAATATCGTCTCCTTCGAGCCTTCTGAGAGCCCTTGAGAAGAGCTTCTCGGCGCATGTGCTGTGGGTCAGAGAGGCGAGGCTCTGATCGTTTCCAGAGGGTGCGCGTGAGCCAGTGCCGGGCAGAGCAGGGCGAGGCAAAGCCACCGGCCCTGGAGGAGACATAGATGATTAAGGGAGATAAAAAGGGTATCTTGACATGTCTTCGATACAAATCCATACAAAACCCAGGAAGACCACCGAAGAAGGAGTGAACTAACTCTGCCCGGGCCTGATAACAAAAGAGAATTTGGGGATTTTTCTGTGGGAGAGTCTAATGAAGCACAGTTTGGAATTACAGTAAAATCCAGAGAAGCAGAGAGGACTGAAGGTCACACCACTAGAAAAACTCAAATTCAGATTCTGTTGTTCCAAGTCCAAGGTGCCTTTTCCTATCCTCTACTGTGCATTTTATGGGTTTGCCCGTTTGAAACAGGTGGGGGTAATGTTTAACCAGAGTTTCAGAAACCTCCTAGCTTCAGAGACCGCACAGCCGGCGGAGAGACGTGATCGCCTGACTGGCTCCTGCGGTTCGTAGAGTCACCAGTTACTGGAAGACTATGTATATCGTGTGTGTGTGTGTGTGTGTGTGTGAGACACGATACTTACCAGCCTGCGGCGGAACCTGTGTGTGTGTGTGTGTGTGTGAGAGACACGATACTTACCAGCTATGTATATCGTGTGTGTGTGTGTGTGTGTGTGCACGCGCGCGGTTCGTAGAGTCACCAGTTACTGGAAGACTATGTATATCGTGTGTGTGTGTGTGTGTGTGTGTGACACGATACTTACCAGCCTGCGGCGGAACCTAGCGCGAGCTAGCGTGGAGCGGTCAGGAGCTCAGACTTGTTGGAGGTGACAATGTTTAGTCCAATGGATTAGTCCATTTAGGACTGGGATTTGTAGAAACTACAATTCCTTAACAAAAAACCGTAACTTTCTAAAGGTACAGGTGAGGCGTCTGCGGTCGGCAGGAGGGCGTTGGAACTACGGGCTCCGGGTGGCGGGATTGTCGGCCTCCCGAGCGCCGCGGGAGCTCTGACCGCGCTTAGCTTCCTACGCCGGACTGACCGGCTCTTCTGGTGGGAAGGGAGGGAAGGCTTTGTCCTTGGAGCAAGGACAGCACCCGCTGTTTCAGCCCAGACGGGCTTGTTCCCTCGGCCTCGTGTCTTACCAGCCTCTGGCAGGAAGGAGGAAGCTTGCTGGCACTGACGGCTTTGGCAGACCACCTCTGAGGTCCTGTTCTCCGGGCGGCCACAGTGGCAGGGGACAGGCAGCGGCGGGGGGCACCGGCTGCCAGAGCAAGGGAAGTCAGTTTCGGGAAGTCAGTTCGGAGAAGAGAAGCCCGCCGGAAACCCGTCCTGTCTGACTGTGGCAGCCAGCCCGATTGTTTGCACTGCAAGAGCTCACAGGCCCTGCCACGGGGCCTTCAGCCACGACGACTCGGATGAGGAGAAGCGGCCGAGGGAGTGGCAGAGGGGAGGTTTGCTGAGCCAGCCACAAGTTTGGTCAGCCTCTGCCTGTCCCCATGACACCCTTTTATTTCCAGGCCTTCCCATCTCCACGGGAACCTGCACGGGCAGGGGCTCTGCCTGCTCTGTCCCCTGCTTCAGCACAGCCCTTAGCACCGTGCCTGACACAAAAGAGAAAATCCGTAAATATTGATGAGTGACGACCTCCTCGAGGTGAAGTTCCCACTAAACCACTGTCTTCTTTACTTTCTAAAAACCATTCAGGCTTCCACTTCGGCTAACAAATAAATAGAATTTTTGCATGGGAAAAAAAGGCTGGAAGGAAAAAAAATGAAAGTATCGATAATAAATATCTGGAAGATGTAAATGTGTTTATTTCTCTCCGTTCTGTTTTTTCCAACGTTCTATAACAAAAAAAAGGCTAATTTTTATAATGGAAAACCCCTTAGCAAACTTTTCCATTTGTTGGAATCCATTTACTTTTCTTTTTTTAGAGATTTTATTTATTTATTTGACAGAGACACAGAGAGAGAGGGAACACAAGCAGGGGGGGTGGGAGAGGGAGAAGCAGGCTTCCCACCGAGCAAGGAGCCCGATGCGGGGCTTGATCCCAGGACCCTGGGACTGAGCGACCCGGGCGCCCGGAATCTCTTTTTCTATTTTTCTGAAGCAATAACGTCGACCTACTGTTTTCTCCCGGTGTCTGGGCGGGACGGAGCTGTGGGTGGGCTTACGTGCATGCATGTGTGTGGATACGCACACAGTTATACATGTACGTGAACGTGCACTGCTTCAGCAGAGCTGGTGACTCGTTCTTCCAAACTAACAAAATAAGAAGGACAGGGGCTGTACCTGGTAGGTTCTCCTGGAACAGTGTGACCACATAATTCGTCTAGGAACATTGGCAGAAGTGACCCTCAGCCGATTAGTTCTACTGCCTCATCTGTCGCTGGACCCATCCCCCCACCATCCCTCCTCACCCCCTACCCCTGCCATACTGGATCGCTTGGCTCTCGCTGATGAGGCTGACCTGTACACAGTTGTGTCTCCGCTAGACTATGACTCCCAGAGAACAGGCAACAGGCCCAATGGCCAGCACCCAGCCCAGTCCTCGGCGCATGGAAGGCGCTCAAGGGGTGTTTGGTGAATGAAGGAACAAATCTAACGGCAACTTCTCAGTGACAAGGAGCAACACCAGTGAGAGGAGAGAACCACATGGGTGTGTGGGTCTAAAATCACAATACAGGCAGAGGAAGGAGGATTCACTGTGGCCAACTTTTGGAGATGCAAGAAGACTCGCCCCTTGTTTTGGATCTCCCAGTGCTTTAGTTTGTTGTTTTTGTCTAGGAATGTCATCGAAGATGAGGCTGCTTGTGTCTGGTATACCGCAGGCTCTGTGGTTTGGTCGTAAGAATGCAGAAACTAGTTTTTACACTGCCATGGCAATCACTGTAAAAAAAAACCAACCAAACAAACAAACAGAAAAACAAAGCAACTTTTCTCCTTGAGCCTGTTTAAAAAAAAAAAAAACAACCACTTTGAGATGTTGCCTAATTAGATGTAAAAGTTCATGCCAAATACTTTAAGATAATTGTGACAATGATAAGAATATATTCATCGATTGCCAGACACAGTGTGTGAATGCGGGCATGGCTCTCCCCGTGGGGACGGGGGCAACGGGTGTTCCCCACGATGCTGCTGCTGGACTGGAGCCTTCCCTCCCACCGCTGTCCCATGGCGCGCCGTGCTCTGACCCCAGCCCGAGAAGGGAAGGGCCTTTACCAATACCAGAACCGGTGCAGGAGGGAAGCCTCTTCCCCTCTCCTAAGGTCTTTCTAACCGGTGAGAGATGCCGCAACCCGGGGGCTTCGGATAATCATGTAAGCCAGGGCTTCTCGCAGTAGGGCAGCGAGGGAAAGAGGCCTTCCTATGCTGAAGAGAGGGGGAGGGACAGGGAGACGAGATTTGAGGAATGGGAATTGCAAGAAGGAGAGATCAAGATGAGAGATGTGTGAAGGAAAGGAGGAAGGAGATGGAGAGAGACGAATGTGCAGAGAGAGACAGAGCGGGAGCCAGAGAAGGTGCGTTGGGCAGAGAGGAGACGGGGCTGTCCCTGAGCTGTGTCTGCGGCCTGTGCTCTTCCTGGCGAGTATGGACGGCTCACGGTTTAGACACTCACACCCAGTGCGAGAGCCAGGCCTGCTGTCCTCTCGGACCCGGGTGTTCAGTCTCTGTCCTCTTGTCTTAGTTGCCACCACTACTGTCTCTTCTTGAGGCTTCCATCCCTCCGGAGTGGCCATGGTTTCACAGGAGATTTCTCAATCACTTCCCATTCCACAGCCTTTCTGGTGCCATTCACTTCAGGGAAATGAAGGAAAATCATTCATTCACTTAATTTGATTTATTTGCCAACTGACAGCTTATCAAAATCTAAAGAAAATTCCTCTGTGGTCATACTAGGGCATAATATAGCTCTTGACTATCTCCAACCCCACCCCACCCCCCATCGCTCTGCTCAGGCGGCACGGGGTTTCTGGCTGTTTGTTGAGCGCACCAAGCAAGCCCTCCTGCTCGTGCGGCTGCTTCAGCACCAGTGGTAGTCAGGCAGGCTCGGAGGCAGGGGTTTCACGACCGTCCTTCAGTTATTCAGATCTCTGCTCAGATACGACCTTCTCCTAAGAGCCTTCCCTAACAACGCTGCGGAAAATAGCCTGCCTTGTCCATCTTCATGGCCATACTCGGATTTTTCCTTTCATATCACCTGTTACTGTCTAGTCCCACTCATTCATTCATTCATGTTTTTGTCTTCATCACTAGAATACAGTGTGTTGGGAGACATTCACACATGAGTCTCTCATGGTTCTGCATGTCCGGATTATCTTTTCTAGTACCTCTGGAAGACAAAGATCATGTCTTCCTCTAAAGCAAAAGTCAGGAAAGTTCACCGCACATTAGAAAACACATAAGTCCCCTATGCTCAGGACACCTCTTCTGTAATGCAGTCCACTGCAGGTGTAACTGTCACCTGGTACCCTAAAACAGTCCCCCTCGGGTGACAGCAGTGCAAGAAAATGCCTGTTCTCCTGTATCCATGAGAATGAGGCAGGCTTACTTTTGTCTTGCAAGGAGGGAAATGCTTTCCTTAACTACATCCTTTACAAGCGGTGACACGCAGCTCTGTGTCCGTATCTAGGTACAGCCCTTCCTGCACTCATGCACCACGCGCGCGCACACACACACACGCTACCTGTGCTTGATCCCCATTTGGGGATCCAGTTGGGCACATCTGTGCCTAACAACGGATGGAAATGCCCTCTGGGAAGCATCCCAAGACCTAACCAGGACCACCTCCTATGTCATAGCTCAGGGAACTTTCCAACCTGCGGCCGAATCTCAAGGCTCCCACTTCCCCAGTTTTGGACATAGAATGCCCACTTGGCAGTCCCCCAGCTTTTGCCCAAGGCTTGCAGAGATTTGATTTGATTTGAAAGGGTTCTTTATAGAGTTTTCATGGTTCATAGGCAAGGCTGAGAATTTACAAGTGTGTTTTTGGTGTGTCTCTGATCCTCAGCTGTCTGGAGAGCGTTTGATTCACAGGGTAGTGTCGTAGCTAATCAGGAAGGATCCGTTTGTGGGTCTGGATTGCCATTTTGCCTGAATTAACCTATGTTTTTAAAGAGATATAAGTATTCACATTAATAATCGAGGTTCATGCAGCAAACTACAGCCCCAAAGGGCTCATTAACTAAATTTTAATAGATGAAATTGTATTTTCTCATTCACTTACATTATAATTTTAGAGATAATGGTATTTATCAATAAATATTGCTTAAAGCAGGCTAATGCAAAATTTCTGGGCAAGAGTCTAACATTTTAGTAATTGTGTATGCAAGTGAACAGATGAATGGGGCACCTGGGTGGCTCAGTCACCTTTGGCTGAGGTCATGACGCCTGCATTTGGCTCAGGTCATGATCCCAGCACCCTGGGATCGAGCCCCGCCCACAGGAACTTCACTTGACTGTGGCGGGGGTGTCTGGTTCTCCCTCTGCCCCTTCCCCTGCTCATGCTTGCACTGTCTCTCTCTCTCTGTCTGAAATAAATAAAAAATAAAATCTTTTTAAAAAATTGTGAACAGATGAAGTTCTCTGCCTTTAGTCTCTTTATAGTGACTTTTCATGCCTGTGTTCTCTCCTTCTCCACTTTTTACTAAATAGTCTGAGTAATGATATTGATTTTAACTAGCGGTAATTATTACTGATCAGTGACATTTCTTATCATAACGTGTTACTCATTATTGTTTTCTCTTTTCCAAAGAAATAATTTCATGATGACTAAGGTCTTTTGTACGTTGTCAGAGTAGGGTGGGAACCGAGTCCGCTCTAGGAGAAACTGAAGCAAGGAATTCATCACTAGCTTCTCTTGCCCAGGAAATGTGTATATTCTGGAACACAGTATTTGTATTAGTATAGACTGTTTTGGGGTCTTAATTCTTAACCCACTGTCTGCTGATGCATAGCTAATTTGCTTGATAAACAAATGGCCAAAAAATTATATTGAGTTGTTTGTCTCTGCTGTTACTTATTTAAAGGAAGCAGCACCTGGCCAACTTAAAACTCATGGTTGTAAACAGTGGTCCCAATAGTGGGAATTCTGTTCACCGTGACAAGCGGCCGATCAAAATATGTTCTACTGCATGTACCTGCGTTTACATGGTCTCCTTCAGTATGACCAAATTTAGGGCTAAAGGGGATCTTGGAAATCATCTGATCTAATACTTCCATCTAAAAACAAAGAAGCTGAGGCCTGGAGAGGTAAAAACAAGCACGTAGGTAAGCGATGAAGCAAACAAACGCAGCTTACCCGAATTCATGAGTCAAGCTAGCCGCTGAGCAGCACCAAATTACATGAGACTAAAGTTTAGTTCTTCTGATATGTGAGCGATCGTTCTTAGCAATCGCAAGAATTATCCCTCATCTGCTGTTCTGAACTAATTTAATGTCTGAGAAATGATGTTAAACCGATATTAATGGATCTCATGATAGGAAGGGAAGTAATCCTGATTATTGTTCAATTATGTATTACAAGTTTTTATCGAGTTACATAAAAAGAGAGCAATTTCCAGTCTACAAAATAGAAAAACTAGTGGTTTTTAGGTGAAGTGACTGATCTAAGGTCACAGAAAATACCTCTGGTCCAGCTGAGCCAAGGACTCAGGCTATGGGTCTTCTCCTTGAATCCTGGTCCTTGAGCCCAGAACCTCTTCGGTGGGCACTTACTTCACACAGCCCTCCCTGTCTGTGTGTGAATTTTAAACTGGTAAATTAATCCTATCCAAGAATTTATGAATGTCTCGAGAATTGCCCTCTGAGACACAAAAGGAGCAGGATCTCTACCCCAGAGTTCCCATCTGTTTGGGAAGAGTCTCGGTGTATGTTCCATCAGGATCAAGGGGGTTACATGAACCTATGATCTGTAAGTTTCCATAGTGGTCTCAGGGTTATGATCTGAAGTGTACACCTTGGAGCAAGGAATAATAGGTGAGAGTAAAATAAACAAACCAGAGCAAAGCTGTTGACTCTAGGCTCTAAATGCTCGCAGGTTTTCTGTCTGGCATTTTCATTCCCTTCAAACCGCATATTAACGATGCTGACCTTTTTAGTAATTTGATTCTGACAGTGGCACAGCAGCAGCAGAGCTCAAAGTCTGACAGCCTGATGTGGGCAAGCCAAGGAAGTAATCACGGCTTTAAATGAAAGAACTGTTTGCGTCTCTCTAGCAGGCCAGTTTTATCCTCCACTCTTCATGCCCTATCACACCCACCGTCTTCCGGTGGGTTGACTTCCCAGAGCTCAGGAAAACTGGCGTCTGGTGGGTGTCCGGACCTAACGCCCATACTGGCGGCCATTTTGTTTTGTCATGGAGGCTTAGGTTTGGAAGAGTCCACGCAAATCATTTGCTCTAAGTGTCAACTCTAAGTAGTATTAACCCTGAGAAAAAGGACCCCCAGACTGCTTGGATGTTTCTGGTGATGGAAAACTCAGCCCCTGGTTCAGTGAAGCAAGGGCCCCATGAATATGCACGGTCAGGCAGGGCATTCAGGTTAACCCTGCACAAGTAGAGCTCAGAATCACAGCCTCAGCCCCCTTTTCTTCAGTTCTTTCTTCTTTCCTCCACATGGGCTGCATATTCTTCCTTTAAGTTACAGGGTTTTCTAAGGACCCGTTGAACATCCGAGATGCTGATTCACAATTAAATGAAGGGCCATATGGAAATGTGTTTTGCCCACCTAACCAGCAGGCCGTAGTTTGGATAAGACGGAAAAGGACACATTAAAGATTATTTTTAGCTTAAAATGTGTAAGCTGACTCAGTTTACAAAGGGCTCATTGAATTCTCTGTCTAGCCATTCCTTATTTCCCCGTGGCATTGTACTTTTCCCGGAACAATTACATCAGGCTGGAAAATTGAGCTTTTGGTTTGTGACCAGATTCATCTCCTGTCCCTCCTGTGTTTTATCAGAGTTGGCTTTTAAATAAGGAAGGGAAATCTCATTTTCTCACCCTGAGAGCCAAGATTTTAAACCATTTTCCAAACATCGCTGACTACTTCAATGATCACATTCGCTTCTTGAGCACTGTGCTGGACTGTTCAAAATTATCCAAGTTCTTGTATCTCTGGATGGCACATCCAAGAGGGCAGAGACTTGCTGACCTTCCTCATTCACGGAGACAAGAGTAATCGACAGTTAATTCCTGTAGGGCCATCATTAACCTATAAATCGCCTTTGCATGACCTGGCAAAATATTCCATCTGGAGGAGATGCAGTCCAGAGCTGTGTAATTTGACTGGAAGAAAGATACTTTTGAGAAGCAAAAAAGAATTCCTTCCTCTGAATACATTTTGCCTGTGCCATGCCTGTGTTTTGGCTCTGCATGATAAGCACGGAAGTGGTAGTTCAGTTAAGACCAGCTGCTGTAACAGATAACTAAAAATCACCAGTGGCTTATGACAGTGAAAGTTTGTCTATTGTGTACACTGAAGCTGTCCATCCACCTCCGACAGGCAGGTGGGAGAAGACAGAATGGGGAACGTCAGCCAGCTTCTTACCTTCGCAGCAACCCTTCTGCTTATATTCTGTGGGTATGAACCAGTCACTCGGAGGGACCAGGGGAAAGGGAGAGAAGAGCTGGGAAGTGCGGTTCCTCTGTGGGGAGCCACTTTCCGGAGGCAAAGCGATTTCTGTGCCTGAGGATTTAATAAAATGCATTTTAAGCAAGTCAAGGTATCATTGTGCCTCGCAGTGAGGAAGCCAAGGAACAGCTACTGGCCAGGATGGGAGGCTCAACAGTAGTTGCTTTCCAGACCCCAATTGCTTTGGGTCAAAAGTTGATGTGAACGTGAACTTGGAAGCCAGTCAGGACCGGATTTTAAAATCTCATATATTGTTTAGCCACTCATTTTCTGTTTCCTAACTTACAAAATACAAAAGAGAGGTGCAAACAATCTCAGTTAAGCATATGAATTGAATGACTTGTTTGCCTCCGTTCCTTTCTGAAATCTTAGTAAAATAGGTGTGAAATGTAAAAGCGTTATAATCTATGCACATAGGATGACAGTGACAGCAGGTTAGAAATGTCAGTGCAATTTTAGATGATGCATAGTGAATCCATGAAGAAGTGATTCGATATTACAGAGAAAATAAAGGTTCCCAAAGTAAGCTGGGGGCGAGGAGAGTCCACAGCAAGCAAACTCTACTCAGAACCCTATAAAGGCTCGGCTCTGGAAGGACCAATTACTTTTCCAGGGTGAGACTGAAAACAGGGTTGCCTGCAGACGCCCCGGGAGTCAGGGAGGGATGCAATGCCACACAGAACAAGAGGTTGAAGAGAAGACTGCGGCGAACCGAGCGGTGAGACTCCTGCTCAGTTTGCAGACTTCAAGAAGTCAGAATTATATTCTCCCCTTTCTGGAGAAACTTCTGGGCAGAAGAGAAGGTCTACACATCCTTCTGCTGGGAGTGCATTAGTTCCGACTGCTGCTGGAACAAATGACCACAAGCCAAAATGGGTCTCATTGGGCCAAACTAGAGGCAGTGGCCTTCTGGGCACGCAAGGAACAATCTGTTTCGTGCCTTTTCCTGCTTCTAGAGGTTTCTCACATTCCTTGGTTCATGACCTTTTTCGTCCAGCTTCAAAGACAGCAACATCAGATCAAGTACTTTCCTTTTTAAAAAAATTTAAATTCAGTTTCATTAACATATATGTATTATTGGTTTCCAAGGTAGAATTTAATGATTCATCAGTTGCATACAATACCCAGTGCTCATTATTTCAAGTGCCCCCCCTAATGCCCATCACTCAGTTGCCCCATCCCCCACCCTCTCCCCTCCAGCAACCCTCAGTTTGTTTCCTATGATTAAGAGTCTCTTATGGTTTGTCTCCCTTTCTGATTTCATTTTGTTTTATTTTTCCCTCCCTTCCTCTGTGATCCTGTTTTCTTCTTAAATTCCACACATGAGTGAGATCGTATGATAATTAGAGTCCTCTGATTGACTTATTTCACTTAGGATAATACCCTCTAGTTCCATCCACATCATTGCAAATGGCAAGATTTAATGTTTTTGTGATGGTTGAGTAATATTCAAATATATGTTTTATATACACACACATACACACACACACATACACATCTTTATCCATTCATCTGTCAGTGAGCATCTGGGATCTTTCCATAGTTTGGCTGGTTTGGACATTGCTGCTATAAACATTGGGGTGCATGTGCCCTTTTAAATCACTATGTTTGTACCTTTGGATAAATACCCAGTAGTGCGATTGCTGGGTCATAGGGTAGTTCTGTTTTCAACTCTCTGAAGAACCTCCATGCTGTTTTCCAGAGTGGCTGCACCAACTTGCATTCCCACCAACAGTGTGGGAGGGTTCTCCTTTCTCTGCATCTTCGCCAACATCTGTTGTTTCCCCAGGTGTTAATTTTAGCCATTCTGACTGGTGTGAGGTGGTATCTCACTGTCGTTGTGATTTGTATTTCCCCGATGCTGTGTGATGTTGAGTATTTTTTCATGTATTTGTGGCCATTTGTATACCTTCTTTGGAGACATGTCTGTTCATGTCTTCTGCTCATTTCTTGACTGGATTTTTTGGTTTTTGGGGTGTTGAATTTGGTGAGTTCTTTATAGATTCTGGAATCTAGCCCTTTATCTGATAATACATTTGCAAATAACTTCTCCCATTCTGTAGGTTGTCTTCTGGTTTTTTCAACTGTTTGCTTTACCGTCAAAAGGTTTGCATGATGAAGTCCCAGTAGTTCATCTTTGCCTTTGTTTCCCTTGTCTTTGAAGATGTGTTTAGCAAGAAGCTGACGTGACGAAAGAGAATGCTGTCTGTGTTCTTCTCTAGGATTCTGATGGATTCCTGTCTCCCATTTAGGTCTTTCATCCATTTTGAGTCTGTTTTTGTGTGTGGTGTAAGGAAATGGTCCAGTTTCATTCTTCGGCATGTGGCTGTCCAGTTTTCCCAACACCATTTGTTGAAGAGACTGTCTTTTTCCTATTGGACATTCTTTCCTGCTTTGTTGAAGATTAGTTGACCATGGAGTTTAGGGCCCATTTCTGGGTTCTCTGGTCTGTTCCATTGACCCATGTGTCTTTTTTTGTGCCAGTACCATAATATCTTGATGATTACAACTTTGTAATACAGCTTGAAGTCCGAAATTGTGATACCACTAGCTTTGGTTTTCTTCTTTAACATTCCTTTGGGTATTTGGGATTTTTCCACACAAATTTTCCACACAAATTTTAGGATTGTTTGTTCCAGCTCTGTGAAAAATGCTCATGGTATTTTGATAGGGATTTCACTGAATGTGTAGATTGCTTTGGGTGGCGTAGATATTTTAACATATTTGTTCTTTTAGTCTATGATCATGGAATGTTTTCCCATCTCTTTGTGTCTTCCTCAATTTCTTTCATAAGTGTTCTATAATTTTCAGAACACAGATCCTTTACCTCTTTAGTTAGGTTTATTCCTAGGTATCTTATGATTTTTGGTACAGTTGTATAAAAGGGATTGATTCATTGATCTTTCTTCTGCCTCATTGTTAGTCTATAGAAATGCAACTGACCCTCATGTTTTCCCATTATTCTTTCAATCTTTATAATTTGACTAATTAATAAGCATAATAAACTAATTTGTTATAAGGAATGGATGATCAGTAATGGCTTACAATATTAACTCTTCTTGAATAATATATTTTGTAGGGGCGCCTGGGTGACTCAGTGGGTTAAAGCCTCTGCCTTCAGCTCAGGTCATGGTCTCAGGGTCCAGGAATCGAGCCCCACATCAGGTTCTCTGTTCAGTGGGGAGTCTGTTTCTCCCTCTCTCTCTACCTGCCTCTCAGCCTACTTGTCATCTCTGTCTGTCAAATAAATAAATAAATAAATAAATAAAAGTCTTTTAAAAAAATAATATATTTTGTAAATATATTCACTACATTCTTCAATTCTCAACTCAAAGCATCTTTAAAGTGGAAATATCAACCACTTGGCAGGTCATTGGGTAAGGAATCTGTGGCGAGACTTTCTGTCAAGTGTTCCTTCAGTCTTATCATGTGGTATATAATTTTCTCTGTCAGGATGTCTGTGAGGGCTCATGGCAGCAATCTGCCATGGTAAAGATACTGACCTTCTGAAGATGGCCAAATTCCAGTCAGATCTTGGCTTATTAAATTGACCGTATCCACAAAAGAATTTCTACAACTATGGATTGCATTGCAAGCATATCTTCCACTGGGATACTCAGTATATAAGATTACATTCATTCCTAGGTTTATATTGTGGTCTTCTAATGTGACCCTTCATCACTCAAAGTGACCACAAAATGAGTTCAGAGGAGGTGTCCTTTTCCTTGCTGGAAGGGGACCAGAAGTTCAGGTAGGAAGATGGTGTATGTCTTAGTGCATTTAAAAAAATTATTTTTAATTTTTTTTATTAACGTACAATGTTTTATTAGCCCCAGGGGTACAGGTCTGTGAATAGCCAGGTTTACACTTCACAGCACTCACCATAGCACATACCCTCCCCAATGTCCATAACCCCACCCCCTTCTCCCAACCCCCCTCCTCCCAGCAACTCTCAGTTTGTTTTGTGAGATTAAGAGTCACTTATGATTTGTCTCCCTCCCTATCCCATCTTGTTTCATTTATTCTTTTCCTACCTCCTTAACCCCCCATGTTGCATCTCCACTTCCTCATATCAGGGAGATCATATGATAGTTGTCTCTCTCCGCTTGACACTTATTTCACTAAGCATGATACCCTCTAGTTCCATCCACGTTGTCACAAATGGCAAGATTTCATTTCTTTTGATGGCTGCATAGTTTTCCATTGTGTATATATACCACATCTTCTTTATCCATTCATCTGTTGATGGACATCTAGGTTCTTTCCATAGTTTGGCTATTGTAGACATTGCTGCTATAAACATTTGGGTGCACGTGCCCCTTCGGATCACTACGTTTGTATCTTTAAGGTAAATACCCGATAGTGCTATTGCTGGGTCATAGGGTAGTTCTATTTTCAACATTTTGAGGAACCTCCATTCCCACCAACAGTGTAGGAGGGTTCCCCTTTCTCTGCATCCTTGCCAACACCTGTCATTTCCTGACTGGTTAATTTTAGCCATTCTGACTGGTGTGAGGTGGTATCTTGCTGTGGTTTTGATTTGTATTTCCCTGATGCCCAGTAATGTTGAACATCTTTTCATGTGTCTGTTGGCCATCTGGATGTCTTCTTTGCAGAAATGTCTGCTCATGTCCTCTGCCCATTTCTTGATTGGATTATTTGTTCTTTGGGTGTTGAGTTTTGGATACTAGCCCTTTATCTGATATGTTGTTTGCAATGTCTTCATGTATTCTGGCTGCTATAACTGCTCTAACAAAATACTACAGAGTAGGTAGCTTATAAACAACAGAAATCTATTTCTCACAGTTCTGGAGGCTGGAAGTGCCTGCATGGTTGAGTGAAGGCTCTCTTCTATTAGAGACCTTGTTGTATCCTCATATGGTAGAAGGAAGTGAGGGATCTATCTGGAGACGGTCTTATAAGGGCATTAACATTATTTATGAAGGCTCTGCTCTCAAGACCTAATCATCTAAAGGCCCACTTCCCAGTTTTTAGTATTTCAAAGTATCAATTAGGTAGGGGACACAAACTTCAGATAATAGCAGGGTAGCAAATAAGCCTAAAGAGGTGAGAAATGAAAGGTAGTGAGGCCTCTTATCATTAGAGAATTAGGGGTTCAGAAAGTACCAGAATTTCCTAGTTTACTGGTCCATATCCTGACACCAATTTACAGAATAGTTTTCTTCAGTCTGCTAAACATTTCCATCTGAAGTTTCTTAATTTCTAAAATCTGAAAATGGCCTGGCAACCAAAGTGAATATATCGTAGCTTAATTGATAAGTGTGATTTTAATTTCACTTCAGTTATAAATGATAAAAATACATTTAAGTAGCTTAAATTTAAAAAAAAATCTTTTTTATGATTTTATTTATTTATTTGGCAGAGAAAGAAAGATCACAAGTAGGCAGAGAGGCAGGCAGAGAGAGTGGGGAGCAGGCTCCCCACTGAGCAGAGAGCCCGATGCGAGGCTCAATCCCAGGACCCTGAGATCATGAACTGAGCTGAAGGCAGAGGCTTAACCCACTGAGCCACCCAGGCACCCATATGTAACTTAAATTTTTATTGAAACATTTGCTCTGTCTCTCTATATATATAACATAGACACATATACTGTATATATAATATGTACATTTATTATTTTATATATTCTCTTTATATGTTATATTATATATCATATATTGAATACATACATACATATATTCAAACCATTAAAAATTCCATAGATATATTATGTATATATGTATGTATTACATATATTTTACATATTATATAATGTTTAGCATACATAAACATAAAATACATAAATGGAAATTTTAATGGTTTAAGTAGGTATTTTCTTATCCCACAGTATAGTTAAATTTGGATAAGTAATCTAGAAGAGTGGTTCTCAACCTTGGCTTCAAATTCAAATACTCTAAACATTCTTCTTTAATAGACTTGGGGTGCAGCCTAGGCATCTGGGCTTTTAAAAACGTCCTAGTGATTCTTGTGCACAACCAAAGTTAAAAATTACTGATCTAAATCATACTTTTAGCTCTATAATCACACCATCAGTGACTATATATCCATAGTAATCCCATTAGTGACTGTATATGATATTTCTTGTGATTTCACTATTATATTTTAAATTGTAAAATTCATCATCTTAGTGCAAACATGACAGGCATGTATTTTCCTCTTCATTTAACAGATAAAAGAAACAACACCCTGAGAAGTTAAGTAACTTGCTCAAGGTCACATGACTAGTTAAGTGGAAGAATTTGGAATCTAGGTGGGGTGGGTACGGTAATTGAAACTGCGGCCATCTGAGTCCATGCCCAATGCTCTTGCCAAATTGTCACATGATGTCTTCTCTCCTACAAACACCTCAAGGTGCAAAATTAAAATTTGAAAGGCCATGGAGAAGATGATTCCACAACACAAAAACAACATTTTCTTTTTTTATAATTCACATCTTTCCCATAACTTTTTTTGTGGTTGTTCAAACCCACTGGTCTGGGTCTCACCCCTTGTCCTGCCTGTTCAAGGCCATCTTGAATTTTGAAGATTTTCCTGGACAGATATACTTAGTGATCTCCATTTACAAGATTAAAGGACAAAAACATACACTCGTGTTCTTGGTCTTGGCCTCCCCCATCATCCTCTACCTATCAGCAACACTTTATTTTTTTTTAATTAATTTCTTTTCAGCGTAACAGAATTTATTGTTTTTGCACCACACCCAGTGCTCCATGCAATCCGTGCTCTCTATAATACCCACCACCTGGTACCCCAACCTCCCACCCCCCACCCCTTTAAAACCCTCAGATTGTTTTTCAGAGTCCATAGTCTCTCATGGTTCACCTCCCCTTCCGATTTCCCTCAACTCCCTTCTCCTCTCTAACTCCCTATATCCTCCATGTTTTGTGGAGCATAACAAATATCAGCAACACTTTTGATAAAAATTAAGCATCTGATTTTCCTCAGTTTCTTGAAGTCCTGCATTCTTGTATTTTGGGTGACAGTAGGAGGGGAGAAGCACACTACCAGGTAAAAACAGTGGAGGGAAGTGTAAGGAAACAAGAAAATGTTGCTTAGCTGGTGTTATGGATTGAATTGTGTCCCTAAAAAAAAAAAAGGAATATGTTGGAGTCTGAACTCCCAAGACCTCAGAATGCAACCTTATTTAGAGTCAGAGTCTTTACAGAGAAAATCAGGTTAAAATGAAGTCATTAATTTAAGCCTTAATCTATTACTTCTGGTGTCTTTATAAAAAGGGGGAACTTGAGGGTGTCTGGGTGGCTCAGTGGGTTAAGTGGCTGCCTTCACCTCAGGTCATGATCCCCGGGTGCTAGGATGGAGCCCCACATTGGGCTTGTGGCTCAGCAGGGAGCCTGCTTCTCCCTCTCTGCCTGATTGTGCTCTCTCTCCCTCTCTCTCCCTCTCTGTCAAATAAATAAATAAAATCTTTAAAAAAAAAAAAAAGCCAGGAGTAGAGTGGAATTCAGATGGAAAGACACACTGAAGACAAGGTGAAGAAACTAGGAAATAGGGAGAAGATGGCTATTGACAAACCAAGGACAGAGGCCTGGAAGGAAGCTTCTCTTATAGCCCTAAGAAGGGAAAATCCCCATCAACACGTTGATCTCGGACTTGTAGCCTCCAGAGCTACAGGATGTCAAATTCCTGTCATTTAAGCCACCCATTTTGTGGTACTTTGTTGCAGAAGCCCTGGAATACGAATGCAGCAGGTGAGTCCAAGGCAATGAGGCTCTAGGAGAGCAGCTGGATGGGGCTCATGTACTCAGCTCAGAAGACATTAGAGGCAGGGAATGGGGTCTCCATGGAGGCCCTACAGAGCTTACATGCGTGGGACTCTCTCCCTGGATCACTGGAGGAAAAGACTTCTTGTCTGAGCTGCCAGCGTCTGGCTATGCCCCCACCTAGGGACAACTTAGTCTCCCTGTTGCTCTGCCAGCCCGGGGTGGGGGGGGGGGGGCTCTCTCTTCTGCCAGAAGGCCACCATTTAAGCTCTTCATCCATCAGGAAAGCCCGCTGTCTTAAACTTTCCATTCTCAGGAACACATCTGTGAATCTTGGAAAATTCACCACAGTGTATTTGGGCAAGTTCATGAAGTGTTTTGGTTCTTTGTTGTATACAGAAAGGTGATACCCCTCAGGCTTTGAGCCAATAAATGCACGTCTTTCATTACCTGACATCACACACACACACCTCTCTTTGGCTCTCTCCTGCCTGCTCCACCCTCCACCATCACCAACCACACCACCACAGGGAGCTCGGATGCCAGACTTCAGGCTGTTTATTTTATCACTATGACATGACAGGGCTGTAGTTATTCATGTCTCGCTGCCTGAACAAGGGGAATAGACAACACATACTCTGTCCTTGTGTCCATAAAGCATAGAGACACACAGGCAGATAGAGCACCATGGGAGGTCATGATTGAGGCTTTTTGGGTGGCTTAGCAGCTGAGTGCCCAGGCTTCGAGGAGATGAAGTAATATTTATGATCTGATGAAATTCATGTTCACAGTGACTGTGAACATAGGTCATGTTTAGGAAGTTCTCAAAAAAGGACGCATTTAAAATATTTTTTGACAGGGACAAGAATAGTGGGAGGCATGCAAGCAGGAGGAGTTGTGCCAGAGTGTCGCCACGGCAGCCAGAACACCCAACATGGTGGTGGTGACTTACTTTCCACCTACTTCTGTCTTCCGTGATTGCCAACAGAGCTTATAACCACCATAGCCTAGAAGGAGTGGATAGCAGAAGTAGTGAGTGCACCCATACCAAAGTCATTTGACATTTATACTAAATAAAAGATCATTTTTCTCCCAACTCTTCTTTCTATTCAGTTTTTTTGGAGAAAGGTATAGAATTACATGAACACTCTCAAAAAGACAGTGTTGTGTAGACAAAGTTAAAAAAGAAGTAGGGCATTATAGGGCTGCTGTGTTGGTACAAGAAGTTTAATAATACCAATGAACACAGCTGTGCTTCCACTTTAAATAACTACTGTCAATGACCCTAAATTAACCTTCGGGAACTTCAAGCCCTAAGGCAGGCAGATATTTTCTGAGCAGTGGAAGTGAATGAGTGTTACACTTGTGAATGGCAGTGAGTGAGTTCCACTCCCAGTGTGATACAAGAGCACTGAGGAGGGACAAATGGAATTCAGTTATTTAAAGCTTATGACAGGTAGGTCCTCATCTGACGCAGGCAGTGCCGAGGCTGCTGAAGAGTAAATGTCTGTGTTAACCTTGCCCATCAACAGATTAGCAGAAAGCCCTTCCTGAGGGGCTTTGAAAAGCATCTGAACGCCACCTGGGCTAGTGGTTTACAAGTGAAAATGTGACAGGATGCACAGGAAGTTTGGAGCTGGAGTCAGAGCTCTGAGCATGAGTTTTGATTCTGCCACATATGATTAGTGGGAATCTGTGTCTTCATGAGTAGACTGGGACTAATCTCACCTCTGAAGATTTTTTGTGAGGATTAAACTCTGGTTTAATGTGGAAATGCCTAACACTGGGACAGACGTTATGATAGCTGATCAGAAACATTAATCATATCAGGATCTCATCTTTTGAATTGCATTACTTTTCAAAGCTGTGAAGGCACAAGATCATGGCACCACCAACGTACCTGTCAAAACCTTCATCTTCATATTCCTACACAGGAACGGCAGTTCTCAATTTACCAGAGTCCACTCTCAGAATTGGGCTTCAAGAAGCTCACATGCCCATTGGTCATGCAGATAGAGAAAAGGAATTAGCTTGTTTTTATTGGCAAAGACAAGCATGAAAAGTGACTTTTTTAATGTCTAGACAAATATGTAGAGAATTACAGTGAAGAAAATGAGGTCTGTGTATCTCAAGCTGGAGAATAAAAAATGGGCCTTCACTTGCCACATTGATATTATTGAGAAGGAAAGAGGATAAGAAATTTTGATAAGGATATGAAGGGAGAATACTCGGTAAATGGTGACAAACCAGCAGAGCCAAAGGGGGAAAGCAGTAAGATCTTGATTTTGTACTTCTGTTCAGTCACTGTGCTCCTGAAAAGCCAGTGTGTAAAATGAATCTCTAACTGAAGGAAGTGCTATGTGTTTAAAAGAAGAGCTTTAGGGGAGTTACATACATATAAAGCAAATATTCCTATTTCACTTAGGATGTTTGGCAAATATGGATTTTTGACATTAAATGTGCTTTGAAAGCAGCGTAACCCTCTGTATACATAGAGAGGAAATAAGCACATGAAAATCAATAAATGTATTTTGGCAAGGATATTGGCTACCCTAGTCAACAGAACTCAACAGTACTTTAAAAGGATTACTCACCATGACCAGGTGGGATTTATTCCTGGGATGCAAGGGTGGTTCAGCATTCACAAATCAATCAATATGATAGAACACATGAATAAAGGAAGAGACAAGAACCATATGGTCCTCTCAATTGATGTAGAAAAAAAAATTGACAAAGCATCCTTTCTTTATTAAAACCTTCAAAGTATTAGGATAGAGGGAATATACCTCAATATCATTGAAGCCATCTAGGAAAAGCCCACAATGAATATCATATTCAGTGGGGAAAAACTGAGAGCTTGTCCCATAAGGTCAGGAACATGACAGGGATGCCCAGACTCACCATTACTGTTCAATATGGTACTAGAAGTCCTAACCTCAGCAATCAGACAACTAGAAGAAATAGAAGCATTCAGATTTGCAAAGAAGAAGTCAAACTCTCATTCTTCAAAGATGATACTTCATGTGGAAAACCCAAAAGACTCCACCCCAAAATTGCTAGAATTCATACAGGAATTCAGTAAAGTGTCAGGATATAAAATCAATGCACAGAAATCAGTTGCATTTCTATACACTAACAGTGAGACAGAATAAAAAGAAATTAAGGAATCTATCCCATTTACAATTGCACCAAAAACTGTAAGATACCTAGGAATAAACCTAACCAAATAGGTAAAAGATCCATACACTAGAAACTACAGAACACTTAGGAAAGAAATTGAGGGAGACACAAAGAAATGGAAAAACAGTCCATCCTCATGGATTAGACGGATAAACATTGTTAAAATGCCTATGCTGCCCAGACTAAACTACTTATTCAATGCAATCCCTATCAAAATACCATTCACATTTTTCACAGAACTCGAACAAACCTAAAATTTGTATGGAAACGAAAGAAAACCCTGAATCACCAGGGGAATGTTGAAAAAGAAAACCAAAACTGGGGGCATCACAATGCCTGACTTCAAGCTATCTTACAAAGCTATGATCATTAAGACAGTATGGTACTGGCACAAAAGCAGACACATAGTTCAGTGGAACAGACAACTCAGAAATGGGGCCTAAACTCTGTGGTCAACTAATCTTCAACAAAGCAGGAAAGAATATCCAATGGAAAAAAGACAATCTCTTCAGTAAGTAGTGCCGGGAACATTGGATAGCCACAAGCAGAAGAATGAAACTAGAACACTCTTTCACACTATACACAAAGATAAATTCAAAATGAGTGAAAGACCTGAATGTGAGACAGGAATCCATCCAAATCCTAGAGGAGAGCATAGGCAGTAACCTCTTCTATATTGGCCACAGCAACTTCTTTTAAGACACATCTACAAAGACAATGGAAACAAAAGCAAAAATGAACTGTTGGGACTTCATTAAGATAAAGCTTCTGCACAGCTAAGGAAACAGTCAACAAAACCAAAAGACAACTGACAGAATGGGAGAAGATATTTTCAAATGACATTTACAGATAAAGGGCTAGTATCCAAGATCTATAAAGAACCTTCTCAAGCTTGACACCCAAAAAATAATCCAGTCAAGAAACGGGCAGAAGACATGAACAGACACTTCTCCAATGAAGGCATACAAATGGCTAACAGACACATGAAAAAGTGTTCATCATCACTAGCCATCAGGGAGTTCAAATCAAAGCAACATTGAGATACCACCTTACACCAGTTAGAATGGCCAAAATTAATAAAACAGGAAACAACAAGTGTTAGAGAGGATGTGTTACACTGCTGGTGGGAATGTAAGTTGGTGCAACCACTTTGGAGAACAGTGTGGAGATTCCTTAAGAAATTGAACATAGGGACGCCTGGGTGGCTCAGTTGGTTGAGCAGCTGCCTTCAGCTCAGGTCATGATCCCAGTGTCCTGGGATCGAGTCCCACATCGGGCTCCTTGCTCTGCAGGGAGCCTGCTTCTTCCTCTGACTCTGCCTTCCACTCTGTCTGTCTGTGCTCGCTCTCGCTTGCTCTCTCTCTGACAAATAAATAAATAAAATCTTTAACAAAAAAAAAAAAAAGAAAGAAATTGAACATAGAGCTTCCCTATGACCCTGCAATTGCACTGCTGGGTATTTACCCTAAAGACACAGATGTAGTGAAAAGGAGGGGCACATGCACCCCAGTGTTCATAGCAGCAATATCCAAAGTCGCCAAACTGTGGAAGGAGCCCAGATGTCCTTCAGTAGTTGAATGGATAAAGGTTTGCATTATATATACCATGGAATATTCCTCAGCCACCAGAAAGGGTGAATACTACCATTTACATCGACATGGATGGGACTGGAGAGAATTATGCTAAGTGAAATAATCAGAGAAAGACAATTATCATATGGTTTCACTCATGTGGAACATAAGGAATAGTGCAAAGGACAACAGGGAAAGAGAGGGAAAACGGAATGGGAAGAAATCAGAGAGAGAGGCAAAACATATAAGACTCTTGACTCTGGGAAACAAACTGAGGATTGTGGAAAAGGAGGTAGGTGGGGGGTGGATTAACTAGGTGATGAGCATTAAGGAGGCACATGATGTGATGAGCACTGGGCATTATATGCAACTAATGAATCATTGAACATTATATCAAAAACGAATGATGTACTATACATTGGCTAATTGAATTAAAATTAAAAAAATAAATGTGATAAATTCTGTTAACAGAATAAAGGGCAAAAATCATGATTTCAATAAATGCCAAAAAGCGCTTGACAAAATTTAACATTTTTTCATGATAAAATTTCTAAACAAATTAGGCATGGGAGAATGTTTCTTTAGCTAATTAAAGCCATATATGGCAAGCCTAGAGCCAACATCATATTCAGTGGTAAAAGCTGAAAGCTTTTCTTCTAAGATTGCGAACAAGACAAGGATACCTACCTTCACCACTTGTATTCAACATCATTCCGGAAGTCCCAGCCAGAGAAATAAGGCAAGAAGAAGAAATAAAAACCATCCAAACGAGAAAGGAGAATTAAAATCATCTCTATATATAGAGAGTCCTGAAGACTGCATCTCAAAATGTTAGAACTAGTAAACAAATTCAGTAAAGTTGTATGATATGAAAGCAACATAGAAAAATCAGCTGTGCTTTTTATACACTAACAAAGAATTATCTGAACAAGAAATTGAGGAAGCAATCTCATTTGCAAGAGCACCAAAAACAATAGTGAATACTGTCCTACTCTCTCTCCCCACCGCCTCTACACAGAAATGGCAGCTCCCTGACCCTGGAGACCGATATAAGGAACAACTGTGCCTAAGGGGATCACGTCTCCAGTGCCATTTGCATTTTAACAGGAGGCTTCAGGAGATGCAAAACAGTAATCCACAGGAACCTATCTCTAATAACTAAAGAGGACTCTTCTAGGAATTCCCCCAAATAAACCATCTGGGGAAAAAGATTAGTTAATGCACTGCATTGGTCTTTCTATAACACTAAAATTTAGAAAACATCTCTAACAATTTGAAGAATGAGGACCAATCAAGGTAGCCAATTTATTGAATACTTGCTATTTAAACTCCCACTTATGTAGCATACAGAGGGGCTGAAATAAAACCTTTAGTTATAGGGTTTTATTATTTTCACTCAGCAGATATGTTACACCTGTTATATCACAGCCACTGCTCTAGTCTCTTAGGACACATTGGGCAACAGCATGGACAATGGGTTCTACCATCAGGGAGCTTACATTCTAACTGGGGAGCCAGACAATACACAATACATTGAACAAATGTAAATATATTGTATATTCATATTTATGTTGTGTGTATGAAGAAAAATAAAAGAGCAGGATGAGAGAGTTTGGATGTACAGAGGGGTGGTGGGAGTGTGGGTGGCAGGTTGTAGCATTAATGAGTTGGGGTAAATTAAAGAGGGAGATGAACCATGAACGACTGTGGACTCTGGGAAACAAACTGAGGGTTTTAGAGGGGAGAAGGGTAGGAGGTTGTGTCAGCCTGGTGGTAGGCATTAAGGAGGGTATGTATTGCATGGAGCACTGGGTGTGGTGCCTAAACAATGAATTCTGGAACACTGAAAAGAAATTTAAAAAAAATAAAAATGTTTAGGGTGCCTGGGTGGCTCAGCAGGTTAAGCCGCTGCCTTCGGCTCAGGTCATGATCTCAGGGTCCTGGGATCGAGTCCCGCATCGGGCTCTCTGCTCAGCAGGGAGCCTGCTTCCTCCTCTCTCTCTCTCTCTCTCTCTCTCTCTCTGCCTGCCTCTCTGCCTACTTGTGATCTCTCTCTTTCAAATAAATAAGTAAAATCTTTAAAATAAAATAAAATAAAATAAAATAAAATAAAATAAAATAAAAATGTTTATAAAAGGAAAAATTTAAGAAAGCTAAATTAGGGTTCATTGAGCAGGTGAGAGAAAGGAGTGGGCCAATGAGATATCTCAGGAAAGAAGTTCCAGCATATAGAAGAACTAGTACATATCCCTAAGGAGGAAGCATTTTTGAAGAATGCAGGATGATGAGAGTTGTTGAAACAGGGTCGACAGGGGGAAAATGACAGGAGAGAAGTTAGTGAGGTGATATCTGTATAGAACAGGTCATTTGGGGCTTGTAGGCCGCAGCAAGGACTTGTACATTCACTCTGACTGGAAGGGTGAGCCAATGCATATTTCCATTAGGACAATGACATGATCTTATTTATATTTTTGATGTATTATGCTACTGCTTTGTTGGGACTGTACAGAGGCAATGGTAGAAGCAATGAGAGCTGTTAGAGGACTTGCAGTATTTCCAGCAATTGATGAAGGCCACCTGGAGGGACCATAGTGCTAGAGGTGGTAAGAAGCAGTAGAGTCTGGCTATGTCCTGACAGGTGAGTCTCTAGGGTTACCTGGCATATTATTTAAGCGTGAGAGACACTATGGTGAGTGCTGTGAATTGTGTAAGACTGATGAATCACAGACCTGTACCTCTAAAACCAATAATATATGTAAATTTAAAAATTTAAAAAAATAATTGAGATATCATACTGTAAAAAAAAAAAAAAAAGAAAGGAAAAAAAAAAAAGAATGAGACAAAGAAGAATCAAGGTTCTCTCCAAAGTTTTGCCCCACCCGCTGGAAGGAGAATTGTCAAAACTGGAATAAGGAAGGTCATGTGCGCAGTAGTTTTGGGGGCTGAGAAGGACTGGAAGCTCCTTTGGGATGTGTTGACTTGGAGATATCTATGGATATGTGAGACGTTGAGCTAGTAATTGCAAGAGGATTGTCAGGGCCTCCCCAGTGTACTCCTGCGTCTCACATACAGTGGACCAGCTCCGCCAAGAGCCTGGTGCTAGCACAGTTACTTCAGAGGAAAGGTGGTAACTTTCCCAACTTGTAAAACCATCTGGTGTCCGATTTCATTCCCAGCAGAAATTTCAACAAACAGAAAGAACAAGGGACTTGGATATGCCCCAAAGGTATGAGCATCACTTATCAGATATAGTGTAAGTTTACATAGAACATGTGCAACCACCAAGTTGCTGTAAGGAATGTCTTCCCACTGCTGGAGTTACTGACCAGCGGAATACCACAATCAGTACTTCCAAATCTCAGTTTTACTTGCTTTTTTGTTTGGTTAGACTATTGTGATAGCATACTCAAATAAAAATATGAAGGGGAAAAATCATGTATAATCTTGTCACTCTATTAGGATGACTAAAATTTTTTTATTTCTTAAAGATTTTTTAAAATTAATTTTATTTATTTTTTCAGTGTTCCAGGATTCATTGTTTATGCACCACACCCAATGCTCCATGCAATACGTGCCCTCCTTAATACCCATCACCAGGGTTACCCAACCCCTCACCCACTTCCCCTCCAAAACCCTCACTTTGTTTCTCAGAGTCCACAGTTTCTCATGGTTCATCTCCCCCTCCAATTTGCCCCAACTCACTTTTCCTTTCCTTCTCCCCATGTCCTCTGTGTTGTTCCTTATGCTGCACAAGTAAGTGAATCCATATGATAATTGACTCTCTCTGCTTGACTTATTTCACTCAGCATAATCTCTTCCAGTCCCGTCCATGTTGGTACAAAAGTTGGGTTTTCATCCTTTCTGATGGAGGCATAATACTCCATTGTATATATGGACCATATCTTCTTTATCCATTTGTCTGTTGAAGGGCATCTTGGTTTTTTCCACAGTCTGGTGGATTGTGGCCATTGCTGCTATAAACATTGGGGCAAAGTTGGCCCTTCTTTGCACTACATCTGTGTCTTTGGGGTAAATACCCAGTAGAGCAATTGCAGGGTCATAGGGAAGCTCTGTGTTCAATTTCTTAAGGAATCTTCACACTGTTTTCCAAAGTGGCTGCACCAGCTTGCCTTCCCACCAGCAGTGTAAGAGGGTTCCCCTTTCTCCACATCCTCTCCAACACTTGTTTCTTGTCTTATTAATTTTGGCCAATCTAACTGGTATAAGGTGGTATGTCAATGTTGCTTTGATTTGAACTCCCTGATGGCTAGTGATGATGAACACTTTTTCATGTGTCTGTTAGCCATTTGTATGTCTTCTTTGGAGAAGTGTCTGTTCATGTCTTCTGCCCATTTCTTTTTTTTTTTTAATTAATTAATTAATTAATTTTTTATTTATTTTCAGCATAACAGTAGTCATTATTTTTGCACCATACCCAGTGCTCCATGCAATCCTTGCCCTCTCTAATACCCACCACCTGGTTCCTCCAACCTCCCACCCCCCGCCACTTCAAACCCCTCAGATTGTTTTTCAGAGTCCATAGTCTCTCATGGTTCACCTCCCAATCCAATTTCCCTCAACTCCCTTCTCCTCTCTAACTCGCCATGTCCTCCATGCTATTTGTTATGCTCTACAAATAAGTGAAACCATATGATAATTGACTCTCTCTGCTTGACTTATTTCACTGAGCATAATCTCTTCCAGTCCTGTCCATGTTGCTACAAAAGTTGGGTATTTATCCTTTCTGATGGAGGCATAATACACCATAGTGTATATGGACCACATCTTCCTTATCCATTCGTCCGTTGAAGGGCATCTTGGTTCTTTCCACAGTTTGGCGACCGTGACCATTGCTGCTATAAACATTGGGGTACAGATGACCCTTCTTTTCATATATATAGAACATTCCACCCTAAAACAACAGAATACTCATTCTGCCCATTTCTTGATCGGATTCTTTATTTTTTGGATGTCAAGCTTGAGAAGTTCTTCATAGATCTTGGATACTAGCCCTTTATCTTTAAATGTCATTTGAAAATATCTTCTCCCACTCTATCAGTTGTCTTTTGGTTTTGTTGACTGTTTCCTTAGCTGTGCAGAAGCTTTTTATCTTGATGGAGTCCCAAAAGTTCATTTTCACTTTTGTTTCCTTTGCCTTTGGAAATGTGTCTTGAAAGAAGTTGCTGTGGCTGATGTCGAAGAGGTTACTGCCTATGTTCTCCTCTAGGATTCTAATGGATTCCTGCCCCATGCTGAGGTTTTAGGATAACTTCTTTTTAAATTTGTTTTATTTTCACATCCTTCTCCATTCCTTTCTAATTTTATGTAAAGACATTGATTAGGATATTTGTCAACTGTAGAACTCTCCTCACTGTGCTGGTAATTCAGAGGGATCTTTGGGGCAAAATGTAGCAGGATTCGACACATAGTGATAGAGGTGATTTGAGCTAATGGTGTCGCTAAATAGAATTCCACTGAAATACTTTCTGTTTTAATAATTTTTAAAAATACATGGAAGATTTATTGGATTTCTGGCGATTAATAGCACTTACTGTTGAGAGTTTTGTTTTCATATGCATCTAGTGTTTGCTTTGTTTTGGATTGTTTTTTACCATTTATTCTGTTTACTTTTTTATTCTAAGGACTACCCAAATACATTGTGCATACTCACACATTCTCATTTTATTCTTGATTTCATAGTTATAGTACATAGGTAAGATAAAACCCCTTAAGAGAGTCCACGATACACTGCATCTGGCAATACCTAATCATTTTCACTTCCCTACAAATTCCTAATGTCATCCAACTCAGTTAAGAGTCCCCAGTAAATTGTAGCTTCCTCTATATTTTTGAAAATTAAATATTTGAAGAGCTAGCGCCTAAAATATACAGTGACCAATTACAGAACACCAATAGATGTTGGTAGTATTTTTGCAAAAAAAAATTATCATTAACAATAACAAAGAGTGGCCAGAAGACAGGACTCTGGAATCTGAGGAACTTTTTCAGAAACAAAGAAAGGTCCTCACCAAGAAATGTGTACATTAACCTGAGAAAAAAACCCCAATGATCTGCAAACTTACTTGAGTATGCATCCCTATTAATAAAAAGGTTTTAGGTTGTCCCCTGCCCCTGGCAATGTGTGTATTTACTTATAATACATGCACAATTGGGCGAATATACTATGTATCGTAAAACACACATAAAATGGAAGTTAAATGGAAGTTCATATAAATAGCATCCTAATAATCTCAAACCTGCACCGTTCTGGAACACCTTTACTCTTGGGGAGCAGGCACCCCACTCGAGAGACCACTGAACATGGCAGTTACACGCAGCAGGATCTTTCCAGCTAATGGCGGCCTCTCTTGGTCCTCGCTGTATTTCAGCTCCAGATGCCGTCTGGCCGCACCGAATACAAAACCGCTGTGGTCTGCTCCTGTCACAGTGGCCTGAAAGTGACCACGCCAAGCGGCCAGTCAGCCTGACACTGGAGACAGGGCGGCGTCATGTCAGTTTTCAAGGACTGGAAGGGAGAAATGCCAGAGTCCCAGCCAGCTCCTGCCAAGCTCAGAATACACCACGCTTTTTGAAGGGCCTTTGAACAGTTTGAATGAGTAGCCGTTCTTGCCAACAGCAATACAAAAATTGCCCCTCTCAGAAGCAACACTTTGACATTTGCACAAGGCATTCCCTCTTCCAGAAAGGCATTTCCACTTGATCTTCTGCCAGCCACTGGCAAGCAGATGACTGCCTACACTACACATATGCCCGGGTCCATGCTATTTGGTTGTTTCCCACCCAGGATCCCTCACACAGAATTTGTCCTCTTTTCTCCTGGATAGAACGTGTGTTTCAGTCCATACCTGCCCATATGCATTCATGCTATTCGAGGGAAAACGCCCAGGGTTCAGTTGATACCCAGAGGAGGAAATAAATGATTCTGTCTTTATTGTAAACAAATGACAGCCTACATAATTGGCAATAGAATAATTGACTTCCCCTTTCTAAAATGAACCTAGACACCGAGTTATTGATAAGGCATCACATTCCTGAACTTAGGACAGCATCATGGTTTGTCCGTTGTTTTATCCTTTGCAGTGATTTGTGTGGTAGATGATAGATCAGCTGAGCTAAAAAACATCTAGTAGCAGAACCAAAGACCAGAAAAGTGAGCAGCTTAGATGGTTTTCTTCCTGTGTATAAATATCTTAAGGAGACAGAACAATCCAGATCATACATCTAGACCATAAAGAGCCTTTATTTATATCTGAATATGAAGAATAATCATTTCTTGGCTTAATTAAGTCCCTGCAATTATTACCAAGTTTCATCAAAGTAAAGTGCAACTTAACTTCTTACCTGGCATGAAATTTGTATAATAAAAATTAAATATGCTGCTGACCACACTGCCATTTTACAGAAATCACTACTTGTTTTCTATCTCAATAGAACATTTTAAGATTATTATAATTAACAATTTAAATGTTAATAGAATTTTAGTTAATAAATACTTGAATTTTTTCTTGACAGAAGCCATTAGCAAATTTTCACCTTCTTCCAAGTTATAGATTTAATCAGAGCATCTTCCAAGGCTAAGTAAAGGAATTCAAAACAATTTTTTTGAGTTAAAAAATATAGATTTGACTCACAGTGTTGGCACATAAGAGTATTCTGGATAGCTAGTTTAGTATCCTGGCATATACAAAAATGTATTATGTACTATTTAGTATGAGTACCGTATGTGTGTTTAAATCTACAATGTTCGTGTTGCAGATCTGTGAGGTTTAATTATCATACATATTCACACTACTTGTCCTACTCACAAACACTAAGAGTTAAGATATATAAAGGTACTTATATATGTGTCTCCAAATCCCTTTGCAGACTAAAAACTGTTCAAAAAGAATAGAAACTACTTCAAAGAACCTTTGAGTTTAAACGGGTTGTAAGAACCCTCTATTCCAACCCGTTTATTTTGTGGTTGAAGAATTTGAGTCTTGTTCCATAGCCTCACAGCTCATTGATGGGAAGGACAAGACCAGGAGACAGAAGGTCTGACTCTTTCCCATTCTCTTTAATCTTTAAGGAAAAATGGGCCTAACCATGGCTTCCTCCAAATAAACAACAAAGAAGGAAATTTTGAAGTTCAATAAGAGTTTAAAAAGTTAAGCTTTCTCTGGTAGAGGTGATTCACTATTAATGTATATTTAAGTACATAATAGGAGGCTATACTGATAATATTTTATACTGATTATATGGTTCTTTGTTGGGCTTGTATTATTTATTCTAATAGTACAGATGTTCGAACTCATTGTATATTCCCAGTCATGTACCTTCTATTGCCACCAGATGGTCTAAATCATATGAACTACATAGAGTAGATGTGTTACCTCTTATTCCTGGGATGACAGTTTTCCAGCAGACTTCCATTTCCACACAGGTAAAGGACTAAGCTCCTTCCCATAACCCTGTCCATATATTTTCAGCTTCATCATTTGCACTGTCTGCCTCAGTCTTTATCTTCCAGCAACAGAGCTGTCTGTGGCTCCCGTACACCTCATACTGCTTGTCAATCTGTGCATTTGTTCCTGCTCTCCCCCTGTCCACCCCGCAACATCCTCCTCACCGCCCTCTCAGCCCCACTCCACCCTCTGGCTCATTATCCCCCTCCCTTGGCCCTGCTCTGCCAACTGGCCCATGCTTGAGGCTCAGTACTCATGTGACACCTTCTTCAGGAGGCTCTCCCTGATACCTCCCCATTAGCTGTCCCTAGGATTATATAACCATCCTCCACGATTCTGTACTTCCCTCTGAATACCTAATCACTGCTTTTAGACCTATCATTATAAGACATGGTAAACATGTCTATTGCACCTAATTCATCCTGAGTTCCCTGAGGGAAGGATAATTTTAAGAGAGCATAGGGTCTGCTATCTCATAAGAACTCAATATAAGTTCATCAATTGTTACTGGGATGATTAAGTGATTAATCGTTAAATGAATTAGTCTGTGTGAAGTTCACAGAACAATACATGACATACAGAACATGAAGAATGCCAAGAAATAAATGAGTGAGTAAACTTTACGATCCGCCACAATCCTGTGTTCTTCTGACTGGTGAACATCGTGCTTCAGTACGGTCAGATGGTAGGTAGATGATCACAGGAATCTGCCAGAGGAATTGGAAAAAATTATGATTTGGGAAACTTCTATGAGGCATCTTTAAGAGTGGGCGTGTTTCATATTGGCTCTGCAGAGAGTACTAAAAACGAACTGCAGAGAAATCAGCCTCACCAAATAGCTCTTTCAGTGTACAAAGAATGCTGTTGGTGGATCTCTGTCCTAACTCTTTGGCGTTCACAATGTTTGCCTTCAGTTTATGACTTAGATTTCATGCCTGATTTATCCACTAGGGGTCAAACTTTTAAATACAGTGCATCTCATCACAATAGTATGGCTGGTCCAAGGGCGGAAATTTCACTTCCTTCTAAGTTTGAGTAAAAAACTGCTGTTATTGGCATGTGGAATGCATAATCAACCAATCTCCTCTCATAATTTGCGGAATAGGAGTAAATCAAATTTTTTAAAGAGAATCTTTTTCCTCCTGTCTTACCTGCTTCCATTCTAACCAGAAATGGGTGACTGTAGCATTGGCAATTCAGACTGTACATTTGTGGAATGGTGTATATAAGTTGCCACCTTAAAGCAGCCAGCAGACTCCATCCTTTCTAGTTCTGCTTTAATTTCTTTTCTATTTTATTTTTGTTACATATCCATTGCATGCTATAAATTTGGTGTATTCATGAGCCTTCACTTTCCCCTTGAGCTACATTAACTAATTTATTTCTGAATAATTAGAATTAATATTTGCCTAGTCTTTTATAGCCGGCAGTATTTTTACAAGCATTGTGCTATCTGATCTTGGAATACTCCACTTATTTCGATAATGTAATAAAATAATTTTATTACATTCATTTTATAGTTGAAGAAATTAAGGTTTTGGTGGTTAAGTAACTTGTTCAAGATCATACAGATGGAGCTAAAATGAAAGTCCCATTGGTGAAATAGGACACCTGAGAACTTACTCGCTTGAAATTCACTTGCAGTATCAGTTTATATTGATTTTCAAGATCCTTTAGGTACCCTAAGAAGTATTTTTCATATGTTGTCTTCATAAATGGATACATTCTCAGAAAGAAGAGTTCAGGGGATAATCTAGTGTAATCTGCAATCTCTGGGAAAGTAAGTATTTGCAAACCTGAGAAAGTGAGTCATTTGTTTTCTTGAAGGCTTTAGGCACTAAGCTCTTAATTAACATATTTTAATCACACTGATTATTGAAGTTATTCTTTACATAAAACAAAAATCCATCCTGATTTATCACTATTTTCTCATGCCCACACTTCTTATATAGCAGAAAATTAACATCAATCTTTTCTGTTTTGGAGAAGAAAAAATAATTCTTCCCCATTTCCTTTTTTCTCTTTTCCTTCTCCTTATCCTCGTGCCGGCTCTTACTCCAAACACTTGCCGGCGGCATTCTCATCTCATTTCTGCACGATCACCATGGCCTCTCCTGTGCCACAGGAGGACTGCAACGAAGCACAGCTTCTTATCAGGTCTTCCTGCTGGCAGAAATCTTCTCTGTGTATCATAATCAAATTGCTGCAGACTAACGACCTAGAGAAAAATGTGGAAACACCCAGGGAGTTGGGGAAAGGCATATGAAGTGCAGAGAAAAGAAGATAAGAAGGACAGAAGATTTCTATTCGGAAACAATGCAAGTGTGAAGACAGTAGAACAAAAATCTTCATTGTGCAAAATACACTTGATCTTAGCCAAAAGGCTGAGAAGGGATTACATTCACTGTGGCAAAATAAAAACAACAAAGCCTGGGAAGGGAGAACCGGGAGGATGCTTCCATCCCTAACACTCTATATGAAGTGATACAGCATTACCAGAAAGCTTACTTTGACAACTTAAATGCGAATACTATAAATGTGAATGCTAAAACCAAAAAATAGCAAATAGTTATAACTAATAAGCCAAAAAATGAGGTAAAATAGAATTATAGGAAGATTAATCCAAAAGAATGTAGGAAAAGAGAGAAATGGGGAAAAAAATGAATGAGACAAAAGGAAATCAAATAATATTATTTGTGAGTGAATACCAACCATATCAAATGCATTAACTGCAAATGAGCTAGAGACACTGATTAAGAAGCAGAGGTTGTATCAATCAACAGACAAGGAAGCTGTGATTACACAGCCACAAAAGAAGGATGAGATTGTACTATTTGTGACAACATGGAGGGACCTAGAAGGTATTGTGCTAAGTGAAGTAAGTCAGAGTGAGAAGGACAAATGCCATATGATTTCACTCATATGTGAGATTTAAGAAACAAACACATAAACTAACAAAAAGCAAAATCAGACCTATAAATATAGAGAGCAAACTGAGGGCTGCCAGCGGGGAGAGATGTAGGGGGATGGGCAAAACAAGTGAACGGGAGTGGGAAATACATGCTTCCAGTTACAGAATGAATCAGCCATGAGAATGAAAGGCACAGCATAGGAAATATGTTGATGATACTGTAATTGTGTTGTATGGTGATAGATGGTAGCTACATTTGTGATAAGTACAGCATAATGTATACAGAAGTAAAATCACCATGTTGCTCACCTGAAACTAATATTACTATTGTGTGTCAACTCTACTCAAATAAAAAAATAAAATAAAGAAGCAGAGGTTGTCAGATTTTATTAAAAAGCAAGATTCAGCTATTTGCTTCCTATAAGAAATCCACTTTAAATATGTTAAATATAAAGACATGAAGAGGTTAAAAGTTAAAGGAGGTATCCCGGGTGTGCAAGCCTGGTTCCACATTCAAAAGTCAATTAATGTAACCCATCACATCAACAGACTAAAATAAAAAAGTCACGTGATCATATTAGTAGATGCTGAAAAAGCATTTGATGAAATCCAACACCCAATCATGACAAAAACTCAATAAACTAAGAAGAGAAGGAACTTTCTTAACTTTCTCAGACTATCTACAAAGAACCGACAGCAATGCATCATACTTAATTGTGACAAATTCCAAGTTTTCCCAATAAGATAAGGTGCAAGGCCATGATGTCAGTCCTTCTCAACACAGTACTGGAAATACTGGAAGTTCTTGCCCAAACAACAAAGCAACACAAGGAAATAGAAGATATACAAATTGGGAAAGAAAAAATAAAACTATCTTTGTTTACAAATGTCATTTTGTACATTTCTTCATGTAGATAATCTGAATCAACAAAAAAGCTTCTGAAGGTATAAGCAATTATAATAAGTTTGAAAGATATAAGGTTCATGTACAATAAGTCAATCACTTGATAAACACCCTCAATGAACAAGTCAAGTTTGAAATGAAAAACAATAACATGGAGAGGATGTAGCGAAAGGGGAAGCCTCTTACACTTGGTGGGAATGCAAGTTGGTGCAGCCACTTTGGAGAACAGTGTGGAGATTCCTCAAGAAATTAGAAATAGAGCTTCCCTATGACCCTGCCATTGCACTCCTGGGTATTTACCCCAAAGATACAGATGTAGTGAAAAGAAGGGCCATCTGTACCCCAATGTTTATAGCAGCAATGGCCACGGTCGCCAAACTGTGGAAAGAACCAAGATACCCTTCAACAGGCGAATGGATAAGGAAGATGTAGTCCATATACACGATGGAGTATTATGCCTCCATCAGAAAGGATGAATCCCCAACTTTTGTAGCAACATGGACGGGACTGGAAGAGATTATGCTGAGTGAAATAAGTCAAGCAAAGAGAGTCAATTATCATATGGTTTCACTTATTTGTGGAGCATAACAAATAGCATGGAGGACAAGGGGTGTTAGAGAGGAGAAGAGAGTTGAGGGAAATTGGAAGGGGAGGTGAACCATGAGAGACTGTGGACTGAAAAACAATCTGAGGGGTTTGAAGTGGTGGAGGGTGGGAGGTTGAGGGAACTAGGTGATGGGTATTGGAGAGGGCACGGATTGCATGGAGCATTGGGTGTGGTGCATAAACAATGAATACTGTTACGCTGAAAAAAAAAAAACAAAAAAAAAACAATAACATGTATTTTAACACCACCAAAATGAAATACTTGGGTGTAACTTAAACAAGTATATACAAGATCTATGTGAGGAAAATGACAGAATTCTGATGAATGAAATCAAAAGACTAAATAAATAAATATTCCATGTTTGCATATAGAAGACTCGATATTGTCAAGACGTCAAGTCTTTCCAAAGTGATGTATAGATTGGATGAAATTCCAATAAAAATCCCAGCCAGTTGTTTTGTGGATATTGACAAACTGATTCTAAAGTTTATATGGAGAGGCAAATGCAGGGTATTCAACACGATATTGGAGAACAGATACTACTCCACTTCAAGACCCAATATGAAGTGACACTACGTAAGACAGGGTGGTGTTCGTGAAAAAAAAAAAAAAAAAAAAAACCATCAGTAGAGCAAAGGGACAGCATAGAGTGTCCAGAAACAGATTCACATAAAAATAACCTACTGATCTTTGACAAAGGAGCAAAGGTGATTTTTTTCAACAAATGGTACTGGAACACCTGGACATCCACGTGCAGAAAGAACTGAATGTAGACACAGAACTTACACCTTCCCAAAATGGATCATGCGCCTAATGTAAAATGCAAACCTATAAAACTAGAAGGTAACATAGAGGAAAACCTAAATGACCTTGTGCATGGAGATTCCTTTTGAGATATAACATGAAAAACATGATCCAGGAAAGAAATACTTGATAAGCTGGACTTCATTCAAATTAAAAACTTCTGCTCTGTGAAACATACCAAGAAAATTAGAAGACAAGCCACACACTGGGAGAGAAAAACAAAACCCAAGTGTTTTATCAGCCACATCAGATAAAAGACTGTTACCCAAAATAACAAGGAACTCTTAAAACTTGACATATAAAATGGGTCAAAGATGGGAATAGACACTTCATGAAAGAATAAATGGAGATGGCAAGTAATCACAAAAGATGCCGCCCATCATTTGTCGCGAGGGAAATGAAATGATAGCAACCAGGAGAGACCACTACTACACATGTGTTGGAATGGCCAAAATCTGGGCCGCTAACAAGGCCAAATCCTGGCAAGAAAGAGTAGGAGGAACTCTCATTCATTGCTGGTGCGAATGCAAAAATGGACAGTTCCATAGTTCCATACAAAACTAAAGATACTCTCACCATAGGACCCAACCATTGCAGGACTTGCTCTTCACCTAAAAGTTGAAGACTTTTGTCCACAAGAAAACCTGCATATGGTGATTTATAGCAGCTTTATTCATAGTTACCCAATCCTGGAAGCAACAAAGATGCCCTTCTGTAGGTGAATGGATAAACTGTGGGACACCCAGACAATAGATTATTTAGGGCTAAAAAGAAATGCTCTGTCAAGCTGTGAAATGGCATGGAGGAACCTTGAAAGCACATTGCTAAGTAAGAAGCCAGTCTGAAAGGCTACATAATGTACGACTCCAAGTACATGACATTCCGAAAAAGGCAGAACTATGGGCACAATAAAGACAGTAGTAGTTTCCAGAAGCGGAAGGAGTGAAGTAGGGAGATGAACAGGAAGAACAGGTGATGTTTAGGACCTTGAAAATACTCCGTGTGATATTATCATGATGAATACATGTCATTATACATTTGTCCGAACCCATAGATCGTACAACACCATCAGTGGACTTTCAGGTGAACTACTGTCTCTGGGTGATTCTGATGTGTCAGCGTGGGTTCCGCTTTCACAAAAGTGGTACCATTCTGGTGATGGGTGTGGATAACAGGGAAGGCTATGCGTGTGGGGGCACAGGCTATGTGGGAAATCTCTGAACCTTCCTCTCCAATGTGCTATAAACCTGAAACTGCTTGAAAAAAAGTAAAATCTTAAAAATTATCACAGTATTTTTTTTAATTTTTTATTAGGTTCAGTTATCCAGCATATAGTATATTCTAAGTTTTTGACGTAGCGTTCAGTGATTTATTGGGTGGGTATAACACCCATGTGATGAGTCACTTACAGTATTAATTCATCTGTGTAACGCTTTCAGAACAAAAATTTTACAGAGTTTGAAAACAGATGAGTGGTTTCCAGAGGCCAGAGGTGGTAGGGAATTCGAGTGGATCTGCCTACAAAAGAGTAGCACGAGAGAGATCTTTGTGGTGAGGGACTACTTTTGTATTTTGGTTGTGGTGACGGTTACACAAACCTATGTAAGATATAAAAAGACAGAACTACACATACTTATCATTAAATCCATGATTTGGATGTTGTACTACAATTATGTGGTCATTGGAGTAAAAAGGCTGAAGGATGCTTTAAAGACTTTCTGTATTACCTTTGTAGCTTCCTGGAATCTATAATTGTTCCAAATAAAGTTTTAAAGTTTTAAAAAAGATGCCAATTATTCTCAAATTGAGGTATAGTTCCATAGGGTCCCAGTAATCTTGGAGATCCTTTTTAAAGAAATTATCGAGCTGATTCTGAAATATATCTGAAAGTTCATAGGACCTAGAATAGTCCATACAACTTTGGACAAATAAAACTTACACTATTTGATTTTATTGTAAAGTTACCGTTGTCAAGGTAATATTGATGAGAAGATAAACAAATAGATCAATGAAGCAGAGTCCATAAATGAACCCATGTAAACATGGGAAACTGATTTTTGACAAAATTTCAAAGGTAATTTAATGGAAAAGGTAGTCTTTTCTGTAAATGGTCCTGGCACAACTAATTATCCAAATGTAAAAAAAAAAAAAAATAGAAACTTAGATCCAAATCCCATAGGATATACAAAAATTAACTCTGCTGCATAAACAATGAATTTTGGAACACTGAAAAAATAAATTTTTTAAAAAAGTGGATTATAGACCTAACTGTAAAACTAAGTCTATTAAATCTTCTTTTAGAAAACAAGAGAAAATCTTTGTGAACTTGAGTTAGACAATATTTCTTAGATATGACACCAATAACTAATTCATAAAAGAAAGCAATTGCTAATTTGGACTTCATAAAAGTGAGAGATTTTATTCTGTGGAAGACATTGTTAAGAAAATAAAAAGACAAGGTACAATCAGAGGGAAAATGTTTGCAAATGAAATATCTGATTATGGTTTTGTATTCAGGATATATTAAGAAATCTCAAAACCCAATAATAAGGAAAATAAATACCATGGGGGAAAGACCTACACAAAATTTCACCATCAAAGATATACGGATCAAAAATAAGCCCATGTGGGCGCCTGGGTGGCTCAGTGGGTTAAGCCGCTGCCTTCGGCTCAGGTCGTGATCTCAGGGTCCTGGGATCGAGTCCCGCATCGGGCTCTCTGCTCAGCAGGGAGCCTGCTCCCTCCTCTCTCTCTCTCTCTCTGCCTGCCTCTCTGCCTGCTTGTGATCTCTGTCTGTCAAATAAATAAAATCTTTAAAAAAAAATAATAAGCCCATGAAAGACGTCCAATATGGTGAGTCCTTGGGACTTACAAATGGAAGCCACAGTGACATCCCCTTGCACATCTGTGAGAATGGCTGCAGTTTTTAAAGACTGTCCTTAGTGTGTGTTCACGCGGAAGGAGAATGGGAACATGGCTGAGTCTAAAGTGGCATAAGCACTTTGGGGGAAAAAATCACCAGTATCGTGAGTAGGTAAAAAGTAAAATGGCTGTTCCAGTCATCCCACTCTCAGGCACTTACCCGGGAGAAATACGAGCATACACCCAGAAAGCCCTGCTGCATGAGTATATTCAGAGCATCTTACTTGTAATAGCCTCAGACTGGCAAGCAGGCCATGTCTCTCAGCAAGCCAGTGCATGCACTATCAGTGGTACCTCCATGAGATGGAGTACTATTCAGCACTGAAAAGGAATGACTTCCTGATACATGCAGTGTATGGACTTCAAGTAGTCATGCTTGATGGTGAAAGTGAGTCAGTGAAGCCAGACGAGAAAATAGAACATGTAATATGACCATAATATATCCATCTATATATGTCCATATATACATACGTCTATATATATATATATATATATATATCCATAATATGTCCATCTATATAAACATCTAGAAAATGCAAACAAGTGTACAGAGACAGAAAATACATCAGCATTTGCCTAAGTAGGCTGGGGTACGGGGTGGGGAGCTGGAGGAGCAATCACCCAGGGACACAGAAAGCTCAGATGGTGATAGCAGATAAGTCATTGATTCTGTTCTTTGTCTTGCTTGTGGTGACGGTTTTAGGGGTCTATGTACATGTCAAAATTTATCAGACTGTGTGTTTTAAGTAGGTACAATTTGTTGTAGGTCAAGTGTACCTCAATAAGGCTGTAAAAACAGAACAAAAAGGTTAAGTGGTGGCAAACAGACGAAAGGCAACAATAATAACAAAAACCTAGCTAAAGGCAGACACTGGAAGGGTCACTATGAGGTCCCCACACCTCCCCTGTCACCAGCGGGCTCCCCTCTCTGGGATGCAAGGATCTCCTTTGGGACCCACCCTTGACCTTGGCCAGAAGTTGTCTCCTTAGCCGTCTCTCTCCCTCTTATCATTAGTCTTCCCACCGGAGCACAAATGGACTTTTCTCATCTTACATTTAAAAGAAAAATAAAATGTCCTTTTTAACTAAATATATCCCCTAGATACTGCCCCCCCACGTACATACCCATACATACAACATACAGTCTCCCAGATCTGACCACAACACTCTTTATAATTTCCCCAAGCCTAGTGACCTTGAACACGACATCTCTGCACGAATAAGCTAACAGACTAGGATAAAAGCTACTATGAAATGCTTATTCTGTTAATACACGCTGGCTCTGGGTTTGGAGACCAGATAGACCTGCCCTGCAGCAGCTAGAGAGGGTAACTTGGAGGAGGTTACGTAACTCCCTTGGAAGTGTTCACTACCTGTAAAATGCATTCATGAGACCCGTCCGAGCGGCTTCGGAAAGCTGGTGTGAGGATTGAGTGCATTGTGTTTCCACGTGTGCCAGCAACCCCCAGGGAACATACAGACGCTGTCCATGCTCTGTTGCCCCACTTCTGGCCGCCTGGCCTCTGGAGACCATCTTCCTCCAGCTTCTCTGGCTTCTGGGGGTTAGTTCGTTTCCACGGGCCTGAGTCAGCGCAGCTCAGCACCCCACACCGATGGCTCACCTGTTCTCCTCCCATGCGCCGGTCTCTCTTCAGGCCCAGTGAGCATCGCTAGGCAGCAGGGCTCGCCCCCGCACGCACCCCGGGAACGCTGGCTGGGCGCGGAGCGTGGCAGCCCTGGCTGACTCACAGCTTTTAAATAGCTCTCATTCTCCAAGCCTGACTTAATGTCTAATATCTCCCTGAAACACTGATTTCTTTGGAGCAGCTTAATCTCCACGCACTCTTACATCCACCTTTCCCTGCAGCTGATCAGTACACCCACAAAATAAAATATAAACCAGTAGAAATAAAAGCCCTACACCTATAGTACTTATTCGTGTCTCTCACAGTAGGGCCACTGTTCAAGTATTCTCTTGGTTTATGTTTCTGTTCCCCTGAATACTGCATAATCCTTGAAGGTAAGAAGTTTTCTTCTGAATTATGTAGAAGTACAGACTATGGTGCTTGATTTAAATTTGTTCCATCAATTATGGTGATGCCAACTGGAAGGTCATAGATCCCCAGGCTACCACCCACCTCACAGATTTCCCTGCTTCTAGATTTCTCCTCTCTCTAGAATTCCTTTTCTTTTCATTTCTGTTCCAGAAAGCAGAGGCTGGGCTCAGACCATACGTCTTCCATGGGCTTGCTAATATTGCTTCTGTTTCAACTCTTCTCTTCCCACCCGTCCTTCTCTCGTACTAGAAACAGGATCTACGAGACCCATATGCCAGTTACTGGCTGTGGGAACGTGGGCGAGACTTTGAATCTCTCTGAGCTGTGGTTATCTAGGACTCTCAAATGACAGTGATGCCACCTGTCTCAGGAGCTCATGTGAGGGTCAAATGAGGTAACGCACCTGGGATTTCTTTGTGAACTGGTCCAGGATGAACTGATGAAAGGGGTAATTATCTGTCAGGGCTCTTAACTCGGTCTGTCTCGTGTCGTACTTGTCGGTGCATCTGTCTCCTGAACTGGTTTGGGAACTCCTGAAGGAGTGAAGACGGTTCCGCTCATTTCATAACTCACGCCATGCTGCGCTCACACAGATGCACAGTGGGGTGTGTTGATTCGCATGTGGTAAGTGTGTACTGCAGCCAGGCCCTTCCTACGGAGAAGCAAAGGCCGACCATGGCGTTTGTCCTTTTATAGACAGAAAAAAAAAAAAAAAAAAAAGAAGAAAGAGAGAGAGAATAATTAAAAAAAAAAGAAAAAGAAAAGAAAAAAAATCAAAACACACGCAAAATAAAACATATTTGCCCGTTTTTATGCACCAAAAGATGCTTTTCAACGGGGAAAGAGGCAGTTGTTTCCCCTGATAATTGCCACATGTTCGAAGACTGCAGAACAAGTCACCAACACAATTCATCAAACGAAATTATAGGAATTCAGGAAACAGCAAGTCCTAATTAAGCCAAAACAACCATCCACAGCAGACGCACTCTATTTTCAAGCCACGATCTTGTATTTTAGTGTCCCGCAGGGTTTTGGAGTCAGGACTTAGGGCCGAGGGGCTGAGCTAGGAGCCACAACTGGGTGATGGGACAGCTCTCGTGGGGGAGTTGGCGCCAGAAGGTCAGATGTTCATGCTCAAAGTCGGGACGTCTTCCAGCCGAGGAGGGGGTGGAGCTCTAAATGGACCAACTTACTGCCTGAGTCCAAAGATGGAGGATAATGTTGAGAATTCAGTTACCCATCATTCTCTTCCATATAACTGCTCTGGAGGTCTCTTCTGACCCTCCTGCCAGTGTTGGGTCATTTCTCTCTGTGTTTCTCTCTTCTTTGTTCACGTAGCCATAATCCCTCCTTGGGAACAAGAACAGCCCCCACTCCGTGTCGGGCCAGTCAGACTTTCAGGGAGGCTTTAAAAGAGGCTAAGTTAGTCCGATGATGTTAAGCTCGAAATCCCCAAGAAATGTTGACCATTTCTGGTCTGGATGTGACTTGGGAGACTTGAGAAGAGCTGTGGGCTGAAAATATGCGTGTGTTAATCCTCATCGTGCAGATGGCTGGCCATGTGGAAGGAATCTTCCAGGGCAGGAGATTATGCCCGTAAGAGAAGAGCAGAGTGGAGGGGAGGGCAGGAGGCCCCGAGACTCTGATTTACTGTTTATTTACTTGGCAAGGGAGTTTGGGCAAAGACCTTGATCATCCTGAGTGACAATTTCACATTCTGAAAAAGAATGACTCATTCTGTTATTCATTCAGCTGACAAATAATTTTCTAAAAGTTTATCATAAGCCAGATGCTGAGCAAGATATTAGGTACACAGGGGCAGACACGGCACAGATGTAGGCTTAGTACAGGTATGTAAATCCAGAGTGAGACCGAGACTGATGACAGGGACAGAGACAGGATGGTTGTGGTGCCCTCTCAGGAGGCAACCACTCTAGTCCTGGAGGATCAGAAGAGGCTTGTGGAAGAAAGCCATCTAAGAGGAGACCTGGGTTATCTGGGTGAAGGTTAGGAAGTGAGAAGAAGTGACCAGGATGGGGGACAAGCGCAAAAGCCCACGGACAAGAGGGGACATGGGGAAATTTGAGGTGTAGCATTTCCACATGATTCTGGGAAAGAGTGCCTGGGGAGAGATGAGAGAGGCGGGCTCCGTCCAGCTTATGAAGCATCTTGTAGGCTGGCTGTAGGAGGCTGACTTTCATCTCGAAGAAAGCTAAACAGGGGTTTTAGCCACAGGAATTCTTTTAATAGAATTGTGTTTCGGCAGTAGAATTCTTGTTTCACTCTGCCAGCTGGGTTGGGAATAGGAGGGTCAGTTAGGAAACCTAGTTTAAATAATCTGCATGAAGGACGGTGAGGCCCTGAACCAAACCAGAGGCTGCAGAGGTCAGGGAGGGAGGAGTCTGGCTCTACAGGCAGTGAAAGGGCCGGACATGGCAGCTGCTAGCGGCCCCAGGCCCCAGGGCGAGCAGAAGCAGGAGAAGCAGCTGCAGCAGGGAAACGGCCTTTGCTCTAAGCTTAGCAATGAGGAGCTACCACGACGACCTGTGACTCTTGTGAAGTTTCGTGTGTGTGTGTGTGTGTGTGTAATTGTGTGTTTGCCGCAAAGAAAACCATCAGCGAAAGCACCCTTTGCTTTGCACCACGGAGACTCTGAACTTCCTCACATCAGCATCTGACCTGGCCTCCTGTGCGCCCTAACTCCCTCCAGTCCTGCCCTCTCTCTTGCCCTAGGCCCTTCAGCTTTTACCTTCTTAGGAACAATTTCTCTTCTGTCTCTTGCACATTCAGACCGTCCCTCTCAATGAGCTTCTTCCTACGAGCGCTTAAGTACGCTCATGTCTTTCCCGAGCACAGGACTCAGCCCCGATCCTTCTGCCCGTCCATCTTTCTCGTCCCCTTTCCGGCCAAATGTCCCACAAGAATGGACCAAACTTACTGACCCCGTCTCTCCCCTTCACCTCACCACTCATGCGCCTGAGTCTGAGGTCTGGTCAGAATTCCTGTTATTTGTGTCTACAGACTGTTTTTCACATTGAAAAATACAGAAGAGAACCGAGAATAACAAAAAGCTGTGTAATCAACAACAGAAAATTTTTAAAATGTTAACTGTTTCCCCATTTACTTGAGAAGGAGTTTTTCGAGAAACGAAGCTGCCGTTGAGGCCGCAGCCCCAGGCCCTTCATTCTCTCTTCGGGCAGGTGTTACCAGGAGCCAACCAGGCAGCCTCCCTGTCCGTGTCCTGCTCTTCGGGGCTAGCGCACATGTTGCTGAAGTCACGAAAAAGTAAAAATAAAAAGAATAGTTTATATTTAAGTGCTTAGGGGAAACGGGGAAGATTATTCTTTTTCTGAGAATAAGATAGGGAACAGTAAGTCCCCTGGGGACTCCCTGGGGGAGATACTTTCTGTTGAAAGAGGCGGGTCTCAGATTCCCCTTTGGAGCTGCAGGAAATACAGTGCCTTCTGCTGGCTTGGTTACAAAATCCAAGCTTTTGGTTAGCAAATCCAAGCTTTCAGGTGTACACTTCAGTGACACGTATGACATTGCTTCAGAAAGTAACTCATTCCATATTCCTGGCTTAGACAGAAGATTGTTTTTTACTTTGAGTTCTCTTTTCAGGTATTTCCATGCAACCACTACACACGACACACGTGTGGCTCAAACAGACACATTCTCCTTTCTAATAATGATGACATGTCTTGGGGCAGGGGGCAGGACTTGAAAATACCACGCCCGCGGTAAAGTGATGCACCAGAGCGAGCGAGGGCGGGGAGAGGAAGGCAGGGAGAGGGTGGCTGAGTGAGGGTTAGTCACAGACATGCTCCGGTTATCATCTTTGATGCCTGCCACTCACACCGACACACGTACACACGTGTACATCCACACACAGATGTACACATGTAAGGAAAAATGTGTGCAGTTGGGGGGAAATCAGATCTGGGGCTCTACCTTTTCCTAAACCCTGTGTTTCAGCAGAGTGTTGTGTACGCCTGCTGGTTGCTATGGAAACAGTCTGAGGAGCTCGCCCCATGCCTTGTGTCTAGCGTCACGAGGGAGACACTCAGAAATGCAAATAACAAGGTGGTTTAAGAAGAGATTAGAGAAGCAGTGTAACCTGTTTTTTTTTTTTTTAATTTTTTATTTCTTTTCAGCATAACAGTATTCATTGCTTTTGTACCGTACCCAGTGCTCCATGCAATCCGTGCCCTCTCTAATACCCACCACCTGGTACCCCGACCTCCCACCCCCCACCCCTTCAAACCCCTCAGATTGTTTTTCAGAGTCCATAGTCTCTCATGGTTCACCTCCCCTTCCAATTTCCCTCAACTCCCTTCTCCTCTCCATCCACAGACTCAAAAACTTCTTAAAGCTACCTATCTAAAGAGTCTACGTAGCCACAGATAGGACTAGATCTGTCACTAGTTTTGTTAGTGAAAGGCTGCCAGGCATCCTAGTTCAGCTAGAAAATAACATCAATCTATATAGTTTTGAGGGCCAAGAAGTTTTTGAGAAAAAAACAGACCAGAAGACAGAAAGTCTGTCTTCTAGTACCAAATCACAGCTGTGAACCTATTTGCCCTTGATTAGATCATATTTCCCCTCGTTTTCTCAATGCTCTTTGTAAATTGAGAAGAAAACACCAGGTAATTCCAACAGATTGCATCACTTAGGAGGCTTTAGGTTGGAAAAAAAAAAATTAAAATTGGCTTCAAAATAAAGGAAATGTATTGGATCATGAAATGGAAAATTCCAGAAGTGACCTAGCTTCAGATAAGGTTTAATTTAATGCTCAGCAATGTCACCAAGGACCCAGTTTTGATATCAACTTCATCCTGAGGCTGGTCCCAAGATGGTGGCCAACAGTCTCAGAGCTCCATGGTACCTCATGGAACAGGAAAGAGAGTGTGTTTGCACTGGAAAGCCAAGAATCATTCTGAAAGTTACCAGGGTTGAAGCAGCTTGGGTAGCAAACCAACCGCTTTAAGGATGAAATGTATTTACTGCCTGAATATAGGGCATACATGCTCCAAATCTGGCACAGAGACAGGATTCAGTTTCCTTGGAAATACATGAATCTGTAAATGGGAATCAGAAACAGTTGGGAATTCTGAGGAGATAAGCAACAAATGTCTAGTCTGGGGTGTCTCTAGTTCTGATATATTTTATTTGCATTTTCTGTGCTAGTGGAGATGTAAGTTGACTTTGAGCATGAAAGGAAATGCTATATATGAAGGTGCTTGTGCTTGGAAGTTCCTACTGCCCTTGAATTTTTCCCTAAAACTAACCCTGAAAGAAAATTGCCCAATAACTTCTTAGTTCAAGGTTTTTTGATCTTCTAATAGTTAAGAAAAAATGAAGCCTGTAGAAGAGGAGGGATATTACACATACACACTTCATATGGAAGATATTTCCATTCTACTAAATAGTACTTGTCCTTCCTCTGTTTTGAATTTCTGGTCCTCAAAACTCATCTGAAATTTTTCTCTATAGATTTATAAATCTTTGATTCTATTAACTTTCTAAGGATTTTGATAGGAAGCTTGATTCTTGGTGGATAGAAACACATTTCTCCTTCCTTCATGTCCCTTCGATACATACACACACACACGTCTACACAGACACTAGTGAAGAGAGACCAGTATCTGCAAGGAGGCAAATCAAGAGTTTTGTCAGTTTGGACATTCCGGGTGGAGGTAACAAAAGCCCAATTCCAAAATGCTTTACACATAGTAAGTAGAAATCTAAAGTTAAAACAGGGCTAAGTTGGTAAATTTATCAGCTGGACTCTATCATCAAGGACCTGGGTTCTTCCTACAGTGCCACCATGCTTTCCTCAGCACGCTGGCACTGGCATATCTTTTTAGGATGACTAACCCCATGGTGCCAAGACGGCTGTCACAACTGTAAGCATCACATGATGATGGCAAATCTAAACATTAGAAAGTGTGGCTTTTCCTCATGCTTTTTTAAATGCAAGATGAAATCTTTCCCTGGACCATTACCTCCCTCCAAACAGAATCCCCCTCATGACTGGACAGAACAGTACAACATGCCTGTTCTTCTACATCTCTGGAGAGACGAATTACCCCAGTTGGTTACCTGTCAGGTTCATCTCTGGAAGCACAACAATGCTAAGCATAGCATTGCTGATGCTAACTGAGTCTGCGACACTGAATTTTCAGAAGGAAATGCTCTAGGGAGAAAGGGTAGCACGAAGCCCGCCTCACCTCATAGTAGACTTCGTCGTGTGTCGTTGGGAATAAGGGGGTTACACACCTGTTCCGAAAAGGCCACTGTATTACAAATACCAAAAATGTGTACTGCAGTCACTCCTGTGTTCAATTCATGTTCCTCCTCTTATTACTGGCCGTGGGAATAAGGGTGAGTGTTTTATCATCACTGTGCCTTCATTTACCCCTCTGTACCGTGGGAATAGCATCCCAGCATTAGCTTCACCATGGACTTCTGAAAGCTAGAGGAAATGGCACGTAGATATGCTCGTATTTCATGAAGAGTTCTTCCGTTCCTATTTTCCGTTTTTTTCTCACAAAAAACTACTAAAACAATGAAAAACTACTAAAAATTTAATCAGGGAAGAGGCATGATTTGATATGTGTTTTGATAAGATAAAACTCAAGGTGGATAAAGTGAAGGTTTGGGTGATTTTTTTCTACTTATGGACACATTCCCTAAGCTCCAAAAATGCCATTTATTCTATTAATTGTTAAAATTTAGAACTATTAAAATTCAGGGGAGAGTTTTTATTAAAATATGTCCTTGGGCTATTCCCACTCTGCACTTTAGTTTACCATCCAGGAAAAAAAAGTTTAAATAATTGAGTGAGCCAAGGTTTTCCTGGCAGAAAACAGGCTACTCTCCTCTCAGGAGGTTATGCTTGCTTACTTCTCCAAAGTCTCCCTTTATCGGAGATTCTGTGTCCTTGCTCAATATGGAGTTGAGCAACTCTTCAGTCCCTTGTTGGGAAATGTCCTGTAGAGGGAAGAGAGCTTTCTGCTATGGAGCTGTTGGTCATGCTTTTTGGAGGATGGTTATGGTTTTAGAATGTTACCCTGAGTGGAAAAGAATTTACCATGCTAATGGACATCAGAAGAAAGCAGGAGTGGCAATCCTATATCAGATCAATTAGATTTTAAGCCAAAGACTATAATAAGAGATGAGGAAGGACACTATATCATACTCAAAGGGTCTGTCCAACAAGAAGATCTAACAATTTTAAATGTCTATGCCCCCAATGTGGGAGCAGCCAACTATATAAACCAATTAATAACAAAATCAAAGAAACACACCAACAATAATACAATAATAGTAGGGGAATTTAACACTCCCCTCACTGAAATGGACAGATCATCCAAGCAAAAGATCAACAAGGAAATAAAGGCCTTAAATGACACACTGGACCAGATGGACATCACAGATATATTCAGAACATTTCATCCCAAAGCAACAGAATACACATTCTTCTCTAGTGCACATGGAACATTCTCCAGAATAGATCACATCCTCGGTCCTAAATCAGGACTCAACCAGTATCAAAAGATTGGGATCATTCCCTGCATATTTTCAGATCACAATGCTCTGAAGCTAGAACTCAACCACAAGAGGAAGTTTGGAAAGAACCCAAATACATGGAGACTAAACAGCATCCTTCTAAAGAATTAATGGGTCAACCAGGAAATTAAAGAAGAATTGAAAAAAATCATGGAAACAAATGATAATGAAAATACAACGGTTCAAAATCTGTGGGACACAACAAAGGCAGTCCTGAGAGGAAAATATATAGCGGTACAAGCCTTTCTCAAGAAACAAGAAAGGTCTCAGGTACACAACCTAACCCTACACCTAAAGGAGCTGGAGAAAGAACAAGAAAGAAACCCTAAACCCAGCAGGAGAAGAGAAATCATAAAGATCAGAGCTGAAATCAATGAAATAGAAACCAAAGAAACAATAGAACAAATCAACGAAACTAGGAGCTGGTTCTTTGAAATAATTAATAAAATTGATAAACCCCTGGCCAGACTTATCAAAGAGAAAAGAGAAAGGACCCATATAAATAAAATCATGAATGAAAGAGGAGAGATCACAACTAACACCAAAGAAATACAAACAATTATAAGAACATACTATGAGCAACTCTATGCTAACAAATTTGACAATCTGGAAGAAATGGATGCATTCCTAGAAACATATAAACTACCACAACTGAACCAGGAAGAAATAGAAAGCCTGAACAGACCCATAACCAGTAAGGAGATTGAAACAGTCGTTAAAAATCTCCAAACAAACAAAAGCCCAGGGCCATACGGCTTCCCGGGGGATTCTACCAGACATTTAAAGAAGAACTAATTCCTATTCTCCTGAAACTGTTCCAAAAAATAGAAATGGAAGGAAAACTTCCAAACTCATTTTATGAGGCCAGCATCACCTTGATCCCAAAACCAGACAAGGATCCCATCAAAAAAGAGAGCTATAGACCAATATCCTTGATGAACACAGATGCGAAAATTCTCACCAAAATACTAGCCAATAAGATTCAACAGTACATTAAAAGGATTATTCACCACGACCAAGTGGGATTTATTCCAGGGTTGCAAGGTTGGTTCAACATCTGCAAATCAATCAATGTGATACAACACATCAATAAAAGAAAGAAGAAGAACGATATGATACTCTCAATAGATGCTGAAAAAGCATTTGACAAAGTACAGCATCCCTTCCTGATCAAAACTCTTCAAAGTGTAGGTATAGAGGGCACATACCTCATATTATCAAAGCCATCTATGAAAAACCACCGCAAATATCATTCTCAATGGAGAAAAACTGAAAGCTTTTCCGCTAAGGTCAGGAACATGGCAGGGATGTCCATTATCACCACTGCTATTCAACATAGTACTAGAAGTTCTAGCCTCAGCAATCAGACAACAAAAGGAAATTAAAGGCATCCAAATAGGCAAAGAAGAAGTTAAACTATCACTTTTTGTAGATGATATGATACTATATGTGGAAAATCCAAAAGACTCCACTCCCAAACTGCTAGAACTTGTACAGGAATTCAGTAAAGTGTCAGGATATAAAATCAATGCACAGAAATCAGTTGCATTTCTCTACACCAACAAGACAGAAGAAAGAGAAATTAAGGAGTCAATCCCATTTACAATTGCACCCCAAACCATAAGATACCTAGGAATAAACCTAACCAAAGAGGCTAAGAATCAATACTCAGAAAACTATAAAGTACTCATGAAAGAAATTGAGGAAGACACAAAGAAATGGGAAAATGTTCCATGCTCCTGGATTGGAAGAATAAATATTGTGAAAATGTCTATGCTACCTAAAGCAATCTACACATTTAATGCAATTTCTATCAAAGTACCACCGATCTTTTTCAAAGAAATGGAACAAATAATTCTAAAATTTATATGGAACCAGAAAAGACCTCGAATAGCCAAAGGAATATTGAAAAAGAAAGCCAACGTTGGTGGCATCACAATTCCAGACTTCAAGCTCTATTACAAAGCTGTCATCATCAAGACAGCATGGTACTCGCACAAAAACAGACACATAGATCAATGGAACAGAATAGAGAGCCCAGAAATGGACCCTCAACTCTATGGTCAACTAATCTTCGACAAAGCAGGAAAGAATGTCCAATGGAAAAAAGACAACCACTTCAATAAATGGTGTTGGGAAAATTGGACAGCCACATGCAGAAAAATGAAATTGGACCATTTCCGTACACCACATACAAAAATAGACTCAAAATGGATGAAGGGCCTCAATGTGAGAAAGGAATCCATCAAAATCCTTGAGGAGAACACAAGCAGCAACCTCTTCGACCTCAGCCGCAGCAACATCTTCCTAGGAACATCGCCAAAGGCAAGGGAAGCAAGGTAAAAATGAACTATTGGGATTTTATCAAGATCAAAAGTTTTTGCACAGCAAAGGAAACAGTTAACAAAACCAAAAGACAACTGACAGAATGGGAGAAGTTATTTGCAAACGACATATCAGATAAAGGGCTAGTGTCCAAAATCTACAAAGAGCTTATCAAACTCAACACCCAAAGAACAAATAATCCAATCAAGAAATGGGCAGAGGACATGAACAGACATTTCTGCAAAGAAGACACATGAAAAAGTCCTCCATATCATTCGGCATCAGGGAAATAACAATCAAAACCACAATGAGATATCACCTCACACCAGTCAGAATGGCTAAAATCAACAAATCAGGAAATGACAGATGCTGGCAAGGATGCGGAGAAAGGGGAACCCTCCTACACTGTTGGTGGGAATGCAAGCTGGTGCAACCACTCTGGAAAACAGCATGGAGATTCCTCAAAATGTTGAAAATAGAACTGCCCTATGACCCAGCAATTGCATTACTAGGTATTTACCCTAAATATACAAACGTAGTGAACCGAAGGGGCACGTGCACCCAAATGTTTATAGCAGCCATGTCCACAATAGCCAAACTATGGAAAGAGCCTAGATGTCCATCAACAGATGAATGGATAAAGAAGATATGGTATACATACACAATGGAATACTATGCAGCCATCAAAAGAAATGAAATCTTGCCATTTGCGACAACATGGTTGGAACTAGAGGGTATCATGCTTAGCGAAATAAGTCAAGCAGAGAAAGACAACTATCATATGATCTCCCTGATATGAGGAAGTGGTGATGCAACATGGGGGCTTAAGTGGGTAGGAGAAGAATAAATGAAACAAGATGGGATTGGGAGGGAGACAAACCATAAGTGACTCTTAATCTCACAAAACAAACTGAGGGTTGCTGGGGGGAGGGGGGTTGGGGAAAGGGTGGTGGGGTTATGGACATTGGGGAGGGTATGTGGTTTGGTGAGTGCTGTGAAGTGTGTAAACCTGGCGATTCACAGACCTGTACCCCTGGGGATACCAATATATGTTTATAACAAATAAAAAAAATTAAAAATTAAAAAAAAAAAAAAGAATGTTACCCTGAGGGGAACTCGGGTGGCTTTGTCGTGAAGCGTCTGCCTTCGGCTCAAGTCATCCCCAGGTCCTGGGTTTGAGCCCCTCATCGGGCTCTCTGCTCCATGAGAAGCCTGTTCTCCCTCTCCCACTCCCTCTGCTTGCACTCCCTCTCTCGCTGTCTCTCTCTGTCAAATAAATAAATTAAAAATCTTAAAAATAAAAAAAGAAAGAATGTCACCTTAAGTTTCTTCAATTTGGGGGCGAATTTCACATAAATTCAGTGATTTACTTACATTATTTGGACAGTTTAATCTAGAAAGGCCTGTTTATTCTCAGTCCTTTTCCAGCTAAGAATGAAATGGTACTTAGATTATCTTCCCTTCATTCCTTGAAATCAACATCATTTGGTGGATGGAATGCGGCAGCTGGGATCCCATTGATCTGTGCTCTAGAAAACACGGAAGCATCAATCAATACAGTATTTGAACTTCTACTCACTGGTAGTAAATCCCCGGATTCACTGCTGACTGATCCGTCACATGGAAATGGGAAGGATCTTCGAAAACCAACAGATGAGGTGGCCAAAATCATTAGACTGGAAAACGCGTGGCTCCTCTGGTTTTGACCGCCTGAATGACTGCATGGAATCAAAGACTCCACAATCACTTTTCAAAAGCTGGAAGGAAGCCTGAAGCTTGCCTACTTTAAAAGTCTTTTATTTATCATACTTGCTGTGTAGCTAATTTAGTGCTAAACTTTTAGATTAAGTTTCCAAAGGGACAACTGGGGTCATATATGTTTGCAAGTTCCATTCATGCATTCATTTTATTTACTCAGTCACAAATGCTATCTGTTATGTGTCACCTACCACATGAGGACAGAGAATATAACCTGCAACATGATCCTGTTCTCAAGAAACTTAGATAACATTAAGTATCATGGTAAACTTGAAAAAGATACAAATATGGGCAAAGAATATTGCTAAGGAACATCAAGTCACACTGAACACTTAGGAAATGTTTCCTAGAGAAGGTAATGATTGTATTTGTTTCTAGAGGATGATTAGGAGATGGCTCGATTATGAAGGCAGTGGTGCCAGTGGGAGGGGAATTACAACAAAGTGAGTATCACAAAGGCCCCTGAGGTAGGTAGCAGCAGAAGCACACAGTTCTCCCCACAGGGTGAGTGGGCGGGGGTGGTGACTGGATTGCCGTAGGTGGTCTGGGAAGAACTGGTAGATAGAAGGAGGTCAGAATCAGAATGGAAAGAGTTTTGCATTCCAAGCTAAAGCACTTCCATTTTACCTGAAAAGACACTTCTTTGGGAAACTTCTTTCTGGCTTCTGTGATGAGGGGAACTTCTCTCGGAAGTGCTTATACCACCATGAGTCTCTTCTGTGGAGCTTATCACAGATGTTCTTTGAGTTCACCTACAGGAGCAAGGGCTTGGTCCATGTCTTTCTCCTTGGCCACATTGCAAGCCCACTGTGCTTCTGCTCGTCTACCACGCATACCTTTGTTTATCGTGGGTGCTCGACCAGCAGCTCCATGAGCGCAGGGACTCCATTCGTATCCTTCAACTTTGTGTGGCCGGAATTACAGTGCCTGGCACGCGGTGGACATTTAGTAAATGGTGGCTGAGTGAACAAACGAATGCCAACCGTGGGGAGCCGCTGGAGATTCTCAGGAAGTGAATGACTTGCCAGATCAGTCTTAAATGAGGAACTGGAGGAGGATCATACCAGAGGCAAAGGGACTAGCTAGGAGGCTACAGGAGTAGTACTGTTGAGATGAATACAGGTGTCTGAAGTAAAGTTCTGTCAGAGGAAGTGGCTGGATAAAACACACTTCAGAGCAGGAAACAGATTTATTGAGGAAGAAAACATACTTGTAGATACTACAAAGCTTGGTATCTGTATCAGTTGGTATTTTATTGGCTGGGGGAATAAATGAAATTGAGATATCTAGGATGGCTATCACAGGTTGAGTTCCCACAAAATAGACTCAGGTATATGAGTTTTATGAGGAGGTGCTCTTGGCATTAACACCTGTGACGGGGGAGAGGCAGGGAGGGACTGGGAGGGGAGGAGAGGAGACGGAATAAACCAGGTTTTGCAGAGAAGGAAGCTGGGGTTGGATGCAGTCTCATGAAGTCCTCAGCCAACACTACGAAGAACTCTGACACTGAGATGGCCCTGTGAGTAGGCCTGAGTTTGAGGAGAGGCTGATATTTTATATTTTTGTGTTGGTCCTTCACTGAATGAACACTGCCCAAGACAGCGGCACAACCTTCAGCAAGGCAGTCCTCTTCAACTCCAGCCGCTCTGAAGAGGCCTCATGGAGCTGCCCACCACCAACACTCCCACAGGGAAGGAAGCACCTCTTTCGGTCATGAAGGAGAATCCGGGTGGCACATCGCAGCAACCACTGCAATGAATCCCCATTCTGAGCAACTGAAGGGACAGTTGAAGGTGAATTTTGAGGGTAAACTATTAATTCAGTTTTTTAATATAAAGGCTAGAGTCTGTGGATCACCTGTAAAGAACAGCCCCAGAAGGTCTGGGTTGCAGTTGTGGAATCATTATAGTGGAAGCAGTGGTGAAAGATAAAGGAAACAGAGAAAAATTGGACCTGAGCAAAGGGAGGGATAATAGGATGAGGCCAAGAGAAGATGGAATTTTAGACAAAGAAGCGAGTGACCATCCCTAAACCTACCAAGATAAGAACCCCAAACCATAGGCTGAATTTAGCAAACTTGCTGACTTCTGCCGAAGTGCTTGCACAGAATGGGGCAGGGGCAGAAACACGGTTGTAGCACGTGAAGGCCAAGCCGGTAGCAAGTGCCGTTGCTGTGTGAGGATGGGGAAGACTGTTCTCTACAGACCCCGGTGTGGGTAGGGAAGCTGGGTCACAAGGTAGTGGAGAGAGGGGGACACGGTGGTCAAGCAAGGTTTTGTTTGGTTTTGGTTTAAGACAGAAAGGGTAAAATATCTTTATGCCAAAAGAAGAATAGCCACTACAACGTCGAGGACCAGCAGGAAGGGCTCGAGGAGAGAACGTCAGGAGATGAGCAAGGATAGGCTCAAAAGCTGTGGGAAGGAGGGACGTTTGGAGGGGTGGGAGGGACTAAGGGAAGCGGTGGGCATGTGGAACTGGGAACTCACGCCTCAGTTTTCTCACAGAAGTAGGTCAAAGTGTCACACAGGTGATGACAGGGGTCCAGAAACAAGAGATGATGAAATTAGTGAACAAGAACATTGAACCCTCTTCTACAAATATGTTCCATATGTTCAAGTAAGGAAAATCCAAACATAGTGAGGAGATAAATAGAAGATATAAAAAGAACCAAATGCAATTTCTAGAGATGCAAAATGCAATATCCAAAGTGGAAATTTAACCAAATGGAATTAACAGTGGCTTAGACCCCAGGGAAAACTCACAAGACTCAAAGAGCAGCTGTTCAAAATCGATCACAGGGAGGGAAAATAACAAACAAACTAGAAAAAAGGTGAGGAAGGAAAGGTTTGCAGAGGCACAGAGGAAATGCCTCCTGGGAGATGTTCGGAGGGCATAAACCTTGAATGACCTTCAACCTGACAAGACAGAGGTAGGAGTCAAGGAGATGCAGGTGAAGAGCTGATCCCAGGGTCCGTGGTGGAGTAGGACCTTTCATTTATTTATTTTCGATGCACTTACCAAAGCATGCTACCATTTCTGTGTCCTTTCTGTGTGCTATACTTTGTCCTCCGCCCTAAGAGATACAAAGAGGTACCAGATGCTGTTTACAGTCTGTAGAGGGAGGCAGGCAAGTTAGCAAGCCATTACAGAACAGGATGCTGAGTACAAGGACAAGTCTGTGGACAGTTAAGAAGGTCTCTGCTTCCCAGGCCATGCAGAGTCCATGCCCAGCTGACCATGAGCGTGAGCGCCTCCTTAAATTTCCCACCCTGATGCGTCCCTGGTCTTATTCTTCCTGGCTGCTGGGTAGGACAAGTCAATGATAGTGGGGAGAAGTACTGGATTTAGGTTTCAACTACCCATGGTTCCTCCTGTTGGTTCAGTGTTCCTACCTGCTTTAAGGCGCAATCCAGCATTTGAGGGAAGCCCGAGCCTTTGGATTCTGGAGTAGAACTGCTCATTGCTGAAGCTTTGGTCTAGAGGTCTTTCCTAGCAATAACACCACTAACAAACCAAAAGTGAAAATTAGAGCTACCCTACGACCCAGCAATTGCACTATATGAGGTATTTACCACAAAGATACGCATGCAGTGATCTGAAGGGACACCTGCACCCCAAGGTTTATAGCAGGAATGTCCACAACAACCAAGTAGGGAAAGAGCCCAGAGGTCCATCGGCAGATGACTGGAAAAAGAAGAGGTGGTGTATGTACACAGTGGAATACTATGCAGCCATCAAAAATGAAATCTTTCCATTTGCAATGACGTGGATGGAGCTAGAGGGTATTACATTAAGTGAAACAAGTCAGAGAAAGACAATTATCATGGGATCTCACTCATGTGGAATTTAAGAAACAAAGGATCATAGGGGAAGGGCAGGGAAAATAAAGCAAGATGAAATCAGAGAGAGAGGAAAAAACCATAAGAGACTCTTAACTGGGCACCTGGGTGGCTCAGTCATTTAGCATCTGCCTTCGGCTCAGATAATGGTCCCAGGGTTCTGGGATCGAGCTCTGCATTGAGCTCCCTGCTCAGCGGGAAGGCTGCTTCTCCCTCTCCACTCTCTCTGCTTGTGTTCCCTCTCTTACTGTGTCTTTCTCTGTCAAATAAATAAATAAAATAATAAAATAAAGAAATTAAATTAAATTAAAGACTCTTAACCATAGGAAATAAACCGAGGGCTGCTGGAGGAGACGAGGGTAGAGGGATGGGGTAACTGGGTGGTGGGCGTTCAGGAGAACACGTGATGTGATGAGCACTGGGTGTTCTATGCGTCTCATGAATCACGGACCTCGACCTCTGAAGCTCATAATGCACTATATGTTAGCTAATTGAATTTAATTAACATTTAAATTAAAATTAATAAAAGGTTAAATTTCTTTCATACCTTCCTCCTTTGACCCAGCACCCCCTTTTTATTTTCTACCTTCTCACCAATGACCCTGCATTGCACATGTCGTCTTTTCTACTGGACTGTGAGCCATCTGAGGACCAGGACTACCTTATTCAATGTTGCGGGTTGGTTTTTTGTTTATTTGTTTTTGTAAAATATTTTAATTATTACAGTAATATATATATATATATATACATATATATATATATAACAAACTCTTCCATTATAATCTTTTTTATAATTAACGTATAATATATTATTTGCTCCAGGGTTACAGGTCTGGGAATAATCAGTCCAACACACTTCACAGCACTCACCAGAGCACACACCCTCCCCAGTGTCCATCACGCAGCCACCTTCTCCTGACCCCCTCTCCCCAGCAACCCTCAGTTTGTTTCCTGAGATTAAGAGTTTCTTATGGTTTGTCTCCTTCCACGGTCCCATCTTGTTTCATTTTTTCATCTCAACCTCCCATGACCCCCCCCTGCCCTGCCTCTCAAATTCCTCATATCAGACAGATGATATGATAATTGTCTTTCTCTGATTGACTTATTTTGCTCAGCATAATACCCTCTAGTTCCATCCATGTCGTTGCAAATGGCAAAATTTCATTTCTTTTGATGGCTGCATAGTATTCCATTGTATATACATACCGTATCTTCTTTATCCATTCATCTGTGGATGGGCATCTAGGCTCTTTCCATAGTTTGGCTATTGTGGACATTGCTGCTAAAACATCTGGGTACACGTGCCCCTTCAGATCACTACATTTGTATCTTTATGGTAAATACCCAGTAGTGCAATGACTGGGTCATAGGATAGCTCTATTTCCAACTTTTTGAGGAACCTCCATGCTGTTTTCCAGAATGGCTGCACCAGCTTGCATTCCCACCAACAGTGTAGGAGGGTTCCCCTTTCTCCGCATCCTTGCCAACTTCTATCATTTCCTAACTGGTTAATTTTAGCCATTCTGACTGGTGTGAGGTGGGGTCTCACTGTAGTTTTGATTTGTATTTCCCTGATGCTGAGTGATATGGAGCAATTTTTCATATGTCTGTTGGCCATCTGGATGTCTCCTTTGCCAAAATGTCTGTCCATGTCTTCTGCCCATTTCTTGATTGGATTATTTGTCCTTTGGGAGTTGAGTTTGATAAGTTCTTTCTAGATTTTGGATACTAGCCCTTTATCTGATATGTCATTTGTGAATATCTTCTCCCATTCTGTCAGATGTCTTTTGGTTTTGTGGACTGTTTCCTTTGCTGTGCAATAACTTTTGATCTTGATGAAGTCCCAATAGTTCATTTTTGCCCTTGCTTCCCTTGCCTTGGTGATGTTTCTAGGTAGAAGTTGCTGCAGCTGAGGTCGAAGAGGTTGCTGCCTGTGTTCTTCTCAAGGATTTTGGTGGATTCCTTTCTCACATTGAGGCCCTTCATCCATTTTGAGTCTATTTTCATGTGTGGTGTAAGGAAATGGTCCAGTTTCATTTTTCTACATGTGGCTGTCCAATTTTCCCAGCACCATTTATTGAAGACTGTCTTTCTGTCCATTGGATATTTTTTCCTGCTTTGTCAAAGATTAGTTGACCATGGAGTTGAGGGTCCATTTCTGGGCTCTCTATTCTGTTCCATTGAGCTATGTGTCTGTTTTTGTGCCAGTGCCATGCTGTCCTCATGATGACAGCCTTGCAATAGAGCTTGAAGTCTGGAATAGTGATGTCACCAACTTTGGCTTTCTCTATCAGCATTCCTCTGGCTATTTGGGGTCTTTTCTGGTTCCATATAAATTTTAGGATTATTTGCTCCATTTCCTATTTTAAAATATGTAATTCAGGGCATTAATTACATTCACAATGTCGTGCAACCATTGCCAGGATTTATTTCCAAACGTCTTCTCCAATCTTTGTGTCCTTATCCCTGTGCCTGCCACAAGTGTGATTTTGATCAATCTTTATTGAATGAACTGTTGAAGAGATGCATGAATTAATCTGACAGTCTAGAGACTGACTATAAATACACAGCAATTAAGATTTTCTTTTCCACTGTGCAGAGTCATGATAGAGAATAGAGGCTAAACAATTTAAACAAGCTGTAGGAGTAGGAGTGTCTCCATCGAAAGTAGTGTCTTTAGAAAGAGAAGGAACGAGGAACTGATGAGGAAGGAGGGTGCGTCTTTGATGAGGAAGCTACCGAACGGAACTCAGTGACCTCCACAAACAGGTGACAAATTCCTTTGCTAAGAAACAGACTTTCAGAAGAGGTGGGCCTGTTAGCCTTTTGCAGGTGGTTTGACTTGTGACGATGTTTACAAAGTACTCCACAGATTTTTCATGTTTTAATGAGTTTTATTTTCTCTCTCTAAGAAGAGGACATCTTGGTTCTGTTATTGTCTTTGGACATGAAAAAAGATTAGCAGGAGTCCCTGTCCTCCGTGCCCCATCAGCATGTGAGCGCCAGCCCCGGGCATAGATAAGAGGCGAATCCTGGCCTGATTTCACAGTGATGGGCCAGTTCCGTCTAGAGGTAGGGAAGGAAGGGCAGAGTAGTAATCAGGTCTCTTAGGTCACATGGAAAAATCAATAGCAGCTTGTTTCATTCTAGTGAAAATTTGTTAGGCATGCTGCCTAGTTTGCTAACATTCCCTGCTTCAAATTCTCCTGTGAGGACATTATCTGTCACCCAGGAGGGCCTGGTGTGACCTAGCCCAGAGACTGAAGAGTAACAATGACGCAGGACAGTCCTGATAGTGGGGCCCAGTGGCAAGGGTCAGAAACACAACTCTAAGCACCTTCTCAGTGTCCTACTGGTTCCATGACTCTTTCATGTGTGTGTGTTTAGGTTCATGCAAACGTATGTAACTCTTAAGGTAATTACTATAAAGCAAGCACCATAAATCGATTCCAACTAACTTTTTCTCCCCCTCAAAGTAACGGGTCTACTCCCAACCTCCAAACAAATCTAAGAAGAGCTCACGGGACCTCCTTCCAGGGCAGGCGTGTGCAGGTGTGGAACAGGAACGAGTCTTAGTTTACCTTCACCCGAGTGAACGCGTTCCCGCTGTTTCCGGAGGAAAAAAACTTCACCCAGTGTGTTCTCAATTACTGGGTTCACTTCTTGACGGGAAAAAACCTCAGTAACTATGGCAGTTGCTGTCAAGGGAATAATGGTAACTAGGAGGAAAGAAACGGTCTTTAAGGGTTTTGTCAAGCAATCCAGCCGCACTCAGGAAGAGCGAGTGGCCGACTGATTCCCTCACACGGGCTCAGGAGGCTTTTTTTTTTTTTTTTTTTTTTTTTTTTTTTTTTTTTAAGCAAAAACTCAACCATCTACTAACTCTTTCCCTTTGTGTATTTCCCCACTCCTGTTCCCAACTAACTTCAAAGAATGAATCCGGGATCCACACTAAACAAACAAACAACAAACAAAACCCACAAAACAAAATATCTTAAACTTACTATAAAGATTCATGTTATTTATCAGTTAAAATTCAGCTCCCATAGGCAATAGAAAATATCCTATAAACTTAAACGAAGACACTTTATAGTTCCTGTAGCTCAAATTGTTGCCCCTGAAATAGCCCTGGGGGGTGACATGGGGAAGACACGGGAATGACAGGGGTGACACGGGGAAGATGGGGGTGACACGGCGTCACGGGGTGACAGGGTGACAGGGTGACACGAGGATGACATGGGGCTGACACGGAGATGACAGGGAGGTGACACGGGGTGACACGGGGGTACTTGCAAGCAGGGCAGGGGCCAGGACCTCCTTCAGCGACACGCGGGTGGCGCGGAGGCGATTTTCCGAGCTGCCTTCGAAATTCCTCCCTTCCTCTGGCCCCTTTCAAAATGTAAATATTTTGTTGGGAAATTTACTGATTCACTCCTTATTCCTCGCTGAAGCTCCAGCTCGGGCTTCTCCCTCAGACCCGGAGAGGGACGCAGGGACACCAGGAGGGCGGGGAAGGTCACCTCGGAGCAGGGCCTCCCGGGCGGCGGCCGAGGGGTCCGCGTGGGTCAGGCCGGGCCGCCGCGGCCGCCGAGTCTGTGGCCCCGGAGGGGCAGAGAAGCCGCCGCAGGGCCGCGACCTCCGTCCGGGCCTCCTCGCGCTGCCTCGTCCCTCCGGGGCCTGCGGGGCTGGGGGCCTCGGGGCGTCCGCTCCGGCCCGGGGACGTGGGGCACGGGGGGCACGGGGGGGGGACGCGCGGGAGGCTCTGTCCCGGCCCCACGGGCGCCTGCCAGCTCCGGACCAGAAGCACCCACTTTCCTCCCGAGTCCTTTTGTTTTCTGCCCGTATGTCACCTCGAGAGTCCGACACTTCAATATGACATAATCCGAAGACTCTTCAGTCGCCGCAGAGGGTGCAGAAGCTCTCTGGGGTTGGGGAAGTGGGCGACAGGGGCCGCGGGAAAGGGCACAGACAGTGAGCGGAGCTGGGAAGTCACACACCCTCAGGACAGGGTCTCTGGCCCCTGGTGGCCAGCTCCGCACCTCTTCCTCCCTGGTCAGCGCCTGTCATCGGCTGGGGGTGTGCGCGCGTGTGTGTGTGTGCGCGTGTGTGTGTGTGCGCGTGTCCTGGCCCTGTGTTCCCACGGGCGCCCACTCTACCGTGCACCGTGGGTGTACAGCCCGTGCCGAGTATTCCAGAATTCGCCTCTGTCCAGACACAGGTGTAGCTGTGATCCCGAGCCCGGAGCCCGGAGGCAGCCTTTCCTCTCACTTCAGCAGCTGCTCAAAGCTACTGATCTCCCTTCTAAACTGAGAAACTTCATTTCTCTCACAAAATATTAAAATTGTATCCACAGAGCTGACCTCAAAACAGAATTAACTGCTGTTCTGGAAGCAACCTGACACATTTTCTAAGATCTTAGGAGAAAGGGACCATCTGGTGTGACAGTGCTGACGGCCTGTCCCAGGATGTGAGGCGTAAACCGGTTTGGGAGCAAACTGCGTACCTGCAGCCCAAGACAAAACACCTTCTTCGCAGGGGTGAGGGTCGGGGAGGTGGAATGACTCGGGTGACACAGAAGAAAAGCCAGAAGTAGAACTTGCAGGGCCTCTTGCTTCCTGCTTATGAGTGTCTCCTAGGGCTCATCCTTGCTCTGACACCTTCGGGAAGTTCGTAGGCCGAGTGTTTCTTCTCACATTTGTTGCTGCCACAGAGACACTGAGTGCCCCGAGGTGGAGATGTCCTCCAGGACAGCCTGCACACACAGCTCCTCAGGAAGCCTTGCTGGGCGCAGGGGACCAGGCATCGTCAAGCTTCTGTTAATCCACTCCGCCCCACAAGCAGGTCTTAAAACTCTACTGTGCTTATGGCTGACTATTTCTCTTAGAAGGAAAAACCCATGCTCTATGATTTTTCAACTCTGAAAGTAGCGTCTATATGTTTTCCAAACCCTCTTGGGCCTGGAATCCATCAACCATACCTCTTTGCAGACTTAGACCTAGATGATTGGAAGTAATATTGGCTCTTTCTTTGATTGTTATGAAGAAGTCCCAGAGATGAGACTAGATTCTCATTCGTATCTCCTCAAGTGAACATCTAAATTAGGAGTCGGCACTTTTCCTGTAAAGGTCACTTAGTAAATATTTTAGGGTTTCAGGCCAAATGGTCTCTGATGCAAGCTCTCAACTTTGCCCTTGTAGCTGGGAAGCAGTCACAGGGCCTAGACAAATGCACATGGCTGTGATGTAATGAGGTTTTATTTGCAAAAACAGGCAGCAGCATGGGCTTGGCCTGGGCCACAGTGTTTTTCTAAAATTTTCTAAAATACCTCCTTTAAAAATTGTCATGTACTTCCTATTACCATTATCTGAGATTTAAGAATGTTGCTAAACTCGCATGATCTATGCAGTGTATATACAACGGAATGTTACTGAGCCATCAAAATGATGACATCGTGCCATTTGCAGTGACACGGATGGAACTAGAAGATATTATGCTAAGTGAGAAAAGTCAAAGAAAGACAAATACCGTATGATTTTACTCATGTGGAATTTGAGAAATGAAACAGATGAACATAGGGGAAGGGAAAAAGAGAGAGAGAAAGAAGCAAACCATATGTGACTTTTTTTTTTTTAAGATTTTATTTATTTTTTTGACAGACAGAGATCACACGTACGTAGGCAGAGAGGCAGGCAGAGAGAGAGGAGGAAGCAGACTCCCCGCCGAGCAGAGAGCCCGATGCGGGGCCTGATCCCATCATGACCTGAGCCGAAGGCAGAGGCTTTGACCCACTGAGCCACCCCGGCTCCCCCCTATGTGACTCTTAACAGAGAACAAACAGGGATGTTAGAGTTGGCGGGGGGGGGGGGGAGGTTGGGGGGATGGGCATTAAATAGGGCACTTGTTGTGATGCGTCAAGGCTGTTATATGTGAGTGATGAATCACTGAATTCTACACCTGAAACCAACTTTACTGTATATGAGAATTTAAATAAAAACTTGCAGTTGTGGGGCGCCTGGGTGGCTCAGTGGGTTAAGCCTCTGCCTTTGGCTCAGGTCATGATCTCAGGGTCCTGGGATCGAGCCCCGTATCAGGCTCTCTGCTCAGCGGGGAGCCTGCTTCCTCCTCTCTCTCTGCCTGCTTGTGATCTGTCAGATAAATTAAAAAAATCTTAAAAAAAAAAAACGTGGAATTGAAAAAAAAATTTTTTTTAAACCTATCCATACATTTATGTGATTTTCTTGAAATCACAACATAAAAATGTACTTTTTAATTTTTTTAATCATAACCTTACAGATTAAAAAGCACAATACATTCTTCCTGGCTTAATTCGAATTCTTTCTCTGAACACATGGCCATATTTTTATTTGGTTGTAGTTCGTACCTGCGTCCCATTTGCTATCTTGTTGCTTATGCCCCATTCTCCTGTAGTGCCTCTGTTACATATTGATCTATTCTGCTTACTTATTTTTAAAGATTATGCAAGAGCTATTTCACTATGCTTATAAAGCTAGCTTACTAAAAATTCTCCTATTGTTAAATATTTGGATTTTTTCCCATTATTTTTCCATGAGCTAAATAGGGCTGCTATAAAAATCTTTGTACAAGTGACATCCAAAAAAGTTAAAATCCAAATGTAAAAGCAATGTTACTTCTGCTAGCTCTGCTAATTATTATGCTTGACACATGGTAACATTATACACTAAAAAATACAGCCAGAGGACTATTTTTTAAAAGCGACCAGATAGTGAATTCATGGAGTCACCCTTCTTGTTGAATGATGTCAGAAGACGGTCTTATGCAACTTTTTCTAAGACGTGTGATTTGATCTCAAATATATATTTTTTAATTCTGTAAATCTTCACAGCTATCAGATGTTCCTTCAGAGATTTGATGATGTAACTCAATATTACTGTGCATGCTTTCCTGGGCCAATGGCTTAAATCAATCTATGCTCAAATCGGGCACTTCAGGATTCTAAATCAAACAGTTTCATGAACTTTGTCAACATCAACATAATTAACCTCCTGTTACGGTTAGGCTCAAGCTCATAATCTGCTTTTTCGAAACAGGATAGAGTAGAATCTAAAGGTTAGAAGTTGCCTGTTAGAATAAAAGACTTTTCCTTAGCTCAAAGTTCAGACATGGCTTGGTATTTTCTGGCAGTAAATTCTTTGCCCAGATGCATGGGACACGCTGAGGTTGGAAGCAGCAGAGGGCTAGGTAGGATGCTAGAAGGAAGTGTTCTCAGGCATTCCTCTGTAGAAAGGGCCTTTCTCAAGACGCTCTCATTCAGTTGGAACATTTCAGAAATACAAATCTAAAACAAGGCAACTGGCCAGCAAGCTACAGACTGGTTCAGAATGTTTGGTTCCCTGTTTACATCTTCGGGCACTTAACCCAGTGAGAGGCAGTGCTGAAGATCAGTCTACTGAAACTGTCAGTGGTAGAGAATCAGTTTGTGCTTTTTTTTTTTAATATTCAAAATATTCACTTTCATAAGATACAATAAAGTAATTATCAGAAAGATAAGCAAAAAATAAGGCATGCAAAATACCTACCCCCAGTTACACATTTACTATTAGAGATCATTTTTATTTTTTAGTATTACAATTAATATAGATATACATATTATAATTATGTTACAGACCATATTAAATTAGAGTTAAAGAAATGCAATCAGAACAAACATAGCAAGGGTCGATTATAAAAGCTGAACCCATTTTTCATTAAAAGTGTGTATATTGATGAATAATACAGACTTTACCTTGTTTGTCGTAAATGAGTCGAAGGCCCAAACGGAATGCAGTTCCATGTTCAAGGGTCCGGGCTTTAGAGTCAGATACCTGGTGTTGTCTCAGTTTCCCCCTGGCTGTGGGACCCAGGACAACTTGGCTGTCTTCGCCTGCATTTCTTCCTCTGTAAAGTGTGGATATCAATACGATCAAATAAGATAAAGTAAGACAATACATGGAAAGTTCTTAGGGTAGCATCTAGCTTAGTAATTGTTGCAAGTGATCTCCAGCAGGTCAACCAGCATGAAAAAGCTTCGAGGAGGTTGAGTGATGAGAACATGAAGAGCAAACATGCATCTGGCTTCTGGGTACCACCTAGTAAAGGAGTCAGAGCTGCCGTGAATGGCCACTGCCTAATGGACTCCAGACGCGTGAGAGTTCAGCAAGGCTGCCAGACACAGATTCAACGGACACCGTCAATAACCAGCCAGGAGCTCCGGTGGAACACGAGCTGCCACTCATATCATCCGACACCTCTCAAGTTTCTGGGAATGGAAACGAAAAGGAAGGCATACAAGTTTATGGATAAATCATTCAAATTCTATAAAAGGCATAGAAGACATGAATAATGAATGAATGGAATTATCTGATATTGTGAATCTGTCAGTTCTCCCCTAAATTCATCTATATATTCCATATGTTCCCAGAAAGCCCCAGCAGAAGTTTTTGAGACAGACTGATGCTAAAACTGACATTAAAGAATTAAGTTTCACAAATAGTTGTCAATTTTATGCACACACACACGCACGTGCACAAAGAGGAGCAAGGAGAGGAGGGCATATACTAGCAGAGCAGCAGCACAACATGTGCAACAGATAAGAATGCCCGGGAATAGAGATGTGTGTAAGGAAGACATCCTGCAGAAGTGGGGAGCAGATAAATTGTTTAGTATATGGTGCTAAGAAAGCTGGCTCCTTGAAACTAGGAAGGAAAAAATATGCCCGTAGGGTAGAGGGAGATTTTTTGCAACAAGACCATCTGAGCACAGACGATAAGGGAGGAGAGTGTTGGGTCTGACTACACAAATGTTACAGATCTCTGTTCATCACGGGCACAGAAAATGTTGTTAATAGGTGTGTGCCATTCGAAGAGAATGTTCAAAGTTTAAAATCATTAGGATTAATGTCTAGATTAAAAAGGAATGCCTATTGGGGTGCCTGGGTGGTTCTGTTGGTTAAGGACCCAACTCCTGATTGCGGCTCAGGTCATGATCTCAGGGTTGTGAGATCAAGCCCCATGTCAGGTTCCATGCTCGGTGCAGATTCAGCTTGAGATTCATTCTCTCTCTCTCTCTCTCTCTCTCTCTGCCCTGCTAGTGCTCTTGTTCTCTCTCTCTCTCTCTCTCTCTCAAAAAAAAAAAAAAAATCCTATTAATCATTGAAAAGGCAGGAAAATGGGTAAAGTATATGAATAGGCAACCCACAAAAGGCAGAAATCTAAATGCCTAAAGCTCAAGAGATTCCCAACCTCCCCTGTAGTGAGAAGCATCAGCATTAAAACAAAAGTGTCTTGCCGCTTAATAGCCACTCAATGGAAAAAATTTAACATTAGAGGACTGCAGGATTTCAACAGGTTGAAAGAAACCAGAACACATAAGCTGGCAGGAGTGGGCCTGGCACAGTCTTTCTGGAAAGTAATCTGGCAGCTCTTCGGGGAATTAGAGCTGGGTATCCTACAATACAGCGTCTCTCTCCTGATAACCTATGTCATCTTGCATGACAAAATCTTCCCTAAGCCTATATGGCTCTGCAAAGAAAATGTACGCTGCAGACTTCTTCATAGCAGCAAGTAGCTGCCCGTCATCAGAGGGAACGTCACACGGCTGCTAGAAGCAACACCCTAGGGAGCATAGCTAGAAGGAGCAAGTAAAAAAGTAAGAAACATAATGAGATACTATCATGTAAGCTAAAAGCACACACATGCCAAAAATACCGCTACACGTAGCACAGATATACGGAGAACATCTATCAAACATCCTAGAGGGCTGCCTACTTAACGTTAGTGTATATTAATGGGAAATAGGGGAACCTGAAGCAAAATAAGAAAGAGACCTTGTGGGAGGAAATGTCATAGTGCACCATCAACTCAGAGAGATGTCTCATTAAATCAAAGCTTTGCACCTAAAATCCAAAGAGTTTAAAAAAAAAAAAGGAGACACCCAATCTAGAACAGAGTGTTACCGAAGGCGCTCTTGGAGCTCAGCAGGCGCTATTCCTGAGCATGTGGAAACGCATGAGCCCCACGGGACTGAAAAGGCAGATTGAGTCCCTGTTCTTAAATTCATGAACCATGGTTCTTCCGGAGTGTTCTTTCAATCTCTTGACGTTCTTTTCCATTCTGCAACACTAGGGAAGATGAGCCACGCGGGGAGTGGAGGGCACGGTTTCTCCATCCGGAGAATCTGGTGATAAACTCCTTCCTGACTGCGGTATCCTAGAAACGCTCGCTTTGTGTTCTTGCCTGAGTGATGGAGTCCGTGTTTTTCCTTTACATGCTGGCAGTAGCAAATGTCTTACCATGGCTGCTGTCCAGAGAATTCGAAGCCAGAGCTTTGCTCTGGGCGAGCCTCCAGAAGAGTAATTTGGATCCCGTAGCTGAGAAGCCCTCAACTTTAAGGAGGACCCAGAGGCTATGCTAACTGCCTCTTCAAGCCTTTATAAGTTGAGGAGGGAGAGAGAGGGGCAGCCCTCAGTCATTCCCAAGTCAGCCTTTCCCAGCCATCGTGTGCTGGCCTTACTTTGATTTCTGTTCTTTTTACAGGATCCCCATGTGCTTAAGAGGATTTCAAAAGCAAGAGGTGAAACATTACCCGAGATAGTTTATGTTTTTGTTTTAGATCTTCTCCTATCTCCGTACTGGATATGATTAGTTGGGTAAACATTTCCTCGTGCGTGTTGTATTGGTGAGAACTTTTCAGTGTGGGAGAAACACCAGTGCTGGACAGAGCAGGCAGGTTCCCCCATGAGGCTGTAAGAGGCCTCGGAAGGCCTGCCAGTCCCACATCCTGTGTTCTTCCGAAGCTGAAAGTCCTGTTTATTCTTATTAATTCTATTCTTCAACCATTTTCAGTATCTTAATGTAGTATGCTGTTTATAAACAGAGTCTCCTCTCACAATTTTAACAAAACTGCTAATTAGCTATTCTCATTCCTAGTTTACAAGTAAAGAGTGGTCTCAGAGAGGCTCCTGCCTTCCACAGGTGATGCCAAATATGGCAAACCTATGAGGCTATTCTGTTCTATGTGGGTCCATGTGGGAGCCGTCTCCATGCTGGTATGAAAAGCTTCTGTTAAGATACAGATACATTTTGGAAACTGAGTCATCCTCAGTACCTTGGTCTTATTCATTGGTTCAGATTAGGTAGATGTGGCCTCAAAAGCAGGACCTTGAAAGGATGAAGCAGAGAAAAATAACAAGGCTCCCATACTTGGGACACTCACCAGCTAAGGAGAGCAACATAGTGGCCAGCACACAGGAGAGGACCAGTCCCTAAAATCCCCCTCCCTTCCTGTCTAGCACAAGGTGCATTGGGGAATGTTCAGGGGAGAAAGCTGGGCACCAGAGACTGGATTCCAGAAGAGGTGGCAAAAGAAAATTGCAGACACTTGGGAAGGGTGGTGAAGACTGTCCACGGCAAACATAACCGATCTTTCCAGTCCCAGTACTCGCACCAGGTCTGTTCTCTGTGCCATTTTTCTAGTTAGGGCAGATGGTACTGAAGCAAGGTATAGGTTTTGATGCCTGCTCGCCGCCTCTAAGTCTGCTTGAGGACCCTGTGAGAAGGAGCCTATGGCTTGTCAGTTATGGGTCAGGGATATTGACTTTCGATCGATTGCCCAAATGGCCTGTGATAACAGGTTAATAATAATTGTACTTGCAGTGATGGCAACTTACTATGTGTTAGATGCAGCACCAAATGCTTTAAAAATATCTCATTTCATGTCTTCTGCCCATTTTTTGATTGGGTTATTTGTTCTTTGGGTGTTGAGTTCGATAAATTCTTTATAGATTTTGGATACTAGCCCTTTATCTGATATGTCGTTTGCAATATCTTCTCCCATTCTGTCAGATGTCTTTTGGTTTTGGTGACTGTTTCCTTTGCTGTGCAAAAGCTTTTGATCTTGATGAAGTCCCAATAGTTCATTTTTGCCCTTGCTTCCCTTGCCTTTGGCGATGTTTCTAGGAAGAAGTTGCTGCGGCTGAGGTCAAAGAGGTTGCTGCTTGTGTTCTCCTCAAGGATTTTGGTGGATTCCTTTCTCACATTGCGGTCCTTCATCCATTTTGAGTCTATTTTCATGTGTGGCGTAAGGAAATGGTCCAGTTTCATTCTTCTACAGGTGGCTGTCCAGTTTTCCCAGCACCATTTGTTGAAGAGGCTGTCTTTATTTCATTGGACATTCTTTCCTGCTTTATCAAAGATTAGTTGACCATAGAGTTGAGGGTCCATTTCTGGGCTCTCTATTCTGTTCCATTGATCTATGTGTCTGTTTTTGTGCCAGTAACATACTGTCTTGATGATGACAGCTCTGTAATAGAGCTTGAAGTCCGGAATTGTGATGCCACCAACTTTGGCTTTCTTTTCCAACATTCCTCTGGCTATTTGGGGTCTTTTCTGGTTCCATATAAATTTTAGGATTACTTGTTCCATTTCTTTGAAAAAATAGATGGGATTTTGATAGAGATTGCATTAAACGTGTAGATTGCTTTAGGTAGCATAGACATTTTCACAATATTTGTTCTTCTAATCCACGAGCACGGAACATTTTTCCATTTCCTTGTGTCTTCCTCAATTTCCTTCATGAGTACTTTACAGTTTTCTGAGTACAGATTCTTTGCCTCTCTGGTTACATTGATTCCTAGGCATCTTATGGTTTTGGGTGCAATTGTAAATGGGATTGACTCCATAATTTCACTTTCTTCTGTCTTGCTATTGGTGTATAGAAATGCAACTGATTTCTGTGCATTGATTTTATATCTTCACACTTGACTGAATTCCTGTACAAGTTCTAGCAGTTTCAGAGTGGAGTCTTTTGGGTCTTCCACATAAAGTATCATATCATCTGCCAAGAGTGAGAGTTTGACTTCTTCCTTGCTGATTCAGATGCATTTAATTTCTTTTTGTTGTCTGATTACTGAGGCTAGGACTTCTAGTACCATGTTGAATAGCAGTGGTGATAATGGACAACCCTGCCATGTTCCTGATCTTAGCGGAAAAGCTCTCATTTTTCCCCATTGAGAATGATACTCACCGTGGGTTCTTCATAGATGGCTCTTATGATATTGATGTATATATCCTCTATCCCTACACTGTGAAGAGTTTTGATCAAGAATGGATTCTGTATTTGTCAAATGCTTTTTCAGCATCTATCGAGAGTATCATATGGTTCTTGTTTCTCTTTTATTAATGTATTATATGATTGATTGGTTTGCAGATGTTGAATCAACCTTGCAGCCCAGGAATAAATCCCACTTGGTCGTGGTGAATCATCCTTTTAATGTGCTGTTGGATGCCATTGGCTAGTATTTTGGTGAGAATTTTTGCATCTGTGTTTATCACGGATATTGGCCTTTAATTCTCCTTTTTGATGGGATCTTTGTCTGGTTTTGGGATCAAGGTAATGCTGGCCTCATAAAATGAGTTTAGAAGTTTTCCTTCCATTTATATTTTTTGGAGCAGTTTCAGGAGAATAAGTATTAATTTTACTTTAAATGTTTGGTAGGATTCCCCTGGGAGGCCATCTGACCCTAGGCTCTTGTTTGTTGGGAGACTTAATTACTGCTTCAGTCTTCTTACTGGTTATGGGTCTGTTTAGGCTTTCTGTTTCTCCTGGCTCAGTTGTGGTAGTTTATATGTCTCTAGGAATGCATCCATTTCTTCCAGGTTGTCAAATGTGTTGGTGTATAGTTGCTTGTAATATGTTCTTATAATTCTTTGTATTTCTTTGGTTTTGGTTGTGATCTCTCCTCTTTTATTCATGATTTTATTTATTTGGGTCCTTTTTCTTTTCTTTTTGATAAGTGTGGCCAGGGGTTTATTAATCTTACTAATTCTTTCAAAGAACCAGCTCCTAGTTTTATTGCTTTGTTCTACTGTTCTTTTGGTTCCTATTTCATTGATTTCTGCTCTGGTCTTTATTATTTCTCTTCTTCTGTTAGGTTTATGCTTTCTTTGCTGTTCTTTCTCTAGCTCCTTTAGGTGTAGGGTTAGGTTGTGTACTTGAGAGTTTTCTTGTCTCTTAAGAAAGGCTTGTATAGTGCAATCATATCTTAAGTGTCATTTCCTCCATAACTTATTGCCTTCTACTTAAAAGCCTTCTTTTATTTCCTCTAAGCTGGGGATTCATAACCTTTGGTCCCAAAGACTCATGGATAGAATTTTTGGGTGGAAAAGGGAGGATATATATATATGTTTGAATTTAAATCGGAAAAAAATGACATTTTTGCTATTGAGGGTGGAGAGTTTATTGTGTGCAGTAGTTCTCCCCTTGATTTACATTAGAACCCCCTGGGAGCTTTTAAAATTTATTTTATTTTGTTTTATATATTATTATTTATTTGTATTAACATATAATGTATTATTTGTTTCAGGGGGACAGTTCTGTGAATCAGCAGTCTTATACAAGTCACAGCACTCACCATAGTACATACCCTCCCCAATGTCCCCACCCATCACCTCCCCCATCATCTCCAGCAGCCCTCAGTCTGTTTCCTGAAATTAAAAATCTCTTATGGTTTGTCTTCCTCCCCAGTCCCATCTTCTTTCATTTATCTCTCCCTTCTCCCCAAGACCCCCTGCCCTTCCTCTCAAATTCCTCATAGCAGAGAGATCATGTGATAATTGTCTTTCTATGATTGACTTATTTCACTTAGCATAATACCCTTTAGTTCTATCCACATTGCAAATGATAAGATTTCAGTTTTTTGATGGCTGCATAGTATTCCATTGTGTATGTGTGTGTTTGTGTGTGTGTACCACATCTTCTCTATCCATTCATCTGTTGATGGACATCTAGGTTCTTTCCATAGTTTGGCTATTGTGGACCTTGCTGCTAGAAACATTCAGGTGCACATGCCCCTTCGGATCACTACATTTGTATCTTTAGGGTAAATATGCAGTAGTGCAATTGCTGGGTTGTAGGGTAGCTCTATTTTCAACTTTTTGAGGAACCTCCATGCTGTTTTCCCGAATGGCTGTACCAGCTTGCATTCCCACCAACAGTGTAGGAGGGTTCCCCTTTCTCTGCATCCTCACCAACACCTCTCGTTTCCTGACTGCTTAATTTTAGTCATTCTGAGTACCACCTCAGAGCTATTAAAAGGGCTTCTCCCTTAAGATGAATGAAGAAAATCACAATCTCTGGGGATGGGGCTGGAGCATTAGTACTTTTTTTTAAAGGATTTATTTTATGGCTGCATTTTTAATCCTCATAGCCATCCTACGAGATGGATACTGTCATTATCCTCATTTTACAGATGATTAACTTCTGCATATTTCACTTACTCCTGAATTTGTTACATGGCATTGAACATGTGATTTAAATACATTTGGTTCTCCAAAGTACCTATCATAGTGCCTTGCTCTAATGAACTAAACTTTTTAATGCTTACTAAAATAATCACTGCACTCAAGATAGTCATCTTTGGGTTGATATAAAGCAGTGACAAAAAATATTAAGTACTTGGACAGGTTAGTTTTCCAGGCTACTCAATGAACTAAATTCTGGCTATTAGGAATGACAGGTTGGTACAAAGGTAAAAGTTCAGGATCACTGTAAGGGCTGGTTCAGTCCAGAGCTCCTCTGGGATCAGCTGAGGCCTTCATTCAGACTGTGCTGTGGTTCACCCTTCTCCCTTTGCCTATTCTTCTTCCTTTACTCTCTCTAAAGGCTTGATCTCAAAGACTCTCTCCAGTAAACCTCCTGCACACAGGTGTCCATGTCTCCATGTTGAAGGACCCAACCTAAGACAAAAGGAGCCCAAAACAGATGGACCACATTTATTAATTTTATGTTACTTTCTTTTTTTTTTAAGATTTTATTTATTTATTTGACAGAGAGAGATCACAAGTAGGAAGATAGGCAGGCAGAGAGAGAGAGGAGGAAGCAGGCTCCCCGCTGAGCAGAGAGCCCGATGCGGGACTCGATCCCAGAACCCTGAGATCATGACCTGAGCCGAAGGCAGCGGCTTAACCCACTGAGCCACCCAGGTGCCCCAATTTTATGTTACTTTCATAGACATGGTATGTGAGAATAGAAACTGTACATGCTTTATGATCAGAGAGATCAATGCTTATCTGGGATCAGCTCAGGGAAGTTACTTTCAAAGAACCAGCTCCTCATTTCGTTGATTTGTTCTACTGTTCTTTTGGTTTCTATTTCATTGAATTCTGCTCTGATCTTTATGATTTCTCTTCTTAAACTTTCTGCTACTCCATCTTCCAGAAGCTTGAATAAGCAAGAACAGTCTCCTTCTGATTCATTCATTTAACTCATACATACTGAAATTTTGCTACTGTGTGCCCAGGACTTGGGTTTAAAAAGTAATAATGGTTTATTTTATTTAAGAGTAATAATAACCCAATTCCCTTGGGTGCATTCATTCTTAATTCCCCAAATGTCCCTTCATAGAGTAAAGTCACCTTGCTTTATGACAAAGGAAAGAGGTTCAGAGAAGGCATGTTTTTTTTTTTTTTTAAATTTTTTTTTAAATTTTTTATTTTTTATAAACATATATTTTTATCCCCAGGGGTACAGGTCTGTGAATTACCAGGTTTACACACTTCACAGCACTCACCAAAGCACATACCCTCCCCAATGTCCGTAATCCCACCCCGTTCTCCCAAACCGCACAAAGAAATGGAAAAATGTTCCATGCTCCTGGATTGGAAGAATAAATATTGTGAAAATGTCTATGCTACCTAAAGCAATCTACACATTTAATGCAATTCCTATCAAAGTACCATCCATCTTTTTCAAAGAAATGGAACAAATAATGCTAAAATTTATATGGAACCAGAAAAGACCTCGAATAGCCAAAGGGATATTGAAAAAGAAAGCCAACGTTGGTGGCATCACAATTCCGGACTTCAAGCTCTATTACAAAGCTGTCATCATCAAGACAGCATGGTACTGGCACAAAAACAGACACATAGATCAATGGAACAGAATAGAGAGCCCAGAAATAGACCCTCAAATCTATGGTCAACTAATCTTCGACAAAGCAGGAAAGAATGTCCAATGGAAAAAAGACAGCCTCTTCAATAAATGGTGCTGGGAAAATTGGACAGCCACATGCAGAAAAATGAAATTGGACCATTTCCTTACACCACACACAAAAATAGACTCAAAATGGATGAAGGACCTCAATGTGCGAAAGGAATCCATCAAAATCCTTGAGGAGAACACGGGCAGCAACCTCTTCGACCTCTGCCGCAGCAACATCTTCCTAGGAACAACGCAAAAGGCAAGGGAAGCAAGGGCAAAAATGAACTATTGGGATTTCATCAAGATCAAAAGCTTTTGCACAGCAAAGGAAACAGTTAACAAAATCAAAAGACAACTGACAGAATGGGAGAAGATATTTGCAAACGACATATCAGATAAAGGACTAGTGTCCAGAATCTATAAAGAACTTAGCAAACTCAACACCCAAAGAACAAATAATCCAATCAAGAAATGGGCAGAGGACATGAACAGACATTTCTGCAAAGACGACATCCAGATGGCCAACAGACACATGAAAAAGTGCTCCATATCACTCGGCATCAGGGAAATACAAATCAAAACCACAATGAGATATCACCTCACACCAATCAGAATGGCTAAAATCAACAAGTCAGGAAATGACAGATGCTGGCGAGGATGCGGAGAGAAGGCATGTTGAAGAAGAAGCTAGCTCAGTTCTCACCAGTCTTGAACAGATGGGAGCTGGAGAGGGGGCCTGCCAGGAGAGATGCGACGTGAGCCCTGAGTCACCTGTGACAGAGCACAGGAAGAAGATGAGGCTACATAACATGTGTATAAGAAAGCAGCTGTGTTTCTTTAATAACTCATTAGAGGTCAAGTGTAGGCTCCCGGGAAAGATGGAGCCCCTGGGAACCACAGACACGGAGTTTCCACCCACTCTGGATTCTTCACTAGGAACACCCATTGGGGACATGAGAAGGACGGAGGCAGGGCCAGGGGCCGGAGAGCATCATTCCCTCAAAGGTGCCAGGCAGCTGCAGAAAAATTGTGAAAGATCACTCGGACCCCTTCCCCTAAGAAACAAAAGCCTTAAGTTGTCTGTGGGAGGGCAGCTATCCCTGTCACCCCCAGAACAAGAGTAAAGACCCATTAGGGCTGGGGGAAGGGGAGCAAAGCTCCACCCCTGGGTGAAGGAGAAGGGGCATCCCTGGGCCACATTGGTAGAAGCACTCTCTGCTCTGGAGGAGTAGGACCAAAGAGAAAGACCCACCCCAGCAATCTGAGCCCCAGGGCCTGCCTACAAGCAGGAGGCAACAAGCAACAGCAGTCGGTGTTGGGGGTGAGGAGGAAGCAAGTAGGGAGGTCCGCTCTGCTGCCCAAGCACACAGAAGAGCAGGCGCTGCAGGGGTGTGTGTGGTGCTGGGACGCTGAGGGTCAGCCCCCACCAAGGATAATGCCAGAAAAATCTGAAGCTGGCGGTACCGTGAAAATAACCACAGCAACATCAAAAGCTAAAGCTCGCCCAGGTGGCCTCTGGGCTTCCACTCATCAGGCCATAAAAATGGCGTTGCCTCCTCTCCATTTCCATTCTGGATCTCTGACCTGAGCCAGTCATCCCCCTCTGCTTCGTCCGTACACTGGCACTTTCCATCCCACCGTGTCTCTGAGCTGCACCCTGCCTTATTTCTGCAAATCTCCGCTTGACAGCACCTCTCCTCTCGGCCGCGCGGAGTCTGCTGCTTCGGCTGCCTGTGAGCGTGTAGGTGTCGAGTATCACACTGTTGTAGAGAAGTTCTGTACGCTCCTCTTTGACTGTCCCTTGTCGTTTTGCAGTCTCTTATTCCTTGCCCATACTTCTGGCACTCCTTTTAGGTATTTAAACACATCAAATATACACATTTTATAAACTGCTACTAATAAATCCAGTATCTGAAGTCCTGGTGGGTCTGAGTCTACAATCTTTTTGCTGGCTCTCATTCATGGCACCACGTTTCATCCATGCTTTTTGGGTGAATTATTGTTTGATTTAACTTTATGGGAAAGGGGTCCTGCTGAAAACATATCTTTCCGTAAAGAACTTGTTTTGCTGTAGCCGGAGGATGGTGGGGAGAGGGCTACTGATGGAATACCACCTAAAAGTAAAATTTCAGTGTGAAGGTTTTTAAAAATTACATAGGTAATATAAATTTGGTATGAAACCTTTAAGAAGGCCAGTTTTCAGTTAAAAATTCTTGGGAAATAATATTTTTTCCTTCTCCATCTATGGCTAAGGTTAAAGCAGATAATTTTCCTTATAGATCCTCTTTGTGAAGTCCTCTTCTTCTTCTTTTTTTTTTTTTTTTTTGCCTTTTAACCTAGTCTATTCTTTTGTTGAGAACAGGTGATCCTTTTGCATTCTAGCTTTTTTTCCCCCTCCTTAGTTGAGTAGGTTCCTACAACACGGGTAGTCACCAGGGCCACCAGGAATGAGCTGATTGTTTCCAGGATAGCTGGTGGTTTAAAAACTTACTCTCCTTTTGGATTCCTGTATTTAATTTGTTTTCAAGAAACTGAAATTGCTTATGAAAATAAAGGATCAGAATGTCCTAGTGGTGCCTGTTAGTCTATTCCTGGGTTTGAATCCTAGGTCTGCTCTCTTAATTATCGTGCAACCTCGGGTAATCTATTTGCTTTCGTGAAGTCGTTTTGTCATTTGTAAAACATAAATAAATAATACTTAGCTGCATGTTTGACTCCCACACAGACTCAAGAATAATGAACCACAGTGCCTAAAACAAAGAGATCTTGCCTGGCACTTAACCACCGGCAGTTATTACAAGTTAGCAGACTCCCTTGGGATAAATGTCCTGAAATCTGTAAAAAACTACAAACTGGTCATTTCCAGGTAGGTCTGTGGCCCACTCAGCCCAGAGTGAGAAGAGTGGCGGCGAGGCGTGACTTGGAGTCCGCAGGAACATGCATCAAGGGGGAGGGGTGGGAGAAGGGATTCACCTTCTCCTCCGTCTTCCATGTCTCATGCTGTGTCCTGACCAGAAGTGATGATGTACCAAGGATTGCCTCTGAAAAGAAAATGGTAAGTAGGGTAGGGAGACTCTCCCCCAAAGGGCCAACGACCATCGTTCAACATCTTGAAAACAACGGGAGTGTGAGCTCTGTGGTATTTGGGCGGTGAAGCCGGTATTTCCCATCCGCCAGGTGAGGCCCGAATGATGACACCCACAGCATCCAGAGAGTAATATAATTCGCACAGTCCTGATCCACTTACACTAATGTAATTTGAACCTGGCCGATGGGCACCGCGTCATGCCCAGACTGCTCTCTCTCCTGCTTAATTTGTCCAGAGGAAAATTAATGAGAACTTAATGTCCATTTGAAATTGTTAGGCCGATTGGATTTCCCATGTGGCAAAGCATCTCTAGTTTGAAAGGATTTTTAAAGTTTGTGAACTGATGGTTATGGGACTGTGGTCACTTTGGACTTTTTTGTTGACTGTGTCCTGCAGCGATCATTCAAAAACCTGTCTCTCAGAGAAATAATGCATTACGGCAGCATCATTAATCGGTGGCCATCCTCTGTCTTATGAAGTAGTCACCATGAAACTATGGAAAGGGCTCGTGGTCCACATTCCGCCCCCCCCCCCCCCCAGGGGTGTTAGATGACGCGCGAGAGGCTCTACAGGCAGCTCTGCCTCTCTCCGGTGCTCGCTCGCTTGCCTAGGTCACACAGCAGGTAAGTGACCGGATTTAGGACCTGCCTGTCTTGTTCCAGAGCCCAGTTCTTTGCACTCCCTCACGGGTAGGCATCCTGGTCTGCGGCTGAGAAGATCGCACCGTGAGGTAGGGAGGTAGAATGCGCATGTGAAAGACTCGTGTGGGGTTTCGGAGAAGAGTTACAAGCGAATTCTGCCTCCGGTGTAGACTGCTGCGAAAGCCAGTGTTCCCGGCATAGCAAATGTCGCTGAGTCACGGTGGGACGCGGGCCAGTGAGGAAGGAGCGTGGGGCCTGCCCCAGCTCCAGGGAAGAGTAGGGCCAGGACCCCGTGCTGGGCTGGAGGAGGGGGCGCCCCTGCCTTTCTCGTGAGCATCCTGCGGAGAGAGCCTCAGGGCGAGGCAGGGAGCTCGCGCCTTCCTCACAACCCCACATACCAGTGGTCTCAGACCCGCCTCCTCTACTGCTTCCCGATGGGAGGCCCAGCTTCGCGACTGGGAACAGGGTCGTCCTGACCATCTTCAGAGCGACCTGAGAGAGCTGAAGTGGGAAGATTCGGTTAAAGGGGTTAAATCCCAGAGCCCGTCTTGGCTCCCACTTTTGACCTTCCTTTTCTGGAATGGCTGGGGCTCTGAAAGCCAGATCCCTTCCGCAGGGGAGGAGGTGGGACCCGAGGGCAGCCCAGGCCGGTTGGCTGTGCCCGGCACAAGCCAGGCCCAGCCCTGGCGTCTGTGGCGCTGTGGGAAGGCCGGGCGCGGGGTTCCGGCTCCCCGGCGGGCGCGGGCAGTTTCCACCAGGCTGACTTAGAAGAACGAGGCAGGAAGGACAGGGGCTGCCTGGGGCCGGGTCACCTCCCGGTGTGTGGCCCAGGCCGCCGTGCTCCCAGCCGGAGCAGCAAGCTGCTGGTGGGGTCTGGAGAGGCCTACAGGGCGCGGGCAGGGGTAAAAGGAGATCACCCACTTCTCAAGGCCTCTTGTAAGCTTCCGGTGTTCCCTGCGGCACCCACGGTTTTGAGCAGGGCACAGAGCAGAACCCCCCGCCCAGCTCCCATCAGATGGCCTCCTTGTATGCTGCCTCCTGACCTGCAGGCTCTCGGGGCACGGCTTGTGGAGAGTGAGGGCCTCCTGATTCCAGAGTAAGTGGAGTGAGCACGGCACCAGAGCCTCCACATTTTCTGTTACTCGGGAGCCTTCAGCACTACGGTAATTTGCAGTTAATGGGGTGACCTGTTTCTCACTTGCCCTCGACCCTGACCGAGTGCCCTCTTCTAGCCCGGCATGAACTGCACAGCCCAGGGCGCCGGGGTCCCGACTGAGCACACAGCTTGCGATGGGCTTGCTTTGCCCGGCTTACTGCCCCAGCCACCTTCGGGCCCCTGGACTTGAGCTGCTGCGTCTGTAAAATGGGAACACTGTGAGTGCACACAAGGGGTTTGGTCCGTGAATAGTTCTGTTACTGTGTGGTCACAATGAAGAGCAAACAGAAGAATTGTGTGTACGCGTGATGTGTGTGTCAGCGTGGAACTCAGAGATGCCACGACTAGGAAGGACCACGAGACGCAGAATTATGGAGAATGACCTTAAAGGCATTTATTTCTGACAGATGGTCATGCTGGTGCCAACAGCCGGCTCTAAGGGGGCCTCAGCTTCAGAACTGCATTTTAACGAGGAGAATTTTTAACTTCGTTATCATATGGCTCAGGGGTGTTGGTGATAATTTCATTCATTCCACAAATATTTTTACTGCCTACCATGTGCAAAGTTTTCCAAATAAAATAGCTGCACATTCAGACAAGAGTGACACATACAATTTCTTGTTAACCGGTCGGGATCCTGTGGGGTGATGCTACAGAGAAGGCAGATTGCCCCGTTCCGTGTGCTGCGCTCCCAGCACCCCCCTTGCTCCGGGAGCCCTCTCCGCCCACCGCATTCCGCCTGGGCGTGGAGGCCTCGCTGGTTTCTTGGGGTCTCCCTCCTCGTGGAAATCAGTAGACTCCTCCCCTTGCTCATCCTTTCCTGGGCTGCCTCAATGTCCCAGTGTCAGCGAGTTCGGGAAAGTCGAACTGAGAGACTGGATTGCACGATCTAGTAACCCCACCGAAGCCTCAGTCATTCCAGAAATACTTCCAGTGTGAAGGGCAGGCCGGGCGCAGAGCACTTGGGCCTCAGGAGCTGAACCCAGCAGGGCTGCGGACACGGCAGCAGCAGATGAGGCACGGACACACAGTTCTGCTTCCCACTCTGACATTTTTGCCAGAAGATGGGAGAGGAAGGAAGAAGAGGACCCCAGGAAGAGATGGGCCAGATGCTGGGCTGGGCCCTGGGAGTAAGTCAACGGGTAAGACAGTCGGAACAGACTTTTAAGTAGGAAAAAACGAGGTGATTTGAAAGGGGCTGAGATACGTAATGCTTTTTCCTCCAACTAGAGACTTTAGCCATGTCATGACTCGACGTTTTCTGGACATTGTCCCTCTGCTGGAATCTCCAGGGCGGTCATCACTCACCTCCTACCCGACGTGTTCCCTGTTTGACCTGTCGGATGGACTCTTGAAATGCCCCAGGTCACTAAGCAGATTTTTACAAGGGAATTTGTGATCACGTGAACACCGTGTTTCGTCAAGTGGTCAGTCCTTAAGTCTGTTTTCCTGGCGTTTTAAAACAGTGGGCACATGGGGTGGTTCCTTCAATCAAATCCAGCTAAAGGGGTTTCACAGGAGACTATTAGTTTTCATCAAAATATGATTATTTTCTGTGCTTATATTTATAGTCAGGGATCAAAATGTTTTTTTCCCATGGGAAATCTTTCAAATCATAATGCAAGTAGGAAGGTTGATTCATTAGGAAAATTTAATTTAATTTACAAATATACAGAAAGAAAACTAAGGATTATAATCTGAACCTGTTTGATTAAAAATTTGTACTATTCTATGGGTGAAAAATCAAGAACTACCAGATTTTCAAATTTTAACCTGATCCTCTCTGGAATAGTGAATTTAAAATTAATGTCTTCAGGGCAGAATTAATGCTCGTATGGTTTACTCCCTCCTGTAATGAGTTCGTGGTCATATAACATTAGAAGATGGAAAACAGTATTCGGAGAGTACTCTTTAAAGTAGGGACCCACAGTGTGTGGATGGATTCAAAGTGCCCACAAAATCCCCAGAAATGTATGTTAAAAGTCTAATGTGCATGTTCTTTTCTGGAAAGAAATTTCAGTATTTTCACCAGAGTCTCAAACTTGTCTATGATCTTCCAAATGTTGAATCACTGTGTTGGAGGAAAGCTACATTAACCCTTATTCTAACCGGCGGGCACCTGCCCACCCCTTCCCTAACCTGAATAGTTAAACAACCTGCCTAACTTCTCCAGGAGTATAGGGCAGATCTCGGACATGGACTTCCAGGAATGTAAGAATTAAAAATGTGGAGATTCCTCAAGAAATTAAAAATAGAGCTTCCCTATGACCCTGCCATTGCACTCCTGGGTATTTACCACAAAGACACAGATGTTGTGAAAAGAAGGGCCATCTGTACCCCAATGTTTATAGCAGCAATGGCCACGGTCGCCAAACTGTGGAAATAACCAAGATGCCCTTCGGCGGATGAATGGATAAGGAAGATGTGGTCCATATACACTATGGAGTATGATGCCTCCATCAGAAAGGATGAATACCCAACTTTTGTAGCAACATGGACGGGACTGGAGGAGATTATGCTGAGTGAAATAAGTCAAGCAGAGAGAGTCAACTATCATATGGTTTCACTTATTTGTGGAGCATAACAAATAGCATGGAGGACATGGGGAGTTAGAGAGGAGAAGGGAGTTGGGGGAAATTGGAAGGGGAGGTGAACCCTGAGAGACTATGGACTCTGAAAAACAATCTGAGGGGTTTGAAGTGGCGGGGGGGTGGGAGGTTGGGGTACCAGGTGGTGGGTATTATAGAGGGCATGGATTGCATGGAGCACTGGGTGTGGTGCAAAAATAATGAATACTGTTTTTCTGAAAATAAATTAATTAATTTACATAAAAAAAAAACAGCCCCACCAGCCCCAGTATCCCCAGGGCCTTTCAGGCAAACAACAGATACTAAATTTAGCTTTTAAAAGACCATTTCCACCCTAACTTGTAAATGAACATTGATGGGGAGCTGGGACTGCATCAGGGAAGCCCGGCATTGCCTCCTGTTCGTTCTGATGTAGGACGGGGACGCACAGGTCCTTGAACCAACACTCCCCCCTCCCTTTCTCTAGACCTGCTTGGTCTCCTCTGATGACGCTCTTTGACGGGGGAAATTCTGTCTGCTTTAGTTTCATGGAAAAGTACTCCCACATCTGCCGTGATACCTGAAACCCCATCCACAGCTCTCATCCAACAGGTCTTTCAGGAGTCAGGCCTTGGCGAAACAGTCTGTTGGATAAGAACAGAGAAGATAAAATTTCACGGATAAGGAGGAAGTGGTGGGAGTGGAAACCCAGGGGGTGAATTGTGCACTCCGTGCTCCCCCTCACTGGTCTCCGCTGCCCTCCAGCTCTGGCCCTGGGACCCCTGCCTGTCTGGACAGTTACTACAAGCTGCAGAGTCCACAACCACTGGCTGTGAGCCGCCCACCACGAAATGCTTCCTCTGCACGTGCGACGTGTAAACTGCTCTGTCCTGAGCCGTTGGGAGGAAGCAAAGCTGGGTGTGAAGGGTTAAGCTAAATGACCTGTCAGCCTTCGAGTGACCTGGGCTCCCTTCTCTGCACACCTGGGAGAAACGACCCCCATCATCCGTATCAGTGTGCCCTGGACGAGCCGTTTACGTCCGTAACTCTAGGAGCCGACGAGGTCCTTTCATTGCAACGCGTAAGACTTTGTCTTGATGTTCGTATGAAACAGAACTCTTACTTGCGGGCTTTCCTCGCTCCTCGCTCGCAGCCCACTTCCTGAGGACCCACGTCAGGCAGCTGTTAGACAGCAGGTCCTTTCTGCGGTCTCTGTTCTCGTCTGGGGGACGTGGTTCCTTGTCACCGTGTCCGGCAGCAGGGGTTGAGCTGAGCTCTGATCGCCTGAAGTCGTGAACAGGTGTCGCTTGCGGAGTGCTTACTACGGGCTGCGTGCATTCTCTCGCTCTGGGCCCACAGCACCCTGTGGCGTAGACACTGACAACCGGGAAAATGCGGCCTCACACTTCAAACGACTGCAACCACCAAACGCACTTCTTGCTGCCTCCGTAACGCCTGTCCTCACCGCCCCGTGACGCCGGCTTCCTTGTAAGCTCTCCAGCCGGCGGGAGGTGGACGGCGGTCCAGGCTCTGCTCCCGTGTTTCTTGGCTGCACAGCGGGAAGTCGGTCTCAGGGAGCAGGACTGTGGCAGCCTGGAAAACAGCGCAGGAATGCTGCTTGAGCCCGGAGCAGGCCCTCTGGGCCAGGCTTGCCCGAGCACCTCACAGATGCAATTATCATCTCGTCCTCAGGACAATCTTGAGAATCTCCAGTATTAGAGTTGGAGAGACTCTGAGAGCTGAAATTACTTCCTTGAAAGAACGTCAAAGAACAGGGCCTTGACCTGATGTCCCAGTGACTCCTTTCCGATCTCCTCATCCGTCAGAGGAAGACGAGTGTCCACAACCTGATCAAAGACCTCCAGGCTTTGGTTTTTTAAGATTTTACTTATTTATTTGTCAGAGAGAGAGAGAGAGCGCGCGCGCGTGCGCACAAATAGGAGGAGGGGACGGGGGGGACGCAGACTCCCCGCCGAGCAGGGACCCCGGGATCGTGACCGGAGCCGAAGGCGGAGGCTTCACCCCGCGGAGCCCCCCGGGCGCCCCACTTCAGGCTCTTAACCATGACTGCCCCTTTGCCTCCGTCCTTTCTCCAACCCAGGACCGAAAGACAAGTTGGAGAAGGTCCTAGATCCCTTCATCGAGCTGGCTTCCTGCCGTTAGCCAGAATGCTGTGGGCTGAGTCACCCACTGACAATGGGAAAGAAATGGGAGTAGTGGATTCTCACCATCACCTCCCAAAATTCGTACCACACTCTGCGTTACACATGAAAGAACTTACACTCAGCGAAGAGTCTTGGTTCACGTCAGAGAGTCGTGCTACAGAGCCAGTGCAGACGGGTTCATCGCGGGTGACGGAGATCGGCTCCCCGTGAGGCACCCCGTGCTCCCCTGCTGACCCTAGGCTCCTCGGGCGGTTCTTTGGAGGGACACGCAGTCCGAATTCGTAGATGGTCCCTTTCTTCCTAGTTTGGAATCGGGCTATTCTGTTCCTTGTGGGACTTGGGAGTGTGTGTCGGACTTCCCTTCCACGGTTCTTTGCTGAGGTGCTGGAGCAGACCCCATGGGAGGCCCCTTCCACAGAGGAGGCAAGAAGGAGCCCGGGATTGCATGGCCCTGGGGGAGACCGCAGAACGCGCTTCCTTCTCCGACCCAGAGAGGCGAAAACAGCGTGTTTCTCGCCAGGTCATGGGGTGCATGTCCAAACGCCTGTCAGGTAGCCGTGCCATGCTGGTGATTTACAGGGTGGATCTCAGAGGACAGCGGCTCTCAGCGAACCAACCGACAACGGCAGTGTGACAGTCTTACTCTGAGGGACTAAACTTTTATACAACGCTGTGTGACTGAAAGCCCGTGTTCTCCCACAGCGACATGCGGATTTATTGGGCACCCCTCCCTGGGCCGGCTGCTCTGTGAGAAGTGGGGTGTAAGGCTGAAGAACGTTAAACGTCCACCATACGATCTGGAAGCGTCTGCAAAGCAAGCAAGCAAGCACACTCGAGTTCAGGACGCAGCGTCATCGGGGCACTCGGAACAGGAATGCCCAGGGTGCGCTGTCCGGATGCGGGGTCCGGGAGGGCTTCTCCAGAAAGCTTCCCCTGGGCCGAAGTGGGAAGGGGAGATGGAGAGGCCTTCCTGGGCCACCGGGGCACTGCACAAAGGCCAGCACATAAGAAGGGTCACGTGGTTTTAGAGAAGTGGTAGTCATTCGTCATACAGCTCTGCGGAAGGAGCAGGGAGACTACCAGATGACATCTCCTGTTTTTCAGTCACTGATTATTTTCCATAATCAATAATTTAATGGTCACTTCAAAGTTTTAGAGACAGAATCTTTGTCAACACTGAACAAAATATTTATTTTTTTTGAGATTTTATTTTAATATTTTCCAGATTGGAAAGGGCCTCTCATCCAAGGCCATCCCCTTGTGTACCATGTGAGGAAACGGAGGCTCAGGGCAGTTGGGTGAAGCATCCAAGGCCCCCGACAGGCTTTAACAAATGCTTTTGCTTTAGTGAATGCGCAAGTGTAGTACATCGCTGGACGGCAGGACGGCGTATTGTCAGAGGGAATACCTTTTCCAGATCCAGGTGTAGCATTCACACAGCCCCAACTCAGCTCACGAATGGTCATTCATAAACGATTCAACAAAGTCACTCTAGAAATCCGTGACCCTGAAGTCCTCCAGTTATTTGAGGTACTTGTCTGTGCCATAGTACATTCTGTTATTGGCTTGTTTGTTCGAGAGAGAACGCACACACGCGAGCGAGGCAAAGGAAGGGGGAGAGAAAGTCTTAAGCAGACTCTGTGCTCAGCACGGATCCTGGCAGGGGCGGAGATCATGACCTGAGCCAAAACCAGGCCGTTGCTCGACTGCCTGAGCCACCCAGGCTCCCCTCCACAGTCCATTCTAGACAGAAAGGTCGAATGTTGGCGATATGAACCCTTTCCTCCTAACACAAGGTACTTTCTCGTGTCATATCCACCTTTGAAGGAACGTGAGTACAAGCTGAGGACACAGCCCCGGGGAGATGTTCTTGTCCTTGGCACGGTCATCCATCCGACTGCCGTCTTGGCGAGCTGACTTGCAGACAAACCGAGCCATGCTGACGGCGGCCACAAAAGGAAAGCAGCAGAGGCTGTGCCCGTGACCCTGACGAGAGCCTCCCTCAGCCCTGAAAATCCTGTATTAGCTCTTCTTCCTTCCAACCGCAGTAGTAATGCTTATGTGATGTCCTTTATCCCAGGAGCGGGGAGGGATGCACCATGTTACCTGCTTCGTTCCCTTCCCATTAGCCACGGGAAAATGCTGGCTCTTGTTGTCAGGAAAGTTACTGGCCTTTCCCCGACACACACACAGGCTACGCCATCATCAGGCCAGGACAGGGGGTTCCTACATCCCGAAGGCAAACCAAGACCGAGACAAGGAGGGAGCCCTGCAGGTCGTGGGACTCCGTTGCTGGGGGGGTGGCATTGACAGGGTTAGCGCTGTTAGGTCTGCTGTTCGAGGACCTGCTTCCAGAACTACGCAGGCCCACGGGCAAGGTGTCCGCGTGGCTGGGGCAAGCAGGTTACGTCTGCAGGGAAATGAACGTTTCAGACCCCACTCCTTGGGCGCTTCCCACTCCTGAGTCAGCGTCTGGTTTCGTGTCTAGACCCTGAACTTTGAAGTCCGAGTTCTGGAGTTCAAATCCCGTGTGCTCTCCGACCCGACTGTGGGACCGTGGACGGTCTCCTAGCTCCTTCCTGTGAGTCCGCTTCCTCATCTCTGCCGTGTGTCCAGTCCCATCCCGAGGGCTATTGTGAGGATCAAACATGGTGAACGTGAAGAGCCTGGTCCTGCGTCCAGCGCCGAGCTCTGCGGGTGGCGACTTCGTTCTGTCCGTGTAGTGGTTGTGGCTGACAGCCTTGTTCGCAGGGTTAAGCCAAGTACCCTTTGCTTTTGTGAAAAGGAACAGGAGACTGTTTTTTCCTCCTTTATGACAACCGGGATTTTTTAAAACAATTTATGAACTGTGACTTAGCAAAAACAGGATTTGCTCACTAGTAGCTCTTCCCCACATGCTAGCTTTCTGTCTCTTCTCCTCCGGTTGGACTTTGTTCTCTGTTTTCGCTGACATCTTTGAAGTAAGATATTTATATCATTATCAGATTGTTCCTAAAGGATTGAAGTTTAATGGAGAATTCTTACTAGCTTGGCATCAAAACCCGAATCTCCTGACAGCCTGGAACGGTTAGCGTTGCCTTACCTCTTATTACGTGCCTAACGCTTTCCAGGGCTTTACATCTGCCCACCTGTTTGGTTCTCACGCTAATTGTACGAGGCGGGAACTATTAATTTTCCCATTTTACAAAGGAAGAAACCAGAGCACAGAGACATTCATTAATTTTCTCTGGTTATGCCACCATGTCTTCCCAGGGTTGGCTAAAACTCAGAGCCTGAGGTAAGCAATAAAACTTTTACTTCAGGCTTTACGCAGGGGATGCAAACCTGAGTGCAGATGAGAGAAGATGAAGTAAAGTGAGGTGGGGTGAGGGGAGGGGAGGGGAGGGGAGGGGAGATGAAGCACGGGCAGGCATGTTCCCTGGGAGCCTGGACTTCTCCAGAACATTTTCCAGGAGAAAGTGTACCTCAGAGCAGTCGGTGGAAGGGAGGACCCCTTCAGTCCCACTTGCTCCCCTTTGATGGAGGTGCCTCTCGCCTCCAGGGCCCATTACCCCACACAGTCCCTCAGCTCAGCAGCTGCTCAGGAGACCAACACTGTGATGTTGCATTCAAGTGATGATGTGGAAGGGCCACTTGCAGCAGGTGCGGTGCTGTCAGAGAGGAAGAAGGAGGCACTTAAGGGAAACTGAGAAGGCAGGTGGCGATGGATTCTCATGCAGCGGTGCAAGCGGGGCAGTTCTCACCATAGTGGCAGAACTCCTAGAACTTAGAGACATTTTTCCTGGGACTGCTGCAGTAAACAACCACAAACCTGGGGCTTAACACCATGGAAATTTGTCATCTCACCCTTCCAGAGGCTGGAACTCTGGCATCGAGGCGTCATCATAGCCGTATCTCCCTATCATGCATAGCTCCCTTGGAGGCTCCGGGCAAGGACCCTTTCTTGCTTCTGCAGAGCTTCAGTTGGCTCCTGGCAATCCTTGGTGCTCCTTGGTGTTTCTTGGCTTGAGATACCTCACTGCAGTCTCTGTCCCTGTCTCCATCACCCTCTTCTCTGTGTCTGTGTCCTCTCTTCTTGTGGGGACACCAGTCATTGGTCAACGGGCCCACCCTAAATCCAAGACCCTTTCACCTTGAGAGTCTTATAACTGACCACAGCTGCAAAGACCTTTCTTCCAACTGAGGCCACATTCTGAGGTTTTGGGGACAGAAAGGTGTGGGGGACACTATTTAACCCACTTCCCCAGGCCTCAGGAAACCACCACTGCTATCGGTTTCAGTGAAATAAACAGAGTAAACACGCCTTGCCTAAGAGAGACCAAGTCCATTTGGGGGTCTAGAAAGCATGGAGTCAAAAGCTTAAAGTCCAAATACCTCAGAATGTACGGATAATTTGGTTTTCTGAGCTTATCAGGATAAACCACTTGATAGCTGCTGAGAATTTTGAATCAATGCACATATTCTTTGGCATTCCCACTTGAAATGAGCTGCGTGATACAGCCACACGGCCACAAAAATGGATCCCGTGATGCTGAAGGCATCTAAGTGGGTTACGGACACTTCTGTACACACATACACACACACACACATAGACTGATAGTCAGGGGATAGACACATGATGGGCAGATAAGGCAGGTAGAAGAGGTTTGATGGACGTCACTCCCAGTGTTATTACATACGAACAGAGAAGAAGACCCAAAGCCCTTTGCACTGGTGTGCGACCGGAGGCTTCCCCTTCAGTTGTGCTGTCGGCCACTTCATGGCACAGTGTGCAACTTCATTGTCTCTTCATGCCATGAATTACATTTTGTCCCAAGTCCGTCTCCTGGAATTTTCGCAGAGTGTACTTTTCATCGATGATCGTTTTCTCTGTCATGTCACCAGCGGGCGGCCACGTGGTTTCCAGTTTCCTTCATTCACTCTCGGAAGCATTTCTGAGGGATGACGAGTATGACTCCCTGATGTCTTAATTCACCCCATCCCTGCAAGAAGATGTCGGCTCACACCCCCCGCCCCTGCGGCTGCCCGCCAGCCATCCCGGTGGGCAGACAGCAGCCGCCTGGATATCCTCAGACGGCAAGATTCAGAAAAACCACAGTGTCTGAGCTGTGCCTTGATCTGAATTTGATATCTCAGGAGACATCAGACAAAAAGAAGTCACCGTTGCTCCTAATGGTATTCATAGGGTCAAAGGCTGAAAGGGCCCTCGGGAGCATGCGATCCAATCCCCCGATTTCTGTCCAGAAACAGCGGGTGGACACGTGTGGAGCCGGCAGTGTGCCCGCAGAACCCACAGGGGTAAACCGGGCACAGAATCACCCTGCTGGAGCGGCGGCAGCCCCACGGGAGAGGCCGGCCGTCACCCAAATGACGCGCATGAAGACGGAGATGGGACGGTGGTGGGCGCTGCACGCCGCGTCGTGGGAGCGAGATGGGTCGCCGGAGTCCAAGCGCTCCAGAGGTCCTCCGGGAAGCCGACTTGAGCCGGGCCGACCGGGGAAGCTGAGCAGAAGCGGGACGAGGGCGCAGCCCCCGGGCAGGGAGCCGGGAAGCTCCCTGCGGACTCCGGCCCCCGCGCTCTGGGGCAGCCCCGGAAGCTGCACGTCCTGTGCCCTGTGCGGTCCGGTTACCCCCGAGCGCGCGGTCGTTCCGGGAGGGCGAGCTCCGGGTCCGCCCAGGCTTGCCCCGGGGCGGCCTCAGGCAAGCTCCCCCTGGAGCGCCGTGGCGGGGCGTCCTGAGCGCGAAGGCGACGCACAGTCGAGCGAGTGTGAACCTTCTGCGCCGTCAACGCGCCGCGCCGAGTGCGCGCGGGTCCGCGGATGTCGCCGTCCGGTGCTCGGGACGGGCTCCGGGCTCCGGGGCGCAGACTGCCTGGTGGGAAGCCCGGCTCCGCGCAGACGGACACTCCCAGGGGAGGGAAAGCGTGTCGTCAAGACGAGCTCCAGCTCTGACCGCGCCAAGGGAGCAGGTCGCAAGGCTGGGCCTGGGTCGGAGCCGCGTCAGAGTCGGGGGCGAAGGACCGCGGGGGACGCCAGGCCGCCTGGCCCGGGGCAGGGACCGCGCGACGCTCGCGGACGGAGCACGTCCTTCTCCGCCGTGCGGGGGCCGTTCCCGGGTTCGGGGTCTCGCGCCGGGTCCAGCCGGGTCCAGCGGGTCTCGCTTCCATCAGCCGCGCCCTGGCGGGAAGCCGGAGGCGCGGCCGGAGCGGGGTCGAGACGCAGCCCCCCGGGGCCAGCGGCGGCTGGAAGGGGCGGACGGGCCGTTCCGGCCTGAAGCGGCGGCGGGAGGGCCGAGGTGACCCGAAGCCTCGACGCGGGAGCGGCCGGCGGAAGCCCAGGCGTCAAGGAGACGAAGGCGGCCGCTGCCCCCGGGGCCGGCAGCGCGGAGCCCGAGGAGTTGGTGACGCGCGGCTCCTCGCAGCCTCCGGCGTCCTCCGTGCCGCCCTGGCCCAGCCCCGGGAGCGGGAGTGGAAAGGCCGGTCCGTGCGGCCTGCGACATCTCCGCACCGCGCGGACGAGAGGGGACCCCTAGAGCGCGACACGCCCTGCGCAGTGGCGTCTCCTTGGAGCGCCCGACTCCGTGCCAGCACTTTGCTCGTATTTACGGCCTCAGCCTCCACCACGGGTCCGAAGTACGCGGCGTGCGTGTGGGACTGTGTGTGCGAGCGCACCCGCGTGTACACACGTACACATGCGCACACACATGCACACGCACACCCACACATGTACGCGCGCGCGCACGCACGGACACATGCGCGCACATGCACACGCACACCCGCACGCGCACACACACATGTGCACGCGCACACACACAGGTACACACGCACGCGCACACGCAGGGCTTCGGCCGCGGCAGGAACGCTGCGGCCCTGCGGCTGCTTCCCCTCCGGCGCGGCCCACGGTGGATGCAGCCGGCTCGGTCCGGCGGCCCCAGAGCAGCGGGAGGGCGAGCGGCCGGGGTCGGCTCCGCCGCAGACTGGCCGGGCTGGGAGCGGGCAGAGCCGCGGTTCTCCCTTCTGCTCCGTCAGTGTGTGCGTGGGGGGCGGGCGTCGCGGCTCCACACCAGGGGTCCCAGCGCAGAGTCCCGCACAGCGCCCGAGCGCACAGAGGCCACAGCCCGACCCGCTCGGTGGCTGGGTTCGTGGCCGAGACTTGCCCGGCGCCGCCGCATGCAGGGCACGCAGGTGCACCGCAGCTGCGGCTCCAGACACCGGGGTGCATAGAGGTCACCCGGAGAGCTCGCCGCGAACACGGACGTCGGCCCGTTGCCAGCGCCCCGGCTTCAGCGCGGCTAACTTCAGCGCGTCCCTCGCCCGCCGCGACGCGGCAGTCCGCGGACTCACCCGGAATCGCTGATTTGCGGGGACGCGCGCTCCAGGCCTGGGGAAGGCGGTGGGCTTCCTCGGTGACCACGGCAGCACCCAAAGCTAGAGGCGAAGGGACTGACCAACACCAACCGGGAGTCCAAGGGTGAGGTTGCCGCAGTGCGTCCAGGGCTGGGATCCCAGCGGGAGGGTGGCCGGGCGATCGGAGGAAGCGGCAGGCACCGTGCTGGGGCAGCCCCCGGCACAGACGGTGGGAATGCTGTCTCCTCTGAGAAGGGCCGTCCAGGGAGGCTGCTTCTGCTGCCCAAACCCAGCGCCACAGCCGTCAGAGTGGTCAGACGACAGGGCGTGGCAAACGTGTGTACGTGGATCTTCCAGAACACTCTAGAATGGGCCGCCTTGCTTCCATGCAAGTCAAGGTCATGGGCCTCTGACCGGTCCCACAGAGCCCTGAGAAACCTGGCAGGGCTCACCGGGTGGTCAGCGTGAGGCAGGGAGCATCCCCCCAGGTGGAACCCGGAAGCACGGGCTTATATCCACACGAGGTCACTCGGTATGTCTGTAACCTCGGACAGGACCCAACCTCCCCAAGCCTCCGTTTCAAAGGCGGTAAGAGGACTGGTGAAGCCCTCCATCAGTGCAAAGGTGAACGGATTCTCGCTGGAGCCTGCAAGTAGAAGAGAATAAACATGAACCAGGGGCCTTCTCCCTCCTGGGTGGCATGCTTTGTACCAGGTCTGAGCATTCGTAAAGCCACTTTGGAACTAGAACTTCGACTTGGGGTGACATCAACCCAGACCCCCTTCTCCCCCATGAAGCCTCCTCCTCCTCCTGCCTGTTGCTCCCAGACCTCCCAAATTCTCCTCCCTCACCCCCTGCCTCTAGCACCCAGCCCTGTCCTCCTGACATCTGCAAACTCACTCTCTCGGTGACCTCTGCCATCCGCACTCACCCGTGTGGAGTACTGAAGCCCTTGGGTGGTAAAACGGGCATTCCGAGCTTCACCATTCCCAAACGAGTCCCCCCTGGCCCTCGCGTGCTCAGGAGTGCTGGGCTGCAGGCCGAGTCGGGCCCTCATTCCACTGCTTGGCATGACGAGCCCCTCTGCTCCACTGGCTAGTGTTTCTCTGAGGGATCATGACAGCCTACATTTGGGTCAAGCTCTGCAATCCACAAAGGCTTTGCAAGACCATTATCCGGTCTTGCATTACCTGGTCACAGCAATCTCATGGCAGGGAGAGAGGCAGGTCCTGTGACCATCCCCCGTCTTACAGATGATCAGACAGGTTTAGTCTAACTCCATGGTTCTCAACCAGAAAGGATTCTGTCCCCAGAAAATGTTTGGCAATGTCTGCAGGCATTCTTGATCGTCACGTCGTGAGGAAGGGAGGTGCTGCTGGCATGTAGTGAGTGACGAGACCAGAGATGCTGCCCAGCACCCTGCGGCGTTCAGGACAGCAGAGAGTTATCTGGCCCAAAGCATCACTAGTGCCAAAGTCAGAAAACTGGTTCAGTCCTTTAGTTTACTTTGTAGAATCAGAGTTTTGACCCAAATATGTGGATGCCAAGCACCTCCGCTCATTTCAGGATCACGTGTCCCAGCTCTGAAGTCCTGCCATGACCGTTGGGACCTAGGATAATAGAATCGGAAACAGACTGATGGTCAAGTCCCCCTTTGTGCCTTGTGCCATCTGTAAAAATTGGGGTGAGTTCCCATTCCCTCTCAGCTTCATTTTCTTCAGCCATGAAATGATGATCCTGACCTGTGGGACAACGAACTGGCCGGTCGCGCGTAAAGTCACAGCAGAGGTTCTGGCACACCGGAGGTGCTCTGTGCTCTACCCACTCCTGACTGCCCCCCTCCCCTGTCATTAACCTTGGTTCTCACTCTTTCTCCCGCTGCCCCCAATACAAGCATCTTTAACCTCACTGGGAGCTCACAGGGCTCCCCTCCAAGTGGCAGAATGGTGGGGGCCCCCCAGATCTTAGGAAAACAGTGGGTCATGCAAACAGTGGCGAGCTGGAGGGACAAGAGAAAAGCCTGGGAATACAGAGGCCATTTAAGACCTTCCTCAGCTAAACTCTGAAGCTGGAACGTGTTCTTTCTGGGGAGAGAACACAGATGGGGAAGAAAGTGTTCTCTCTGGGGCAGACACGTGGCCTGGAGCTCCTCACAGTATGTGTGCAAAGACCTTGTACAGAGAGCTGCAGCTATATCCCGGTGATAGGCAGTAGTTAAAAGGGGAAAAAAGAAAGTGTGCAAAAATGGAATCTTCCCGTAATTTCCAGCCAATATTTCAGGCTAAGCATCTGCTCGCTCATCTGGGGCAACCACCTTCATCCAAGCACCGCAGTGAGCTATGCCTTCTGCCTTCCCCATGGCTTGTCCATGGAGCCAACGGGTCTTACCAGAATACTGCAGTGGCTTCGGTCTGCTCGAGAGTGACACCACGAGTACACACTGTTTTTCTTGCCAACGTGCAACAAGATCTGTTTCAATCCAGAAAGTGTAAAAATAACTCACTCAGAGGGCTAAGTTGATTCCAGGATCATTCTGGGGGCTCCCCACTGAACATCAGGCCAAAAGACTATACTCAGCCTTTCTCAAGAAGGAATTACATCTCTGAGAAAGCTACCAGATTGGAGTGGATCCAGACCCCAAAAAGTCACCAGAGCGGCTGTGGCTTTCCACAGCTTTCCAGAGAAGCCAGACCTACTAAAAGTCTTGGTGAAGACGTAGAGAAATTGGAACGCCTTGCACACTGCTGGTGGTTCAACTGTATTGCAGAGCAGACTGGCAGTTCCTCAGAAAGTTAAACACGGAGTTATTCTACACCCCAGCAATTCCACTCCTGGGTGTATATCCAAGAAAATGAAAACCTATGGTCCCTCAAAGACTTGCACGTGGATGTTCATAACAACATTGTTGGCAGTAGCCAAAAGGTGGAAACAACCCAAATGTCCCCCAAGCTATGAGTGGGTGAACAGCTTGCAGGATGCCTACACCGTGGGACGTCGTCCGGCAACGAGAAGAAATGAAGTCCTGACACATGTTGCAACAGGGACGGAGCTTGAAAGCCGTTACACTACGTGGAAGAACAGTCACAGAAGACCACAGGATTCTGTCCACATGAAGTGTCCAGGTTAGACAAGTCTGTAGAGACAGAATGTAGATTAGTGGTTCCCCAGGGTGGGGAGAAGTGGGGAGTCACTGCTAATGAGTACAGCAGTTCTCGTTGGGCGACAGGAGTGCTCGAAAACTGGCTGTGGTGATGACGGTACAATGTGGTTACAGCAGGAGCCATGGACTCACGTGGCTTAACTGACGAATCGTGTGGTATGTGAGCCGTATGTCAGCAAAGCTGTTCGAAGGAGCCGGAGGAAGAGGAAGAAGAGGAGGAGGAGATGGTGACTCATCCTCACCCTCACCATCCAGGCTCTGGAAAGCTCATCAGCTGAGTTTCTCCAGAATGGCTCGGGTTCATTACTACTAGGAAATGCGATAGTCCAGTCATTCCTGGGTGGGCTCTAGAATAGGACGAATGGTTTGGACTCAGACGGGCTTCAGCAGCACTCAGGACCTCCTGAATCCTTTGTGCAGCGCCAAGTGCCGACGTTGAGTCCGTGACTGCGGTTCGGACAGAATAAGGAAAGGAAGCCCAGGATGGGTCCGAGCGACTGGCAGGTCGGACCCTCCCCGCTCCAGAGATCAGCCCCCGGCCCCAGATCCCTCATCTGTGGAAATGAACCCAGCGACGCCTCACTGATAGACGTTATAAGGTTGTGAGAGAGATAATAAGATTCCCTAGTTAACGTGCACATGGGTTTAACAGGTTCCTAATGTCCACTCGGGAAAACCATTCTCTGTGAGGCCTCCAGCAGCTCGCTCAAAGCCCTCGGCAGTTTCTGGAATCCCCCGAGCCATCGCATAAGTTGGGACACTTTCAGCTCCACGTAACAGGATTCGACACCAGACTGGCCTAAACTATCAAGATGTTTACCCGCACGTCGGAGGGAGTCCAGCCGGGGTGTCTCTGAGCGGCGAGACGAGAGTCTGCCCAGAAGAGGGAACAGGCAGGCCCTGGAATGGCTGGGAAATGAATGTACCGTCACGAAAAGTGCTTCGTGGGCTTGCGCTGCCTCTGGGAGTTCTTTAAGGGTTAGGGTTACTCAGACGTCATATCCAGAATGCAGGAGAGACCTCTGAGCAGCAGGACGCTATAATTCAAAACCTCCAGGGGAAAGGGATGGAGGAAAACCGATCAGTCAGTCGCTCGATCCTCTCTGGTAGTGGTTCTCAAAGCTGGCTGCGTGTGAGACTCATACAGGAGCTGGGGCCCTGCTCAAAAGCTTCTGGTCCGAGTGGTCTGGGACAAGGCTGAGACCCTGGTGTATTTTACAAGCTCCCCAGGTAGTTCTTGAGTGCTGAGTTTTGACAAGCGTGAGAACGATTGCTCCAGCATATTGAAAATCAAAGGAGTCACCCTAAGCTTGGAGGACCCCAGCGGCCAGTGGTGAGCAGTTACTTGATGACGCGGTGAGGAAAGATGATGCTGGAAACAAAACTGAGGCCCCCTTCCCTGTTCAGCCCAGAGCCTCTTCCTAGCCCTTTGGTAACCATAACCTCAGAGCGAGCTGCATGCCCAACACACACACACACACACACCCCTGCTCTCCTCCTGTGTAGGGTGTTCTTTCTCCTCCGAGGTCATCGTGATTAATCTCGCCTGAATGCCATCTGGTGAATGTGCTGTGGGTCGGACGTGGGATTTGGGATTTGTAGTGAGATTTCTTTTTCCCCAGCTCCATGTTCCTTTAGGAAAGTGGTTCTTTGACTTGATTTGAACAAGAATCACCTGGTAAACTGTTTTAGCTGTGGTAGTTGGGCGTCCCCTGTGTCGACTGCGTTCTGGGGTGGAGCCCAGGAATCTGCATCTTAACAAGCTTCACAGAGGGCCGACGGAATCATTTAAAGAAACTGCTTTAAGAACAACCCTGATGAGGGTGCCTGGGTGGCTCAGTGGGTTAAGCCGCTGCCTTCGGCTCAGGTCATGATCTCAGGGTCCTGGGATCGAGTCCCGCATTGGGCTCTCTGCTCAGCAGGGAGCCTGCTTCCTCCTCTCTCTCTCTCTGCCTGCCTCTCTGCCTACTTGTGATCTCCGTCTGTCAAATAAATAAATAAAATCTTTAAAAAAAAAAAATTAAAAAAAAAAAAAAAAAAAGAACAACCCTGATGAAAAATGAGATACACTGTGCACCGGGAGACACCCAGGGGGCTCAAAAGATCTGAACAGCTAAGTCACCGAGAAGACATACGGTGGCTGATAAACACATGAAAAAATGTTCAAAATCCTCAATCATTAGAGAAATGCAGATCAAAACCTCACTGAAATACCACTAGAAACCTGTTACCCTATTAAAATGGTTACAGTAAAGAAAAATGGCAGTTTTCCAGGAGGGATAGAGAGAGCGAGCCGGCACAGGCGCAAGCAAGGGGACACGCAGGCAGAGGGAGAGGCAGGCTCCCCGCTGGGCAGAGAGCCCGATGCAGGACTCGATCCCAGGACCCTGAGGTTGTGACCTGACCCGAAGGCAGAGGCCTAACCGACCGAGCCCGCAGGCCTCCCTTGAAAGCACTGTTCTCAGGGAAAGGGTCAGACACAAAAGACCACTGGGTACGACTGCATTTACTGGGCGTTCTGGAAAGAGCAAACTGTGGCAGAGTAGATCAGGGAGTCCCAGGAACAGAGCGCTGGGGAAGACTTGACTATCAAGGGGTATAAGTGGGATTGGGGGGCGGTGGACCTGTTCTATGTCTCAGTTATGGTACTGGTTAAATGACTGAATCCTAAATATTTTAAAAGAGGAGTTTCAGGGGCACCTGGGTGGCTCCATCGGTCAAGCCTCTGCCTTCGGCTCAGGTCTTGATCCCAGGGTCCTGGGTTCGAGCCCCACATCGGGCTGGCTGCCCAGTGGGGAGTCTGCCTGCCGCTCCCTCTGCTTGTGCGCTCTCTCTCTCCCTTTTTCTGTTAAATAAACAAAGGAAATCTTTCTTTTTAAAGATGAATTTTATTTTCTGTACATTATACTTCAAAGAAAACCACAAACATGGAGGAAAAGAAAAACTCTGAGGGACGAATTCAGAGGACTCGGATTAAAGTCACTACACACTTGGGAGCAGAGCGCAGCTTGTAAATGTGGCCAGTCCCAATCCAGCAGCTTAGGAGGCGCCTCAAGGGCAGAGAGCGTCCTGAACGTCCCCTCCTGCGGCCCACAGCACCTCCGTGTGTGACGACAGCTCCCAGAGCAGCCGTGCAAGCCTGCACGCCGTCTACACGCTGGCGGTCGAGAGACAGCGGGCCGAGAGCCTAAGAGAAACCAGGCCCCTCGCCCTGCAGAAATTGTAATGATTCCTTCCCTTCACGCCACGATGCTGCTGTTCTGGAATCCCTCCGGTGTCTGGGGGTCCCGAAGGCGAGTTGGGAGAACACAGGAGGGGCTTGCCGGGGGAGGGGAGCCCTCCGTGGGGGTGAAGCCTCTGCCAGTATCCTCTGTCTGCAGAGCCAGTCTCTTTCCAGGGCGTTTCTTTCATGTGCACGTTCTTCCGTTTTCCTAGAATTCCACCTTAAAACGAGCCGGATGGGCTTGCGGCCGGGATCTCCACGCCGAAGAGTCCTGCCTCAGCGATGACAGAGCAGCTGGAGCCCGTTCACCCACATCTGCCGGCCACATGTCGGCGGCCGCCGCATAAAACGGTCAGCCCGGCGGCCCAGGGGTTCAGTGCTTGCCAGCGCCCGGCAGCATGGACCTCGCTGTGCTCTGCGTGCTTCTGCCCCTGGTCCCCGCGGCCTGGGGCCAGTACGGAGACTACGGGTACCCGTACCAGCAGTACCACGACTACAGCGACGACGGCTGGGTGAACCTGAACCGGCAGGGCTTCAGCTACCAGTGTCCCCATGGGCAGGTGGTGGTGGCCGTGAGGAGCATCTTCAACAAGAAAGAGGGCTCGGACCGACAGTGGAACTACGCCTGCATGCCCACGCCGCAGAGCCTCGGGGAGCCCACGGAGTGCTGGTGGGAAGAGATCAACAGAGCCGGAATGGAGTGGTAAGGGCAGCCTGCGTACGGCGGGGGGCGCGGCGGGGGGCGCGGCGGGGGCGGGGGGCCCAGCGGGGGACGCGGCCGTGGTAGCCGTCCCTGCTCCAGCCTCTAGGGCCGGGGGCCGGGAGCTCGTTCTCTGGGGGGCCGGCCTGCTGCCCAGTAGCCTTCAGGACAGACAGAAACCCAGGACGGGGAGTGCCCGCAGCAGACGGGCTCCTCTGAGGTTCTGTTCCTTCCAGAATCAAGCCCTCCTCTCTGTCTGGTCGGGGACGGCCATGGGTCTGCGAAATGTTTCCTAGCCTACGAAAAGATAAGTACAGAAATGGACACTTTACAAATTTCTTTATCTTAAAGACTTTATTTATTTGACAGAGAGAGATCACAAGCAGGCAGAGAGGCAGGCAGAGAGAGAGGAGGAAGCAGGCTCCCCGCTGAGCAGAGAGCCCGATGTGGGACTCGATCCCAGGACCCTGGGATCATGACCTGAGCCGAAGGCAGAGCCTTAACCCACTGAGCCACCCAGGTGCTCCAAAGACACTTTAAAGACAACAATTTTACATTGTTGTGATGTCCAAATGGCGTTTTAATTTGGCAGTAACTTATTTACTGTTTTACGATGGTATTGGTCTGAGAGACTGTGGGGACAGTGACCAACGGGACACAGACAGTCTGAGACGCACGGACTTGAAACAAGTGACTGGGGAAGAGTGGACAAAGAAGCTGAGGCCAAGAGAAGGGAAATTAAGTCTCTGTTGCCCCAGGAAAAACTCGCTCTCTGGGTTGTAAGAGCTGAGATCCTCCTCTCTGTGAATTTAAAGTGGGTTTCACTGCCAGAGAATAGTTTCCTAAAGACTTTCAGGGAGAAGTGCTGTCCTCACCCGAACGGACTCTGCCACAGTCAGTGGCGTGAAGTGGTCCAGGCTGGGGCTTCGCTGTGGGTGTGACCGTCCCGGCCCCAGAGCTTGGTCAGGACCTGTCCCAGCACTACTGCCTGCAGGCAGCTTCGGGGCGAGGGCAGGGACCCGGGGGCGGAGGTGAGGGAGGGGTCTGGGGGAGGCAGGTCCAGGCTGCAAAGCAGGGCTCTCTGAGGGTTCCAGAAGCACGTGGCGGAGAATGGGTTGGGGGTGGTCGAACCTGGGGGATCACGCAGCCAGCAGACTGCACCATGACGAGACACGGAGAGGGACAGGCGCCGACATGCCTGTGGAGGGGCAGGCAAGAGAGGGGACTTCTGAGTCGTCCAACGGCCGCCGTTCGGGGAGGGCTTACCCTGGGCTAGCACTGTTATCCCCTCAGCGCTCAGAACAAATCCTGAGTCGTTATGCGCAGCCAGACTGCGTCTGCAGACCCCGGGGTCCCCTCAGCCAGCAAGTGGCCGAGCCGGGATTCAATCCAGAGCGTCTTAACCCCGAAGTGCATGAGCTCGGCCGCGGTGACGAGAATCGTGACCGCCTGCTGCCCCCCTGCTGTGGGCCAGGGGCCGGCGCTGGACCCAGGGAAGGGTGTCCCCCGGGGGCCGGGAGCTGCGAGGTCGCAGAGGAAGCTGAGGCTGCAGGAGTGGAGGCGGCGTGGTGACCGTGATGGAGGAGGGGCCCAGCCAGCTCGGGGGCCGGCGGGGCGCAGTGACCGTGACGGAGGAGGGGCCCAGCCAGCTCGGGGGCGGGCAGGGCGCGGTCAAACACGGGGCAGCAGGTGTGGCCCTTTCCTGGGCTTTCGTTGTCTGCCCGACTGTCTCTGTTCAGTGGATTTAATAACCCAGACTCCTGTTAGGAGTCCCCCCGGCCTCGGCGACGCCCACAGCCAGGCCCACGGCTCGGCCTGGTCCTCCCAGCGGGGGCTGCTGTCTGCGCGGGGCCCCCTCTAATGCCCCTTTCTAGAGCCGTGTGGGAAAACAGCGCTCAGAGATGATTTCTGGGCTCTGAGTCAGAAGGCCTGCGTTTGGGTCCAAGGCTCCAAGACCATGTGACCTTGCTCCAGGGGTTCAACTCTCTGGGCTCAAACCTCATGTGGAAAATCAATGTCATGCTGCATGACCTCAGAAGAATCCACAACCGCCGTAGCCCACGCTCGTCTGGCCCCGAAAGTGCACTTGGATTTCTCTGGCGCTCTGACCCCTGCGTCTCCCTGCTGGGAGAGAAGGCAACTGGTGCTTCGTCTGAAACGTGCCAGCTGCGTCCGGTGCGCGGAGCTCCCAGGCTGCTGGAAGAAAAGTGAGAGCGGAAGGGAGTGGACGGACGGGGTTCTGTTCGGCCGGCGGGAGTCGAGGGACAGGCTGACAGACGAGGCGGTCTCCCCTGCCCCCACATCAGGCTGCCCGTCCCCACGCCGGGCCGGGCCGACCCACGCCGGGCTGCCTGCCCCCACGCCGGGCCGGGCCGACTCAATGGTTTTCCTCCCCCCTTTCTACCCTCCGCTGCCTCCTACTTGGCTAATCACAGAGTGAAAAATGCCCAAACATGAAAACCTCTGCTGCCCCAGGTCTGATACCAATTACCACAAAAGCGCTTTTGAGATGATTATTGGTTTGAGTTTTGGCTCTGGTCTCAGTGAAAAGTCTGGAAGGAAAGGATTTGCTCCTCGGCCGACGAGCCGTCCCACTCGCCCTGGGCTTGCGATCTGCTCTGGGGGCAGAGCTGCGGCGGCTCCGGGACTCTGGCTCGGCCCCGTCCGGGGTCCCCTGGCGGGTCTGCTTCAGGAGGGAGAGGAGCCCAGGGGCCGATCTGACAACAGGACACAGGACCCGCAGAGATGCTTGCGAATGGAAGCACAGATTTAAAACGTGCTGCACAGGGTGGCCGGTGGCTCCGTCTCTTAAGAGTCGGACTCTTGGCTTTAGCTCAGGTCATGATCCCGCCATTGTGGGATTGAGCCCCGGGCCAGGCTCTGCGCTCAGCCCGGAACCTGCTTCAGAGGTTGCTCTACCCCGCTCACTCTCTCTCAGGTAAATAAATAAAATCTTTAAAAATAAATAACTGAATGAAAAGGGTGTCGAGCGTGGCTGAGCGACTCATACCCCTGCTACAGTTTCTCGGGAGAAAACTACCTCTTCGGGTGCCGGACTCTGGAGCGCCGGCTGGCCCCCGGAGCCCAGGAGCGGAGCGCGCAGGACCGGAGCTCGGTTCCCGTCATCTGACTCTCCGCGAGACCAGGGCGCTGGACGTGCAGAGCGATCCCCCCGATCCACGGTTCTGAGCCCTCAGGGCTCACAGTGCCACCTCCTCTGAGACTCTCAGACCACCTTGTCCAGACCCATGTTTGCCACCTTCTACTCCCCGACCTGCTTGCAGTTGCTGCGGAGGCCCCGTCATCACCTGACCGGTGTTTGTGGGCTGTCCGTCTCCTTCAAACAAGCTTTACGGAGGTAGGGACTCTGTCTTGTTTGACACGGCCCAGAATATTCCCCAGGGCCTGGGGCATGCGGCGCACAGTAGGACCAGTAAATGCGGCCGCACCCCTGCATCGGACTAGCCAGTGTTGAGAGCGGTTCGACCCAGCCAGTGTCCGCACCTTGCCCAGCAGAGAAGCCTGCGGGTGCACCTGCGGGGAAACCGTTTGTTTGTAGTTTCGGCTCTCAGTGTCCTGTTGCTTATAGGGCCCGGCTTTGCTGTTGGCCTCACATTCTGGCTAGTTGTGTTGGTTGCCCTGAGACTCCCTGAGGTCCTCTGAAACATGCACAGAGGACGTCGGACTCACTCACCTCCGATGAATTCTTTATTGGATCTCCATGATCCCCAAACCTTACTGTCCCGGTAAACGTTCAAAAGTACAGTCATGAGCTCTTTCTCTCAAAAACCACAGGGGCCGAATGCCACATTCTGGTGTGGATCTTGGTGCACACACACACACACACACACGGAAGAAGACATTCGTGGGAAACATGAAACCCAGATGCATTCTGGCACTTACATTTGCAGCGATCGAAACTCCTCGGCGCAGATCAAGGAACCAGAGTTCTGAGATACGGTCAGGGGACAACTCTTCTGTACATCTAAGATTACTTCAGTCTGAAAGGATTTTACAAACAAGGCCCCACACTGGTAGTTAAAGGCAAACAGCAGCGGAACCAAAGAAGCTGAGCCCAGGAGAGGCCTGAGAGTCAGCGCAGCAGCGTCCTCACGTCACGGAGGAGGAGCGAAGGCCCAGGGAGTCGGCGACGGAGAAACCCGTGAAACAGGTGTGCTCCGTGTGGGGCTACCAGCCTCGGCCTGGTCTCGGTGGTGCGGGCTGGTTTATAAATATACGCTCCTTTGGTCTTTCACTCACACAAGATGTTTATCACAGACTTTGCCGGACTCCCGGAGCGTGACGAACGGCATACGGTCTGTGGCCTTGAGTCACTCGCAGTCTAGTCTTACTGATCGTCACGGTGCTGCGTGGAGGCAGCACCGCATACCCCCGTTGGCAGAGGAGGGGTGTGGCTCCGAGCATCGGGACGCCTGGCCGCTGGGAGCGGGTGAGCAGCAGAGGGAGAGGCTCAAGCCAGACATTTCGATGCCCCAGTGCTGCTGGCCGACGGGAAAGGTTGGCTTCATTTCTGTTTGTGGACAAAGCCAGGCTCAAGAAGATATCGCAGCCCCAGAAGAGTGACTTCTGAGGGCAAGAAGGCAAGTGTGGAGAAGGGTGATGACCGCTGCGGGGTTCTTGCCAACTCCCCACCACGGCCACCCTTCTTCGGAGTCCCAGGAATCAGCTAATAACTGTCTGGGGGACTCGAGTTTTGCAAAAATGGCTCTTGGCTGTGCTCATAAGGATGGCAAATGTCCACTAATCCCAGGAGAGGGTTTGCCTCTGCGGACGTGCCTGCCAGACATAATCTTGTCCTTAAATAAGAGGCTCCCCAGAGTTACGAGATCTTCCTCTTAAAGTAATGGAAAGATGATTTTTGCAGCCCAGCAGGACAGTGCTCCAGAGGCCACCGTACTGCCGCGGAGGCGGGCTGGGTCATCTTCCGAGCCCGTTTCTCCCTCCACAAAGACGGAAGTAAGTGATGTAACATCTAGGCGTTACCGGCAGTGTGTCCCTGAGAAGATCACATAATGTCTCAAGTCCACGTTTCCTTAAGGTCGCACACCGGTGGCGGCGGGAACTGGCTAGGCAAGCCCGTGCCACGAGACGGTTTCGGTGACTTGAAGTCATGAACGGGGGGTCACGGCGTGGAGCATACACCGTGCGTGGCAGGTCCCTGACAAAGGTTACTTGTTTCTACTCTCGACCGCTCTGTGGAAACTCAACTCAGATATCACAGTCCATTGAAGAGCTGGAGATGAGATGTAAATTGGTCCATTACAAAGGCCCCTGGTGTTACTGTTTTGCTTAGGGATGTGTAATTTAGCTATGATCTGTGAAGAGTTAACGTGCATTATGAGTGTCTTGAATATCGCTCACATTTTCAGAGATGTTGAGGCACCATTTGATCTCTGAGTTAGCAAATGTTGTGATAATTGATGTCCGTGGGCTCCTGTCCCCGAGCCTCAGATCCCCACCTGACCTGGGCTTGCTCTCAAGCCATAATGGACCTCAGGACATTAATATGTCACACAAGATCATCTGGATCTTCTCGGATGCCTTTGGGATCGTCTCTACTGGTCGCATTTTTCCAAAACGGAGCAGGAGTTTGTATTTTGAGGAGAACACGTTTTTATCCCTCTGTCCTGCTGTGTTTTTTTCTTTCATCCAGAGAAGCTACTCAGCAGGTCCTTGTGCGTCACCGTCTGGAAACCTGGTAGACAGGCAGGTGGACTTGAAACCAGACGCAGAGAAGACAGGAGAGTCTTCCTCAGAGGCGGGCGGTGCCGCGCGCTTCAGGCCGAGCGCTCACGTCCCCGCTGTGTGGCGGAAGGTACCTCCAGAAACGGCACTGGCACGCCTTACCCCAGACCGCCTCTTGCCGCTTCCCCTTGCCACTTGCTGTCCCCAGGTCCGCACCTGGTGTCTCGCTTCTCTCCTCTGGCTATGGTGCCGGTCTTCCTCCGACACCCGCATTGCCGTGGCAGGTGCGAGCGGGCACCGGGCCACGCACAGAACCAGGCAGAGAGTAGTTCCGATGAGGGTTTGCTGGAAGCTTTAATGAACATTCTGAAGCCCTGTGGACTGTGTTCTTTGAGTTGCACTCAAAGGCTTGTTCTGGGGAAAAGAGAATTAAGAGGCATCAAAACTTGATTCTAAAATAATGAATCTCTTGGTGGAACTTAAGCCCCCGCCAAGCTGGATCAGGAGGAAAACTGGGGAGAGTAAGGAGGCTGAGTCACACGGCGTCTGTCCCCCAGTGGCTCTTACTCCACCCCTGCCGGCCGGGTGGAGACCGGCGGACGGGCCTGGAGCGCGGCGCACCTCTGCGGGCCTGGAGGAAAGAGACCGCGCAACCGCCGTTCGATGTGACTGTGGAAGCTTGACCCAGAGGGCGCTGCTTTACCCTGTCCTGGGACAGACCCGTCGCTCGCTGTAAGAGCTTGGGCTTTTTGTAAGTTTGGGCCCAAGCCAGCCGAGACTGTGAGGAGGGACTAACACCCCACAGAAGAGCTCACCAGCCCGACCAGACATGGGCACCCCCGCCGGTCCCAGCCTCCGTCACTCGGCCTGACGGACAGCCCGGACCCAAGGAGGACTCCAGGAGACAGAGAAACCCCGGGCAGGGGAGGAGCCGGAAGCAGAGGACGGTCTTGACACAACGCTGGGCCCCGAGAGCTCCCGTGCAGAGATTCGGCCTCAGAAGAAGCCGCGTCCGGGTCCTGCTCTCGGTTTCCCCGAGATGGGGCTCCGGTGCGGCTCCACGGCGGGGCAAGGACAGGGCGCGGGTGGGACCTGGTCGGCCGCTTCCTCGACGGGAGGCCGCCCTCTCATGGCAGGTCCCCGCGTGCTCTCGGGGAGGGCTCCTCGCTGCCCGTGACCCGCCCTCTAGAAGGTTTCCTCCGTCCGGTGGAGCAGGGGTTTGTGAAACCAACGAGCCTTCGGCGTCCGAAGGGCGGGAGCGGGAGCGTCTGCGCTCGGCCGGGGCACCCCGGCTGGGGAGTCGGCGCCCGGGACGCGGTTCTGCGGGCGCCTGTGCGGTGGTCCGGCCGGTGGTGCAGGAGCGCCGAGCGGCCCGAGACGAGGGCGGAGGCTTCAGCCAGTCTTCTCGCCACCCGCCCCTTCTTAAAAACAGAGTCTGAGTCGCCTCACCGATGCCGGCCCTCGGCCACCCCGCAGCCCCCGCTCACGGCCACCCTCGCCCGCTTCGCTCCTGCGGGCCCCCCTGGTTGCGGTCCTGCCGCTTGTGACCACGTGCGCGAGCGAGTCTGGTCCAATAAGGAGCTTTTACAGAACAGTGATCGGAGGGGACAGGCGTGGAGCAGGCTTCGTTCCTGAGGGAGACGGTGATGTGGGGCGAGCTTCAGTCACTCTGCGTCCTGGAAACTTCTGGGGGGAGCGGCAGGGCCCTTTCTGGATCGGAGCAGGGGCTCTCCAGTGTCACCCGTGCCTCTGGGGACGGCAGACTTCTGACCAGGCCCCTGTCCGTCCGCTCTCCCGTCAGACTCCTGCTAGAGCTGCTGTGCGGGGCACCGAGGGTGGGTTCAACCTGAGGTCGGAGCGGACTTTCCCCTTAGGGTCTTCACCATCCACTCACGTCTGCGCGCTGCCACGGGCATGTGGGCCGGCAGCTCCCCGGCCCACCTCCGGGAGCTTCGTGCTGGGCGGTCAGCAGCTCAGGGCCACACTGGAGTCCGCCGGCTTTGCTCTGACTGGAGACGTTTGAGCAGGCAGCTCTGGCCCAGCTTTCACAGTCGCGGCTGTCGAGTGGACGAAATGAAAGCAGGTCACACTAACAAATGACGCTTCGAGCGCCAGGAGTCATGTGCATCGTCTCGTTAAACGAGTGTGTGCTCTTATTATGACCATTTTACAAAAGAGAAAACTGAGGCCAACATGGAGTATAAATCCTACACCCAAGACAACAGCCAGGGGTGACTGCAGCCCGGGCCAGCAGCACCGTCCACACTCTTAGCCGTTCCACTCACTGATCCCCACACGAGTGTGACAAGGTGCCCCGGCACAAGTCCACTTCTGGAAGGCGTGACTTCCTGCGTGGGCCACAAGCCCTACCGAACTCCGCGCTCGCGTGCGCTCCCAGAAGGAGAGGCCGCGGGACAGAGGCAGGAGGGGAGCCCCGCCCGGTTTTCTGATCTTCACAGGCAGCGCCATCGGAGGTGGCGTGTGAGGGAGCGACACACACACTCCCGCACAGGGTCGCGGGGCCAGCGGCCTGGCTCTCAGCCGGCGGGAATTCATGGAGCTGGGCTTGTGCCCCGTGAAACAGCTCAGCTTATCTTGCTACACTGATGTTTACTTAAGGGAACTCCCCCCCGGGAACACGGTCCCCACAGGACAAACCCCGACAATGGGACAAGAGCCACAGGGAAACCGCAGCCTGGCTCGGTCTCGAAGGGCTGTTTGGAGGAAACCAGAATTGCTGTGACGGTGAGGAGGAGGAGGCAGAAGCCGTCCAACACCTCCCTCCTGAACGGCTCGCACTCGCCCTGCTAGAAGGACGCGGCAGGCTGTCGGACCACGCGCTGCCCCACAGCCGAGCATCCGAGGACGCGGCAGGCTGTCGGACCACGCGCTGCCCCAGACCCGAGCATCCGTTCCAGTCACAGTCCCAAGGGGGGCAGGTGTTTTCCAAAGTGGCAGGATGAGCCGTGAGCAACGTTAGAGCAAAGAAGGTTAGTGGGTCAGGGCTCAGGTCTCACCGCACGCTTGAACCCGCACTCCTGATCCCCCAGCGCTGTGTCTGGGGTCTGCCGGAACCTCTAACATCCCAGGGACAGGCAAGTCCGGCTGAGACGCGAGGCTGCCCAACACCAAGCCACTCCTCAGTGCCCTCAGCACGGCCGCGTGGTGACTGTGCAGAAGGACCGCCGGGTAGTGTGTGGAGCGGATGGACGAATGCGTGTGTGTTTGAGTGCGGCTGTGCACGGACGAGTGAATGAGAGGTCAGATGCCTTCCGCTCAGAGACAGGAAGTATATTTAATACCAGTTCCGGCAAATCCACAGGGTTGTTTCCAGCGATTGCAAAGAAACCATCACTGGTTTTATAGTCTGTGTCTCAGCAAAGTCCCTCTCACCGATGAGCAGGAGAGAGACAGCAATTCTGGATTCCTTATTCTTACACTATCTGCTGTATCTTCCGGGAACTTACCTGTACTTGGGAAATGGGGCTGTGTTCCGGAACCGTCAGGCCATCACACGCAGACACCGTCCCGAGCGCGAGCTTGACCAGTGGCTGGGAGATGGGAAACACGAGAACCTGACGGAGCTGAGGGCTGGTTTCGGAAGGACTAGTGAGAGATCCCACCCCGCACCAGGCCGGGTGGACACAGCCTCCGCCCCGTCCAGCAGGAAGTGGCAGCCTTCAGACACTGGTGGGATTTGGGCCGGAGCCGGGAGAAAGCAGTCGTGGAGGAGGGTCGAGGGAAGAAATGGTCGCAGCAGCCGCAGCCGGACCGAGGAAGGTGCCGTGCGATGGCCGGGCCAATGCCCAGAGGCCTCAGCAGACCAGCTAGAAAGAAAGAGGAGGGTCTGTGGACCAGAGAGAAGGGTTTCCCCTCCTCAAAGAAACAGAACAGAGCGTCTAAGACAGGGAAAAGGTCCCTACAGGGAACTTGAGGCAGTCCGTTGGCCTGTCACCCTGGAAGAAGTGTGCCGTGTGCTGGGACCCACCGTGGGCGCTGGGGATAACTCCAAGCCAGCCCACCCTGACGACATACAGTCTAGCGGGCGGAAAGAAGATCCCTGCTAAGTGCCGAGAACCCGGGCATATAGTCCAGCTTCCCACGGGTGCCCCGTACGACGTGCCATCCGTGCCCACCTGGGCTTTGGGGGTGCATGGGCTGGAGTGAATGGGTGTCCCGTGCAAACTCCTGGGGCTCTGTTCTTGAGCCAGAGAAACGTTGTTTGAAGTTCATCGATTCATTGTTTCTCTTTGTTTTCTTCTTATTTTAAATGCAAGTAAAATAAAGGGATTTCTGTTTCAAGTGGCAGGAATAACGTTGTGTTATTTTGTAAAAGATGCTTCTCTGTCCGTCCATGCATGCACTCTTGTAAGTATAAGTTCATCGACGTCTCAGGAGCCAGGCTCCCCCGTTTCCTTCAGTGGAAATACTCTGAGTCGTCGGAGTTGTAATGGTGACCATATGTTATTTCAACAAGTACAGCAAAGTCTTTATCATCTGCATTACAGTGGACAACTGGTGCACCTGCGTGGCCTGGTCACGTAAGCATCCGACCCTTGATTTTGGCTCCAGCCATGCTCTCAGGGTCCAGAGACTGCACCCCGTGTCAGGCTGCACACTGGGTGTGGAGCCTGCTTAAGATTCTCTCTCCCTCTGCCCCCCACCAAAGAGGCACGAATTGCCAGGAGTCTAGGTCATCAAAGCGGAGGCTGCCCCGGGAGCTGCGGGCACGGCGGGAGCGGGGGTCGTGGTGTTCTGGCCGTTTGCTCACTTGTTCCTTCTCTCCAGGTACCAGACATGCTCCAACAACGGGCTGGTGGCCGGCTTCCAGAGCCGCTACTTCGAGTCCGTGCTGGACCGGGAGTGGCAGTTTTACTGCTGTCGCTACAGCAAGAGATGTCCCTACTCCTGCTGGTAAGCCTGGCAGCCGAGCGTAAGCCCGGAGACTCCTGGGGCTGCAGGGGAGCTTGGGAGGGCGCGGTGTGGTTCCTGTTTCTGACGGCAGACAAGCCTGGGCCGTCAGGAAGGAGTTTGGAAGGCAGCGGGCAGCAGTGGAAGGAAACGAAAGCGCAGCATTCACGAGAGGCTGGAACATTTCCGCTGGGAGGGACCTCCCGGCTCATCAGCCAGTGCCTCGACAGCCCTCTTTTGGCAGGAAAGAACCCTACAAACCCACAGAACAAAGAGGTCACTCGTCCAGAGCTACGCGGCGTTCCATGGGGGCCACCCCGCCGCTGGGATGTGCTGACTCCCGGGGCAGTGCTCTCTCCCTCTACCACAGTAACGTCTCTTCGCAGCCGTGGCTGCTGGACCTGGCCAGGAGCTGATTCTTCCCTTGTCACAGGTCAGAGCAGCAAACGTGGTCTATAATTACAGACCCGAGAGGAAGGCTAGTGTTTTCTAGACCCATTCGTAACTCCAGCCTGTATAATTTTGCCCCTTTTGTGCTCCCTGGGCTGAGGCCAGACATGGCCGACCCAGGCTTCAAACTGACGGTGGGGGCGGTGTGAACATATTTCTTTAGCGGGAAACTTCAGCGGGGGTCGACAACACAGCTCGTCCCAAGTTCTTCAGTCTGAACACGAGCCGGGCATTTCTGCCTTGGACCGAGGGGTCCCAAAGTGTCCATGTTTGAAGTCTGGCTCCTCCAGGGACTGGGCTCTCTGCAGTGTGGTGCTGGAGAGGACAGCCTCGTGGGCCACACTTTCTCCTGCCACCAGACAGCGTGACCGCAAGCTGCCCGAGCAGGCGCCCTGACACTCAGCGTGGGCAACTCCAGAAGCTAAGAGTTTTCTGTTCAAAGTAACGAGAAACAGTAAGCGCAGAGCTCGAAGCCCCCGACACCAGTAGCTGTAGGACAGAGCCAGGCCTTGCCATGAAGCAGTCTTCGTCCCACGGGAGCAGGCGTGGCGAGGGTGTCAGGACCTCGACAGGTCCCAAAGCAAAGCCCTGAAGCTCGCACGTGCTGGGGTGGGGTGGCAGAAACTCCGACGGAGGGGCACCGAGGAGCTGGAGCTCCCGTCTCGGTATTGACCCCTCCCCCTCCCCGCCTCCTCTCTGGCTGTAACTGTGCTAGAACGTCACCTCCCTTCTCTTTGGGCCTCAAGTCCCAAGACGGCCACCTTTGCTGGGTCTCTGAGACTTTTGAGAATCCGATGAAAGCTGTAGGTCTTGGCCTCCAGGGAAAGAAAAAGCGCGTCACCGTGTTCAGACCAAAAGCGTACACAGAATCTCCAGGAGCCCTCAAAACCCCTGAAGGCCACCAAAAGACCTTTGAGGTTGTTTGAGCCCTAAAACTTCCTTGACGCCAAAGGTGCTTTTGTAAGAGGCAGTCCAGACACCCAGAACTGCTTTCAAAGATGGGGAGAAGGTCCGTAAGGTGCCTGGACCCCACTGAGTGGGGAGGGGTAGGAGCCTGCCAGCTGCCCCGAGAAGCACGGATTTCCCGGATTCCTGGATCTTCCTGTCCCCGATCTGCCAACAGGAAGCCCCTCCCCCACCCTCCACTCCCAGGGGGAACCTGCCTCCCTCGCGGAGAGGCAGGGAGAGCCAGTTAAAATGAAAATGAATTCTCTGAAGGGTGAGAGTAAGCAACAGACTAATAGTCCGTCACCCCATTAGCAAGACGTCCCCTTAGGCTCCGGAGGAAAACATCTGGGCCTCCGTACCCCGTACCCCGGGTGGTCCAGAGGAGCAAGTTCTGGAGACCAGGGATGCGGAGATCAGCCCTGAGCTGCTGCGGGGGCGTGGGGCGCCGTATAAGGGCAGGGGGAGGACCAGGCGTGGGGCCCTGCCTCTGCCCCTTGTGGATGTCTGTCGGTGCTGGACTCGGACTGGCTGTAGACTGGGGGCATCTGGGCACACGTCGACTGTGCATCCCCAGTGCCGTGTGTCATGCTCGGAACGTAGTGTCTGCTGGGTAATTACGGAATGAGTATTTGCAGACGGGATTCCGAAGGGCCGGCACAAACAGGAAATATGATTCACTTAATTGCTCTAAAAGTTTTTTGTATTTTTTTTTAATCGCACTCTCCCACCCCTGTCCTAGAGTGTAAGCTCTGTGCAAGCAAAGACCTTTGTGTGGATTTGGTCCAGCCCTTAACTTGTGCCAAGCACTTCGTCGGCGCTCGGGAGCGTTTGTTGAACGAGCGATAACTTTGGCCTCTTCCTAATTCCATGAGGATAAAGCGAGATGATATACATTCGGACCTGGCACTGGCTGTGACCACACAGAGCTGACCCGTCCCCTGCGACCTTCCCAGCTCCAGGGTAGACCCAGCCTCCTCGCTAAAAGACAGGCCTCTCAAAGGCTGACTCTGCCCAAGGTCATCGCCGTTGGGGTGGGTCGCAGAGCAGTGACTGGAGCTGGTTGAGCAGAGAAGCAAGAGACGGTCCACGGGGTAGTCTCCGGGGGGGGGGGGCGCACCCCTTGCTCCCCCGGCAGAGGAAGGGGGAGCTGGGGGAGCTGCACATCCCTGTGGGGACAACTTCTCTCCAAGACGGACAGGAGCATCGGCCCCTCTAGTGGTCACCCAGTCCCTGGCCACCTGGCTTCCGGCCGAGCAGGGCAGCAGGGGGGAATGGACTTAGGGCCACGGCTTTTGGCGATAAGGCAGGTAAGAAACAGTCTCATTCGTGTTGGAAAAATTGTCCAACAGCCGAGGTGGGAGCGAGTGGAGGTAAGGGGGCACGGAAGGGAAACACCTCATCTTCCCAGAGCCCCGTATTCTGGGGCGTCTGGGGTCTGCATCCCTGTCCCAAACACCGCCTGACCTTCACCTGTGTCGCGGAGAGCCGAGACCCAAAAGACACGCAGGTCTTTACGTCCCAAGATGCCGGTCGCTCTCTGAGGCTGCCCCCGCCGTCCGTGGTCACCGGGTCCGTGGTCCCCTGCGGAGAGGTCCCAGCCCCCTCCTGCTCCCCGCCACCGCCGGCCGTCCCTCCTCGCACGGCCGTAAGAAATGACCGTCAAGGTCCCCCGCGTGCGCCCGCCCGTGGCGAAGACACGAAGAGCTGCGTGAGCCTGGAAACGCGTGTGGGAACCGAGTCCGGAGGTGAAAGATGAGCCACGTCTGCTCGGTCACCCAAGACACTCAGGTCCCTGTGGCAGAACGTCCCCAAGCCTTGGTCTGCCGGGACCCCCCCTCGCCCACTGCTCGGCCACCGAGGTGTGTCACTGACGTCAGCAGAAGCCAGTGGGGGGGCGAGGAGAGAATGACTCAGGAAGACGCGCAGCCGACTCGGAGTCAGGCCTCCTGAGGAGGACGTGGCTGGGCGGCCTCTGGCTCTGGCCACAGGGCACTAGAGCCGAGGGCCACCGCGGTTGTCCAAGGAAACGGAGCTTTCTGGAAGGGGACTGGGAGCAGCCGCGGAGAAGCCCGCTGCACCCCGGTGCGCAGTGTGTGACTCGCTCTCCCTCGGCTGTCTGGACGCTTCAGCGCCGTCGTCAAACGGCCCGTCATGACGTCGCATGTCCCTCTACATGCGGGCGAAACGGAGGTCTTTCTGCAGCGTCTCGGCCTTCCCGAGCCTGACCGCGCTGCTCCCCGAGAGCGACGCCGCAGGCCTGCAGGAGCCGTCGCAGTGTGGACCCACCCGTGAAGGGGACGCTTCGGCAGTGACAAGGGTCTCCTGCCAGCGCCGCTCCACTCGGTCCCTCCAACGGGCCCTCACGGTGCTCCCTGCGCCTTCCCCCTGCGGAAGCTGCCACCTGCGCGACGCCTTCCGTCCCATCACTTCACCTGCCTGAATTAGCTCCCGGGGACCCGGCGGCGCAGCAGGGGGACACGTTCTCTCCCCCGCCGTGAGCCACCCGCGGCTCTGAGCCCGACCGTGCTGTGAGCTTGCTGAGCGAGCATCTGTCACCCCCGCGTCTGCAACACTCGGGGGACACACAGCACCACCACGCAGGGGGAGAGGACAGATCGCCCAGGCGGCGCCCGGGTGAGAATGAGGCTTTCGCTTGATGGGGACCAAGGTGCTGCCCTCACTTCGGGCGGTGAAGCTGCTCCTGGATGGTCTGTCTTGGTGGGACCCTGGCAGAGGCCGGATCTTGGACACACTCAGACGTGCTGTCGCCGAACAGGCCGCACCGGGCGGGAGACATGCGGGAGACACACGCTTACTTGTGTATGAGGATTCCAGGGCTCGGTGCCATCACCTGCAAACCACAGACCCGTGTCACGGAAGAAGGCCCCCCCCCAGAGCCTGCTGGTCCCGAGTCCCCGGTCCGCAAGCAGCTGTGGCCGTGGCCGGCCCTGCGCAGACTGTCCCCGTCAGTGTGGGAGGCCGGCTGCAGGCCCTGGTCCTGGGAACCGATGGTTGCGAATCGAGCCCCGATTTCCTTTTCCATGCACGGTTCTTCTCCAGACCCGTGGCCTTTCATCAGATTCACTCCAAGTTATGTTTTGATAGGAAGAAAAATCATTACTCTCCGAATCCACAGAGATAACATTTCAGTTTTCTTCCAAACTTGGCATCCTGTGACCTTACGGGTCACTTTCTCCAGGGCCCATCGTCCCTGCCTTCCTGAAGCCCAGGTCTTACACCAGAGAACACGGTTCTTAATTCCTGGGTAGCTCTAGTTAGCAACGACAGAATCAGCTAACGAGAACAGTCTCCTCTCTCTACCCCAAAGCCTCAACCAAAGCTAATCTGTAACTCCTCATCTCAAGGTTCAGACTTTGTTTTTTACTTGTATATATTCTCTGGATTACTTTTTCTTTTTCTTCAATTAACATATAATGTATTCTTCGCCCCAGGGGTGCGGATCTGTGAATCGACAGGCAACACACTTCACAGCACTCACCATAGCACTCACCGTCCCCAGGGTCCATCACCCCGCGGTCCATCCCTGCCCCCCAAGCCCCAGCAACCCTCAGTTTGTTCTGTGAGATTAAGAGGCTCTTATGGTTTGTCTTCCTCGCTGGTTCCATCTTGTTTCATTTCTTTCCTCCTTACCTCCCGCAACACTCTGCCTTCTCTCTCCAATTCCTCATAGCAGGGAGATCACATGATGATTGTCTTTCTCTGATTGACTTATTTCGCTCAGCATAATCCCCTCTAGTTCCATCCACGTCGTTGCAAATGGCTATTGTGGACGTTGCTGCTATAAACATTAGGGTGCATGTGCCCCTTCGGACCACTAAAATGTTTATCTTCAGGGAAAATACCCAGTAGTGTGATTGCTGGGTCATAGGGTAGCTCTGTTTTAAACTTTTTCAGGAACCTCCATGCTGTTTTCCAGAGTGGCTGCACCAGCTTGCATTCCCTCCAACAGTGTAGGAGGGTTCCCCTTTCTCCGCATCCTCGCCAGCATCTGTCATTTCCTGACTTGTTGATTTTAGCCATTCTGACTGGTGTGAGGTGATACCTCATTGTGGTTTTGATTTGTATTTCCCTGATGCCGAGTGATATGGAGCACTTTTTCATGTGTCTGTTGGCCATCTGGATGTCTTCTTTGCAGAAATGTCTGTTCATGTCCTCTGCCCATTTCTTGATTGGATTATGTGTTCTATAGGTGTTGAGTTTGATAAGTTCTTTATAGATTTTGGATACTAGCCCTTTATCTGATAAGTCATTTGTGAACATCTCCCATTCTGTCAGTTGTCTTTTGGTTTTGTTAACTGTTTCCTTTGCTGTGCAAAAACTTTTGATCTTGATGAAGTCCCAATAGTTCATTTTTGCCCTTGCTTCCCTTGCCTTTGGTGATGTTTCTAGGAAGATGTTGCTGCAGCTGAGGTCGAAGAGGTTGCTGCCTGTGTTCTCCTCAAGGATTTTGATGGATTCCTTTCTCACATTGAGGTCCTTCATCCATTTTTAGACTATTTTCATGTGTGATGTAAGGAAATGGTCTGTATATGACTGTCCAATTGTTCCAGCACCATTTGTTGAAGAGACTGTCTTTATTCCATTGGACATTCGTTCCTGCTTTGTCAAAGATTAATTGATCATAAAGTTGAGGGTCTATTCCTGGGCTCTCTATTCTGTTCCATTGATCTGTGTGTCTCATTTTGTGCCAGTGCCATACTGTCTTAATGAGACAGCTTTGTAATAGAGCTTGAAGTCTGGAATTGTGATGCCACCAACTTTGGTTTTCGTTTTCAACATCCCTCTGGCTATTCGAGGTCTTTCTGGTTCCATATAAATTTTAGGATTATTTGTTCCATTTCTTTGAAAAATATGGATGGGATTTTTGATAGGGGTTGCATTAAACGTGTAGATTGCTTTAGGTAGCATCAACATTTTCACAATATTTGCTCTTCCAATTCATGAGCATGGAATGTTTTTCCATTTCATTGTGTATTCCTCAATTTCTTCCATGAGTACTTTATAGTTTTCTGAGTACAGATTCTTTGCTTCTTTCATTGGGTTTATTCCTAGGAGTCTTGTGGGTTTGGGTGTAATTGTAAATGGGATTGACTCCTTAATTTCTCTTTCTTCTGTCTTGCTCTTGGTGTATAGAAATGCAGCTGATTTCTCTGCATTGATTTTATATCCTGACACTTTACTAAATTCCTGTATGAGTTCTAGCAGTTTGGGAGTGGAATGTTTTGGGTTTTTCACATAAAATATCCTATCATCTTCAAAGAGTGATAGTTTCACTTCTTAGCCAATTCAGATGCCTTTTATTTCTTTTTGTTGTCTGATTGCTGGGGCTAGGACTTCTAGCACTATGTAGAATAGCAGTGGTAATAGTGGAAATCCCTGCCATATTTCTGACCTTATGGGAAAAGCTCTCAGTTTTTTTCTATTGAGAATGATATTCACTGTGGTCTTTTCATAGATGGCTTTGATGATATTGAGTTATGTACTCTCCATGCCTACACTGTAAAGAGTTTTGATCAAGAACGGATGCTGTATTTGTCAAATGCTTTTTTAGCATCTATTAAGAGTATCATATGGTTCTTGTCCTTTTTTTAAAATTAATGTATTGTATCACATTGATAGATTTGCAGATGTTGAACCAACCTTGCAACCCAGGAATAAATCCCACTTGGTCATGGTGAATCATCCTTTTAATGTGCTATTGGATTCTCTTAACTAGTATTTTGGTGAGAATTTTCGCATCTGTGTTCATCACGGATATTGGTCTGTAATTCTCCTTTTTGATGGGGTCTTTGTCTGGTTTGGGGATCAAGGTAATGCTGGCCTCATAGAATGTGTTTAGAAGTTTTCCTTCCATCTCTATTTTTTTGGAATAGTTTCAGGAGAATATTTATTAAATGTTCTTTAAATGTTTCATAGAATTCCCCTGGGAAGCAGTCTGGCCCTCGGCTCTTGTTTGTTGGGAGATTTTTTTTTTTTAAATAGGAACACATTTTAATATTAAGAGTCTGCTTTTACAACTACAGATTTCCCCAGGGAAAGACTTTTTTTAATTTTTTCAATTTATTTATTTTCAGAAAAACAGTATTCATTATTTTTTCACCACACCCAGTGCTCCATGCAATCTGTGTTGGGAGATTTTTAATGACTGCTTCAATCTCCTTACTAGTTATGGGCACATTCAGATTTTCTAGTTCTTCCTGGCTCAGTTTTGGTAGTTTATATGTCTCTAGGAATACCTCCATTTCTTCTAGATTATCAAATTTGCTGCCATATAGTTGCTTATAATATGTTCTTATAATTGTATTTCTTTAGTGTTGGTTGTGATCTCTCCTCTTTCATTCTTGATTTTGTTAATTTGGGTCCTTTCTCTTTTCTTTTTGATAAGAGTGGCCAGGAGTTTATCAATCTTATTAATTCTTTCAAAGAACCAGCTTGCAGTTTTGTTGATTTGTTCTACTGTTCTTTTGGCTTCTATTTCATTGATTTTTGCTCTGGTCCTTATTATTTCTCTTCTCCTGCTGGGTTTAGGCTTTCTTTGCCTTTCTTTCTCCAGCTCCTTTAGGTATAGGGTTAGATTGTGTATTGAGACCTCTCTTGTTTCTTGAGAAAGGCTTGTATTGCTATATATTTTCCTCTCAGGACTGCCTTTGCTGTATCCAAAAGATTTTGAGCAGTTGTGTTTTCATTTTCATTTGTTTCCATGATTTTTTTCAATTCTCCTTTAATTTCCTGGTTGACCCATTCATTCTTCAGTAGGATGCTCTCTAGCCTCCATGTATCTGAATTTTTTCCAAATTTCCTCTTGTGATTGAGTTCTAGTTTCAAAGCATTGTGATCTGAAAATATACATGGAATGATCCCAATCTTTTGGTACCAGTTGAGACCTGATTTGTGACCCAGGATGTGATCTATTATGGAGAATGTTCCATGTGCACTAGAGAAGAATGTGTATTCTGTTGCTTTGGGATGGAATGTTCTGAATATATCTGTGATGTTCATCTGGTCCAGTGTGTCATTTAAGGCTTTTATTTCCTTGTTGATCTTTTGCTTGGATGATCTGTCCATTTCAGTGAGGAGGATGTTAAAGTCCCCTAATAATATTGTATTATTATCAATATGTTTCTTTGATTTTGTTATGAATTGGTTTATATAGTTGGCTGATCCCATGTTAGGGGTATAGATATTTAAAATTGTTAGATCTTGTTGTTGGACAGGCCCTTTGAGTATAATATAGTGTCCTTCCTCATCTCTCATAGTCTTTGGCTTAACACTGAATTTGTCTGATATAAGGATTGCCACCCCACCTTTCTTTTGATGTCCATTAGCATGATACATTGTTTTCCACCCCCTCACTTTAAATCTGGAGGTGTCTTTGGGTCTAAGATGAGTTTCTTGAAAACAGCATATCGATGGTTTTATTTTTTTTTTTATCCATTCTGATACCCTGTGTCTTTTGATTGGGGCATTTAGCCCATTTACATTCAGGGTAACTATTGAAAGATTTGAATTTAGTGCCGTTGTATTGCCTGTAAGGTGACTGTTACTGTATGTTGTCTCTGTTCCTTTCTGGTCTGTTATGTTTAGGCTCTCTCTTTGCTTAGAGGACCCCTTTCAATATTTCGTGTAAGGCTGGTTTGGTGTTCGCAAATTCTTTTTTTTTTTTTTTGTCCTGGAAACTTTTTATCTCTCTTTCTATTTTCAGTGACAGCCTAGATGGGTATAGTACTCTTGGCTGCATATTTTTCTCATTTAGTGCTCTGAATATATCATGCCAGTCCTTTCTGGCCTGCCAGGTCTCTGTGGCTTGGTCTGTTGCCAGTATAATATTTCTACCCTTCTATGTTTCAAACGTCTTGTCCCGGGCTGCTTTCAGGATTTTCTCTTTGTCTCTGAGACTTGTAAGTTTTACTATTAGATGACGGGGTGGTGACCGACTTTTATTGATTTTAAGGGGAGTTCTCTGTGCCTCCTATTTTGATGCTTGTTCCCTTTGCCAAGTTAGGGAAATTCTCTGCTATGATCTTCCCCAATATACCTTCTGCCCCACTCTCTCTTTCATTTTCTTCTGCAATCACAATTATTCCAATATTTTTCTGTCTTAGGGTATCACTTATCTCTCGAATTCTCCTCTCACGATCTAGTAGTTGTTTCTCTTTTGCTCAGCTTCTTTATTCTCTGTCATTTGATCTTCGATATCACTAATTCTCTCTTTTGCTTCATTTATCCTAACAGTAAGAACCTCCTTCTTTGATTGTACCTCACTAATAACTATTTTGCTTTCAACTTGGTTACATTTTAGTTCTTTTATTTCTCCAGAAAGGGGTTTTATTTCTCCAGAAATAGATTCTCTAATATCTTCCACGCTTTTTTCGAGCCCAGCTAGTGCCTTATTGTCATCATTCTGAACTCTAGCTCTGACATATTACTAATGTTTGTATTGATTAGGTTGTTAGGCATTGATACTACCTCTTGTTCTTTTTTTTTTTTTTTTTTTTTTTGTGGTGAGTTTTTCTGCCTTGACATTTTATCCAGGTAAGAACAGAGGAATGAGAGAACAAAATACTGAAATGTAGCAATGACCCTAGAAATCTATACACTAACCAAATCAGAAGAGACCTGAAACCAGGGGAGAGATGGGGGGGGGGAATTATGTGTGTGTATATATGTATATATATGTGTGTGTGTGTGTATTAGACTGGCGAATAGAACACATCCACATACTTGCTTTGGGTTTCATTTTGGTTTTAGAAGAAACTACCTCCCAAATTTTTAAAAAAGAAAAATTTATGTATATACAAAAATAAGGGTAAACAATATGAAGGGATGGATTATGACTGTAAAGATGAAAATTTTAAAAGATTCTAAAAAATAAATTGATAAGAAAGTTGGTTGGTAAAAAAAAAAAAAAAAGAGAGAGAGAGAGAGAATGTGATCATGCTGCAGATTGGAACAAAGCCATGTGCTAGATTTAGGCTATCTTTTGACCTATTAGAAGAAATTGTATTCCAAATTTTTAAAGAAAAAATCTATAGGTATACAAGAAAATAAGATTAAATATGATGAAGGGATAGAATATGACTATAATAATGAAAATTTTAAAAGATTTTCTTAAAAAGGTATTAAGATAAAATAATTAAAAATGTTAAAATAGGAAAGAGTTGAAAAGTTTAAAAAGTAAAATAAAAATATTTTAAAAATTTAACTTTGAAAGACTAAAGAATCACAGGAGAAAAGCCATGAATTCAATGTGCTACAATCGCCTTGCTCTGGAGTTCCTCAGTCTCCGTCAGTGACCTTGGTCTCGGCTGGACGTTCCCGCTGATCTGGGGGCGGGGCCTCTTGCGCCGACTCTCAGGCGTCTTTGCCGCAGGCGGAACCGCCCCGCCCTTGCCAGGGGCCGGGCTGAGCCACGTGCTCGGGTTCGCGCTCGGAGCTTTGGTTCCCTGAGCGCTTTCCGTACCGCGGTGGACGACGGGAAAGAAGATGGCGGCCCCCGTCTCCGCCGGAGGAGGCGAGAGCTCGGGCCGCTCCGCAGTGCGTCCTGGGGGAGACGCCGTCGGTCCCTCCAGTCCCCCCGTCTAGGCGGCGCTCCGAGCGCCCCGGCCGGTGACCGAGCGGTTCTGTCTCTGGCGCGGCCCGTGCGGCGCCTCCGGACCCCGCGGATCCTGCCGCGCGGCCTCGCCGCTCCCCTGCAAGAGGACGGAGGGTCCCCCGGCCCCGCCGCTGTGGGGTCCCCGCTGACGACCCGTGGCCCGACGGCGCCTCAGGCCGCGGCTTACGGCAACCCCGCGCTGAGAGCCCCTCCTCGGCCCGTCTCCGCCCGGCCCCGGGAGCTCTGCCGGACTCCGACCCGCCGTCCTCCGGCGACCCCGAGCGACCCGCGACCCCACGGTCCCCGCGAGGCCCCCACCCCGCGGCGCCGACTCTGCGGGTCCCGGTTTCGCGCTCGGGGCTCCCGCCTCGCCGGAGCCGGCCCTTCCCCGCGGCCGCGGACTCTCCCCGCGTCCTGCCGTCCGGGACGTGCGGACTTTCTGCTCCCGGAGCCGCGGCTGCAGGTCGGGGGTCGAGGCCCGGCTCGCTGGCCTCCCGCAGGGTAGCTCGGCCTCCCGCACCGGCTCGCTCCGTGCCCGGCTCCGGTCTGTCGTACAGGCGGCGGCGTCTGCACACCCCGCGCAGAGGGACAGGAGCGACCTCACGGCTCCCCGGCGTGTCTCTGCCGGGCCCACCCCCGCCCGGGGCTGCTCGGCCTGGGCCCGGCGGCCGGGGAGCGGAGGGGCTCCGGCTTCTCCGCGGGTCCCTCTGAGCGAGGAGGCGGCTGCGGTAGAGACGCGGACACCGCACGGCGCTCAGCGGGCCTGCGGCCGCCACCGGGCCCCGGGACAGCCGCGCCTCCGAGCGCGCTCACCGGCCGCCGCGCGAACGCGTGTAAAGACGGTCAGTGATGCCGCGCAGTAGCGGTCCTCGTGCTGACGGAGCCCCTCGCGTGTGCTCGCGCGTCGCCTCGCTTCTCGCGCAGACCGGGGAGCTTGTCCCGACTCTGCCAACCGTGTCTGCCTGCCTCCCCCACAGACCCGCTGCACAGACCGAGCTCTCCGTCCAGGGCGGAAAGTGCGGCCCGCGGGAGAGGAGCAGGCCGTAGGCCTCTGGAAGAAAACGGAGAAGGGGTGGAGAGATGCTGGAGGTGGAGCTGCCCCAGGAGCTTAGGACAGAGGTGACCATGATGTAATGTGGCTGACGAAAGCCAGTAGGAATGGGAACATGTTGGCTGAGCAGCCCCGGGCACGGGTAGAGAGCCAGAAACTCGGTTCCAAGAGAGCCATTTGGAAAATATTTACAAGTTCTCCTCCTTGGAATTTCAGTCAGAGATCTCTCGAGGACTGCTTCCCTGTATGGTGACACGTACTCGGGCCGTTTGAAATACAAATCGGCAAAGTACTGCAAGGAGACAGACAGGAGCTTGGGAGGTCCTTTCTCCTCCCCACCCAGGGTCTAGGGTCTCTCCACAGAGGAGGGCTTGGGGACCTGGTCATTCAGCCCCGCGGGCCCAGTTCCCCAGCAGCCTGGGGGCCAGCCAGGTGGCTGCTCCTTTGCAGGTGCTTTCCTTCACGCATAACTGCATTGGGGTCTTAATTTTCTCCTTTTTGAAAAAACAGTTCAAATAGGTTCTGATGCAATTGCTATTGGGGGTGCCAGGATGAGCAGATTAGTCCAACCGGAAACAGGCTAATTCCTGCGAGCGTCCCCGGAAGAGCGGTGCGCGAGAGGATAGGTCGCGGACAGATTCTGTTTCCTTACAAACGTCTCACTGACTTGCCTGTCCGCGAGGGACATACTCCTTGTAGCTGGAAGCAGACTGTGGGGCAGCCTCAACACCTCCACTCTACAAGTGCTGAATCTCTGGTCCAGGCCGCCGTGAACGAGACCACTAAGGTTATGTGCTGCCAGCGGCCTCTGACCCCTTAAGGAGCCCAACAGATTGGTCATCGTCGTGAAAAAAGATGCTTTCATTGGGGGTTTTGTTTTGGTTTGGATTTTGGTGGTTTTCTTGTTGTTGTGTTTTGTTTTTTGGTCCGGGGCAGAGTCCCATTCTGTTTTTTTTTTTTTTTTAAATCAAGTGCTACTTATTTGGTGCCAACAAGAACAGGACATTAGTGTAATATACTTAAAATAAGGCGGTGTCTGGGACATGGAGAAAATACGAGCAAAACAGAATTAGAGATTGGGCTGACCAGAAGCTTCTTGAAATTGTTGTTTGAATGTGCGTTGCTCAAAGAATGGGTCAGAAAACAGCCTTGGTTAATACTCATTTAGAGAAAAGCTGAAGCTTCCTCCCCCCCCCCCTTCTGGTTTGTTCATGTGGAAATGATGGGTGTTCTCGGAGTTCCTACAGCACAGAGGCTGCGGGGTGTGTCTCTCTGGTGCCCCACGGCGCGGGGTAAGGTTGAGAATGTGATTCTCGCTCACTGTGATCCAGCTCACTCTGCCCGCAGATCAGACCCATGCTGTGAAGTTTGACTTTAGGTCTAACCACTCCGTAATCAATAGTAGCAGTGGACTTTGATACACTTTTACACTGAGTCACTGTCTTCTGAGGAACAGATTTAAAACCCTTTCTTTCGACTATTAAAACCGGTCCTCAACCAAACCTCTGACAACATGTAAACTTGCCTCTTTGGCCAACTAAGTTGTATCTCCACTCCCGTTGTCAAAATGGGTGCGAGAGGGACACCTGGGTGGCTCAGCGGGTTAAAGCCTCTGCCTTCGGCTCAGGTCATGGTCTCAGGGTCCTGGGATCGAGCCCCGCATCGGGCTCTCTGCTCAGTGGGGAGCCTGCTTCCTCCTCCTCTCTCTCTCTCTCTGCCTACTTGTGATCTCTGTCAAATAAATAAGTAAAATCTTTAGAAATGGGTGTGAGAGCGTCTCTCCAGGCCGCCTCTGTCCTACTCTCCCAGCACAGGAGCCGGGCGCTCTCCCTGGGGCGCTGCGATTCTGCCGGCAGCCTGCTCAGCAGCCCTGTCTTGATTCTAGTCAGATCTGTTGGTAACTTTAGTGCTCAGAGAACCTTAGATGAGAACATCTTCTCTTATAAATCGCCTCTGTTTGACCGGGTTATCTTCAGCTCCTAAGATTTATTTAACTTCCTTCTGTCTCATTCAAGCCCATCTGAGAAGCTGCACGAGTGGTTCTGTGTTATCACGTCCCACGGAGCTTGTCAGGTCTCACCTTTCTGCAGGTGACAGAAAAAGTGTTATGGGGTGAGAAGGTGTACCCAGTAGTCACTCATCTAGAAGTGATGGGGGGACCACACACACACACGAGTTCTTCGTAAAGGGGTACGTGAGGACCCCACAGAAGAGCTTCCGTATGTACCCGTTCCAGTGCGCTGAGTAAAGGGTCCTTCCCTTCATCTGACCAAGCTGAGGGCTTGTCCGATTGTTGTCGTTGGTCTAGGAAGGTGTGACCGTGTTCAGCAGGAAGTGTGCTCTGCAAAAGCGTTACCTGGAGTGACCTGGTACTCACACGGAAGCTGGAACCACGCGCAGCTCTGCCCCCCAGCCCCCCCTTCAGGAAGCCTGATGCCAGCACTTAGGAAACCCTGATCTTCTGCTTCCTCGTAGCCTCGTTAAACCTCCTGACAAGGCCCTTTGTCTCTATCTCAGTGTCTAGCTCTGACAGTTCAAATTCCGTTTCTTCTCGGAGGAGCCAATACTGGGGCTTTCATTTACTAAGACATTTGGCGTGTGCCTGATATCATCGAGAACTAACTGAACGGAGACGCATCTATCTGATCCTAAAACTCAGGGTCCTGGATCATATGGAAACAGTGGTTCCCTCTGTGGATGGTCCTGGGGAGGTTTGCTTTCTACTAACGATTTGGGCCATTTCCCTCTCTGTTTTTGGGTTTCATAAAGCAGGCATAATTTCCATCAATGTCCAGATTCCTTCCCTGGCCCCCTTCACCCAGGGTTCTGTAAGATGGTATAAACTTACCTCACAGTTTTGTAACAAAACCACCACCACCACCACCACCACAAATCAAGTAAAACAAAACCTGGGCTGGGACCTACATGGAAACGTACCGATCACCACGTACCAGACCTTCTCCAGGGCACTCTAGAAATCTGCTGGATGGCAGGACCCCCAGAGAGGCCTCCAGACAAACTGTTAATGGGGGGTGGGGGCTGTATCTGATCACTACCAAAGGTAAATTATTGAATAAATTGTTCCCTTTTAAAGCTTAAAACTTCATTTTTTTACATGCAAGCCTCTCTCTTCCACTTTATTCCAAGTTTGTTGAACTCACCAAGTAATCGGACATCAAATCAGCAAACACTTAAAGAATAATTATCTAGACTGATTATTTCCAAATAATTTTGACAGTTGGACCTAGCATAGTGCAGGACTGCCGTATGAAACTTCTGCCTTCGAACAGAGAAAAATGGCAGCTAGCTTTTACATACTGAATCCCAGGAGTGCTTCAAAGTTCTGGAAAATATTTTGTATTCTCTGAAGTAAGGAAAACACCTCCCACTCCATTTCTTTTAATCCTAATCTGCATGATTCACGTTTACAACCAATGCCTCTTTTTTGGATAAACTTTAGTCTCACACGTGTGAGAATCCTCAGGGATCACGAGTCAACAGGATCCAAGTGAGGCCCTATTCAGTCCATTTATGAGTCATTTCACACTTTTATTAGAAAGAGGAAGTCCTTGTTCTGGGTCTCTTTAGAAGCACAAAGTGGATTTCGGTATTAGCAGAGCCTTATTTCCCTTCATGAACACAGTAAGTGAAAACACATGGAACCCACTCTGGGCTGGGCTTGGCATCCTCCAAAGCATCACTACGTCTTGAGAAAAGTCCCAGAACAAGCACAGCTGTGTCATGTGGAGGAGCAGCCATAGGCCTGGAGAAGGGGCTTCCAGGGCGCCGGCTAACTCCAGGCTACCGTGAGCGGACCGTCGAGCTTGCTGCATCCAAACGCTGAGATCCTAAGTGACCTCCCATGTTATAAATCAGTCTTTTTAGGATTTCAGGATAATCCTCGCAATATGGAGTAGAGTGGGGCATCTCTCTATCGTCAACATGTGCGACAACAACATGCAATGACATGCAATGACCTCGTGAACCGAAATGAGCAACTGACACGTGGTAACTGGCTTGGAGATACAGGTGAAGACTGTGGCAGACCCGTGTCACTGGGAAAGGACTGTTTTGGTCCCAAAGATCCCCTTATGAGAATCAGGAGATTCTAGATTTATTCCAGAAAGACCACAGCAGACCTACTTACAGGCCTGGGATTGGCTTAATCTGGGAGAGGAAAGAAGGGACAGGAGAAGCGGGAAGAAGACACAAACCGCTGGTAGGATTCAACTTCCGCCGTGTGCGCGTCACGCACATCTGCACTAGTCCCACTGACCAACCTGTAAGGCTCTTCTGTTCTTCTACTGACCAGGAAACGAAGATTAAGGGACTCTCCCAAGGGTATTTATTCGTTCAGCAAATACTACGTAGCAGGAACTATTTCAGGAACTATTTTGTTGCCACAAAACAATGGTGAACAAGGAAAAGGCAGATTCTGTGGGGATTAAATATTACTTTAATATTTTCATACACTTTAATCATGACTCAAAGTAAAAAAATACATAATAAATGACCACAGCATGCATTATAAATGCACATACACAGTACATTTGAAACGAAGGTTTTACACACGTACATGAGAACTTACCTGATATGTCTCTACTTTTTCTTTTTCAAAGCTCATTTGGTAGTAACCAATGAGACTGATTTCATGATCCACTAACAATCACAGCCCACAGTTCGGAAGCCTGATTCCAGCAGACTTGAACGGCGTGGACTAATATCGATAGTAATATTTCCTCAAGGCCTGGGCACTCACCTCCGTCGTTTTCAGCGTGTAGTTTAGCGACGAGAAGAAAGGAGAAGCCGGAGGAAGCCAGCGGTTTGGCGGAGACCGTCGAGCTCCGGCTTGGGCTTCCCGTGAAGCGCCAGTGCCGTCTCTTCTTGGTAATAATTGTTTTCTCCTTTTCCTCTAACCCTTTTCATTCTTCCCGCGTAGGCTGACCACGGAATACCCCGGCCACTACGGGGAGGAAATGGACATGATTTCCTACAATTACGACTATTACATGCGAGGCGCAACCACCACGTTCTCGGCAGTGGAAAGGTGAGCCTTCCCAGGGCAAAGACCGCGTCGGCAGGGGTCTCCGGAATTTTCCCTACTTCATTTCTACGTGGTCTAGAATAAGCGGAGAGTCGCCTGGGGGTTGGAAGGCCCTGGGCGGGGCGCTGTTCTCCCAGACCCACTTCCCGGAGAAGCTCAGCCGTGGGGAGGAGGGCACGCCTCAGCGAGGTCTCTAGTGGTCTAAGCTCTGCCCGTCGCTCAATCTCAAAGAGCACATTTCTGACCCAGTGTCAGGAGGAGAGGGCAAAGCTGGTCGAAGGAGGATCCACTGTCTAACTGGACCCCGTGGCCGCCGACCCCCACCTGGGGTTGCGGGAAGGGGGGGGAGGGACCCCCATACTTGGAAAGGAAAAGATTTACATAACCTGAAGGCGGGCAGAATTCCTCCATCCCGTTCCTAGTAAGCGCCCAGTCCTACCCCAGCCACTCCAACAGAAAACAGTAAGACCACTCGACGTCTTCTCCCAGCTAGTGTAGACGGCGCCCGCAGAGTCAGGGGCTTCCCGTCAGAAGAGCCCGTGAGCGCGGCACGGGAATCCCTGAAAAGCCACCACAAACCTTTTGCAAACGGCAAAACTTACCTTCGCTCATTAAATAATGGACTTTGATGAATGTGAGCGTGACTCACCTCTCAGGGATATTTATGTTTGTCAATGAAATGACATTGCACTAACCAAAGTTAGCATGGCCCAGAATTTAAACAACCAAAACAATAGAAAAAACAACATTAAATAGCTCTGAAAAGGCACCCGACATGGTGCAGGCTCCACAAAGACCTGTATGTTTACCCCCAAGGGGCCCCTCATTTCTCACACATTAGTCCCTTTTATTGTACATCCGTTTCTAAGTAGCTTACTTAGCTGTTTTCTAGAAGCAGAACCCTAGAAACTGAACAGGGAAGAGCAGACATAAAATGGAACTTGTCAGCCGTGAGAACAGCGAAGTGACCGAGCCCTCGCAGAATGTATTTAAGAAAAGGAAAGACTTAAGAACTCGAAACCGGGGGAGCCTGGTGACAGTGAGCAGGTGTGTCACCCCCAAGGGCAGATTAGGGACAGTGCCGGGGGCATCCAGCATTCCTAACGATGTCTCCAAGTCAGTAAGAGTTAGTCCTGCATTGGCTGGTTAAGAAGGTGAGAAGGAACATAATAAAGGAAATACCATCCAAAATTATGACTCTCTTTCTCTATATATAATGTATAAAATAAAATTATGACTATATGTAAAATAAAATTATGACTATATGCAGTCATAATTTGGGGTGGTATTTTCTTTATTATATACATACGCATATGCCTGTCAAAATATCCAATTCCCATTCGCTTGAAATTTTTCAGTTATGGGGAGTAACCCAGAACCTTGGAAAACTGAGATGCCGTGTCACGTATTTGTTGAAAATGAGCAGGCCTGTGCGGTTGTACTGCTGTCAGTAACAGCCGGTGGCTTAACGATCCACAGCACATGTCCCTTCAGCTCTGCTGAAAGATGCTAAGGCCACCGGCTTGGAGAAATGGCACCAGCGCAGGACCTACTGGGAGGGAGTTTTGCGCATCCAGTGGGTTCCTCCTGGCACCCCGTCGCTCAACCTGAGCGCTACTGACAGAGAAGTTCTCTGCTGCAGAGACGACCCTGTCATTCCAGATGTTTAGTGGCAGGCTTGGCCCCAGTTGCTGGCTGGCAGTAGCAACCTCCCCTCCCCCCATAGTTGTGACAACGAAAACTGTCCTGGGGAGCCAAAGCGCCCCTGCTTGAGAGCCACCAAAGAGTGAGTGTGACTGGGTCCCTCGGTCCTCTTAGGACCACATCTAAAACTTGCTCGGCAGCGATCAGTCTCTTACAGGAGACAAGGCTGAATAAATGCTTGTATTTCAAGCTGTTAACCTGTGTGTCCTCGAGGTACCCGTGGACAGAGCGGCGCAGCTGACCCCAAGGGACGGTCACCGGGTGCCCTGGGCCGGAAGGTGTTGAGGTTACGCCCCTCACCGAGGAGTGCCTGATGGTTTTCGAGAGGCTTCCTAGAGAACCAAGTGATATCAGGCGCCCCTTAAGTTCCCAAACCCTCCGAAGGTCATTCAGCACTTAACGGGCAGCAGGGACCTTTCTCACTGGCCTTGGCTTTCTCTGTCCCCACAGGGACCGCCAGTGGAAGTTCATAATGTGCCGCATGACGGACTACGACTGCGAGTTTGCCAGCGTGTAGGTCCGCCGCTCGCCGAGTGCGGGGACACCAGGGAGCCGGGAGAGCCGCGTCCGCCCGCCCCGCCCGCCCCGCCCGCCTTCCCCACTGCCGGACCCTGGTGCGTCTTCTGCTCTGTTCTTCCCCCAACCTGGCTGGCGGCCACCGCGCCAGCTTCCCGGGCCTTCCTAACAAGTATCACGCTTACAATAAAATCCACAATCAAAGCGCGTTCTCACTTTCAACATGTTCTGTAGTGACCGAGGTGTGTGACTGACCATGGCTTCCTTGCACGTCGCGTAGACATGCGCGTCTCACAGCCAGAAAATGGCCGGGTTCCGGGAGCCCCGGCCGGAGCCTCGCTACTGCTTTTGCCGCCAAATGAGCTGCAGGCAGGCCTGGGGCCGAGCAGTATCTGTAGGAGGTTCAGGGTAGTGGAGTGAATGGCAGAAATTGGAGAAGGCGGCAGTGGGCGTTCTTTGCAGGCCCGTGTGTTTGAATGGAACCCGGGGGTCCTCACCAAGCCTTGAGGGGACCCGTGCCCACTGCCCCCCACCACATCAGCCTCGTCTAGAAGTCCCCAGTGCAGGGTTCTGAGCTCCGGGAGGGTGCAGACCGGGAGGTCGAATGCAGGGAGACAAGGGTCTGGGCAAAGCTGGACGCCTTAGCGCGGGAAGAGTTGCCTAACTGAAGGAAGGTTCTAGGCACCAGGAATGCCAAAGATGCAGAAACCTATGCAGATGCGGCTCAAGTCAGACGGGAACATGGGAGGAGATAGACTGGGACTCGGGTTAGGAACTTGGGGGCAAGGAAAGGGCAGCTGGGTGTCTCTGGGAACAGAAAAGGGCTGGGTCCCGGGCACCTGGAGGTGCTCCCGGGCACCTGGAGAGAGTCATGGTTCCTGGAGCCCTGAGAGTCACAGGCAAACTCACCTGCATCGGTGCCCATTTTCTGGCTGGGAAAGGCCGCCCGAGACTCCACTCCCCTTCTCTGCACAGTTCAGGGTGTTTTTTGCGGCGGTGACACTGCCCTTCCTCCTCCGCTGAGGTCTCTGTCCCCAGCCCTCTGTGCCGTCTTCATCATAAAAGGAAGAGAAACGTTAACCTTCACTATGCTGCCAACGTGGAGGGTCAGTTTGTGCTCTCGGCCCCCCCCTTCCCATTATTCATCTGGAAAGTGGGGCTTAGCATTGTGCTCTGGGCCAAGCCCCGGGCCTCAGTGCAGCGGTGAGGACAGAGGATGGTCAGCAAGTCCAACGACCGAAGCAGAGAGCGCCCACGGAGGACCGACGAGAGGCAGAACCGCAGTTCGGGGCGTGGAACCGAACCTGATTTGCCGTCAGCCTCCTCCTACCCGCACGCCACGTGCATTTTTTAAAGATTGTTATTATGTCCCGCAGGCCAGCGCAGGGTACGTTATTAGCTCTAGATGTAGCGTCCACGGCGCTTTTTGACACGGGCCCGTTCCCTTGATCCTCACAGTTCACCTTCTGTTTTCCAATCCGGCCGCCCTCCCCTCCCCACCCAGTGGACCCAGGAGAGCAGGGGCTGGACAAAACCCCGGGTCACCTCCCTTGTCCTGCAGGTGGCAGAGATGGCGGACTCTGGGCAGTGCAGGCGTCTCCCTGGCGACATCCTGGGGCAGTGACGGGGAAGGCGGGGCTCCGAGGTCTTTCCTCCTCTTGGCCCTGTAAGGCCATTTCTCACATTAGGGCTTTGCTCTACCGGCTCCATTTCAGCGCCGGCCGCCTCCCTGGCAGTTCTAATTCTCAGCAACCTTTCCCGTGTTACTGCTCACAAAGGCAGCCATGAATATTCCAGCGTTCACGTGCCGGTGCAGGATGGCAGCCAGGAAACGGCCTTAGCTGGGCCTGTGGAGCACCGCTGGGAGGCAGCCCTGAGGGGAGCAAAGGGCTGGTGAGAGGGGCACAGGGGGAGGCGGTGCGGGCTGGAGGGCTGCGGCTGGGAGGGGCCGTCCCGGGGCCCGCAGGAGAGCAAAGCCCATAACACAGCCGATCAAGCCATCCGGCAAGTGCCTGCGCCAAGGACCGTGAATAGGTTTTTACTACGAAAAAGCTACCCTTTGCACGGAGGCCAAGGAATGACCGTCAAGACGTCCTCGCCGTGGCTCAAATCTGAGCGACGTACGCTCTGTATGGCACGTCGCCCGGAAAGAGCCACGCGGCGGCCGGGGGCTAACCCCGCGCTCTCGCTGCCCCGGAGCCCGGGACATGCCCCACCCCCATCAGTGAGGACATTTATTCAGGTAACCCTGGTGGTTTCTTGCAATTCTAGAATTCTGAACACTCTGCTGTGGGCCCCAAACTGTTTGGAAGGACCCTTGCCTAAGGCATTTTCTTCCAGACTGGAAGCCCCAGATGAGAGTTGAAAAGTGGAGTCTGACCTCTGACCCTGACAGGGGTGGCCTCGTCCAATCAGACGCCGCCCCAGGCCGCCGTTTCCTCCTCTCCTCAGTGCGGACGGGAACCCCTGTCCCGACAGCTTCCCAAGACGGAGGCCACACAAAGTGGGAAGAAGAGACACGAGATGTCCCCTCCCGGGGACTACGGTCCTGGAAGACGGACGATGTAGGAAAGTTCGCTGAGGAAGCGAGGTCTCCGCCTGGCCCCGAGGGAAGGGGACTGCGCAGGTAAGTGGACGGGCACGTGGGGCTCTGTCCGGCCGTCCAGGCCCAAGTTCCCGCTCCGTGACTTACCAGCTTCACGACCTTGGCCCAGGTCACCCGCCTTTCCCGATCGACTTTCTTGCCAGCGGAGAGTCACGGGGCCCGCAGCCTGCTGGGCTCGCGCGTGAGCGCCCGGCAGATCCAGCAGGAGGAGCGGCGCTATCGCTGCACGGTCAGAGGTAACGTTCCTCGGTGAGTGGATGTTAGTACGGTCAACAGTGCAAATAGTTTTCCGGAGAGACGGAGCGTCCTTTTTGCTCTCGTGGACTTCTTCCCGTCAACGTGGTCAGTGTTTATCACTCGCCAGTCACTGTTCCAGGACCTCCCGGCGCGCCGGGCGGCCAGAGGGTGCGGGAGCCCGACAAGCGCGCCGCCGTCCGGTCCGGGTGGAGGAGTCAGGGACAGGCAGCACATCGGGACAGAGGACAGGGTCGGGGGCGAGAAGGCGCTGAGGCATTTCAGGCAATGGGAGCGACGCGGTAGAGACACAAAAACACGGACGGGCTCGGCAAAGCTTCCCGAGGAAACCCTGACGCCAGCAGAGTCCGGCCAACACGCCGTCATGACGACCTAAGGAGGGACCAGGAGCGCCCGGAGCGCCATCGCGGGTTCCACTGTTTGGGCAAATGAATGGCCATTTGTGGTGTGTCTGGAACTCCATTTCGGCTGGGGCCTCCTACACATCCCGGAGCGGGAGTTCACCCCGCGCTCCCTCCTCGCCGCCCCCATCCACAGTGCCACGGCCCGGGGCCCCCCTCCACGCTGGGGCTTCGTCCCCACGTTCCGTCTTTTTGATCAACTGTCTTGACCCAGACACGAAACTCAACACTCTTTCAGTTCCTTCAGAAGACTGTGTCCTTACAGAAGCATTCGTGAACGCAAAACCCAAAACGGTAAACCCAGACAGTGCCTTCTTCCGTGGTTTTTCCTGCTCGCGCGTGAACCCTCGCTACGCGGCGCTTCCTCTCTCCAGCTCGTCTCCGTCTGGCCCCGGCCTGCCCGGCTCGCCTCACCCTCCCAACCCTTCTCCCCCGTCAGCAAGGTTGCGTGGTGCGGCGCACACCCAAACAGCCGGGCCAACGCAACCGAAGTCACACAAAGCCAACAGCATCCACGCTCCCTACGAAGCCTCAGGTCAACGTCAGCGAACCCACCCGGGCCGAGTTCCGTCACGTTAAAACCCCGTGCTGAGCAGTGACGGCTGCACCCGGCGGCCGTGGGGTCCGCCGCCAGGGAGTGAGGGAAGCCGTCACACAGCGCTCAGCCCAAGTGGGTGTGTGAGCCTTTGCCTCCTCAACTGCTGGGTTTCTTTTGATCAGTTCAGTCCTTTTTGCAAAGCAAGGATAAGAAACACGCCGACTTCCAGAGCCATTTTTAATGACTGATCATACAGTCACACAGAGCTCAGATTTCAGGGAACTTACGACTTCGGCACAGAGTGGAGATTCTGCCAAAGAGTGGGAGGTTTGTCCAATCTGTCCCCGGTCTCCTTAAAACTGAAAACCAGGCAGAACTCCTCACGTGCTTCAACCGCAAGTGTCAGAGCCTGCGGTGCCTTGTGAGCGCCGGAAACCTCCCGCCGTGCGACCCTCCTTCCTCCCTGGCGCGGCCGCAGGAGCCGCTATCGGTGCGAGTGTGCGTCTGCGTCAGTGAAAATCACAGACCCGAAATACCGAAAAATGCAGATTATTATGTCGTCTGCACTGTGGCATCTCTGTGTTTCCCACTCCTCTTCTGCCTTTCTCAACTTTAAAGACAATTGCCACTGACTGTGTTCATAGTCAAAAAAGAAAAGTAATTTTAATCATATCAAACAAAAACAGTCACCACGGCCCAACAGTTCAGCCCCAGGACCTCGTTCCGGCCAAAAGGTGAGCATACGGTGGCTTCACGGAAGAGATCACGGAACCAGACCCTTTCATCTAACCAGCCGCCTGGTGGCTTCTACTTTAATATGCAGAAGTATCTGCTCTTTCCATGGCTGCTCACCACCCCCAGGGACAAGGGAACAGATGTCTGGTCTGTCAGGTGGCCAATGGAAGACGGTCACTGAAACGTCCTCCACTCACCAAAGTCCTTGGCGTCCTTCAGGGCCAAGCAGACACGCGGCTTCCTCAGAAAACTTCCTCCGCCTTCTGACATCGGCCCAGGGTCCTTTCCCTGCTCCCTCGATACCATCCGTCTCCCGTCTCTCTCCCGTCTCTCTTGTTCTCTGGCAGGTTCCTAATGCCTCGTGAGGGGTCTTACATAGAGCGGACATCCGAGACATGGATTTTAAAACTAATCTGCATTTCTGTCAGTTTTTATGAGCAAGACCTCTCCCGATGGGGGTTGATGCATCTCCCACTTTCTTTTTCCAGCAGCATTAGGTGACCGTTAATCTTACCCTTTAAAGTGCTCCTCACTAATGGTGAGTTGGAAAACATCCCAATCTGTCCCCGTTGTCACTGACACATTCAGAAAGTGGATGTCACCATCCTAGGGCCCGTGAATGCCAATTTTGCTGTTGTTCTGACCCCTGAACCACACGGAAACCAGCACGTGAGCGGTCGGCACCGGATGCGCGTTTGGTGAGCTTGGCGTAGGGCCTTGCTCGCAACCCTGAGGTGACTGGGGTGCATCGGTTCAGGTCAGTTACATAGGAGCGGCCCTGTATGAACTCAGATGCTGTTCCTAAACCCGATGATAGTGTACCAGCCCCGGGCAGGTGGAGTCGTGATTTCTGCTTAATGTCCCTCCCAAACATCGGGTAGTCAATGAAGAGACAGAAGCAGACATGACCCGAGACAAGCCCCGACACAGACTGCGACTGCACGCATGTGGACCACAGGACCCCTGCTGCTGCCTGTTACTCCCACTAAGAGTTTACTTGTGGAATCTCACCCGAGCAGTAAAACTGGTTTCTCAAGAGTCAGAGGGTTTCCTGTTTCCGTGGCCGCCCGGCAGGCGATCACAGCCCACGCCGTGGTCGGCATCTTCCCGGTCTGGGACCAGTGGATTTCCGCTGGTTGGAGTCTCCAGGGCCTCCTGTGTTGGCAGACTCGGAGGTGAGCTCGTTGGCCCTACCCCAGGAAAGACGCCAAACTTGCTCTGAGTCACATCTGCCTGTCCCCTACAGGGACCATACAGTGCCGCGCGGACTGGCTCTGCCCATCGGCCTCCAGGACAAAGGAACGGACAATCTTGCGGGGCCACAACAGCACAGCTTCATCTGGAGAAGGACTCGCTCAGCCCCATGGGAATTCAGAGCGAAGCAGCTGTTCGTGCACACAGGTCGGCCTGCAAAGCGGCCTTTCTGGGCAGAGGGCTGTGGGTGAACCAGTACTTATTGGTGCAGAGGACATGGCTCTTCCCGAAGTGGGACCGGTCGCTCCTTGTTCTAAAGTCAAAAGCTCGCGGCTCTGCGCTCTGTTTACCTGGGGCTGTTGCTGGGACGAGCTGTCACCTGTCCCGTCAGCTGTTCGCCGCCTAGACCAAAAGAAGCCAGAGCGCACAGTGCAGCCCTTACTCTGGGAGACTCGTGTTCCCGATGGGGCAACAAGAACCAAAACGTGGGAAGGTTCCTAAGTAAAATAAGGCCGCTTGTGCTCCAGCGCACAGAGACAGACGCAGGAAGCCCGCCGCTGCCGAGACAGGAGGGTCTTCCTGGACGGACGGAGCAGGAGGCTGCGGGGCAGGAGCGAGAAGGCCGGGCTTCAGGCCAGCAGTGAGCCAGGCCCGCAGTGAGGGTGTCCCCCGGGCCTCATGGGTCTTGGGGACTGTGCTGCCCCGTCTCCCATCTTCCCGACAGGGAGCGAGAGCCCAGCGAGGTCCGTGGGGGCTCACGGCCGCCCCAGGCGTTGGGGCCAGGCGGGTCTGGACTCCAGGCTCTTGGTGGCGCGTCTCCCGGTCCGGGCGCCGCAGGCTCTCCTGCGCCTACGCGGGCGCGTCTACGGACACTAGAGGCGGCCTCGGGGGCTTCTGAAGTCGGAGGAACTGGCCCGAGCTCTCCGGCCGGGAAGTGGGTTTCGGACCCAAGTCTGTTGTCGAAGCTCGGGCGGCCAGGGTCCCTCGGAGGGCGCGGAGGGGCGGCGCGGACCCCGGGCCGCATCCCCGCCGGCGCCGACAACAGGAGAAGCGGCCGCGCCCGCGGCTCCACGCGGCCCGGCGGGAAGAGCTCAGACGGGGGCGCCGAGGCCCGCAGCGCCCCGAGCTCGGAGCGACCCAGGCCGCAGCCTCCGCCCGCTGCGTCGGCGACCCCGTGCCCGCGAGGGCAGCACCGACCGCGCTGCCCGCGGCCCCGGAGCCGCCCCGTCCGCCCACGTCCGCCCCCGTCCGCCCCGTCCGCCCCGTCCGACCCCAGCCCTCGCCGTGTTTCCCGCGCTGCGCCGCGCCCCGACCCCGCGACCTCACCCGCTCCGAGGCGACATCAGCCGCGTTCGCCGGAGTCCCCGGGAGTGGCTCGTGCGGGCGACCCCGGGGGACCCGCCGGCCGGAAGCGGAACGAGACCCGTTTCCGAAACGACCAGAGCCGCGGCCTCGCCCCGCGGGCCCCGAGGACGGAGGAGCCGCCGCTGGGCCGAGCCCCGCAGCCCTCGAGCGGCCGGACACGCGCGGCGGAGGACGGAGCCGAACTGGGCGTCCCCCGCGTCCCCCGCGGGTCGGCCCCGGCCCTCCCGCGCCGTCTGGGCGCTCCCAGCTGACCTCCGTGCGCAACGACAGACCGAGACGCGTGGATCATGTTCTCGAGGCTCCACACCGCACACCTCAAAGCGGACTCGCGCTTGGCTGCGTCCAGTATAGACGCTGCCCTGCCGCCGCCCCTGGGCCGCCCCCTCCCGCTGTCCCAACCAGCAGGGGCACCAGGTCACCTTAAGGTCGGGGTCACCCGAGACCACCGGGCCAGGACGAACGCTCCCCGCGCTCCCCTGCCCTGCCCGAGTAGCTCGTGCACTGGAGTAGCTCGTGTGCGGCTGGCGGCTCCTGCGTGTTTGTCCAGCGAACAAATGACTCCCGTGGTCGGTGACCCACGGCCCAGGTCTGAGGTCGTTACTCACCGGTTCCCTCCCGCACGCTTCACTGTCCCAGTCATGCCCCTCCGCAGCTGTCCTCAGTCGACAAACATCCCTGCCGGGGAGGCTCCTAGAACTTCTATCCCCCCGTGGCTCAGGGTCATCCTAATCTCATCACCCGCCTTCCCCCTTTGCACAGACTCACGCCTCACCTCCTGCTTTCGCAGGGATGGTGTTTTTGCCGCAGCCCTCGCAGGCCGGACGTGTGCTCACAGGTGCTCTGACTGCTGTGGACTCGTCAGGATCCTTCCTTCCTCGTAAGCAATCCTTGAATTCGAGCTCTTTCAGACCCTCATCACTGCTTCTGCATCTCCTCAGCTGTACGCTTTTCTTCAGGAACTCCGCGCGTCTTTCTGAGCACAAATGCAGTATGCTGCAGTCCCTCCTTAAAGTCCTTCTGTAACCCACAATAATACGGTCAATCGGTCTTGGACAAGCAGGAGAGAATATGCAATGGCAAAGAGACAATCTCTTTAACAAATGGTGTTGGAAAACTGGAAAGCAACGTGCAAAAGAAGGAAAATGGACCACTTTCTTTCACTGTGCACAAAAATAAATAAAATAAATGGATAAAAAATATAAATGTAGACAGGAAACCATAAAAATCCTACAAAAGAACACGGGCGATAACTTCTCTAACTTCGGCCATAACAACCTGTTTTTAGATCTGTCTTCTGAGGCAATGGAAACAAAAGCAAAAATAAACTATCAGGACTTCATCAAAACCAAAAGCTTCTGCACGAAGGAAACAGTCAACAAACTAAAAGATGACCTACAGAATGGGAGGAGGTATTTGCAAGTATATATCCAATAAAGGGTTAGTATCCAAAATATATAAAGAATTTCTATAACTCAACAATCAAAAAAAAATCCAATTAAAAAAATGGGCCAAAGAATGAATAGACATCTTCCCAAAGAAGACACCCAGACGGCCCACAGACTTAAAAAAGATGCTCAACGTCACTCACCATCAGAGAAATGCCAAGTCAGAGAAATCACAACTACAGTGAAATATCACGTCACAGCTGCAGAACAGCTAACGTCGGTAACACAGCGAGAACACATCACGTATGTGATATCACACACGTACATGTGCACATGCGTGTGTAACAGAACTGTTGTTATCAGTCACGCACATATATGTGCGCATGTGTGTGTAACAGAACATTGTTATCAGTCACACACGTACATGTGCACAGGCGTGTGTAACAGAACTATTGTTATCACGCACACACGTACATGTGTACATGTGTGTGTAACAGAACATTGTTATCACGCACACACGTACATGCACACATGCGTGTGCGTAATGGAACACTGCTGAGCCACAGAAGAGAATGGGATCTTGCTGCAAGGACACACATGGGGCTGGAGTGCATTATGCGAAGCTAAATATGTTAGTAAAAAAAATATACATATAATTTCACTGATCTGTGGCATTTAAGAAACAAAACAAATGAGCAAATGGGAGAAGAGAGCGAGAGAAGCAAACCAACAAACAGACTCTGCTACAGAGCAGACTGACGGCCACCAGAGGGGAGGTGAGGGCCAGGCTCGGGACTGCAGGGGCTGCGGAGGCGTCGGCGGGAGCACGGGGTGTGGCGCGAAGCGCGGAGTCACTGCACCGCACACCTGAGCCTCAATCACACCGTCAGCTACTGGGATTCGGTAACAACTGAAAATCCTTTCCTAATTCCTGAACACACTGAAGCCGCACTTCCGTTTCCCCAGGGTCGCGGCACCCTCCACACGCCGCCCCGGGGCCTACACACCAGCCATGCAGAATGGGCCCGTTTGCCCTACGAGACGCCTCGGTGACGCTGAGGTGGCCCCGCATCTGCACCCCCTCCCTGCGTCGACGCTGCGCTGCCATCCCCGGGGCCCCGCTGCTGCTGCACCAACACAGAGCGGTGCCACCTCGCAGGGCGCGTCCCACTCGTGCATTCTCCTGCTGCCACTGCGACCAAACGTCCCCTCTGTCCCTCTTACCCGGCGACTGGCATCAGTACCCGTGGCTCCCCACCGACTGTTCAAAGACGGAAGGACGGCCCTGCCGCCCCGCACAGCGACTGCAGTGGCACCGCCGTCTCTCTCCCTGACCACCGCCCGGCTTTGGGCCTGGGCTCCTCCTCGTCCCCTTCCGAGCCCAGGCTCCCATGGCCACCGGCAGGAGCCGGCAGTGGCCCTTCCTCTGGCCTCGCACCCCGCGTTCCCCCTGCGCGGACGGAAGGTCCTTCCCTCAGCACCTGTGCCCTGCGTGCCAGTGTCCTCGGCCTGTCCCCGCCACATTTCCCTGCCTTCCTTGGTGCCCTGGGCAGTGTCCAGAAGCTGCGCAGGGACACCGTGTGTGGCCTCTGCAACGGTGCCTCACGGGGCCATTTAAATGCGGATCCCAGCGCCGGACAGTGAATCCCTCTGGGACAGGAGCTGTGCGGGTTTCTCACCGGATCAGCGGCGGCTGGCGCGGGGCTGGCTGGGGACCGGGGCTCAGGACAGCTCGGCGGGCAGGACCAGCCGTGAAGGAAAGTGACCTCCGGGCCGAAGTGCGGCGCTCCGCGGCCGAGAACTCCGCGTGTGTCAGGATGTTGAGGAACTTAACATTCTCATCAAACGTCAATGGAGGACCATGTTCCATAAACACTCTTCGGTGCAAATGGAAAACTGATTATAACAAAAAATAAGTAGAAAATAACGCAGATCATCTTCATAATGTCTTCTACTCCCTTTCCTCACCAGTGACACACAGCGGTCGGGGCACGACAGCTGCTAATGGCATCTGACGGCGCCTGCTGTGTCACTGTTCGCCTGCGACAAGCCCCAGCAACTGCCCACAGGCCACCAAGTGTGGAGTCGAGACTCCCTGTGAGTGCGTTGTCGCCCTGAGCGGGAACCGACGGCGTCGGCTCCGGACACTCGGCAGCTCCCGGCGCATCCGGGTAGAACAGAGACGCCGAGGGCAAGACGGTCTGTGGACACAGAGCCCGAGAGCTGGCCATGGGGACCCGAAGCCGAGCCCGGGCTGCGGGCAGAGCGGGGACAGCTGAGGGCGGCAGAGAGCTGGGAGAGAGCAGACTCCCCTGGGACCCAAGGGCCCGCAGCCGCTTCACGCGTGTCACCTCGTCAAATGCCCAGTGAGACGACTGCGTCTCCACCTCTGAGCACCGCCTTAGTCCCGGTCACACGTGCTCTGTTCATGGGTGTTACCACGAGCACCAACAAGACACATCGAAACAGAGCAAGCAAGCGGAGCTAGAAAGTCCCTTTTAAAATAGGGTCATGGGGGGGGGGGGGCGCCTGGGTGGCTCAGTGGGTTAAAGCCTCTGCCTTCGGCTCAGGTCATGATCCCAGGGTCCTGGGATCGAGCCCCGAATCGGGTTCTCTGCTCTGCAGGGAGTCTGCTTCCTCCTCTCTCTCTGCCTGCCTCTCTGCCTACTTATCCAGCAGGGCTCCTTATTCAGCAGGGAGCCTGCTGCTCCCTCTCCCTCTGCACTACCCCCCCCCCCACCCTGCTCTCTCCATCTCCCAAATAAGTATATAAAATCTTTACAAAGTAAAATAAAATAGGGTCACGGGCACCTGGGTGGCCCAGTGGGTTACGCATCTGACTGTAGATTTCAGCTCAGGTCAGGACCCCAGGGTCAAGGGATCGAGCCCTGCATCAGGCTCACAGCAGTTGTGGAACCTACTAAGTTTCTCTGTCTCTGCCCTCTCCCCCTTTCCCTTCCTCCCACTCTACACACTGTGTCTCTCCAAAAATAAAATAAAGTAAATAATAAAATAAAACAGGGTAGCAAGGCCGTAAGAGGGGAGGATTTTATGCAGACGCTCATCAGGGGACAACAAAGTCACCGCCAGCTGCAAGCCTTCAAGCCGGCCTTACCCGTCCTCACCCTGACAGGCGAATCTCTTGCCTTCTTCACTCAGAAAGGAGCCGCGGAGATCCGACAAGGTTCAGTCCCCCGTTTGCATCATTAATCCAAGCAATCCCAGTGAGCCCAGTTTCACAGAGGACTACGTGTGAACTGGACACGTGACATCTGGCCTTGTAACTCTGCCCCTCTGTGTCTTCCTCGGAACACGGGTCAGCCTTCTGCCTGATTCTGTGTCTCCTGAGCCACAATTCCCATCACCCACATAAGTGCCTGACAGCTTTAATTTCCAGGCGATTTTCTCGGCGTCACAGCATAACCATGGGAGATGACCATACAGCTCCTCACAGACCCGCGTGGCGGATGTTACCGCCCCTATTTTGCAAACGAGCAAGTGGGCCCCCAAGACTGTGACTTGCCCAAGAACATAGCTACGAGACAAGACTAAAACTTGAATTCACATCTTCTGACCCCCAAGTCCAAGCTCTTCCTAGTAGGGTGCAGGAGGCAAATGTCCAATGTTGCCAGAAAGTATCATTAGTACTTCCATATTCCTTCCGGCATGAGAGTTTATGGATGAAACCTGTTAGCGTAGATTTTGTTACATATGTTGGACTACGAAATCTACAATGTATCTCCTCCAAAAAGTACACCATTCTCTCCAGACGGGATTTACAGACACCATCAATGCTGCCATAACCCAGCCTTACAGCTGAATTGTTCCACCAAGCAGCCCATCGGGGCAATGAACAAACGAGCAACACATCTGATTTATTTGACCAAGTGACTTAAGCACTATGGTTAAAACGCTTAAGAGTAAAACAAAGCCACAGTCTTGGCCAAAATAAATATTACCGCGTTCCTCCAGGGTTACGTAAGATGCTGGATGCCTGTTTACAGACCTCACTGTACCTTCATTAAGCTGCATTTTCTGTGTTAGAGAGTCCATTAAAATATATTTCGGCCATGTGGAAATATTCATATTAGTCCCTTCTGGCTCTATTCCTGTCTCGACACTCTTCCACAATACCCTATTTTGATTTTTAACATTAAATTGCTGGATGGATTATTGCTATGATGTGAGCATTACATACTTACTAAATGTTCACAGAATTCTCCACTTTTCTATGACACTCGAGGTATGTGTTATTTCTTTTTTCAAAGTATATCTTTTTTTTTTAAAGATTTTATTTATTTATTTGACAGAGAGAGATCACAAGTAGGCAGAGAGGCAGGCAGAGAGAGAGAGGAGGAAGCAGGCTCCCCGCTGAGCAGAGAGCCCAATGCGGGACTCGATCCCAGGACCCTGTGATCATGACCTGAGCCGAAGGCAGCAGCTTAACCCACTGAGCCACCCAGGCGCCCCTCAAAGTATATCTTAAACTATGAATCTGAATCACTAAAAAGAGAATCTTTGGGAACTTCTAATTTTCTTTTTTTTTTTTTTTTTCCTTGACTGGAAGACAACATTCACTGTTTGAGGCAAATTTTTAGCTTTCATCCAACTCTTGTATGGCAAATCTATGTCCCCATGGTACATCCCTAGAAAGTCAGGGACTGTGGCATGCTTCTTCAAAGTGCCAACATTAGCAACAATAGTTCTGAAGTATCACAACAAGAGAAAGCTCCTGAGTGCCACCGGGGCCATTAGCCTCTTGGGCCTCAGTGACTCTGTGGAATCCACCAGCTGCTTCTACCTTACTGCGACTTCCAAGCCTGGGCCCCTGGTGCAACTAGATTCCAGGACAAACATCCTCTCTGAAGGACATTGTCCCTTAAAATGCAAACAATCTGCCCGTAACCAGGACCACAACTCTCAGGTATGGTTAGTGCAGATAAGAAAAGCAGGAAAGGAATTTCTTCACTGTGAGAGTTCCTGCTTCAAAGACAACGGATGAGGGGCGCCTGGGTGGCTCAGTGGGTTAAGCCTCTGCCTTTGGCTCGGGTCATGGTCTCGGGGTCCTGGGATCAAGCCCCGAATCGGGCTCTCTGCTCAGCGGGGAGCCTGCTTCCCCGCCCCCCCTCTGCCTGCCTCTCTGCCTACTTGTGATCTCTGTCGAATAAATAGATAAAATCTTAAAAAAAAAAAAAAAAGAAACGGATGACAGCCTTACAGAGGAAGTTTGGTAGGAAATCTGCCACCCACCTGGGAAGGCCGCAGGGCAGCATGGCAGGGAGAGCGTGGCATCGGGAGCAGGACACCTGGTTCTCATTCTGCCCCTACTACATTCAGTCTGCACAACTGTGCGCGAGTGACTCAATTCCCATGAGTCATTCCTTCTCTGTGAAATGAAGACAGCCACCATAATTCCTCCCTTCCTTACTGAGGTGTTGTGAAGATCAACTTAGTCCCGGTAAAACATATCATAAATACCATATGCTGATTCAATTAGCATTAATTCCGCATGCATACCTGTCCTTTGGGATTGCATGAGTAAGTCCCTTTAGGATTCCCCACGGGCCCTCAGCTTTGAAGCAGGGAAGAGTCGTGAAGCAGGTGTTCACGGAGCGCCAAGTGTGGGCCCCGTACTCTGACAAGAGCTACAGGGTAACAATGAAGACGAAATGTATATGATGACCCTAACCTTAAGGACTTCATAATCTAGTCATGGAGAAGATATGGATATAAAAGAAATAAATACTGAAAAAATCAAGATGACCTAGATTTAAAGCCATTTAGGTGAGACCTAAGATGATTCATACATCACAGGGGTGAAGGCTGGGTGGCGCCGAGGCAAGGCTCTGTGGGGCAACGCCCCCGGGCTGGGTGAAGATGTGGGCATCTGGAGAAACCGAACTCGGGGAAAGCTCCTCCCTTAACTGAGCCATTCTTAAATTGATTGGTGTTCAAAGAAACTGAGGCATAGTAAAATTTTTATGAGTTTGAGCAAAAATTGATTTGAACCGACCAATATCTGATCTCCAAGGACCTCTAAGGAACTGGACAAAAGGAAAGACTTTTACAGACACAGGGGAGTGGGAACAGGGAAATGATGTGGGAAGAAAGAAAAAACTGGGTTGGTCATAACTAAGTTACTCTCCTTCAGGGGATGGCAGGGATCCGTCGGGCAGATTGCCTAACCACTTCCGATCGAGTGACTCCTGATGGACCAGATTACAACTCCATGTCTGGGAGAGCTGAAACTGTAATCGAGTTACGTTTCAGCTTGTAATATGGGGCTCAGCATGCCCAGCTCCGTCTTGGACCCGTTGTCTTATTTTTACTGAGAAGAACGACAAAGTAACAGGAGGGACCCCGAATGGTGGGATCCAAACTCCAGATCCTAGCACAAGGGTTGCTCTCTTCTTAGACAGAGGTGGACATGTTGGCGAACGTATAAGGAAACGTGGTCAGTGAGGCTTGCTGCAGGGCAAGGATAGAAAACTCTAGCTGTTTTGGCCGACGAGCTTGGTCGAGGAGGGGCCTTTGATGAGGAACCACAGTGAAACACCGTGCGTGCAGTTCAGGAGAGAACATCCTCCTGGACCACATTTCATGCTGGCAAGTATCCAAGTCTTTAAAAATGATGAACATTTTTGAATCTGTAATGTACAAAGTAAGTACACTCGCAAACATAGAATCTTTACAAAAGTCCTCTACTTTGGTAGAACGCCCCATATGTCTCCAGTTTCCAGGTATAAAATTAGCGCACGAGAGCGGTGGACTCACTTGCCCGCGTAAGCGGTGGAGCTACGATTCTAAGAGGCAGACATCAAACGTTCTTTTTCTTTTTTTCTTTTCGTGAGCTACTTGTTCATTCAAATGCTGATGGCTTGCAACATTTTTATGGCAGAAATGGCTAACATTGGAGATCCACTCTGTAATTCTGTTTTCTCTACGAACTGGAATGTAATCTTCATCATTCTCTTTTAGCAACAGAACACTTGAGAGCTAAACGTGCCCTGGTGGGACGTGCAACGTCCACTGTAGGATCTTGGCTTGAAAACCACTGTAAAGCAAGTCAGAAACTTTGAGAAAGGCAAGAACAAGGTTCCTTGTCTGGCACCAAGAACATTCCTGGCAGCAAATTAACCGGCTTCTCTAGCAGTCTTGCAACGCTCAGGGTTGGGACCCCAGGGAGCACCAAGAAAACAGCTGTTGGACTCCTTGGGAGGCTCCGTCAGCATTAAAGACAGTTGGATAAAATATGGTTTTAACAATTGTGACATTGTTTTTAAACGTCGTCTTGATTTCCAGCTGGCAGCTCTGAACATTTCTGCCTCTGTTTTCATCACAAACTGCAAATCTTCCAATGTCAAAGGTGAACCACTGGGCCCCCCGACTGCAGCAATCCCTGTCCCTGAAGGATGTGTGTGGGCTGCGAGGCTGAGCTGCCCACAGGATGGGGACAAGGCGGCCACAGCTCGGAGGCTCACGAGACGACATCTTCTCTTTCCGTTTGACCCAGACTCTGTTTCTCATCCCTGGAGGTCCTGTTCTGTTCCAGAAATGTGCTCGTAGGTCATGGTGCAACTCAGTGTGGCTGAAATATTACTCAGGAAATAGATGTGCTTTTCTGTTTTTGTTTTGGTTGCTTAGTGTTGTTTTTGGAGAAATGTTGAGGGTTTTGTAGAAACTTTCTGATTTTGCTAGGAAACATCTTAAAAATGAGTAACATCGAAAAGTGGGGAAATTTGGACAGTAGGTCTTTAAGGCAATGTCTACTTTCCCCAAGACCAGACCAGAGGAGACATTAAATTTTCAAAATCCTGAAATAGGATTTACTACAATCCCAAGAAGTCCCCCATTCAGGCTCTTTGTTTGTGGTTTGCTTGTTTCCTTCTGAGCTCTAAGCCTCTCAGTTGCAGGCAGCTGTGGGAAAATGGACCTAGGGGGCAAAATGTAGCCCCTCACTCAGCTGAATTAAAAGGTTCTGGGGCTCCCAATGTCTGCTCAGACTGTGCACCTGCAGAAAGGGAGAGGGCAGAGCAGTGAAGGCTGAGTCATCACCGCAAGTAAAAAATAAGCAAAAAATGAGGGAAAACATTAGAAATGACAGAGAATGCACACAGCAGTAGCATAAACCAACCACGTCTCCCAGTACAACAGCCCACCAGGGGGTCCCCCACGACACTCCGTTCTGACTCCAGGAGTGGAAGGAGACGATTTGGAAATCATCATGAGGAAGTAGGGGGGTTCATTTCTGGAGTTTCGTTGTGAGGACCCCTGTTGTAGGCAGGTCCCAGAGAAATAATAAATTCCATAAAAGATGCGCGGGAGAGAGCAGAGATGATTCCTAGAGACCCAGCCAGAACTTCTTGGGTTCAGTGACACCTCTGAGGGAGAAAGCTGGTGCTTCAGACACTTCCTGTTCCTTGCCGGCCTCAGCGGGAGGATTTCGGAGGCCGCTCTGGCTCAGAAGCACAGGCCCTTTCCTTTGCATATACCCGTGTGCGGAAGGGAGCAGTGATCACATCACCCGTGGCCCCTGCCCACGTCTCCATGGTTTCAAATTACCTACGATGATAATAACCGTCTTTGTCCGGATTGTGCCGTCCCCTCAATTCTCCATTTCCATGGTGCAGGTCATGGGCACCCTTGACTTTCGCCCCCAAAATAAACAGCCCAAAGTGTGCTGAGAGGGAGCCACGGAGTGGAGAGAGAAGTGGATGCCCTGGGAAAGTGAGCAGACACCGTTGTGGCAAATTTGGAAGAGGAGCCTCAGCTGTGCTTTCTACTGGACAAGAGCGTGGCCCTTTTGGCGCATAGGGACCTCATGTAGCACAGGACGGCCAACCATCTCAGCTTGCCCAGATTCCTGTTCCAGCACCGAGCCTCTCTCCTCTCTCCGGGGGATGCAGAAAGGCCCAGCGGCCATGGATATGGAAAAGTGGGGGGAAAGTACAAAACCCATATAACAGCCCCAAACATCGGGCTGAAACTATTTCTCATGTCAAATGACTGCCACGCAGGTCACCCAGCTTCTGGGGCAGCTGCTGGTGCTTATCGCCCCATGATGCCACCTTAGCCTGGGCCGCTGTCACAGAATGCCACACGCTGAGTAGCATATGAACAACAGGAAGTGGTTTCTCACATGTCCTACGCTAGGAGCCCAGATCGAGGCACTGGCCGATTCTGTTTGCTGAGAGCCCACTGCCCAGTTCAAGGACGGTGTCCTTCTTCTGTCCTCACGTGGCCGAAGAGGAGAGGGAGCCCTCCTGGGGCTCTTTGGTAAAGGCAGGAAGCCCACTGGGAAGGAAGGGCCCCGTCCTCACATCCTAAGGACCTCCCAACGGCCCTGCCTCCTCATGGCGTTAGCACAGGCGCTGGCTGGCAACGTGTGTGTTCGAGGGGGACACAGACACGCAGACCACAGCAACTGCTGGTGCCCGGGCGGTCGCCTGCAGTTCAGCACGCTGGATGGGTCACTGCTGAATCACTGCGAGCGACTCGTGAGCAGTCCCGGCGCCCGGTAATCGCGAGCCTTAACAGTCCCCTTTTACTTTGCCCCAGGATCAATTATTAGAATAAACCTCGCTTGATTTTTTCACATTGTGATACCGTGATCTGCTTTCTAAGAGTTCAGGTAATGAAAACGAGAGTGATTCCAATACCGACTGCAGCGGGACACGGAAATTGCTAGAGAAGAAGGTTAAATGACTTGTACCTTAAGGACAGACGGAAGGACAGGTACAGTGGGAGGGGGTGCCGAGTAACCCGTGCGGACGTGCGGGGCACAGTGCACCTGTGCAGGGCTGACGCGGAGACCAGATCGCCTGTGCTCACGAGGACGCAGGCACACATATCTCTCCGCGAAGAGACCGTTTTCTCCAGGTCCCTAAAAGGACACCAGTGCTCTGCTGACTAACAACCGCACAAATGAGTAGACATTGTCCTGTGTCTCTCTCAGCATCACTGTGACACCGAGTAGTCATATGTTCTGACTCGGGCTACAACCAAAGTGCCTATTGTTGAAAAAGAGGAAATTTCCATGACAGATGTGCTGGCCCCTTAGAGTGTAGACTTGACTCCGTCAGATCTTACCGATGACGGTGCTTTCCACCGTTGAGGGGGTGTTGAGTCGAACGGAGGCAACAAAAGGTGTTCTTTCTTGCTCTCCAGAACTTTGGTTTGAAAAACGAAATTTCCAATCATTCTCTTGAATTCTGTGAATATTTTAAAGAAACCACAGAAAACAAACAAACAAAAAAAGATTCTTGATCTCTGAACACAAAGTAGACTGAGCAAATCTGCCTGTTTTGGCAGACGCTGCAAATGTAAATCTTGGTCAGTTCCATTCAGTCTCTGTGGACTTGTGAACTAGAAGACAGACTACCTACTTCCAAGACACGATGGTGGTGTAGGTGTAGGGTAGATGTTCTTACTCCGAAAGGGAGAAATTGGAAGGAACTGAGGGGCCACTGGCCCCAGTAGAGCTCAAAACCCAAGGGGGAAAATTCCTTTAGGTTTCAAAACCTGCGAATTGTCCTCCGTGGCTTAAGGTTCCTGCCTCTGGTCACACAGTCAACTCCCATCAGCTCCTGCCCCCACAGCAACCCCACTGTCCTCTGCACCCCCAGGAGCTGCTCCCGTGTTCTCAGCCCCTGGGCTTCCATCTCCCTCCTGCTCCTTGAAGAAGAGCGCCTGTTTGCAGCCTTGCAGCTCATGTTTATTGACTTTTGGAAAGCTGACCTTTTTTCTTCTTTAATTCTGTTCAGTTACTGTCCTTCCTGTTACCACATGGAAGTGTTTCTGCTGGCATTCCCAAAAGCCTATGGTCCCCCCCCCATGTATGTCAAAGGGATCCATTCATTAAACAAGATTTCCCCTGAATGACCCCATCCCTATCCCAGAATCCTTCTGATGGCTTATTGGATCAAAGCCACACACCTGATCTCTTCAACAAAAGGTTTTCCAGCCATACCCTTGGCCTTCTTTCCGGAATGCTTTTACTCAACAGTGAACTTCTTAATTCAGCATCCTTCGCAATCTGAATAGTTTGAGAACCTCTCAAATCATCAAATGTTGGTTCTTTTTTGTTTAACGTTTTTCCCTCAAATTCTCATTCTTCTCTCATTTGACTATAAGCAACAAGGGGAAAACAGGCTGCAACTTTCATACTTGGCTTGGAAATCTCACAAAATATCCAAGTTCAGAATTTACATGTTCTGCTTTCCAACCAACAGTAGAACGCAATCCAGCCAAGTCCTCTGCCACTTGATAAAAACAACAGTTTTTTTTTCTCCAGTTTTAAATGATATGTACCTCATTTCCTTCAGAGATCTCGCCAGAAACACAATCAACTTTTGTCTTTCTACCAACAGTCTCTTCAAGGCAGTCTGGGATATTTCTATCATGTCTCCCCAGACTCTTCCATTATCTAGTCCTAATTCTGAAGGAATTAAGAATTCCTAATTCCGCTTCCACACTTGTAAGTATTTACAAGTGACAGCAGCTCTTCACCACTTGGGACAAAAAAAAAAAAAAAAAAAAAAAAAAAAAAAAAAAAAAAAAAAAAAAAAAAGTATCGTAAGGTTCTAGAAGAGAAACAACCAATAAGACATATATATCCTGACACTCTGCTGTGGTCAACAGGCAGAATTTCTTCTAGATTTCAAGGAAATCTCAGTTTTGCTCTAAGATCTCCCAACTGATTCAATAAAGCCCACACATCATCAAAGATAGTCTTTAAAATCAATGGACTGTGGATGTTAACCACAACTACAAGATGCCTTCACGATACCACCGAAATTTGTGCTAAATTAAATAACTTGAAACCACAGCCAAGCCAAGCTGGCATATTAAGCAGGTATGTCACTCGTGAGGTAGGAAGTAGCACAGAGGATTTAGTTCACTCTGACTTAAGTGGTCATTTATATGATAACATGAAGATATTGACTCACAACTTGAATATGTTAGACCACAGTTTGATAGAAAACATACTTAAAGAGAATCACCTATGGAAATGCAAACTTTATGATTTCCTTCATCAAAGAGTAAGAGACCCCACTGAATTATCCCATATTTGCTCTTGTCATCACTTTGCACTGCTTCCCCGGCTGGTGAATTGAAAGAAGCGAGGAGGATAGGGCACAATGGAGGGTCAGCCCTGTTCTGTGCCTCAGTTGCTGAACTAGGGCCCACATTAAAATGTTACATTCTGGGGGGCACCTGGGTGGCTCAGTCGGTTAACCGTTAAGCGTCTGCCTTCAGCTCTGGTCATGATCCCAGGGTCTTGGGATTGAGCCCCATGTCAGGCTCTCTGCTCAGGCTCTCTGCTCAGCAGGGAGTTTGATTCTCCTTCCCGCCCCCACCTTTGTCAAGTAAATAAATAAAATTAAAAAATAAAATAAAATAAAATGTTACATTCTGGGATGGGAAAGAAGCAAAGATGGCAGAGAACTGGCAGATTGAGATGACATCAGGTCGCAGGAGTTCAGCGAGACAGTTATCAAACCATTCCAAACACCTAAAAACCCAACAGGAGATCAAAGAGAAGAACAGCAGCAATTCTAGAAAGAAAATCGACCACTTTCTGAAAGGTGGGACATGCGGAGAAGTGAATCCGAAAGCACAGGAAGATAGACCACGGGAGGAGGGGCCAACTCCTGGCAAGCAGCAGAGCAATGGAGCACAAAATCAGAACATTTAGAAGTCTGCTCCACTGAGGGATGCTGTTCCAGAGGCTAAGCAGGGGTGGAGCCCTCGCAGGAACAGTGTGGTGTCAGGTCCCACAGGGTCACAGAAGGATGGGGGTGCCTGAGTGCAGCAGAGCTTGCAGGTATTAGAGTGGGGAAGCCGGCTACAGAGACAGAGCCAAGGTCTGAGCTCTCAGCTCCGTGCTACCTTAAACTGTGATCCGTGGCACAGTCAGGTCACTGCTCTCCAACAAGTGGCAGATCCAGGGAGACCTACCGGAAGAGCAGAGTGGCAGGAATCTGCTGGGTTTGGACACCAAATGGGGCCATGCGCCAGAGATAGAAATACTTGGTCACAGGCCAGGGGAGCTTGGAGCCTGGCTGGAGACCAGGGAGACAGAAGGGACTGACGGCGTTTCTCCGAGGGCGCACTGAGGACCGGGGTCAAGCTCTCAGCTCCTCCAGTCAGAGACTGGGCAGCCGCCATCTTCATTCCCGTCCTCCAGAGTGGTATGGAAAGCTCTCAGGGAACAAAAGCTCCCAGCACAACCTGGAGCAGTTCGCTTAGTCTGGCCCCTGGCAAGGGCGATGTGGTTCTAACTCGGGCAAAGACACCTGAGAATCATGGCAACAGGCCCCTTCCACAGAAGATCAGCAAGAACATCCAGACAAGACCAAGTTCACTGATCAAGAAGTGCAGAACTCCAGAGCTAGGGGAAGGCAACATATAGAATTCATGGCTTTTTCCCCATGATCCTATAGAATTGCAAAATTAAATTAAATTTATTTTATTTTTTCTTACTATTTTTTCTTAAATTTTCCTCTTTTAACTTTTGTTTTAACTCCTTTATCTTATCAATACCTTTTCAAAAATGCCCTTTTAAATTTTCACTGTTATACTCTTATTTTATCCCTTCATCATATTTAACCTTATTTTTTGTATACATACAGGATTTTTTTTCTTTAAAATTTTGGAATATGGGGGCACCTGGGTGGCTCAGTGGGTTATAGCCTCTGCCCTCAGCTCAGGTCATGATCCTAGAGTCCTGGGATCGAACCCCGCATCGGGCTTTCTGCTCTGCGGGGAGCCTGCTTCCCCCTCTCTCTATGCCTGCCTCTCTGCAAACTTGTGATCTCTGTCGGTCAAATAAAGAAATAAAATCTTTAAAAAAAATTTTTGGGGGGCGCCTGGGTGGCTCAGTGGGTTAAGCCGCTGCCTTCGGCTCAGGTCATGATATCAGGGTCCTGGGATCGAGTCCCACATCGGGCTCTCTGCTCAGCAGGGGCCTGCTTCCCTCTCTCTCTCCCTGCCTGCCTCTCCATCTACTTGTGATTTCTCTCTGTCAAATAAATAAATAAAATCTTTAAAAAAATAAAAATAAAAAAAAATAAAAAAAATTTTTGGGATATGGTTTCTTCTAACGGATCAAAATATAGCTTAAATCTAGCTCTGCCCTGATCACATCCTCTCCTCTTTTTTTTTCCCAACCAACATCTCTTATCAATTCATTTTTTAGAATCTTCTTTAATTTTCATGTTTACAATCATACTCCATTCCTTCATCATGTTTACCCTTATTTTTGTATATATATATAAGTTTCTCTTTAATATTTTGGGAGGTAGTTTCTTCTAAGAGGCCAGAATACACCCAAAATCGAGTGGGTGGCTCTGTTCTAGCCACCAGTCTAATATATATATTTTTTATTTTTTTATTTTCCCCCCTTTCTTCTTCCCCTTTTGGGTCTGTCCTGATTTGTTTAGGATATATGTTTCTGGGGTCTTTGCCACCCTTTTAGTATTTTACTCTCTCATTCATATATTCTTATCTGGATAAAATGACAAGTTGGAAAAACCTAAATAAAAAGGAGCAAGAGGCAGGACAAACAGCTAGGGACCTAATCAATATGGACACTGGTAATATGTCAGAACTAGAGTTCAGAATGGTGATTATCAAGGTGCTAGCTGGGCTCAAAAAAGGCATGGAAGATATTAGAGAATCCCTTTCTGGAAAAATAAAATCCCTTTATGGAGAAATAAAAGAACTAAAATCTAACCAAGTTGAAATTAAAAAAGCTATTAATGAGGTGCAATAAAAAATGGAGGCTTTACTGCTAGGATAAATGTGGCAGAAGAGAGAATTAGTGATATAGAAGACCAAAGGATGGTGACTAAAGAAGCTGAGCTAAGGAGAGACAAACAACTACTGGAACACAAGGTGGATATTTGATAAGTGATACTGTAAGATGAAACAATATTAGAATAATTAGGATCCCAGAAGAAGAAGAAAGATAGGGGCAGAGGGTATATTGGAGCAAATTATAATAGAGAATCTCCCTAACGTGGCAAAGGGAACAAACATCAAAACGCAGGAGGCACAGAAAATCCCCTCAAAATCAGTAAAAATAGGTCCACACCCCATCATCTAATAGTAAAACTTATAAGTCTTAGTGACAAAGAGAAAAATCCAGAAAGCAGCAAGCGACAAGATGTATGTACTGACAAGAGCTCTATAACATACAATGGTAGAAATACTAGATTGACAGCAGATTTACCCACAGAGACCAGGCAGGCCAGATAGGACTGGCAGATATATTTAGATCATTAAATGAAAAATATATGCATCCAAAAATACTATATCCAGGTTAGGCTGTCATTGAAAATAGAAGGAAAGATAAAAAGCTTCCATGACAAACAGAAATTGAAAGAATTTGCAAACCCCAAACCAACCCTACAGGAAATATTGAAAGGGGGCCTATAAGCAAAGAGAGAGCCTAAAAGTAACAGACCAGAAAGGAACAGAGACAATATACAGTAACAGTCACCTTGCAGGCAATACAATGGCAATACATTCATATCTTTTAATAGTTACCCTGAATGTAAATGGGCTAAATGCTCCAATCAAAAGACACAGGGTATGAAAATGGATTAAAAAAACAAGACCCATAAAAAAAAAAAAAAAAAAAAAAAAACAAGACCCATCAATATGCCATCTACAAGAAACTCATTTTAGACCCAAAGACACCTCCAGATTTAAAGTGAGGGGTGGAAAACAATTTACCATGATAATGGATGTCAAAAGAAAGCTGGGGTGGCAATCCTTATATCAGATATTTTAGATTTTAAGCCAAAGACTATAATGGGAGATGAGGAAGGGCAATATATCATACTTAAAGTGTCTGTTCAACAAGAATATCTAACAATTTTAAATATCTTTGCGACCAACAAAGGAGCAGCCAATTATATAAATCAATTAATAACAAAATCAAAGAAACACATTGATGATAATACAATAATAGTAGGGGACTTAAACTCCCCCCCTCACTGAAACAGACAGATCATCTAAGCAAAAGATCAACAAGGAAATAAAGGCCTTAAATGACACACTGGACCAGATGAACATCACAGATATATTCAGAACATTCCATCCCAAAGCAACAGAATACACATTCTTCTCTAGTGCACATGGAACATTCTCCAGAATAGATCAGATCCTGGGTCACAAATCAGGTCTCAACTAGTACCAAAAGATTGGGATCATTCCCTGCATATTTTCAGACCATAATGCTCTGAAGCTAGAACTCAATAACAAGAGGAAAGTTGGATAGAACCCAAATACATGGAGGCTAAGAACATCCTACTAAAGAATGAATGGGTCAACCAGGAAACCAAAGGAGAATTGAAAAATTTCATGGAAACAAATGAAAATGCTCAAAATCTTCGGCACACAGCAAAGGTCCTGAAAGGAAAGTATATAGCAAACAAGCCTTTCTCAAGAAACGAGACAGGTCTCAAGTACACAATCTAACCCTACACCTAAAGGAGCTAGAGAAAGAACAGCAAAGAAAGCCCAAATCCAGCAGGAGAGAGGAATAATAAGGATCAGAGCAAAAATCAATGAAATAGAAGCCAAAAGAACAGTAGAACAAATCAACAAAACTATGAGCTGGCTCTTTGAAAGAATTAATAAGATTGATAAACACCTGGCCATACTTACCAAAAAGAAAAGAGAAAGGACCCAAATTAACAAAATCATGAATGAAAGAAGAGAGATCACAACCAACACCAAAGAAATACAAACATTTATAAGAACATATTATCAGCAGCTATACTCCAGCAAATCTGAGAATCTGGAAGAAATGGATGCATTCCTAGAGACACATAAACTACCACAACTGAACCAGGAGGAAACAGAAAACCTGAACAGATCCATAACCAGTAAAGAGATTGAAGCAGTCATCAAAAATCTCCAAACAAACAAGAGCCCAGGGCCAGATGGCTTCCCAGGGGAAATCTACCAAACTCATTTTATGTGGCCAGCATTACCAAAGACCCCATCAAAAAGGAGAAGTACAGACCAATATCCTTGATGAACACAAATGCAAAAATTCTCACCAAAATACTAGCCAATAGGACCCAACAGCACATTAAAAGGATTATCTACCACTACCAAGTACGATTTATTCCTGGGTTCCACAATTGGTTCAACATCTGCAAATCATTCAGTGTGATATGATACATTAATAAAATAAAGAACAGAACCATATGATATCCTCAACAGATGCTGAAAAATCATTTGACAAATACAGCATCCTTTCTTTATCAAAACTCTTCATAGTGTAGGGATAGAGGATACATACCTCAATATCATCAAAGTCATCTAGAAAAACCCACAGGGAATATCATTCTCAATAGAATGATATTGAATAGGAAAAAACTGAGAGCTTTTCCCCTTAAGGTCAGGAAGACGGCAGGGATGTCCACTATCACTACTGCTATCCAACATAGTACTAGAAGTCTTAGCTTCAGCAATCAGACAACAAAAATAAATAAATGTCATCCAAATCAGCACAGAAGAAGTAAAATTCTCACTCTTTGCAGATGACATACTTTATGCAGAAAACACAGAAGACTCCACTCCAAAACAGTTGGAACTCATACAGGAATTCAGTAAAGTGTCAGGACATAAAACCAAGGCACAGAAATCAGTTGCATTTCTATACACCTACAGCAAGACAGAAGAAAGAGAAATTAAGGAGTCAATCCCACTTACAATTACACCCAAAACCATAAGATACCTAGGAATAAACCTAACCAAGAGGCAAAGATTCTGTATTCAGAAAACTATAAAGTATTCATGAAAGAAACTGAGGAAGACACAAAGAAATGGAAAAACGTTCCATGCTCATGGATTGGAAGAACAAATATTGTGAAAATGTCGATGCTACCTAAAGCAATCTACACATTGAATGCAATCTCTATCAAAACACCATCACTTTTTTTCAAAGAAATGGAACAAATAATCCTAAAATTTATATGGAACCAGAACAGGCCCCAAATAGCCAGAGGAATGTTGAAAACGAAAGCCAAAGTTGGTGGCATCACAATTGCAGACTTCAAGCTCTATTACGAAGCTGTCATCATCAAGACAGTATGGAACTGGCACAAAAACAGACACATAGATCAATGGAACAGAACAGAGAGCCCAGAAATGGACCCTCAACTCTATGGTCAACTAATCTTTGACAAAGCAAGAAAAAATGCCCAATGCAGGATAGACAGTCTATTCAACAAATGTTGGGAAAATTGGACATCCACATGCAGAAGAATGAAACTGGACCATTTTCTTACTCCACATAGAAAAAATAGACTCAAAATGGAGGAAAGACCTCAATGTGAGACAGGAATCCATCAAAATCCTTGGGAAGAACACAGGCAACAACCTCTTCCACCTCAGCCACAGCAACTTCTTCCTAGAAATATTGCCAAAGGCAAGGGAAACAGGGGCAAAAATGAACTATTGGGACTTCATCAAGATCAAAAGGTTTTGCACAGCAAAGGGAATGGTTGACAAAGCCAAAAGACTACTGACAGAATGGGAGAAGATATTTGCAAATGTCATAATAGAAAAAGGGCTAGTATCCAAAATCTATAAAGAACTTATCAAACTCAACTCCCAAAGGACAAATAATCCAGTCAGGAAATGGGCAGAGAACATCAACAGACATTTCTGCAAAGGCATCCAAATGGCCAACAGACACATGAAGAAGTGCTCTATATTACTCGGCATCAGGGAAATACAAATCAAAACCACAATGAGATACAGCCTCACTCCAGTCAGAATGGCTAAAATTAACAAGTCAAGAAATGACAGATGTTGGCAAGGATGTGGAGAAAGGGGAACCCTCCTACACTGTTGGTGGGAATGTGAGCTGGTGCAGCCACTCTGGAAACCAGTATGGAAGTTCCTCAGAAAGTTGAAAATAGAGCTACCCTACGACCCAGCAATCACACTAATGGGTATTTACCCTAAAGATACAAATATAGTGATCAGAAGGGGCATGTGCACCCAAATGTTTATAGCAGCAATGTCCACAATAGCCAAACTATGGAAAGAACCTAGATGCCCCTCAACAGATGAATGGATAAAGAAGATGTGGTATATATACACAATGGAATACTATGCAGCCATCAAAAGAAACAAAATCTTGCCATTTGCGACAATGTGGATGGAACTAGAGGGTATTATGCTTAGCGAAATAAGTCAATCAGAGAAATGATCATCCCTGATATGAGGAAATAGAGAGGCAACGTGGGGGTTTGGGGGGTAGGAAAAGAACAAACGAAACAGGATGGGATCAGGAGGAAGACAAACCATAAGAGACTCTTAATCTCACAAAACAAATTGAGGGTTGTTGGGGGGTGGAAGGCAGGGAGAGGGTGGTGGAGTTATGGACATTGGGGAGGGTATGTGCCATGGTGTGTGCTGTGAAGTGTGTAAACCTGATGATTCATAGACCTGTACCCCTGGGGCTAATAATACATTATATGTTAATATAAAATAATTTTAAAAATAAATGAATAAATAAATAAATGAATAAAAACTTTACATTCTGTACTTTACTGCCAGAATACTGCAGCTGAAGCATTCCTTTAAATTCTAACATACCAGTAGGAAGAGCATTTCCATATGTCCCAAATTATGGTTGGATGTACTAAATAATAATGGTACTTGTAGTTACTAGAACATTGCCTTAGTGGGCTGCTCTGTATTTTATTAAGGTGGTTTTCTAAGAGTTTTCCTACAAATTCTTTTATTTTCATTTGGATATCATCAGTTTAAAATATGGGCTCCATATGTGTTCCTGACAGAGTCATGTAAGTATTGGCAGGACTATGTAGAAGGAGACTTTGACAACATTGGGGAAGGCCACTCGTCACTCGGGAAGCCAGCCAACTTCCCTGGAAAAACAAACAAACAAAAACAAAAACAAAAACAAAAACAAAAAACCACACACAACAAAATGAGCCCCTTCCTCCGGGCAGCTGTGTATGCTTCAGGGCCCGGCTCCAGCCGCATCGGCTCAGTACGTCCACTTCTTCAGTGTCCGGGGATTGGTTCAACTGAAGAAGCTGAGCGAAGGCTAATGAAGCTCACAAGAAAACACATTTATAAAGCCAGAATATCAAAGTATTAATGTAGAATAAAACCACACTGAGTGAACCAGATGTGGCTTCCACCCGACTACCCCTGCCTTTGCAGAAAAGCTTCCTGATTCTAATAAAATGCAATCAAGGGGAACTGAAAGAATCAAATGCTGAGTGGACTTAGGGCTTTGCTGAACTAATGCTTCCATTTCTGCAGCAGGGATTTACCTGTCAGACGAACCAAAGGCTTGCGTCCATCCATCTAAACCCCTTCTTCCCAGAGAGCGCTTGCATAGTCCGTTGCAAATACCAAGTAACAGTCCCATGTTACTAAGGCGGTTGACTTTCACGTACAATCTAACTGACATATTCTTCAGGGACATTAACTTTCTCAGTGTGGTTGCAGCCGATAGTCACGCTGGTCTGTGAGCCAGTCATTTTCTGCAGGAGGGACTAGGAGTCACTATAATGACCCACCTGAGCACATGCCCTTCATAGCCTCCTTGAGTTTCAGGAGATCATTTGACTAGTCCTGACCAGCAAACTTCCCGTGGAAGAGTCACGTGTCACTTGCAGATTGGAACATTTAAATTCCAGTGTGAAACTCTCCTGAGTTCCCTTTATCTTCCAAGATACCCAACTATAGCTCTAGAAAACGTCTGCTCCAGGTCCCGAGAGGAGGAACACTTATCCGTCCAACCACAGCCCTGATGCATGTACACTCCCATGTGTATGTATATGTATGTACACCCTGAACTGCCACAGAAGATCCATTATTTCAAATATTTCCACACAATCATGATTGTTAAATAATCTGAAACTTTCAAATCAAGCTTCAGCTTCATTTACAACGTTCTTCTACCACGAGGACTAAGAAGGGTCTCATCTATGCCCAATTAGTATTTTATTTGTCTGTTGGGGTCCAAGAGATCAGTAAAGATTAGTTCCTCCTATCTTAGATGTGACATGGTTCCCTTCATCTCCAGCCACCAGACCTGACCATCAACCCTAATCCTCAAACACCAGGAAAGGTGTCCCAAATCCTGACCATCTCAGGATTTCTCCTCCAAGGAAGGAAAACTCTGTGCATGCAGAGAAGTAAGAAGGGATGCTTGAGAGTCTCTCCCCTTCTCCTCCCCCTGATGGCAGCTCAGCACCACCATCTTTTTCTCCTCTGTGACGAAAAACAAAACAAAACAAAAAAATGGGGAAGGAACTTTGGAAGGAACTTTCAGATCCAAGACTCTAATTTTGCTATAGTTGAATCAAGACACTGCTTTGACCCTTTTCTTTTCCCCCAAGAAAAGTTCAGCTCTCTGTATAGACAAAGGAAGGAGATGAGGCACTTTGGTTAAAGTACTTAAGACCTGCGAGCACTATAGAAATGTGATCTCTCTCTTTTAGGGACTTTGAATTCTTAAGTCAGAAACGTAATCAGGATGTACTTCAGGAGCGCCTGGGTGGCGCAGTGGGTTAAGCCTCTGCCCTCAGCTCAGGTCATGGTCCCAGAGTCCTGGGATGGAGCCCCGCATCGGGCTCCCTGCTTGGCAGGGAGCCTGCTTATCTTCTCTCTCTTGCTATTTCTCTGTAAAAAGAAATAAATTAAAAATCTCCCCCCCTCTCTCTCTCTCTCTCTCTCTATATATATATATATATATATACACTTATACACACTTCAGTGTATAATTTTCAGTGTGATTGTATTTAAAGTCATAATTATACAAGGGAAATTAGCATCTCCTTTTAGCTCTTTGCTTTCCTTTGAGGTGACTTACTTACATGCTCCAGAAATTAAGGCTATAAATAACAATCACCACAGAAGAGAGGATTGCTGGACAGAAGGCCTTGGGGACATCGCCACCAAGTCACCAAGTCCTTCATCTGTGTCTCTGGTCAGTATCCCACGGATGCTGGCAGCCGGCAGAAGGCCCGTTGCTTGTCTCATTACCATGCTGTGGCCTTTAAGAGATGACTCAAGGGTTATTTTAACCAATTCCTAGGGATCTATAGACTAAACACTATTCTTTCATGACTACAATACAAATTTAAGAGTAGAGTCGGCCAAAGATACAGAAAACCATAAATTATGGGCAATTGAAAATCATCCAGATGGAACCTCTGGGTGGCTCAGTTGGTTAAGCCTCCAGCTCTTGGTTTTGGCTGCAGTCAGGACCTCGAGGTCGTGAGATCAAGCCCCACATTAAGCTCTGTGCTCTGTGGGGAGTCTGCTTGCGATTCCCCCCACGCTCCTTCCCCTCGGTCCCTCCCCCACCACTGCTCGCCTGTGTGCACTCATGCGCTCTCTCTCCCGCTCAAACAGATAAATTTTATTATTTATTTATTTATTTGAGAGGGAGAGAGAGCACGAGAGAGAGTGAGCATGAGTGGGTTGGAGGGGAAGGGCAGAGGCAGAGGGAGAAGCAGGCTCCCTACTGAGCAAGGAGCCTGACGCGGGACCCCATCCCAGGACCCCCAGATCACCACCTGAGCTGACGGCAGATGCTTCACTGACTGGCCACCCAGGTGCCCCAATAAAATCTTTTTTTTTTTTTTTTTAAGTCATCCAGACTAGTCTCAGCCAGTAAGAAATCTCCACAGTATCCTTGATAAAGTGATGTGTTAAAGGAATCTTGCCTTCAAAGCAACAGTAAACAACCATAATGGCCATGATTTATTGAGTTACTATAAACTGGGGAATGCGTCCTCACCAAAATCCTACGAGAAAAATAACTTTAATGCCTCTTTTACCAATGAAGTCCTGGAGGATTAGAGGAGCTGAAGAATTTCTCTGAGACCTCCTATTACTCAAAGCCCGCTCTGGCACTTTCTAAATTTCATGATTATAGCCCTTACCTGACGTTGCTCCTAACAGGTAACTATTAAAGACTTTGAAGGTGAAAGTGATATAATGAAGCTTTTGTTTTAAGAAATAACTTTAATAGCATAGAAAGAAGAAAGTTTGCATAAAAAGCCAGAGAAAGCTCCACCATCAAAATGGGAGAGAAAACCAAACTAATGTGTCCTATCGAAGCCCAGGTGAGAAACCAAAAGGAAACAAAACCGGCACAAAGTCTTAAGATGAGAGTTCCGCCTGGGATGAAGAGACCCGACTGAGACAATATCATCGCTTTTTGGGATTCACTCGCCGTTGACCGTGTTTCCCTGCCTGGTGCCGTTCCTGCTGAGCCCATGAACTCGCGTCCGGTCCTGAGCCCAGTGAGGCTGACGCAGGCAGCTGTACGCAGACTAACAACTCAGCACGGCCTTCAGCTCTCTCTTGTTCTTCGGTTGCGCGATTTTTTTTTTTTTTAAGCAGCATTCTGTTCACGTCAAGGAACCCAATATGGAAGCATTACTCTGAGTAAATATTAACTCACTTATATTTCCAAATGATCTTTATTTTACTTTAATCTCACAACTGCTGCGTGGAAGACAGATATTTTCTAACAATTAGCTTCAGGCCCTTCTCATTGATGACAACAAGTAAGTTGGGAACATGGACAGAAGACAGGAGACACTGAGAATTCCCCGTCTGAGCCACGGGGCAGCCTCAGGTCACACCAAGGCCCAAGTTTTCCAAGGACTTTATTTACTTTACTCTATTGTTATCCCTCAAACAGTTGAGCAAGTCAGACTCTGAAGGGCTGTTACACGTCCTTCTCAAATGTATATATCAAAGGAAACTAAGCAACCATAAATAACTCTGACCAGAAACGAATAATCAAATTCCTGGCACATTGTACCCTTTTACGTGACGTCAGTATCGTCACCTTCATTTCAGGAAGGAAAAAGCAGGAAGCATCACATTCCCCGTGACGCCCAGTGCGGGTGCTAGGAACAGGGAATCGGCGTGGTCAGGTTTACTACCGAAGTATGGCAATGATCTTGCACGGTACCGGCATTGACTATTTGGAAACAAAGACTGAATAAATGCACACTCTCATACAGAACGCAGTCAAAGCTTTTGGAACCACCGTGAAGCTGTGCGTCAGTCAATTCATACCTAAGTAACAATTTTGATGTTGCAGGCTGCTGTGATACCTTATAAACCCAGGAAGAAGAGCAGAAGATTATTTCTCTGACTGATGTCTTCTGAGACCCACAGTACCCTAAGAAAGAAACAAAGTTCTCTCCAACTCTTTCCCACTAAGAGGTCAAGGGTATGAAAGACTTTCTGGAACTGTTAGTTCAGCTAGGAAACGTTTGACCTTGTCCTCATGAACTCCTTGTTCTGTTGTTCTCACATTTTAAAGAAAATATTTGCTTTTCCTAAATAAGTCCAAAAACAAATGGTTTATTGACCTGTTTAACTAACTAGTAAACTTAGTGAGGAAACCATTAAAAAAAAAAGAAGAAGAAGAACACTTGAACAAGTAGTGAAGATTGTTAGGTGGGAATTACCCCTTCGAAACCCTTGCCGCATTCACGCGAGTATGAAGAAGTCACCGCCCGAGTACAGGAAACCACAGTCCCACAGGAGCCCCGTCCTCGCCGTCCCCAAGGCCCCAGGGCCTCAGACCCCCGTCAGTCGGCTGCTGCAAGTACACGGCGACCCCCGCTGATCCGTCCAGGGTGGGCCACTGCCTCACGCCCGTGAGTCTGTTTCTTGGATTTCCTCACGTACCTGGGACAAAATGAACCCAGTCCCTTCCAGGTGACCAACACTGTAATGCGTAAACTAAAACACGGCCCACAGTCATATTTTCTCATTTGTGGAAAGACTGACCTGTGCTGACCCAGGAGAAAAAAGGCTGATGTGTTGAGGGGGAAAGTAGAATTGAAAGAGAAGGAACCCTGAGCACCTTTCAGTCTTCAAATCCAGGGTCTCCTACGGGTGTGATGCCTTCAAGTCCTTGAATGGTTTTTGTGTTCTGCTTCCCCTCGTGACCTGTTAGATAACCCAGCACGGCTGCAAAACACTCTCCTTTCAATTTAACGCATTTGCAAGTACAGATTTTGTTGAAGTGCCTGAGAAACTTTAAATGGTTTTGAAATACAAAGTTCAGCTTTTGTTCTCATCTCTTTACTGTAGAGCCCAGGCCGAGGGAACAGCCACCGTCTCCATATTGCCGGTCATGGTGGCAGAGGGAAAGAGACCGTGGGAAGGCCTCACCTTGTTTAGCACTTGGGGGTCAGAAACAGTCCCGGACCACCCAGCTACCAAGCGGCTGCAAGCGCAGAGTGAGAGCGGGGAGCGCTGGGGAAATACCTCTCATGCCCAGCACACCCGCCCTCAGGGCTGCCAGCTGGGAGCTGGGATTATTTCTGTCCACTACACTGTGGACCGGAGCCAGAGAAATCGCCTGCGCTGCTCACGTTGTTGTGGGCCACGAGGTTCAGCCCCTCAACCATCCGGTCACTTTTGCTCAGGAACTCCGAACTAAGGTTTGCTAACTTAAAAAATAAGATGGTTTCTGCTGCTTCTCCAAGAAAACACCAGACGGCCGGGAACGCCAGAGCTGCAGCAGGAGCCTGGGGTGGGAAGCCCCTGGGATGGAGTCCAGGGCTCCCTCGGAGCCTTCCTGAGGGCGCCCAGGCTGGAATCGGGGAGGGATCAGAGTGGGTCTGGGTAGGGCAGAGGCTGGGAGATCAAGAAGGCGAGGGTGAAGACGAGGAGTGGACCCCGTCACCACACTGGGCCCCCTGGTGAAGGACACAAAGATCAAGTCCCTGGAGCGGATCTACACCTTCTCCCTGCCCATCAGAGAATCTGAGATCACGGACTCTTCCTGGGCGCATCCCTCAAGGTTGAGGTTTTGAAGATCAGGCCTACATGAAAGCAGACCGTGCTGCCCAGCGGACCAAGTTCAAGATGTTTGTTGCCATCGGGATTACAGTGGACATGTCGGGCTGGGTGTTAAGTGCTCCAAGGTGGTAACCATTACACCCATGGGGCCACCATCCTGGCTGAGCTTTCCATGTGGCAAGCCTACCAGGGGAACAAGATCCGCCCACCCAACGCTGTCCCAGGCAAGGTGACCGGCCGCTATGGCTCTGCCAGGACGCCTCACTGTGCCCCCAGAGGTATGGTCTCAGCCCGTGTGCCCGAGAAGCTCCTGATGATGGCCGGCGCTGACGACCGCTATACTTCAGCCAGGGGCGGCACTGTCACACGGGGCAACTTTGCCAGGGCTGCCTTCAACGCCGTTTCCAAGACCTACAGCTGTGTCACCCCTGACCCCTAGAAAGAGACCATGTTCACCAAGGATCCCTATCAGGGATTCACTGACCATCTTGTAAAGAAGACCCACACCAGGCTCCTGCCGTGGCCACCACATAGTTTTATACAAGAAAAATAAGGTGACTTTATGAATAAATAGTTTTAAGTTATGAGTTTTCTGTTTATTTGAGTGAAGCTAGTGATAAGGTTAAATGTGAAAGGAAATTGTTTCATTAGTTTTTGTGTTCTGTTGCTAAAGTGTTTAACATGTAGACAACACGTGGATGCTAAGGCTGAAAATTATGTAAGACACACAATTACCATTATTTTGGAATCTGGAAGACAAGAAGCAACTGTCCATCCACTCAGCCAATCCACATTAGATGTAAAATGTGAAAAAAAATAAAACTTTGTGTTTAAAAACATTTTGAAGTCTTTGTTACTTCAACAAAATGTACACTTTCTAGCGGATTCGGAAACTGAAGCTATTATCGGAGGCTGGAAGAATGCTAACAGTGTCGAAATATCTAATGAAAGTGCTGCCAATTACAACTGGGAAGGCAAATGAGCTCCCTCATTAGAGGGAGAAAATGCTAGAAGAAAGATGTTAGTCGGGAGACCTTGATGGCTCAGGCCCTTAAGTGTCCAACTCTTAATTTCGACTCCGGTTATGATCTCAGGGTCATGGGATCAAGCCCCACACTGGGCTCCGTGCTGGGTGTAGAGCCTGTTTGGGATTCTCTCTCTTTCTCCTTCTGCCTCTCCACCACAACCACCAGCTTCTCTCCCCTCCTCCACCCGTCTCTCTCTCAACAACAACAACAACAACAACAACAAAGGCTGTTCGTGGCACGTGCTTATTCAGCAGGCTGAACTTGACAAGGCACAAGGAAAAGATAAGCCCAGAGAAAGAAACAGAGGATGTCCAGCCATTTGGGTGTGGTAGGGCTAGAAAAAGTACATTTCATTATGCTAAGCAGTAAAATATAAAACTGTGAGGATCTTTGAACCAACTAAAATTCAGCCTTGAGTAAAGGACAGGATCAAGGGTGTGACCACAGCACCTGTCGGTCGAGCCTGCAAACGAAATAAGGTGTGTTGGAGCAGAGACTCATGTGATCTCAGGGCTCCCCGTATACACCTGCCGCTGAGCAGAATGGTTCGGAGAGAAGAGAGTAGACGTGTGCTTCTCCCGCCGGAGCCTGCAAGACTGAGACGCTCACGTGATCTAGAACGTCATGAGATCAAGCGTGAAAGTATCCAGATGTACGGAGTGTCTGGGCAAGAACTGCAGGTGTGGTGATCGGCACGGAGAACCGAGCTGGGGCAGATGGGTAAGGATCTCGGGGAGTTTCTGAAGCGTCACATCGCTGAAGAAACCATGAGCCTGGACCAAGAACGTTTACGGTATTTGAAGTTCGAAATTCACTTGGATCCCACCAGCCTATGACTGAGAAAGCTGCTCCGATCTCGAGAAGCACACGTTCTGAATACCATTTCAGGATGATAGATGAGAAAGATCTCCCAAGAGGTGGAGAAGCCCAGGAGACCATCAGGCTGGGGAACTACTCCAAGGGTACAGGCCAATCGAGAAGCGCTTCCCACTCCCAGAGTGGAGGCCATCACAGCATCTGCTGGGGCAGGGTTCAGATTACTACAGACCAATGACCGGAGATCCTCTCCTTCTTTTCACTCAGGAACCTGTATCCTCCTGCAGGATATGGAACACGGGGATGGGAGCATGTAGCGGGTTGAATGGTTGTCCCCAAAAGATAGGCCCACATTCTAATCCCCAGAACCCGCGAACATGACCTTATTTGTGAAAAAAAGATCTCTGTATCAAAGAAAAATAAAAAATAACTGACAGCTTGAGCCGAGGGGGACAAAGACAGGAAACAATGAGAGAAGGCTGTGGGACTCCCAAAATTCTATGGTCCGGAACTGGGTTGCTAGAGCTACTCACTGCAATCAGGTCACCCCACAAAAAAGGAAAGACAGCTCCAAGGACAGAACCGTAACAGGTGGCACAGAGACCCGTCGAGCCACCATGGGCCCAGAGGGGGGAGTCTTGCCACAAAGGGTTAGTCTCTGCGTTGGACCCAACAGGATTTCCCCTGCTGGATTTAGACTGTGCTCGGGACCCGTGACGTCTTCATTTTCTCCAGTTCCTTTTAGAACGGGAATGGCCATCCTCTACCTATCACACCTTTGTGTCTGGCGAGCATGTAACTTGTTTTCTGGCTTCATGAGTTCTTAAAGAGAGGAGTTTTCTCCCCCAGGATGAAGCATACTCCACGTCATTCATAAACACATTGAAAGGATTCGGGTCACAACAGTGGGGATTTTTTGAACTGATGACATTTGGATTGGTTTGGGACTTAGAGCTGATGCTGTTGTTATGGGCAAAATGTTGGAAAGTCTGGGGTCAGTTGAATGTACTTTGCTTGTGGACGGATGTGTGTTTTGGCCAGAGGAAAAGAGTGAGCTGCCTTCGATGTCCTAAAAGCTGTGTCCGTAAGCTAGTCCCTCAAACTGTGAACGTGACTGTCTTCCGGAGGAAGACTCTGCGGACGTAATAAGACTCTCGGAAGAAGAGGGTCTTGGGTTACCGGCTGGGCCCTAAACCAACGACTGCGTCGCACACAGATGGCCGGGGAGATGCCACGTGGAGACGGAGGTGGAGAACGGAGTGGCCGAGTCACAGGCTGAGGCCTGCAGACGCCAGACACCGGAGGAGGCGAGGAGAAAGCCTCCCCCTCCCCTGAGTCTCTGGAGGAGCACAGCCCTCCTGACACCTTGATTTCAAACTTCCAGTCTCCAGAACTGTGAGACACAATAACTCTCTATTGTTTCAAGCCACCAGTTATTGGTAACTTGTTGTGACGACCACAGGAAACTAATACAGGACATAAGACCTGCCTTCTAATTTCGTCCCGAGAGCCGCACATCACACCACCAGGCATGACCGTCGAACACAGGGACTGCCTCGCATCACGCACAGCCCCCAGACCTTCAGCTAGTGACTAAGCCCATGTCTATGCAGCGTTTGGGGCTTGTCTCCCGGGGGTGGCACGAGAGTACTTTGTCTGTGGGAGGGAAGGCGTGCCGAATGTTTCTGAGCCAGAAGAGTGCGCTGTGCCAGTCGTCAGTGTTAGTACCAAGGTTTCCCTGTGCCTCGGTTTCCAGCAAGTGGTAGGAGCTCATTTCTCAGCTCCCCTAGAGTTGGACGAGGTCAGACCGTAAGTAGTCCTGATCGGCGAGCTGGGACCAGAAATGACATGTCACTCTCTCGGCCCGAGTCCCCGAGCGGGAGATGAGAAGTTGGCTCCCAGCTCTGCATCTGCGAGGGAACATCAGTGTCCCCGACAGAAGACAACGGGGCTTGCTTTGCTCTCACTGCTGCAACACGACATCCTTCCTGTCTTGAAGACTCAAAAATTCAGAGGGTGCCTACTGTGGACGGGTAGGTGGCGGCTAGAAGGACAAACAAAAAAGCCCTTCGTCTTTTCAAGTGATTTACGATCCGGTAAAAATGCAGAGTCAGGAGGAGCAGCAGCGTGCCCAGGGGACCAGGCATTAGATTCAGACCTCCTGAATCAGACTCTCGGCAGAAGTGCAAGGGGCTGTCGCTGGGCACCGGCGTAGCTGATCGGGGGCCACTCGTGCCGTCACAGAAGCTCATGTCTAGACACGCTGCTCAGGACCGATTATTATCAAATGCTTTTGGTCACAGGACTCCTTCAGGTGGTGTCCTGTGGAAGCTTGGGAGTGGACCGCAACGGGGGGTCTTCCCTACCCAGGTGGTGTGGATCCCGGAGCCCCAGCCTCATCCTGGGCCTGACCCAAGGGACCCCAAGAGGCTGCAGAGAGTTGTTTGTAGAAAGGACTAACAGAACAGGAGAAACCCAGTCAGGGTGGAGTGTGCCGTCGGGGGCGTTCAGAAGAAAGTTCAAGCACGTGGGACCAGACCAAAGAAGGCTTTGGGGGACGGCGGGGGGGGCACCTTTGCGACGAGCTCTTCGTGCCTGGAAGGGCTTCACACGGGAGCAGTCGGGGGCGAGTGGGTGACGGGGAGAACCAGTCTCCTCCTTGTGACCGTGCGTTTAGGGTCCTCACGGCCGCTGAGAACCTTATGACCGTGCGTTTAGGGTCCGCACAGCCGCTGAGAACCTTATGACTGTGCGTTTAGGGTCCGCACAGCCGCTGAGAACCTTATGACCGTGCGTTTAGGGTCCGCACAGCCGCTGAGAACCTTATGACCGTGCGTTTAGGGTCCGCACAGCCGCTGAGAAGCCGCCAGACCCCAGCTCCACAGGCACAGACTTGGTCTTCTCCAGCGCTGGGTTCTCAGCGCCTGAGAGAGCGGAGCTGCCGGCAACACGCGTTGAGCAAATGATGCCGTCCCCCAAGGCCGCCCCCCTTGGGCCGCCGGCAGCTGGACAGGGGAGGGGCGGCGCCGGCCCCTCCGACGGGATGGTGGCCCTGCCGGCATCATCACTTCAGTGCAGCAATACGGACTTCGGACTTGAGACTGGCCTCAAGAACGGTGACAGATTAACGTCCGTGACTGTTTCAGGAAACCAGGCGTGTGCGTCTGTCACAGAAACTGACGCGAAGCCCCGGGGGACTCCGTGACTCGGCTAAGGACTCACGGCTGAAGGAGACAAACCGTACCCCCTGGTCTCCGTGGCGCTCCTTCCACTGCTCTCCATACGGCACTTGGACGGACGGGATTTTTATTAGAGACCCTAGGGCTGAGGTGCAGCGGGGGTGAGAGGGGCAGTGACGGGCGCACCGGGAATGACCACTCCGGCACGTCCCGGCTCCGCGGACACTTGCTGGCTTTTAGGACCGCAGCTCCACAGTGCAGCTTCACACCGAGGACCCCAGTTTCTCGGGTTTCTAGGACACTGAACTGGCATCCACTTCTCCAGCCAAGCACACGCGTCAGCCCACAGTGGAGAGCGCTGCCGGCCAAAGCTCGAGGAGGCTGCTGCTTTTTCTCTGCTCCAAGTTTGCAAGCAGGTCAGCATGTTTTCCAGCAGAAGCGATTCTGGAGTTTGGCACACAAAATCTGTGGAGATGAATGGCCATTTTAGGCTGGAGCCTAACTAACTGGCTAAAATGGTGAACATGGCAGAGAGCCGTGGTCTGCTGTTGCGGGGCCCCCTGAGCGCCCCTGCACCCAGCAATCACCGAGCTGTGGGCTCCCCAGCCAGTCCGGGCTCTTTCCAATCCACAAGGAGACCAGGACACATTCCATTAAAAAGCTCAGAATCTCAGAGACCCTGATTGGAATTTCAAGCTTCTCACCCCCAGGGGAGTCTGAGGAAAAGGGAAATCACCAGCTTGGCCCAGGAGTGCCGTGGTGCATACCAATGAGGGAACAGCTCGAACCCCAGGCTCCAAACCCTTGTATCTCTGCACACAGGACTCGGCGACACGAGGTGACGGAGGGCGAGAGCGCTGGTCAGGGGAACTGAGGTCAGCCCCGACTCTCCGAAACCTGCTCGGCAGCTCACTTGGGCACATCTGCACCTCAACTTGAAACGGCAAAATTAGGGTCTTCCAAGCTCTTCCTAGCGAACACTCACGCACTGTTGATGGAAACGTAAATAGGTTTGGCCTCTGTGGAAAACAGTAGGGAGGTTCTTTAAAAAACTAAAAATAGGGCTATCCTATGATCAGAAATCGCTCTTCTAGGTATATACCCAAAGGAAGTGAAAACAGGATATTGAAAAGATTCTCTTCTCCATGTTTACTGCAGCATCATTCACAACAGCTAAAATACAGAAACAACCTAAGTGCCCATCGGCAGAAAAATGGATAAAGAAGTGATGCGCGTGCACATACGCACACACACTTGCACACGTGCACACACACACACGCGCACACACGCATGCGCACATTCACACGCACGCGCTCAAACACACACTCGCACATGTGCGCGCGCACGTACGCACGCATGCTCTCACACACGCACACACGCGGGCGCGTACACACACGCGCACACTCACGCACACACGTGCACGCTCACACACACGCACATGCTCACAGAAATATTAGGCAACCCTGAGAAAGATGGAAGCCCTGCCATCCGGGGTGAAGCGCAGTGACCCTGAGGGCATTCTGCTAAGTGAAATAAGTCAGATACAGAAAGACAAAGGCTGCAGAGCTTCTCTTATATGTGGAATCTAAAGGGAAAAGAAAAAAAATGAAACTCCTAGAAAGAGAGTAGGAAAGTGGTTGCCAGGAACCAGGGCAGGGAAAATAAACGATGTTGGTACACACGTTCAGCTGGAAGATGAAAAGGTCTGTACCCCTGAAACTAATAAAACACTGTCTGGCCACAGTATTTCATAAATTTTTTAAAAGATAAGGACTGAGGATGTCAGGTAGAACATGGAACTGTAGCTGGTCACACTGATAACAGATCTGCTAAGGGAGCAGAACTTACTATTCTCACACGAAAATACGTATGTGAGACGGCCAATGTGTTATACAACCACCGGGGGAGGGACCTTTCACAATGTGTATGTATATCAAGTTACCCGGATCGTGATACACACTTTAAATATCCTACCACTTTATTTGTCAATTATACCTCCATAAAGCTGAGCTTTTTTTTTTTTAAAGAAAAATTTAAGAAATGAGAAAAAAGTTCCTCCTTGGCTCTAACAACCAGGGTTCTACATCCAGGTAACTAACCTCGCCTGGACCCCGACATCCGAGCAGACGCCCACCCACAGCCATCCGCCTCGAATCCGTCCCCCAGGCCTCGTGGGCATGGGGTGGGCGGGGGCGGGACTGTCGTGTGTGCGACTGCAGCACCCAGACGCGGTATTTCTGAGTCGTGTGAAGGCATGTGCGCTTGTTACTTCCCGGCAGAGCTCGGCGGCCGTGAGTGTCAGCCAGCCACCGCTTTTAGACGTATCTGCTCTGTGGGAACACAGAAGAGACATCAGTATTGGGTAAAAGCCTTGGGCTCTTTACAGAGGTCAAGAATGACCATCTAGAAGGCCTTGCTTTCCTAAAGTGATAAAACTTTAAATTCTGTATCCCCCACCCTCCCAAATAGTAAGGAAATTCTCAGCAAATGCAGTTTTGTATGGGAAAAACAAGTAAACAAGAAAGCATAAAATCCCATGTGACCAACAGGAAACGAGAGCTTGCCGATCCCAAATGTCCACTTTACTAAGTCAGCAAGTGAATCTTGGTCTGCAAGGGGAGACTTTCCAGCTCTTCAGGGTGGGCGGAAGACATTCTGGATCTGAACCCCAGGTCTTCCGTGTAAAGGAGAGACAGAGGGCGGGATAATTTTCTCAGACTCAGTCTTTGTAAAATGGGGGATAATAAAGATTTCCTCACAGCACTGTCAGGATCCAAAGGCGAAAAGCAACGTAACGGGCCTTCCGCAGTGCGGGGGAGCCACGTTCTCAGGAACCGGGAGCCGGCTTTGCTGAAGACGGGGGCGGCATGGGTAGTGCCGGTAAATGGAAGTGTTTACTGGACTCCTTCAAGGGGTTTGGCTAAAAAGGGAAGGAGAAGAGACGGGGCACGGGGAAGCGTGGAGGCTGACGGTGTGGCTGACGCTGCCTTGCCGTTGGCCTGTGGGACGGTGACGGTGTTTTTGTTCCAATGAGAAGTGGTGGAGTAAGGTCACAGGGGTCAGGAGGGATGGAATCCGGGAGGTTTAGCAGTTTTCCAGTGAAATATGGGGGCCGGAGGGACGCGGGAGCATTAGATGAGAAGAAGCTGGCTTGGCAGAGGAAGATGGCCAAAGTGCGGGTGCCCTTGCCCGACGGCCACAGTGCACCCCAAGAGCTGAAGCCCGTGTATCTCTGGGGGGGCAGGGGCAGTTGCAGGCCCGAGGAGAGTCACCGCTCTGGAAGCTGGTAGAATGACTCAAAACAGCACCAAAAAACGTGTTTGCTTGTCTCTCCCCAGAAAGCTCACCCAGGACACGTGAAAGACTTGCCAGGTAAAACCAAAGACCCAGCAGAAGTTGCCAACTGAATGTATAGGACACGATTCCATAAAATTATTAACTTTCTCCTGGCAGAGAAAGAAGGAAAGCAGCCTTGGCAGCCCCGTGTGTGAGTATAGGACCTGGGTCATGGGGTCTGGCCCAGGGACTCGAACAGCACACTGTCCTGTGCGTGCTTCTCCAGGGAGCGGCTCAGTGTGGACGGCGTTCAGAACCCGCGAGTCTAGGCCTCCATAAAGTGGGAATCTTAATGCCAATAACAAGACAGTTTTTGTTCATCACTCTTACTGCCTTAATCCACCAAAAAATCTTAAAAAGGGGGTTTGTGTTGGCTGTTCACACAAGTTTAAAATGATATTTTAAATCTCCCTATCTCACACCTGTCTTCCCTGCGTCCTCTTGTCCGTGAATGACATCACCGCTGGCCAAGTGCAGGTTCCCTGGGCTGCGCTCTGCCACTCCTCCCTGCCGCCTCCAACCCAACCCTGTCCTGCTCCCTCCACGACTGAAACAGCAGCCGATGTACTGCTTCTCGCCATCCCCTACTCCGGGGCTTGCCAGACTGTTTCCGTGAGGGCCACACGCGGTCCCCAGGCCATCGTCCGCCTCACTGTGTGGCCCCTGAGCGTGTCCCGTCTCCGTCTGTCTGCCTTCTACGGTCTCTCCCTGGTCTGACTCTTGCTCCCCTGTGGCCCGTCCTTACAGTCGGAAGAATGACCCTTTGAAACAAAAACCAGATTATCTTGCTTTAAAGTCACGCAGTGGCTTCCTGTTGGCTAGAACAAAGCGGTCTCCTGGCTCTAAATCCCGCTGCCGCCATTTCTTAGTTGAGCGACCTTGGAAAAGTTACTTAACTCTGAGTTTTGGGTAATGAACCTGGACAGGGAAGATAGTAATTCTTACCTGGGGGATTTGTTAAGAAGATAAAATGAAAAAAATAGGGCGCCTGGGTGGCTCAGTGGGTTAAGCCGCTGCCTTCGGCTCAGGTCATGATCTCAGGGTCCTGGGATCGAGTCCCGCATCAGGCTCTCTGCTCAGCAGGGAGCCTGCTTCCTCCTCTCTCTGCCTGCCTCTCTGCCTACTTGTGATCTCTCTCTGTCCAATAAATAAATAAAATCTAAAAAAAAAAAAAAATAATAATAATAAATAAATAAAATGAAAAAAATACTTGTAAAAAACACCCGGCCCCACGCCCAGCTCACAGGAGGAACAGAGAAACTTTGGTTGCCTTTTCTGTAATTTATAGCGGGCAGGAGAGCAACCGCCACTTCTGTTCCGGAGGGAGAAGGGCCCCAAAGAGACCGTCCCTCACGAACCTGTGAGCTCACGTCAGCCGAGGGGGGACGTCAGCCGAGGGGGGACGTCAGCCGGGGGACGATGGCCAGGGCGGGGGCCTGCCGCTTCCTCAGGGCAAGCCCGCAGGAGGACGTGCCCTCGGAGGGAGAGAGCAAATGGACCCGTTCCCAGGTGTCCCCGCACGTGTGGTTTCACACGTACACTTTGCCCCTCGCCAGAACAAGTTGGGAGACCTCCTGCCCCACCTCCTACCCCAACATCCACTGGCTCACCCCGTCTGTGGAGCCGGAGGCACTTTCAGCATCCAGGCCTTGTTCAGGCACAAAGTCTGCGTAGACGCGTGGGACAGGGAAGCGCCAAGCAAGGCACACGCGCCGCAGGGGAGCTGCGGGTTGTACCAGCCCTGGTGTTCCGCGTGGGCGCACGGGAGTGTCGTCGCCACACTGGAGGCTGCGGCTGGGCATGCGATTAGCTGCTGGTGCGAGAATGTTCTCTTTGTTTCTCTGACCCCCTTGTCCGAGAGGAATCTAATTACTCCTGATGAGTTTCTAACCTTACATACTTAGTGGAATTAAAAACAGGGACCTCAGTGTGTGCCGAATCAGAGGCATCGAACGACTGCATCCTAGAACAGCATTCTCTGGTCCACGGACGGAGTGTGACTGCCTTAAAGACATCTCATCTGAGTCCACCATGGGACCAAAGGTAACAAACTCTGGGCTGGGCTCAGAGGTCCACGACGCGTTGTCATTGTCAGTGGCGGGTCAGTGGGGCCCGCGCTGCCCTGAGGACAGCATACTCGCTTGGTTGTCCCTATTAGGAGCCTGGAGCGTGGCCAAGCAGCAGCCTCTCACCAGGAACCGAGGGCTGAGACTACTGGTGTCCGGTTAGAGACGCAGAGCGTCGGATCTGAGGAAGCAACAACGGCCGCAGGGCTCGCACCCCGGCTGCCCCGTTGCAGAGAGAGTAGGGCCAGCAGCCTGCAGTGAATGTCTTACAGAAATCACCCCAAAACACCCCACCGGGTCCTCTCCTCTCATTATGTCTGCACAGAGCTAAGTAAAGAAGGTTGTTGAATGAATCATCCCAAGAAGCTACTTGGGAAGAGAGACCGGAGTAACGGTTTCTGAAGGGTCCAGAGTTTTCACTGCCTTGATGAGAAAATGAGAAAAGAAGTGCCTAGGAAGAACCGTCTTTGCTGTAGGAAGAACCGTCTTTGCTGTAGGAAGAACCGTCTTTGCTGTAGGAAGACCATAAAACTGGGGGAGGGGGGTTAAGCCTGCTTTGGGGGGTTATCTACAAAACAGATAGCACTGGTATTGCACAAAGACCTCTGTGCTGAGGCTGGCGGCCTCAGTGTCATGACCTTGTCTTCTCCTCTGCTAAGATCAGGGCTGGCCAAGGCCTTCTACGATTCTCCTAAAGGCCCTGACTCAGCCATTCACAGATCTCTAAACCGTATTTCCTCTTAAATCTTTAAACCACTGTTTCTGATACTCTCCCGAGGTGAGAGGACAAGACAAAAAGGATGAAGAACTTCGCTGTTTGCTTCACGCGCTTCCGTCAGGCAACGATCCCGCGTGAGCCGAAGCTCAAACAATGCAGACCTAAGTCCCTCCTCCCCCAGCCTCCCAGTGGCCCATGTTCTTCCTCTGAGAAACCCAGGAAATCTCAGAGGTGCTCACGTCATGGGCTCCAGACTCCCCATGACAACCACCCAGACTGTGTTTTAAAAATGCAGATTCCTGGCCCTGAAATACAGTTCTCAGGTTGGGCCTACGAATGTACATTTCAGCAGGTTCCCCAGATGGTTCCTTTTTGACGCGCTGTTGGATGCATGGCTTCCATGCTACTTACGTGTGAGCTCCGACACTCACATATTACATGAGGGTGTGAAGCAGAATGAGGAGCCCCATAAACCCACTGCCGTCTTGAGACTAGAAATTACCAGCGCCCAGGTGTCCGCTATACTCTCCCTCCCTGTGCCCTTCCACTGTCTCTCCGACTAAAGAGGCAGCAGCATCCTGAATGGGGAGTTCAAGATTCCCTGTGTGCGTGTGTGTACATGTATGTAATATTCTTATGATATACATTACTATGGGAGTGGTCCCATAATATCATATCATGTGGGGGGAATGCCTGTGTTTCCGTGTGCGTGTACATAATACGCACACACACTGCTTATTTCGGCCAGTTACATGTGCAGGACTCACAAAGGCTCTGCAAACCCTGCGGCGCATTCGTGTGGAGCTGCTCTCACTGGCACTGTGGCCAGTGCCGGACCACCACACGCTTACCCATTCTCTGCTAATGGGTTATCGTCCTGGTGTCCAGTTCTTTACTTTGACAACGACACTACCCGGGACATCCTTCCCCATGTCTCCTCTGCCGTGCGTGCCTAGGGCCGCAGTTGCTGGGTCACAGATGGCGAGGCTGGGGCCAGGTGCTTCCTGCAGGCCAGTCCCAGGGCCCGGCCCTAGACTCCTGCTGTTTGAGGTCTGCACCACTATCTGCTTTTACCAGACTCCAGAATTTTAGTGCATGCGTTTTTTCTAGAGATTTTATTTATTTATTGGCGAGGGAGAGAGCACAAGCAGAGAGCAGGGCAGAGGGAGAGGCAGAAGCAGACTCCCAGGGAGCAGGGAGCCCGATGTGCGGCTCCAACTCAGGACCCCAGGACCACGATCTGAGCCAGAGGCCGATGCTTAACAGGTGCTCGGCAGGCATTTATTTTTGAGGCTTAGAGAAATATTCTGGCTTAAAATGTTGGTGAAAGTGAGGTATACCTTTTGAAAAAAAAGCTGAATAATTTGCCGTCATTGACTTCACACTTGAAGCCTCAAGGCCTTCTCTCCCCTGCTCAGACCCTCCCTGCATCACCCCTTCCTACTGTGGTTCTTCTCTGCCTCCCCAGCGCTGAGCCATGCCCCTCCCCGACGACTCTCCCCTCTCTCCTGCCTCTCTGACCTCGCTGATCTCCTCTTGCCCTTCCGGGCTGCCTGGGTGGGAATCCCGGCCCTTCTGCTCCCCGCCGTGTGCCTACAGACAAACTCCCTACCCTTGCTGGGTCACTGTTACCTTCACTCTCCCCCACCTGCTGCACCGAGCATTTGAGGTCAGGCGCCCGGCACAGGCCTGGCACGTGTTCGGGGCTCACTAATGCTGGGGACCCTCGGTGCCTCCGCCTCAAGTCTGCTGGGCAGCAGGCTCGGAGAGCCACGTGCAGCAGGTTTCCTGGGGAGTGTCTCCGATGCCAGCGCTTTGCAGGGCTGTCGGAAGCAGAGCGGGCAGAGAAGCTCGCCACAGGACAACAACGGTCTCAGCCAGTCCTGCCAGAACTCTGCAGCTGGACGGCCTTTCAGAGCTCCCCCAGACCACGGCCCGAGGTCAGGTCTGTTGTCCCCTGCATCCACCAGTCCCTGGGTGTCAGTGGCCTGGAGGAGGCACAGCTGGGCAAGGCAGCTCTCTTCTGTTTGGAAGGCAGATGCCGGAGACGGCTCCAGCAGACGGTGCTCGGCTGCGAAGCTCCCGGCTGCGGAGAGACAGGGCTTCCGTCCTAGAGGGAGCTGGGTCAGCCGTCCACCGCAGTACCCACTATATTTCTTCTGTATTTTCTTCCGTGGAAACTACTCATGTTAGTTCTTGCTTTTAAACTGTATTCGACTTTTTTCTCCTCTGTCACAGGTTGCCATACGGTATCAAAAAACCGGATGTCAATTTTGGGGACAAAAAGAGTATAATTAATTTGGCATTTTAGGAACTGAAATCAGTTGCAGGTTGACAGCTATTTTGAAGTTGGTGGTTATTGTATGGAATTAGTCGAAGTCTCCCATGCTGTGTGTCTACGCTGTATTCATCGGGAAAACATAGAGGCCTTCGGCAAAGCTGCCCTTTACTGATGTTAAGCTACATCAGTCTCCAGTGTGTCTTCTCCGTCAACCCCCCCAAGCACCTCAGCAAAGAAAAGGAGGGACTGCTGGCAGCCCATGTTCTATACCTGTCAAAGGGCTGAAGTTTACCTACCTCGAAAGACTCTGTGGGGGAAAGGTACAAAAAGAAAGTCCAATAGAGAAGGGACTACATTCGGTACAAGGTGTTAAATCATCAAGCATGTGACAGCCCTGCCTTTGTTGCACATTTTTTTTTTAAAGATTTTATTTATTTATTTGACAGAGAGAAATCACAAGTAGTCGAAGAGGCAGGCAGAGAGAGAGAGACGGAAGCAGGCTCCCTGCTGAGCAGAGAGCCTGATGCGGGACTCGATCCCAGGACCCTGAGATCATGACCTGAGCTGAAGGCAGCGGCTTAACCCACTGAGCCACCCAGGCGCCCCTGTTGCACATTTTTAAAGAAGAACTTAAAAATCTTGGCAATCCTAAAAATCCTCAAAACCGTCATGACCACCAGCACGGGTGGCGACTGCCGAGGCCCCTCCGTGTCGAGAACTTTCAACCACAGACTCATGTACTCAGCCTCGTCCGTGAAGGGAAAACCCGGATGAACTGTCTTTAAGGAGAGGGCGGTTTGGACTCACAGCAGGTGGCTGGGGTACCGAATGCCGAGTGGGTACCGGCTGCTTGTAACCCAATTCACCCTGTTCGCTCGCGTTTTGCGCTTCCTAAAAGCTGATCAATAAAAATGGACTTTGGGTTTTCGTGTGTGATCACAGGCAATACTGGGACATACTCTGATCCCAGACATGCCCGGCAGACTCTGGCTTTCAGTGATCTCTACTGTACCGGATGCCGAGCCTGAAAATAGCAGGAGGCAGAGAGTGAGTCCTCCTCCACAAGAAGAGAGCAGGGAGCCTGTGCGTGGAGGGTGGGAGCAAGTCAGTAAGGCTGCAGGTCTTCCAAAGACTTCCTTCTACAAACCCCTGTGTGAATGGTGAAAAACAACCATGGGACGATTTCTCCTTCCTCTGTCTACATTAACAGGGTTTCTGGACATCACTTTCTCCTGTATTTTTTCTCTTTTCCCAATTTTCTCTTAAGTAGAGAACAAAAATAAACTCCTTTTTCAACAAAACACAACACGAGGAACTGACAGATCGGAGTTTTCTACCCAAGAGCCTGGAAGACCCCTTTACCTACCTAAGGAGCTTATACCGGCCTCGTGGACCGCTGTCCGCACCCTTGCTTCCTGTCACAGTCACAGCACTCGATTCTCCTCTTTCCTGTTCCTTCTCTTTGCAACTGAACCAGTCCAGCGTCTCTTTGCTAAGTCACAAGAGGATACAACCAAAGAAGAGGCAATCGATGCCGCCAAGTTGCTGAAAGGAGCCTCCCTTCGCCGGTGGTAACGCAGGTGCAGACGTGCTGTACGCAAGCAGCACAACTACGACCACATTTCAAGAACCTGCTGAATCGTGTTCTGTCCCCTGTGTGATGTCCTTGTGACCACTGGGATCCTTTCGTCTCCCTCGACCGGGGCAGAACTCTACCTGGACCACTTGTGTCTCACCAGACTACGCACGCTACCTTACGCGAAACCTGTCCTACGTTCAGACGTCACCTGCCGGCTCTGCTCTCCCATTCGGCCCCCGTCTCCACTCTGACAAACACCCGTAGGGACAACTGACAGTGACGGGCAACACCGTGCAGGGACGAGTGATGAGAGCTCTCCTAGAATTATTTGTTGTCTCTGCGACACGTGTCTTTCTGTGAAGACTCGGACAATTCTTCTTAAAGAAATAAATTAATCTTAAGCCTCACAACTGTCTGTCCATTACCATTTCACAACATAATCATGATAACCGTTCACGGGACAAGCCGGCCCGAGGTGGCCCACTTAGGAAGTGGGGGAGCTGGGGTCTGACCTCAGTCACTGACTCTAAAGGCCCCGCTTTCCCCACCACATGCTTTCTCTGTTATTTGCTAACAGTACACGAGAGAATGTAAATGAAGGGCCTTGCACATGCAGAGCTCACACGGACTTCTCTTCCGCTCCCCTGAATCGTAGAAGCAAGGCTACACGTGAGCCAGATGTCAGAAGAGACACAGGAAGCCCCAGATGCTTTATGAAGGCTTCGGTGGTCACTGGTTAGTGCAGGGACAGTGGGTGTTGCTTTCCCTCCTTAAACCAAGAATGTCTTTAACTTAGCTTGACGTCAGAGGTTAATTAAGGAATATCATAAGGGAAACAGGTATTCCTAAATATTTGTATTACTTGTTCTCAGGAGCTTTTCTTCAAGGCCAGGCTTAGTCCACTCCCCAGTGATGGTAGTGATCATGATTAACTTTACTAAGCATGCATTATGAACCAGCTACGTCTGAGACATTCTACTTACTGTATCCAACTTAACCTTTAAATAAAGTCCTATGGGATCAGTTGTATCATCCCTATCTTACATAAGCAAACCTTAGGACTCTATAAAGGTAAGTGTCTTGCCCAAAATCACAGGAGAAGCAGATAGTGAAGGTAGAATCAGAGCCAGATGTGCTTGAGACCAAAACCTTTCTTCTGTCTATGTTCCTCTCCTGAACCCTACGCTCCGCTGGCTCCGGCGGCACCTGCTGGGTGTGACACGTCAGGCGAGGCCACAGGGATATCAGACTAAGCGACACCGGTGGGACGCTGGCCCTCGCCAATTCTTCAGTCAGGCACCAAACCCATATGACAGACGTCAGCGAACGCTGAGTGAGGCAACAGAGGCATACGGAGTGTTAGGAGAACGTGATTATAAAGAAACATCTAACCTGGTTTAGAGACTCAACGAAAACTGTGCTGTGAAAGAAACATTTAATTTGAGCCTGAAGAATGAGTATGAAACAGCCAAACAAAGGAGAATGAGACACTATCGGGGCTAAAGCAACAGCATGATGGGAGCCTGGAAGCAAAAGTGATATGGCTCCTTGGAGGAACCGAGAGACCCGTGGACCCGGGGCCCAGGACCGCTCAATCACAGGCACTGACGGGAAGGAGTCGCTATCAGGGAACCAACGATGAAGAGTAAGTAGACACGGACCAAATCGCGCGCTCGTCAGCCACGTGAGGAAACCGGCTTTTATGCTACGGACATTCGGGTTTAGAGGAAGAGCAGTTAGGTGCTCAGAGGAAGGGTGAGAGTGGATAGAGGGAGCAATGGTCTGCTCGGGTATTGTACAAAATCACAGAAAAGGAGAAGACGTTTTTCTCAAGGGACCTGGACTTTAAGGAAGGCTCTAACAGTAGGTAATACTTCCTGAGACCCTCATGCCATCCACCCACTTCCAGATATTTACCGATCCCCTGCTTTGGCTCCTGGCCCTGTTTGGGGCACTGAGGAGCCAGCAGTGAGCAAAAATGCACCCAAAATGCCCATAGTCATGGCACTTTCATTTGAGATTTGAGTACCAGGCGCTAAGTACTTGACAGACATTAACTGGTGGAGCCTCCCCCCAGCCTACGACGTGGGCTTCCCGATTATTTAACCTCACAAAGATGCAGGTGCGGGTGCTCAGAGACTGCCCAAGGTCTGCCTGCAGGTCTGTCTGGTTCCAGAGCTGTGGGATGGATCAAGAGACAAGAACTCAGGGAGGGAAGCCTGAAGCGTGACACCTAGAGGGACTGTGGCAGTGGGAGCAACTGGGGGTCCCGCAGACACCGAACCCGCAAGCTTTCATTTTTCAGTCTTGCAAAAGGTGATCTTAAGTTTTCCATGACTGGGATGATGCTCAGCCCGTTAAACCTCCGACTCTTGGTTTTGGCTCACGTCATGACCTCAGGATCGTGATCTCAGGGTCATGGGATCAAGCCCCCCATCTGGCTCTGCGCCGGTGCGGAGTCAGCCTGTCCCTCTCCCTCTGTTCCCCCCCTTCTTTCTCTCTCTCTCCCTCTTTCTCAAATCAATAAATAAAATCTTTTTTTAAAAAAACTTTTAATCATCTTTTGTCTTGTTTTGCAACAAAACCATCACTGCCTTATAGTATTTCTTTCCATCAGTAAATTCCTTCTTCTGCTCGGTGGAAGACCACAGACTCCGCGGGCTGGCTCAGGTGCGGCACTGATGGTCGGGGCGCGGAGGGACAGGCTGGCCGGCAGGAGGTCAGCGCCCACAGCTGCGCACTGATTTTCCTCCCGTCCTGTTCTTTCTCTCCACTGAGGCTTCAATGAAGGAGACTTTGCTTTGCTTTAAAATCAGGAACCAGATTGCCTGTTTGTTCTCCCCACATCGTGAGCCCCTTCACGATCAATGCCTCTTAGGAAGCAGGATCAGGAAGGCAGCTTAGCATCGGCTTCTGGAAGAATGGATTTGGGACACTTCCCTCAAACTCCTAGTGACAGCGAATGCGGAATCAGACGACTATTGCGTCCATGAAGAGGCACGACCTGGTCTGGAAGAGGTTCCCCCTCCAATCCTCGGGCCCCTTCCTCCCCCCATCTTTTGCCCAGCTAAGTTGGTGTGGATTCCCTGACTTCGTTCGGGCCCTTTGGCCATGCCATGGGGTACTTGTGAGATGTTTTCAGTCTCAGATGAGCAAAAACCACTCCTTGGTTTGTAGCTAAGGAAATGGGAGGACTAAAAGGACAGACATTTCACCCATCCTTGCTGTGCCAGGGACAAAGCTGTCCCCTAATCTCATCCAAGTTCCCGTCCCCTGGCCTGGTCCCTCCCATTCAACCGTCAGCTCTCAGCCCCGGGTTTCCCTGAGCCCAGGGGGCGATTCTCTCCAGACCTTCGCTCTCACAGTCCGATTCCTTTCCTACACAACCCTTGGCCCTCCTGGTGTTCATGCGCGTGTTGTGAGATCCTGTCATCAACTCCGCGTCCTTCCTCACCAGACCATGACAGCAGAAGGGTTTTCCCTACGCCAGTGCTTGATGATAAGAAAAGCTCAAAAGTATTTGTTGAATAAATGAACGAAACCAGATTGTCAAAATGGGAGTTTATTTTCAAAAAAAAAAAAAGGAAAAGGCTTTAATTGGTCATAAGAAATGGACCAAACTCCATGGGTCAGGGATGGAAGAGGGTCTCCCACGAGAGTCTAAGGACAAGAGGTAAGGACTGGCCTTTAATACGATCGGACTTTCTCACGTTCCCATGTGTCCCTTATGGTCTCCCCTCACTTCGTGGGGACCAGGCTCTCCACTGTTCCCCTCCAAGCCAGGACAGGTCAACCTATGCTGCCAACCTCTGGGGAAAACCAATCTGATCAGTTAGCTCAGGCATCAGTAGGCATTTAGCACAGGATCAGGTGTCCAACAGCCATGGAAATCCTGAAAGTGACTGTAGAGAAAGTGTCCACGTAAACACCGCCCCGCTCTCAAGGGGCTCAGTACAGCAAGTGGGCTTTAAGTCCCAGTTGGTTAACTTGTAGCTGGTTGGCTACAGAGTGTCCCTTCGTTGGGAATACAAACCTGAAACTTATTGAACCTTCCTATCCAGCTGACGAGGGGATCCCTGGACAGCACCACGGCTTCATCTCTCAGCTTCCTGAATTCTGTGGCTCTTTGAACAGCCTCGGTTTAGCATTTAAGGTTAATGCCATTTTGTGTATAAATCTTTTACATCAAATTCAAGAACCATCTCCTCCTCACAAACGTCAGCGCTAGCTAGAGCTGTCTTTGCTTTGCCAAACGCCTGACTCTACACGACGAAGCTGCTGCCCACTCGTGGGTCAGTTGCTCGAGCTCACCGTCCACAGGACATGTCTAGGTTCCTGAGAGCTGTGGCGAGCCCCACTGACAAGGTTTGCTCCCAGGCAGGTCTTCTCTGCACCGGCGGTCCCTGCCAGTCTCGGCCCCCTCAGCAGCCGGACCCTCAGCTTTATGCCGCTGCCCACTGATGGCCGCACACCTTCGCCTCAACCCTAGCACCCAAAGCCTGTCGAGGAACCCAAACCGGACATCATCTTTCTTCCAGAGTCAACATCTCCATACTTTCTGGGGACTGGGCTCTTGAAGGGAACATGCTGGCATCCTTCTTGGGCAGACCAACCCACATACCATTTTTTCCAATTCTGCCTCTCCTATTCAGGTGGTACAGGGCCTGTTAAGAATCGGCTGGCCAAGCAGAAACCAGCTGAAGAATGGAAGGTCAATAACTTTCTTTCATGCAGAAACTACCGATTTTGGCAATTCTTGGACAGTCTCCGTTGACCTTGACTTCAGGGAGGGACGCCCCTCCCACGGGCTGGAAGGGCCAAGTCTCTCCAGGAACTGGGCATCCCAAGGTGACTCTTCGCTGCTCAGTCCTCAGACCTTACTATACTGGCATAGGGAGGAACAGAGGTTGGTAGGAGAGATGGGACCTGAGCTAGTACCTAGAAAATGATCTGACAGACCCTTGAATTTAGAATGTCCAGCACTTAGAACCCCCACCACCTTTTTTTCACCTTTGGGCTTTAGCACCAACTCTGAACTACAGAAAAGCTCACTCCATGTCTGGTCACATGGGCCATCAAAGGAAGATCACATAATGCATGTGGCCTTGAGTGAACCAGGTAACTAGTGGATCTGTCCATTCCCACGTTTATCTGTCCCTCTGTTCGTCCGTTCTCCACTCCCACTTCAGCCAAGAATAACGTTCCCCTTTCCATGGCTAATCCTTCTGCCAACCTGACTCCTCCTTCAGTGAGAAGAGAAATCTCCTTCCCCAGGATCCTTGACTTCGCCCTCCAGCTATAGCTAACGTACTCCCTCCGTCAGTGAGTTTTCAGGCGGGCCGACCTGCTAAATGAGCCGAGTGAGCTTCTCCTATCTCTCTCCACTCTGACCCCAATTCTCACACTGATCACCAGCTTCCTAATCCCATGCAACACTCAATCCTTTTCCATTTCACTTCAAATTCTGCTACTCATCAGAGACCCTTCCCTTGAAGGTCCCGTGACCTAACTACCAAATTCATTTTTCCCTTCAGTCTGTAGGAAACAACGGAGAAAAATGGATGTAAGTATAAAGGCTAAATGGGTCAAAGATGGGGCTGAGGGTTACGGTATTTCCCAAACCTCCCAGCTAAGTGGAGATGAGAACGGGAACAAAGGTAGGTCAGGAAGAAACAGGGACAGGCCCTAGGGAGGCGTCTGCCCGACCAGCTGGTGCCGGACTCGCGGATATGGCCAACAAATACGAGTGCGCGTGTGGGTCAGATGGGACGGCGGAATGAAGAGAAGAGCGTCCTTCCAAGCCCTCAGATTCTCTGGTTCCTGTAACTCCTCTGCTTCTGGAGAATATTACAGAGGTCAAAACAGGATGAGATGCCACTACTCTGGTGTCTAGTCATCATTCCACATATTTAAAAATCTAAGAACTTTATATCCTTGAATTTTTCCTCTTTACGGAAAACAGACGCAAGCAGTCCTTGACCAGTGTCTCCTAACGTGTGGCCATGATGTATCCCTATTTAGCAAGCCTCCTAAGGGCTGCCGTAATTCCTAGTGCCTAGAAAAGTCCCCGGCTCAGGCACTCCAAACTCCCTGTCCCATGAATAAAAGAATGAATGTTTCATACCAACATAGATACCGACCAGTGTTGCTGTTTTTTTGTTGTTTTGTTTTGTTTGGTAAAGTCTGAAAAAAAAAACAACAACTGGGTTAAATCGGAGGGAGAGACTAAGCAGAGAGACTGTGGACTCTGAAAAACAATCCGAGGGTTTGGAGGAAAGAGGATGGGGGATGGGAGAGCCCGGCGGGGGTGCGTATGCTGGAGCGCACGGACGGCGTGGAGCACTGGGTGTGCTGCATACACAATGAATTCTGGAACACTGAAAAGAAGTTAAAAAATAAAAAAATAATTTTTAAAAACATTTCTTTGCTGCAGAGCAGCTTACAATACAGGGCACTTCTCAAATGTTTTCAAACATAACACCATTTCTCCCCACACAGCCTCCCAATGTATACCTTTTGAGAAAACATTGCTAAATATTGCTGGTAGTGCAGTGCCAGGGCCAACACCCTTCCATCTCCAGTTCACCGCCCCTTCTCCCTCTGCAAGTGTTAAGGGGCCGGCCAGTCTCTGGAGATGACCGATTCTTCAGAAGTACACGAAACACAACTACACAAAAGCTAAAGCAGGTGAATTCGAACAGTTGACTAAGGCGCTATCAGAACAAGAGGGTTTACATGAACTGCCAAGCTGGAAGAACCAGATCTCCTTGTTTCACTCCAAATATCTATGTAATAACGCAGCCTTGGACAAGAGGCCACATACCATTGTCCTGCCCTTAGCGAACTGCCAGTTACCAGCGACCCCCAAGACGCTTCAGACCCTACTCCTGGAGACAGGCCTCGCCGACACTCTAAAGCCGCTGTTTCTCCATCAAAAGTTACCTAGACCCCCACCTATCTTTTAGGGTCTTGTCGTCAGCAATCTTACGCTTGTTGCTCTCCGCCCGCCCCCCGTTCCTTTTAAACTGTTTTCAGGAATCCCAGACACATTTCCTCACCAAAGAAAGGCAGTTTTGCAAGCTCCTTGAAGTAAAAATGGCCTCGATTCAAAAATAAATCTCATCTCTGAGTTTAATGTGTGAGTCTGAGGCAGGCTGGAGAGGAAAACCAGGGAAGAAAATGTGTCCTCGAGGCCGGCTGGCCTGCACGCAGCACGTCCTCCAACACTGTCTTTCTCCTTCCTGGGCTCTGCAGGGTCTGCCCTTCTTGAACTAAGACTGGGCGACACAGCACATCAAATGTGTGACATGTGCGACAGCTGGAAAGCTGTGGGGACGGGTAAGGACAGATGAGAGATGCGGAACAGTCTCGGGACGGTCAACGCGAGGCTGCAGCTGTTGGATGGCTCGGGTCCCCTACAGGACGCCACGGGACAGCAGCACACGCTGGGACGGTGCCATTTTGTTCTTCTCCGGGCTTCCTGCCCCCTCAGGTAAGCGCACCCAGTCACGGGCACCGTCTCCAGCCGTCCTACACCGGAAACCTTTTCCTGGCCTTCCTTAACCTTTGCTAATAGTCTCAAATATCTGGCAGTAACATGTTATTCCAAATTAGAAAAGGAACTCCGAACATTCCCAAGTGGGAAGCTGAACTGAAAACCATCCAATGTCTCCTTCCAGCTCTAAGACACCATTGTCCTTGCCGTCAGATTACAAGTTGCTCACGCGGCAGGCCCTGGCCTGAGCTTGCGAATGACCTGTAGAAACTTCAGCGCCTCTGTCACTAGACAGAAAAGCCACTGCTGCATCCAGGACAAAGGGGAGAAGGCGTGTGTGTGTCACTCTGGAAATCTCCAGAGAGCCCAGGACTAGTGATGCCCACTGTTTATTCTAAGGGAAAGTCCAGCAAGGTCGTGCGTGTGCGCGTGCACGCACACACACACACACACACACACACACAGCCTCCCACACACGGGTGTACCTGGAAGAAAGCAGGACAAGCATGACAGAGAAGAGAGAAGAGCGTGCTCTCTGTCTTCTGTTGTGCCGTGTGCACTTAGAGAAAACACAAGCAGCCAGAGCCGGATTTCTTACTCTAGAAACCTCTTTCGTCACAGTCGGACAACTGTTAAGAACTGGGCAGCTGACAGATTACACTAGTGCCATCTAGCTCTCACTACCCCAGACTCACAGCCTGCCCCAGCCTGCAGAGAAGGTTAGGGTTAGTCATGGCCCAGCGAAACTCAGCTCTTTACCACTACATGATGGTAAAAGAAAGCAAAACCCTCAAAAGAGATTTATGTTTAATAATAACTTATTTCTAAATTATTTGTCTACATTTCACCCAAGTTTCCACTAAAAAGAACAAGAGAGATCTTCCTTACTGAACACAGGTTAAATGTGGCCCTCAGTTAGTTTTATTGACCAAACTTCCAAGGACTTAATGTCGATGACCTCCTATCTTCCTTGGAAAGCTGTCAGCAGACAGCGTGACGGGTGATAGCTCTAAAGTCAGCAGGTCACTTGTTTTGCATATTCCCAGGGCATTTATGAAAAATCTCTAAAGGATGGTGCAAAAATTTTATTTTAATTCACCCACATTAAATAACAGGACTGGAAGAGATTATGCTGAGTGAAATAAGTCAAGCAGAGAGAGTCAATTATCATATGGTTTCACTTATTTGTGGAGCATAACAAATAGCATGGAGGACAAGGGGAGATGGAGAGGAGAAGGGAGTTGAGGGAAATTGGAAGGGGAGGTGAACCATGAGAAACTGTGGACTCTGAAAAACAATCTGAGGGGTTTGAAGGGGCGGGGGATGGGAGGTTGGGGGAACCAGGTGGTGGGTATTGGAGAGGACACGGATTGCATGGAGCACTGGGTGTGGTGCAAAAACAATGAATACTGTTATCCTGAAAATAAATAAATTAATTTAATTTAAAAAATATAAATAACGGAGTTTTTCCACACAGTGTTTGTGAGGAAGAAATATGGGGACACCATACAAAGTAACAAAATAATAAGTGGGTGTCATTCTTGCAGAAGATCAAAGATCCTTGTATAGGCATTATCTACAAAATGTCTAAGAGACAAGTTTTACAATTCTTCCAGATAACAAATTCTTTTAAAAAAAGACTTATTTATGTATTTACTCTAGAGGGAAAGAGCCCACAAGCAGGGAAAGGGCAGAAGGGGGAGCAGATTCCCTGCTGACCATGAAGCCCAACGAGGGGCTCAATCCCAGGGCCCCAACATCATGGCCAGAGCTAAGACCACGAGTCAGACCCGTAACCAGCTGAGCCTCCCAGGTGTCCCCAGACAGTAAATTCTCTACTGAAGTAAGCAATTGCCGCGAGTCCTGCTTACTTCCCTTCACTCATGCTGACTAGTTGGAAGAGGGGAGGCAGGAGAGGGACACTAAAGGTCCAGGGGGCAAGACCAAAGCAGCACTGGATTTCTTCCCCCCAGTAAGTAGTGTCATAGTGAAAGGAGCACGACCTTGGCCGGGCTTCACAGACTTGGAATAAAATATTCACACAGGCACTTTCTAGATGCTTGGGGAATTAGCCTCCCTGAGCCTTCCGGTGTTACGGTGAGACGTAGTGGAGATAATGTGTGTAAAGTATCCTAAACCGCGCTTTGGATAGTCCGTAGGACTCCACATCGATACTATTAAAACATCAAAGAGGAACCCAAGTATGTACTGGCATCCTCCTAGGTGTCATCAAAGAGCCATTAGGATATTTGTATCTCTCGTAATCTGGTTGTGATTTGAGTCAGTGATTTATGAGGGGCAAAACGTTCCCTATCACATTACCTTTCCTGCGCGTCATCTGACTTCCAAAAATAGGGACAGTGCATCTTGTAGCAGAAACAGATGTCTGGAATAGCCGTTAAACCGTCTGAGTGTCAAAGTCATAAGTACGAGGTAAATTAACCTGAAATACAGTTGTAGCAGAAAAGAGTCAAGTGACTGTCCTCAGCAGCGGTGATGGCGCTGACAATCAGAATTCTTTCTGGCTCCACAGGAGTCAGCTGGGTCGGGAGACAAGCAACAGATGGCCCACCCCAAGAAGCCCGAGATTGTCACACAGCCTTTCCATTTACCAGCCGGGTGGCTAGAAACAGATCTTTTCTCTTGGAAGCTTAACTACCTTGTGTGTAAAATAGGAATTATATTTTTACCACCTGTCAAGGATTGTTATAAAAACCAAAGAGCTACGGTATCTGGAAGTCCGTAGCTTGTTTCCCAACTCGGGGATCAATCCACCCCACAGAGCAGTGTCTGAGCCAGAATCCAGCAGCTTCTCTCGACTCTTGTCTCTCTCTCCCACCACGTTCCACCTCCCACCCACGTGCAAGGTCCATTCACCTCTAAACCTAATCCACGTCTGTCCACTCCTTTCTATCTCTAGTGGTACCACCCCCGGAAGACGCCAGCATCTCTCACCCAGCTACCACCACAACCTCCTAACCCTAACTGAACTGCCTCTTTGTCCTTTAATCTCACAAAAGAACATTGTCCAAACGGCATTCAGAATGAGCTTTTTAAACTATGAATTAAGGGACAACCAAATGCTACAGACTTCCTTCTGGAAATATCCAACAACTCTGTAAAACACTCTTGACAAGTAAGTTCAACTTCCACACCCCTGCCCACTTCCGTAGTGTCCAGCTCCTTACCACCCCCTGCTGGGCTCCAGCCTTCTCCGCCAGACCTAAGGCCACTAGGATTTTCTTCTTTCTCCTTCTGAAAGTTTTACAAGTTTAACTCTTACTCTTAGCCTATGATTTTCCATATCAAACTTATTTTTATTTTAACTTTTTAAAATTTATTTTCAGCATAACAGTATTCATTATTTTCTCACCACACCCAGTGCTCCATGCAAACTTATTTTTATATCTGATATAAGGTAAAATTTGAATCTTTTTGCTGCATACAGATATCGATCACTTTCACTCCACTTATTCTAAGATTATCCTCTTCTCACTGAATTCCTTTGCCAAAGTAAATATCAAAGAATAGATTGACCATACATGTGTGGGTCTATTCCTCGGGTCTACTGTGTTCTCCTTGTGCTCTGTCCTTTTCTGTATATATGTTGACACCAACTTGTCTTGATTATTGCACCTTTATAAGTAAGTCTTGAAATCTGATAATGTTAAGTCTTTAAGCTTTAAACTCTATTCTTTTTCAAAACTGGACCACTTTCTTGTACCACACACAAAAGTAAATTCAAAATAGATTAAAGACCTAAAAGTGAGACCTGAAGCCATAAAAATCCTACAAGAGAACGCAGGCAGTAACCTCTTTTCATGAACCCTGGCAGCTTTTTACTAGTTATGTCTTCTGAGGTAAGGGAAACAAACATCAAAATAAAAAGTTTCTGTATAGAAAACGGAACAATCAACAAAACAAAGGTATCTTGTGGAGTGGGAGAAGATATTTGAAATGACATATCTGATAAAGGGTTAGTATTCAAATACATAAAGAACTTACACAACTCAACACCCAAAAAAACACTATAACCCAATAAAAAATGGGCAGATGATATGAATAGATATTTCTCCAAAGAAGACAACCAGATGGCCAACACATGAAAAGATTCTCATCATCGCTTATCGTCGGGGAAATGCCAGTCAGAACTATAAGGAGATATTACCCTATACCTGTCCACAAAATGGCTAAAATCAACAACACAAGAAACAACAGGTGTTGGTGAGGATGTGGGGGAAAAGGAACCGTGGTGGGAATGCAAATTCGTGCAGCCACTGTGGAAAATAGTAAGGACATTCCTCAAGAAGTGTGAAATAGAACTATCTTATGAGCTAGCAATTCTGCTACTGGATATTTACTGAAAGAATACAAAAACACTAATTCGAAGGTTTATACACACCCCTATGCTCATAGCATTGTTATTTATAATCGCCAAGATTTGGAAGCAGCCCAAGTGTCCACTGACTGATGAATGGATTAAAAGGTGTATAATTTATATACATATGTATTTATATATAATATGTATATTTGTGTTGTTATATATTTATTATCTAATTTTTTAATTTGTTTACATATAATAAATATATAAATATATATGTATATCTACATACAATATAGATAAATACAAAAACAAATATATGTGTAATACATTATCCAGCCGTAAAAACAAATGAAATCTTGCTATTTGCAAGAACACGGATGGAACTAGAGGTATAATGCTAGCAAAGTAAGTCAGAGAAAGACAAATACCATACGATTTCACTGATATGGGGAATGTAAGAAGCAAAACAAATAAGCAAAGGGTAAAAAGAGAGAGAGACAAATCAGGAAACAGACTCCACATTGTAGAGAACAAACTGATGGTTCCCAGAGGGCAGGTGGGTGGGGGATGGGTGAGACAGGTGCTGGAGATCCAGGAGCACCCCTGCTGTGATGAGCACTGGGTGACGGAACTCGTGAGTCAGTGTATTGTGCACTGAAACTGATACAGTCCTATATATTAACTAACTGGACTCAAAATAGAAACTTTTTTAAAATTTAAAAAAAAAAAAAAAAAAGCCTTAAGGGAGCGCCTGGGTGGCTCAGTGGGTTAAATTCTCTGCCTTCGGCTCAGGTCATGATCCCAGGGTCCTGGGATCGAGTCCCGCATCGGGCTCTCTGCTCAGCAGGGAGCCTGCTTCCCCCTCTCTCTCTGCCTCTCTGCCTGATCGTGAAGTCTGTCTGTCAAATAAATAAATAAAAATCTTAAAAAAAAAAAAAAAAGCCTTAAGAATCCCCACCTTCTATGCATTCTATCATGGGATAAGCTGAAGACCAACGAAAGCAGACTGACACAGACGGTTCCTCCCATGGTGGGTCGGGGTCTAAGTTCTTCAGTGGAGAAACTCAAAGCGCAGGCGGCGCCGGCATCTCCAGCAGTGATCACCCACGTCCCTGCCTGTGCAGTCCGTACGCAGGGGATTAAAAGAGAGGGGATCTATAGAACTTCCTTCAGCAGGTGGTCAGCAAGTCCTTTCCAGTATGAGGGACTCTGATGTTAAATTTTAATTTGGCTGAATTGCTTCTCAGGGACTTCCATTAATATTTTCTGTGGTGCCCAATGATGGAACGCTGTCAGGATAACTTTTTTTTTTAATTTATTTATTTGACAGAGAGAGAGAGAGATCACAAGTAGGCAGAGAGGCGGGGGGTGGGGGGAGCAGGCTACCTGCTGTGTAGAGAGCCCGATGTGGGGCTCAATCCCAGGACCCTGAGATCATGACCTGAGCCGAAGGCAGAGGCTTTAACCCACTGAGCCACCCAGGCGCCCCAGGATAACGTTTTATTTGGGACCCATGGTTTCCTGGTTTGATCTGTTTCCTTCTGCAGGAAAAGGTCATACAGTCCACCTGCCTGTGTCCCTGTTCCAGGCTCTGGAGTGTCATACACCTCTAGGTTGCCTTAGTTGGCTAAAATCGCTTGATTTTTCTCTGGAACTTCTGTGAAGATGCGGTCTGAAGCATGTATGTAATTTCTCTTTCCTGGGTATAATTTAAGAATTGGTGATTTCTGGTTTGTGTCTCAAAGAGCTGGGTTTCCCAAGGTACCTCGACAGGTCTTGGCCACTGACGCTAGACTGCCAATATTACCAGATTCTCTCCCTGCCGTTACCCGTCATCTCTCCCTGGGGCCGGATGCATCCAAGTCTATTCTTCTACCATTGCCTCAGCTCAGGGCACACTGAGAATTCAGCTCGTGTGCTTACTAGGATGTGATACGTACATCCCTTCACCCCACGTCTGACACGTAAGATGCTGAGGCCTGGTATAAACCAGAAAGAGAATTCATTGGACAGAATGCTTGCTAAAGACGTTGACAAATACGGTTGGGAGGAATGGAGATCATACGTCATCCTTAGATCTTACCCAAAGTAAGGCACAGTGGGAGACACAAAAAACGAGACTTGAGTTGCTTCTGGAGAATAAAAAGCATTACCATTCCCATAAAAATATAACCCAGGTAAAATGTGATGTTCTGAAAACTAAGGTCATTTTCCCACCACAGGCCAAGGCCAACACGCGGAAAGCTCCCCCATACTGTTTACCCCAATCTCCTGTTCAGCCCAGAGACGCAGAGCCAAACTCGGCTCTTCAGCCCCCCGCCCCCTGCTCACACTGACAAGTAGGAACGGAGGATTGTGAGAAGAAACTGAGTTTAACCCACTCTATGCCAGATACTATGCTAAGAATTACAGCAGGAATACGGACACAGGGTCTCTGCACTGGAGACATTTACTAATGAAGTAAATCCCATGATTCCACTCGGTAAAAACAAACTGAGACCCAGCCATACTACAGGGTTCCTTTTGCATACCCCAAACCTCACTTGCGTCAAGGTGTCCTAAAATGCTTCATTAAAATGTGTACCTTCCTGAGCCCCATTTGAAACGTCTGATTCACACTCTGACAGATGAGACCTGGGAATCCATAATCTAACAAGTTGTCTGAGTGTCTCTTACACCTGTTACACTTGGAGAACCACCAGTAAATGAACTCATGAGAATAAGTTCCATAGAAGAACCCCACACGGTCCGTCCCTCTTTTGATGAGAACGTTCATCAGAGGATGTTCCGCTATCAGTAACAGAACCGTCTTATGAGTTCTGATGAGTCCGATGACGGTCTGATGAGTCTACGGGAGAAAAGAGTGAATCTGGGGAAGGACACATGCGCACTGCAGGCCTCCGAATGGTCCTGGAGAATTCAGGATGTCGCACGCGTCTCTGGAGTGAGAGTGACAGCTGCATTTCTAAAGGCCCGGAGAGAAGGCAGGCTTCCCCGGGGATCCCGCCCCCACCCCGGCGCCTCCATACGTGCCGCTGCTGAGGCCTTTACTCCCTTCCTCTGACGTCACTGAGCCGTCTCTAGGGTCAGGTGCACGCGTGTCCTAGCACCTGGGGCTTGTACCTGGGGGACCTGTTGCACCTGCCCCCCCCCCCGGCCGGCCCCTGGCAGCATGATAAGTCTTGGAGCAAATGCTGTGTTTTTACCCATTTATATTTCAGGGTCTCTTACTCCTCTTTATGGCTGTTTTAGTTTCTCAAACTAAAAAGAGAAGTAGTTTGATAAAGGATTTCATGTAAGATATTAGGGATTTGATGCTCCAACTTCTCTCAAGAACATTAAATTTCAAGGAGGTCAACTTGAAGAGCTATGAGGGCATTTTAGCCACTAAAATGTGAGGCTGGAAAGCAAATCTGGTGCTTCCCAGAAGACACCTTCCTCCGCACTCGGCTTTGCAAGTCACGGCCACAAAGGGTGGTTTAGGGAAGTGGTGGGAAAAGACAGAAACTGGCCATCTTTTGGCACCTCGAGGAAATATTCAGGATCTGGTGTCAGTGTTTAAGCCTGACATCTAGCAGGGGCACTTGCGGTCTGTCTCCGCCACTGCCCCCCACTATTGTTTTGTCTCCTAGAATAGTCATGCCCCTTCCTCATCAGCCCTTCTCACGGTCCTCCTGCCTGGTTCCCATGTCTCATCCCCAGACCGTGGGGCCAGAAGAGCCAGGCGTGAAGGGGCTCACCGTCCGTTGGGGGCTGACCCAGAGTCTTTCCCGCCGCAAGGAAAGGGTGTTGGAAGGGCCGGGTGATGCGGCGGGTGTGACAACAGCTTTGTAAACTTTGTAAATGTGCGAGGCCCGGCAGCTACAGTGCCGGACAAGAACCGTCCTGCTGTAAGTTGCTGACCCGTGACAGTCACCTCTGGGCACAGACGCTGGGGCTGGTGCACACATGCCTCCCAGTGGCCACTGCAGAGTGACCACGGAAGGATCTGTTAGACAGGATGGCGAGCGCGGACACACTGGTGACTCTCTAGTGTAGCCTGACCCGCGGAGAGGTCAGCGCTTAAAAACGGGCAGAAGAGAACAAACACCGTGGCTAGAGGAAACAGCAGAATCCATGGAAAAACAGGGAGGGACAGCAGAGGACGGCGGAGCCGCCGCCGCCGAAACGCGCGGAGCCGAAGTCAGCCTGTGCTGAGCAGGGAGAACTCGGGAGGGTTCGAGTGGCACCCAACCCCGCACGGCCGGGTTCCAGACCAACAGTCCGTGTGGCCCGGCATCCTGACGCTTCCTTTCCTGCACGAGACCCCTGCGACCCCCGTCTGTTTCCCAGACTTCTCTGCAGACACGTAGAACAAATGCAATCACGGGGAAAAAACAAAACACAACACAGCAGACCACTTTCTTCCAGCCTACAAGAGACTGGCTCCCTGTTTTGTGCGGGTCTCAGCCTCTCGGGAGCCAGCTATGGGGGTGACTCGCCCTCCTGCTCCTCCTGTGGCTGCAGCCTTCCGCGGCAGCCATCAGCAAGCTGAAAAATACACGTTTATTACTGAGCTGGAAACTCCGTCTCACATCTGGGGCCACACAGCAAGGTTGCCAGTGTGGAGAGAGAACAGGAAAAGGCACATGGGCCAGGAGCTCTGTTTTACTGGGGTCAAGGTTGGGGACCTTGGGGTTTGCAAGCTCACTCTTTATTGGTGGATTTAAAGTGTGGAAGAGAAAAAAATGAGCAATCAAGCAGGATCTTGAAAGCAAAGGAGCCTCAGGGCTGGGAAGGTGGCGGGCTGGGCTCTTCATCTAGTTGTGTGTCTGATACGTGTTTACTCAAGATGGGGTCTCTGAAGTAGATGCTTCCTTGAAAGGCAAGTCTCCGAAATCAAAGCTCAGGTCAGACATCTGCAGCACAGAAAAGAAATACGATAAAACTGTCAGGGCTTACACGCCCAAATGATAAATTTCATTAGAGGTCATGATCCTTTTTTGTTTGGCCCAAAACATTTGAACCATTTACTAAGTTATTAAAAAAAAAATTTACCCACAGTTCCTGAAATAAAAAAATATATATATATACTGACTAAATAAATATGACTAGATTTGAAAAAGTGATATTCATGTAATTGAAAAGACACCAAAAAGGTAATATTAATAAACTCTTTGACTTTCAGATATACCTGAGAAAGCTCCAGACCTGTCGCTGTCTCAAAATAATGTACGTGAATCTGGAAAGCAGAATACGTGAGGAGGGGAGTCCACGAACGGGCCTCAGGGAACCCACAGAGTCCTGAGACTGGGCACAATTAAAATGTACGCGCTCTGTTTTCATCCATGGATTTCCTCTGATTCTCAAGAACCCGACTTAGATGTTCCTGAACATCTTCCTTTTGGGACCTCTTTGATTCCTTTTTTTTTTTTTTTTTACTAATTTAATCTTTATTGGTCCTACTGCAGCTGAGTTTCAGTCCTAAACCATGACGCTCCTCCCTACCCTCTCCCGCAGCCCTTCCCTTTCTCGTTTCTGCTCCCCTCCCCCATCTCCCTCCTTCCTTTCTGGTTCCCGATCTACCTGTTTCTCCTACTTTCAGTTTTGCCCACCAGTGACTCCCATGTTCCTCTTCTCCCCTGTTTAAAATCTCTCACCTAAATCTCAGTCAGTCCTTCTCCTCCTCCTCCTGTACTTTGGTCGATCAGCTAACTCGCATGCCTCCCCTCCAGCAAGTGCCTGGAGAGTCACACAGTGTGAGTCACTGTGAGATTAATAATGTCCTTTGTGTAGGAAGATGATGCCACTAATCTCCCGTCAGCGGGCCCTGTGCTCTTGAGCAATTTTCTCTACGGTACAAATGAGTGGGCACTGATTCTTCCCACACCCCAGCTCAGTGACCCTAAGAACAATTTCAAGAATTTTCTAAGCTGAGATTTGGGGTACAGAAGTGGACCCAGAATAGAAAAAAGCCAATTTACTATCTCTTGAGGTTTTGATCCAAGGCAAGAAGAATCTTAGGAGGCCCATGGCCAAAACCAGAAGCAGTCAGAACACTTCAGCTGAAACTGATGTTGTTTATGGTGAGTTGGTTTTGATTATTCTTCTCATCAAAAAGACCAGGTTGCTGGTATTAGAGTCCTTAACAAAAAAAACTCCTGGTCAGTGTGCATGGGTGTGTTACATCATCTCTAACCCCCAACTGCCCTTGGCAAACAAAAACTCCCTGAGATTAAGTAACTTGCAAAAGCCATAGCGCTTGGAAGAGATTCGGGACTGAATCTCCTGGTCTCTCCATGACACCACACTACCATGTGTTATCAGACCCACAGTTCCCCTACGCTTAGATGTTTGATAACTTGAGCCCAGTTGTGGCAGAAGGTCCCAGTGGCAGCTTAGTAACACACAGTCCTCTGACCCCACCTTTAAAGTCACTTTCCACATCAAATCTGAGCCTCGCTCGGTCCCTGGAGATCTGGTGACTAACACCGGCCCGCAGAGTTTCAGCTGTATGTCTTCACAACATGCTACCTTACCCCTGGCACGGAAGAGGGATCCATATTTCACCTGCCTTTATCCGTTCTAATTACTCAGATCAGCGGTGCAGGAAGCAACCAGAGCTGCCTAAAACCGCGCACTTCCGTTCTGCCATGCGGGGGGAGCGATCTTTCTTGGCTGGAGCCCGCTGTGCCGTCCTTGGGCTCCAAGATCAAGTGAGGGCTGCTAAGTATCATTCTGGGACCACGCTGCAGCGGGTTCTACATGTCTTCTTCCCTACTGAGGTCACGAAAGGGAAAGATAGTTGTGTGCTAGCGGTGACGACTGACGCTAGAATGACAAGGACGTGATACACCGAAAGCGTCGTGTCAGCTACTTGCGGCGTGCCAAGCTGGATGCTGTGCGGTTGCTGAAGTGGGATTCCAGAAGAGGCTACTGGCTTCAGAGACCAGAGACCACACGACCACTCACGACTCCAGAGTGTTCTCAAAATTCTTGCAGGAGAAATTCGGGAGAAGAGAGAAAGTAGATCAGAAAGTGAACTCCCAGTGAATACTCAGTGAATTGTGCGATGCCCGCTACATCCCGGCTGTCCTGCTAAATGGTAAGAAAATTCAGAGATGGATGAAAGAAATTCTGAAATCTATCTCAGAGACAGACATGCGAGAAAAAAGACTTCCAAGATGAATGGGGGGAGGGAGAGGAGGCAGGGTAGCAGGAGCTAGAGGAAGAGCAGATTTAAATCTGACCTGCAGAATCTGGAGAGGGTTCTGGTGGAGGCCGGCATGGAGCTGGTCCTGAAAGGTAATGATTTCTGCACATGGAGCCGAGAGGAAGGGTTTTCCCACACAGGGAACCCACCAAAATTATCAGTGATCACAACTACCATTGTTGGGTATACTCTGTACCCAAAACCATTCACATCCCACCGTATATATGGATATACTGAACCCTGATAACCACCTCGAGGGTAGGTGTTCCTTTCTTTAGCTCACACATCAGAAAAAGTGAGGTTCTTAAAGTTGAGTGCTTTGGCTCGGTGCCTCGGTGGCTCAGGAGTGCCTGGCTGCCCGCCCCACGTCGTCCCTCTGCCCAGCAATGCCCTCACATCACATTCATGTCCTATTAGAGAGATGTGGATGTCATCTTCGTAGATGGCCAGATCAATTAATCTATTAATTTTTGTTATTTAAATAATAGTTTCTTTATGGTCTGCAAAAAGACACAGAAACAACAAACTGTTCAGCCCCAGGCAAGCCCTAATGATAAGATAACAATGTACCAGCTTCATTACTACGTTTTCTAACACATACTGAGCTTTCCTATCTGCCAGACACAGTCTGGAGTACTTTATGGGTTCGGATGCCAAGCTAGTTCACAAAACAACCATACCCAGCCCACAGAGATGAGGGCGCGACACGTATCTACACATCCGGTCACAGGCTAACCTCCTATCTCATCTACTTCATGCAGGGTCTATTTGGGAGAGAGTACATTTTCCCCGAAGCCCGATCTATTTCAATCATATCCAAACTGTACCCCTCCCCAGCTTTCTCCTTCCCTGACACCCTCTTCCCTTTAACAAAAACTCCAAATTTGTCTATCTCTGAATCCAATCTATTAGTGTTCCTGGGCAAGTGGATTCCGTTAGGCACAGACCAGACTAGGCTGACCCAAGATTCCAAGGGTCCCTTAGCCCCCTCTAGGGCAAAGGGAAATGGCAGGACCGCAAAGAAGGACTGCCAGTCTGGCTTGAACACGTTTGGAAGCTCCAAATACCAGTGCCGGGGAAGGCTGGCCAGCTGGATGAACGCTGGCCGGCAGGAAGGACAGATACTCCAAAGAAAGGGCTGGCTCTCCTGAAGCCCCAGCACCCCCAGCTCTCATCTGGGATTCAGCCGGGGTTCAAAATAAGTTGCCAAGAGCTTCAAGAGTTTTGTTTGCTGCAAGAAATAAAAAGAAAGCGAGCTTATAGCCCGGCTGAGCCGAACCTGAGCCTGGCTGGAGAAAACACACAACCAGGCTAACGAGTGTCCCTTTCAGTGGAGAGCTGCTAAGCTCCCTGAGGCCCTTGGTGGTGCGCTCGCATCCTATTACATATCTCTAGTTCACCAGTCTCTTCCTGCCCTGGACCAGAATCTCACACCGTCTCCTCCACCGAAACCTCCACTACGGCTCTTGTTCTTGGCTGATGACATTGATTCTTATTTCCCGTAGAAATTAGAAACAATCAAAAGCCTTCCCTATGCTCCCACCTACCAACCTACCAGCAGCTCTACCTGTATGAGCTGTCAGCTTCCATCGCAGTGTGTGAACTACCCACGGTCCCAGCTGAAGTCAGCCCTGCCACCGGGGCTCTAGGACCCATCCCTCGTGCTTTCTCAACGATCTGGCTCCCTCCAATGTTTCATCTCTTTCCTACATAATGAATGTTCTTATCTGCACACAAACATACCATTGTTTATCTTATTTTAAACCCATCTCTCAACCCCACTTCTGCCTTCAGCGACTGTCCTATTTCTCTGCTCCCTGTTATAGCAACAGTCATCACGAGTTGTCGACACACGGCACCGTCTTCCTTTCCATTCTTGGACTCACTCCAGTCAGAACTTCCTTCACTGCATGCTCTCATCAAAACCCCAAGCACAACACACATGAGGCTGAATCTGGGGATTAATTCTCACATTTCGTGTTGCCTGACCTAACAATAGCACTTGACCATGAGGCTCACGAGTTCCTTCCTGAAATATTTATTTTCGGAACATCATTCTTGGTTCCTTACCTTCTTCATTGGCTGCTCTTAATTTTCTTTGCTGGTTCCTACTCATATCTCTCCCACCCAGGTGCACACAGGTCCAGGGCTAACCCTTCGGGTGTCTTCACCATCTGTCCCCACTGCCGTGGTGATCCCATCCAGTCTCATCGATTTAAATACCAGGTCTGTGCTGATGATCCCTGGTCTACACCTTGAATTTAATATACTCTCTAAATACCAGACTCATAAATACAATTTCCAGGTAATATTCCCCTAGATTTTTTAATAAGTATTGCACATTTATCATGCCCCAAAATTAAACTATTAATTTCCCATTCAATCCCTAAATCTGCTTATCTCATCATCTCCCCCATTTCAGTAAATTGTAACTGCATTGTTCTAGTTGCTTGGGCCAAAACCCAAGTGTAATCCCTGACCCCTCATCACTCATCCCTCACATCAGCAAGCCATGCCACCTCCTCTCTCAGTTTGTAGCCAGAACCTGATCAGGTCTTAGCACTTCCACTGTTCCCAGCCAGGCCCTTATTTTCACTACATCTGTATCTTTGGGGTAAATACCCAGGAGTGCAATGGCAGGGTCATAGGGAAGCTCTATTTTTAATTTCTTAAGGAATCTCCACACTGTTCTCCAAAGTGGCTGCACCAACTTGCATTCCCACCAACAGTGGAAGAGGGTTCCCCTTTCTCCACATCTTCTCCAACATACGTTGTTTCCTGTCTTATTAATTTTGGCCATTCTAACTGGTGTAAGGTGGTATCTCAATGTGGTTTTAATTTGAATCTCCCTGATGGCTAGTGATGATGAACATTTTTTCATGTGTCTGTTAGCCATTTGTATGTCTTCATTGGAGAATTGTCTGTTCATGTCTTCTGCCCATTTTTTGACATGATTATCTGTTTTGTGGTGTTGAGTTTGAGGAGTTCTTCATAGATCCTGGATATCATCCTTTTGTCTGTACTATCACTTGCAAATATCTTCTCCCAATCCATGGGTTGCCTCTTTGTTTTCTTGACTGTTTCCTTTGCTGTGCAGAAGCTTTTGATCTTGATGACGTCCCAAAAGTTCATTTTCACTTTTGTTTCCTTTGCCTTTGGAGACATGTCTTGAAAGAAGTTGCTGTGGCTGATATCGAAGAGGTTACTGCCTATGTTCTCCTCTAGGATTCTGATGGATTCCTGTCTCATGTTGAGGTCTTTTATCCATTTTGAGTTTATCTTTGTGTACGGTGTAAGAGAATGATTTTTATAACGGTGGTTTGCAAAAGCCCGGGAGTTCAAAAATGGGTTCCAGTGAGTTAATTTTGTTAAAAATAGTGTTTTTTGTTAAAAATAGTATTTTCTTTCCATTAACATTTTAAAAGATCAATCAACAAATTACTTAAAGTTTTTTTTATCACAAAATGGAAGCTTAAGTGATATTTAAAAGCGATTATAAGCAGTGAGTGTAGTTCCCATGAGCGCTCTGATGACTCGTTCAGCTAGTTCATCCCTCGGCAGAGCAAGACCAGCGACTGTGCAGGGTTTCACTGGTATATGGAGTCACATTTGCCAGTTTTTAGTTGTATATTACTTTATTTATGCACATCATTGTGGTATACCCATAATCAACCATCATGAGGACAGGCTACTAAGTCGCGCTAGGGCTGGAAGCTGAAAGCATGTGCAGTCAGTTACCAGGCAGATACAGAATTATAAGTAGTTTGTGAATTTCCCCAAGATGCTTTTCACCGGGTACACATGGAATGATTTTGACCCAAATCCTCTTGCATTCCCTATCTTGCCAAATGATACGTCGTCCATTCAGTCTTTACACAGAGAAACCTTCAAATCTTTAGTCTCTTCTCTCTCTCAACCCCCATATCCAATCGATCGATCGATCATGTCACCAAGACAGTAGACACTCCTCCCTTAACACCTGTAGAATCGGATCTTTAACCCTCCTGCCCGCCTCCCGCATCACTCCCCAGTACTCAGCTGTCCGTGTAATCCTCTCCGCCCAGAACCACGCTTCCTCTACTGCTCTGATTCCAATCCTTTGAGAGTTCCCTTGAGTTTTCAGGGTAAAGCTCAAACTCCCAAGTAAGACTAAACTGTAAGGCTCTGAGTGATGTGGGTACTGCCTCCTTCTGACCTTATTCCTCCTCCTTTCCCACTTCTTATTTTATCTCAAGCTGTTTCTGTTTTATTTCAACCTGTTTCAAAAACAATAACAAAGGCTTAATAGTGCAATCGCATGACCGAATACACTTCCCTTCACTGGAATTCCTTCCTCCTCCTACATTTTTAGTTAACTCCTATTTATCCACCAGAGCAGAGTTCTGGACTTGATACAGGCTTTGAAGTGTCTGTTTCAGATTTTGTTTCCATGGCAGGAGTTCGTTTGTCCTGACATGATCCCACTCTTATATCTGATCACTCTTGATTTAGCAGTTCACATGTTAAAAAAAAAATAAGGAACAACTGAATGCTTCTTATGACAGAGAAGTAGGAGTCATATACTGGAAACTAATATAAGACTATGGTAACTACAGGAATTAAATTTTCAAATAACAATAAAGAACTGTGAAGCGGTCGGGGTGAATGAAAGGTGAGGCTCACTGGTGGACCGCAGAGCCACTACTGAACGTCCTACTCTGATAAGACGTGACATGGATTCTTCCTCACGCCCCTACAAAACAATGCTGTTGGCTACATCCTAATAAGGCAGAATACCAAGTTCCTCACTAAGAAAGTGTAGACATAATGGTGCACACTTTTTTTGAAAGATTTTATTTATTTATTTGACTGACAGAGATCATAAGCAGTCAGAGAGGCAAGCCGAGTGGGGGAAGCAGGCTCCCCGCTGAGCAGAGAGTCCGATGTGGGGCTCGATCCCAAGACCCTGAGATCATGACCTGAGCCGAAGGCAGAGGCTTAATCCACTGAGCCACCCAGGCACCCTGTACACACTTTTAAAAAGTAATCATAATGGCACAAAATACACAAGTCAAAGAACACAAAGCAATCTTGCTTTGAGAATTCAGAAGACACTACAGATCTTGTAATGAAATCACCAGACTGTAGATGCTCAGAAGATGTCGGTTGATTGGAAACCTCCGGATGCTGGAATGGCACCCACGTACAGTATCTACATGAACAACAACTCGCTCACCCCATTTCAAAATGAAGACCAAGATTCTCGTCCTCACTTCAAACAACGCTCACTGTACTCCTGTTTCAGCTCCAAGCTCTCCATTTTGGAGTCTGAGGACGTACCCTCTCTTTTCTGGCATTAACTTGGGAAGGAGAGAGGCAACATGCTTCTTTTCTCAATTCTCAAGGTCCATTTCCAATGCTGCCTCTTCCACGGGGCCTTCCGGGCAGTGAGCAGCTGATCAGTGCGTAAGCTCTGTCTGTGAGCGGGCAGGAGAGGAACGCCAATTCAGTGTCTGCCAGTTCTCCTGGTGTAAATTACTCCCACCATGGCCAGTCTGAACCCACCAACGGCCTAGCAGGCAGCAGATGTTTCAGGACGAGCCCTCAGCTGCGGGCTCCGGGAAGCCCCACCGTCCCACGGCTGCCAGGAAGCGCTGCAGAGATGGCCCCAGTTCTCGGGCGCTCTGGCTTGCTCTTGCCCCAGGCAACCCCCACCCCACAGCTCACAGTCACCACCTTATACTCTGACCGGGTGAGACCCACCTGAGTCCTATGCTCCTGGAAAGCAACGAAGGTTCAGAAACTCCCCCACCCCTTGGTTCTCAGAAATTCCCTGCCCTTTTAGTTTCTAAGACGGCTACCTGCACAGGACCACCTGGCCCCCAGTGTTCTACATATTCTCAGGTGAGAACGTTCTCACGACTCTCATGTATTCGCCTCCGTAACGCCAGGTCACTTTCCTCGTCTTTGAGACATTGCTCAGGACCGAACGCTCTCCCTCCTGCAAGCGCCTGAATGAAATCTTCTCAGCTGTCGGCCTACTTTCTCCCTCGCCTCTCCCGGCTGTCACTCTGCCCGTACCCTGAACCCTTTGGGTTAGACCATTAGGACGGCCCCTCGGCAGTGGGAAACCTCAGGGCCCTCCACGCCAGCGCCAGCTGTGGTTTAGGGACCTCTGCAACACTGCTTGTTCTGATACAAGGAAGGTCTCCAGGTGGGACAGCGGGAGGAGCTCGGGACCTGAACTGAAACGCTTGGGCACAAACCTTCTTCCCCTCACGTGGGATCTTCCCCTCACGTGGGTTCAGTCCCTCAGCTGGCCTGCAGTCACGGTGGTGGCAGTGGGTTGGAGGAATGGGGGCAGGGATGGTAAGTGAAGACCAGTCGCTTTCCTCTTTTCCCGACACCCCTCTCATAAGACCTTCACCTATGAACTTGCAGGCTTGGCCCTTGCGGCAATGTCTGGATTTGCGACCAGCTGGTCAGCCTGGGATCACCTCTGCCCGACCACTCGTGCCCCCAGAGCTCATTAGAAACGCAGGATCTGAGGCCCAGATACGAAGAATGGGAACTTTCATTTTGACAACATCCCCAGTGATTTATTTGCACATTACAGGGCCAGGGGGTAGTTTCTATACTGTGTGGCAGAGGAAATACTGTGTGCAGGCCAGGTTGCGGGCTGGGAGCTCTTAATCCACTCTGAGTGGCCTCCAGGCGATTCCCATGAAGAAGGGCCTCCAAGCTAGAGCCTTAAGATCCTGGTTTCCTGCAGGTTCAAGGGGGACCGGACAAGTGCGGCTGGACCTGCAGGCCGTGCTCCAAGCCTGCTTCCTTCCCTCCTTCCCCCCTGCCCCTGGCTCTCGGACTCAAGCTCTGCTCCTTGGCAGCGTGCCTGGCCATCTCACGCACACCTGACACTACTGGGTTAGGAGAAAACCCCTCTGGCCCTGTGAATTCCCCCTTCTTAGAATGGCTTCCACCCTAGCGGAGAGCAAGCTGGTCTTTGGAAGGATTCTTCTCTACGTATCTCTTGGATACAGGGATGACTGATGGCGTTATGAATTGTATGCTGAGCTCTGACATTTGCGCACTAAATATAGACTGTGCACACGCTGGGAGAGCTAAGTTTAGCAGCGCTGGCTGGCAAGGAGGGGGAGGGGCCGGGGGCTCTCCCAGGACTGGATGGAAGGAACCAGCCCTAAGTGAAGGCCAGCAGCTGCTCAGCCCCGGAGTGACTTATCACTCCTGCCAGGGAAGGAGGCGCCCTGGAAATTTCATCCCCGGCTGATTTGTCTATTGGAGGGGTTTGTTGAAAGTCATTTTCCTGCTTAAAAAAAAAAAAAAAAAAAAAAATGCAGATCAGGAGGCATCTCTCTGGCTCCATTTGATTAGTTTTCCCCCTTTTGGGGTATAGCATGGTGCTGTCCTCCTCCGGCCGAGTTCTGATCTCCGGGTGGGTCATTTCTAATTCTGTCCCGTGCTGCCCCAGATCTCCTTTGTTTAGTGAGATGAGCAGGCTCTAGCTATTTAGAGCGAAGGTCAGGACGAGAGTGGATCTCTGATGCTGCCGGACTGCAGTGCTCCAAACGGCCCTTTCTGGTTAGGAAAGTCCCCGTGGCCTGGTGGACTGTGGGGAAAGCCACTGAGCTGGCAAGATCTTCGTTCAGGTCGAGGCAAAGGAAGGAAGAAGAAACAAGATCTCTTGACCCTGCCCTTTTCCAGCAGTGTGAAAGGGAGCCTTCGGGCAGCACTTAGCCTCCCTGGGCAGAAGGCGGGCAGGCCATACAGGGTGTATCGGCTCAGGAAAAGCCTGTCGGCTAGCTCTCCATCCCCCGCATTCAGGCCGGTGGCCATATGTGGGCAGAGAAGCCCCAGGAAACAGGAGTTAGCCATTCTCCCGTTCATGGTCAAGAGTCTGTGTCCCTTTCCTCTGGCAAGATAGAGAGCGCTCATCTGCATTTTGATTGCTGTCTTTGGGCAAGGGCGACTGGAAACCGGCTCGGAAGTCCCCATCCCATGACCTCTCAGCAGATTCACTCACACGGCCCTAGTAAGGAAAGAGGAAGGGAACCTGTCTCCTCGCTTGCCCACGAATAAATCGTATTTGATCGACTCCACAGAGTCTTCCTCCACTTCTCCCGGATCAGGAGTTGAAGAAGCCCTACAGGACGTATGTCACACCAGCATCACGAACAGAGGACCGCTCCCTCCTCCATTTCTCTCTCAGCGGTCTCATCCCGGGGCGCCTCTGAGAAACCGACCGGTCTCACCTCCAAATAAAGGAGATGAGGAAGAGTCTGACTCCCTGATTGTTTAAATGTCCTCGTGTTCACAGTTTGGGGACAACACTCAAAGTGGTTGCTCCCCAGGGGCTCCCAATCCGTGCTTCAAACAACACAGCTAGGAACTAAGGGAAAACTCAGCCTTGGGTTTCCAGGAGAACTTTCTAAGAAGTCTCAGTCATGCTGATGCTCAGTGTTTTCTACCACCCCATGATTACATCCCAAGGAGTTGAGGAAAGCCTCCTGCTTCACAGAGGCTGAATGTGGTGCCTGACAGGGGTCATGGACGTACGTCAGACAGTGCCCGGGGGAGCCAGGAAGCCCTGGGGAGCTTTGCTCAGTGGCCTTGTGTGGATCAGCCCACGGGGTCCTCCGTGCCCTCCCTCTGCCCCCACAGGCATCAGGCTCTGTCTCACTGCCTTGCAGACTTGTGGAGCCATTCCTGTCTGGAACAAGAGTGAGCGTGCCGTAGAGTGTCCCTGAGAAGTCTGCCGGCAGCACGGAGCCTCTGCTATCAGCTGTCCTGGTGTCACCTACCATGCCAGAACGGTTTCACATGTGAAGGAGGGTGGCCTTGATCCTGGGGACCCACACTGGTGCATAAGGTAACATCACCAATGTAGGTTCACCTCATTTTACACCACCCGCCGACAAATCTCTCCTCTTTCCAAAGCACAAAGTACTTTATCGTTAGATTTATCTTTAATTATTCAGGACTTTCACTGGATACTCTTCCAATGACGACCTGACATGGACTCACAGACTCTCTGAGGGTCACTGGATTCTGCAGAATGGTGTGTCTTCTGGTGTTTCTACTCACTAGACAAGCTCTGTAGGAAGACAAGTTAAGCCTTGGAAAAGAGAGTAAAGCAAATGATCCTTGTCTACAGAAATACAAGTGCATTTCCTTGGCAGAGATTTGGTTGACTTCCATCCTATAGATGAGTTAACCCCAAACACTGTATCTGACTGCTGACTGCACTCCGGACCTGAACCAGGGCTGCGTCCATGAGCAGATCCATTGCTCTGTCCCTGACTGTGTGTCCGTGTGTCCTTCAGACTGTCCTTCCCACGGACGCCGGCATCTTGCTGATTCCCTAATCATGGGTTCAATAAAATGTTTGAAATTTATTCATTTTTGCATTTGTATGGGACTCACAATTTTTGCCTTTTTGAAAACTGTACGTTAGCATGGCTTTTTAATTATAGTGCTAAGAGCTATGATATCATATTAATAATCATTCCCTATACCAGCTTTAGTTTCCATTTTCTTAAAGGAAACGTGGGAAAAGAAGGAAAAACTACCTACTCACGCCAGACTTAATTCTGTGGTACAGAATGTTAGTACAGAAGCGCTCTTCTGTTGTTTCCTGACTCATTATGAGTGAAAGGAGAGAGTCACATGTATTCACATTTATTGTCCTGGTGCTTTTATGTGCACCATCTAATTTTATATATCATAGAAACCTTGTGATGAAATTACTGTTGTTGTCATTATTATAAAACACTCGTTCTACATCAGCCACTATTTTAAGTTCTGTGCATATGTTAGGATATTTAATCATTATTGCAATGCTAAGACGTATGTAGTATTAATATGCCCACTTCCCAGATGAAGAAACTGAGGCACCAGGAGGTTCAGCAACTTACCCAAAGTCATACAGTGAATGAGTGGTAGATTCCCATTTAAACCCAGGTAGCCTAACTTCAGAGCCTGTGTTCTTAACCGCTTTTTACAAAGCTCAATTTCGCAGTTGACAAAACTGACAAGTGAAGTTACTTGACCAAGGGCACAAAGCAAGTAAACGGCCGTGCCAAGACTCACTCCCAGGTCTGCCTGATGTTAAAGGCCAGCTTTCTTCGCCATCGCAAAAAGAGTGAAGTTTGATAAGAACCTATAGCTTTTGTCCTATTGACAACCTAATCAGATTTGCAGAAATCAGACAAAATAATCCACATTTTGGTCCTCCAAATCAGCTGGAAGGAAAGAGGTGCTGCGCCCGGGTGGTTCAGTAGGCTGAGGGTTTGGCTCTTGTTTCAGCTCAGGTCATGATCTCAGGGTCTTGGGAGTGAGCCCCCCGTCAGGCTCCGTGATCAGCAGAGAGTCTGCTTGAAGATTCTTGCTCTCCGCCCCTCCCCCGACACTCACTCTCTCCCTCTTTCTCTCTCTCTTTCTCAAATAAATATTTTTTAAAAGGAAAGAGATTTAAGCATTTGAACCTACAGAAAAAGGTATAGCACTTTGTATCTCCCTCCAGGTTTGTAGGAACCATGTGTGGCTCAACGCTGCATTTCCCTGGGCCCGGCCTACTTCTCACCACTGACCTGCAACACCCAGAGGGCAAGAACATGCCCTGAAGGGCCTAACCTGGTTCCTTGCGCAGAACAAAGTCAAATAAATCCTGTGGAATTGCAGCCACCTGATTGCCCCAGCCTGGAGGTGTCTCCCCAGCCGAGATGCTGACTGTCCCCAAACATGAGGACCCCAGCAGAGCTTCTGCCAGTTACCGGAGCTGGGTGCTGGGGTGGGCGGCTGTGGGCTGAGGCTTGGGAAAGTCCAAGATGGGGAGGAGTGTGGCTGTGGGTATAGGGAAGAAAGAACTGTGGGGAGAGGCCCCAAAGAGCAACCAGGGTATTAATCAGTCACAGAGGTTTGCCTGCCTCCCTCACCCGACAAACAAAGCCGCTGCTCCGAGGCCTCCGGGCTCCTCCCCTCCCTTCTGTCTCCTCAGCTCCCTCCCATACTGCGTGCCCCCACCTATGGTCACAAAGGGACCCCGTGAGGCAGCTTTCCCCACCATCCCCGCCCTGCCCCACGAGCACTGCCAAACCAGCCCCAGCCCCGCTGCCGGAAGCTCCTGGGCTCCCTCCCCCACCCCGGCTGCTGGCTCCGCACTGCGGTAGTCACAGAGCCTCCAAGCCTGCTCTCTGCCGGGATCTGCAGTGCGGTGCCTGCCGCGGGTCCCCACCCCCGCGTGGCTGGCCGGGCTCCCTGCGGAGCCGCTCGCTGCCTGCAGGTTACATAAGCCCCGTGCACGCCTGCAGTGAATTCATCTTTTCAGTCATCCAAACTCCTGCACGGACAGGGGAATCTGAAACGCTGCTGGGCTGCCCCCCTCTGCCCTCCCTTCTGTCCAAGAGCCCGAAACAGCAAAGCTTTCTGACCTCAGAAAGGCAGCAATAGGGAAGTCTTCTTCCTAAGGAAACAGGAACACTTGGAAAGGGGATCCCTGCGAGTGCTCTGACCTCTTTGCCAGCACAGAGCCCGGCCTGACCTGCAGGGACAGCCTGCGGGGGGGGGGGCACCCTGCACCAGGGAGAGCCAGCCCAGAGGAAAAAAAGGACAAACTGGTTTGTGCTCACTCTTCTCAAACACCCCTTGGCTAACTGACGTCATAAGTGGTTGCTCCCTGCCTGACTTTGCTAGAATGTTCTACCCTGGAAACAAGAATTTTCCCTTGGGTAATAGGATAGTCCTAATTTCCTGCAGGCACGAGTGAGGGGCTCTTTTCCCCTCCTCTCACCCCGCATCGCCCAGAGCCACTCTCCGCCACCCCGAGGAGCTGTTCGAATCACCCCAGGAAGCCCAGGCCCCAGAGAGCCTGCCCTTCACCGTCATGGGGCCTCTCCTTGACCTCCGGAGCATGAGGCTATGCTGCCCAGTTCACCATCCTTCTGCCTTTATTAGATGTAGGCAGCACCACAGAAGGTACTTCTAGTGAGGACAAGGCATCTTGCGGGGTTCACGTCATAACCCCCAAGGCAGCAGGAGGAGCTAATGCAGAAAACCCTCCACAGAAGGAGAACCAACAACCCCCGTTTATCCTGAATTAAAGGGAGAACGTGAGACTTTGGGTGGAGAAGGTTCCGGACAGACAGACAACTTGGTGGCCCGAGGCAGGGGTAGGGGATGGCAACACAATCTTTTCCTGATGACCTGACTCTGGACCAAAAGGAACGTTTTCCTTTCCAGAGTACAGGAGAGAACATGTGCTCCTTGAAGAGACGCACTGGAGAGGACAGCTCTTCGTGAACATGTGGGAAGCCGAATAAACAGAACTTGACTGGGATGTAAAACAGCAGAGCCGTCTGGGGAAGGTATCAAGAGACCTAATGGGCTAATCATGTTCAGGACATTTAATCTTCAGCTATGCCTTGTTTATGCCAGTTGGAGTGGAATAAGCCATAAAAACAGACTCTGCATCCAGACGGCGGGATGGCATCCCCACAGCCTCCCCTGGCTCCCCCCACCCCCCAGCCCCCGACGGAAGCTGGGCCGGCCGCAGCCGTCCTCCGCGTGGCATTTTCTGGGCATTGGATGTGGGTCTCTTGGAATCAGGCCGCTGCAGCATAATGGAAAGAGCCCTGGCCCGAAAGTCGGGACGCCTGAGTTCTATTTTCATCCCAGCCCCCACCCCCCCGACCATATGACCTGGGGCGGGCACTCAACTGTAAACTGAAGAAAGTAGCCCCCCGCAGCCTCCCCCCATGGATGTGAGGAGGCGCGGTTGTGACCGAGCATCAGATGACTCTGGAGACGCGTGAGCTCACCAGCAATCCCCGGGCTGTAGGGAGCCCCAGGGTCCGAGGCTCACCCACTTTTGCCCCACGTCAGGACTCATCAGATCCCCTTCACTGGACTTTGTGCGCGTCCGTTCCTTGTTCATCTGCGCACTCTGAAGTAGGGTTCCTTGAGTGCTGAGGGTGTAAGTGAGGTCTCCTTCCAGACAGGCTTTGACTGACTTTACTCACCTTTAACAATAACCCAGTCAGACGGACAGACACCCAGAGCTAGGGGTGGGGTGGAAGCCGGTCTAAACCAGTGACTGGGGGCACCTGAAGACCCACCTTGGAAGAATTTCCAGGGTTTGAATCCCTAAAGTCTGAGGGCTTGAGTACGCGTGCCCTCTCGGCGACTGACTCTAAACTCAAGTTCATCACTGTCGTGTCGACGGTGCACAGACTGTTTCATCTAGCGTACTTCCTGAGAAGAGTACAGTGCACGAGTGCGAGGCTCAGGAGAGGGAGAAGAAAACTGAAAATAGAGATGGGCAAAAGGGCAATAGAGAGCCCTGGCCCTACCCCTCGGGCAGCAGGAAGACATTCGCCACGTGGTTTGGGATGAGAAACAGACTGAAGACCTCTGGGCTCCATTGCTCAAGCTACTGTCTGTTCTTTGCTCGAGTTCACTAATCCACAAAACTCACACCCAGTCTTAACTTACATGGCCAGTAATTTACGAAACCATATTATCTTAATTTCCGGCTGCTGTACACTTAGTGAGATGCACAAGATACATACAGTTCCACGATGGGACCCTGCCTCTGTAAACTGCCACATCTACCGATGTCTTTCTTTCCACTAACCCTCCTCAGCCTGTCCAAATCGGGTTTTTAATTTGGATGATGGAGGCTGTATTCATCGTTCATCACGCAGACCTGCTGTCTCTTTCTTCTCTCTTATTTTCTCTCTCTGCTTCCTGATGTTTTAGCCCATTTGCACTGTTCTTTCATCAAGGAAAGAACAGGAAACAAACTTGCTGACTCACAGCCCCCCCCCCCCCCACCGCATCTGAGTGTCTACGCTCAGACCAGTCACCGTGAGACAGAGAGGCCGGGCTCACCAAGGAAGCAAAGCAAGAGAGATGGCAGCCCCTGAGGTCCAGAACGAGTCTGTAGCATCTCTGAGATGACAATGTATGTCAAAGGAAAAGCAGACTGTAAGTAAGAGAAAGAAAAACAACAGGTTCCTACCCACGGCGCTGTATTTTCTATGTGAAGGAAGAGTACGGGCTTTCCAGGAAATAAGTGAACCGTGTCCTGTAAGAGCAAATGTTCCATCTTATACTTCTGTGCCCTTGGGGCAGGGACAGAACTCATCTGATGTTTAGCTGGAAATGATCCCTCGGAAAGAAGACTTTATTTCCCACCCTCTTTGCGGCTGAACTCGGCCGTCTCCCCACCTTCTGGGCAGCGAGCTCTACGAGCAAGGGGTGTGTGAAACTTCTGCGAAGTATCTTCTGGAACGCAGGAGCATGCCTTCCGTTTCTGCTTCCTGCTGGGTAGAACGCGGGTGCCAGCGTGGGAATGGGAGGCAGAATGACCCTGGTTCAGCGAATCTCATGCCAGATGAGATCCTGCGGAACTCCTGATTGTTGCTACGACAAAGAGAAACAACCGTATCTGGTTTAAAGCACTGGGATTTTGGATTTGGGTCACCACAGCTCAACCTACTCCTTCGTGCTACAGCCCTAAAACTTGTGGAAGAAGTCCTTGCACTCACTAGCAGTTAGGATTGCCACAGTTATGGTCATGGACTAAGATATGTTGGGGATGTTTCTTTCCTCAGATTTGGAGATTTTGGTTTTGGAGCTTCAAGGATATATGTGAGAGAGAGCATTGGCCCATGATTCACTTTAACAGGGGACTGAAGCAGCCCGTGGGAAACATATATGTATATTCTGACGCATGTCATAGAGTAAGATGTGTATAATTCATAATCTTATATATTCATATACACGTAAATATGGGGCGGTGTCTCCATAAGGATAAGCAGAGGCAGAGCACAGGCACTGGGCCCAGGTGCAGGGAGCCAGGATTCAAGCAGAGGCACTACCACTAGCTGGTGGCGTAGGAATTGGTAAGACTGTGTGGAACCGAACTGCCAATACCTACCACCACTTAAAAATGTTTAGTTTCTCTTACATAGCAATTCCGTTATTGGGGGATCCACGGGAAGAATGCGACAAACAGCGATGCCCCAAATTTCCCCTGCAGCCTGGGTGTGGGGACCCAGTACACCTGCCTGTGGTGACACGGGCCGGCGGTTAACCGTGTCCTCTGCACCAGCCGGTTTCCGCGGGGGCAGGAGCTTCCCGGAGGGGAGTGTGGCCTCGACTGCGAGCGCGGCCGACGCGGGTGACGCAGCCCCTGCCCGCACCCGGCCCGCGTCCGCCCCCTCCAGCGGGTGTACCCGCAGGGGCCGAGGGAGCTTTCCCGAGGAGGCCGGAGCCGGCCAGGACGCGGCCGGTGCGGGAAGGCCGCTGACCGCCGCGCCGCGCCCGGGGGAGACGCCCGGGGCCGGGGACGCGCCTGGCCCGGAAGGTCCGCCCGGGAGACGCGCAGGCCAGGGGGCGCCGGCAGTCCCGCGCGGGCAGGTGCTGCCCTCCGGTGGCCGCGCGCGGGGACCCGGGCGGGGCAGGGGAAGGTCCGCGAGCCGCAGCGAGGACGGAACGCGGGCGGGGGCTGTGCAGGCTGTGCGGGGTCTCCCTCTCCCGCAGCCGCAGCTCAGAGAAGCAACCGCACCGGGCCACACGATCTGTCCCAAAACCCAGGGCGGCACCGTCCCTGGGCATCTCATGGCCTTCCCCGCGCAGCCCGCCCCGCCCTGACCGTGGGAGCCTAAAGCCTGGAAACTACATTTCGCAGGTGTCCTTGGCAGCGGGGGTGCGGACATCAGCAGCCGACGGCGCCTCCCCAGCCCCGCACGTCAGGAAGGACGCACGGGCCGGTGCCGGCCGCGGGAGCCGAGCCTGAGCCGAGCATCAGCAAGCGGCGGGGAGCTGCCCGCACACCTGGCAGGGCCGGCAGCCGAGCTCCGTCTGACGCGCCTGTGGCCAGGTCTAGGGCTTCCCTCATCACTGCTGGCTTCCAGTGGGAGGTGTGTACAGGCGGTATAAACCTCACACTCCCCGAATGAGAGCCCTTCACACTGAAAAATGTTGAGGGGCTTCTGCTTGCAAAACCAGAACCTGACGGATAGCGGTACAGTCTGATGTTTAGAGACTGGGCCCTAGGATGGCTCAAACTTGGTTCAACCCACATTCTGCACTTAATTTTAGGGAAACCTTGAGCAAGTTCCCTGACCCATATTTGCCCAATTTCTTCATCTGCAAAATGGGTTAATAAAATCACCTACCCCAAAGGACTGTGACAGGGATCAACTACATGATATATATTAGCATCAATAAACATCAGCGGTCATCATCACTGAATATCAAATAACCATCAAATCAAAGTGGCATAGTGATCAGTATAATAGCAGGTAGAAAAAGAGTAAGAAGAAAGTCCATATGCAGTATAATGTCAACGAACCGAAACACACAAACAGAAATACACCAGCATGGGGCGCCTGGGTGGCTCAGTGGGTTAAGCCGCTGCCTTCGGCTCAGGTCATGATCTCAGGGTCCTGGGATTGAGTCCCACATCGGGCTCTCTGCTCAGCAGGGAACCTGCTTCCTCCTCTCTCTCTCTGCCTGCCTCTCCGTCTACTTGTTATTTCTCTCTGTCAAATAAATAAATAAAACCTTAAAAAAAAAAAACAAATACACCAGCATGTTTTCTCTCTAGGTGATGGGATTACAGGTAATTCTGTTCTTTTCTGTATATCTTTATGGTTTTTTAAAAATTATCTACAATAAACATGTATGTCCTACTTTATAAAAGGAATTAACTTATAATATTATTTAATATTATTAAATATTATTAAATATTAAATAAATTATTAAATATCATTAAAATAGCCTACAGGGTAGTTACTTAAGTATATATTCAATTCTCAGTGTTGCTCACCAACTCAGTGTCCCATGAAAACATACCTAAATAATACTATCTTCTTGGCATCTAATATTCACTGTTTTTTATTTTTTTAAGATTATTTATTTATTTATTTGACAGAGATCACAAGCTGGCAGAGAGGCAGGCAGAGAGAGAGGGGGAAGCAGGCTCCCTGCTGAACAGAGAACCCAATTCAGGGCTGGATCCCAGGACCCTGGGATCATGACCTGAGCTAAAGGCAGAGCCTTGAACCCACTGAGCCACCCAGGTGCCCCATATTCACTGGCTTTTAAAGTTCTTTTCTCATCAACCCAGAGATAAGTAAACATTATGATAAATCCAGATCTGGGAGCAGTAAAGCCCCAGTTTAGGAAATTCACAAAAAGGTAAACCCTGCAGGTGGCAGAAAAGTTTGTGAAATTATTCTGGGAAAACTGTTTCCCTCTAACTGCAAAGGGAAGAGAATCTACTTCTGGGTCAGCTGTGGTTTGATATCCCATTGGGAATAGATTTCACGGGTTTGGGATGTTTTGTTATGCCCTTAATTAGTTTCCTTCGCTTTGACAGCATTGCAGGACTCGGGTGCCGTACTCCAACTTTACGTCTGCTGTTGTCACAGAGTAATAAGCGTGTTCCCTTTTACAGCCAGAGCATCTCAGTGTACACAACAGTGTGTGTGTGTGTGTGTGTGTGTATACTCTTTGCAAGACCTACCCAAATAGCAGTGAGTCAGGTTTTAACAAATGTCTGTAACTAACAATATGGAGAGAATTGCTCCTTAAGTTAACTACCCAAGAAGAACATCTGGGGGGCTTGGGGAGGTTTGTTTTTTGTTGTTGTTGTTTGTTTTGGTTTGTTTTGGTTTGGTTTTGTCTTTGAAAAATTTGCTTGGTTTTATTTTTACTGAGGTAATCAACATGAAACATTATATCATTATACCAGAAGCTGATACAATGTCATATGTTTCAGTGTTTGATGAGCTTTCTGGCTGGAGAAGTTACAGATCAGTCTTCTGGTCTACCTGAGAGCCCTATACTTTGTATGTTTCCTTTCTCCAGCTAGGGTAAGTTGGGCCCCAAGGGTGCCTCTTAAAGCAAGTATTTGATTTAAGAAAATAGTAGTTTCTTGTGTATCCATGTTCCTATTTAGAGCCATAAAACAGCCCTCCCTGCTAGGAAATTCCAAGCAGTCATATCAAATGTAACCTTGTAACCACTTCCTATTTTTCTCTGCAACAGGAGGGCCTAGCAGGAGCACTTGGTAGAAGTGAGACAACCCAGACTGAAAATTGAACTTGCTGTGTTACTGATAGAGATGATGGAGGAGTCCATCACTTGGGCTTATCTATTCATCATTTCTGTGTACGTGGTTTTCCAATCAACTTCTTGAAATATTGTTTCGGTTGGAATTTTTATTTACTTTTTAATTTCCTTTTTATTTCTTCATGGTACTTAGAACACGGTCAGCAGAGAGCAGATGCGCCAGTGAACTGAGTCACCAGGCTGGATCCTGGTGAAGATAAAAAATCATGAACACAGAGACACCACATGTGAATTAAAGTGTAGTGCAGAAGACGAAATATATACACAGCATGTTTTTGGTTTGTTGGTGCATAATCTTGATAACCTGCAACACGTGTCTACATTTTCTCCCTGCTAACCTGTGTCTCCTTACTTTGCTCTGTGTGAGCTTGTGGGCTCCTTAGCTGCAAGACGGAGTACAAATTTAACTGACGAAGACCTATTAATGAGGAGCTGTAGGTGAAAGAGACAGAGCCCTATCCTAAAAAGGCCTCAGACACTCATGAAAAGCTTAAGGACAAGACATTCTGAATGGCAAGTGCCAGATGAGTGCAGTAGAATCTTAGAGGAAAAAGAGATGAGACAGGGCTTGGAGAGACGAGGAGGAGTCTCTGGCAGGAAGTGAGTGTGAACTAGCTCTTGAGATGAGCGAGACGACCACACTATGCAGGGAGAGCTTGGGCCCCAGCAGAAGTTCTGGGACCCTGAGTGGGGCACAAAAGCAGCAGTATAATCCCACTGCTGGGGAGAAAAGGGGTAGACATGGACATAGATGCTGGTATGCTGCTGTGAGCCGAGGACTGGGGGGACCCTTGCCCAGGGTGATGGCTTCATTCTATTTCTTAAGTAGACTAAAGCCCAGATGGTGATGGCAGTGGGGAGAGGAGACACCAAGGTGACTGAGAAGACACTGCCCTATCCTAGTTGAATGGGGCTTGAAATTAACATGGACTAGAGATTGGAGAGCAAAAAAGCTGGGTTTCCTGTGCACTTTTGTTTGCAGAAGGAGCAGTGCTAGTTGTGTGTCTGCGACCTTGAAACTAACGAACTCCCCACCTGTTCGTGCCCCGGCCTGGGAAGGGGGCGCCTTTGTCTCCAGAGCCATCATCAGTCCTGCGGTACCTGCGGCTTATCAGAGACCGACTTCCAAGGGGGAGCTGTGCACAGAGCACTATGGGTCTGGACGCTTTCCTACTGCCGAAGTGAACACAGTACAAACCTCCACCCACTCCAACCGGAGTTGCAAAGCTGGGCGGCAAATCTCAGAAAAGCAGAGCGCATGACCTGTCAGATGGTTAACTCGTCATTTGCCTCAGCTCCCCCTGAATGGGATGGACAGTCTTCCCTGCCCTGCTTAATTTGACATCTCTGTTCCCCTCATAAGTATAAAAGAGGAAGGGTTAGAGCAAACAAAAATTTCTTTTAATTTCTTTTAAATTTCTTTTAAAAGTGGGGGAATGTGTTCCAGAAATCAGCCTACATGTTGCTTTGATTCATTTAGCCTACTGGCATTGTATATATAATCATTCATTTTCAAGAATCAATATATATTCTTTGTTTCTAAGAAAAGTTTGCATCCTTGTATATTTATTTATTTATTTATTTTTACAGTATTTATTTATTTTTTAATAGTCTTTTTAAATTTATTTATTTATTTATTTATTTTATGAATTTATATGCCTGCCTTTCTTGCCAAAACCAAGCCGGTTAGCTAATTTCCTCCATGAAGCGGTCCGCGTCACGGAAGGTGCACTCGCCAACAGAGCGGAAGACCAACAGGAATACGGAGCAGACACGCACTCGGCAAGTGTCCTTGGGTGAGTGAATAAAATTATCAAAGTGTTAAGGAAATATCCTCAATGAATCAACATAGAAAACAAAACAAGTATGGATTCTGAAGTTGCGTTGAAAACATTCATTTAATACTTTTTACCTATCAGGATTGTCCTAACTGAATTAACTCGTTTAAACCGAACAAACGTTTGCCTCGTTCTCACCTCACACGCGAGGAAACTGGAACAGGGAGAGGAGGCAGTGCCACCATCACTCAACACAGCCAAGACTTGAAGCCTGGCAGCTGGTCTCCAAAGCTCACCAGACCACCTAGTGCGCAATGTTACGCTTTCCTGTTCTTGCCACACAGAAATGATAAATGTCTAAGAGCGGACGACTTTATAGTAAGAATGAAGAAAAATGGGGAGGAGCCTGTGTAGACTCATGACGATGAGGTAGGAACAGGGCCAGAACTTGGAAAGCTGTCAGGTGAGATAGCAGAGGGGCAGAGACCACAACGGTTTACCAGTCAGACTAACTAGGAAGGCAGAATGGACTTCACGTATGGAAGACCCAAGGACTGAGGTCAGTGCAGGAATTCCAACGGGATACAGTGCAACAGACCAGGGATTAATAACATCAGAAACCCGGTCTACCCCGACCCTGGAATGACTAAGAGAAAGCAGTATCTTGGCTTGGATTCGCTGCCTCCCACAGGAACTCAGAGCCCGAGACCTGCGCCTTTGGGCAAATACAACCAACTCAAACAGTGAAAGGTTTAGGGGCACCGACACCCAACCCACGCAGTCAAAACTCCAAGTATAACTTCCGGCTTCCTAAAAATTTAATTACTAAATTAATTTTACTACTTTTGACCAAAAACCTTACCAATAATTGATTAACACATACTTTGTATACTCTGTGTTATATACTGTTCTTCCAATAAAGCTAGCTAAAGAGAAAGAAACGAAACAAAACGAAACAGCAGCAGGACCAATCTGTTCTCCAACAACATGTTGTGAACATCAGCCTGGGAAATAGGCCGAGTGTCTTCATAAATCCCCCTTTCTCTGGTCTACTCAGTTCAAGTTACCTAGGGGTCATTTTTCAGAAATCTCTTGGGTAGAGACAAAAACCTTGCCAAAATTAGAATTGTTGGATAGCAATTATGATTTGGCTCTTTGCCCAGCATCTGGAGGTCCTGAAACCTACCAACCATAGCTCCTGGCCAGAAGGAAGGCAAAGGGCCTCCAGTGCGCGGAGTCGGGACGGAAACTGAAAATGTCAGTTTGCGTTGTTCTGTCTTACTGTGTTCTTTTTCTCGTGGCTGTCGAGGAGACTACAGAGTGGGTAGGGGCTAGTCTCTGAAAGAGGCTTCCAGTGTTGGCTCAAAGGAAAATTCAGCAGTAGTGGCTGGTTTGTATTAGCTATACAAAAATTGCATCTTATTTTATATGTATTTCTTCAGTCAAATTAATCAATAGTAAGAGCTTAAAGGCAGCTTGGTTTATAAACTTTTATTAATTTTTAGAGTAAGACACAAAATAAATATAATCCCAATTGAAATTTCGAAAAGTCACAGGGGCAGAGGGAAAGCCAAACAGAAATGGCAGCCATCCCGCAGTCTCCGTGGAGGGTAAAACGATAGATGGTGTTTGTTTTCTCCTTTTCACTTTTGTGTGTTCTCTAGGTTTACTATTATAATAAGTTTTACCTTTGTATGTTCTGGGGGGGTAAAGGAATTTGTGAGTGCCCATGAGAAAAAGAAATAATTTAAAACCACAGACTCTAATAATTGTGGCATACTGGGATCCAAGAACTGACCGGGAGAATGGTAAGTGAGAGCTGACACCGGAGACGTTCCATGGTCCACACCCGAATGAACAGACTGGGTTCGGCCCCGCTGAACTGACAGTGATAGAAAATGCAATGTTCCTAGGTTGTCCCCGTCCTTTGCAGAAGGCCGTATGCCGGTTCTGTGACTTTCCCATCAGCTTGTGGGTTTGTGCTTCGATCACATCCTGTCATCGGATCTGACAGAACAGAGGCACGAGGGATGGCTGGCAAGGGCACCTCCTTCGTGGAGAGGACAGCACCCCTCCCCCACCCACAAGCACCCAGTGATTGATGACAATGTCAACGGGCGGAGAAGAGGGGTGCAAAATTGGGAGAAAGAAGGAAAAACATAGAGCAAATCCACCCTTGGCTCTGAGATACATGCAGAAATTGCCAGCGGACCCCTCTGTTTTGACGGCCATGGGGGAGAGCCGTCACCGAAGTCACACTGCAGGAACATGGGACAGGTCCGAAATGAGAGAAGAAAGTTTGCCGTGATGACCAAACTCTCTGAATGGGAGGGAGTCATGACGTCATTTTAAGAACTGGTGCTTGGAACTCGTGTGAGCTCAGCCATCTGGACAGACGTGCTCAGGGCCTAGGAGAAAAGTGAGCAAACCCACTGCACCCCTTTAACATCTCCTGGCTGAGCAGTCGTCCTCCTGTGGGGCCTGCCCCACCCCCAGCTCCACACACGCGGAGGCCACATTTTCATTCCTCCAGCCAAAGAGCATCACAGGCCAGGTAAGCCACCTGCACCACAAGGTGATAGAGACAAGCTAGAGAAACGGGACTCAGCTCAGAGCACACCTGTCAGCTCCCCAGACCGGGAGCTCTGCTGGCCATGAGGGCCACCGAGCACAGCAAGAGAAGCCACAGCAGAGAGGACCAGGGCTCGCACTGTCATTTTAAAAGCTGTCTTGGGGATCTCCAGACATACTGGGGGGAAGGGGCTTTTGCAAGGGGCCCGGGTGCTGCATTCACAACTGCGGGTCGAGAGCCAGCAGGCCTGCTCCTAGGACCACATCCTAACTGAAGAGCTCATGCTGCCCAACGCAAACCAGACAGCAGAGAAGCCTCACTCGCGGGTCTGTGTCCCTTGAACAGTTACATAACGTCACATACAGAAAATGCAAGTTCGTAGCCGCGGAAGAACTAACTTTATCCAGCCATTCCACCGTCCGAGTGTGCAACTCTAAAGTGACAGGTTTTTGGCTGCTTCGTGCATATTCTTGAGGGCGTGTGCATATGAGCGTGAGTATGTGTGTTTCACCTCGTCCCAAGACATATTTAGGTCCATTCAAAACAGAAGAGAACATGAACATGCCTTAAAGGAAGATTCTAAGTAGCGCGAGTGCCAAGCCCCCTTGGACAGAAGCTAAGCTGAATGAGAAGTTGGAAAGTAAAACGTGCAGGTCCGGAGCCCCTGCTGACTCCGAAAAGGGAGTGAATGTTCTCGGAGACCTGCCCTGGGCCAGCCACGTGATGGCCATTTTGTTTCCTGCCCTTCAAATGCAGCTGGTCTGCATTTAGCCCTTAGGGACATGCAAGTTAAAATCACAAGATTGTGTCCCATCTACTAGAATGACCAGAATAACAACAACAACAACAAAAAAAAGTTAGGAACAAGTTTGGGTGAGGATATGGAGAAACCTGGACTGTACAATGATACAGTCACTTTGGAAAAACAGTCTTTCCCTTTCTTGTATTTTGTGTGTAAGCTTATAATAACATCCAGAAACTCCATCGCTGGTATCTACCCAAGGGAAATGAAACCTATGTCCGCAGAAAGGCCTGTACCTGAATCGTCACATAAGCACCATGCATAGTCACCATTAAGTAAGACCACCAGTGTCCATCAGTTGTGGACAGATCGATGAAATGTGGCATATTCATGCAATGGAATACTCTTTAGCCCCCAAAAGAAGTAAACTACGGCCGCACCCTATAGCCTAGATTTTTAAAAAGAGAGAGTGCTAAGTGAGAAAACAAAGACTCGAAAGATTACATGTCATATGACTCCTTGTATAGGAAATGCCCAGGAAAGATTACATGTCATATGACTCCTTGTATAGGAAATGCCCAGGAAAGATTACATGTCATATGACTCCTTGTATAGGAAATGCCCAGGAAAGGGAAGTCCAGAAAGCTTGTTAGTGGTTGCCTGGGACCAGGAGAGTGAACAGGAATTAAGTGTAAATGGGAATAGGCAATCTTTTAGGGGTGATGGAAATGTTCTAAAACTGCATTGAAGTGATGGTTGCATAAATCTATAAATTTTCTAAAAATATGAATTGTGCATTTAAAATGAATGAGGGGCACCTGGGTGGCTCAGGGGGTTAAGCCTCTGCCTTCAGCTCAGGTCATGATCCCAGGGCCCTGGGATCGAGCCCCGCATCGGGCTCACTGCTAAGCAGGGATCCTGCTTCCTCCTCTTTTTCTCTGTCTCTGCCTCTCTGCCTCCTTGTGATCTCTGTCTGTCAAATAAATAAATAAATCTTTTTTTTAAAAAATGAATGAAATGTATGGTATGTAATTATACCTCAACAAAGTTGTTTAAAAAACGGAAAACAATTCACCAAATAGGACCATTTTTTTCTCACCACCTCTCCTACTAATCACCTCAGCCACTATTTCTTATTTAAAGATTTTATTTATTTATTTATTTATTTGACACAGAGAATTCCCAAGTAGGCAGAGAGGCAGGCGGCGGTGGTGGTGGGGGGGGGGGGGAGCAGGCAAAGCAGGCTCCACGGGGAGCCCAATGCAGGGCTTGATCGCAGGACCCAAGGATCATGACCTGAGCCGAAAGCAGAGGCTTAACCCACTGAGTCATTTCTTATTTAAATCATTTTAATAATCTGGCTGAAATATCTGTTTCCATCCTTGACACTTTAGAATCTACTCTTCATACAACCAACAGAAGGAGCTTCCAAAATGTAAAACAAACATCCTGACTGCTCAAAAGTCTATTGGCTCCTCACTCTTCTCACAGTAAAATCCCGGGTTCTGTGGCCCACATGCTTTGCTCTGTGAGCTCCCTGACTCCCCCTCTATTACTCTCTCTCATCAGTCCCTGTGCTCTTCAACATACCAATCCTACACCTGCCTCAGGACCTTTGCACTGACTCCTCCCCCGCCTGCAATGTTGTTTACTGAGATCTCTTCATGGCCACTCTCCTTTCATGCAGGTCTCCTGGAGAGTATCAGAGAAGACATCCCTGGCCACACACTATTTGAAGAAGAGCGCCCCTCTATCTCATCCCTACCCTTTCACGCTCCTTTATTTTTCTGGGTAGTGCTCATTACTTCCTCACATTCTGACTGGGCTGTGCGTGTGTGCGTGTGTGTGTGTGTGGCCTAGAAAGGGAATTCCTTGAGGACGGGGACCCTGTCTCACGTCTGTCTTGCTCATCACTTTATTTGAGCCCCACCATCATGTCGTAAGCGAGGTTGTCTTATTTCCAGGGAAGACGGTGGAGCTCACAGAGGTTTCACAGTTCAGTCAAAGTCACACACCCGACGGTTGTGCAAGCAGGGATTTGAGAGCAGAGCTGTCTGACTCCAGCGCTACGGAGTCACCATCACGACAGACTCCCAGGAAAAACAATTAAACCAGATCCCACTGAACAAAGTTTTATTTATTCTGCTTCTCTTAAATCAGAGTCGAGGGTCTCAATGATTTTGAATTCTTTGAGTCTGCATACATCAAGACTACACAAAAGTAAGAAATGTAGCTGTGATATCTTAGGTTTTTCACATTTGCTCCAGCCTGTAAAGAAATCAACCTTCTTATCTTAAAAGTTGAAATAAACACATTTCAAAAAAATCAGAAATTACATCAATCCAATCTAACATCAAGATTAGAAGGGTAGGAACGTGTAAGATAGATGACACCAATTCACCAGAGAAACGTCCTTCCCTCGGAGCGTCATACAGTACACAGCGTCATAGTGATCCACGGGATTTATTAGTGTAATCAAGGATAGAGATTCCTTTTAAAATTGTTTTTTTGCTCAAAAGTTGTACACACGAAATATAATCAAGGAAAGAATAAAATACTTATTTACGTCTAAGCTCTTCTCAATGTCAAGAGACTGTTTTTGCAGTTTTCTTGCCTCTATCTCTTCCTTTACATCTTAGAAATGTTCCAAATATGCAGATGTACTTGTAGACACGGTGATGAACCAGAATGCTTTGAGCATATTGATCAAGGCCAGGGAGAAAAGAAAGAAGCAGAAAGGACAGATGGCCCCTGCGCAACGGGAGCCACTTCTCCTCCAAGCCGCACAGGGGGGTGTCCAACCCTTTGGAAGTTCTGGCTGCGGAGATGGTGTCATATAGAAGACAGCACCTCCTCCAGAAGCGCACCCAACAGTCGGAAAGACAAGCAGGATTACGCCGCCCCGTCGTCTCTTCAGACTTCCAGGAGGTGAAGGAGAGGAATTAGCATGTGGCCTAGGCGGAGGCATGACCATGATCACCGCTAGACGTGAAATAAGTACCCTGCAGCCAAACAACCCCAACCCCGTCTGGGGCTCCGCACAAACGGAACAGGGCGCTTTTAACATTTCACCTTGACCCCATTGTGGCCCGAGAGGAAAAACCTGATTAGAATCCCAGGCTTCTGTTGTACGCCAACACAGGGAAGCGGCAAAAAAGAAATCAGCTTTTTCATCCCACATCTGCAGCTTTCTTTACAAAACAGTTTTAAGTGCCTTGCAGTAAATCCCTACGGATTACCTAAGGTTCCTGCCCGAGATCCGCCCTGAAGCCTCCTGGCAATCGGGAGCGGGCGGACCGGAGCAAACGTCTCCGCGGCACAGGACGGAGCAAGCGCCGGCACGTGCCGCACCCACAGGCCCCCGCCTCGGCTGGCTGGTGAGGGAGGAGGGTCCCCACCCCGCACAGGGACTCCTGGGCCGCACTCACGTCACCAGAGCCGAGCACGGAGCTGACCCGCGTCTTACCGGACGACACCGGTGCGACAGGTGCCGCAGCTTTGCTCGCAATGACTGAAAGAAAGAAACACCCAAGAGGGAAGGCAAGACGGCGGAGGGGCGGGAGGCCTCCGTTTCTCTGAGCCCAGGAGCTCCGCTAGCAGCCCCGACCCCCGACCCACGCCCGGAGACGGACGGACGCACGCGCGGCTCAGGAACGTCGCTTTCCGGACGGTCGGACGCGCGGAGACGCGGCCCGAGGTGATGTTCGGCGCACAGACCGCGGGGAGGGCCCCGTCGCCACTTACCGGCAGGGAGAGCAGCGGCCGGGATCCCGGCGGCCGGAGGTCTGCCCGCGGCGGGTCGTCGCTCCAGGGGCGCCGCGGGGTGGGGGCCTCGCGGGGACCGTGGGGTCGCGGGTCGCTCGGGGTCGCCGGAGGACGGCGGGTCGGAGTCCGGCAGAGCTCCCGGGGCCGGGCGGAGACGGGCCGAGGAGGGGCTCTCAGCGCGGGGTTGCCGTAAGCCGCGGCCTGAGGCGCCGTCGGGCCACGGGTCGTCAGCGGGGACCCCACAGCGGCGGGGCCGGGGGACCCTCCGTCCTCTTGCAGGGGAGCGGCGAGGCCGCGCGGCAGGATCCGCGGGGTCCGGAGGCGCCGCACGGGCCGCGCCAGAGACAGAACCGCTCGGTCACCGGCCGGGGCGCTCGGAGCGCCGCCTAGACGGGGGGACTGGAGGGACCGACGGCGTCTCCCCCAGGACGCACTGCGGAGCGGCCCGAGCTCTCGCCTCCTCCGGCGGAGACGGGGGCCGCCATCTTCTTTCCCGTCGTCCACCGCGGTACGGAAAGCGCTCAGGGAACCAAAGCTCCGAGCGCGAACCCGAGCACGTGGCTCAGCCCGGCCCCTGGCAAGGGCGGGGCGGTTCCGCCTGCGGCAAAGACGCCTGAGAGTGGGCGCAAGAGGCCCCGCCCCCAGATCAGCGGGAACGTCCAGCCGAGACCAAGGTCACCGATCAATGAGCTTCAGGAAAGCAGCACATAGAATTCATGGCTTTTATCCCATGATTCTTTAATCTTTCAAAGTTAAATGTTTTAAATTTTCATTACTTTTTCTTTTTTTTTTAATTTTCCTCTTTCTTATTTTAACCATGTTATCTTGTTAATACCTTTTTAAAAATCTCTTTAATTCTCATTTTAAAGTTATATTCTCTCCCTTCATTGTATTTAACGATTATTTTATACATACACACACACACACACACACACACATTTTTCTTTCTTTGAAGTTTTGGGATACAGTTTCATCTAACAGACCAAAATATATCCTAAATCTAGTAAATGCCTTTGTTCTAATCTCAAGCCTGATCACATTCTCTCATTTTTTTTTCCAAAATTTTTTTCTTTCTTTTTTCCACTAACGTCTCATCCTATCATTTCCTTTTAAAGATCTTTTAACTTTCATCTTTACAATCATATCCATCTGTTTATCATGTTCACCCTTATTTTTGTATACATTTAAGTTTATCTTACTTTTAAAATTTCAGAATGCAGTTTCTTCCAACAGACCAAAATACATGCAAAATCAAGTGTGTGGCTCTGTTCTATACCAGCCTACTCATATTTCTTTTTCCCTTCTCCCCCCCCCCCACCCCGGTTTTGGGTTCCTTCTGTTAGTGTATGTTTTTAGTGTATATTTTTCTAGGAACATTGTTACCCTTTTAGCGCTTTGTTCTCTCATTCATCTATTCTTCTCTGGACAAAATGACAAGGTGGAAAAACTCACCTCAAAAAAAAACCCCAAAAAACAAGAAACAGTACTGATTGCTATGGACCTGATCAATACAGACATTAGTAAGATGTCAGGACTAGAGTTCAAAATAATTATAAAGATGCTATGGGCGCCTGGGTGGCTCAGTGGGTTAAGCCGCTGCCTTTGGCTCAGGTCATGATCTCAGGATCCTGGGATCAAGTCCCGCATCGGGCTCTCTGCTCAGCAGGGAGCCTGCTTCCCTCTCTCTCTCTCTGCCTGCCTCTCTGCCTACTTGTGATCTCTGTCTGTCAAATAAATAAAATCTTTAAAAAAAATAAAATAAAGATGCTATCTGGGCTTGAAAAAAATTATAATTATTATAGCAGTTATAATTATAATTTTATATATATATAATTATATAATTATGATTATAATAACACCGCAATTATAAAGATGCTATCTGGGCTTGAAAAAAAAGCATACAAGATACTAGAGAATCCCTTTATGGAGAAATAAAAGAACTAAAATTGAACCAAGTTGAAATCAAAAAAGCTATTAATGAGGTGCAATAAAAAATGGAGGCTCTTACTGTTAGGATAAATGAGGCGAAAGAGAGAATTAGTGATATAGAAAACCAAATGATGGAGAATAAAGAAGCTGAGAAAAAGAGAGATAAACAACTACTGGATCACGAGGGGTAAGTGATACCATAAGATGAAACAACATTAGAATAATTGGTCTTCCAGAAGAAGAAGAGAGAGAGATGGGGGCAGAAGCTATACTGGAGCAAAGTATAGTGGAGAACTTCCATAATGTGGGGAAGGGAACAGGCATCAAAATTCAGGAGGAACAGAACCCCCCCCTCAAAATCTATAAAAATAGTTCAACACCTGATCATCTAAGAATAAAACATACAAGTCTCAGAGATAAAGAGGAAATCCTGAAAGCAGCCCAGGACAAAAGGTCTGTAACCTACAATGGTAGAAATATTAGATTGGCAGCAGATCTATCCACAGAGACCTGGCAGGCCAGAAAGAACTGGCATGATATATTCAGAGCACTAAATGAGAAAAACATGCAGCCAAGAATACTGTATCCAGGGGCATCTGGGTGGCTCAGTGGGTTAAAGCCTCTTCCTTCAGCTCAGGTCATGATCTCGGGTCCTGAGATTGAGCCCCACATCGGGCTCTCTGATCAGCAGGGAGCCTGCTTCCCTTCCTCTCTCTCTGCCTGCCTCTCTGCCAGCTTGTGATCTCTCTGTCATATAAATAAATAAAAATCTTTAAAAAATAAAAATAAATACTATATCCAGCTAGGCCATCATTGAAAATAGATGGAGAAATAAAAACCTTCCAGAACAAACAAAAAAACTAAAAGATTTTCAAACACCAAACCAGTCCTTCAGGAAATATTCAAAGGGGTCCTCTAAGCAAAGAGAGAGCCTAAAAGTAACAGACCAGAAAGGAACAGAGACAGTATACAGTAACAGTCACCTTACAGACAATACAATGGCACTAGAGTCATATGTTTCAAAATTACCCTGAATGTAAATGGGCTAAATGCTCCCAATCAAAATACACAGGGTATCAGAATGGATTAAAAAAACAAAACAAAAAAAACAAGATCCATTGATATGCTATCTACAAGAAAATCATTTTAGATGCAAAGACACCTCCAGATTTAAAGGGGGTAGAAAATTATTTACCATGCTAACAGACATTAAAAGAAAGCTGGGGTGGCAATCCTTATATCAGATAAATTAGATTTTAAGCCAAAGACTATAATAAGAGACGAGGAAGGACACTATGTCATACTTAAAGGGTCTGTCCGACAAGAAGATCTAACAATTTTAAAATCTATGATCCTAACATGGGAGCAGCCAATTCTATAAACCAATTCATAACAAAATCAAAGAAACACATCAATTATAATACAGCAATAGTAGGAGACTTTAACACCTCCCTCGCTGAAATGGACAGATCACCCAAGCGAAAGATCAACAAAGAAATAAAGTCTTTAAATGACACACTGGACCAGATGAACATCACAGATCTATTCAGAACATTCCATCCCAAAGCAACAGAATACACATTCTTCTCTAGTGCACATGGAACATTCTCCAGAATAGATCACATCCTGGGTCACAAGATAGGTCTCAGCCAATACCAAAAGACTGGGATCATTCCCTGCATATTTTCAGACCAGAATGCTCTGAAACTACAACTCAACCACAAGAGGAAAGTTGAAAAGAACCGAAATACAAGGAGGCTAAAGAGTGTCATACTAAAGAATGAATGGGTCAACCAGGAAATTAAAGAACTAAAAAAAAAAAAAAAAAAAAAAAAAATCATGGAAACAAATGAAAATGAAAACACAACTGCTCAAAATCTTTGGGACACAGCAAAGGCAGTCCTGAGAGGAAAGTACATAGCAAAACAAGCCTTTCTCAAGAAACAAGAAAGGTCTCAAATATACAATCTAACCCTAAACCTAAAGGAGCTGGAGAAAGAACAGCAAAGAAAGCCTAAACCCCACAGGAGAAGAAAAATAATAAAGATCAGAGCAGAAATCAATGAAATAGAAACCAAAAGAATATTAGAACAGGCCAACGAAACTAGGAGCTGGTTCTTTGAAAGAATAAGATTGATAAAACCCTGGCAAGACTTATCAAAAAGAAAAGAGAAATGACCCAAATTATTAAAATCATGAATGAAGGAGGAGAGATCACAACCAACACCAAAGAAATACAATTATAAGAACATATTATGAGCAAATATACTCCAGCAAATTTGACAATCTGGAAGAAATGGATGCATTCCTAGAGACGTATAAACTACCATAACTGAATGAGGAAGAAACAGAAACCTGAGCAGACCCATGGTCAACATCAGTTGGCATCAGGGAAATACAAACTAAAACCACAGTGAGATACCACCTCACACCAGTCAGAATGGCTGATGCCATGGAAATGACTGATGCTGGCGAGGATGTGGAGAAAGGGGAACCCTCCTACACTGTTGGTGGGAATGCAAGCTGGTGCAGCCACTCTGGAAAACAGCATGGAGTTTTCTCAGAAAGTTGAGAATACAGCTACCCTATGACCCAGAATCACACGACTGGGTATTTACCCCAAAGATACAAATGTAATGATCCAAAGGGGCATGTGCACCCCAATGTTTATACCAGCAATATGAGGAATTTGAGAAACAAGACAGAGGATCATAGGGGAAGGGAGGGAAAAATGAAATAAGATGAAACCAGAGAGGGAAACAAAGCATAAGAGATTCTTAATCTCACGAAACAAACTGACGGTTGCTGGAGGTATAGGGTTGTTGGGTGATGGACACTAGGGAGGATATGTGCTATGGGGCATGCTCTGAATTGTGTAAGCCTGATGATTCACAGACCTGTACCCCTGAAACAAATAATATGTTATATGTAAATAAATAAATAAATAAATAAATTTTAATCCTCCCTCGCCCCCGCATCTAACCTCAGAAAGCAAAGGATCTGGCTGGAAGGAGAGATTCAATTAATTAGAAAGGATTTGTGGATTCTCTTCACTGTCCAGGGCACCCAGCATTCTGCTTCATAGGGAATGGACACTCAATAAAAGGTTGTGGGTGCTTTTTGTGGGACAGCCTTTATTCTCATCTATGCAATAAATATCTAATGTCGAATACTCAAAGAACACAGAAGACAGAACTGAACCAGAGTCAGAAGCTCTGGCTGAGCTATTACCTAGGCTGTGCAGCCTACATTCTTCCTCATTTGAAACATTACAATTCCCACCTTCCTACCCTATCTCACCTGTCTTTTGCTCTGAAGCTTCAGTGAATTAATGCAAGTAAAAATGTCCTAAAAAAGACATTTGTAAACAGAGGCATTTGACATTGCTCCTTACTTTCAAGACATCAAGATAATATTCCAGAGGTATACATCAAGGGTGTCCTGGGATCTTTTAATTTTTATGCAATTTTCCTCTGCTTGTTGCTCTTGCTTTTGACAAGAGAGATGGAGAAACACATCACTGGTTAGGAGGAAAATGATTTCCAAATCCTTAATGTTTCCTACGATGCTCTTCATTATTTGAATCACACTCGTGATTATGATTAATATCATATCAACTCCATGAAATAATCGTTCAAGGTGAATGTGAGGAGAAGTAGGCTACCTCCTTCCACTTCTAGTGTCCTTAAACCTTCCGCCATTAGAACAATCTGCTACCTCCACATTTTGTCCAAGTGCACTCGTGCAAATTCCTAAGGAATTTCAGCCTTAAATACAATGAAAAAGAAGGAACTAAATGATGACTTCTTTCAATTTTTTATTGAACTATAACACACATATCAAAAAATATACATATGTTAACAGCTAAGAGAACTTTCATGAACTAAGCACAGTGAAACAACCACTATCAGATCAATTGCTATCAGACCAGCCACACTAAACCACTCATTCTAGAATCTAGTGCTCATTCCCACTGTACTTTTTACTAAACATTACAAATCTATTACATGGAATATAAAATTTCAGTATTTGCACATTCAATCATGTAAATACAAATGCTAATCAAAACACACACAGAGAACACTTTCCTTGACCAACGTGGAAGGATTGTTGGTCTCAACGACAGATAGCCCACCCAACCATTAGATTCCTCTGCTGCTGTAATCAAAACACTGAAGTAATTGTGATTCCCAAACCCAAGACGTTTTCCAAACACACCACAAAATTTTAATACTGTGATGAGATAGCAAGTGAGAAAATTCCAGTCAAGGCAGAAAAATAATTGCAAAAGTGATGAAAACAACCATGACACTGCAGTAATGATGTTTGCCTCTTCTGTTGACAGTGAGAACTAAACACAAGGGCCTCTACTCTGCCCATGTGGAAAGGTAGTGACGGGTGTATAAATGCCCACTTTTTCTTTTAACCCATCTTGATGTGGACATGCATGGAGGCCTCATAGCCCGTCTCTTCCATGGAATCATCCTGGAGAATGACGTGGATCTTCCTCCAAAACCGAACAGCCACTCGTGGTGCCGTGAGAGCAGAAGAGAGAATCCATGGCCAGTTTCTCTGCTCGCGACCGTGTGTCCGGCTCTGCGGCCCACCTCCCACGAGGCCTGTTTTCTGCGACAGGAGAGGCTGCTCTTTCCCTGGGAATCTGAGGCACCAGAATATTCCCCCTCAGCCAAACAGCCCCAGAAATGTGTCTCGACATCCACACTTTGTTGAGACTTCAATTTCCTCCTGGTGCGGGTGCGGGTGTGTGATGCTGTGACGAGGTCGGTCCTGGGCATGGATTGAAGTGAATCACCTTCATCAGCTGTGAGCTACAGCCCTCCAATACCACGGACACCCCCATGGCACTCCAGCTGTCCCCTAAATAATACCAACTCTTCCAAGTGACTGCAAGATGAAGTGTATGACAGGTGTCCTCCGTGTCATCATAACTGTCCTGGCCACCCTCCCTGCTCATTTAGCACACACCAGCCTGGGGCTGACACGGTGCCGGACAGTCCTCCAGAGACTGATGTGCAGCCATGAGTAGCGCAGAACTTGATTTCAGAACATTTAGCATCAACTAGAAGAGGCAAATTAATGAGGCAATCCAAAAAAAATCTTGATTTCTTACCCAACCACACCTTCATTTTTTTACATTGCTGCTCCTCATTGGTTTTTAAATCCTACTTCTCTTTCACGGCCCTGTAGAAATATCTGTCTGCATGGCACAAGCCTTCTGCAAGCAGCTCCCAGCCAGAATAACCTGCCTCTGCTCCGCTCCATGCACTGCCGACCACACCAGGGTCCCATGTCATCTGAATGCCACCAGTGAGCTCCTAACCCAAGGAAGAGACCAATAACTGACCACAGCCCTCTGCCCACTAGCCAAGAAACAGCCTCAGCTTCTCGTCAAATACAGAAATCCAGGCAGCCACTACCAGTCAGCCGGCGCTGAGCCAGTCCATCCCATTAACGAGGCGATGACCAGTCACCTCTATCTTCTGTTGTCATTATATCCTCCCGTGCAAGTATTACCCACAGATGTGATCTGAACAGCTCAGGTGACGGGGAACTTATGTTCCTTTCAACCGGTCCAATTCAGCGACTGCATGTCAAGCACAGACTGCGGGAGAGCCCTGCTGTCGGCTCTGCAGGAAGCACAGGGATGAATGAGACACGGTCCCGGCTGCCAAGAACTTCCAATTTTTTTTGAGGGATTACAAAGTTTACAAATCTCTACAATTTGGGGCAGAGTAAAATGAAGGGTGTAAGAAAAGCCTGGAGGTTTAGAGAAGCCACAGATGAGATCCAGCTGCAGAACAGGAGCGGTTTCTTGGCGGCAGTGGCACCTGAGACGGAAAGCCATGACTGCGGAAGGAAGGTGGAGGCAGAGTGTCGCCCTCCAGGCATAACGAAGGGCGCACACAAAGCCACCGAGAGAGGCAAGTTCAGACATTCAAGTACTCTCCTTTGGCCCTAAAGTACTTAGCGTGACATTTCATTCATAGCAGATATTCAGCGAGGGGGGGTAGGTGGGAACTTCGGGCAGAACCTGGTCAATGACAACATAAAGGAAACAAAGACTCAGCACTTCACATGCACATGAGCACACACATGCGCACGCACACATGTACACACAGATACACACATACTCACACGCATGCACACACATGCAGACACGTACACGTGTATGCACACATGTACACACACATACTCACATACTCACACGCATGCACACACATGCATAGACACATACGCACACATGTACACACACATACACACACGTACACACACACGCACTCCAGATAACAGACCTTTCCAAAGCAGCACTGTCGCCTCCACCAGGTTACGGAGACGAGAAGTAAGCGGACCTGGACTCGATTCCTCTTTCTGGTCGTGGCGATGCTCTAGTGGGTTGTAGCTTTTTGCTTTCAACATTATGGACCTACGTAGGTGTTTGACCTCAAGGGTCGTGAGGAGTTTCTGTTGGGTAGGTGTTCCTGCGCTGTGAGTAAACTGTGTGTGGAGAGGAGGTTGGTTCCAGGATAACTTGAGGACACAGTGAGGTAGGTGGCCTTCGTCAGTCACCTCTCTCCCAGCACCTTCTTGGAGACTCGGAGCAGCTAGAGCCATGATTCTCCAAGAGCACAGGGGATGGTATAATCATTTCCTAAATGCATTTGACCGTAGTCTCTTTTTTAAAAAAATGAAGATGCTCCTGGTTCAAGTACTCCATAGAACACTGTATGATTAGATGCAATTATTAAGAAAATATGGAAAATTAAATCCAGTTTTGCCTAAATGATGGCGATAGAGGCCTCGACCAGTAGGCATCAGCCTCCGGGAAACCTTGGAGATCCCCACGTGTCTACCCTTCTCCGTCTTCCTTCCCTTTCAGCCTAGCGTTCTCCACCCTACCCACTAGGATGGTAAAAGCTAACATCTATGGAGCCTTCACTTCGCGCCAAGCCCTGTTCTAACCGCGTCAGCCCTCGCAGTACTCTTCAGCACTGTTGTGATCCCAGGTTGAGGCACAGAAAAACTGGGAAATTTTCCTGAGCTCGCCTATGCAGTAAGCGGTAAAGCTCGTGTGCAAATCCAGACAGAACTAAGGCTCGGGATCACACGAGCATCTGCCCCGAGAGGGATTAGGTTGGGGAGAAGGGGGGTCCCATGAGGACCTCACTCCTGTCTCTCCGCCACTGCTTCCGATGGGCTGGTCTGCCTGCGCGGCCCCCTCCGTCCGTCTTCAGGGAAACGGAGGCCCGTCGTCGCTCCCGTAGGGTTTGGTGGTTCTGATTAAACCACCTCAATCCGGCCGTGTGCCTTGTATTTCCGTAGTCTAGAATGTGACACCTCCCCCAGATAGCTCATCCCGCATTCCGCCTTGATGGCAGAAACGGCAGGTTTGGGAAGGAGGCAGAGGCACAGCCTTAGCAATTACTCCCGGCGGACGGCGGGGCAGAAACCGACAGGCGGCGCTTGGAGCGGCTGGACCTTCTCTGGGAGGCCGGGCAGGGCAGCTGCTTCTCGGCTGGGATTCCTGCTCACGCCTCTGTCCCTGCACCGCAGCTGCCGGTCCCAGGTGTTAGCTAGTGCCCCCCAGAGCGAGAAGAAAGAAACGTCCCCTCAGCCTCCACTCCCCGCTCTGTCCTCAAACACCGCCCCCCGGTCACCCCCGGTCACCCCCGGTCACCCCCGGTTCCTTTTCTCGTCCCTCCTCTCCGCTTCTCTCGTTAGGATTCATCTCTCCGCTCCTCTCTGCCGCCCACGGCCGTGTGACAAATCCCTCCTGAAATAACCCCGTGACTCACCGGCAGATACTGCATTCCGTTGATGCAGACCTTGGCCTCCCCAAGGGGCGCAGAACTTCACAGATACTCCGCGTTATTTTTACTTCGTCCTTGTAAAGAGACTGTCTGTCTGTCGCAGAGGAAGAAAGACGCAGCTTGGGCCTTTGTCTGGCGACCTGAGCATGAGGCTGGCACAGGCTTTTCGCCCCTCCAGGTCTCCTCGGTCGCCTCACCCCTTCCCCTTCGTGCTGTTTTCTCCTCTTTCTTCGGGATCTGTCAGTAACCACACCCGACATTAGACTAAAATCTTAACAGTCGGACGGAACCAGTGGTCCACGCGGGGAGCCTCCGAGCAGCCTCGCTTCCTCCACCCCCGCTGCTAACCGAGCCGGTCCTGCCCGGCCCCTCGCTCCCATCCCCATGCCGGCGACCGCATCCGAGCCCCCGCCCCTGCAGCCTGGCTCGAGGCAGCGGTCGCCTCACTCGTCCGCCACCCCCAACCCTCGTCGGCGCTCCCTGAAGCTGGTGCTCCCAGCCCAGACGCCGTCCGTGCTCCATTCAATGTCCTACCCTTTCCCGGGGCGCTTGGGCTTCTCAGTGTAGCCTCAGCTACCCGGCCTCTGTGACCTGCGTCTCCATCCCAGACGTCCCCCAAACTGAGACGTGTCCCTCGGCGATGTGCCCGCCTCCCCTGCAGGGGCAGCGCTTCTAACTTCTCCTCCTGGAAGGCTTCCGGGGTCCAAAGGCACAGTTTCTGTACCCCGTCCTGCAGAGCTCTTCCCAGCTCCCCCAGGGCCCTTGGAACCCCTCTCCCGTCGGCGTGCCTACAGCTTCTTATGATAACTTTGGGGTAGATGTATATGATACCGTACATATTCCACAAAAACTTACTGCAGGACCGTGGTGTCCCGGGAGCTATGCCAGGCCCTAGACACAGAGAAACCAAATTCACGGTCCTTACCCCAACGACCAAGTAGGACAACAAATGAAGAAAAGTAATTGGCATTTCAGAGCGAAATGAGGAACCACCGAGCTACGCCCAGGGGCTGAGTGGGTGCTTGAGAGGGCGGTCACCCAGGCCGGGGACGTCACAGGGCTCTCTAGGGGAGGACGCCTGGGCTGTGCTGTCAGGAACATCCACCTTTGGGGACTGCGTGTTGTGCCCCCAGATCACGGGCTATAACAGCGGACTAGACCCTGCGTCCCTTGTGCTCTACAAGTGCTCAACAGCACGCGGGACACCGGGTAAATCGGGAAAGGCTCAGTGTGTGGCCCTCTAGAACGCACGAATACCCGGTTTTCTGCTTCTCAACCTGCCTCTTCCTTCCTCTTGGTTGTCGACCACTCTTGGTCCCACAGACCCGGTCTGAGCCAATCAACAATGCAAGTAACAGGGTGATTCTGCAAGCGCCGTTTTCCCCGCCCGGCCCTGGTCCCCACAGCTGCGGAGTCTGGAACGGCGCCGGCTGGCCCCAGGCATGTGGCGTGACCTGAGCCGCCACCAGGGTCGGGCCATCAAGCGCCGCTGATCCGCACGCATCAAGCGGAAAAGGCCCGAGAGCGAACTGAATGGGAGAACGTGTCACACACTGCGCCAGGCCACATTCCAACGCCGCCGGGTCCAGCGCCTTCCAGCCCCTTCCCAGCCCCCACCTCAAGGAACTCCGTGCTCTCGGCCAAGACGTTCAGTCTCGGCGCGGCTCCTTTTTCTCAGCAATTCAATTACAGAGACGGTTTAGACTCACCGTGTTCTTACCCCAGATACCTAGAGGAGCATAAAATACTGCACAAATATTATAATCACAGCGAGGAATTTCCTAGTGCAGAGACAAACAGGTAACAACATCTTTCCCCAAACCAACCAAAGGTGAATCTTCCAGGCATTTTTAATGAGTAATAATTCATAATTATACGTAAAATCAAAAATCCTTTCAGATCATTCCCAAGATAATCACTCCCTTTCCGCCATCTCTGTTTCCTGAACGTGTTTTTATTACTTCCTGTTCTAAGCCCTGTGCTGAGAGTCCCAGCCACGAGCCTGCGAGTTCCGCAGGGCAGAAACGGTGCTTTACTTATCCTGATATATCCAGAGCTGAACACAGTGCTTGCCCTGAAGAAAGTACCCCAAAATGTTTGCTGAACTGAACATCCTTTTTAAAAAAAAAAAAAAAAAGTTTATTTTGAGGGTTCCTGGGTGGCTCAGTCAGGTGAGCATCTGCCTTCGGCTCAGGTCATGATCCCAGGGTCCTGGGATCGAGCCCCACATCGGACTCTTTGCTCAGCAGGGAGCCTGCTTCTCCCCCTGCCTCTCCCCCACTTCTCTCCATCTCTCTCTCGCTCGCTCTCTGTGCCAAATAAATAAATAAAATCTTAAAAAAAATATTTTTTAATCTTTTAATCTTAATGAAATCTTTTCAAAAGATTTTATTTATTTATTTGACACAGAGAGAGAGAGCGAGAGAGGGAACACAAGCAGGGGATAGGGAGAGAGAGAAGCAGGCTCCCCGCTGAGCAGAGAGCCCGATGCGGGGCTCGATCCCAGGACCCTGGGATCATGACCTGAGCCGAAGGCAGAGGCTTAATGATGAAGCCATCCAGGTGCCCCTAAATTTTTTTTTAGTTTATTTTGAGTTAAATATAATTTTAGAACTGCAGAAGAGTAAACATAGAATGAAGGAAAGACGGGAACATGTCTTCTTCCTCCACTCATCTAGCAGATATCAACGATGCCCTACAGCTCTGTCCTGGGCTCTGAATAATACACACGAGCAGTCCCCAGTCTAATTGTGGGGAAGGGGAGGGGAGGACACAGAGAGCCAAGTGAGCAATTTCAGTACAAATTGGTACATTTTAGAGTAAATGTTAGTACAAGATGTCATCAGAGCAGAGAGTGGTGGCAGTCCCTAAAAAAAGAAAATAATATTCTGAGATCTCTTCTTACAGTATTTCTTCAAATTGAATTAAAATCCAAACAACCACCAGACGACAGCTAGCAAACTCAGGTCCTACACAAATTCAAAAAATCCAGTCAATTCGTTAAAAGCTACGTGCCCCACTTGGCTGAAATCCCTTGACATCATACAGCAGCCCTAGGTGATACGGTAAGTTAACGAGATGTGCGTACCCGTATCTTCCATTTGTCGCATCATTATTATCTCATGGAACCCTCTAGGGTCTGGTACACATTTGGGAACTCAGCTACACACCTCAGTCCAGAATCTGTTCCCTTCCTGTCCTATGACTATGCCACGTGTCATCCCTTGTAAAGCAAGTATTTTCTTAGTGTTTTTCCTTCAAGACCAGCTTTGAAAATTATCGTGGGCAAACAGAAGCAGGAGAGGACAGATGCGCCCACCTTTGCTGGGGAACAGCTTTCTAATGCTTCCACTCACGGCGACGGTGGTGAGCAGACCCCAGCCAGCTGCCCTCAGTTCTTCTCTGAAAGCCCTTGATACTGGTGACCGGAGAGTAGTCAGTACTCGCTCTTGCCTCGAGATGATCGGGGCACAGTTAGTCCTCACTAGTTAGAGTCAGAACCGGATGTGTGCACCACGGCCCACTCGGACAGTATAGGCATAAACATGAATCAAATTGGCAATTTAATAAAAATACAGCGGAGCATACATCTGGACTACTGAATGCCTAGATGAACACTTGACTAAAACTTTAGTGCAAGCTGTGATCACATTCAAGGAGGTCCCGGGTGGACAGGGTTTGAGGAGAGAGGACCGACAGACAAGCACACCTAGATACAGCAGTGACGATGACAGACGTCACAGAAAGGCAGCAAGGTCACGGCGCGCTTCAAAGAACACTGCCTGTTATTTGAATAAAATATCTTTTCACCGAAAGTCTAACGTTTGCTACCTTGACAAATCAGAGAACTGACAAGCCCTGTGTTTGTGTCCTTTCTTAGGAAAGGAAAGAAGCACAGAGAGGGACGAGAACTTGCTAGAGATCAAACACGAGTGAAGCCGCTTCTCAGTGGGGACCCGCAGGATGGAAACGCGCGACCGTCGGCTTCCTTCTCCCCCATTGCGTCAACAGAACTCTACTATGAAGACAGGTGAAACAGATCTTAAATTGTTGCCACTGTCACAACTGTCACTTGTCACATTGTCACCATAGTCACTTGCAAGCTGGAACCTAAGAATGATGACTAAATAGGTTTCATCCCTGGTAAACAGCGGCCAAAATCTCTCCCATCATGAATACCATCAGAGGGACACACAGTTAGGAGAGAGACAGAACATAAATGATTTGTTACCTTTCCCAATATGTAGCGAATAGACTTTGAGATTATCCTTAATAATAAATATTTATTAATGAAACATCTAAGTGCAGAAAGACATGAAAAATACAATACAAGAAAGTAAGGTGGCTCACACAGCACCTTTATAAACAGTGAATATAATCAAATGAGTCCAGGAGTTTTATAAAGGGAAACGAGCTGGCTGGCCAGTGACGTGAGCGGCCAGAAGGCCACTACGCGGTCGGGGTTACAGCTGTGTTGGTGGAATACTGGGCTCCTGTAGGCTTGGTCTGTTTCACGTTCCTCCTGGTGGACTTGTCCACACCCTCTATTGCCTTTTTCACCCAGTCAGCTTGTGGGTCAGCGCAGATTTTAAAGCCACGTCTGGTAATAAAGCTGCAAAGCAAGGAAAAGACAGAGTTAGTCACATCCCCACGCCTTGGAGCCAGGAGTTAAGATCAGACCAGATACAAGAGATTTCGTGCAGAAATTGCTCTCCAAACCTTGGCACCAGAAATGAAAACCTTTCTATTGGAACACAAAAGAGAAATACGTCCAGGAAATACCCTGGTGCCTCTTAACAGCAGGACGGCTCCCTTCCTTCAGCCCTTGGTAGGGACAGAGAAAAAGCAAAAGGCTGTTGCTGCGGCCCTCCGGAGTCTCAAGGAAGGGGGAAGCCGGCCGCCTTTGTTCATCATGATTCTCAGACACCTCCGTCCATCCGAGCTGCCAACGGCTGCAACTACGCCGGAGCTGCCGGTCACCTCGTTCAGTTATTCCATTTCTCTTCCTTTTCACATCTGAACACACTTATCTTGTTTTCTGGACAGAGGTGATTTCTTTATTTAATTTCTTTGGGTAAAATTGCAATCATGTGTTGGGAAGAGCTGCTACTCTGAAAACGAGACCCTGGAAAGAGAACGGCACTAGGGAGGCTAGTTCTTCGCCCATTCCCTTGAGATGCGGTAAGTGATAAAACATGGCACTGTCCTTCACTCTAGCACACCCTAAGCAAAGGGAAGGGAGGCGCGGGGAAGGAAGGGGAGAGAAGCATCCTGCACCGGTGCGGCCCTACGGTCCAGTCCCGAGTCCAGCCAGCCATCTCCCACCCTAACGCTCCGAACTGAGCACCACAGCCGTCCGTCCCAGTCAGGTTCTTGTGCTAAACCAAATCGAGAGGAGGATAACACTCCTTATTCGATTGTCAAATTTTTCTGGTAATTGTTATTTGATGCTACAGGAAGCCGTGGTTAACTAGAACAGAGGGGCGGCTGGGTCCCTTGAGGTCTCCCCCACGCCGGCTTCCTGAGGAGGGCAGTGTTTCTCCACAGCGGGTCCCATCCAGTCCCCGGTCCCGGGGACACAAACTCACATTACTGCTCTCATGGGGCCCTCCTTGATAGTGTAGGTCTTGATGTTTTTAATGGGCAGTCTCTTGGTCGTTAGACTCACACAGAAGCTCTTTTCCAGGACTTCACTCCCCACACCTGGCAAAGAAAACCGAGCAGACAAACCATAAGTGATCTTTTCAAACAGCACGAACGCTACGGTGCTAAGAACAAAATAACAGAGAGTGATGTGGTGGGGAGTGATTTGGGGAAGGCAACGTCAAATGTCGGAGAAGCACGTGCTGTTGTAAATGTGAAGGTGCAAGTTCCACGACGGAGGTGGTTCTCAAACTCTCCCTCTTCAAGAGAAATCCACCCCCACCCCAAGAGGATTTCTAGACTTCAGTTCAGAGAGCTGTCTTGCCTTGGAGAAGGCAGCCTTGGGAGAACTGATAATATCAGAGGTTTGCTGGGATGTAATCATGGTTTCTAAGCGCTGGTTTTCTCCTGAGTAAAACAGTATTTGTCTCTCAGGGAAATGATGCCAAAAGCATGTACGGAATAGTTGATGAGGACCGAGTTTGATCTCCGCTGTTGCTGATACCAGACTTTTGAAATTTTTTTTAAAAGATTTTATTTATTTATTTGTCAGAGAGAGAGGAGCAAGAGCGAGCACAGGCAGACAGAGAGGCAGGCAGAGGCAGAGGGAGAAGCAGGCTCCCTGCCGAGCAAGGAGCCCGATGTGGGACTCGATCCCAGGATGCTGGGATCACGACCTGAGCCAAAGGCAGCGGCTTAACCAACTGAGCCCCCACAGGCGCCCCAATACCAGACCTTTTTTTAAACATGAAACTACATACAAGGTATCTGCCGGCTAGCTACGCCCCTCGCCGGCCCTGCTTTCCGGCGTTCCCAGTGACCCGTCCACGTGGCCTTTGCCCCCGTCTTTGCCAATGTATGTTTAACGCTGAGCTGTCTCTGAGCCCAGTGAAGGACAGGGATCTTTTCTTGCATTTTTCTCATTACTTAGGAAACAATATTTTTCTCTGAGAAGTACCCAACTTCTCTGTATCTCATTTTCTCTGAGAAGTACCCACCGTGGACTCCAGGACCCAGAGAATCCCACTCGACTCCAAAGCCCCAAGCCACAGTGTTCTCAGGGAGGACATCACCTTCACGAACGTTGCAAAGCAGAGTCGGAGCAGACATTGCTTTGCAGGCGTGCGTGGAGGCTAAGCCCCAGGGGCACGTACAGAGGTCATTCACGGAGGAAGCTTGTGAAGTGACCCACGTGTCTGCGGTCCTCCTCTGTCTCCAACAGAGGGTCGCTGTCCCCACCCATGCCTGAGTTTCCACCAAACAGCAGACTTTTGGTCTCGGCAAAATGGCAGCCACATTGCAATATTTGGCTTCACTGACTAGCCTTAAAGTTGGTTTCATCAGTACTTATTTTGCCCACAGTGTCAGGGAACTGCAGACCTGCCACCTCTATTCGTGGACTCCCTTAGGGATCCAGGATCAGATTCAGATTTCCTATTCTAAGAAGTAAGGCTATAAACTAGGAGGTTGAAAGGAGAGTTAACTGAAACACTAGTTACACTTGAGAGATAGTCTCTCTCATCGCCAGAGTCACAAGAACTATTCTTCAATCGGTTGGAGGAAAAAATGACCCTTGAAGACAATACGTGTAGGACAGTCAGGTGAGGCTCAGCAGAGCTGTCTGAGGTGGTGTCCTGGCAGGTTTCTCCGAACGCGTATGAGCCACTGGTCTATTTGTTAGCACCTGACATATGATCTCTTATAAATTAAAGAAGTTTGTCATTAATGGGAACAATGTTCATAGCAGTAAAAATAGACTCTCCCGTATACTCAAAGGTAATATTGATCTCCTGGGTATGAAGGCATGAGCTCCCAATCATTCTTTTCAATAGAATTATTGATTCTCTTCAGAATATACAACCTCCAACTCATCTCCACATTGTGACTAAACTTCCAAAAACTTTGAGAATTTATCAAGATTGATATCAAATAGGCAAAAACTACAAGGGCACAATCATCACCACCATTCCACAGCTCACATTAATCAAGAAATTATCGCTGGGACGCCTGGGTGGCTCAGTCGTTAAGCCTCTGCCTTCATCTCGGGTCAGGATCTCAGGGTCTGGGATCGAGCCCCGCATCGGGCTCCCCGCTCGGCGGGAGGCCTGCTTCTCCCGCGCCCACTCCCCCTGCCGTGTTCCCTCTCTCACTGTCTCTCTCTCTGTCAAATGAATAAATAAAATCTTTTAAAAAATTACTACTAGTGAGGAAATTCGATAAGTATTCCTAAATTGTTGGTTTTTATTTTTTTTCATTTTAATCCCAGGTGAGAGTATCTGTCATCATGTTCAACTTGTAAGTAGGCGTAGGTCCAGAGAGGTTGAGAAATTTACCCCCAATCACGTAATTATGAAAATTAGGAGCCAGACTGTAAGCAAGTCCCCTGACCTCAGTTTTCATTCCCGTTTTGCTCACAGGCAGTCACAGGCTCCCCAGAAAAAGCCGTTGACCCCAGTCCAACCCTGAGTCGCAGCCGGGACGCGGGCCCGCCGGCCGCACGCCTGCCCAGACGGAACCTTCCCGCTTACCTTCCACGAGGAAGTCCGAGAGGAGGCAGACCCCGAGCAGGGCCAGGAGGAGAGGTCTCATGGCTGAGTGGTGCGGAGCCGGGCGAGGAGGAGCCGGGTGAGGAGGAGCCGGGCGAGGAGAGGCTGAGGAGCCGCGCTTGCAGGAGCCTCTTTATGCGTCCGGCGGTCCGCGCACTTCCTGGGGCGCAGGGGCCTTTCGGGGTGGGCGTGTGGCTGTGGAAAGTCTGTGCAGTAGAGAGGGTTTTTTCTCTAACATAAGTTCCTTTGCCTCCGCTCACACAACCTCACACCTTGTGGCCTTTGCCCCCGCTGCTGTGGTTAAGGTGTCAATAAAACCAAATGTGAGCACAAAGGAACGTGGTTGTCGCATCTCCCACCCCCCGAAATACAGATCTTCCACTGCAGGCAGGCCCCAGGCCACATCACCCCACGGCCCACCCCGGGGACAGTAAGGAAATGGGGAGCGGCGGTCACTGTGGTCCTGCTCCCCCCCCCCGTGTCCCATGTCACATCCGCTGTGACGTGAGGATGCCACCACCATGGCTCATGACCCTGCATGCCATCCGGACCAGCTGGGGTTCTCTTTGGGGGGCCACAGGGACACTGCTGCCACTGGGAGCTTCTCAGCAATCTTTTTATTTTGTTTTATTTTATTTTTTAATTTATTTGACAGACAGAGATCACAAGTAGGCAGAGAGGCAGGCAGAGAGAGAGGAAGCAGGCTCCCTGCTGAGCAGAGAGCCTGATGCGGGGCTCGATCCCAGGACCCTGAGACCATGACCTGAGCCGAAGGCAGAGGCTCGACCCCCGGAGCCACCCAGGCGCCCCTCAGCAATCTTTTTAAATCTCACCTCAGTGACTCCCGCTTTCTTACACATACTGAAGAAACAGTTAAATAAGTGTTTGGAGCATGTCCAATGCACGTGTTTGCTTTATTGCAACTTAGTATGTACCTTTTAAAAACCTGTGAGGGGCATCTGGGTGGCTCAGCTGGTTCGGGCTCAGATCATGGTCCCGGGGTTCTGAGATCAAGCCCCACGTCAGGCTCCCTGATCAATGGAGAGTCTGCTTCTCCATCTACCTCTGACCCTCCCCTCTTCTTCTGCATATGCTCTCTCTCTCTCATGAATAAATATAAAATCTTTTTTAAAAATAAAATAAAAATAAAAACTGAAAAGTTGTCCTCACATGAGCTTTATTTTGAAAAAAGAGAGAAAATTAACTATAATCATATCATTCTGACAGTTTTCATTTTTTTTAATTTTTAAAAAAGATTTTATTTATTTATTCAACAGAGAGAGAGATGACAAGTAGGCAGAGAAGCAGGCAGAGAGAGAGGAGGAAACAGGTTTCCTGCCGAGCAGAGAGCCCGATGTGGGGCTCGATCCCAGGACCCCAGGATCATGACCTGAGCCGAAGGCAGACACTTGACGATGGAGCCCCCAGGCGCCCCATGACCCTCTTTTATTTCTTGCTACGTTACCACATAGTCTCACCCAAATGTAGTTTTGACTCGTGGTCTCGTAGTGGGGTCTGACCATATCAGCTGCATCTTCCCGGCACTCAGTCTTTTGTTGTTTTATCTGATTTTGTTTTCACAGGTCTCTATAACATGTATTTATTAAATATGTGTTTGTACAAGCGGCTCAAAGGTTTGCCACAGCCACTGGGTACATGAGACTCATATTCTTATTCAACATATGTGTCACCAACAGGTTTTGCCATGGCTGTTAGAGAAACAAAAATGAATTCCTATACTTCCATGAAAATTATAGGCTAACCTCTAAGAGATTTTTCATTAATGGCATTTAATTCTCCAGCCAGACTTCACTCTGGACCTCAGCGTGGCTTCTTTGTTATCTCTACCTGGCTACACCATCGGTCCTTAACATCTGAATACATCTTTCCACTCAGAATACTTTTCCTCCTCTTGTTCCCTGACATTGAGAAATACACTGTTTTCTTTATTTTTTTTTTAATTTTTTCAATTTATTTATTTTCAGAAAAACAGTATTCATTATTTTTTCACCACACCCGGTGCTCCATGCAATCCGTGCCCTCTATAATACCCACCAGCTGGTACCCCGACCTCCCACCCCCCCGCCACTTCAAACCCCTCAGATTGTTTTTCAGTATGATGCCTCCATCAGAAAGGACGAATACCCAACTTTTGTAGCAACATGGACGGGACTGGAAGAGATTATGCTGAGTGAAATAAGTCAAGCAGAGAGAGTCAGTGATCATATGGTTTCACTTATTTGTGGAGCATAACAAATAGCATGGAGGACATGGGGAGTTAGAGAGGAGAAGGGAGTTGGAGAAATACACTATTTTCTATCCAGTTTCCAAACACAGAAACTAGGGTCATCTTCGACTCAGTGCTACCCACTCATACGTCATCCTCAACCAAGCCGTACTAAGTAAGCCACCTCAGCAGCTCTTCAGTAGGCCTGATATTCACTTTCCAACTGCTCTAGGCAGGCCCTCGTCATCCCTGGTTAGGACCACTGCAGGAGACCAGCTGCTTTCCCAGTGTCGGTTCTCCTCCCTTTCCTACTGTACCCATAGTATTGCCAGAGTAATTGTTCTGATGCCTTAATCTAATCATGTTATTTCCCTACTGAGAACCTCTTTGCCAATTTCCATTGCCTACAGAATTTATTTCAAATTTCTTATTGTCCTATGCAAGGTTGTTCAGGATCTAACACAGCTTTTCCTTTTAGCTCACTTTCCACCCCTCACACACGCTCCCAAACCCACAGTCTCAACAAAGGTGTATGTGCTCAACCAAATACCCCATCGTCTCTGACACCCCCACATACCGCTTCCTTTACCCAGAATAACCATCCCAACTCCCTACTATAAACTGCTCCCCGTCCCACGAGTTTTCCTGAGTCCTCTAGATAAAATTAAGTTGTGCCATCCTCTGTACTCCCTTGGCAGTACGTCTCCACCACTGTTCTATCTTATCTCTGATCTTATGTTTTTGCCAAACTCCGTTGTGTTTCTGCCTCTCCCACTATATGGTAGCCTCCTTGTGAGCGGGGATCTCGGTCTTCACCGGGTCCCTGGCATTAGAAGAATGTCTGCGTGCAGTAGTACAGTCACCAAATAGTTTTTGAATAAATGATTTATTTTTTTAAGTTTAAATGAATTATTTTTAAAAGACCAAATTAAGGGTGATGGTACATAAGTGAAGATTAACCACCTACAAACACAAAGCCAGGAGTTGTGCCTGTGGTTTTCTCTTATGTTTTCAATCAAATAGACAATTTGACCAAGAGCTGAATAATGACTTAGCATATGGAATTGGAATGTCTTAAACTCTCAAAATGAATTAGTTACCCCTAGCTTTTAAGAAGCATGACTAGACTCGCTGGTGATAAGAAAAATCATTAACTGGGGCGCCTGGGTGGCTCAGTGGGTTAAAGCCTCTGCCTTCGGCTCAGGTCATGATCCCAGGGTCCTGGGATCGAGCCCCTCATTGGGCTCTCTGCTCAGCGGGGAGCCTACTTCCCCCTCTCTCTTTGCTTGCCTCTCTGCCTATTGGTGATTTCTGTCTGTCAAATAAATAAATAAAATCTTTAAAATAAATAAATAGATAGAAAAGAAAAATCATTAACTCACAAAGAAATGCAGAAAGAGGGGTCCCTGGGTGGCTCAGTCAGTTAAGTGTCTGACTCTTAAGCTCAACTCAGGTCTTTATCTCAGTTCAAGCCCCACACTGGGCTCCACGCTGGGTGTGGAACCTATTTTAAAAAGAAAAAGAAAAGGAAAGGAAAAGAAATACAGAAAGAGAGGAGGAAAGAGACAAGGGGACTCCAGGAAAAAAAAAATTGGCATTGGTAAGTCCTTAACCATCAATAATTTCTTTAAATGTAAATGGATTAAATTCTCAAATTAAAAGGCATAGAATGACTGAATGGATTTTTAAGAAACTACCCAGCTATGTGCTGCCTCACCTCAGCTTTAAGAATGCATATCAGCTCAGAGTAAGAGGATGAAAGAAGATGGTCCATGCAACTGGAAACCCAAGACGGCAGAGGTAACTATACTTAGACAAACGAGACTTCAGGTCAAAAACTGTAATAAGAGGCAAAGTAGGTGACTATATAATGAAAAAGGGGTCAATTCATCAGGAGGATATAAAATTATATATGCACCCAAAGTCTTTACAAGAGCTTACAAATGCTTCCATGACCTGTGCCTTCCTCTCACTCCGTCTCTAACATCTTCTCCTGCTACCCTTTCTCCCTTATCTCTCCACTGCAGTCACAATGACCTCTTTGCTATTTCTCAGACATGTCAGCCAGGCTCCTACCTCTGAGCCTTTTCACTTGCTGTTTATTCTGCTTGATGTTCTCATCCCACAGACATAAGCATAACTCACCCCCACTGCTTTCTCATTATAGCTTTTCCTGACGACCCAACTGAAAACTGCACTCCCATACCAATTCTGGTATCATTTGATCTCTCCTTGCTGCTCTATTTCCATGCACGGTACTTAGCACCATGTAGTATAACCATATAATTTACTTGCTGATTTTTAATATTTTCTATCTCCTTCCAGAAATTTTTGTCTTTTTCATTCCTCAGAGTCTAGGGCAATGCCTGATGCAGAGAAGGTACTGGATTAATATATTTAGAATAAATGTAAATGCATAAGAGTATGCAAGCACAAGCAAACATAAACATTTATACTTGCAAAGTCTAGTACCCCGGAACATCAGTTCCACTTATATATGTGTGGCCACACAGTGGGAGGGTAGAATCCATTTTTGAAGGAAAGCATTCATTTTTGAGGGAAGAAGATAGAAGTATGAAGGGTACAAATAAGGAAATACATCTTTTCTTTTTACTTTTTAGTCTATTTTGATTTATCTGAAAAAATTAATTTGTATTTCATCATACATAACAGATAGTCCACAAAAAAAGTCTTCTGTAGAATGCATGTTTGTGTAATAGTCCACTTTTGAGTAGTTTGTCATTTTAGTATCGGTATGTAAAAATTCTTTATGTATTCACCCTACTAATTCTTTGTCAACTGCAGGTGTTGCAAATATTTTCTCCTAGTTTGTAGCTTGTCTTTTCACTCTCTTTACATGTTTTGATAACAAACAAACAAAAAATACTAATTATAATGTAATCAGATTTATCCATGTTTTATTATACGGCTGTTGTTTTTTGCACCTTGATAAATCTTTCCCTTCCCCACAGTCAGAAAGACTGACCCCTACTAAAAGTTTTAGTCTTGTATTTGGCACTTAAATTTTCCACCTTTCTGGAGGTTATTTCTGTATGTGATGTGAGGTAGAGATACAAATGCATTTTTTTTCTCTTTGGATAACTGGATTTTCTAGCTCTGGTTATGGAGGAATATCTCCTTTTGCAACACTACTGTCATATGTCAAAGGTCCATGTATATGTGCATCTGTTCTAAATTCTCTAGTCTGTTCCATTAGCAAATGTGTAAGACACTGTCTTAGAAACAGGAGAAAAGAAAAGAACGAGGCATGAGTCGTGATTTGGCAAGTGATTTCTCGCTCTACACATACAGACACTTGTCCTAATCCACCGCAACATGACAAGCGCTATGGCATATAGCGGTCTGATCAATGACTAGAAATGGAACATGGAATGTCCAGGAGCCACAATTAATCCTGGTGTAAATGAGGCATAGAGCCTCCCTCTCAGGCGTGAACACTGAACTATGGCTGCTACATGACATCATAGACTGTCACCCTGTGACACATAGAGGTGTCCTAGCTAGAGCCTGCCCAGGAGGTGGAGGGGTTGGAGATACTTTGATGGTGAATTCAACACAGGTGGAGACAGAGAACTTGACACTAGATGGAAATCCAACTGAATTATACATTTTTCAGTTGAATTCCCCAGCCTGCGGACAGATCGTGGCTCTGTGGTACTTCTCTCCCTCATCACTGCCCTGCTTCTGCTCATTTTCCAATCGGATTGGGTATCCTTTTCTCACAATCTACAAAAAGTATCTTATTCAGTCACCAGCTAACGCAGTAACTGATGCTGGTTACTTCCAGAAATCACTAGGAAGGGATTGCCTAGCTCTCACATGATGGGTTATTTCTTTCAATTTTACATGAGATACTGGGCGAAGATGATTTTTTCACTCCAAAACACAGAATTACATAGAATAAAAATAGCTATTTCCCTACCTTGGATTTTAAGTAGTCAAACCTATAAAATTAATAATTTGAGTTACTGAAGTTGTTTTTTTTAGTTAGTGACATCTAAAGAACTATGCTAGATAGATGTTACCTGTAAGCGACAGATATTATTAACAGTAAATTTACCTCAATAGCATAACCCAGGGTTCAGCACAACACACCCATCTCGTGTTTTGTAAATAAAGTTTTATTGGAACACATCGATGCCCACTTGCTCGCGTATCATCGATGGCTGTTTGCAAACTATGAGAGCAGAGTCGATGAGTTGCACGGTACTGAAGCCCAAGATATCTGCTGCCTTTAGCTTTATAGGAGAAGTATGCATCTCTGACTTGTATGCATAATTAAAACCAGCTATGTTCAATAGAATATCAAATATAAAACATACCGAGAAGGGGCACCTGGGTGGCTCAGTAGGTTAAGCCGCTGCCTTCGGCTCAGGTCATGATGTTAGTATCCAGGGATCGAGCCCCGCATCAGGCTCTCTGCTCAGCAGGGAGCCTGCTTCCTTCTCTCTCTCTGCCTGCCTCTCTGCCTGCTTGTGATCTCTGTCTTTATAAATATATAAAATATATAAATATGTAAAATCTTAAAAAAAAATACAGAGAAGGGGGAAAAAAGACTAAAGTACAGCAAAACATTTACGAAAATTCTGCCAAGTTATCAAGTTCATGGTCAGGCTGAAATCTAGTACGAGCTAGCTCCTGACATCTCAAACTTTGGTATCATTTATAGCTATTTTATCTGTTCTTTGTTAGTGAAAGTATGTGGTATTAATAGGCAGGAACTTTCTCACTGGGTGAGTTCATATCTGCCTTAGTTTCTTGATAAAAGGTACACAACCATCAAAAAAGAACTCAGAGAAATTTCTAAAAAGGTTGTAGCAACCAGCAGGTTAGAAACCACGGCTCTGCCCTACATAGACATGTACTATTCAGGGCCAGGAGTCCGCACGCTCTAGGTGACACAGGAAATGTTGCACACTGACCAGCACACAAGAGTGGCATAAAAATAGTCTCCATTACATTGTTCATCGTCCACAGGTTGGTGTGGAATCTTCCCTGAGCAAACCATAGAGTCGAAGCAACCAGCCATCCAGGAAAGGTGAGGCTGGAAAGAACAAAGGTACTTGCCCCTATGACACCAAGTTAACCAGTTGGCCAGGAAACTAAAGTCAATAAGCCAAGTTGTTTGGTTTTCGTTTTCGTTTTTCAGAAAGCTGTCATTTTGGCCATAAAATCTGCCATGAACTTAAAATCCTCAGTGGTGCAGAATTCAAGGTATCTCCAGATTTCCTTAATTGGACATTACTCAAACTCACCTGGAAAGAAACATGCACCGCTCAGCACAGAGGCCCGAACCCAGTGGCCAGTGGTCATCCGAAGGAGCCTCTCCTTGAGAAGCCACATACTACACTGGGAACCAGGAGCCATCAAACCAGGTCAGAAGACCTTATCCTTATTCTGGATTGGCCACTGCAAGTTGTGTTACACGAAGAGAATCACAACCCTCCCCGCTTCGCAGACATCAGAATTAGAATCCGAAAGTGCAACATTTCTGGATCATAACGGGACTCCACAGATGGCGGCAATTATACTCAAAAGGCAGACACTGCTACTGTCACAAAGTCTGGACCTGGCGCCAGGTCGGCCAGAGAGGCCAATGGACAAAGAAGCAGCGCGTGGTTTTCATCAGAGGTTATGATTTAATTTTTATGAATAATAAATGGCTGATTTTTTGGAGTCAGCCAAACCTGTGAATCTCTGCTTCCCCGTACCTGTTCTTCTCCCCGTATCTGAAATACTAAAAGGAAGAAGGGCGCATGTCTCCAGACACCGCTAACCTCAAGCCAGAGGACATCTTCATCTGATCCCAAAGGATCAGTCACAAATCCAAGAGCTCTTTATGATGGAATAATGAGTGTTCATGAGTTCCTGATTATCTAATTATCCAAAATGACTTTTTATTTTAATCTTTACTGAACATTTTCCAATTTTTTTGGACAGAACAGAGTGATGATGACAGACTCAATTAGCTTGTACAGTGTTAGCGGCACGTCCGATAGCATATGGGGCAGAACCCAGCCGGATTCAAAGGCCACATGCATTACCCTGAGAGATGCATGCTCCAGACTGAATTTAAGTAGGGCCCCGAGGTCGGCTGTAGAATCAAATGGATCCAATGCTGTCTTCTCAGAGGCCCACCATAAGTGCTCCCCACAGAGTAGCTCCTCACTCCATTCCCAAGATCTGCTGTCACCTGCTTTAACTCCTACCTCTTGCCATCACCACGTGACATGTTTTTATGTGTATCCTGGACATCGTTCTCTCTCTACTAGAATATGACGCCCATAAGAGCTCAGACTCTGTCTCACTACTGAACCCTCAGCACCTACTATAGGAATAAAATAAGTATTTACTGATTGAATAAATAAATACAAACTAGCTTTTCTTGTCATTTTATTCTTTTTTCTAAGAACTAAAAACTGAAGCTCTGTTCCATTTAACTCAGATCTAGCTCCTGGACCCTGCGATTGTGCCGGTATGACAAAGAACAGGAGGGGGAAAAGCCGAAGGGTATGGGGGCTATGAGAGATGTTAAACACAACCCAGCCAGTTCTCCGTCTTTATCAGTGGGGAAACAAATCCCAGTGTTGGACCACACCATGAACCCAATGCCTAATCTGTCCCCTCCTTAGAAGGGGGCAGTGACAGAGCAAAGATCAACAACTATAAAGCAATGTGGGAAATCTGCAGAATTCTAGCACATTTACTTCCACCATTCTGTCACGACATGACTTGAGCAACAAAAGCAAGCCCTCTCTTACGCCTCCAAAATAACCTTATGAGACAGAAATTATCCCAATTTTCAAAAGAATAAACAGAGATTTGTCCAAGTTAGATGATTCCTAGTACCATGTAGTTAGCCAAGACTTAGATACTTAGTCTGTCATTTCTTTCTTGCATTACATAGTACCTTCCATGAAGACTAGAAAAGAGACAACTACAGTTGACAACTTCTCATCAGAAGCATACGCTGGTGGGCACCTGGGTGGCTCAGTGGGTTAGGCCACTGCCTCGGCTCAGATCATGGTCCCAGGTCCTGGGATCAAGCCCCGTGTCGGGCTCTCTGCTCAGCGGGGAACCTGATTCCTCCTTCTTTCTCTGCCTGTCTCTCCACTTGCTTGTGATCTCTCTCTGCAAAAAAAATAAATAAAATCTTTTAATAAAAAAATAAATAAATAAATAAGAAGCATATGCTGGCTATCTATGGAACGTCATTCTCTCCAAGTGAGTTCTTTGTTGCAAACAACAGAACATGTTTTAGCTCAGAATAATTCCCACATTACACTGTGGGACTGCCTACAACACTTTTCAGAGGCAGAAGTTGGAGTCTTAGATGGTGCATGGGTCACACTCTCTAGGATAGCTGCTGTAACAATCCCTGAAAATTCCATGACTACACTAATCCAGACAATGTGGCATTCACAAAAGAACAGATCATTCTATCAGGAGAGCAAAACAGAGAGCCCAGAAATAGATCCATACAAATATAGTCAACTGATCTTTGACTCAGGAGCATAAAATTCATCAGAGCAAGTATAACCCTCCCATGATGGTGGACCCATCTCAGTTCTTTGTTTAGACTAGATATTGTTGGAAGAACCCTTTATGTCAGTTCTAGTTAGTTAGGAATGGCTGCACTGTGGAAATGTTATTTCTAGAAACCAGGATAAAGTTATATGGACTATTTATTTCTGTTTTCTTACTATATGTCAGTTTAATGAACATTAATTCTAGAAAATTTTTTGGAAAACAGAAATGAGAAGTTAAAATGAAGTTAAAATCATCTAAAATTCTACTATCCAGAGATGCCCAGACAGACTTCAATGTCATTCTTTCCAGAATATTTCCTATTTGGGAGACAGACAGATGATAGGTAGGGAGGGAGGTAGATAGATAGGTAGGTCAGTAGGGAGGTAGATACGTAGGGAGGTAGATGATTGATACTGGTCCTTAGCCTCTTCTCTTTTCTCCTGAAATACCCATGAACATATTCCAGGTCCACAAACATAGAATTCTATCATTTTTAATGACCATGGAGAATCTCTTAAATGCATGTAACAAAATGTATTTAACTCATTTCCTACTGATGGACATTTAGATCATTTTAATGGGGAGGAAGGAGTTATTACCAAGACTGCAGGAAACATCCTTTCTGTATATTTTGGTGCAGTTGTCCAGTCATTTCTTTAGGCAAATTCCCAGAAGCACAGAGACTGGGTTAAATAAGTAATATCCATTCATTTCTTAGTATCAGCTGTGAAGGAGAATCCTTGTGCCCCCAGAATCCACCCCAGTGAAAAGGAGTATCAATCTGGGATTGTGTTTCACAAAGTAGCACAAAGCCACGGGAAGAGCCTGACAACAGCAGCACCACAGCGGAAGCCCGAGGAGCTGTGGTGAGGAGGCAAATCTCACCACAACTGTTCTCTCGTGTTTCCTCCCCCTCCCTCTCTCTCTCCACCCTGCCTCCGTTCACGCATGCGCGCACCCACTACCCACTCTAATCCACAGTGGGTCTCTGTGGTTTATTGAAAGTAACCAAAGCTGCAGTGAAATTTCGTCACTAGTGGTGGTGAATACTTTCAAAACCATTTGTCCGTGGACTCAGACCAACATGAGACATTTGTCAACGGCTAAACTTAGTCACATGAAGCAAACTTTCTCTAGTCACTGCTCACTCTGTCTAATGTCAGGGAACCCAGGCCCGTTTTCTCAATTTTTCTTCCCCCTCCACATTTCTATAAATGCTGATGCTAGGCTACCGACGTAGAAGTTAAAACAACTTGCTCAGTGAAAAATTTTGCTTCTTGGGATGCCCGGGTGGCTCAGTCAGTGAAGTGTCTGCCTTCCGCTCAGGTCGTGATCCCAGGTTCCAGGGATCCAGTCCCCAGTCGGGCTCCTCGCTGAGCAGGGAGCCTGCCGCTCCCTCTGCCTGACGTTCCCCTGCTGGTGCTCTCTATCTCCCTCTGACAAATGAATAAATAAAATCTTTACATAAAAAGAGAGTGAGAGAAGTTTTGCTTCTTTTTTGTTTAAGATTCTACTTATTTATTTGGCAGAGAGAGAGGGAGCACAAGCAGGAGGCGCAGCAGGGGAAGCAGGCTCCCTGCAGGGAGCCCGACATGGGGCTCATCCCCAGGACTCCCGAGAACACAACCTGAGCCAAAGGGAGACCCATAACTGACTAAACCATCTATGTGCCCTGAAAAGTTTTGTTTTCTAGAAGGACAAAGGGGGAAAGAATTGGAGGATGCACCCTTATTTGGGTTTCACTGTAAAAGTCCTAAACTTAAATCCTCAGAAAAAAATGTAGCAGACCTAAAACCAAAGGAAATATTTCCGTAATTTTTACTCTTCACTGCCAAAAATTGGTACAGCAAGAGAAGTGCACATAGGATCACCATGGGAAGTCATGAGGACAGAATTTCCATTCCAAATTTCCAAGAGAGCTAGTGTTCTTGCAGTATCTCATAAAAGACCAAAATTTTTCATTTGAGCACATACTAGAGTCTTACGATAAGAAAATTTCTACAGACAGGTTTATGCCCGAGAACTCAAGCATGAACTAATTGTTCTTCATAACTCGATAGGAATGGCTGGAAAAGCAGAGACTGTTTGAAACAAAGCCTAAAGAACCTCAGGAACGCAGACCGACCTTACCTAACTGGGGAAGGGTGACTGGAGAGGTGTGTAATTTACACACTCTGCTGGATCCACCAGGGTGAATGGGGGGAAACCGGCGGAGAAGAACCAACGAGCAAACCCATGAGCCTTCTTCAGGAGTCTCTCACGTCTTCAGCAGAAGATGACCGGATGTGCCACAACATGACCATGTCATCAGGCAGGCAGGATCAGGAAGTCTATTAAAGTTGCAGGAACAAAAGTAAAGTTTCAAACCCCAGAATACTCAGTTTACATGCTTTTAATGTAATATGGTTTTGTTTATATATGTCTCTCTCTAAGCATTGATAGATAGTAGTGGTTAAGAGCCAACAGATTGTGGTATTCATAGCCAGCTTGATCACTTAGTAATTGTGTGAATTTCAGCAAGCTACTTAATGCACTTACCTCTCTGTGCTTCAGAAGTTGTCCTCTCTATAAATAACAGAAGTGATAATACTAATTACATAAGGAGCTGTTGCAAGCATTAAGTGAGCTAGCACATGCAACGTACTCGAGAGTCGTTCGTGGCTGGTATTAAGCACTCAGTATATACTAGTGGGTGTTATTAATATAGCGTTAATATTATGCAAGATCTGATGTACTTGAGAGTGAAATTTCCTCAAAGAATATTTTAGAGTCCTGCTATGTGAGGATAACTACCTCCTTAATTCAGTAATGAGCAAAGAAAATGCTTGCTTTTGCTTAAATGATTAAATAAACATCTGAATGAGAGTTTTTCCCGATTTACCTAAATGCTCAGGCTTCCTATTCACTTTTTGTTTTTCAGATTTTCCATTTAAACACAGAACCCCAGCCAGGAAGACTGTGTTCCTGCATGATCTGTTGCTTTTTGAATAGAGAGGTTGAGAGAAGTGTGTGTGGGCTCTGCTGCCTCTCCGAAGAGCCTGTTTCTGTATCAAGACTGGATTGAATGACCAAAGAAAGACAATTATCATAGGATCTCTCTGATATGAGGAATTTGAGAGGCAGGGCAGGGGGTCACGGGGGGCAGGGAGGGAAAAATGAAACAAGATGGGAACCCCGCGAACATGATCTAAGCCAAAATCAGAGTCAGACGCCCGACTGGCTGAGCCATCCGGGTGTCCCTAGTTTTTAAAATACAATGTAGTCGACAGAAAAAGAACAGCTTCAATTATCTTCCCTTTTCTCTGGTAAGGGGAATGGTTTTAAGTGCCAAGGGCAGAGCACGCAGTTAAAAGAGTCCGTTGAAGGCAGGTAGTAAATAACAAGAGAAAAGCCAGACATTTTAAAAAGTTCAAGTCTCTGGACCAAGATGAATCATGTGAGCGACTTCCCATGGTTTATTCTCTTCCCTTCCCATGTCACCACAGCCGGGACCATTAATTTTTCCCTTTGTAGGTACAGTCCCACATTTGGTGGTTAATAAATCTGGTCACCGAGTGTCCTGCTGGGCCAAAATCCAGGATTAAAGGAAAGAAAGTCCCTACTGCCCGCTATGGAAAATGGAGGAAGACACATCTCCCTCCTAACCACCTGGAAACGAGACAAATTTAAATCAGTTGGTTTCTTCTCCCCAGAATTTTGCATCTGAGAAGTGGTTCAGGGACAGACGTTACTCGTGGTAGCGGAGCAGTAAGGTCACCACAGTTGAGGGTTGGTGGCATCCAGCATCGGGCTGGTCAGCGCTCAGGGAGGAGACAGGAAACTGTCCCCGTGGCGCCATCTCGATTTTCCCTTCCTTGCCTGGGTTCTGATCTAGATTCTCCAGATGTCCCGACGATTCAGTGATCTGCCCAAGAGTCTTTTTTTCCTCTTATGTTTTCTAGAGTTGGTTTCTGTCTAGCATCCTCGAATGCTGCCTGGAACAGTCCCAACCACGGCCCTCCCATACCAGAAATGCCCTAGTTTCCAGCGCAGATGTGCGTCCTGCTCTCTCACGCTCTGCGGCTCCTGCAAGACCTCACGCTGCGAACAGGAGATCTGAGTGGAACCCATGCTCAGACACAGAGGTACGAAATGTCTCTCTGATTTCCAAAGGTGCATATACCAAGGTTCTGTGACATTCTGCATTGCTGACCTGTCTGGGTCTTACTGCACTTGAGTGATAAAATTCAGGGGCCACAAAAATGGTGCCACAACGTGAATGTGGGTCCACACGGCCCGCCCACGGTTGAGCTGCTTCTCATGTCTTCTGTGTGTGCCCCGCTGTTACCTCAGGGAAACCCGCCAGTCTGGGATACTAGAAGCAGGTCAGCAGTGTGGATAGGATCGGAACAATCATGGGGAAGTAAAAGGATAACGGAAGATGGAAAACAAGCAGGCGTCTCTGTTTGTGAATGTGAAGATACGGTAGACTCCGAAGCGAGACGAGGCGGAGTTTTGCCCAGCTTATAGGACAGATTAGTAATAAAGCATTTGTTAGTATTTAGAAAAAGAAGCCGCAGTTAGGAAAATCCAGTAGACTAAAAAAATCTCCCATCGGTCTAAGTACATGTATTTTATTTTATTTATTTATTTTTAAAGATTTTATTTATTTATTTGTCAGAGAGAGAGAGAGCGAGAGGGAGCACAGGCAGACAGAACGGCAGGGTGGGGAGAAGGCGTCCCTCCTCCAGCTTCTGCTGGGTGTGGAGCCTGTTAAGATTCTCTCTCTGGCTCTACCCTCTCCCAGATACATAATAAAATAAATAAAGCTTTACCAAATTGCCAATTTCTAAGATGCCTGGTTTTTTTTTTTCCACATTTTTCACATTTTTAAAGTTAGAATCAGAGATTGTTTACCCTGAATGTGGTGGCACCTTTCCCCCCTGAAAATTCCTTTTAAGTGTCTTACCATTGCTTTTATTTTAGAACAGAAAAAATACAATGTTTCTCAGTTAATTGCCCAAAAATGTTAACAGAATTGAGCTAAAAACCCTTTGCTGAAACAAAAGAATTAGACTCAAAATGGAGGCAAGAAGCCTCAGCCCTGAACAGGGCTGGGGAGGAGATTCAGTCCTACTGGGGCTGCAGTAACAGAAAACGGGGGAACTGGAGTGAGTGGAAAGGAGGGGGTACTACAAGGATACAGAGGAACTCACAGAACCATACGCAAAGATGCGCCAGGCCTGGGGGGCGACCCGGAGGCAGGCCTGCAGCACCCAAGACAGCCCAAGTCCCACTCCCCTCTCGGGGACAGCAGGAGCTCCTGGGCCTCACTGACGGCCCCACAGTGGAGCACAGCCGCCCTGGTCTCTCTTTCCTGTCTGAGGTCCCAACCAGCCTAAACTGAAATCACTTAGACCCACACCCAAGTTCCTGCCCAGAGTCCGAGTCGGATTCACTCCCGCATCGATCAGCGATTGCCGGGGATGAGGGCTGCACTGCGAGAACACGGTTTCTCTCATGCATGCGAGGGTGGGCGGCAGTTTTCAGGACACGGGAAGGGAAACCAAGCAGACAAATGATTGATGTCCAAAATAATTAAGGCATCAAAGACCAAATTTTTAAAGAACCGTAATTAATTGATATTTTTTAAAAAAGGAAAGCCAACAAGAACACTGGAAATCCAAAGGTTCAGCAAGTAACAGAGCCACAAAGCAAACTGCTCCTTTCCTTCTCTCTGTAAGACTGAGGCAATCTGGAGATTTGTTTATTCTAGGAAGAATCGAGGAATGCAATACCTTTCTGAGATTGTATTCTACGTGGGAGGAAGGAAGGGTCCAGAGGCAGGGGTAGGGGCGACTTCAAAACCTGGAAACTTAAACTCAAGCCCTGATTTTCAGGCACCTCTTCTTACAGGCTGACCCAAGGTTACATGGGTGCTGATTCTTAAGCACAGAATTCGTACAGTTCTCACGTTGCTCAGGACTTCTAGTGTCATTATCTGAACCCCGCTGCCTCCTCACACATCACTTCGCAGGTTAAACGCTGTTCGCTCGTTCCTCAGCGCCTTCTCACACGCTCTTCCCTCTGCCCAGAACACTGTTCCCTTCAGTCAGGTCATGGTGGGGATGGTCTGTTCCACCATCTGTGCAGTTTCCCTACCACGGCCACAACCAAGACCATAACTCACGACCCGGACTGTGACCCCTGAAGAAGTTGCCCCCTAACCCCAGGCAGGCCTTAATCAGGACTTGAAATGCATCCTCTGTGTAGTAGTAAACGGTGTCTGCAGAGCCCTTATCCGGTTTGTTACGCTGCAAACTCTCGGTTGTTCCTTAAGGGAGAGAGCTGAGCACCCCTGCTTTGTTTGGGTTTTTGACCTCTGACCCCCTATCTAAGAAAGACAAAGTGGAAGGTATTTCGGCTTCGCTTCCTGTACCCAGAAAGCACTCAGTCCCCCTCCGGGGAACGATACCCTAGTTCCTCTTTCCCTTATTCACAATTTCAGCGCTCTGGAGTCCCCACCAGGGACCAACTGTCATGCTCGTGGCAGGTTCAGGGTCTAGACGGGCAAGTCCCCATCCTCAAGGGTCTCCAGATCAGCCCGCTCACATGCAGACCTCAAGAGGCACCGTGTTTGTCCAGAGCTTCTCCTCAGCTCCGGCCCCTCCTCACACTGACCCTTGAACATCAAGGCGTTTTGGGGGTGGGCGGGGGCCTGCAGGGGCCGAGTCTTCCTCTGCTTGGCGGAGAGCCTGGCAGGAAGGCCGGCGCTCCCGCAGCTCCAGGGCGGCTGCGGTGGACGTCCGCGGGGCTGGGCTGGGGGCAGGGGCAGCGGAGAGGAAATCGCTTCTATTCTGAAAGCACTGCGTGGAGGAGAGAGAAAGACCGAAGAGGGAAATTCTGATCTGCTCCTCACAGCAGCCTCTGCTGTTTGCCAACTCGAAATCTTACTCATGAGACTTTCCGCGGGACAGACCCTACAGTTCTCGGGCCCCTCTTCTGAGCTAGAGATTTCCGCGGCTGAGGGACCCCCGGGGCAGCCACCTAACCAGCAGGCTGGGAAAAGAGCCGTCTCAGTGGGGTGGGCTGCTCAAGACGCCACACTGCTCTGAGTGAGCTGCTGTGCGAACGGAAAAGCTGATGCTTGTTCCATTCTCCACCCGCAAGTGTCCTACTGGGGCTCTCTGTGATGTGTCACTGTGTGACTCTGGTTCACAGCATTCCAGCTGAACGTGTTCCTGTGCGCTGTGTTCTGTGGGGTGCACACGGCAAAGGCAAATTTCCTCTGATATCCATACACCCTTGTGATTCTGTTACTTTCGGTGGCCTTTGCTCATGCCTCTGGAGAAGCACGATTTCTTCTCTACAAGGGAGACCCTCAGCATGTTCACCGTGTCAGGCTAACTAGGAAGCTCCGCGAGCCCCTGAAAGTATTTTGTCCATCTCAGTAGTCTTCAGAGGCATGGGGACCAATATGACAATGAAGGTTATGCCCCTGGATTTTCAATGTACGTGAGCCCAGGTTTCCTGTCATAGATTGCACACAGTTAAAATTGTTTTGCAATCGTTACTTCATATTCAGTAACAGTTCACTCACATTTTGCTCATTCATGCAATAGGCGCTTTACTAAGTTTCTAGCAGTTCCAAGCCCAGTGATAAGACTGGGAACAACGGGTGAACCAAAAAAGAGCTGTAACCCAGAGTAATTATTCAGTAACTAAAAACAGCAAAGCATTCTCTGGGAGCACAGAGAAGGGGCATCTCCCCCGGTGGGTGACGGTGGGGCAGAAAGGCAGAAGCCGAGAGGCCTGATCACGAGACAAGTCTCAAAGGCTGAGTGGGCATTTCTAGCTAGAGCAGGAAGCTGCTCCAGCATTCTGGACGACGGAGAAGTCCGACGGCACGAAGAGGACGGAGAAAGCCGACATGCTGTAGATGCGGACAGAGCAAGCTGGCGTGGAGTGCGGGGCAAGCAGCAGAGGTCGGAGGAGGCCAGATGGCAAAGGACTCACCCATTAACCCAACACACGCAGATTCCCCCAAAGGTGTTGGGGAGCCTCTGATGTCGTTACACGGGGTGGTAATGGAATCAGACACTAGATAAGAGAGTTCTGATGAGCTTGACAGCCAGGCAACCAGACGGTGACCCAATCTTGCCTGTTCCTCCCTCAGTGTCACATTCGAGCCCCCTGAAGAAGTCTTATTGATTGCACCAGCATTCTTCATCTCAGGGTCCGTTCCTTTGTCAGGCACCCATGGAACCGTGGGCATTTTACCGTCCCACTGAGTGCCTGTGAAAAAGAGCTTGAAGACTTCTTGGTGGTTTTCCACATCTCATTGCTGGCCTTGGAGGACCTTCCCAAAGCAATAGGAGAAGGGGTATTTGAGGCTGAGGTAGCTTGAATTCTCGCCAAGAACACCAACATCGCAATGAGTAGAAACCAGTCAGTGAAATGTGGTGAGGCTCTCACCAGCTGACAGAGCCAGTAGCACAGGAACATCAGGGGCTCCGAAGAGAACTGGGGAGACATCAGAAACATCTGCGCTTCTCACTAAGCTTCTGTATCGCCTTGGACAAGTCACTTACATGACCCCCAGCTTCCCCTTGGAAAGAAAGGAAAAAATATCATATCAATCCTATCAATACTATCAAATATATTTCAAAATGAAGTAAAATATGAAGAAGTGTGATGTGTGCAGCAAGAGACTGTAAAGGACAAATCATGGACATTGTGTCTCTGCATCCATATGGAGTCACTCTCCGACATGTCAGAGTGATATTCTCATCACAATTTTTTTTCCTTTTTTCTTTTCCTTTTTACTGTATCTATATGAGATGATGGGTGCCAACCACACTTGCCGTAGCGGTCACTTCACAGGGCATCTGAGTCGAACCATGAACTGCACACGTGAACGTATGCCATGATATACATCAATTACATCTCATGAGAACCAGAAACAGTTATGTTCCTCATGTTCTTGTCTCCTCTACCAAGCACGACCTCCATTTCTATAGGAAGCAAGATGAGGAGGAACCAAGAGAAGCTGAGAAACAGAAAGAAAGAAGGAAGACCAGAGCCACGTGGTGTCCTGGAAACCAAGATAGGAGAATATTTATACAAAGACGGTGAGCAAGTTTTTCAAATGCTCGATATAGCTCAGCAAATGAGGACTTAGAAATGACGGCTGGGTTTCCCACATGAGAACCACAGATGACCACGAGGGGAGACGCTTCAGTGGGTCAGTCAGCCTTGCTGAGGAGGGCTCAAGAGGGCCTGGGAGAGGAAGGGAGGCAGCCCCCACACACACAACTCTTTGAGAAGAGAGGTTTTAGACTATAGTCGTCTCACAAATGTCACCATAGGGGCTTGAAAAGAAGGACTGAAGCTTAAGGAGGAAGTTGGATGGAGAGGGCATTTTGTTTCTTTTGATTGTTAGAGGGAGAACTAATATCAAGTTTGCACAATGATGCGAATGATCCAGTGAGAAGCTTAACACTGAATGTAACACCCAAGGTATCAACCAAATATATTTAACCCTTCCAACAATCCGAATTTATAAATGCGTGTCCCCTAGGAACTGCTTAGGTGTTCCTGACCATGCTCCCAATCTCATTACTTCTACCAGGAACTAATCACATTAGCAATTTGATCTACAATTAAACTATTTCCTGGTATTTTCTAGAATCTCTACTAATTATGCTTTTTCAATAAAGATGCTATTTCATCAAAAGAGCCTCATAAATAAACATTAAACATAAATTATCTACTTTCATGTTTCAGCAGTAAGAAAAATCACTACTCATACCAAAATTAAAAGGAAAGTCATGTCTGGGGATAGACTGAGCTGTCCCCCCACCGCTGTCCCAGTTCAGCCACTACTGATTAGTATTTGATCTAACTCTCCGTATGATCTAACTCTCCGTATTTATTGAGTCCCGGCGGCAATAGAGTCAGCGGCTCCTCCGACCTGGATGTCTGGAGCCAGCGTCCATCCACTTCAGAGAGGACTCACAGGAGACGCTCCCCTGCCTGGCAGTCACCTTCCCAACATCAGCACCATCACTGTTCACACTGTTACAGTCACCAGTTCCTTCAACAGAATTCATCTTCACAGTTGTGGTTTCCTCCCCAAAGACAGCTTAACTTTTTAAATATAGCACCATTCAACCTTTCCTTCCTGTTGCTTCCACCCTTGTGGCAAGCCAAGAGTAGTGAAAACTCTAGTACTAACCCTGAGTCTCTCTCTCAGCTCTGGGTCCCTAATGTCACTCCAGACAGAATCCTTAGGAACAAAATGATCCCTAATTCTCACTGCAAACCCCCTTTACCTCCGTTCTATTAAATAAGTAATCCCATCAGCCTATTCTTTATTCTTTTATAGCTTATTTTGGTTCTACTGAGACTATCTACCCTCCCACATTTGATTTTTTAATAGTTACATATTTTGAACAGAACAAATAATAGTCCTAGATTGCGGTTGCCTTTATGGGTACACACACCCACACACACACACACACACACACTTTCATATGCCAGATTATAGTGAGTATAGCTTAAAATCGTTTAGCATAGTAGCTAGCATTTAATAAGTACTTACTCCAAATCTGGCACTCTGTTAAGCATTTGGCATGCATTATCCTAAATCCAAAAAATGGATTCTCCATTTTATTCCTGACAAAACTAAAAATTAGGGGAGCTTGGGGCACCTGCCCTAAGCCAGACAGCTAATAAGTGATTGATCAGGGATCTGAACACAAGGAATCTGGCTCCAGCACCCATACACTTAGCCACACAGCCAGAAGAGAACCATCTCGCAAGGAAAAGTGTATCCTCAGTGCCCCTACATCTTTTCTAGGACAGAGGACAGAGACACCTCCCAGGGGTGAGAAAGTCTTGATGAGAAGGCACTGCCATACATGGCAAACGGGGTAGTTCCTTGAAGTCCCGTGAATTCTCTTCAAAATTCATGATAACTTTACATTCTGCTCCATCATATATCTGTCTTGTCTTAATATAAAAAATGTGATTTTATTAAAGGACACAGAAGACATATACCAATATTTATGAAGTAGATGACAAGTATTGTAAAGATGTCAATTTTCCCCGAAATTTATCTAGTATTCAAAGTAATTCTAATAGAAATACCCAAATAATTTTGGGATGAAATTTTCTAATCTCATTTTTATTTTGTATCATACAAAGATATTCACAGACAACTGAAGAAAGTTGAAAAAAGAAAAACAGAGAGGAAAAAATATCCCTGTCCAGTATTAAGGCGTGAGACAAAGTTGTGTTAATAAAATACACTTTAGTACAAATTTAGGGAAGAACAAGTAAAATTAATAAGAAGCTCAGAATCATGGTTATGACATATATATGTATATTTGTACACCTGTATACATATATATAAATGATGACCAGATAAGGACAAAATATATTATTCACTTGTATTGTTGGAAAATTTTGCTTATTTTATGGAGAAAATGTTTCCTATGTTATAAATGTACAAAAATAGACTCCTGGTGCATAAAATGCCTAGATTTTAACAACCACTACATAAACTGAAAGAAAGAGAGAGAGGAAAGAGAAGGAAAGAAGGAAAATACAACAGAATATCTTTGTTACCTCTGGATAGAGAAATGACACCAAAACCATATTCCTGAAAAATAACTCAAAAGAAAAAACATCTGATATATTTCACTATTTCAAAGTCACAGATAAGCTTAGAGTGACTGTCTTTCTCACTGCCTTATTCATTTCCTCATGATGTTATCACTTTCTAAAATTATCTTGCTCGCTTATTTGCTTCTTGATGTTATACTCACTCAAAGGTAAGCTCCTCCAAGCACGTACTTCTACAGTGTTTACGTACTTCTACAGTGTGGATACAGCACCTAGAACGGGGCCTTGCATAATGGCTGTGCAACAGATGGGTCATTTGTACATTGTTTTAAGGATTTTTTCAAGACTTATTTAGTTAGTTGAAAGAAAGAGTGAGAGAGAACAAATGAGTGGGGGAGGCGTGGAGGGGGATGGAGAAGCAGGCTTCCCGCCCAGCAGGAAGCCCGATGCGAGCTGGGAGCCTCTATCCCAGGACTCTGGGATCACAACCCTGAGCTGAAGGCAGATGCTTAGCTGAGTGAGCCACCCAGGCACCCCATGTTTTAAGGTTTTTTTAATGTTCCTATATTTTTACAGAAATCTGTTGCATTTCTATATACCAATAATTAAGTATCAGAAGGACAAAATAAGAAAACAGTCCCATTTACAATTGTACCAAAAATAATAAAACACCTAAGAATAAACTTAACCAAGGAGGTGAAAGACCTACACTGAAAACTGCAAAATGCCAGAGAAGGAAAACAAAGAGACTCAAACAAATGGGAAGACATCCCATGTTCATGGATGGGAAGAACAAATATTGCTAAGATGTCTATATACCCCAAATAATCTACATAGTTAATGCAATCCCAATGAAAATACCAATAACATTTTTCACAGAACTTGAACAAACAATCCTAAGATTTGTATGAAAATACAAAAGACCCCAAACAGCCAAAGCAAGTTCGACAAAGAAAAGCAAAGCTTAGGCATCACAATTCCAGACTTCAAGTAATATTACAAATCTGTAGGAATCAAAACAGTGTGCTACTGGCACAAAAATAGAAACATAGATCAGTTAAAGAGAATAGAGAGCCCAGCAGTAAACTCATGATTATGTGGTCAATTAATCTTCAACAAAGGAGCCAGAATATGCAATGAGAAAAAGTCTTTTCAACAAATCGTCCTGGGAAAACTGAATGGCCACAGGCAAAACAATGGAACTGGACCACGTTCTTATACCATAAACTCAAAATGGATTAAATGTGTAAATGTGAGACTGAAACCATAAAAATCCTGGAGGAGAAGATAGGCAATAATTTCTTTGACATTAGCCATAGCAACCTTTTTCTAGATTTGTCTCCTAAGTCAAGGGAAATAAAAGCAAACATAAACTATAAGGACTACATCCAAACAAAACAAAACAAAACTTCCGCACAGCCAAGGAAACAATCCACAAAACTAAAAGAAAACTTACTGAATGGGAGAACATATTTGCAAATGGCTTATCTGATAATGGGTTAATATCTAAAATATACAAAGAGCTTTCACAGCTCAACATCAAAAACCCAAATAATCTAATTTTAAAATGGGCAGAAGGCCTGAACAGACATTTCTCCAAAGACATACAGATGGCCTGGGGGTGCCTGGGTGGCTCAGTGGGTTAAGCCACTGTCTTCGGCTCAGGTCATGATGTCAGGGTCCTGGGATCGAGCCCCTCATTGGGCTCTCTGCTCAGCAGGGAGCCTGCTTCCCTCTCTCTCTGCCTGCCTCTCTGCCTGCTTGTGATCTCCCTCTGTCAAATAAATAAATAAAATCTTTAAAAAAATAAAGACATACAGATGGCCAGTAGACACATGAAAAGATGCTCAACATCTCCAACCATCAGGAAAATGCAAATCAAAACTACAAGGAGATATCAGCTCCAGTCAGAATGGCTAAAACCAACAACACAAGGAACACGTGTTGGCGAGAATGTGGAGTTAGAGGAATGCGCGGGCGCTGTTGCTGGGAACGCAAACGGGCAGAGCCACTGTGGAAACAGCATGGAGGTTCCTCAAAAAAATCAAAAATAAAATCCAATAATTTTGGGACGCCTGGGTGGCTCAGTTGGTTAAGCAGCTGCCTTCGGCTCAGGTCATGATCCCAGCGTCCAGGGATCGAGTCCCACATCGGGCTCCTTGCTCCGCAGGGAGCCTGCTTCTCCCTCTGACTCTTCCTTTCACTCTGTCTGCCTGTGCTCTCACTCGCTCTCTCTCTGACAAATAAATAAATAAATAAAATCTTTAAAAAAAAAAAAAAAATCCAATAATTTCACTATTGAGTATTTACCCAAAGAAAACAAAAACACTAATTTGAAAAGATATATGCATCCCTGTCGTATTGTAGCATCATTCACATTATTTATAACAGCCAAGTGTCCACTGATGGAGGAACAGAGAGCAACAATGGAATAAGATCGCTCTACTCAGCCATTAGAGAAAAGACGGAAGTCTTGCCTCCTGAAACAGCGTGAAGGACCTAGGGAGGATGATGCGATGAGTGAGATCAGTCAGAGGAAGACGACACCATGTGGCTTCACTCTCACGTGGGATTTAAGAAACAAAACGAATGAACACACTAAACAGAGAGAGAGAAGCCAGAAAACAGACTCTTTTTTTAAATTAATTTATATATTTTCAGCATAACAGTATCATTATTTTTGCACCACACCCAGTGCTCCATGCAATCCGTGCCCTCTATAATACCCACCACCTGGTTCCCCGACCTCCGCCCCCACCCCGCCCCTTCAAACCCCTCAGGTTGTTTTTCGGAGTCCATTCAGACTCTTAACCGCGGAGGACAACCTCACAGCTACCAGAGGGGAGGTTAGGGGGGTGGGTAAACAGGTGAATGGAATCGAGGGCACACTTAGTCGTGTGAGCTCTGAGCGCTGGGCAGAACTGCTGAGTCCTCTGTGGTACATCTGAAACCGATGGAGCACTGTGCATTCACTGTACTGAAACTAAATTTCTGTAGGTGTTCTCAGTGTCCTTACGGTTTGTAGATTCCGCTGCTCTCCATCCCGGATTCTCTCTCCTTACCGCCACGCACGTTCCACTGAACCTCCCCAAATGGAAGCCTCAAGGACATCTTTGAGACTGTTTAACTACACACACTTTATGGTTTCGACCAAGCCTGAGACCCTGATTCATCTCTGCAGACATGGTGAATCTATGATCACGGTGCCTCGTGGCTGCGTCGCCCAGGGCAGGTCCACGTCTGTGGAGAGATAATACCTTTAGGCTACAGCTAAGACCAAAGAATTGAAAATATACGGAAGCAGGTTTCAGCTATAAATTATCTTCTATAAATTATATATAAATTATATATTATATAAATTACAACTATAAATTATCTTCTCCCGGCCGGCAGGACGGCTCCCCTTTCCCCGGCCCCAGTGCTCACTGCCAGGAACCCCCAGGAGGGCCACGGGACTGTTCAATAGACAACCCAAGTGCTTCATGTCCTTGACCATGTCTGACCCTCCCAGGAGCCTTGTAAGAGAAAACAGAGCGGGTGTGGTGGTGTCCATTTTATTCATGAAGAGATAGGTGCTCACAGGATAGAAAGACTTGCCTGAGTCACCCCACTATGTGGCAGAGCCAGGGCTCGATGGAGTCCAGTCCACCAGAACCCCCACCTCATACAGTCCCCTCTAGAGCTCAGATTCCGTCAGGGGTCCCAGCCAAGGTCCTGTCTACCTCAGACAGAGGAACTCCAGGAGGAATGGTTACCTGTGCCCCATCTGTTCTGTGAAGAACGGCAGCCCCCCGAGTCCTCTGAAATTTCGAAGAAATGATAACACCAAAGCTAGACACAATTCCTTCCAGAACAGCTTTCCGCAAGAGATGCACCATCGTCACAGGTAAGCCTTGCCTGGGACATGACAGACACAGAGTGAGGCTGAGATGTTTAGCTCACCCCGTGATCTAGGGCACTAGCTTGCCCTAGATCAAGGAGTAGAGATGTCTTCAGAAGAGAAAGTGATTTATCTCAGCTTTTGCTGTTGGATGACATGTGAAAGTGCAGTCACACCAACCACAGTTCCTGTGCCAGACTCAGAAGTGGGACAGGACACGGAGGCATCCGAGAGAAAACAGCATGGCTGCTGGCCACAGCTTCGGACGGGGTGCACACAGCGCCCCAGTGCCAGGGGCATCACATGGAAAGGACAGGACTAGAAATCAGGGTTTGGTGGCTGAGTCTCCTGCATCTGAATTAGAAAACTGTTTTGATGCCACGTGACTTGCCTCTGGGGCTCGCGTTCAGACTTACTCTGCCTCAAACCAGATGCACAGCCGTGGACGTGGGAGCACTGGAGGCCCTGCACCGCGGCTGTGAGGCCTGTCACACTGATCCTAGTTCCGTCTCTGGATGCTGATTTCTTCATCTTGAAGTGAGGAAGCTAAACATAATGATTTCCGTCTTTCCATTAAATTTTAAAAATCAGTCTTTTTACACATAGAAAATTATGGTTCAAACATCTTTTCTAAAAGCCTTCGGGTCCTACCATTTTAAAGTTCAGAAATACTTCTCCAAGTCATTTCTTTCTTGAGGTAAAGATATGGTCCCTAGTGTTTCAAGTGGTACCTTTGCAGGAAACATATGGAAGTTCTGTGGGTTGTACTCAACTGGGTAAATGCTCTGGTCAGCAAGGTTACCTGTGAATTTATACACCTCTTTCATGCAAATTGTAAAAAGGGATCCCCTCTGGACAGATAAGAAGAGGATGTCCTTCTGCGCAGCAGCAGCCCCACAAATACAGGGCTGAAGGAGGAGTGTTTGGGCTGAGTTTCGGCTTCTTCTTCTTGCCACCTGAGTTGGACACTCTTGTATAGTGTACAGCCTGTTCAGCTGAACATGGCAGCCCTGTTGGGATCTGAAAGTCTGAAGACATTTGTTTCAAGCCCAACTCAAACCTTCTTAGGGAAATTCTGAAAGGTTATCAGAGATGGCACTGTACAACCTGCAGGCGCTCTGAGTTCGACAAAGATTGTACTAAGGGCTAAAGCTTTCATGGTTGCAATGTTGCTCTTACTATTTATGCCCAGAAAAGGTAAACACAGCACTCCTATAGCCTCTGATGAACTAACCTAGGGAGGAAATAGGCCACCCTCTGCTCGAAGCTTCTCTTCCAAATAGATTATAAATTCCTCAGGACAACTGCCTGTTTGTTCTTACACCTTCAGAACTGACTACAGCGCCTGGTACTGAGTCGTTGTTCAACGAACAATTGCTACAGACCTCGCTCTCTGGATAGTTGAGACAGGACATTCTGGACATAAACGAAATGTGATGGACTCAAAGTCACCCTGGAGCCGTGGCTCTCAACCCGCAGGTGTCATCTTCCCACGCCTGCTGGTTCTAACCCATCTCTCCCGCTCCGCCCCTGCCCGACCTTGAGAACCTTGAAAGGGTTGAGATTTTCCAGGACACTCACTGTGAGGTTCTCCGGAGATAACTTGCACGAGCCGAACCAAGTGTAGACATTTCTCAACCTCGAAGGGCAAGGGTGTTTATCAGCCCCCACTACTCCGGCAGCGGACGTCAGTGTCCACTTGCGTTGGCACGAGGCCCCCGGGGAATCACATGGTGGCTAGCGACTACCTGCTGGCGGGTGTCTTGGTTAAAAGCAAATTTCATAATCACGCCTTTCTTTACACATCTTTGTTTAAATAAAAAATACGTTCAACTTAAAGTACAGAGAACAAAATGACAATTTTCAGTGTACTTGCTACTCGGAGTTAAAAAGTAACATTGGGCCTTAATTCCTCCAGATGTTTTTCATAAATAACGCAGCACAGTCTCCTCCCCACTTCTCTCCCACCCGCCTCACAGGGGCCAGCACTACCTTGCGCTTCTATGGTCCATGTTTTACGTTTTGTCCCCAGGGGTGGAGTGTGGAAATTCTCATTCCCCGTATTCTCCTGAAACCTGGTATTCTCAGCATTTTTGCCAATCTGATAACTGTGAAATACCATTGAAACTTGCATTTTTCTGATGCCTAGAGAGTCTGAGCATTTTTCACACACTTGAGAGCCTTCCAAACTCCCTGTTCTATGAATGGCCTATTCATGTATTTTGCCCATTTTTCTATTAGGTTCTTGAATTTTTCCTATTGACCTTTAAAATTTCCCTTAATATTCTGGATACGAATCCTGCAAATATATCTTCTCAGTCATAGAGAAGAAAACGGGAAGTTTTAAACTGAGTCAAACTAATCAATACTCTTTGTACTTTTCCCTTGTTTACCTAAGAATATTCCCTTCAAAATATTGAATCCTATTTTCATCTGAAAAGTTTTTCACACTCAGCTATTTAATCTATCTGGAATCTGGTTTTGAGTATAATGTGAGGTCGGTATGTAGTTTTATCTTTTTCAATACAAAAAGCTAGTTTTCCCCATACATTTATTAGCTAATATAACGTTTTTCAGACTCTAGATTTGCAATCTGTTAATGAGACATGAAAACAATTTGGCGGGTCCTAACCACCATTTTCCAGAAAATTAAATCATATGGAAAATATCAGGCTACGCTGCATGTAATAAGAAAAATGGTGTTTCATTAAACACATGGACACACACATACATTACGTGGTTACTAGTTATGGGATAAACTATATTTTTTCTGTGGATCATGGCCAGAAACTATATGAAATAGACTAAAAAAATGTGGATCCTTCTTCCCACGGATTTGTAACACTGTCTCTATCATGCATTATGCTCTCTTATGTGACCGACTTTGTTTCTGGGCTGTCTGCTCTGTTTTTGTAGGTTCTTTGCTTAATCTCATGCTTATATCACATTTTACTTGTGTGGTCTACTAGGTCTGTTTTCCATGTTAATTTTTAAAATGGTCTTGGTAATTCTTGACCATTTATTATTATATGCGGATTTTAAACTCTGCTTGACCAAATAGAACAAAACATGGGTGGTATTTTTTTCATTAAAGCTACTTTGAATTCCTTCCTTGGTTTGGGGAAAACTGGCATATTTATAACAGAATTGGTATATATATATGATGTTGGATCTTGGTCCTAAATTTAGGTTTGCTTTAATGTTCTTCGGTATTTCTTCCACAGGGTCTTCTCATGTTTAGGTTCTCACTTAACAAACCTGTATATATACTATACCACTATTCTGAGTCCTTTATAAAATTTTCACTCATTTTTATGATCTCTGTATGAGATAGAACCGTTATTCCCCCAAGCTTTATGTTACACACGAGAAGTCAAGCACAGAGAGATTAGCTAATTTTATCAAGCAGTGTTGGTTCACAACCACAAGAGCTCCCCAGGTGAAATCCAACACTGGTTCCCATACACGGAGAGCCGGGGAGACCACAGAAAGAAGCAGACCACTCCAGATTCGCAGGCCGCAGTTTTAACAAGCGAAGGAGCTTAGGTACAAGGCCATCTTGGATGGCCAAACGACACGTCCGCACCCACTCAACAGAATATTAAAATTTAGGCAGAAGTCTTAACCAGGTCCAGTCCCGTATTCACTATATATGGTCTCAATAACATGTTCTCTCAAGGCTGGGAGGGACGCGTCTTCCATTATCCAAGCCCAGCTCATGGGTCAACCAACAGTCACCTCCTCTCAACGACTTCCTTTAACGATCACACATACAGAAAACACCGCAGCCGGGATCTGCGTGCAGACAGCCGGGTCACAGAGCGCTTGTGCTCACCCACTGTGTTGTGCCGACTCCCCCAACATCTTGTCAGATTCGTTTCCCAGTATTTCACTAGGGATTTTTGGCCAACTCAAAGAGAACATCATCATCGTCTTTATCTTCATACTTCGTCCTGCTCTTGGAGGCATAGGAGGATATCAGTAATTCTTTCTATTATATGTTTCTCTGGGACTGCGGTCGTTTTAGAAGTATCCTATTTGGACTTGAAAGGGATACATAGTTCTTCTACACTGAGCACAAAATTAAATACGTGAGATCCAAGTTGTTATTTGTACTGATGTGTCTTCATAAATATTTCCTCCTGCGCTTTACCACATGAACTAGGACAGAAGTCTCAAAATTTCTTACTAAGATTCTGGATTTGCCTATTGTTCCATGTTATTTTCTCCCTGTGTCTCCCCATGTGTGGGCGTAGCTATGGGTGTGTGTCTGTGCTGATGTTATTTGATGCATATTGGTTCATAGTTGTTAGTGCTTAGGCATTTTTCTCTCTTTTCATTCAGTAAAAATCACTTTTTCCTAAAATTCAATTTAGTCTGGCAGTTAAAATACCGTGGTGTTTAGGAATGGGGGCTTTGAAGACGCCCTCCTTGGGCTACATCCCAGCTCAGCCTGAACATGGGACTGCGGGGCCTGGCTCTGTAAATACTGGTCTTTCCAGATTGCTGTGGCCTCCTGGACTTTGACTTACTATGGACTTACTATGCTGACGGTCTATCTTCCCCATCACTTTTCCTTCAACCTGTCTTTATGATGTTTTAAGTGTGTTTATGAATGACATCGAGCTGAATATTACAGTCTACCTTTTAAATGGATAGTTTTCCTTCCTTTACATTGTAATTAATGACAAATTTGAATTTATTTATACAAGGGGTTAGCAAAGTATGGCCCTTGGGATTAATCTAACTCAGAACTTGCTTTTGCATATAAAGCTGTATTGGAACACAGCACCACCATTGTTTATGCATTATTACAGCTGCTTTTGTGTTTCAGTGACGGAGTTGAGTAAGTGCATCAGAGGCCAAATGGCCTGAAAAGTAAAAGAAATTATCATTTTGCTTTTTACCAAAAAGCTTGCTATTCCCATCTTGTTTTTCTTCTACTCATATTTTTGCTTACTTCTTTTTTTACTCATCCAATGGAAGAATTCATTCCCTTCCCACCACTGACTTGAAAGTTACATATCCTATTCCTTTTCTTTTCATAGTCATTCTTAAATTCTGAAATGTACATTTTTGTTTCAAAAATTATGTGATGTATTAATTGGGGTACAATTAACATGCAACAAAACTGTCCATATTTAAAGTGTATAATTTAGTAAGTTTGACATATGCAGGTAGCCTTGAAGTGACGATCAGGAAAATGAGCGTACCCTCACCCCTAACGCTTGTTCCTACGTGAGTCTCCCCTGTCTTCCCTCCCTGCTTGCACGTCCGCACACTTCTCCCCCTGCTTGCACGTCCGCACACTTCTCCCCCTGCTTGCACGTCCGCACACTTCTCCCCCTGCTTGCACGTCTGCACACTTCTCCCCCTGCTCTAGGGCACAGCAGCCGTTTGCTCTTTGTCATGGCTACGTGGCCTTCCACTACACGGATGTGCCTCTTTACACTTAACCCCTTCATGTCTTTAACCACTTACCTGTTGAGCTCGTCGAGCTCAGCAAACCCACTTGAGTTGTCTCTGGTTTGGAACAATTATAAACAGAGTTCCTGTGAATACTCATGCATAAATATCTATAAAAACATACATCGATGAGTCTCTTGGGTAGCTATCTAGAAGCGGAATGGCTGGATGATATTATATCATAGCTAAGTTCTTAACTTTTGAGAAATTGCTGAGCTGCCACTTTACATCCTCACCACCAGCGTATGAGAGTTTCAGTCTGTCCGCGTCCCTGCCAGCATGTGATGTGGTGACCCTCTGCAATATTGGCCGCTCTAACACGTATGTAGTAATATTTCACTCTGGTGTTCATCTGCATTTCCTTAGCAGCTCATGGTCAAGCTTCTTTTAATGGGCTTGTCACCCTTCTATCTAATTTTGTGACATGTCTGTTTAAATCTTTTACCCATGTGGGAAGGGAAGCTTGTCTGTTTGTTTTATTTAACATGCATATTTTAAGACAATCTAAATTTTAGCAATTTCCTTGTAGTCTGCCCTCCTAACACAAAAATTTTAGAACTCTTTAGTTCAGATCTTAAAACGCCCATCTCCTATGCTACCATTTTGTAGCATCTTAGCCCTACCTATAGTTTTTTTTGCCATTTCTCTCCAAAATAATTAATGTTTTTTACATCTGTATTTACTTTGGAATCACCAGCTTATCACCAATGTTGGTTCTCACATCCCAGTCCTTCTGTCTGGTTTAATTTTCTTTCCCCAGAAGTACATACTTATTAGTTCTGTCACGGAGCTAAGTAGGAAATTAAATCCTTGCATGTCTGCAAATGTCATTATTTTGCCTCAAATATTTGTGTGACTGTGGAATTTCGGACTGACACAGGCTTTTTCTCAACACTTTGAAGACATCATTCCATGATAAGTCTAGTGTTTACTGTTGCTATAAAAAGTCCATTGTCTGGAAATTGTTTGGTTACTTCCTAATTTGCCTTTTCTCTCTGATCGCTTTTAAGAATTTTTGGTCTTTGGGGCGCCTGGGTGGCTCCGTGGGTTAAGCCGCTGCCTTCAGCTCAGGTCATGATCCTGGGGTCCTGGGATCGAGTCCCGCATCGGGCTCCCTGCCCAGCGGGGAGCCTGCTTCTTCCTCTCCCTCTGCCCCTCCCCCTGCTTGTGGTCTCTTTCTCTCTCTCAAATAAATAAAAAATCACCAATAAATTTTTGTTCTTTGATGTTCTTTGTTCCACTACAATGTGTCTGTATTTATAAATTTTTAAATTTATTCCTCTTCAACCTAATACATCCTTTCAACCTGAAAATTCACCTCTCCCCTTGGTTCTGTCAAAGTCTGACACCGGCGTTTTGGGCTCTTGTCCGAGCGCCTCGGTCCTCCGCTGGTCCTGCGAGAAGCCCGGCTGCTCCTCCCTGCACGACGCTTGTCCTCCCGCGGTCCCCGCGCCGCATTCACACCAATCTCTTGACAATCAAGCTCCTGTTTGCGGATTCTCTTCGCGGGTGAGTCTGACTTAGGGCTCCGTCTCCCGAGCGCTCGTCGCCGGCAGCCTCGGTTTCCTCCGAGCCCCGGACAGCTCTGCCCCCCGCCTCCGGGTCTCCCGGATCCTCCTCACCCGACCGGTCGGTTCCCGCGGCTCCTCCCGCCACGGCCGCTCCCTGCGCGCCCTGAGCTCCGCCTCCCGCCTGTTGTCGGTCCCTCCTGCTCCTCCGCGTCGCTGCCCCGACGCTCCGCTGTGTCGCGGGTGTGGACGGGACGCGCCGGCACAAGTGTCCTCGGGAAGGAGCCGCTCCGGCCCGTCGTGGAGCCCGCGCGGGCCTCCCTGGGGTGTCCCCGGCGCCGAGTTCGGGGCTGCTGGGGCTTGTTCCGACCAAGTCCGCCCCGCGCCCTCCGCACCCCGACCCCAGAGCAAACCGCGGGTCTGACCTTGCGGCCGGAGCGGGTCCCCCTGCTGCGGCTCGGCCCCGAGCCCCGCTTGGACACCACAGACCCGACGGACCCTGACCCCGCAGACACCGCACTCGCCGCATTGGAAAACCGGGGGATACGGTATTTTCATCCAATAAAGACTCGTATTCAGGAAAGCAGGCCTCCTCGCCCCACCGGCGGCCCGGCCCGCAGAGCCGCAGCGGACCGGGAGGGATGCTCGCCCAAGGGATGCTCGCCGGAGGGATGCTGGCCGGAGGGATGCTCGCCCGAGGGATGCTCGCCCGAGGGATGCTCGCCGGAGGGATGCTCGCCCGAGGGATGCTCGCCGGAGGGATGCTCGCCCGAGGGATGCTCGCCGGAGGGATGCTCGCCGGAGGGATGCTCGCCGGAGGGATGCTGGCCGGAGGGATGCTCGCCCGAGGGATGCTCGCCCGAGGGATGCTCGCCGGAGGGATGCTCGCCCGAGGGATGCTCGCCGGAGGGATGCTCGCCCGAGGGATGCTGGCCGGAGGGATGCTCGCCCGAGAGATGCTCGCCCGAGAGATGCTCGCCCGAGGGATGCTCGCCGAGGCCGGCGACGCCACCCGCTGTCCCGCTGCAGAAGTTGCTGCAGCTCCCTTCGGGCTGTGCTACTAGGAAGGAGAGAGAGACAGACACTTCCATACCACAGAGATTATTTTCTGAAGAAATGTGCTTCTTTTAGGCAATACGGGCCGGACTCGGCAGGGTGGATTTCAGTCCCCTTGAGCGTGGAGGGGACAGGCACGCGGCGTCTGTCCTCCGAGCCCGTGAATGACAGCCCTGCCACAGGACGTCCTAAAAAGGTCACGGAAGAAAATGCAGGGGAGGCCGGGGAGAACGTGGTGACATTTGCAAAGGACCCAAGGGCTGAGCCAGCACAGGCTGAAACAGAAGAGGCCGGGCGGAGGGAGAGGGAAACCCACCACAACCGTCACAGTTACTGTTCTGTCCCCACCGCAATGACAGCTGCTCACACGTACAAGTTCCCGTTCACGTTGTCACACCCACAGGGGCCACCAGGGAAAGTCACAGGGCCTTTCACTGCGGCACCACTGCCCCCATCTGCCAAAGGACGGGTCTCAGTGGAGGAGCTGGGACCAGCCCCGTCCCCTGCCAGCCTGCAGAGCCTCTGACGGGGGGAAGGGGTGGAGGAGAGCCCAGTGGGGACACCTTCGAGGTCTCACAGAGCGACATTCACTTCTCAGTCTACAGGAACTCGTGCTCAACCGTCTCCTGAAGACTAGGATTTCCCGTTCCTTAAGGCGACCTGGGACACCAGCAGACCTGCTCTGCCCAACAGCAGAACCTGAAACGCAGCAGCCACAGGAAGTCACACGTTTCTGGCGTGCCCCGTGCCGACACTTGCAGCCTGACAGTTCTGAGCCCATTCTGCAGATCAGCTCAGATCCTACCCGTGCTGAGATCACAAACAGACAGGCGACACGGGGCCAAAAGAGGAGACAGAATGATCAAAAAGAAGGAAAAGATCCCCACTTCTAGAAATTACTGAAGCAGCTTTCTGTTCTCCAGCACCGTTTCTACCCACCAGGTGACTTTCAAAACTGAAGACCAGGAGTAACTGAGAAGGGGAGAGACGTGTGGCCTGCAGGCATGGCCACACACTCTCACCAGCAGCCAGCTGTGGGGGTGCAGAGAGGACCGCGGGGCATGCGGAAAGGAAGACGCGGAGACAGAGGCTCACGGCCGAGGCCGGAGAGAAGCCTTGGTTTAAACCTAGGCAGTTAGGAGCGTGCTGGGGAAGGGGCAGGCCAAGCCCCCTGCCGAGCAGGACGAAGAGCCTAGAAACGGACGCACTTCACCTGTGGCTGACAGGACACGGCAGATAGCGGGGAAAGAACGGGCGATTGAATCAACTATTCTGGAACCGCTGCTTAGCCAGATCACACGAAGTGAAATAAAATCCCTACCTCAGAACAATAAAGATCCAGGTGGATTAAAGCTTAAATGTGAGGGGCACGGGCTGGCTGAGTCGGAGAAGCATCCGACTCTTGATTTCAGCTCAGCTCGTGATCTCGGGGTCGTGGGACGGAGCCTGCACGAGGAGGCACGAGTCTGCTGAAGAGGCTCTCTTTCTCCCTCTGCCCTCCCCGTCTCTCGCCCTCCCTCTCTACAAAGGAGGAAAAAGGAAATGTGAAAAAAAGTATAAAAGTTTTAGAATAAAATATCCTTATGCCCAAAGCAAAGCATAAAAGCCAAAACCCTATTAAAAAAAAAAAAAAGATTAATTACATTAAAATGAACAACTTTTGTTCATGTAAAGACATATAAAGAAGACGAAAACAGAAAGCACCATTTGGGAGAAATATCTGCTACACATATATCAAAAAAAGATTATAGTGCAGAAAAATATGTCTCCTATGGGAAAAAGCCCCCCCTCCAGCAACAACAACAACAACAACAAAAAACCAGAAAAATGGGAAAAAGCTATGAAAACCTATAAATGGGTATTTCATAGAAAAGGAAATGTAAAGAGCCTATAAATTAAATGAAAACATGTTCAGCCTTAACCTCATTAGTACAGGATGAAGCAAACTTAAACTAAATGTCATACCAAGTCCCTCCTTCCAGTCGGGACAAACAGAAAGAGGCGAACAGTAGGAAGTGCGGGTAAATACACGGAGGAAAGGAGAATGCTCGCTCGCGGTCTCTGAATACATACATTTACACGGGTACTTCGGAGGGTGGTTTGGCACGACCTAGTCAAGTTCAACGTGCACGCACCCAACGACTCAGAACTTGACTCCCCAGGCAATACCTAGAGCAGCTCGTGGGCACGTGTTCTAGGAGCCAGAGTCAGGAATACTCATAGCAGCTTTCTTTGTAACAGCAGACACGGGAAACACCACAAATGGTGTTGGCTATAGAACGGGGAATGAAGAATGCCGCACCTGCTCACGGAAGATGGAACCCCAGCTACACAGATCAACATTAAAAAAAAAAAAAAAACCTCAATTAAAATTGTGAGAAAGGGGGCGCCTGGGTGGCTCAGTCATTAAGTGTCTGCCTTAGGCTGGTCATGATCTCAGGGTCCTGGGATGGAGCCCCACATCGGACTCCCTGCTCAGTGGGAAGCCTGCTTCTCCCTCTCGCACTCCCCCTGCTTGTGTTTCTGCTCTCTCTCTCTGTGTCAAATAAATAAATAAAATCTTTTTTAAAAGTTGTGGGAAAGAAGTACATCAGAAAAGTGCATTCTGTAGAATTCCATTCCTGTAAACCACCCAGTAGAGTTTCTTTACATATATGAGCAACACGTTAAGTACATGTGTTAAGTGATAACATTATAAAGTAAAGCAAAGGAGTGATTTTTTTTTTAAAGATTTTATTTATTTATTTGACAGAGAGAGATCACAAGTAGGCAGAGAGGCAGGCAGAGAGAGAGGAGGAAGCAGGCTCCCTGTCGAGCAGAGAGCCCGATGTGGGACTCGATCCCAGGACCTGAGATCATGACCTGAGCTGAAGGCAGCGGCTCAACCCACTGAGCCACCCAGGCGCCCGCAAAGGAGTGATTAACACAAATTCAAAAGAGTAGTTATCTCAGGACTAAAAGGAGTAAGACTGGGGAAAAAGTTCAGGAGAGCTTCTAATTCACTGTGAGCTTCTACTTATGAGCCTATATGTGCATAGTTGCCCATTTTGTTGGGATTCTTTAAATTGAGCTATTATAATTAGGGATTTTTTAGTAATTTAAAAATAAGTATAAGACCATACAGTTTACAAGATAGTTCACAAGCCAGCTGGAGACAACCCAGGACTACCCGGTCTCACTATTATCTTTGAATTATTCTAATTTCATAAGACACATTTTTAATGGACAATCTTTTAAAAATTAAGTCCAGTTCAGAAAAATACCAAGAGGAGAAGGGAAATACACACACACGTTCACGGCGTCTTTTTTCTGAGACTCTCATGGCTGGATCTCAAGATTGCCACGACCGAGTCAACAGCAAAAGAGAACGGAACCGAGATTTTAAGTCTGACCCGTGGGTTTGGAGTCGATTTGAATTTTGACTCTTGGATTTTTGACAAACTGACCCATGGGGGGCTTGGCCCACCCTTTCTCTGCGGTGTAGTGAGATCTCAAAATACCTTTAGCAGGTTCACAAACAACATTCAGACTTCACCTATTATCTCCAGCAACTGAAAGAGGGACTTCAAAAATGTTACCAGCCTCGCATGAGAAAGAGGAGCCGTTTAATGATATGGTGACAATAAAACCTCACTAAGCCAGATTAGTAATAGTTAAATGTCCGGTCTGCATAACCCAGAGGCCTACTGTATTAAACACTAGTATGCTTGGCCCTTACCCGTTATATAAAGGCAAACCAGGTGCTATCATCTAGTAGCCCTAATGAGCTTGTCCTAGTGAACGAAGATGATTCTGTCACCAAGAACCACACAGGTGTGTCTTCTCCCACCAGCGATTATCCGTCCAGACCGCTGACTTCCAAATGCACACCTTCAGCTTTAGTAGAATTGGACAGAAGGGGTAGGACCAGCAAAATCGATCCTTTATCCGACTTCCCCAAACTCGAAGGGAGCACCCTTCTTCAATGAGCCTGGAATGCAGTCCCTTTGGAAGTAGATAAGAAGTTATTTTTTAGGATGGTAAAGCAGTAAATATTCATGATTGATATTTTAGGAAGGGTATAAAGGTATAAAGATCATTTAAATTGCACATAATCCTACCACCTAGAAATCACCACTGCTCATGCTTTGGGAGATTTTCTTTTGGTATTTTTCTTCCCACAACATACACTTGTGTTCACATATTTGAGACCTATACTTGGTATCTTTTTTTCTTTTTCTGTTAGTATTCTATTGTCGCACTTTCCCAGGCCACTAAATATCTTTTGAAAATCATTTTTATAGTTATATAGCATTCCCCATGTGACTATGATATAATTTTTTAAATTTTCTATTGGGGAACATTTTGGTGATGGTGTCATCTTTTTAAATCAAAGAGTCTATATAGTCCTTTTCTTCTTTTTCAGTATTTGATGTTTATCCCCCATGACTGCTGTTGGGTACCAACTCTTGGACATCAGGAAGCTTGAAGAATGTGTCATCAATCTCATTCTGTAAGGCTAGCAATCAATTTGTGGATTCTTTCCTTCAATAAATATGTCTGACACGCAGCGACTGTTTTAGGTGGTGGGGTAAAGTCTAGAACAAAGGAAGATAAAGTCCCTGAGTTCCTGAGCTGATCCTACAGCAGAAGAGACAGAAGACAGATCGTACCATGTGGCTTTAAGTACCACAGATATAAACAAAGCAGGCTGAGGTGAACAGAGAGTGCTCTGGACAGTCATGGTGGTGGTGGTTTTATTGTGCAGAGGGAGAGCTGCCAGGAAAGGCGTTAAGGCGACACTGAAATAGCAACAGGAGGAAGTGAGACCACAGGGAAACCCGAGAGAAGAGAGTTCTGGCCAGAGGAGCAGCAAACGCAAAGACAGGGACGTGGAAGGGGCACATGTTCATGGCGCTGGAAGCACCAGGAGGCCAGCCCGGCTGTGGCGGAGCGGGCCGGATGGCTGAGGAATCACGCGGGCTGTGTCTGTGTGGCCTCCGGACTCTGAGGGACGGGAGGGGCAGGGTAGAGGCCGGAGGACCAGCGAGCCAGTAACCGAAACACAGAAGATAAAACCCGATGGTGGCCTAGACCGCAGAAAAAGTAGTAACAACAGAGAAAATGACTCTATTTTGGACACAGTGTGAGTTTAAGGCGGACATATTTGCTGCTGGGTTAGACTGGAACTATGGGGGGGTAGTGTAGGACTGGGAGGATTTGGACCCAAGGAGGAGAACCAGGCCGTCGCTGACTGCGGTGGAGAGGAGGTCTGAGGAGAAAACCAGGAGCTGGCGTTTGATGTGCTGAGGCCGGTGTGTCTGCGAGAAAGCCACACGGAGACAGAGATGGAGTTCAGAGGACGGGCCCCGCCACCAAACACATACCTCTGGCCATCAATACTACCAGACTTTAAAGATTAGATGAGGTCATCAAAGACTGAAAAGAGGGGGCGCCTGGGTGGCTCAGTGGGTTAAGAGCAGGGAGCCTGCCTCCCCCCCCCCTGCCTGCCTCTGCCTACTTGTGATCTGTCAAATAAATAAAATCTTTAAAAAAAAAAAAAAGACTGAAAATAGAACAGAGGTTCAAGGACCCCACAGAGACTGAAAACCAGCTCCAGAGAGTGGCGAGAAGAAAGACTAGTGCCCTGGGGTCGGGAAGGCAGCATTTCCGGAACAAGGCGAGATGAGCTGGTCAGGGGAGTAAGAAATGGGCATTCGCCCCTGGGTTGGGATGTGAAGGTTCTGAGTAGGTAAAATGACCGTATAATCTTTGCCCAAAACAGAACATTTCTAAGAGTGAAGGAAGAAGCTCTTAATAATTAAAATGTGCCAGGACAAAAGCCATAAATCAGGACTGATGTGAACAAAATAGGATAAACCATCCTCCCAGTCATTGCTGACCTTGACACAAGTAAGCCTCAGTTTGTGAGGGAAAAAGACACTTGACTATAATGTGTTCAAGAGAAGTGAGAAAAGAAGTGGAATTAGTAGAAATAACTCTTTTGAGGAGTTTAGCCATAAGAGGTATAGAGAAATGGGCCAGTAGTTCGAGAGACATGTAAGTTCAAGAGAAATTTGGTTTTGGTTGGTTGCTTGTTTATTTATTTATTTATCTGTGGAGGAACAGAGAGAGAGAGAGAGAGAGAGAGAATCTTAAGCATGCTCCATGCCCAGCAGAGGCCAACTCAGCGCTTGATCTCACAACTCAAGATCATGACCTGAGCAGAAATCAAGAGTTGGATGTTTAAATGACTGGGCCACTTAGGTACCCAAAGAAATTTGGTCTTAGGCAGGAAATAGGACAGCATATTCGTTTGCTGATTATGGAGTCCAGAAGAGAAGGAAAGGTGCAAGGGAGAGTAGAACCGAAGCTGAGAAGGGGATGGGGCCCGGGGCTCTGGAGGGGGCTTGCACCGGTGAGCATGGAGATGTTTCATCCAAAGGAGAAAAGGCAGATTGGGAGAAATGGTGGTGGGAGCAGGAGAAAGTCTCATCTGGTTATCTGTATTCTCTTGGTGGCTGTAGGAAACCAAGTCAGAAACCCAGCTACACAGAGAACCAGCTTCTTTATTATAAACAGAGAAGTAGACAAGCGAAGTCACTGTCTCCATTCTGGCTTCTGTGACTCCCTTGGGACAAGTGTTCATATCACCAACGTAACATTAGCAGAATCATTGGCGATGAGGTCCCTCTGCCCGTCATGCCTGGGGAAAAGACTCTACCTCCAGACAGGGCCGTAGAGGGCTTTCGGGTAGAATGGGACCCAGACCAAGCTCCGTGGGAACGGGATCACTCATCTGGCGCAGGAAAGAGAAGCAGCAACAGAGTGATATTCTCGATCAGGCAAGAAGGGGAGACGCAGCACCCCAGAGGAAGGCTTCTTCCAATTCTAAGTTTCTATTTAAATTCCAGTACAGTTAACATACAGTGTAATATGGTTGTAGGTGTACAAGATAGTGGTTCAACACTCCATACATCACCTGGTGCTCAGAGCAACTGCACTCCTTAGTCCCCGTCACCTGTTTAACCCACCCCCCACCCCGCCCTCGGGTGGCCAGCCGTTCTTTCTCTAGAGATAAGAGTCTGTGTTTTGGTTTGCCTCTCTCTCTTTTCTCCTTTGCTTGTTTTGTTTCTTAAATTCCACATATGAGGGAAATCATATGGCATTTTTCTTCCTCTGACTGACATATTTCACCGAGCATAACGCTTTAGCTCTTCTACGTTGTTGCAAATGGCAAGATATCATTCTTTTCTATGGCTGAATGATATTCCATCACACACACACACACACACACACACACACACACACACACCCCACATCTTCTGTATCCACTCATCAACTGATGGACACTTGGGCTGTTTCCATAATTTGACTATTGTAGATAATGCTGCTGTAAACATTAGTGTGCATATATCCCTTTTAACTAGTATTTTTGTATTCTTCAGGTAAATACCATGTAGAGCAACACTGGGATGTAGGGTAGCTCTATTTTTAACTTTTTGAGGAACCTCCGTACTGCTTTCTAGAGTAGCTGCACCAGCTTGCATTCCCACCGACAGTGCAAGACAGTTCCCCTTTCACCACATGCTCACCAACATCATTGTTTCTTGTGTTTTTTATTTTTAGCCATTCTGGTGGGTGTGAGGTGGGATCTCACTGTAGTTTTGATTTGTATTTCCCTGATGATAAATGGTGTGGAGCATCTTCTCATGTGTCTGTTGGCCATCTGGATGTTGTCTTTGGAGAAATGTCTGTTCATGTCTTCTGCCCATTTTAGAATTGGATTATTTGGTTTTGGGGTGTTGAGGTAAGTTCTTTATATGTTGTGGATACAAACCCTTTATTGGATATGTCATTTGCAAATATCTTCTCCCATTCAGTACGTTGTCTTTTCATTTTGTTGATTATTTATCTCAACGTGCAGAAGCTTTTATTTTTATGTAGTCCCAATGGTTTATTTTTTGTTTTGTTTCCCTTACCTCAGGGGACTCTATCTAGAAAAAAGTTGCTATGGCTAATAGAGAAATTACTGCCTGTGCTCTTTTATGAAATTTTTATGGTTTGGGGTCTCACATTTAGGTCTTTATTCAAGTCTGAGTTTATTTTTGTGTGTGGTGTAAGAACATGGTCCAGTTTTCCCAACACCATTTGCTGAAGAGACTTTTTCCCATTCCATATTTTCCCCTGCTTTGTTGAAGATTAATTGACCATATAATTATGGGTTCTTCTGTTCTGAGTCTTCTGTTCTGTTCTATTGATCTATATGTCTATTTTTATGACAGGACCATACTGTTTTGATTACTATGGCTTTGTAATATAACTTAAAATCTGGGATCGTGATGCCTTTGTGATACTTTGCTTTTCTTTTTTAGGGCTGCTTTGGCTATGCAAAGTCTTTGTGGTTCCACACAAACTTTAGGATTGTTTCTTCTAGTTCTGTGAAAAATGCTATTGGTATTTTGATTGGGATTGCATTAAATGTGTAGATTGCTTTGAATAGTATAGACATTTTAACAATATTTGTTCTTCCAATCCATGGGCATGGAATGTCTTCCCAGGTCTTTGTGTCTTCCTCCATTTCTTTCATCAATGCTCTATAGTTTTCAGAGTGTGGGTCTTTTGCCTCTTTGGTTAGATTTATTCCTTGATATTTTACGGGTTTTGGTGCAATTATAAATGAAATTAACCCCTAAATTTTTCTTTCTTCATCATTGGTGTACAGAAATGCAACAGAAGGGGTGCCTGGGTGGCTCACTGGGTGAAAGCCTCTGCCTTCAGATCAGGTCATGATCTCAGGGTCCTGGGATCGAGCCCCACATCGGGCTCTCTGCTCAGTGGCGAGCCTGCTTCCCTCTCTCTCTCTCTCTCTCTGCCTGCCTCTCTGCCTGCTTGTGATCTCTGTCTGTCAAATAAATAAATAAAATCTTTAAAAAAAATAAATGCAACAGATTTCTGTACATTAATCTTGTATCCTGTGACTTTACTGAATTTGTGTTCCAGTTCTAGCAATTTTTTTGGTAGTCTTTCAGGTTTTCTAAATATAGTATCATGTCATCTGAAGAGAGTGAAAGTTTTACTTATTCCTTACCGATTTAGAAGAATTTTATTTCTTTTTGTTGTCTGACTGCTGAGACCACGACTTCTAGTACTATGTTGAGTAACAGTGTTGAGAGTGGACGTCCCTGCCATGTTCCTGACCTTAAGGGGAAAGTTCTCATTTTTCCTCATTTAGGATGATGTTAGCTGTGGGTTTTTCATATAAGGTCTTTATTATGTTGAGGTATGTTCCCTCTAAACCTACTTTGTTGAGGGTTTTATCATGAATGGATGTTGTACTCTGTGAAACGCTTGTTCTGCATCCACTGAAATGACCCTACAGTTCTTACCCTTTCTCTTATCACTGTGATGTATCAGGTTGATTGATTTGTCAATACCCAACCGCCCTTGCAGTCAACCACAGCTCCTTCATTCAAGGCAATCCTTGAGCGCGCCCTGCTAGCTAGGCCCTGGAGACCCAGTGAGAGTCACCATCCCTGCCTTTAGGAGGCAGTCGGATGATGAAGATAGAGAAAGAAAATAAGCAGTAAAGAGCTTGTTTTTTTGCTCGCTTTGTTTTGTTTTTGGCAAACAGGTGGGACTTTGCTAAATGATGCACTGAGGGAAGAACTTTACGAATAAAGGTCAGGATTCTGAGGCGCCGCGTCTCCGCCCACAGTGCTCTTTGGCATCAAGAAGCAACATCCCCGAGACCTTTTGTCTCCCTTTGTGTGACAGACATCAAACCCGCCTCTGTGGTGCACACCCTCTGCTCTCTCTCTCTTTAAACCCTCCAGCGTGTGATGGAAAGTGGCCCTTCCTCACAAGTGCACACCGTTCTTTGGAGCTTTGAAGTCCCCCAGTGCTCAATAGCACTTTTATTTTTAACGTATGTACAGAGCCACCCGCTTGCTCTCACAGACTCTGGTGGCCACCACAGCGATCCCAAATCCATTTGTTCTTGACGGAGGACAGACCTACCTCAGCAGTCTGTCATGCTGAAGACAGCACAGCCTCTTCGGGCAGCGGGACACTGCTGACCTCCAACTGCTGTGGACTCACATGAGGCCACGAACCCCCACCAGCAAGTGAACTTGTGACAATGCCGGGGCCCTTTCAAGACAATTCCCCTCCCCCCTTCCTTCTAGGTAATCAAAGCCTCACGACTTTTTGGACATAGGAGATGACCGTTAAATGACACATCGTGTCCCTTTAGTCAAGCCCCAACCCGCTGTGACATCAGCCACCTGCAGAGCCTCAGAGAGAGCACTGGAAACGGAGTCCGGGAAATCACAGCTGCCAACAGAGAATCCCACAGGAGGCGGTCAGAAACGGAGGGGGAACTAAATGACAAATTTGACTGTGAGGGCGAGGGGCGTGAGGTTTGTAAGTGTTTGAGATAAAATGACAGGATTTAGAAGAGACTCTTAATCTCAGGAAAGAAACCGAGGGTTCCTGGTGGGGAGGGTTGCCGGGAGGACAGTGCGGAGGGTACGAACTGCGGTGAGTGCTGTGAAGTGTGTAAGCCTGACGACTCACAGACCTGTACCCCGAAACCAGTAGTGCACCATATGTTCATTTTTTTAAAAAAAATTAAAAACAAACAAACAAATGGCAGGATTTCCCACACTTTTCTTAACTTCATAAACTCGACCAGAAAAGCAACAGTTTTGCACCAGGGGTTGAATTAGAGTAATATCAAGAACGGACTGACCTAATGGGCTCTCCACTTCTGAGTAACGTCTCTCATTCTCAACCATGGAGACGTTCCCACGGCCCGCCCGAAGCCCTGGGCCCACATATCGGTTCACAGTGTGGATGGCTGGCCTGGGCTCACACCGTGACTGACGTGCTTTGCACTCGATGCCTCGGTTTCCTCATCTTTAAAATGGGAGCAAAACCAGGACGTAGGCCATAAAGCACGGGAAGTATCAAAAAGGCAACACATGCACCCTGGGCCGCCCCGAGGAGCAGCACACTCGTCAACTGGCTTTACCGCCGCTCGTGCGTCCTGACGCCCCTCGGCATCTCCACCTCGAATCCAACACGGTCCGGCCCAGCCCGAGTTACAGGCCGAGCCCAGAAGTCATGAGCCACGAGTCGCCTCTTCGACTTCAGGACGTGGCCGCAAGCATGCACCTGAGAAATAAAGCACCTTCATTCCGGCCGATGGGGCTCCTGGTCTGAGCGGAGAGACAGCGCAGGTCCCTATTAGGAAGGACGCCCCTGCGCGTCTTCACGCCGGTACTGACCCTCCCGCAGAGAAGGGCACTGCCCCTCGCCACGCCGCCACCACGGATGCCCGCTTCAGCACCGCCGGGGACGCTCTTGCTCAGAAGCAGCTGCCGAGCCGCGTCCGAGAACTCGGGAGACCCTGACTGAGCGGCTGAGAGTGCGGCCCAGGGTCACCCGCCACCCTGACGGGGAGTGGGGACCCTCACCCGTGCTCCGCGTCAGCGGCCCCCGCACGAGCCTCCAGCCCAGCTCGCAGCCCCAGGCAGGCGCCTGGCCAGACCGGGAGCTGCTGTCCTGCCGCGGCGGCTCCGTCCGGGCTGCAAGGTGACGGGTCACCCCAACGCCCGCCCCAGAGCTGCGTCGCCACCCGTTGTGGAACTCCATCTCCCCACCCTCGGGACGGAACTCAGGCCTGGGCACCCGGACGGCAGGTCACACGGGGTCACCGCAAGGCCCCACTGCCAAGCCCAGCGCCGCTGCCCTCCGGGCTGAGAGACCGGAGTCCGGGGCCTGCTCCGACGCCCTGAAGCTGTGGGACCCCCTCTTCTCTGACCACGGCAGTGCCCGAGGCGTGGATTCCCTGCGGGACTCAGCTCCGCTCCGCGCTGCTTCAGCGAGGACGGGAGGCGACTTCGAGTGTTCGGTCAACGTATTTGCTGGTTCCTGAGCGACGTAAAACCCAGGAGCTTGTCCTCCAGGGCTACGAGGAGAGCTTGTGGCTCCGTGTCTAGAAACTACGTAAGCCTCACACAGCACAACGCGACCGCTGTCACACTCGCCCGAGACGAGAGGGCCCTGGCCAGACCGGCTATAAAGCAGGAATCCGGCCGTCAGAGACGCCGTGTCACGTAGCGTGGGAGCGTCCCCAGCACCTACCACACGGCCACCAAACGTAGAGGACTTGCAGCAAGTTGCTGTCACTGGAGCCACTGAGCTGAAGGTAAAGGCAGTTTTCCTGAGGAAGCAGCCGGGGCAGGAGCACGTCTCTCAGGAAGGGGGACCCAGAAAGATGCGAGCCGGCCGGCCTGACGGCCCTCGGACCCGAGCCGCTCACCGGGGACCACGGACTGGCACCCCCGCCCCCGTGTCTGCGGCGACAGAACCCAGAGAAGGGGACGTGATGGGAGAAGGGGCCGTGTGGGCTTCCCCTTCACGAAGGCCGGGAAGGACAGGAAGGGGAAGGGGGTGCCGAGCCGCGTCCGCGGGGATGAAGGCCGACGGCGGAACGGCGCGGCTGCGGCTCGCCTGTGGAGACGGAGGAGCAAACACCAGCCACGGACCGGGGCGGCCCAGGGGCGACCCCTCAGCCATGAAGACACAGGTCGTGAGCTCCTTGAAAGGCTGTGACCGGACGGTCAGGAGAGGAAACGGCCTGAAGCATGGATGACTTTACTGACCCCCATTTCACGGTCCGGATCAGAAACCGGCTCTGGCCAGGACGTCTCTCAGGGCTGCCCTGGAGCTGTGGGGCCGCTGATCATCCGGCACCAGAATCCCCCTCAGATGGAGCCATCGGAAATCAAACGTTTGAAAAGAAGAAGAAGAAGAAAAGGAGCCCCAAAAAGAAAGAAAGAAGTGGAACTATCTTTGGGGAATCACCGCTTTAACAAAACAACCAGATGACGCCCTGAGTGTACGAGGAGCCGGAGTAAACAATCCGGAGAATAAACCGGAAGCGGGCGGGGGATGGCCAGCTTGGAGGAGGGACGGTCCACAGGGACTTCGTTCAACACAAAGGCATTTCCTGATGAATCTGAAGCTGTTACGCTGCTCGAAATGTCACACTTTGTCACCTTTGCTCCCAGCCTTTGGTCCTTCAGTCAAGTCTGCCAGATGCACAAAGCCCGAGTGTGTGTGCGTGTGTGTGTGTGTGTGTACGTGCACGCGCGTACAGGCACGTGGATGTGTGGTCAGAGAAGTCAGCTGAGTCCCCTTAGCCATGCTGACCGTGAGGAACGGAAACTGGACACACGGCACGATCTAGAAACTAAACTCACTCACAGGCTGCAAAAGCTCGGAGCTAGAAATAATGACAAAACATGAGCCTTTCATGAAAATGCAGAAATCCCGGGAGAGGCGCTGGCTTTCCACATCAGTGACTGGAGGGAAGTCGTGTCTGAAATCAGAGCTGACCCCGGGGTCACGCACGTGCAAGGAGCCCACTGAGAGGCCATGTATCCGTACGTTCTGGGGGCAACCCCTGCCCCCAAACTTTTTCCTCCTTAAAAGAGCCCCCGAAGGCCCTTTGAACCTCTCCAGGTCTAAGGACCAAACAGGAATCTTCCCAGGGAGCGTTTCTCAGTCTGACGGACGAGAAAACCACACCTGCTTAGACCCACCGGCCCTACCGCCCGGAAGCCAATGTGTGCGGCGCTGCCAGACTGTGCTGGGGGTGACTGCAAGAACCCCTGAAAACTCTAACTGCACGAAGCCTGTGACAATGGTCCCTGATACCCATCACCATGCGTGCTGTCCACCTGGGGCGCCCACCTGCGGCGGGGCCAGGACACAAGCCTTCTTGGAGGAGAGCAAGATGAGCTCTCCTGGAACTGCCCGGGGCGGGAGCTCGGGGTGACACAGTCAGGGCCACGTGCCTCCCTCGCTAGTAACCTACCACAACCTCCCTCTGTGCCCTACCACAAGGACAAAAACCCCTGCTCCCTCACTGTGTGTCCAAGGGTGGCCCTGCTCCTTTGGGGGTCGTTTGACCCCAGAGTGGAGGAATTTCACCACGACTGAGTCCAGGGCCCGGGGGGCTGTGTCTGTGTCACTGCACTCACTTACGGGATGTCTTATCTCTGAGTGATGGGAAGCTACGGCACATGGACTAACTTCCATGTGGACCATTCCCCTAGACTAGCAGAGGCCTGTGGGCTTACTCCCAGGGCCCTGAGAACGGTGTTTGGCGTCACTAACACAGCAAGGCCGACAGCCACAGAGCACAGCTTTGAAGTCAGGCTACGCGTTTCATTTTCTAACACTCTGCCCCGCCCCCTCGCCCCGACCTAGGAAATGGGCAGCAGTAAAGAGACCCATCGAGGCCTCTGGCTTCTCTGAAGTCCCGTGCGCCCGGGAAAGCCAGGGCTGTAGTGCCACCTGCCCGGATGGGGATGTGACATTCAAGCTGATGGAACCTTATGGTTCAGGGGCTCAATGTGCTGAGAAAATGTGAGAGATCAGGGGCAGGAGCGGCCGCAACCCAGGCCTCCCCACTGCTCGCCAACGTGCCGCAGCCGTCTGGATCCGAGTTCAGACGCGATGGCTTCCTGGAGCCAGAGAGGCTGAGTGGGAGGAAGAACCACAGGCTTCCTGGTTGGAAAGGCCCACCGTGTTGATCGGACCCGACCCCTCGGTCCTGCGGATTCGGGAACGAGAGGCACGACCCCCTTACGTGAAGAGCCCGGGACCCCAGCCTCATAACCACAGGACCAGGCGTTCGGATCTGATGACGGGAATCCCACGATGCGGCGCCACAGCCAAGCGGGGAAAGCCTCCCCCAAATCCGATTCCCGTGATGAGGGAGCAGAAGGCCGCTGAGGACAGAGCAGAAGCCGACTCCCAGCGACCTCCCCTACCCCCACGCTTCGGGGGGACACGGGTGACATTCTTCCAGGAAGCTCCCAACTGTGTTCACGCCAAGGCCTTGCTAGAGGAAGAACGACCTTAACCGGACAACGGCCGTCCTCCGGGATCCGGGATCTCGCATCTCCTACGTCCTCTTCAGCAAGGAAAGTTCTTCTGAGACCTCCCTTTTCCCTACCCCTCCCACCCATCGGATACAACAGGCCACCCATCTCCGCGTGGTGCAGACTCTCTTTCTGTCCAGGGGTCCTGTCTCCCTGCTTTAATAAAACCACTTTTTTGCACCAGAGGCATCTTAAGAATTCTTTCTTGGTCATCGGCTCCAGACCTCACTTCTATTCCAAAAGCTCACCACTATGTTTGAGGTAAAAATGTGTTTCAGATGAAGCTTCCCCAGCCTGACAGAGGACCCTGGGTGGTCACTGTTCTCACTCACAAGGACGGGCCCTCGTCCGACAGGCCAGGCATCGTGCCAAGCACTCTGCATGCACTGTTTCCTTGAACCTTCATCATAGCCAGGTCAAGTACATACCCCTACAACCGACGTTTGATGAAAAGAAACCAAAGCATTTTGCCCACATTGGCATAGCTGCATCACTGGAGGAGACAAGATTCAAACCCAGATGACCTTCCTTGATGACCTAGTGTCCAGTCACCCTGCACAGCTGACAACAGGCTAACATTAAAATGTAGCATTTAAAAAACAAATTTAGCTGAGATACATGAAAAACAGCCAGCTGCAGGCAAGAAACATTTCATGTCTTTATTCATGGTTTGCCTTGTCTCCGGGACACTCGACATCTAAAGCGCCAGCCCATGGGCAACTGGGTGGCTCAGTCACTAAGCGTCTGCCTTCGGCTCAGATCATGATCCCAGGATCCTGGGATCAAGCCCCACATCAGGCTCCCTGCCTAGCGGGAAGCCTGCTTCTCCCTCTCCCACTCTCCCTGCTTGTGTTCCTTCTCTCGCTGTGTCTCTGTCAAGTAAATAAATAAAATCTTTAAAAATAAATTAATTAATTAAGTAAAACAAAATGCCAGCACTTTCTCTCTGTCAGAATCACCGTCAGGGAAGCTTTGCAATCCTGTCCTCCCCTGGCAATCCCCTGCCTCCAGCTGTGACTCTGGAGAAGTCTGGGACATCTAGTGTCCTGAACCCATCCAGGGGTGCTTCTGCGTGGCGCGTGTTTGGGCTTCAGGGCACGTCAGGGAGCTGGGATGAAACCAGCCTCTGCCCTCCTCTCCCTTTCTCTACCTGGTCTGAAAGCAGAGCTTCAGGGACAGAGACGTGAGCAATCCCGACTGCTCTCCAGAGAAGCAGGAGAGGTCAGAGGAGCCGGCCTGGGAGCGGCTCCTCATGGGACGGGGTCAGGGGTACCGAAGGAATGTTGGTGCGCACCATGCTCAGTTTAAAGTTCCTTGGCTTATTTTAGGGTCTGGCAAAGATGTGATTATCGCAGCATCATGTATGTACGTATCTATGCAGGAGAATATGCCGCGGCCAGTAGGGTACCGGCCCCTCCGGGGTCCATTATCAGATCTGCTGCCTGAGAAGCAGCAAGGACTTGGCCATGCAGGAACGCAGCCACGTTTCCCAAATAGCTTCTGCATATGTTAAGTAACGCCTCGGCTACCTCCGACACCAGAGAAAGGCTGCTAAGCCACAATTAGAAAGAAGGAAAAGCTCAAAGTCTCAAACTGCTGAGATCGACTTCTTTCCAGAAATAGCATCTCTTGGAGGGAGGGCCAAGAGGAGGGAGCAGGGATGGTGGCGCGGGGCTCAGCGCGGCGGGGGGGGGGGGGGGGGGGCACCACACCCACACGGGAGACGTGGGACTCCAGGGCCGTGCGGCTGGTCTCCTGCGGCTGGGACCTCCCACGGGATGGGACGGAGCAGGGGCTTGGGGCTGGTGGGCTGGAGGCGGTCGGGGAAGGCAGATGCACAGTCTGGACGGCATGGATTATTTCTGCCTGGGTCACCAAAACGTAAAGCGATTTCACGCCCTGCTCTCTGCGCGCTCCCTACCCACGTGACCCTCACCAGGCCGCCGCGAGAGGGAGGCCCTTGAAAGCTGCCTTGAGGGGCTCCTGTGGCTCAGTCAGTAGCACGTGCAACTCTTGATCTTGGAGTCACGAGTTTGAGCCCTACATTGGGGTAAAGAGTACATTAAAAAATTAAAACATTAAATCTTTAAAAAAAATGTCTTGAATAATTTGCTGGTGTAGCAGCCAAGGGAGCAAGAGGAGGCTGAAATCCAGCCCACACCCAGCTCGCCAACCTCAGGGCCCGCCGGCCGCAGCAGGCCCCCTTCTCCGATCCGCACACCGGCCACACAGGCTCACAGAGGCCCACCGCCCCGTTTCGCGGCTATAAAATGAGACTTGGAGACGGTAATGCACGTGCACTGGGTCAGGACAGGTCATGGCAGAGTCACAACGCTAAAGCAGGTCGCTCTCTGCTCCCAACCACACTTCTCTTGCACTCTGCTGGACCGCCTTGGTATTTGGAGAGCAAGATAAAAACGAAGTCAAGGAAGCTCCTTCGGACCCATGGCCACATGCCTGCGACAATTTCCTAGACAGGAGGAGGAACTTCTGAAATGATCCTGCTCTGCGCAGAGCCACAAAAACAAGCGAGCGTGTACGACCATTTGATTCAACAGTCATGGATCCAGCATTTGGTAAGGGCTGAGCAGGATCTAGGCCTTCCACAAAGAAAGGAAAAAGGTGATGGTCCTGCCCTCGAGGAGCTCCCTGCTTGTCCCCAGAGACGGTCGGTGACACACGGAAGATCAAGGACAGTGAAGAGAATTAATCCAAGAAACTGACAGCTGCTCGTGTCGGGCAGACCAAGGCAACTCAACAGTCAACAACCTTGAGGGATAAGAAAGTCTCTTTAGAGGCCGTAAAACCCAAAGAGGTAAATCTCCACTCCAAGACCTCGCAACCACTGATCCCTGTGCTGAGCGATATGGCTGAAGCCAGGGCGGAAATGCCGGTGACCCACCTGATCTCTGCTGAGATTCCCAGCTAAAAAGACCCACATCACAGGCTCTCGCCCACAACCTGTCGGTTGCAGGGACCATAGGCACCATAGACAGAAAGAAAGAAAAATAGCCCCGGGAAACCGAAACAGATTTCTATACTGTAACTTGACCGTCTGGGATTTCTAGGCACTACAGCTCACGTTCTTGGAAACCGTGGTCAAAACAAACAAGCCAGCTTCTCCCCTGCAGTGACTTGGGCACGGCTATGGGGTGTGACAAGGGGCCAGAGCCAGGGCCTTCCTGGGCGCAGCTTCAGAAGGCTGGGTTTTGAGGGGTCCGGGCGGGGGGTTGCTTGTCAGGAAGACGGCAACCTGACTGCAGACCCGAGGCTGAGCGCGGATCTCAGAAAGAAGGCAGTGGTCCCTTCCAGAGGTCCTGCCACTCCGCTGCTCAAGGGGAAGAAGTGGACGTGAGCGGACAGCGTACTACTCAGCCACAGGCCACTGTTACTCATTCTGTCCTGGGGCAAAGACATCGAAGAAGGGTTGGGTCCCCCGTCTGCAAAGTAACGAACTGGGGTTCCGGCAGTTTACCCGGCTTGGCCAAGGTCACACAAGCCTTGAGGAACAAAACCAGCCATGTAACCCCAAATCCCACGGACTTTCACAAGTAAAGTTCTTTCTGTTTAATCAAGGCAGCTTCGAGGGATGGCCGAGAGAACAAACCTGGGTATCTGTGGCGCCAGCAGGTGAGTCCAGGGACCCAGCGGGGGTCCCGCGGGACCAGTGGGAGGGCCCTGGCTGCAGGCAGGGTAGAAAGCCACCCCAAGCGGGCAGCCAGGTGCTGAAAGCAGAGCTCACTGGAGAGAGGGAGCCCAGGGACAGACAGTGCCTGGGAGAGCCTGGAAAGGAAAGCAGGGAAGGTCTTTGTTAGGCCCGGGTGTTTACGGAGGTTTGTGGCCTAGTGCACGTGTCTTCACAGGCATGTAGGAACCAGCCAGAACAAAGACAAGCACTGCGTGTGGCTTCTTGGGAGTCGCGGGGGCTCGGTACCTAGAGGTGCAGCACGGCTGGTCTGGAACACACACAGGCGGCTTCATCTGCTCACTTCCAGCTGGTCCTTCCTTAGACGTTCCCACCCTAAAGAAATGACCACTTTTCCCTTACAAGGAGGACACACACTGTCTGTGTGATGAGGCACGTGTAAAGTGGGGGTCAGGGCCTAGAAAGGACAGAAGCAGGAGCAGAAAGACAGAGAAAATAGAAAAGGAGCAAAAAGATCTTTTATGAAGTCCTTCAGTTTCTCTATCTTACGTGGATGCCAAGGTTTGAAGCCCAGGTCGACCACTAACCCGCTGAGAGGCCCCAGAAATTGCACCAAACACCTCTTTGCCTCAGTTTCCTCCTATCTAAAATGGGATAATAACAGTGAGGACCAAGTGTCAGTAGGTGCAGCACACACAGACCTGTACCTGACGCAGAGGAAGTGTTACCCACTCGGGAGGGTGGCCCGACGTAGGAGCAGAAGTGAAAAGGCACTCTGAGAACTGGGGGAGGGAAAGGACTAAAAAGCACCGGGTGTGGGGAGAAGGAAGGGGACGGAGAAGACAACAGGGCAGAAAATGACCGATTTCTACTTCAGCCAAGCCTGGGGTCGTCCCCCCCCCCCCACTCCTCCTTCCCCACTACAGGAGGCAGCCACGGCCACACCCAGTCTGCGGGGCTGCTGGAAACTGGGCTACAGATAGATGACTTGGGGTGAGAGCTGGGGGGGATCAGACGGACAGATTAGACAGGCAGACAGACAGCCTTGCAGGAACAGAGGCTCTAATCTTGAGTGGAGATTCTCCTACACAAAGAAGACACAAAAATTGAACATTTAAGACCCCTTTGCTCCACTGCTCCCCATGGCTCAACAAAGAGCGCAGCTCTGTTTGTATCTCACCTTCAAAGTCTGCAAAACTGTACGTACCCGTCATACCACGGGCCTCCTGGTCAGTGGGCTGCCAGCTTCACACTCTCTGCCTCAGTGGCCCCAGACCAAAGGAGGAGGAACACTTGATAACCACTGGGAACAGTGATCACCGTTGCCAAGGGAACATTCAGGTCACACCCAGCTACTCAAGGAGTTTGAAGGATAAAATGACAATAATAATGCAAAATTACCCTCCAGCAGGGGCGCCGTCACGGTGCCATGGAAAGACACTGAAGTCAAAGATTTAGGACTAGAGCTCTGGCTCCATTACCATTAGCCTTGCGACACTAATCCCGTCATTTCTTCCTCAGTGTCACCTGTAAAATGAGGATAATATTCTATTTCCTACTGTTGTATAATGAGGAATTCTGCTGGTCTTTGTCCCAGGCGCTGGAACTGAGTATTCTGAGCCCTTGGAATTTCCCGATTGATGGAAGTGTCTGTGGTCCATGGGCCCCCTGGGCCATCTCTGAGTTTCTGCTAAGGAGATGACTCAGGCAAGGGGCTGACTTTGCCAGAAAGACCAGCCATGTGATTAGAGGGTTAGCACTTTGAGCCACATGTTATCAGTCCAACCTTCCGGCCACTGAAGAAGGGCATTGCAGATTCAGTCTAATCACATGCCTTACGATTTAGTTGGCTGTGTCTACCTAATGAAGCCTCAGTGTTAAAAAAAAAAGGAACTCGGAAGAGCCTCGTGGCTGGTAACACACTTAAGTGTGCCGAGGGGGACACGCCAGACTCCGTGGGAGGACAAAGGAGCCTTTGAAACCCTACCAGACCTCCCCTGTGTGTCTTCGTTTGGCTGGTCCTGATTTGTATCCTTTATAATGAAACTATAATTGTAATTGTGGCACTTTCCTGAATTCTGTGAGTCATCTTAGTGAACGCCAAAAACCTGAGGGGGTCATAGGATTCCCAATTTGTGGCCAGTTAGTTATACAAGTGCAGGTGGCCTGGGGCTCCCAGATTTTCAGCTAGCATCTTAAGTGAAGGCAGTCTTGCTGGAAACAAGGATCTTACCTTCTGAAGCCTGAGCTAATATGGCTAGCATCAGAATGATATTGCAGCATATGTGCCCGCAAATGCTACCGTAGGACAGACATACAACCGTATATGAGATAAGAGCTTACAAGTTGTGAAAGGTTAAGTAAATGATACATATATAATTTTCTTAAAGGTTGTATTATTAAGTGATTTTTTCCAACGATTCAGATGGATCATTGTTGTTCCACCAATAATCTCTTGCCTAACCCATGAAGGCTAAGTTTATTTATTTATTTATTTATTTAACAAAATGTAATGGAAATACAATGTGCACAAGACTCTGTCCTAGATGTGGATCTAGTGGCGAAATAGCAAAATGGAAAAGAAGTCATCTTATTGCCAAGAAAAACACAAACTAGCAGAGGAGATACGGCAACAAACTAAAAAAAAAAAAAGCAGGGAGTGTGTGCCACAAAAGCGGCACAGGTAAGCTAAAGAGAAGGATCCTTTCTGAGGGAGTCAAAGACAATTTGCAGAGGAAATGGCACTGAACCAGGCCTTGAGAAACGCCCAGTACGTGGACGTGGAGGAAGAACAGGGACATCCGAAGGCAGGAGGCGGAAAGCCAGGGGCGTGCAGGGAAAGGCACATTCACCAAGGGGAGCAATGTCACAGCAGCACCGACGGTCACATCAGAACCAGCTCACAGCGTCGGGGGAAGCGTCTGTGACATCCCGTGGGCAAAAGATGTAAAATCCTGAACAATTTGGTAGCATCAGATACAACAATTTTATCCAGATGCTTTCACTCTTTTCTGTTAAACGTGATTTGGTTGAAAAGGCTGAAAAGCCCTTTTCCTCCTCATTTTAAGAAGAGAAACAAGGAGCTAGAGGTCCTGCGACAGGCCTGTGTCCCCGCGGACTCGTCCGCAAAGGTCAAAGCAGGAGGCGGCCAGGGTCACAAACTTCTAGCCCAGTTCTTCTAGCAAACACCTTCCCTCGGGCTTAAAGCTGAGCTTTCAAATTTGAATAGTTAATAATTCATGGGCCTCGTCTTTGTACTAAAGGGGACATGCCCTGCTTCTCTTCTGCAGACAGGGCGTGCGCCCGCTGCCTCCCCGAGGAACAACAGCCCCGATGCACGAGGGCCCGGAGCAGCCCGAGGTCTCAGCACTGAAGAGCCGAGGGCCGCCCGCGAGGCCCAGACGCACCGGCGCCGGCCAGCTGCGGAGTGACGCCGGGGGCAGCCACAGGACCGCCCGCGGGAAGCACGAGTGGCCTTGCCTGGCGACAGCTGGACCGCGAGGCAGGTAGAGCCAAACGCAGCGCTGCCCTGCGCACAGCAGAGGGACAGCCGCGGCCGCCTGCAGAGAGCCGAGGGGCCTCCCGTGCTCCACGGCCGGGGTCGGCGACCTTTCCTCTTTCCTCAGCCTCTCCCGACCCGCCACAAAATCCGCAGCTCCTGCAGCCGGGGAGTTTCCTGACAGTCCTCACTGCGTCTGTGAGGGACGGGCAGGGAGCAGGACCCTAGCTCCCGCTTCGCCGGCGTAAGATGCCCGAGGAAACCCCCCTGAGTAAACCCCCCGAGCAAAGCCACGGAGACCATACTGCCCTGCTGCAGTGAGGGCTGATGTCAGGGTTTCCGGGTTTATGAGCGACCAACATGACACAATTTTTTAAGCTCCAGGAATCAAAGTAAATTTAACGTTCATCCATAACTGCATGACAATAAAGGATCCAGTCCTAGAGCCCACTTTCAAGTCCAGGGACGTGGCCCCAAAAGACAGTCACCAAGTTGCCCGCCTCGTGGCAGGGAGAACGGCGTGGCCTGCTGGCAGGTGACCCGTCCTCCGCGGCGGACCGGGGACTCTCGCTGTGAAGCCGCGGGCTCTTTCACCCGCACTCGGCTGGAACGAGCCTTTCCTCCTCTCCCTCCAAACCACCTCCTGTTGTGTAGGTTCCCCCGCGGACGCCTCCCTAGGCCCGTACGGACAGAACGTCAGGGCATACTGTCAGCATCTGGGAGCTGAGTTGGCCGACCCAACGTGTATGTTACCACATCTCAAGCTCGGTCTTGTGTCCTGGAGAGGGTTAATTCTCCAGATTAAGAATTTTCCCTCATTACTACTTGGCCACTAGCCAGAATTTCTCATCCACCCTGAAGAGGTGGGCAAGTGCCCATAATAACTTATCTTCTTGGGGGTTTGGGTGAGAATTTTCTATGTTTTCAGCTAAAAAAAAAAAAAAAAGTTTGTTTTCCCTGGAGTGTAACTACATACAACCTTCATTTCTCTGTTCAACAAATATTTATTGTGCCCGGTACTGTTTCAGACATCCGGGACAGAACAGCTACTGGCCAAAACCCTTAGCCCCATAAAATGCAGCTCCAGTGGAGGGGCAAAGCAATGAGCAAGTAACAGAACACAAACATTCAGAGATGATCAGGTAGTGGTGAGGTCATGTAGAAGAAGACAAGACGGGGAAAGGCATAAAATCCGGGTTGGTATTACTCGATGTAGAGAGGTCAGTGATCGCTTCTTTAAGGGTGGGCACGTGAGCTGTAAAAACATAAGGATGCAGCCTTCCCATGGCAGATGCGTTTCCCTATATACGACTTGGATCTCCAAAGAGGACTGGAGGCACTTTACAATGAGACCCGAATCTTTTCTTTTTAATTTTTTTAATATTTGATTTACTTATTTGAGAAAGAGAGTGAACGAGAGAGAAGGAGAAAGGGGAAGTGCTGAGATAGAGCGGCAGGCAGAGAGAGAGGGAGAGGCAGGCTTCCCGCCAAGCAGAGAGCCCGACGCGGGGCTCGATCCCAGGACCCCACGATCATGACCTGCACCGAAGGCAGAGGCTTACCGACTAAGCCACCCGCGTGCCCCCAGATCTGTTACTTGAACACAAGGACTCTGGCACAGGCACTCAGCGTCTAGCAGCCTGCACTGGTGAGCACGCAGTAAGCACTCAGGTGTTTGGAAAGTCGTCTGATAGAGTTAATTCAACTCTTTCATATTTTGCCACCAAACTAATGATTGGGCTCTTTGCAGCCGCCCTGCCCTCGGGCCGCAGGAGCAGACGGACATGACAATGAAGCCAGGTGCCCGCGTCTCGCCGTCCGCTGACCTAAGCGAGGGTAGAGAGGACCTCACAGTGGCAGACTCTGCGGCGACCAGTGACGTGAAGAGTAAACGGGCCGTGTCAACAATCCTCTCACCCCATTACAATGGGCCCCAAATTAATCAGACTGAAACCAGGGGCAACGCGCAGATAGAGCACCCGCTTGCCGACGGCCACGCAGCCGGTCAGTGAGTGCCAGGACAGCACCGCGCGTCTGACCGCAGCGCAGCGTGGGCTCCTGCTCCAGCCGACAATGTCGGGAAGGACCGTTGCTTGAGAACAACGGCGAACGGATTTGGTGACACTGGCGCTACAATGTCACGGTAGCCGGGTACAAACTCTTGTGGCCGTCGGCAATATTGTTTTCCAGGACGGCCTCTCTCTCCAGAAGGAACCCTTGTCCCCAGTGTCCCCGTGTCCCCAGGTGATGGCCTCGCAGTCCCTGCCTGGGGTCTCCAGGCATGAGGCACACACGTTCCCCAGAGGAGCTGGACAGCTCTACCAGGCAGAAAGTCGAATAGTTAAGCTAAACAATTTTCTTCACTGTCTACAAGGGCATACACCATGATGAACTCAGATGACTTTATAATAGATATTTTATAGAAAGAGTATTTATATTCAATGGCTGGCCAGTAAAGTTATCATTAAAAATATATCTGCTAGAAATGTTAAATAAAGGATCTGTCGGATTTGTTATTTCTGATGCCTCAGAAATGACCATTCTCAGAAACAGAAAGATCTAAGAGGTTGGACTTAAACAACTTTGCCACAGCCAAGACACTAAATCTGGGCTCTGTTCTTTAAAAAAGATACACCATAAAGAATAAGAATAAATGTAGGCTTTCAAAGGCAAACTGTGTGTGATTTTTCATCCTTTTCAAGCAAGTTGTTAAAAGGCAGGAATCCAGAGTTAAAAGACACACGGGTGAAGAAAATGGTCACCGAGCATGCGGTGCTAGACTTAAATCAAGCAGGCGCTAGAGAGCAGAAAAGTCTGTTTCTCTTCCCCAAGCCTGCGGAAATGCTACAAGTTCATTGGCGCCATCAACGATACCGACTTGTTTTCCGCAAATGCTTACTTTTTCCTGGAAACCACAAAAGCGGAGGGATTGAGCGGTGTTCCTTCACGGACAAGGGTATGCACCCTGGTGTCCTCTCCAAAATGCACAAAACCGGAAGACCCACCTGGCTAGCAACAAGTCTGAACGACAAATTATTGTTTTAAAGAAATACAGTTTCATTAGTTTCACATACATAGAAAAGAGCACATCAGATTGACAAGTTACAATCTACTAACAGTCCTCTTAGAAATTGCTTTAAGGAGTAAGTAAAGATGATTTTCAATCAGCATATCCTTATTAGCATACAAGGACCTTGAGAATTCATTTTTCTCTTAAAATCATCATTTTCCTGGGGCACCTCTGTGGCTCAGTCAGTTGAGCGTCTGCTTTCAGCTCAGGTCATGATCTCTGGGTCCTGGGATCAAGCCCTGCATTAGGCTTCCTGCTCAGGAGGGAGCCTGCTTCCTTTTTTCTCTTTCTCTCTCAAAAAAATAAATGAAATCTTTTTTAAAAAATCACCATTTTCGGGCGCCTGGGTTGCTCAGTTGGTTAAGAGACTGCCTTCAGCTCAGGTCATGATCCTGGAGTCCCCAGATCGAGTCCCGCATCGGGCTCCCTGCTCAGCGGGGAGTCTGCTTTTCCCACTGACCTCTCTCCTCTCATGCTCTCCCTCTCTCTCATTCTGTCAAATAAATACATATAACCTTAAAAAAAAAAAAGACACCATTTTCCCAAATCTTTTTTTCTAATTTAAACTATTAATAAGTAAAGAGAAGATAATTCTTCTTCCACAGACCTCAAATTTTTAATCACCACCTTTTTAATTCTCACTTACCTGATCTTCACACACACACTGAAATGATAAAACACCAGAATATCCAACCCAGTTTACTTCATTCTATCAAGACAGGTGGTCAAATGCAGAACTTTCAAACCCATTAAGGAAAAAAAATAATTAGGATATAAAATATCCCACCGAGATCTGCAATAAAACCAGTAATAATATTCTCCCCAAAAAGTTTTAGAACATTATCAATCCTTTTTTGATAATTTAATAATTGTAAGAACATTCTTGACCTTATTTGAATAACTAGAATTTCAATATTTATAGCCCAAACCTAAACTTTGCACACTCATTGGCAATGGATTTCTGTAACTTTTCGACATTAAATATAGAAATGAAATTTATGTTACCACATGGCTTAGTTTTCAACTTGCCATTTGTACTAAACTTCAAAACCACTCTAAATTCCTCTTAATTTTTTATGAGTAGCATTTAGTGTTTGAGTATCGTTTTAGATATTTATACGGCTGACCTGACCTATATTTTAGAACTAATTTGGCAGAACTTACCAAGAGTATCCTTCCAAAGAGCCACCTTGAGTGTTTAGAATTTTCTACTCACTTTGACATCATAAAGATAGTGAAGTTTGGGATAATATTGTTGTCAAAGCAGTGAAAGAACATGAGAATAAAATTCATGTCTTAAAATGTCCCTCTGTCCTGGGGCGCCTGGGTGGCTCAGTGGGTTAAGCCGCTGCCTTCGGCTCAGGTCATGATCTCGGGGTCCCGGAATTGAGTCCCACATCGGGCTCCCTGCTCAGCCGGGAGTCTGCTTCCTCCTCTCTCTCTGCCTGCCTCTCTGCCTACTTGTGATCTCTGTCAAATAAATAAATAAAATCTTTTCTTTTAAAATGTCCCTCTGTCCTTCATTTCCAAAAAAAAAATTTTGTTGTTGGTGAACATGTAGGAGAGATCACTGGGGCTGAGAACCATGTGCCCGCTGAGCTGACTCCCACACCCAAGAAGGACTTCAAAGAGGACCTGGAAACCCAAGACCTGTGTCTCCCGTCCATCCCCGCCCCCCGGGGAAATGTAGCTCAACTAACCGCATCAGTGCAAGCTGCTGACTGGGGTCAAGACAGGTGGAGTCACGCGTGTGCTCCTCACGGACCATGTTGTCTACAGCAGACTCCCTTCCCCTCCCCCATCTCATCCTGGCCCTCATCCCCACCCTATCCCCGGCTACTCTTCCCGTTGGCAAACCTGCCGCTGTATGACCCCTTGCATGTGTTCTTTCTCTGTTACCCTCCATGAGGGCAAGGACTTTCTCTTCCATGTGGAATCCTGGCAGCTAGAACAGTGTGCAGAGGTTGGACAGACCATAACAGGAGACTTTCGGTGGAAGCGGGGGCAGAGAGGAGCCCACATCAACGCCCACCCCATGCTTGGAGTCAGGCACCTCTGGCCCTCGCAAGCCTGTCCCTCCGTCGTCATCACATAATAAGCATACAGGGTGGGCTTCCACGCTTGCACGGACGAAAGACAGCAGGTCCCGAGAGGTGAGGTGAGCTGCTCAGAGTCTCAAAGCCTGTAAAGCCTGAAGGAAACTGTATCTGTCTGCTCCGAAACCACGACTTTCCCACGAAGCATTATAAAGTGTCAAGTGCTGTGCAAACATAGGCATTATCCATCATTCCCGTTTCATGCTTCAATTTTACTAGAGTCACTTGAAACAATGAGCAGTTATATGAATAAAGTAGGGCCTGGAGAACCACCCAATGTAGACTCTCAAAGACTTTCAAAACTGTACTTCAAACAACACTTTTAGTGACCTGCTACAGAATAGGAGGCCATGTGTAAGGACCTGGCCTAAAAATGCAAGGAAATAATGGGGTATTCAAATGTCTCTATGGACACAAGGCTCTAAAATGCTGTCTCTTGGGGATCAGGATCAGGGGACGCACTAACTCATATTTGTATAAATGCTATAGAAGAGGAAATACACATCGAAATATTCCAGTTGCCAACAAAGTATTCCTCACAACACAATGCCAAATCAGTGGAGAGAAACTGCAGAATGTTCTTCCCTAGCTGTGAGGAGGAGCAGAAAAGCAGTGGACAGAAACACAGAGCGCACTACATTTACAGACTAATGGGTCCAATGCTCAGTTACAGTCTGAGAAAGGCACCTAGGACCTGAGTCCGCTAGAAGCCACGCAACCCTGGCCAGGTTCACCGGAGTCCTGGGCATGGCTGAAGAGATAAGTATACACACCAGAGAAATCATGAGCTTTATAAAGATGACCAGGTACCCCCATCTGGGACCTCTGCCCCCATGGAGAATAAGGAAGGTCCCAGAAAGTTGTCATCAAAAGGACAATCAGTCATTGAAATCAGAGGAATGTTTGACAAGATAATGACTTTGCAGACCAAAAAACAGAAAACTGGAGAAAATGAAATCTCAAAAATCTTTAAAATCGTGAAGAAAGCATGACCCTGAAGTCTGAGAAAATGTCATTACAAGACTGCCTGAGTCCTGTTCTACTGTCCTGTTGGAGCTGCGGCTGCGGAGAACCAACTGGAGTGTAAAAACCCAGCAGCTGTCCCTTCATTCACTCAAGGGCTGTCACTTGCGCGAGCAGGGCACTAGTTGTGCCATGCAAGGGACATATTAGTACACAAAGCACACAGCCCTTGCCTTCCTGTAGCCCACATTCCCATGAGGCAACAGAGAGCAGGAAGTGCACATGAGGTGTAAGAAAACTGTGCAGCAGTTGTAAGTGGATAAAGACACGGAGTGGAATGGAGCCGAGCAGGAGACTGCGAAGTCAGCAAAGTCGCAGTTTGAATACAGTGGGTACTGAGAAGGGGACCTTGGAGCGAAAACTTGAAGGAGATGAGTGTCGCAGTGGAGCTACCTGGAGAGAAACTTCTAGAAGAGCAAAGCGTGGTAGTAACATTTACAGTATCATTATTAGCGCTCTCAAGCCAAGAGGTGATCAAGATACAGGTCATGAATGAGGAAGACAGGAAATCACTGCCATTAATCAAATACTGACAAGATACCCTCCGTGTTTCTGAGCTGAGTCAGCGCAACGACCTAAGCCAATCTCCAAAGAGGCTAATGTGCGTCTTTAAGTTCACAGGACACTTCACAGTGAGAACAGAACTGCAGCCAGAACACCATCTAGAGTAAAGAAAATGTCCTTTCTCACGAAAAGGATAAACTGAGGACAAATAAAAATGCATGAAAACTTACCGACTCCAAACGATGGAAGGATGGAGGGTATTGGATATGGGATAGAAGCATAAAAATGATGAAGAAGTGGGGCAAGCGGGTGATGGGTATGAAGGAGGCACGAGTGGTGAGGAGCCCTGGGTGTTACACGCAGCTAATGAGTCGTTGAACACTGCCTCAAAAACTAATCATGTACTGTATGTTGGCTAACTGAACATAATAAAAAATAAATTAAATTAAAAGAATAAGAAACAATAAGGCAAACTCATAACCAACAGACACATGAGGAGAAATCAAGGGAGTTTAGGGTTGTTGGACTTACAGCCACTGTCCATTCTGGTTTATTGTCAGGAAGACACGAGAGTTAGACACAGAGTGACTCGGGTGCGAGATGGCGAGTGGCAGTGCGACACACACCTGTGCCAGTTTCCTGGGGACTTTAGTCCCTGAGGGAAGAGAGGATGCAGCTGTAGGAACCAGGTTTGCTTGGAACGTTCCAAGGAAGGCACCTTGGAGGAGTGGAATTGGCCTGATTTGCAAGTCTGTGCACACGGCTTCGTGGAGAGAGGGAGAATATTACAGAGCCATTACATCTGGCTCTGGAAGAGATTCAGCCTCTGCGGGGACATACAACATAGGGGTCTAAGTCCAGAAACACCACCTGAGGTCTGATGGACATGTTACTCCTCTGACATCTCATCTGATGGATGACATGGGCAGTGACAGCCCAGCAACTTCCACGAAGGGGACAGCAGGTTGGAACAGCAGGGGTCAGACCAACGCAATTGCATCTGATACATTGATTGCCTGTCTGCGCTGCTACCCGCCAGGAGCCCCAAAATGAGCCAGTCGGACACGGCTGCTGCCCTCATCTAACTTCTACGCCATCTAGAGAGGGATCTAGACAAAGAGGCAACGTCAGCATGACAAGGGAAGTACTGTCATAAAGAGGAAAACTCAGGTCCAGTAAAATTTCTATGGAAACCTTGTCCTGCAAGAGATGTATGAGAGAGGCAAGGGGATTGGAGACCGGGGAACGACGAAGGGCACTGCGGAGCCTCCGGAAGGACAGATAGCCCGGCCTTCCATACACCTTCCCGGAGAGCTGAGATTCAGACACCAGGGTCTGTGGTCCCAGCCCTTTGTTAGGGCGTCCGTGATTGGTTATGAGATTTGCACTGGCCACCACAGTGGTTGCCAAGGACCACCAGAGGTTAGAAGAGGCCGTAGGGTGAGGGGACGCAAGAACAAACCCAATCAGATTTATGTCTGGTCTCCCAGAGAGACTGACTTGACAAATGACACGGAAGCGTATCACTCAGCCTCCTCCCCAAACACCACAACCAGATCACGTTTATATCACTGCGGCAGTGCAGAATTTTTAGCAAAAAACCAGATATCATATGTATATAATACCTATTATGTATATTATATACCATATCATATATGCCATAGATAGCAAATAGAGAAGGCAATTACGGGTAAGACAGATGATAAATTCAGTAGAAGACTATGCAAAGATGCGTTACATCCCAGCCATTCTGAACTAAGTAAGATTTCAAGAGAAAAAGACAGATACATCATCTGAGTGGCCCAAGGCACGATCTGGGATGCTGATACTGATGAAATCTCAAGAAAGAAGGAACACACCATCACTACTCCTCCGATTCCCATCAGAATGGACTATTTTTATATTCAGAGCTTCAGCCTGCACTTATTGGGAACTGGGAACACGTCCTCAAATATGCATTTGCTCTGAAATCTTACACCTTCCGGGCTCTTTCTTGGGCTGAGCACATGAGATTAACTGGAGCAGAACAAGAAGCAACTCTTTGTTTTATGATGTCTCCAAATGACTGCATTTCTGGTTAATCATCAAAAAGTCCCCAAAATTATATTAATTATTGCTTCATCATTGCACACGTGATGAGGAAAAGTTGTTAATTTGTTACTGTTAGTAACTGTTACTACTGGTTATTACTGTTAATCGTTACTGATTCCAACCGTGCTTTGGAACGACCTGAAACCACCATTAGCAGAGACTTTTGAGAGTATGATCTCTCGGCTGACTGAGCTTTCTGGTGAACTAAGAAGTGGCTAAAACACTCTTCAGGGCTTCCTAAGCAATGCCCTATAGAACTTGAGAGTTCTGCAAGACGTAAAAACTGTTCTGCCAGAAAAAGCAGGAAGGAGAGAAAGGAGAGGGGAGGGGGGCGGGAGGAGAAGGCAGAGGAGGGGGAGGAGGAGCCGAGGAGTAAGAGAAAGGGGAGACGAGGCTTGGGTTGGGGGAGGGTGTCCATGCTCGAATTTGAGAAGCATTTTTTTAAACTGCAGAACTTCTGTACATTGTACACTGTAAATCTCCAAGGAAAAATTATGCATCACTTCCTAACCTTATATCACCAAGAAATTTTTCCCAAGGCCCCTATATTATGGATCAGAATATTTTATAAAGCTTAAGAAACGCCGTTCGAGGCTACTTCTTGCGTGAGAAGCAGTGAGACGCTCTGTTCTCCGCAGCTCTTTGAACGTGGCTCCTCGCCCATTTGCTCGCCTGCAGTCTCTCCTGCTGCTCCCCATTCTGCCGGGGAATGATCCTCCACCCCTGGCAGAAAGGAGGTGATCGGTAGATGCTTGAAACAGTGGGGATTCAGTAACTCTTTGTTGAACTAGTGAACGAACCCTTTGCACACTGCATCAAATATACTTTAATGAGAGCCTCTGTGACCTTGCAGGAGAGAGAGGTCTGTCCAGTAATCCCCAGGGACCCCTGCAACCCTGATCTTCCTGATTCTGGGACTTCTCAGCTCAGGACCATCGTGCCAAACGCTAGCACCCGACGGAATTACAAGGAGACTTTTGAAGAGGTTGATAAGTAAGATTCATCACACTTAAAGAATTCGCCCCAAAATGTCTCCTCAAAGTCACTGTCTGATACCAGTTTGGTCTTTTGCCTCGACTTCGCAAACATGGGCATATACTTGGCTGCTAAGGGCTACGGCTTGTTTCACGTGAAGTTGCCCGTCCTGGCTGTAAGGTGCCTTCCATTTAGGCACCGAGGTCCGAGGCTTTCTCATCCCGGTTTCACGTTTCCGCCCTAACAAGCGGGCAGTGGGACCTCGCTGAGGAGGGGACGCGATGCCTAGTTACTCACAGGGTTTTCTGCTAGGAAGGATCAACTGAAGAGCTTCTCTGATTTTTTCTGACAAAAGTTTTCTCTCCAACCCCCTTAATTGCTGCATACGGCATGTCTATCTTACTTGTCATTCTTATATCACTGGTTGAGGATTTATGTTTCCATTCTTCAAACAAAACAACAGAATGGCTTCCGAGAATTAAAGGGGAAAAAAACGCCCATCTGGTTTAATCCCCGTTGTGCTAGAGAGGTCTAATTTGCAAAATATAAAACAACAGTATGAGTATTTTCTGTGCAGCCCACATACCACCCAGAGGTCTCGTGCTGTGAAGGTTTTCTACTACGGCCTCAAACAGAACATTACTCTAAAGCAACCGAGCGCTCGGTAGATGTCCTTCCTGGCGGTCACATCCCCGAGGAAACAGAAGGGTTCAACACGCCACTGCTCTCACCCCACGAAGGTGAACAATTTTTCAAGGTCACCCAAGGCCCCACCATGCTAGTGGTTCACAAAGAAAGAGGGGCCTGGCTTCTAGCCAGCCTGGAGAAGTTGTTCTCCCCAAGTCACCGGTGTCACCGATACATCATGCACAGGAGGGGCAGTGTGGCAGCGTTCACCTGCAAGTTGCTCAATACAAAGTGTCTTGTCTTCCCGGCACGGTGCTCCCACCCCTCGGAAAAATTTGTGTCTATATGAAAAGAGTACGAAGTTACAAAGGATAGCATCTTGATCATGAATTTTTTTTAATATTTTACTTATTTATTTGACAGAGAGAGACACAGCAAGAGAGGGAACACAAGCAGGGGGAGTGGGAGAGGGAGAACCAGGCCTCCCGCTGAGCAGGGAGCCTGATGCGGGGCTCGATCCCAGGACCCTGGGATCATGACCTGAGCTGAAGGCAGACGCTTAACAACTGAGCCACCCAGGTGCCCCGTTCCCCTTCAATTTTAATGAAAGTAAATTAAAGAGGGCGCCTGGGTGACTCAGTCATTAAGCCTCTACCTTCGGCTCAGGTCATGATCCCAGGATCCTGGGATCAAGCCCAGGATCAAAATCCCTGCTCAGTGGGAAGCCTGCTTCTCCCTCTCCCACTCCCCCTGCTTGTGTTCCCTCTCTCGCTGTATCTCTCTCTGTCAAATGAATAAAGAAAATCTTTTTTAAAAAATTGAAGGGGAAAATGGAGCTGCATCCCACTCTTAGGATTAACCCTCAGACTTTGGGGAGAAGCAAGAGAACAAATTCCCTTCAGGCAAATTGTACCAAGACACTTGCCCAAATGTCCTAAAGGAAATGACAGAACAACGCTGAAGAGTAACCCCAGAAAACCTCAGCAATTAGCCCTGCATCATTTCCTTCTCTCTTAGACCCAAAGCATTAGTTGTTAGAACCCAGCATGGAGGACTTTCCAGAAGCGGGCAAGCTAGCCAGTGGAAATGGGGGCTGCTATGTCATCATCAGCCATTCGAGGAACCACTCCCCATGCAGGGAGGAAGGGGAGCCAGGCCCTTCCTTTCTCCAGTGGTCTTTGCAGATGTTGTTGTGTCCGTTGTGCACAATGACGGAAAATCTTACCAGACAACATTCCCTTGAGCCTCTGCAATAGGTGAGGAAAGCAGGAAAAGAGAGACGCGACGCACACTCACCCAGCAAGACCAGAGCTCGTGGTCCCCGAGAACAGTGAGAAGAACGGTGACCCACGCCCATTTAGTGCTCCCCCACTTTTAAATATTTTCCACCATCTTCTCATGGGTTCTCCATAGCAATCCTGTGTGGTTAGTAAGATGGATATTTTTTCTAACTTTTAGTTTTGGGAAATTTTGAACACAGAGAGACGTACTGTTGATAACCTGAATACCCATCTCTTGGGTTTCACAACACGAGCACCCATAATACATCTTTTTTTTTTTTTAACCAAAGTATTTCAGCAGATTACAAGCACCCTAGCATGTAATCTTATCACACTGTACAAAATTAATAGTAACACTCCAATGCCATCTCCTACCACACTCAGAGAGCCCCAGGTATAAAATGAGTACTATTTTCTTATTTTCCAGATGCCATTTTTTTTGACATAACAAGGTGAACCAACAGGCTTGAGGACATACAGATAAAAAAGAATCTAAGAACTAAGGTTTAAAAATTCTGATTTCTTGGTCCCAATTCTTCTCACTTCGAAGCAAAGTTCCATAGAAATGCTCCCGATCAGAAGAGAACAGAAAGGCCTCACGGCCCCTGTGTGACATATGAGCAGGAGTGATCTTAGCAAGATGTGAACTGAATACAGGAAGCGCATCTCTGAGCAGCTCTGCTGCTGACTTTGGGGCCTTTCACAACCCTGTGCCCTCCCTCAAGCCTCTCCCCATCGTTCCGAGCCCAGAGCCCGGTCAGTGCCGCTGATCTGCTGGCTGCCCGAGTGCCTCCTCCGTCCCTCCCCGTCCCCACACAGAGCCAACGCCGTCCGCAGCCAACAAACATCTCAAGAAGGCCTGATGGACTCATCTCCCCGAGACGAGTCGTTACTCATTGTTACTGGCACCGTGAACCCCTCTGGGTATTCCGGGGCTAATAGGGAAATAGCAGTGTTTTGTTGTCTCATGGAATCTTAAGAAATTACACTGGGGTCATGCCTCTTGCAACACCAGGAGCATTGGCAGTGTATCCCCACACAGCTCAAAGGTGTGCATTTAACTGATACAAAGTCCCATCTTTCTCAGAAAAAAAGTTCCTCTCCCATTTAGATCTTTCATAATCTTCTCCCAGTTCCAGCCCTTCCCCCAACAACAACCACAGTGTGGGTCCTCAAGGCTGGATTCCGTGTCCTACCCACGCTTACCTCTAGTCCAGAAATGTTTGCATTTTCTTCTTCTGGATTCTTGGCATCTTTTGACAATACCTACCAGCGACCACTGAAAATTTCCCAGACGGATGTTGGTATGTTCCCAAACTAAACATCAAAGGCGTCTCTTAGATCTACTCACTTGATTCGCCTAAATGCACCAGACGAATACAAAAAATATATAAATTTCATGTCACTCAAGGGAAAAAATGCAAAACATTCTAGACAAAAGGAAGTTCTGGTCCTTATGAGGTAATTCCAGAAACGTGAGGAGACAAGGCCATGTCACATGCCCAGTTGTGGAGAACTAGAGAGGAGCACACGTGAGCAGAACAGATCTGATTCCAGGCCCAAGGTGTTTGGGCAGGAGCCCAAGTTCGCACCGCTAGATCCACAGAAGCCCCGTTATACGGTGACGATGATAACACTAATACCTGAAGACTTCACGTGCGTGAGCTCCCTTCCAGGGGTCGTGCGTGTCCGCGTACCAGGTGTCGGAGGACACCTCGCAGGAGCAGCGGAGCTGGGCTGCGGACCACAGAAGACAGCCCAGGAGACCTCCGCGGCTCCCCGGCAGCTGCGCCACGGTTGCATCTGCCACAGCAACAGAACCCACTTGGTTAGTTTAGGAGAAAAAAAATAATTTATTAAAAAGATATTTTCACTCCCATAGTCATTGAACAAGCTGAAAAAATATATATATTAAGAGTTGATGCTTATAGGAGGAAAGTCCAAAACCAAAGAGAAACCACAGAGAACCGCCTAGTGGAGAAACCACCAGTGAGTACAGAGGCCGGGAACGGGGATTCGCTCTAACTGTCCCCACCACCAGGGCCACCTGGCTCCTGTGACCAGGGAAAAGCTGTACATCTGTGCAGCCCCCGGCCAACAGCTCCGAGCCCCGCTCCGCCCCACAGCGGCTGTGTCCCGTTGCCCACACCCGGACTGAAGCTTGGGCCGCTGTCTGGCAGGGAGAGTCCAGGTCCTCCCCTGCCACTTACGAGCACTCGCTGTGGCCAGGCCCTGTTCTGGGCTCGTCACAAGAACTCACTCTCCGCAGCTTCATAACAGCCCTGGGTGGTTTTATGATTATCCTTTCTTCTAGCAGAGGGAACTGTAGCACCTAAAAATTCTACCACTAGTCTGAAGTCACAGACTGTTCGTGACGGAGTTAAGATCTGAACTTGGACAGTCTGGCCCCAGAGCTCAGTCTTTCTTAATCTGTTTGTTTGGGGCTTTTTTTTTTTTTTTTTTTTAAGTGATACCTTCACATGCTCGCATTCTAGCTGCAAGGAAGTGTGAGTTCTGTCTTACACATTGGCTCATCTAGATCAATCGAGAAAGTTGTTCAAAGACATGGGTAAGCATGAATAGGACAGACATCTACTGCAGATTTCTAAAAGAGGTAAGCCTGTCCTTACACGCTAGTATCCCCTGCAAGTGCTCTCACAGTCCTCACTAGAAGCCCACAAATGTGGATATGTGTGTGTGTGTGTGTGTGTGTGTGTATGTACTGTATCCTACATACTGTGACAGTCTCTAAAGACAGGCACCATGGCTGTCCCCACACCATGCACTATGTTGGTCCTCCCATCAAAAGATAGGATGTTCTCCCAAACCCCTTGCATCTGGACTGACCTTGTGACCATCACTGATCAATGGAATGTAGCAGAGTGACAATACGCCTCACTTTTAGAAGCTGACACCTCCTGCTTTTGCTCTAGAGGAAACCAGCTGTCCTGTAAAAAGCCCAATGACCCTGAACCCACCATAGAGCCCCAAGCTAGCCACACAGGAAGGCCACCCAGGGAACTACGGAGCCCAGTGGAGAGCATTAAGACCCTGGACATACGTTACCCACAGAACTATCCCAGTGAGCAGGTCAAACGGTTACAGTCCTAGGGGACCAAGTGCTGGGACAGTTACTCAGTAACAGGTAACTTAAGCACCAACACTGTATCCTCTACCAACTCTATATGTAAGGGACATGTTGCATCTCATTAAATATTCTTCCACAGCAGCGGTCAGCAAGCTCTTTCTTAAAGGGCTACATACTATTTTAGGCTTTGCAGGCCAAGAAGCAAAATTGAGACTATTATGTAAGTGCTTATATAACCATTTAAAATGCAAAAGCTTTTCCAGCTGAAGAGCCATAAAAAATCAGGCAGCTCACCAGACTTGGCCTATGGGCTGTGGTTTGCTGACCCCCACTCTAGAGCTCTATTTTTGAGAGATTGGCTTTAAACTTCTTCATAAGAACTTCTAGTGACTTATTTAATCAAATCTCTCTTCTCATGCCTTTAGCTCACAACTTTTCACTATATAGAAGTGATGCTTCCCCTTATGAGGGAAACAAGGTGTCCCAGAATGAAGCAGGGAGCTCCACGGGGCCTGGGGGACACCTGAAACACATCATGTATGGGAATGACAGCAGGAAAGATTTCTATGAGGCTTTCTGTTTATAGAAAAAGGAAAGCCTGGAGGGGCGCCTGGGTGGCTCAGTGGGTTAAGCCGCTGCCTTCGGCTCAGGTCATGATCCCAGGGTCCTGGGATGGAGCCCCGCATTGGGGCTCTCTGCTCAGCGGGGAGCCTGCTTCCTCCTCTCTCTGCCTGCCTCTCTGCCTGCTTGTGATCTCTGTCTGTCAAATAAATAAATAAAATCTTTAAAAAAATAAAAGAAAAGAAAAAAGAAAAAGGGAAGCTTGGAAAGACTAAAAGAATGTATCTATATCTGGATCTTTACAAGTAAAAGTAGCAATTATATAGCTATGTGCCTACATGTCCATACACACACGGACACACATGGACACACATCACGTACACACGTGGTGCCAAAACACCCTCTAAAGCCATGATGCTTTGTGCCAACCCGTCAGACACATAGGAGGGCTCTGCAGCATGTCATGGCCATCGGGAGGAATCGATTTTAGAAAACGGTCTGGATTTCATACCTTGTTTGAGTTTGAGCATAATGCGTCCCTCCTCCATCTGGAATGGTCCCTTTCTCCGCGGGTTTGCTGGAACGACCTCACTGAGTTCAGGCCATTACTGAAGCCAAGCTCACGACACCCTTAACGCGTTTCACAGCCCCAGCGCCCGAGAGGGCGCGGGGAGGGGGCTGCTGGGGCAGCTGGCCCGGCCCTCCCGACACCAGCTCCCCACCCGACCTCCTCCCTCTGCCCCCGCAGGAGGTGGCCGACACCGTAGCTCCGAGCGCCGCCCACGGTCATCGCGGACCCCTTCCGCAGCCGGGCCAGCGCCCATCCCTCCGGCCGTCCCCTGGCTTCCCCGAGCGCCCTGCCCGGCACGTGTTCTTCTCTGAGGTCTCGGCCGCCCACAGGCCCCCACGCTGAGCGCGGCAGGAGGGAGGACGCGCGGGCCCCGCTGGCACGGGAGTCGGACTGAGCGGACGCGGCAGGCCATCAGGCCCTAACCCTGTAGCCCGCCTGTCGCGCAGAAACCCACGGCCCCCCACACCGCGGCCTCCGGTGTTTTTAACCTATAGAACCGCCATCACCTCAAATGCATGAAAACAGACACCTGGCGGAGCCCGTTTCTCCACTTCTCCTGTCCGTCCCCTGGTTGGGACGGCCCCCTCCGTCCTCCCCACAAACCCCATCCTACGCGTTCCTCAAGACGCTCTTCTCACGCCGCCCCCCCCCCCCCGGGAAGCACAGCCTCCCCGCCCCCACCCCGTCCGTTCAGCTCCGTGGAAGAGCAGGCCTCGCAGTCTGTCCCTGGCCTTCTCGTCGCCCTGTGTCCCCGGCTTGTCACACACGCTATCACTGCACAGACGCCCGCCGTGTCCCTGCAGACGGACTGTCTCCTAACTGAGAGCTTGGAAGATTTCATCCTACCTGCGGCCCTTCACGCAGCTCCGAGGCACCGAGCAGACCGCAGACCGGCTGTCACGTTCGGGTTCCACCGAGGTGACCTCCAGGCCGCCCGCCCCAGAGGTCCGAGGGCGCCATCCACAGCTTGCAGCTGGACACCGTTTCCACACAGGCCGGACAGCATGCGGGGCGTCGGTCAACGCGGAAATGCATCGGATTAGGAAGCAAAGTCTGAAGGTCGCTACTCCCCCCCAACCCCATGGGTTAGAAACGCCATCTTCAGCTGCGTGAAGAATGCCCACTGTGCGCTTGCGTTTATTTCTAGACGTTGTCCCTGCGTTGACTTGTCTCCATATTCAGGGACCAGTGCTAAAACGGTTTCATTATCTGCTGTGACTAAGGTCTCCACGCCCTTCAGCCCACCTTTTGTCAAGAGAGTCGTAACAACGTTTTCCTAAGAAACGCACTTTAGAAACCCTCCTTGAGCAGCGGTTGGGAGACGGAGTGGAGAAGGACAAGACTGAGGCTGTTACATTGATCCAGATGAGGGACGGGCAGAGGAGTGGGGGCTCCGGGGTAAGAGACCGCCCTCCCCCACGTGGCCCCCACCCCCATAATCTCAGCGAAGCTTCCCCCACCCCCAGGCTTTGATACTGAAAGTGCCTTAGTGTGAAGAGGCTGGGACAGATTCAAGAGGCATCCAGACACAGAAATACCAACTTTCCTCCTCCCTGGGTGGTGGCGATCAGTGAAACAGGGAAGATCTGCAGATTCTGGCTCCGGCAGCCAGTGTCGTTCCCGGTACCCACGGAAGGGAAGCTGATTTAGAGTGTAAGATGGGTGACTTGCATCCGAGACTTCATGGGCTTTTCAATAGGCAAAGTGTCAAGTTGTGGAGAAAATCTGGGGCTTGGGGTTGAACCCGCCAGTTCTCTCTGGATAACGGAGAACAAATTGCAGCTGCCAGGAAAGCCCACAGAGGAAGGTCTCGCGCACTGTCACCCACGCCCTGGGCTCTGACTGACCAGGAGCGTCTCTACCAGCCCAGACAGAAAGGCTAGACTGGGTCCACTGTGTACTCTGAAGCTGGACATCATATGGAATCTGATTTCGGTTCTGCTGGTACATCACCAAGAGAGCCCTGAGTCAGCCATGCAACGCTTCAATCTTATTCTCACTCACATCACGGGCTTGTCCCAGCGTTCCCAGGCTGGGTCCGTATTCGTTATTGATTTTGTCTACGTGGAAAGCTGCTCAGAGCCTTGAAATGAGGCTTGGTTCTTGGATCATTTCAGCATAAATGACTTTGGAATATTTTTTCTGGCTGAAACAGCTAAAGACTTCATCAACATGTACTGATACAGAAAATCATCATCATTCCATGGTTCTGGCCCCACACCCTCATATTTAATACTTCCACCTGGTTTCCCTTTCGGACATGTAGGTCTCCCTTCCTCCTTGCTGCAGGAAAGGACATTACCCTAGTCAAGTCTAGCGCGGTCCCTGGTACATGAAGACATCCCATAAATGTTTGCTGAAATGGGATAAAACTCTGGGATCAGTTCTTACCGTGCAGGGAATGGGAAGTCACGGGGCATCGGTGCTGGTAACGACATGTTAGCCACAGTGTGAGCGGAGAGTAGGGATTCCATACGCCTCTACTCTATGCCATCCACTATTACTACGGTGAATGAATCAAAACACCAAGATTACTAGGGCTGTTTTCTCCCTGGTTATAGACAGCTGGCACCCGCCATAGGAGGTACGCAGGGTCAGCAGAAGGAGGGATAGCTCCAATTACTTGGTGATTTCCTTTTTGGAAGAAAAGTACGTTGGGAACGATACTAGATTGTCTGGCTGAAACCAGCAGCGTTATTTGCTTGTGGGTGTTCGCTTGCTACGTCAGCGGTCCTTTCTAGGACCACAGGCATTGCAAGTTGCCTGCCCCTCTGGAAAACAGCTGTCCTACTCAGTTCCTCTAGTCAGAGCCTCGGAAGACTGAACTGAAGGTGTAAACACTGAACACGTACTGGTCACTTATCAAATGTGCCAGGCATCGTTCTAAGCGTCTAACACGTAGGAGCTTATTTAATCCTCCCAACACCCAGGACGGTCGGGGCTACTCCCCTCCCCACTCCCTGCCTTCTACAAATGAGAAACGGAGAGGCAGAGCAGCCCGGCTCTGAAGCCCGGACTCCCAGCCGTGACAGCACACACCTCCACACGCGAGGTGCCAAGAGGAGGTCTGGATGGGGTTTGGAGTGACTCATACTTGCTCCATTCGTCACCACAAGGCCACCACTTCCCCCTCCCTGTTTCCAGCCAGGAGCAGCATCAGAGAACCGGCTTCCTGCTGGGTCAGGGGCACTTCTATCGCTTGTGTGCTGGGGACTCTGTAAGCCCCTGAGCTCCCTTTTGAATCAATACAGATTGTCTGAGCTATTAAGAGCTTGAGGAGGAAATTCCACGACTTAACGACAGACCAGGACAGAAACAATTTGGTAAGAGGCTGAGTCTTACTTGCCCAGAAATTTGCTCTCACTCCGAGTGCTGACATGTGCAAGCGTTTCGGTTTTTTTCTCCACATAATGGGGTCTTCTGGTAGCAGCTTATCACGGAAGACATCCTCCAACCCCAAAATTTCACACTAACCGTGTGAGAGGTGGAAGGAATAGAAACATGGGCTGACTGGGCTTTACGCAACAGAAACAGATCCTCTTGGCTCCAGCGTATCTGACTTTCCCGAAGCTCTTCTAACAAAAAGCAGGAACTCAATTTCACAAATCTGACTTCTATTCTGCATGTGTCACCACTAGGAGATCCTTGTTCTGAAGAAGAACTTTCCACCTTCCCAGAAGAAGACCAACATGTAAGGCTCACGTTGACTTACTGCAGATGGAATTCTCGGTATCTGAACTTGTGGTTCCCAACCTTTCCATCATAATAGGCTGGTTAATAAGCAAGGTCAACCAGGTCATCTCTTACTCTACAGGCACAAGCACAGCCCCCCAGCTTCCCTCCACAGCTCAAAGCGTGGCTGATGGGAGGGGCTCCCGTTACTACTGATGAAGACCAGCGCTGTTTCTTTCCGGCCGCCACCCCTTCCCATCAGTGTCAGTTAGACACCATCGTCTTAGTCAGTCTGCCCCTGAGAAGACTGAAATAAGATGATCTCTTGGGACATCCCTAAACCCAGAGAGGACAGTGACTCTATACCCTTGACCACACGTTCTATGCATTTTGCTGTAATATCCAGATAGGGCAGTGGGCAGCCCACAGCGCTGCTTTAACCTCTCATTGTCTGATTTATTCTCAAAACACATGTTAAAGACTGACGACTGTGTGGCAGGTGCAGGGGCAGGTGCTGAGGATTGAGAAGACTTGACCCCGGCCCCACTGTGCCTCCCTCCCCTCCCCGCTCAGTATCCGACCCCTTCCTGCCTGAAAGATACCAGCATCATAACCCATCACCTGTCTGCACTGACGATCTATTACCTGGGACTGAGATGAAGCAAGAAATGGCTTGGCCAGGTTCGGGGCACGATTCTGGGACATGACTCTAATTAATGACTTAATCCAATGTACCTGCTGTTTGTATAGCCCTCCTGCTTTGGAAAGATGATCTCTTGTGTCTCTCCTAACAGCTTGATCCTTAGCCAGTAGGTAACGTCAGAATAAACCCCCCCTTGTGGTTTTTGGTTTTTTTGTCTTTCAGAACATTCCATTCTTTCAAACGGAGCCAAGACAGAATCCTATTCTTGACATCCTTCCCGTGACTGGCACCCAGTTAGGAATGCTGTCGGGCTTCTGTCTTCTTTCCCTTAAAAAAGGCTTCTGCAGATCTAAGCTACGATTCTAACCCCGTTGGATTAGGAAGAGTGTTTTCTGTAGATGGTTTGAGACAACTGGAACTTGAACCTTCGACCTTCTCTAAGATTACAAGATTGAATTGGATGACTTTATGGAGGTGACTGGGATGAAACCTGACCAGAATTCATGCCCCCCACCCCTGGCATTGCCTAGAAAATCACACTTGTATAGGTTTCCTTCTTTGAACAGAGCTAGTCCCAGTCAATTCCTAAAGGTGGAGGAGCCAGCTACAATATGCGTAATCCTCAAATTCTCTTCTTTTAAATTACTCCTGCTTTCAGCAATACCCCCACCACCCAAGTTTCATGCAACTAAGTTGTGGTATGCCATACAACAGAGTACTACGCAGCCATTAAAAATCACATGGTGGAAAAGCCTTCAGCAGGATGGAAGAGTGCTTGGGTACTTCCCCCAGCTCTCCAGTTCTCAATCAGAGTACAAAATTTGCCAAATATTTCATTCTGGTCACTGTTTCCTGAGCATGTAAACCACACCATTTCCTGCACCAAGTCAAGGTTTACGGTCTCAGTTCTAAGAACTGGTTTATAAGTAATGAACCAGACTATTTCCTGTCAGACCAGCAATAAAAAAAGAGACCATAATAGTCCATTTCTTTGAGAAGCAGTGAGATGGATGTTTACGCTTCTGATGCAAAGTTCACACTGGCATTTAGAAGACATCTGCTGGGAGGTGGCTATTAGTCAATACCTTTGTTTTAGACCAAAATATAAGCCCTGGGTGTCCTGAACATGTAAGTCAACTCAGCCTCTCTCAGTTTCTGCACTGGTAAAACGGGACTCCGACAGTACGTTACCCCCTAGGGTTAGTGGAAAGAGTCGACAAGTAACATGTGAAGAACCTTCCTTGCTACTCAGGAAGTTCTCCATAAACGCCAGGTCTTACTTAGGCCTCTCTAACTCTCTTCCCCTCCAGCCTATACCTTCGGAGGGGAAAAAGATGCCTGTTGGGACCGTCACCATCATGAGTCAGAGCAGAGCACAGTCACCGTCTACGAGGAAGTCAAGAACTGACGGTCGGTCAGTGTGTGATCCTCTCACTTGTTTCTCTCCCAGAGGAAGCAGGAAGAGGGGCTCTCGCTTCTCTGTGAGGCGTAGTGAAGAAGGGACAGGTGGGGCACTTTTACCTGCTCTGTGCCCAGTCTTAGAGGACACTGAAGTAAAGACCACACGGATGGGGGCACCTGCATGGCTCAGTTAGGCATCTGGCGCTTGGCTTCAGCTCATGTCATGGCCTGGAGGTTGTGGGATCGAGTCCCACAATGGCCACCACGGAGTCTTCCGGTGCCTCTCCCCCTGCCCTCCCCTCGCACGCGCGCGCTCTGTCTCTCTCTCTCTCTCTCTATAAATATATATATATATACATATATCTTAAATAAATAAATAAAATCTTTAAAAAGAAAAGAAAAGAGGGCGCCTGGGTGGCTCAGTGGGTTAAGCCGCTGCCTTCGGCTCAGGTCATGATCTCAGGGTCCTGGGATCGAGTCCTGCATCGGGCTCTCTGCTCAGCAGGGAGCCTGCTTCCTCCTCTCTCTCTGCCTTCCTCTCTGCCTACTTGTGATCTCTCTCTGTCGAATAAATAAATAAAATCTTAAAAAAAAGAAAAGAAAAGAAAAGAAAAGAATAGCAAGGGTGAGCTGAGAGGGAAAGACGAGGAACCGCCGGTGGCGACCGCAGGGCCTTGGCAGTGGGAAAGACATGGGCATCCTGAACAGGCAAGGATGGGCCTGAGCCGTGGGCTCGGGCATGAGAGGGAGGCGGTCGACGTAGGTTGCCTGGTATAATAACTTTTCCCCACTCGGAAGCCAAAACTACTCTTGCACTTGGCTAATTTCCTTGCCCATCAGGCACTCTGGTCAAAAGGGCACATTTAAATCAAAGAAGTACCGATGCGTGGCGAGTCCTTTCCTAGAGGAAGGTTGTCTGCTGGCCCTGATGCAGGAAGGCAGACGGACGGAAACCCCCGCGTGTCCGCTCGGAGACAAGAAGCCAGCCGTGCCCACGGCGCCTCCAAGTCGGATGATCCCCGTGCTGACGGAGAGCACGGAGTGCGCTGGGGCACGAGGGAGACAGCTCAGAAGAGCCGCCGGGAAAGGCGAGCCTGAGGAAGAGGCTGCTGCGACCCGGGCACGATCCAGCGGGAGGGAGCGGACAAGGAGGCAACTTTCAGCACAGCGTTTACAGCAAGAGCATCTCCGTTCCAGCGCTGCTAACCCGTCCTGGGCTTTTCGCCAGCTCTGACCATCACCTCTGCAGCAACTGGACAGAAAAGCAATTTCCCTCCCTCAGATGCTTGTTGAGTCGTTCTTCCTTCTCTGTCCCATTAGGTTTTACCTCCCTTTGCACTTTCCCAGAAATCACTACCCTGACCTCAACGGAACATAGGGATCGTCTGTCTTATCTCAGTTCGTCTACATGGAACTGGGGAGCGTCGGAATGATGACCACCACCGTGGCCTGGCGGGGCGTGGTGTGCACCCCTCTGGCCTGCCCTGCCCCACGATCTGACTTGGCTCCCACTGTGAGTGGCTAGAGGATTAGACTTGTCCACACTTCTCCTCAAAAAGCCTACACTGCTGCTCATGAGGTCAGAATTTTTTAAATTTTCTTTATTTATTTGGGAGAGAGAGTGGAGAGAGAGTGAGACACACATGCATGAGTTGGGGGGCGAGAAGCAGAGGGAGAGAGAGAAGCAGACTCCTCGGTGAGCACAGAACCAAACACGGGGCTCCAGCCCAGGACCCTGAGATGGTGACCTGAACCGAAGTCCGGTGCTTAATGAACTGAGCCAGCCGGGGGCACCAAGGTCAGACCTTTTAAAACACAAGGATAAGCCGCCATCTCATCACAGCCAACTTACATACTCTTCTGAGAATGGAGTCTGGGGAAGGCTCTGCTAGCTGAGCTCTATACCGATCCGCATACTGGACCCCAGAGAAGAATTTCCTGGGAAAAAAGGGACATAAGCCAGGCGAGCGTCAGAAGATGAGGAAGAGGGTAATTGGCGGCAGGTCCTACGCGGCAGGATTCGTTCAATCCGTCAACATCGGCATATACCCACAAAGCATCCTCTGCAAGGTCACATCAAGGACAGGACACAGCCCTTCCCCCCAGGACACCACAGTCCACAGAGAGGGAAAGGCAACCAAGACGTCTTTACATAAATAAATAAATGGTCATGACAAGACAGAGTGCGCATCGTCACCGTGGCAGAAGGCTGACGTGGCTGAAGTAACAGACACAGGGGATGACTCCCGGCTATGCGGCACGGGGAGGACTTCCGGAAGGCGGGCGGAGCCGAGTGAAGATCCGCGCTCTTCACCTGTCTCCCTGGGCTGGCGGGCCGGGGAGGGAGGGGAGGCTGCAGATCCATACCTGAGGCAGCCAGGGTTTACCGGCGTCCCCAAGAAGACCCATCTCTCATTCTCGGCTTTCCTGCTCCCTCCAACGTGCTTCATCTGCCTCCTCCCGTCAGACCTGTACACCGAAGAAGTAAGCGCTGTCGACCTCAACGAGAATGGGCCAAAAGGCCCTTGAGACGACCTTGAGACGACCTCGAGCGACCTCAATAAAACCTGCCGACCGGTTGCTATGACCGTGAAGATGTTCGCTGGAACGGGACGGTGTCCCCCAGCCCCACCCGGCAGGGAAATGAAGCACAACCGCACAGAGACAGCCTCCCCCCACGTGCCTCCTCTCTCCCAGCTTTTGTCCTGACCCTTGGGAGAAAAGGGGACGAGACCTGCGTAGAGGCACGGAGAGAAAGTGCGCGGGGGGGGGGGGGGGGGCGGTGCAGAAAAAGAACAGCGGAGACATGAGCAGGGCTGAAGTGTGCGCCGCTCCCCGGCTCTCGGAAAATGGCCCTCGGGACCTTTCTTAACAGGAGCTTTCCTCCAGGCCCTCCCAGGCCGGAGAGAAGGAAGGAAGGTACAGCAGGACCCCGGACACCAAAGCTCCGTGAAGGAGGAGGCGGCTGGGCGAGGAAGTTGCCCGCGGTCAGCTGTCTCTCTCCAGACCCCTCGCCCTGTGCCCCAGCCCTCCTCCTCCTGCCCTGGTCCGCTGTGTCGGGGGCCTGCGGTTCCCCGCAGCCGTCCGCCTCCTGCTCAGACTGTCTTGTGTTCTCTGAGGACGGCTGCAGAGCCGGGGCCGCTCCGCTGGTCCACTGCGGAGAGCTCATGGACCTGCCCGGGGCCGGGGGCACAGTCTGGGCCGCAGTCCATCTCTCAGAGGCTCCAGGCTGCCCGTTGGCCGCAGCAGCTCAGATCTCAGAGAGGAGGCCGGGCCAGCCTGGTGCGAGACGCAGACGACACGCACCGTGTCCTTCCTCCCAGCAGCGAGACAGCAGCAGCAGCAGGAATGGTCTGGGCCTGCCTTCCTCAGCCTCAGCCCCTCTCCCGCCTCTGACTTTCCTTCCCTCCATCGGTCAGCACTTCCCAGATGCCCTGGTAATGTTCTCAGCCTTTCGAAATAACGGTCCTGTCCACCGGAGGCCAAACTGCCCATCTGGTGCTTCTGTACTTCCCAGCGGCCCAGCAGGACAGAGACGACGCGCTCCACTTCACAGATCACACAACCGAGGCTCGAGCTCGTGGGATTGCGGGGCCCGTGCTTTCCCCCGCTCGGAAGGGCTCCCTGCCCCCAGCGCAAGCTCTCGGGGGGCTTCCTTGAACCTCTGTCGCATTTAGTAGTGACCTGGGCCTGGGAGGTCCTCAAAGCTCTCGTGGCCGGCGAGGAGGAGTCCGGCTGTGGAGGAAGACAGCGCGGGAGGCGGTCGCGGGCGCACAGCTGCCTCGCCCTCTGCAAAGTCAGCCTCTGCTCCGCACGCACCGTCTTCAGCAAGAGGCTGAGTTTAAAGCCACAATAAAATAGCCAGTTCCCAGACAAAAGCAACTTAGATAAATCTCAGTAGATTTGCATTCTGCACTGAAGAGGCCTCGAGCCCCCCACACAGACAGGAGGGGAAGGAGAACGGAGCCGGCCCTAAACCAGAGCCATGTTTCCTGAACCTTTCCTGGCAATGACAACCCCGTGACGTTCCAGGGATAAGGAAGTCCCCGGCAATGCCACGTCTTAAGACTGTCCCTATGCAGCCAACAAGCCTGGGCCGAGGAGTGAGGGATTAGAACTTGAGAAAGGAGCTACTTCCTATGTACGTCAGTCCCCTCAGTAATCTGAGGAGAAAAATGTGAAAAATAAATGAAGAGGAAGGTCTAGCAAAAACAGCATACAGAAAAGTGGCCTAAGACGCTGGGTCCTGACCCTGGCCGGCTTCCGCTCACAGTGTTATTTCCTCTGAAGACACCATGAGAGCACATGACCAGGTGCAACCCCCGGCCGTGACCCTGACCCTGGGCCGGGCCCCCGGGTCCTCCCGACACAGTGACCCACTGCTCTCCGTGTCTCGAGCTGCTGTCCTCTGACCTGAACATTCCCATAGCGCTCATGTCAGACACAGAAGATTTCCTTAGTAGTACCATGCCAGCTCCCCACTTCCTGAAGACCCTCCAAAGGGCACAAGCACATGTGACCCAGAGGCTAAGAGCGTGACCTTCTGAGTCAACAGAAACATGGCAGGTCGTGGGAGCTGGGGCCAGGTCAGGGGAGGGTCCTGCAGCAGCAGGACTCCCGCAAGGACCTACCTCCCTTGAGAGAAATCAAGCTTAAAGGAGTCAAGGAGACCATGGTTCTAAATATCGCCCTTCAGATGAAACTATAACCTTTTCCAGCCAAGGGATACGCTGTGCGTTTCACTGATGTGCAGAGTCTGACCTAGAAGAATGGTCTTGGAGTAAGTTGGTAAAAGAAAAGCCAGACTCCACACCTGCCTTGTTTTCGTCACTCCCACGCAGCGATCCGTCTGTCGCGAATGCCCAGGTGTACACGGCCTAACCCCCCCGGCACACGTCTCCTCCCAGAAGGTAACGCAGTGGTGGAGACGGGCTGGGCCTCCCGACCGCTGGAGCAAAGGGAGAAGAGGTTGACAAGAGAAAGGGTGGGTAAAAGAGCGCCCGCAGCTCCCGCGTGCCCAGCGCCCGACTGCTGGTGGCCACACAGAGACGTCCCACCACCCAAGGCCTCCTGCACGGGACCCCGTCGGCCCCTGCGCACCAGACCAAGATGCGTCCCTCGCAGACCATGTTGCTACGCCTCCCCCAGGGCTCCTCAGAAACTCTTCTACCATTTTCCATCTTTAAATTCCAACTTAATGCAATTTTACTTACCCCTTTCGTGACATGTTAAAGTCTCTGCCTTGACATCTTGTCTTGACATAAGCATCAAGGTGATGTGCGGTAGTATTTCTGGGAAAGAAGCCCTGAGCTGTGATTAGGTTGGGAGAGTAGAATAATTAGTAACTGAGCACAAGTACTGTACGAGTCAGAGGCTTCGAAGAGGCTAAGGGAATTTGCCGCCCGTGTTCGATGACATCGTTGTCTCCAGAGTTGTGTACTCACTCCCTCTCACGAGTGACAGCTTTTGAGCATGTCTCCAAAATACATCTATATTCACTTACACATGTTAGACATAAGTCATTGTCAAGCCGTACAGCATGTGTTCTTAGAGCTCAGTTTCTTTCTTGCTTTAGATACAAATAAACAGAAATAAAAACTCTAGTATATGACCCCTGCAGCGCAGCAGGCAACCGTGCAGGCAGGACGCTGACACCCCCTTCAGAGGCCGACCACCAAGAGGCAGGAGACCACCGCGTGAGGCCATGGCTGTCTTCCCAGCCAGAGTAACACTTCTCATCCACCTCAGTGGGGTCCTGCTCTGAGAGATACACATATGAGGTTCTCTGAGCTCATAAAAAAGTGAATTCTCCAGCCTCACCTGGTGGGAAGTGCTGTGACATAAATCAGCTCCAGCTACTACCCTAGCCCTTCAATTCGACACCCTCCCCTGCCTTTGATGACATGCTTTTCAGAACAATACGGGTTCAGCAAAATTCACTGGTTTGCTTTCCACCTCCACGCCCTGGTCTACCCCCTTCGGGACACGCTAATGAGCGGTACAGTGGCCAGGCCCCCCGAGGGAGAAAGGATGGCCGGTAGCAGTGTCGAAATCATCACACAGTGACGTCACAGTCATTGTCACCGTGACACGGATGAGTCCACTCTGCCACCAGGACCCCTCCGTGTCACTGCAGATCTCTCTGTCTATAAAAAGGGACAGGAGTCGAAAAAGCCTGTTTCGGTGAGAAAAGGCAAATCGTGAGGTGCCCCACTCCCCGCCCGTAGCTGCAGTCTGGTGTCCTCTGTCAGCCAGATATGCCAAAGTCAGGTAGACATGTCCCTGGAGTGGTACTCCCCCTGCCCGTTCTCATAAACGCTGAAGAACACATACGGCCTGCAGAGCTGACCCACTGCTCTGATGCAACACTGCTCCGGGGCGTCAGACAGGACACAAAGGCAAAGGAGCCGATCAAGGGGCAGGAGCCTCCTTAAGGCTCAGCCTCTGCCCAAATGGGGCTCCCCGTGGCAACGGAAAGTCATCGCCAGCCAGTCTCAACCGGGGTCACCATCCCTGTGCCTCCTGCGGGCCCTGGCGGAGAGGGGTTGAGCCGGGTCTGTGGGGCTGCAAAGACGGACAAAACCCAGCCCTACCGCAGTGCTCACGGCTGTAAAGCCACGGAACATAAGGAAGGGAGACCTCATGGGCAGGCCTGCCGCTCTGGAGCTGGTTGTCTCCCCGCGGCCTGGGAGGCAGCACCCACCACACCTGTGCAGCCCGGGGAGGGGGCCGCAGCCACATGGACCTTAGAGGAGCCAGACGACCCGCGACTGGGAGGGGTCCTCACGCACCACTGGAGCATCAGGGAAGTGATACCAACATCCACACCCTCACGCCCTCCTCATGCGGGGGCTCCTGCAGCGACACCCCAAGCCACCCCCAGAGCGGAGTGTGTGGCGGCCCGTGCTGACCTGGAACGGAGTCGGCCGCCCACTGAAAAGCCTGTACGCAAATGCCAAACACTAAGGACGCTAGGAATCCTGCGAAACAGGCCATGTAAGCCACTTTCTAATAAAAGCTGCCCAGAGTCTTTGGGATGAAAAACAAACAAGCAAACACTCACACAGAGTCGGGCAGGCGTCAGGGAACACTCAGTCCCCTCATCCTGCGAAAGCCCCTGGATGGCCTGTCCCGCCTCCTCGGGCGGCGCGCGCTCAGGCCAGGCCCGGTCTTTCCCGAGGAGCAGGGACTGGACAAGCACGTACCAGACGCTGGCCCGAGGATACAGCAGGGACACGTCGCATGCGGCCAGCGGCAGGGCCTGCGTTAGTGTTCGCACACGGCGGACGCGGCGAGGCCGAGGGTTCCGCAGCAGCGACGAGCCGCAGGGCTGGGGAGGAGGCGGCCGGAGCGTGGGCCCGCACACCCCGAGAGGCCGGCACATGGGGATGCGGCGCGCGGGGGCGTCCCCGGGAGAGCAGGGCCGGGCTGGTTCCCGGGACGTGCAGTCAGGTGTGGTGGCTGTGCTGATGCCTTGGGTGGGGGGGGGGGGGGACCTTCTCTGGACCACGGGGCAGCCTCAGCCCCTCCTTACCCCCGAGTTCATATTATATGTGGAAGCCAAGGGGGAACCAGCGTCACTGAAACAACAGAGGAATATGTAAACTACTCACAATTATCACTATTGGTTCCCTTAGGGGCATTATTTCTCACTATTTCAGCAGTTTCAGGAGGTGACAGGTCACGGCACAGAAGCACAGACTTTCCCAGCCTGAGCACACGGTGGGGGGGGGGGGGGGGGTGCTCTTGTCCGTCCGCAGCCCGGGTCGGCTCTGACCGCAGCCAAGCTGTCCCCGGCCCCACACACCGGCTGGCACTCACCGCCAGGCATCCTCTGACCCCAAGGCCGCCCCAGCTGACCCTCACGCCGTTTTATAATCTGTTTACTCAGGCGTATGATGAAAATGCTCTCTCTCTCTCGTCCACCTTTGATCACTAAAAGTGTAGAAATTTCTACCACAAAACATCATAGGTATTCAACTCTGGATCTCCTCCTGTGTCCAATATTTTCTTAAATTGCTTAGAAAAACCCCAATTAGAGTAAGACCCAAAGTCTTTCCACGACTGTTCTAGTTCCCCAACCACGGTCTCCCTGGCCAGTCCCTGTCCTTGAAGACGCCTGGCAGATCCCTCCTTAAGGGCCTCTGCGCCGCAGTTGCCTCCATCGGGAATCGCCCTCCACCACGTCTATGCTGACTGCCCCTCACTTACTTTTGAGAAATTCTCAGCTCCCTAGGAGCACTGGGTGTGGTGCAAAAACAATGAATACTGTTACACTGAAAAGAGAGAGAGAGAGGCTCTTAACCACTGTATCCAAAACCTCACCTCTCCCTCCAATTTCCTTCTTCGAAGCATTTATCCCTTCCTGATAATACATCCCCATCACTGGTTTATTGTCTCAATACTCCTGTAGGAAAGGAAATTTTTCAAAAGGTAGGAACTTTATTCTGCCCCCTGATGCACCTTGAGTGTGCGGGCAAGGGCGTGGCACATAATCCGAATTCTCCCCAACCCCCATCCCCCCAATAATGTAAAGTCTATTATCACCACCACATGCACAAGATTAATCCCCGCAGAACAACAGAAGAAGATAAGTTTATAGACTTTCAAAGTAAATCAGATTCACAAAGAGCCAGTAAAGCCTGAAAGTCGCAGAGAAGCCCTCTGTAGAGCCTTCACATTCCTCTCATTCTTTTTTAATTAAATGTGTTTTCCCTCAGACACTAGCAATTCAAAATAAACATGGTTTAATCTTATTTTTTCTATTTTGTGTAATCTGTGGCCTGGTACCATCATGGTCTGAGTTATTAACTTCAAATACTGTACTGCAGTTGCATTGGGAAATATACGGGTCTGGGAGCCTGGTCACCGAGAACTACACTATCTCTATGTGAAAACAGTCCCTTCTGAGTTCCAAACAACCCACTTGCAAATGACGTTTTAATTATAACCATCTGCAAACTGGGAACAGTCTTAAGCATGCCGTTACCATTTTTTGGATCCCGAGTTCATTTTGCCATGAACTTCTCCACTCTACAGCAAAGGATAAAAATAAAACGCCTGCAGCCAAATCAGCAAGGAGGGCTATCTGTGGCCCAAACACAGTTAGTTCCGTTAGGAACGGGATTCAGAAGATCCGGCGCGAAGCCTGACACTTCTAGACGGCTGTGCCCACGGGAGCAAGCCGTTCTCGCCTCCAGGGCCGGAGCAGGAGGACTCGCGGCGCCTTGCGCTCACGCGGTGAGGAACTAAGACTCCGTATCTCTTGCGCGGCTCCTGCCACACTGACCTCACCCTCGGCCAGCCACGCGGCCCGTGAGAAGTGGACAGCAAGGAAAACACCTTCCCAGCTGGTGATTCATGAATCACTTCAGTGTCAAAGAGCCTGTTTCTGTAGCCAAAGCTTTCCTGCATGGAGATGCCCAGGCTTTCTGAGTGCCCCCTCCTCGCTTCCAACACCTGAGACGGTGTCGTGCATGGGGCAAGGGTGGTGGCCGTGCGGGAGGGGCCCTCAGAGCCGCCTGTGGCCAGGGCGTGGCCTCACATCCTCCGGGGCCTCCTGCGCACGGGGGCCTCCTGCGCACCGCGGTCTCCTCCCAGCTGGTCAGCGCTCCTGCTGCCCGCGCCGCGGCCGGTCGTCTGCTGGGCGAGTCCACCGTCGGCTTCTCTCCATCTGCCCTGAGCCTAGTGCACGTTCCTTGCTGACTCGGCCACTTCAGCTCTCGCCAGCACAGCGCGACCTCTGGGGTCTGGCCGTGATGGCCACGTGACGCCCCAGGCCGGGGTCTGCGATAGAGCCCATGGCATCCTCTGTGGTTTCCACGTCAGTCAGCAGGGCAGGGAGGAATTTCTGCTCCCTTCACCTGGAAACACAGAAAGACCTCGGGGAGCTAAACTCAAGGCTTCCTGCTGCCTAACCATCCTGCAGTGTCACTCGAGGGTCATGGCCATGTCATGCAGGGGACATCCCGTTGGGTGCTTTCCTCTGAGTCCCAACAGGAAAATGCACCTGCTTCCGCCTTTCCCATCTGTCCACCTGGAGAAACCACAGCACACACATCTCCATAATCACCCCCATAACCTTCCTCCTTCCAAGAATTCACCCGAACCCAAAGGGGGAGATTTTCATTTTGTCTCCTCTACAACGTATTGTCCCCAGAGTCACAGACCTTCACGCTCCAGTTAACTGCAGGAAAGTGTCCTCTGGATTCGCACACAAGAATCTCTATAACTTATCCCAATCGAACTGGCCTTTGATATGGGAAAGAGCTACAGACATTTTTAAAACCTCTTTGTCATTTGTAAAGCCTGTTTTCAAAACTAGCTGAAAAGTTTAAAAAACAAAATGTGTCTCCCAGTGAGGGAGACACATCTAACTTCCAACCTACACAAAGTCAGGACAACCCAGCCGGGTTGTTTCAAGTCCCAGCCGTGACAGCAGCTACAGCAGACTAGCTCGGGGTGAAAGTCGCAGCCCTGGAACAGCCAGCAGATAACCGGTGCCCTGGGTAGGCTTCCACGATGCGGTAAAAGGGCACGTGAACTCGGAAGGCTCCAGTCAGTTCCCCAAATCCGGCCACTTAACTGAGTAGTCGTCCCTCCAAAGCTCAGCTTCCAGCTCCGATGTCTGACTTTGTCTGACTTCCCTCCTTCAGCCTCTCTATTTGCAGAAACAACCCCACCAGCCACTCTGCATGTTCCCCCTTCTCCATTCTCCCCTCCCAGGTTTACCAGATTCAGAACTTCAGAAGACCCCTCCCCCACCCCCCAAAAAAGTATCACTTGATCCTTGTCTCCTCCTACCTCCTTCTGGCACATTTTTCCTACGTTGCCCTAAGAAATGGGCCCAGCACCCTCTTTGATGAGATTCTGCGTAACCAAGAATGTAAGAACAAGCTGTGTAGACAGAAACATCCCCTGGGGGAGCGTCCACCCTGGGACACTCCCAAGTGTGACAGCCAAGTGTGACCTGCCGGGACCCCGACGCAGGGAGAGCGCAGGGGCGGAAGGACGGCCGCGGGAGACACCTCCCGTGTCCACACGGATGTCGGCGGAAAGCCGTCGGCCATCACACCGCTCCCAGCCTTTCTGCATTTTGATTTTGCAACCAGACAAGTGTCTGATCAACGCGATGACCTCAGCTCAGGGAGGCCTGACGGACAAGGGGCTCGTACTCTGACGGCAGCGGAGTCCCGGCCGCCTGAGACGACCCAGCAAAGGCAGGAAGAGGAGAAAACAAGAAGGGGAGGCCCCCAGCTGACGCCTGAGTGGGCTTCGCTGAGGAGGGGAAGCTCCGTTTAATGGACACGGACACGAAATCTATTTATTTATTTACTTTTAAAGGTTTTATTCATTTATTAGACAGAGATCACAGGCAGGCAGAGAGAGAGATGGTAGCAGGTTCCCTGCTGAGCAGAGAGCCCAATGCAGGGCTCGATCCCAGGCCCCTGGGATCATGACCTGAGCCGAAGGCAGAGGCTTTAACCCACTGAGCCACCCAGGTGCCCCCAGACATGGACTTTAAAGATGCAAATACATTCTGGGGGCAGGGGAGAGGAAGAGTTAATTCTCTGTTTTCTCCACTTGGCTACAAGCTTGTTTTAAATGTGCGTGGAATGACTGCGTCCGTTCACACAGCAGGACTGAGCTGAGTGTGGTGGCAAATCCAAGAGCGATGATGGACCCTGACCTCACAGGACTGACAGTGCGTGTGGGGAAACCAGGGACACAGCCTCAAATGCCGTAACAGTACTAGTAGCGGCAGCTTTCAGAACGCTCTTTTTAGCCATTTTCGTTTGTGGCTTCATGTATGGTTAAGGCCCAGAAAGCAGCAAATGAGTCTGCAAGATTTCAGAGACGAGAAATAAAGTAGGTCAGGCAGAGCCTGGAAGGCTGCCTGGAGGAGGGGACATCTGTATTAGAGCCTGAAGATGGGAGAGAGAAGTGGAAGGAAATTTTAAAGACGTGCAAAACCAGACAAGCAGAGCCTTCGTGACAAGGCTCGGGGCTGACCGTGGGGAGGCCAGTCTGGCCTGAGTGGAAGGCAGGAGGAGGGGCGCGGCCGGATCTCAGAGGACTCTCGCGCTTCTCCAAACACGTACTTGAGGGCCACTTCTGACACCACACAGGACCAAGTGTGTTTTTCCGAAGTGCCAGTTTTCCCTGACGCTTTGGAAAGTTCCGTCTTCTAGCTGGTTTGAAACATCAGTTTCATGACAATGCAAATGCTAATATAATCTTTTGCAAATTTGAATGAGTTTTTTAAGACAAAAACAACTCAAAGAACTTTGTCCCTTGCACAGGACCTCAAGCCCCTGAACGTTCGTCTTTCTAGACTCGTCCTTCCCACTCACCGCCAGCCCGCCAGTTAGTAAGTTCAGTCAAGTGCAACCCCGGTCGCATCCCCGTCCGACCCCTCCCCGTGCCGGCTGTCGCTGCCCTTCTCGGGTCCCACGCAGGTCACTGCCTTTTGTCCCGGCTGGCCCTGTGCCTCCGCCACCGCTTCTCCCTCGCCTCCCACACTGCTTCTACGGGAAAACGGGACCACGCCAGCCCGGCGTTCAAACCCTCCCAGCCTGCCTCCCCCTGCCCTCTCACTCGGGCTCCAGCAACACCACTGCCGTGTCCCCGGCCCCCCGGGGTTTCCCGCATGGCCACACTGACTCATCCGGCCGACCGACATCTCTCCTCTGAGAGATCATCTCCTGCCCGTGTTCTTTCAGCAGCTCATCTCTGAACACCACGCGCTCCTCACAGAAACCAAAACTTCACCAAATTCTCCTAAGGAGAACCCCTTTCCCTCCGTTGCTGGGATAGCACGACCTCCTCCATGTTTGGTGGCCCTGGCTTCCAGCTTCCTGGAGAATCGCCGCAGACCCGCCAGTGTGGCACCATCTGAGAAAATATTCAGAGGTAAAGGAGAGACATTCTCTTAGATCTTGTGTCCTCCCGGTGGCCAATTCCAAAGCACAAACTGTTTAAATGGCTCCGTGAGCCTTCACTGACTCACTCTGAGGCTTCGGGCATTGGTTCAGGAGCTAAGGACAAAGAAACGAGTGAGACCCGACCTGACACCGGAGAAATGAACAATTTTGTAAGTGTCTGTGTTGCAGGCTCATCCCTAGAACCGGTTCTTTAGCTATGTGGGGACCGTGTTCTCACTCCTCACCAGAGGCCCCAGAAAGCAGGCCGAGGACCAGAGAATGCTCCCAGCTCACCTGACCACACGCAGAGAATGCGCCATCGCCAGCCCGCGAGCGAGGGTGGTCGTGTTCTAAAACAGCGGGGCCCTGGGGTCACTGCTTCCCTTTGAGGCTGCAACTCTGACAACACCTGCTCTCTCCAGGCCTCTTGCCGTACTGGTCAGGAACAGTCGGGTATTTAGAATCTAAAAACAACTTTATGTCTCTGAACAGTGGCCACTGAATATAAGAGTATTACTTGAGAATTATAGTTAAACCCTCCGCATTCCCTTGAGTGCAACAGAGGTTAACACGGTTGGTCGTGAGTCATTCACGGCTGCCCTGGCCTGGGCTCGGACTTCTGACCCACTGCTCTCCTGTACCTGCCCCACCCCCAACCCCACCCCTTTAACTATCTTCTTCCCACAGCACAGGGCCCGAGCGGTTGCTTTCGTGCACGAGGGGGTACGTTTCTTTCTCCTTGGCCATCCTGGAAGTCCTCCTGGACTCAGGTGTCCCTTTGCGATCATTCCGCCAGAGGAAGTTTGTCCAAGACAGATATCGCGACCTGGTCTCACTCATCTCTTGCTCCCAGTTTTTAAGCTCCCAGAATCCCTGTGAGATGTCAGCCAGGTGGAGAGAGGCTGTCGGTCCCTGACACGCACGACGCGTTGGCAGCTCTGGGCGGAGGCAGGTAGACGGCATCAGTGCCCCCCGAACGGCAGGGAAGGGAGGAACGAGACAGTGCAGCACGATCCACGGGTCCAGACCTGGAAAGGGCAGGAAATACTGGGAACTGGGTTGAAGCACATATTCACGCCCCTGGAAATGCCTGTCTACCAGCCACGGGGTCAACGTGTTCCCCGAGTTCCGTGAGAGAAGTCGCTGCGATGGCCGCCCAGGAGAACATGCCATCTTGGACACCAGCGGGGCTCGGTCCTCCCGGGCTCCGTCCTCCCGGTCAGCCCCGCCCCAGGGCTCAGCCGCGCCTCTAAGTGAGAAGGTAAGAGCCTCCGAGTCTTTGCCGTTGGCATCCAGCGAAATGGCCCGTGGCTTCTCCTTAACGCAAGCATCGAGCCTCTGAAGATGGAACAGGACAGCCATGGCCCTGCTACCTCTTAGACCTGCTCTCTTTCTTCCATTTGGCTAGTAGCTCCAGGACTGACTGATCCTGTAAATCTAACTAAATTCCCAAAACGTCAAAACCAAACAAAAAATTATCTTTTTGTGTCTTCCCCAGCAGCTAGAGTCATTGCAGGTACACCACGGCCTGACGCTGCTCCAAGCTTCCTTCCCCACCTGACCGGTTCTCAGTCTGAGCCGCAGCCTTCTCTGAAAGTCCCTCCACAGCTCAGCCCCTGCGAGCACATCGGGACGCCCCTGCCCCACCCGGAGACGGACAGGGCTTTGTTCCACCCCCGGGTGAGCACTCAGGCTATAAACGTGATTCGGTCCTCCCCCAGCGTCGTCCGGCATTACCCATCAGGAGCCACGCGCACCTCGTTCTGCCTCCCCAGGAACGCTCCGCGTGGTGGCAAAGAGCTCCCCCGAGTTCCGTAGGTCCCGGGGCGGCTCTGCACCTGCTCCACCAGGTGTGAAATAACGGCTTTCGCAGACTTGCTGTGAGACTGCGTCAGCCGGCCTGGGGCAAGGCTAAGGGTCAGCCGTCTAACAGTCCCCGGGGCGACCGGCCGCTCCACTCCCTGCCCACCCCCCCACCCCCCGCCGTACGGTCTAGGGGCCGGGCGGGGTGTCTGATGCACAGGTGCGACTGCGCGGGGGCAGCCCTGGGGACGTGCCTCCCAGCGTGCAGCGTGCACAGCCGCTGCTGCAGGGCACAGGAGGGCGGCTTTATCCCAGGGCTCTGACGCCTTGGCCTCATCGCGTCCCCAAAACCTCCGCTCAGGAATTGAGCAAACAACATCCCCGGCCGGACAGCCTGGGGACCGCGCGGACACCGGGACAAAGCGATGCAAAGGTGTGTCCCTCTGTCTGAACGTCACCCTCTTCACTCCTGACCGTGTCCCGCCGAGCCCTGCGTGGGGTGAGAGGGCGTGGGCAGGGAGAACCCTTCGAGCCGGGCTCATCTGGGAGCCTTTGGGACCTAAGCTTGCTTGTTCGAGCTGACGGGAAAACACAGACCCTGCGTCACCTCGGCAAGTCAGTGAGCTCCTCCAGAGCAGAGACAACGTAGGGTTCCGGCTGCGTTCCCGGCGCCAAGCTGGGAGTAGGTGCTCCGTTCCTCTGGCGGCCAAACCGATGGATGAGTCGCAAGCCCGCTGAGCGGGGGTGTAACACTGCGTTCCCCCCGCCACCACCTGTCTCCCGGCCCGTCTCCTCTCCCCTCACCTCTACCAAATGCTGCCAGTGCCCCAGGAGTAGAGGAAGAGCCGTCCCCCTCCCCGCCGGGACTCAGTTTGTTGAAGCTGCCCCTGAGAAGCCAGAGGATGGGGCTTTGACGGGAGGCACGCGGCCATTCCAGAAACCAAATGAAGACCCGAAGCACGTGTCTGCGGGTCACGGTGCTTCTGAAGGAACTTCCTCAAGTCCCAGCAGCATGACAGCTCTTTTCTCATGCACTTTAATAGTTGAAATGGAAATCAGAGTGAGGGAGTGTCCTCCGTCCCCAAGAACGCGCATCTCTCTCTCTCTCTCTCTCTCTCTCACACACACACACACACACACACACACACACACACACGCAGTCGAACAAGAAGAGACGTCGCACATAATAACTACTGCGGATCCAAGTGAGACAGGACGAGAGCTACGGAACCTGCCCGGAGCCCCACTGCTGACCAGGGACCTTGCCAGATTCCTGAATTCCAACCCACTGATCTTTTGACTTAATTATGAGATTAATCTGTGGTTTTGTTGTTTCTTTGCTTGTTTGCTCGTTTCTGCCTCATACGTCTTCGAAGAAGATCCCACTTCAGATTTTCCTTCTCTCAAAAACTGCAACATTTCCCGGGTCAAAGCCAGTCCCCCAGGTAAGGGCCTCCTTCTCCCAGAATCCAGCCGCCCTTACGTCCCCCAGAAGACAGTGTCTCACCCACTGTGGCAGGAGCCCTTGGTGCCCTCAGATGCCCGAGTGTGAGTGATGAACTGGTCACCACACCCAGAGAGGCTGTGACCCTCCCTGTCGGGACGAAAGCCCAGACATGCGCAGTCAGCAGCTGTGATGCTGACCGTCCCGGGCAGATGCAGCTCTGGCGTCGGGGTCAGGGAGGGGCTGTGCACGGGCGTCTCGGTCAGCGCTCCAGCCCGAGCCCACGGGGGCTGTCCAGGCGAGGGCACGGCTCTGCGTGAGGGCAGTCCTGACCCGCCATTTTGCTGGGGTTCCTGAGACGCCCGGACACAGACCTGCTCCCGGCCAGCCGCGGACACCAACCTGCTCCCGGAGAAAGGGCGCCACCTGCCGCCTCTGAGCTGCCTCTGCCCACAGCGGTGACGCTCCCCGAAAACCGCAGTGCTGTTACTCTCGCTGCTGAGGGTCTGAGGCCGGCAGACCACCTATAAACGTGGTCCCCATACCCTGTCAGACGGCGAAGCAGTCGCCTTCCCCGGGGGAGTCCTGGCAGAGCCCCTAACACGTCTCTCTCCTCCCTGCTGTGTGCTTCCTCTGCTCCCACTGAGGACGGAAAGATGCCTTCGAGACTTCTGGTTCAGCTGTGGACCTGAGCGGTAAAGGGGCATGTCCACGGTCACACACTGGCCCCCGCTTATTCCAGCACAGACTCCCCTCACGCCAAGGAAAGGCTGGACTGAATGCACACGGTTCAGATGTGCGTCTGCCGTAGTTTTGCAGAATTTCCTTCCCAGCCGCTCTGCTGATCTCACCATGGGCCCCACCTACGACCCCTCTCTCCTGCCTCAGGTTTAGTGCTGCGCCATCTGTCTTCACGTGTCACCTCCCTTCTCCCCTCACAGAGCCCAGGTCCCATGGTAGGAGGCTCGGTGGCTGAATCTTCGTGTCCCGGGGGACTTGCCACCGGCTGACTTCTGGAGATGAGCTCCACACCTGCCACTTTCCTCTTAAAGATTTCAGAAACAGATCACCCCCCGCCCCGGCCTCTCGAGGTCTTCCACAGTAACCTTGCTGCAACATACCCCGGGGTCAAATGCACGTGTTGCACCCCTTACACTTACAGAACGTGTCGATTCTATCTAAAAGAAAATGAATGTTTCATCTGTCACCACCGACTGGTCTCCTGGGGCCCCATCTCCCCCGGCTGACTGAAAAGGACACAAGCTTCTCCGGTACTCCCTCTTCCCGACCCACTGCTCCCCCCCAGATCACATCAGCCATTATTAATTCAGCAGTTTTACTTCTGATCACCCCAATAAATACACAAGATAACAAACACAATGACTTCACAACTGTCGAAGTTTCCCCCAAAGCTTCGGAATGTTCATCTCTTAAAATAAAAAAGATCCAGTCATGAATTCTGCTTCTTTTCTCTCATTGTGCCCCCCCGCCCCGCTCGCCCATAAAGAATGTTGCCAGCTGAGCTGTCCCTTCACAGCCTGAGACAGGAAAAAGGCCAAATGCCACAACCTCCACCAAAGGAGACGCCACAGCCTCCCATAAGCCACGTCTCACTGCTCTCCCTGTAAGATGGGCCTCATAGAAGTTTACTGATAGGAACGGGGAAGGATTAACTGAGACACGAAGGTTCTTAGACCCACTCAGCCCTAGACCAAGGTCAGCCATTATCATCACATTCATTCACTCAACAAACCCTGCGGCATCAGGCCCGCCTTGCCTCTCACTTCGGGCCCAGAGTGCTGCGTGACGAAAATGATGCCCGCCTTCAATGGCTGCTTGACTCCTCAGGCAATGCGTCTCTCAGCACCAGCTGCTGATAAAGCAAGCGGAGAATGAAGGACAGAAGTCTTGAAGGAAGGCGGCAGGGCTGCAGGCCGAACCATGCGGGGGGCGCGCAGGGAGTCCCAGGAGGGGCGCTGCCTTGGGAAGGCTGGGGAGGGAGGGAAAGCAGCAGCGAGACCCCCGCAGTCCCCTTCAGTAAAGATGGCTCCAGGTCAGGGACCGTCGGCGGGGACGGGACGGCGCCTCCAATCAGCGGCGTGGGCAAAGCTGGCCGCCCGCGTGCAACCCCAGGACGCGAGCCCAGTCTCCTCCGCTCACCCAAACTAACTCCAGATGGATTAAAGACGGATGCTAAGATGTGACATTGTATCCACCTTAAACTTACACAGTGGCATGTGTCTGTTATTTCTCAGTAAAGCTAGAAAGAGTGAAAAAATAAAGTTTAAGCCAATTTTAAAGCTGGGCATGAGCGAGACTCACAGCCCTGGACTCTGCTTGCGAGTCTGGTCCCGGAGCCTCGAGCACGGGCCTGGGGCCGAGACCCTCCCAGGAGCACGGAGCCGGCGGCAGCCCGGGGGCGCTCCAGCCGGGTTGGCGCACGCAGGCTCCCCGGGCCGAAGGAGCCCCACTCCCGTGCCGCCCAGCGGCGGTGTCACGTGACCCCCGCGGGCTGGAGGCTGAGGCACAAGACCCCACAGGTGGGCCACCCGGCCGGACGCTGAGCAGGACCACTCCCAGCCCTGGGTTCCCAGCCTCCTCCAGCGGATGCCGGTCTGGTGTCTGCCGTCCACACCGTCCGGACTGCCCTGGTCCCGGCCACCGCAGGGCCACCGCTCCACTCACAGCCACTGCTCAGACACGGAGGCGGCTGAGGAACAGGGGCCCGCGGGGTCTCGGGCGGAGTCACTGTGCCGGCTTAGTTGTTCAAGGGCCTCTCCTGCTGCGGCTGCTCCTGGTGGTGTGAACACGAAATGCAGTGGCCCCTACCGCTTATGCTCCCTCCCACAAGTCCGTCCACATGCCTCTGCCCCGGCCCCAGACCCTAAATCCTTCCGTCTCTTCCTCGGCGGGTCCCTAGCCAGCAGCCACGCCGTTTGCTGTTTCTCGTGAGTCTGTGGATATTCTTACTTGAGCGCATACTCATTCCACACGGAGCGGACGGCCAAGACCACCCCGCGAGGCCTACTGAGAGCTTCACCCCTCACCTCTGTCTTCACGGGCCCCCGGCGCGGGCCGCAGGTCGGAGCGCTACACACAGAGTCCGGCCATCTGTGACCCACACCCGCCCTCTCTTCTCCACCCCAGGCTGTCCCAGGTGAGGCTCGGTGGCAGCCCAGGCCTACGCAGCTGGGGGAGCGGTGCCAGCAGTGATAGTGACAGGAGGTCGGAGCCACTCGCTTGAGCTCTCCGGCCCCGTCTGTGCTTGATCGGGGACAAAGCACCTGGATTTCACAGACCTGCCTGAAAGGGCTCGAACCACCTCCCCTCAGCGGCAAGCGACTCCTGACAAAGACTCGGCTGAGAGTCAGCGGCAGACAACACGCGGGCGGGGGGACCCGGACCCTGAAGGGGCCATCGCACGGCGCGCCGCACAGTCCTCGCCGGCAGCCAGCCAGACCCTCCTGGAAAGGCGTGAAGGGGAAGGAGACAGCTCGTACCGCGCAGGTAAGGAATGTGACGCGTCTCCAGATCAAACACCGTCCGTCGACGGCAAATCGATCCAGCACCTGGCGAGAGTCCCTGAACCTGCGCCGTCCCATAGAAATGTCACGTGAGCCACAGATGCAGCTTCGGATTCTCTTCCTAGAGACACTAAAGATGGTAAAAGGAAACAGATGGGATTAATTCTCGTAATTTCTCTTCTTGAACCCAAGACATGCAAAATATTATCGTTTTGACCTGCAGTCGCTATCACAGATCCACCACAGAGTTTCGTGCGCTTTTCACCATGCTTAGTCTTCGACATCTTACACCCCAACTTGAGAGAGCCGCGCCGCAAGGGCTTGGCAGCCCCGTGTCGCTGAGGGCGACGGTGTGGGAAGCTGTGGTTTTGGACTCGATCCAAGTCCTTCTCTACCCTCCCTGAGATGCTCCTTTCGAACTGGCAGGACCACGAGTCTGGGAGGGACATGGTCAGGCAAGGATCCTGCCTCTGGGGCAGATCGCGGCCCCTGCCGTTTATGAAGCTTCCAGAGTCCCCACTCCTTTGGCACAACATGTCACTCAGCCCAATTTTAGCTTCACAGATGTGGGTACTGCTTGCTGGGAAGGTTCCGTTTGAAAAGAAAAGAAAAAACAGCAGTAGACAAATGTTTAACTCCATCTCTGCGTGTACCCTATAATTTAATGCTAAATCCAGCTCGACTTGGTTTCTGTGGCAACCACAGCTCGTGTGGCCAGTTACTAAGTGCAGGTGCCTACAACACTCTCAGCATCCCAAACGTCTGAGCTCCGGTGTTCTCAGGAGCCCCCGATTCTGAGCCTGATCCGCAGGTAAAGGGAACTTCTGTTAAAGTCTTTGCCCAACACCGAGTCTGTAGAAAAGGTAGCACCAGGCGGCTTTCCGTCCTAGCAATCTTCAGAAATGTAAAGTCTCTTCATCAGTCTGGAAGAACTTGGGAGAGGCGCTTTGTGAGGGAAGAGGAGGCCCTAGCAGAGGCCCCTGTTCTGCATGGATGGGCCCTCGGGGCCGTCGGGAGCCCCCACGAGCGAATGTGCTTTCTCCCGTCCCCCTCCTCCAGCAAGCAGCATGCGTGGGAATCTGGGGGACAGGATTTATATCCTGGCTCCTGCGCTGACATACGTGCTCAAGATGCTTCTTTGTCTCCGGGCCTACAGGTGAGAAGCCATCCCCCGCCAAAGCCCCCGAACTGGAGGGAGTGATTTAAGGGTCTTCTGGTAAGTCTTAGCGCCTCCCCTTGAGCACCGAGTCTGTTCCCACCCGCGCAGAACCCCAGAGCAGACCCGTTTCCTTAGAAGCCTGTGCGTCAGCGATCTCCACAGTTTTCTGGCCACACTACACCACAAAATGCCATGGATCACACTGTGACCCAGGACACTGGTCTCGCCGTAGTCCCAGTGAGTTCCTGAACCCATTCTCCTCGCTCACTCTATCCAAACAGGCATCCTACCTACTGCTCTCGGGCTCTCCGAGGAACAACGCGCATTCCCTGCGCTTCAGAAACCCCGCAGGCCGCAGGTCCCACTGCCCGTGTACCCTCCTCTTGTACTCGGCCCCCCGCACACCCTCACGCTCCCGGGCGCCCCCCGCAAGCAGAGCGCCCGCTCTCCCCGTGCCCGCAGCACTCCTCCACCCCTACCTGCAGCTCAGCCAGCCCCACCCCTCCTTCAGATCCCGACTGACCCTCCTCCTCTCCTGATTTCTCCAGCCAGGCGCAATGTTTCCTTCGGGAACATCAGATGTTTCTCACTGGACACACTGGTCACACTGACCATGACTTGAAGTTGCTGACATGACAGTCTGAGGGACACCCAGCTCTCCCGCTGAACTCCAAGCTCGAAGGAGCAGGAATATTTTCTGATTTTTCCCAGCACCATGCCCTGGTGCCTGTTACACTGTTTGGCATAAGGTAAAAGCTCTATAAATATTTGTCACATGAATGAATGAATAAATGAATTTCAAGTGACAGCTCCTGACAATGGGTAAATTTTCATAGAAGTCTCTGTTGAAAAGATTCTAATGCCGGGGAGACCGGGCTCAGGCTCCGAAAGTGGCGTGACTGACTGGCGATGGCCAGCACAGGCCCTGATCAGGAAGTAGTGACATGGGCCCCCATTACTTGCCCTTCATGTTCCAGAACCGGATTTCTGGGGTGGGACCAGACTCTGAGCAGTTTCCTTAGCTCGGCCGAGGGCTGGACTGCAAGACCCAACCCCATCCAGATCTTCTTGGCATCCCCGAGAGCTCCTCTGTCCACTGTTTACTTCAAGTTCTGAACCTGAACTATATTTTCACTGTTGGTCGCCAATCCTCCCTCCCAGGGAGATGGAGGCACAAGGGTCTAATCTTTCCAAATATGCTCCTAACGTGTGCAGAAAACTGATGTGTGGTCACAGACCCCCTGGACTAACCAGGGCAGGGCAGCCCAGCCCCAAGAAGGAAACCCCACCCTGAGGGAAGACCAGGACCAACCCCATGGCGTGACCCAGGGGTTCGCTCTGCATCCTCCATCTGCCCAGGCCTGGCCTGGAAAGTGTCCCCCATTTCCAGACTGGCAGGCCAGGTATCTTCCAGCAACAGATTCAGCCCCGTACTGCGCTGGGGATGGGACAGATTCAGCCCCCGTACTGCGCTGGGGACGGGAGAGGCTGCTGTTCCGCGGTAGGACGGCATTCTGCTTGGTGTTTCCCTCGCTCCTTTTCTCACTGCTCTTCCCCACACCCAGCTGGGCCAGCCCTTGGGCTTCCGCACAGCCCCGCTGGTTGCAGCCAAGGGAAGTGAAGACATGGCAGCCTGAGGCTGGGAGTGGTAGGATGTGCCGCCCCGACGCTCCCCGCCGCCCACGCTACTCGGAGCAGCGGTCACGTCGGACCACTCGGGCCACCGGGGTCTGTGGCGCGCAGGGAGGCCGTTCTCCTGGCTGCTCCGCACGTTCCCAGCGGCTCTGACTGCAGCTGGGTGGCTCTCCAGATGACGGCCCTTCCTCTCCTACTCTGCCAACGTGTGGTTTGGGATCTGTTTTCAGTGGGGATTTTAAAAACCTACACAATAAAGGAGAATTACAACCATTCTGCAGGCCCCTGGAGCAGGGTGCGCATCCACAACAGCCAGCGGGCGGCCCTCTACAACCATGACCGGGGAGCTTTATTCCAGCCTCCAGACCTGGCACAGAGGTAGTCCGATCTCCTGGTTTTGAGGCCTGGACAAGCCACCAGAGGGAAGAACTGGAACTTGGACTCGGGACCTGAAACACTCCCTTCCCTTCCTCAGCACACGAGCCGTCTCAGGCGGTGGCTGCAGTGGCCCTTCCCTGAAGGAAGCTCAGTCTGGGGACCAGAGGGCCTGAGAGGTCACAGCGCCCTCCAAGCAGCTGCCACCACTCAGACTCCGGGATGTGATCCGAGGCCAGGAGAGGGGGGCAGCGTCTGTGGTTTGGACAAGGGAGGAGCCAGGGGACCCGACAGCAGATGGCGCGGTCAATGGGCAGCGGTGACCATGGGCCCCGGCTTGCTGGCGCTGTCCTCACGCCCGATGCCATGGGTGCCACTCTTACTATTCCCATCAGAGCTCCATCCCCACGCCGAGACGCGTCAGAATGTTCTTAGGGAAAACTCCCTGCACTTGGCGCGTCCTGTGAAAGGCAGCAGAGCACGGCCAGAAGGAACCTGGGCTCTCACAGTCAGGAAGACCCGGGCTTGAAACCTGGCTCTGCCTGCGTGACCGCGGGTTGCCACTCAGACCATCAGTCTCTTCATCCACAAACCATCACTGACAACGCTCTCCTCTGCCAGGTTATGCTGAAGGTTCCGCGTGACACAAAGAATGCCAAGAAATACCAAGGGCTCGGAGTGTCCTTATCGGTTTGTCTAAGTCTGTTTAATTCGGCCTGAGATGCTGCTGCGGGACAGACACTCTCACCCTGTGCTGCCACAGAAGAGGCTTCCGAGGCAAGGAGGTCACAGCCCGACAAGGGGGCCCGTGAGGAGCTGTGCGTCCGCGTCTAAGCTTCGGCGTTCAGTTCATGACAGCGCGAGTCCCCCTCCGTGAGCCCCTCAGGGCTGAGCCCCTGCTCCAAACAGCTCGGCGGACGGGATTCACCGCTCCTGCCGCAGTACCAGCAGGGGTAGGCACGGCGCAAACTGTGCCCAAGCAGGGACTCCACGCGGGCAGGACCCACGGATCTCTGCCCCTTCTGACAAAAGCTGTGGAGGGTCCCTCTGGGCTCGCCTCGCCGGGTACCGGGGAGCACGGTCCTTAGGTGAGGGCTGGAGCCCCGGCGTGGCACAGCTGTGGCGGCGAGGGACGGCCGTGAGGAAATGACACCAGCGCCCCCTGCCAGGCTGGAACACGGCCCCGGGGAGAGGACGGACCCCCCTGAGCGTCTTCTGTGGTCAAGGACATAGCACGGGCTGCTCTGTTTAGCCGTCTCAGAACTTCGAGGACAGGCCCTGGCTCTCCAGACAAGGCAGGGAAGGGCTGTGGGGGAGGGGCGGAGTGGCCGAGCGGGGAGTCTACCTCTGCCCCCCCCCCCCAGAAAACCGGAGTTCGATTCACTCCCGTCCTGGGCCCCTGAGGGCACCAGAGACCTGGGGTGCGGGGAGGGAGAGACGCATTGAAGCGCCTCCGGGAAAGGCTGGCAGGAGTCCTGCTGCTGTCCCCCCCCAGCCCTGGGGACACTCTGCAGGGACTCTGCAGGGACACTGAGCTTCCGCGCCCCTCCCCCGCCTGCACACAAGCATGAGGGCCTGTCTGCTCCCTCCGCAGGAGGCTGGAATGACTCCTCCGGGAAGGCACAGGCCGTGCCTCCAGAAGCTGCGAGGAAGGACGCCGGGGGACCCTCCCTCCTGGTCACAAGCTGACTTGGCTCCGTGCCATGCACTCGCACGCCCCCGGCCTTCCCACGTGTCCTTACCGCTGGACGTGGCCTTCTCCCCGTGCAGTGCAGCAATGCGTCTGCCGTGCTCACTGGGCAGAGTAATTCTGGACTCGAGTGTTTTTCTCTGCAGTGCAGGGCTCTCTGGGCTCACAGCGGTCTTGGCTCGAAACAAGTTCCTGTGGGTCTGCTGTCCTGAAGGGCTGATCCCCGGGTAGATGCCCCAGGGCAGGTCTAAGCATGAACATCGGGTACCAGAATAAACATTTGCTGGAGGAGTTATTTCTCTCTTTTTCTTTCTTTCCTTTGGATTTGGTTTATTTATTTGACAGAGAGAGAGCACAAGCAGGGGCAGTGGCAGAAGGAGAGGGAGAAGCAGGCTCCCTGAGGAACAAGGAGCCCGATGCGGGGCTCGATCTCAGGACCGTGGGATCATGACCTGAGCCGAAGGCTGTCCCTTAACCAGTGGAGCCACCCCGGTGTTCCTGGAGGAATTATTTCTAAAAATATTTAGGGCTAGGAACTCCTGGGCAGCTCAGTGGGTTAAGCTTCTAAAATAAAATTTGACGTGGCCTGACCCTCGCCCCAGCGCCCCTTCCTAGAGCTGCCCTTCCCAGCCCATGCCCTGGCTTTCCCTCCCAGGCGACTCTCAAGCCGGACCCCATCTCAGGCTCAGCAGGCGCATCTGGGGTCACACGCTTTCTCTGCCGACGTCCCGGGATTTAAACAGTTTCCGTGGACTCACACCCATCGTTGCTCTCTGCCGGGGGCACGAGTCCTTCCGGACTGATAACTTTCCGGACCAAGTCACTGACGCAGCGGGAACGGGTATCTGATAAAAGGCAGCTGTCACTTCACATCCTACAAAATGCTTCCACAAAAATGGCCCCAAATGCTAAAATCCTGCGCGAGGGAGAGCTGATTCATGGAATTTAAAATGGGATTTCTGTAGAGCCAAATAATTCTGCTGAGCAAAACAGAAAAAGAAAAACAAGGACTGACATCTTCACGTTGTTCCTTCGAGGACAAGTCAGGGCACATGGCCGTGGAGGCTCTGGATGGCCACGTGGAGAAAGGGAATCAGAGAAGACACCCTTGTGGGGCCTGAAAGTCTCCGCGACAACGCACGGCTCTCGCGCGCTCATGAGACGCTCCCCAGGCAAGGACTGTGCAGCTGGAAGTCACATCGGGCCCCCGCCGGCCCCTCAGAGACCAGAAGCTCCGTGAAACCGTGACGGTGTCTGTTTCGTGCCGTCCACTGAGCAAAATACGCAGTGACGATATCACCATCACCTCCCCGGGACACAGGACTTTCGATCTCATCCCTCCATGCTGTCCTGGGCACTTTACCGCATCGGGCCTTCTCCCTCATACGCTCCACTTCCTTCTGACAACTGGTTTCGCCCAGTTGACTTTCAATACCTAAGCATTCGACAAGAAAAGCGAACTTCACTGCACCTTTCCTTGGCCGGCTCCTCCTCCTCTCCCTGCCCTCAGACGTCCATCTTCCCAGGGGTCAGTCCCACGACTGCGCGATTCTCTGCTCTCTTCTCTCTCTGGAAGCCTCACCCAGAATCTATCGCTTCCAGCACCTCAGCGCCGTGCCCACCAGCTCCGGGCAGACACCCCAAAGGCACCTCCCAGTTTCTATCCCCCAGACAAAGAAACAAACACAAAGGCTGACGCTCTCTTTCTCACACCTCCTGACTTCTGGAATGAGGCCATCCGTAGCCACCAGCCCAGACACCATCCGTGGCACCCTTCTCCCTACTACTTCCCAAGGCCGAGCGATCATCAGACCTTATCAATTCGCGACCCCCCAGGACACATATGTCTCCGTGCGTCAGGCCGTTCCCGTGCTGTCCCACTGCCTGGAAAGCTCTCCCCTCCTTCTTCTTCTTGTCACCTGGATCTCGGGTCAATGATCGCTTACTTAGGGAAGCTTTGCCGACATCTCTGTTGAGCTCAAGCCTCCCCTTACGGCCGGACCTCCAGAGACCTCGTTCCTGCTGGGATTTTACATGTGCTGCCCTGGCGGTGCGACCGCTGTGTCCGCTAGTGCCGGAAGCTCCCGGAGAGCAGCCTGTGCTCGTGCACCGCGGTCCGGCTCACACGCACCATCGCTCCCTCACACAACTCCGAGCCCCATACGCACTTGTTTGAAGAACAGATAAACAAAAGAGGTTTCCAAGTGGTTATGACTATGCCTGGAGTGATTCCCCAGCACACTGCCGCCCTCGGACCGTCGTCACCTGGAGCAGTGCTCATCAAAAACCGTTCTATAAGTAAGAAGCTGGAGAAATGCTTTCTTCTTATTCCTCATACTGAAAGAAAGAAAGAAAGAAAGGGAGAGGGGGGGAAGAAAAGAAAGAAGGAAGGAAGGAAGGAAAAAAAAATCCTAAAAACTTCTTGAAAAATGCCAAACAAAATAGAAGGTGACTATGGAGGGCTTGATAGGAAAGGCAACACATGGCCCAGCACCAAGAAATGGCTGTAGAGACGTGTGCGCCTGAAGCCAGGCTGAAGAGAGCCGATTTCCTTAGGACCATGTTGACTCAATCTTGCTCAGTTTACTAGAACCAATTCCCAGAGAGCCGATCCCACAGACTGACGTTTGGGCAAATGGCCTTGTTTTCCTATTTCTCCAAATGTGGCGCACGCATTACCGTGTGAGCGCCCCTGGAATGCGTATTAAAAGCACAGGCCATCCCAGATTTATGAGTGGGGGGCTCCAGGAATCTGAAATTTAAATACCCAGATGATTCTCATGCAGGTTAAGTCTGAGAGCAGCACTGTGGTTCTGGGGAGCAAACACCAATGATCGGCAAATACACTGAGCCAGCCTTTGTTTGTCTCTTGGCAAGCCCCAAGCAAGGACAAGAACCTGCCAAACACTGGAGTGAAAACCTCTCCCTGGGGACGCGAAGACATCCTGCTTCCTAAGATCTGTAGGAGCAGTTTGCTTTAGAAAAAGATCAAGTGGACACTGAGGAAGTTGGGAGAAGTTGTTCCTGCTGTGCAGTTGGGCCTTTCTTGCTTGTGGGAGCCCCTGGCCAGTGGGCTAGGTCCAGAGCAGACCTTGGAGATCAGGGCCTGTAGGCAACAGAGCCTTGCAAGGTTTTGGCATCCAGGTGTTAGGACAAGGCTTCAGCCACAGACCGCCTCATGAGCCCGAGTGGCAGAACACTTCCGCATGGACCACGAGGGTCAGGGGATAGACAGAGGTCGGGGGGATGGCTTTGCTTGGAACGGGACAGCAAATAGCACCCTGCAGTAAACCCCTGTCTCCCATATGTTTCCACCGCCGGTAATAACATTCACACACACAGTTGTCTCCGCGAGGCACTCATCAGCGGGGCTGGAAGAACTGTCCATCATGGCGGTGGCTACCGGAACAACAGTAACAGGTCGTCTTAATGGTGTGGCCACTCTGTGCCTGGAACACCTTCATGGACTGTAATGCATGTCCGTGAAGAGAAGCAGGTGGGATTATGAGCGCCACACAGAAAGGAAGAGAGTCTGAACGCTTTAGTCATTTGCCCAAGGTCACACCGCCAGAGGAGTGGGGCCGGGATCTGAACCCAGATCTGTGCATGTCCACCGGAACCAGGACAGGTGGTAAATGAAAGGTACGCAACATCACGGCTAACTCCCTTCCATCCTCACTCAAAGTCTCCGCAGGCTCCTGCGGTTCCAGCCTCCTCTCCTTCCTCCGCGCTAGACCTCTCAACCCTGAAGCTCTGCCGAGATCAAACCAGAACTCTACTGCCTTTTCTTTAACCCCAGCATTACTGAGATGTGACATATGACATTGAAGAAGTTTCAGGTGTACAGTGTGTGATGACTTGGTACCCGTCTATACTGTGAGATGATCGTCACCGTAGGGGAACTTCACACCCCCACCCCGTCCTGTAATATCTTTTCATGTGTGGGTGTTGAGAACAGCTAAGATCTACTCCCTCAGCAAATTTCAAGTATGTAACACAATACCAGTAACTGTAGTCATCGTGCTGTACATGGGATCCCCAGGTCTCATTCATGTTATTACTAGAAGTTTGTACCCTTTGACCAAAATAGTCCATTTCCTCCACCCACTGCCCCCACCAAAAAAAGCCCCTGGCCACCGCTATTCTGCTCTCTAGATAATGAGGGTCCCAGGCCTCTCAGACTATTTCTCCAGGACCCTATTTCCAATCTTCCCTTCACATGTCTGGCTTTTCCTTTCTTCTTCGCATGCAGCTGTACCTTTTCATCTTCTATACAGTCTTAGCCCATACCCCACAGGGAACATGAATCCTTGTAACCAAGACTTACATATATAGGTATCTGATTTTTCAACAAGCACCACGTGTGTCTTAAAATACAAGCAAATATTTTATGTGTTGGGCACTGCCGTGTACGAAGTACCATTCAGAGACGTCAGAGACAAACTCTGCCCTCGAAAAGCATACCATCAAATGGGCATGGACGTAAGCAGCCCAAATCAAATGGAAAGTAGAAAGAATCACAAAAAGTAGAGTATTTCCCTTAGTTCCATTGTCACACCTCTACTCGAAATGTACATCATCCTGAAAAAACCCAATTACATCTTGGCCCACCTCCTCAAGACAAACCTGCTTCTTACAAAATTCACAAAAACACCTCACCTGCCCTTGCAAACTTCGCCCTTCTCAAACACCTCCTCATCATCGCGTCAAGTCCCCTGCCCAAGGACCTCTGACTGACCACTGCTGTTACTTCACCTAGAGGACACTGGAGACCATCCTTGACTGACTGACGTCTCTTGCTAGTTTATGAGTGATTCTGGCGATGGAGCCTCATGAAAAGCAGAAAGAATATCGGTGACATCACGGCTCAGCACGGTGAGCTCGCTTACCCTTGCTTATGCAGTAGATGGTCTTTGCCAGTCAACAGATGTGAAATTCCTTCAGTAAGTTAGGGTTGGGTTCTCCTTTAAGCAAACTCAAGACACTAACTTAAACAGACCAGTGATTCACAATGGGCTATGGTGAATGCAGCTGGCATCGTTCTGCATCCTGGAGAGGCTGTGCGCCCACTGTGCTCCGTGCGTTGAATCTAGTTTTTCCGTCAGTTTACACTGTGCTTCCTGGAGCCATTTTTCTCTTATCTCTCTCATTGGCAGAGCTTCTGTGACTCTGGTCTCAGTCTTCTTTCACCCCAGAACCATGGTCGCTGCTCACCTAACCATCTGTGGATGCACCAAGACGAAGAGTGCACTGGAATCGTTGCAGTCAAGCTTGGACCAAGCGTGAGTCACTAACTATTGTGAATCACTGGTCTGTTTAAGGTAGTGTCTTGAGTTTGCTTAAAGGAGAACCCAACCCTAACTTACTGAAGGAATTTCACATCTGTTGACTGGCAAAGGGCAGAACCAGGCTGGTCTCTAGAGTAGCCAACAATTTAAGAAAAAAAAAATGGAGTTCCCACTTGGATCTTGTTTGAATAAACCAGCTCCTAAAGATATTTGGAAACCATTGGGAACTATGAATACAGACTAAGTATTTTCTGATATTGAAAAATTACTAGTAATTTTGTTAGACTAAAATAGCATTATAGGAGAATATGTTCCTTAAGATACATACTAAGTATTTAGGTATGAAATAAAATTGGGTCTATAATTCCCTTCAAATTCTTCAGCAGCAAACAAGAAAGTAAGATAAGAAGGTAAAAAGATAAGGTAAATATGGCTAAATTTTAACAGGTGTTAGATCTAGATGATAGATATATGGGTGTCAACTTCACTATCCTCTTTCTACTTTTTTGTAGATTCAAACATATATATAACAGAAGCTTTATATTGGTAAGAATATATATTATAACAGAAGCTTTTTATTGGTACCAAGGCAAGAAAAAATAATCTAATATTTATGTGCTAGGCCCTTTAGAAACACTTTCTCTTACTTTATCTTATCAAATATAATGATAACAAATGAAATACTAGCCCCATTTTACAACTGAGTAAAGATTGAGGCTTAATCAGACAACAAAGAGAAATAAAAGGTATCCAAATTGGCAATGAAGAAGTCAAACTCTCTCTCTTCGCAGGTGAAATGATAATTTGTATGGAAAACCCAGAAGACTCCACCCCCAAACTACTAGAACTCATACAGCAATTCAGTAATGTGGCACGATACAAAGTCAACATACAGAAATCCCATTGCTTTCTTATACACTAACAATGAAAATATAGAAGGGAAATTAGAGAATTGATTCCATTTACTATAGAACCATAAGATACCTGGGAATAAAGCTAACCAAAGAGGTAAAGGGATCTGTACTCGAGGAACTACAGAACACTCATGAAAGAAATCGAAGAAGACACAAAAAGATGGAAGACCATTCCATGCTCATGGATCGGAAGAATAAACATTGTTAAAATGTCTATACTGCCTAGAGAAATCTATACTTTTAATGACATTCCAATGAAAATTCCACCGGTATTTTTCAATTAGCAATAATCGCGCCTTGGATAAACCTCATTGGCTACGATACTGCTACTGCACAAAGCTGCCACCAGTATTTTTCAAAGAGCTAGAGCAAACAGTCCTAAAATTTGTATAAAAATTAATTAATTAACTAATTAATTAATTAATTAGTTTTTAAAAATTGTATGGAATCAGAAGAGACCCCGAATTGCTAAGGAAATGTTGAAAAAGAAAAACAAAACTGGTGGTATCACGTTGTCTAACTTCAAGCTTTACTACAAAGCTGTGATCACCAACACAGCATGGCGCTGGCACAAAAACAGATACATAGACCAGTGGAACAGAGTAGAGAGCCCAGATATGGACCCTCAACTCTATGGTCAAATAATCTTCGACAAAGCAGGAAAAAATATCCACTGGAAAAAAAGTCTTTTCAATAAATGGTGCTGGGAAAATTGGACAGCTATGTGTAGAAGAATGAAACTCAACCATTCTCTTACACCATACACAAAGACAAACTCTGGATAAAAGACCTCAACATAAGACAGGAATCCATCAAAATCCTAGAGGAGAACATAGGCAGTAACCTCTTCACATCGGCCACGGCAACTTCTTTCAAGAAATGTCTCCAAAGGCAAAGGAAACAAAAGCAAAAATGATCTATTGGGATTTAATCAAGATCAAAAGCTTCTGCACAGCAAAGGAAACAGTCAACAAAACAAAGAGGCAACCCATGGAATGGGAGAAGTTATTTGCAAACAACAGTATAGACAAAAGGTTGATATCCAGGATCTATAAAGAACTTCTCAAACTCAACACACACAAAACAGATAATCATGTCAAAAAATGGGCAGAAGATATGAACAGACACTTCTCCAATGAAGAAATACAAATGGCTATCAGACATATGAAAAAATGTACATCATTACTAGCCATCAGGGAGATTCAAATCAAAACCACATTGAGATATCACCTTACACCAGTTAGAATGGCCAAAATTAGCAAGACAGAAAACAACATGTATTGGAGGGGATGTGGAGAAAGGGGAACCCTCTTATACTGTTGGTGGGAATGTCAGTTGGTGCAGCCACTTTGGAGAACAGTGTGGAGATTCCTCAAGAAATTAAAAATAGAGCTTCCCTATGACCCTGCAATTGCACTACTAGGTATTTACCCCAAAGATACAGATGTAGTGAAAAGAAGGGCCATCTGTACCCCAATGTTTATAGCAGCAATGGCCACGGTCGCCAAACTGTGAAAAGAACCAAGATGCCCTTCAACGGACGAATGGATAAGGAAGATGTGGTCCATATATACAATGGAGTATTATGCCTCCATCAGAAAGGGTGAATACCCAACTTTTGTATCAACATGGACGGGACTGGAAGAGATTATGCTGAGTGAAATAAGTCAAGAAGAGACAGTCAAGTATCATATGGTTTCACTTATCTGTGGAGCATAACAAGTAACATGGAGGACATTGGGAGATAAAGAGGAGAAGGGAGTTGAGGGAAATTGGAAGGGGAGGTGAACCATGAGAGACTACGGACTCTGAAAAACAATCTGAGGGTTTTGAAGGGGTGGGGGTGGGAAGTTAGGTGAGCCTGGTGGTGGGTATTGCGGAGGGCACGTATTGCATGGAGCACTGGGAGTGGTGCATAAAGAATGAATTCTGATACACTGAAAAGAAATTTTAAAAATAGGGCGCCTGGGTGGCTCAGTGGGTTAAGCTGCTGCCTTCGGCTCAGGTCATGATCGCAGGGTCCTGGGATCGAGTCCCACATCGGGCTCTCTGCTCAGCAGGGAGCCTGCTTCTCTCTCTCTCTCTGCCTGCCTCTCTGCCTACTTGTGATCTCTGTCTGTCAAATAAATAAAATCTTTAAAAAAAAAAAAAAAGAAATTTTAAAAATAAAAAAAAAAAAATAATAAAAGTAGGTAAAAAAAAATTGCGGCTTAAAGAGATCCATTAGCTGTACATTCAAAAGCATTAAACACCTGTAATACACCAGACACAGTTCCTGCCCTCGGAAGACTTACTCACCATCCAGCAGAGGCAATCGGCTATGTAAGGTACAACAACAGCCTCTGCCACTTCCGTTCGTGGTCACCTAGCGTGATGGGCACTTCCAGTGCCTCAACACAATCTTTACAGCTACCTCCTGAGGTCAGCAGCATTAGCACTCCCATTTCGTAGATGGGAAGACTGAGGCCCAGAGAGGTTATGGACATTACCCGAGATGTGCCACAAAAAGTATGATAAAGAATCATGGGTGCCATGACAGATAAAAATGCAAGACCCAACAGGACACAAAGGAGGAAGTGATCATTCTCCCTGAAAGGAACGCCGTCAGGAAGGGCAACAGGCAGAGGCCACGTAATGTCCACTCTGCCTACCAGGGACATAACAGGAATCTGGGCCACGGTGCACCCAACTCAAGGTTTCTCAGCCTCAGCATTGCTGACACCTGGGACTGGATGACGATTTGTTGTGGGAGGCTGTCCTGTGCGTGGTAGGATGTTCAGCCGCCTCTCTAGCCACCACTCGCTGCCGGTAACCACCTCCTACTGTGGCAGACAGGAATGCTCCGGATATTGTCAAATCCCCCATGGGGGACAGAAGTCAGACCATAAACTACTCTTTCATCTTTAGCTAAGTGTAAATGGGAACCCCAAACAATATCTTATCTCAAGGTCCTCCAAAACCACCATGCGGCTGTCACTCTCTCTAGCACAAATAGTATTGATCTGTGGCTTTTCTAACATAAAAGATGGGTATTTAGCCTTTCATTAAACTAATCTCAATCTTGACTGTGAAGGCATCCCTAGAGCTAGAGAAGAAAATCATTTCTACACAGAACCTGCCCATTGCCAGACTCCACTTTCTGGAGCTAAGTTTAGTTTTAGTCACAGGAGAAGTTTCCAAAGGTATTGTACCTATTTTCCTTCCTGAATTGTTATGCTTCTGAATGTTCCCAGAATTTGAGAAGAGGATTCTAGTTGTTTTCTAACTACAGTGTTGAAGAGGTCTTTTGTATATATCCAAGAGCCCTGACAAATTCTTTTACGTAGATGGTGAAGGACTTTCCCATTGAATCAGACATCTTTTAGTAACTAGAAAGACAAGAGGCACAAAGAGATCAGGCCATCACCCCAGGCATTGAAATCATGAGCATCAAATATACTCAGGCTCCCTTCCGTTCTTCCCTTTACTCGCGTTAACTCACATGGACCTGCTCTTCAGGTGAGTGAGTGACCTTGCAAACATCCTGTACATGGGAATTTGCAGACTACATGATTGGTAATGACAGTTCTGCAGGCAAGAAACCAACATGAAATACAACTTCCCAACCCCATTCCACTCACCAACCAACTCAAACACTGGTCCGTCCCAATAGCACCAAAGTTCATGAGATGTTAGAATAGTTCTTCTGAAATATGGCAGGCAGAGAAACATCTAGAAAAACTGAAAATCAGAGCCAGCCCAAGCTGACTCACATCAAGGATTCTATCATGATTACTGGCAACAGAGCTAAGTGGAAATAAGGCTACAGAATATTTCTTGCAAGACAGCTGTCTCAGGACGTGGACTTTATTTCTAATTAAGCCTGTCTTTCCATTAGAGTTCTCATCAGGCCTGACACAATGAAAAGGCGAGTGAGTGAGTGTTTGGATGGAGTGATACCCACGTGCTAAAAGAAGAACTTTGAAAAATACTTTTTTTCATCCCCTGACTGATCCCTGAAAATTTTTTAAAGCATAATTCCTTTGGTTTAAGGCTTTGGGTCTCTGACAAAATGAAACATAGAGAAAACTCTTGGAAGTGGTTATCAGACATTTACACTATAGTGTGAATAAATTTCAGATACTAAAAAGAGGTTTGAGAGAGACTATAGCATTAAGATAGATAGATAGATAGACAGACAGACAGACAGACACATGTATTTCCCAAACTATTTAGGAAGGAAATACCGGTAAACCTGGCTTAGAGCATTTGCAATCCCATTTTCTCCACCTCAGAAATAAGAACAATCATAAAACAAAATAAGAAGAATTTTCCCGATAATCTGAAAAAGAAGAAAAGACACCTTACTGATAACTTGACTGTGATGGATAGGGAGAGAAAAGAAGAGGGAAAGCAGGAAAGACAACTAAGCGTGCGTCCATTTAACAGGTTCTCCTAGAGACTACTCTAGATATCGCAGTATGTTTCAAAGACATTCCTGCACCAAGAATAAACATCTTACTGTGTTTAATAAGATAAGAGCCTGAGGCTCATGCTGTCACCCAAAGATACACAGTATGAATAGTACACATTTTTTAAATTTATTTTCAGTGTACCAGAATTCATTATTTTTGCACCACACCCAGTGTTCCATGCAATCCATGCCCTCCTTAATACCCACCACCAGGCTCACCCAACCTACCACCCCCCACCCCTTCAAAACCTTTGGCTTGTTTCTCAGAGTCCACAGTCTCTCATGGTTCGTCTCCCCCTCCAATTTCCCCCAACTCCCTTCACCTCTCCATCTCCCCATGTCTTCCGTGTTATTCCTTATGCTCCACAAACAAGTGAAACCATATGATAATTGACTCTTTCTGCTTGACTTATTTCACTCAGCATAATCTCCTCCAGTCCCGTCCATGTTGTTACAAAAGTTGGGTATTCGTCCTTCCTGATGGAGGCATCATACTCCATAGTGTATATGGACCACATCTTCCTTATCCATTCGTCCGTTGAAGGGCATCTTGGTTCTTTCCACAGTTTGGCGACTGTGGTCATTGCTGCTATGAACATTGGGTGGTACACATTTTTTAAATCTTTTTTCCCCACCAGCCCAGTTGTGCAATAAGTGTAATTTTATGATGTTGAACTTGTTATTAGGCTGAAAAACTGGGTACCTCTCCAAATTCATTTGTTGAAGTCTAATCCTAATAACTCAGAATGTTACTCTATTCAGGGATAGGGTGATTAATGTTAAAGGATGTCATTAGAATGGGTCCTAATGACTGGCGTCCTTGTAAAAAGAGTAAATTAGGACAACACACAGAAAGACCATGTGAAGACACAGAGAAAAAACGGCCAAGGAGAGAGGCTCTCAGAAGAAACCCACCCTGCTGACACGCCAACAAACATCTATTATTTGAGCCCTCCATCTCGGTACAGCCCTACGAAACCTATAAAAATTCCAAAAGGCTTCTCCCCTTGAACTGACTTATTATTAACTAAGAACGCTGGCATGAACTTTATACAGGGCACAGGGTCCTGCTCCATGGGATTATGGTCCAAAAAGTTCTGTGGCATCCATCACTAGAACTCCTCAGAAGTTAACCAAATGGAACGCAGGGAAGCCAAACAGGCTTACAACGTCAAGAGGAACTGTCGCAGCCATGAGAGCATCGCCAGTTGGTCACAGCAGGAGACAGCTGACACTGGATATACTACACTGGCCTGAGGTCAGTGGTAAAATAGAGTAAAAAATTAAGGTATTTCCTACAAAATGCATACCAAAAGCTCCTGACATACTGTGTCATAGATGAATGGCTGATTGCTAAACTCCCCAGCCTTCCTCCTCCTGGCCTTGAGCACGAAGGCGCAGAAACATAGTAACACGGCCTTGAGAGGACAGTCCGCCTTACGTCCCATGTTCCAAGAAGGATACACATGAACTCCTGCACTTCATTTTCAAAATAACATTGCCAGAGAGGAATTATATATCCATTTTTAAATTAGTAAAGGGAAGCCAGAGAGTAATTTGTTCAAGTCCCCATAACCACAAGCAGCACAGTAGGATTCGAGCCCACCCTCTGTCCACTCTGTCACACTGTCTTCCCCAGTGCCAGCCACGAAATCACAGCTTCTTTCACCAACTCAACCACCATCCACCACATATTGGCTGAGCAGGTGTGTTGGGAATGGTGAAAGGTACTGGGGGATCCCAGATAAGGCACAGATGGACCGCAACTTCCAAAAATTCACAGTCTAGTGCTCGAGAAGCAGGCATGTACATAAATTATTACAATGCAAGAATCCAAGATTTGAAAAAATGCAACACTTGAAGTAGGAAAAAAAAAAAGAAACATTTAGTAAAATTTGAGGACATATGATTTCCAGCCCACTGTTTCCTACAAACACATGTGTCATTTTAAAATGCATAACAGAGAGAGAGGCAAGATGGCGGAGGGCTAGCAGACTGAGAGGACATCAGGTCCCTGGAGTTCAGCCCAATAGTTATCAAACCATTCTGAACACCTACAAAACCCAACAGGAGATCAAAGAGAAGAACAGCAGCAATTCTAGAAAAAGAAAATCGACCACTTTCTGGAAGGTAGGACTGCGAAGAAGTGAATACAAAACCACGGGAAGATAGACCGCGAAGGGAGGGGCCAACTCCCAGCAAGTGGTGGAGCAACGGAGCACAAAATCTGAACATTTACAAGTCTGCTCCACTGAGGGATGTGGCTCCAGAGGCTAAGCAGGGGTGGAGCTCTCTCAGGGGCAGTGTGGTCTCAGGTCCCACGGGGTCACAGAAGGATCAGGGGTGTATGAGGGCAGCAGAGCCCAGGAGGAAAAGAGAAATCATAAAGATCACAGCAGAAATCAATGAAAGAGAAACCAAAAGAACAGTAGAATAAATAAAATCATGAATGACAGAGGAGAGATCACAACCAACACAAAAGAAATGCAAATAATTATAAGAACACATTATGAGCAAATATATGCCAGCAAATTTGACAATCTGGAAGAAGTGGATGCATTCCGAGAGACCAATAAACTACCAAAACTGAACCAGGAAGATAAAGAAAACCTGAACAGACCCATAACCAGTAAGGAGATTGAAGCGGCCATCAAAAATCTCCCAACAAACAAGAGCCCAGAGCCAGACGGCTTCCCAGGGGAATTCTATCAAACATTTAAAGAAGAATTAATACCTATTCTCCTGAAACTGTCCCAAAAAATACAAATGGAAGAAAAACTTACAAACTCATTTTATAATGAGGCCAGCATTACCTTGATCCCAAAACCAGACAAAGACCCCATCAAAAGATAATTACAGACCAATATCCTTGATGAACACAGATGCGAAAATTCTCACCAAAATACAGCCAATCGGATCCAACAGTACACTGAAAGGATTATTCACCACGACAAAGTGGGATTTATTCCTGGGCTGCAAGGTTGGTTCAACATCTGCAAATCAATCAGTGTGATATAGTACATTAATAACAGAAAGAACAAGAACCATATGATACTCTCAGTAGATGCTGAAAAAACATTTGAAAAAGTACAGCATCCCTTCCTGATCAAAACTCTTCAAAGTGTAGGGATAGAGAACACATACCTCAATATGATCAAAGCTATCTATGAAAAAACCCACAGTGAATATCATTCTCAATGAAGAAAAACTGAAAGCTTTTCTGCTAAGGTCAGGAACACGGCAGGGATGTCCATTATCACCACTGCTATTCAGCATAGTACTAGAAGTCCTAGCCTCAGCAATCAGACAACAAAAAGAAATGAAAGGCATCCAAATCAGCAAGGATGAAGTCAAACTCACTCTCTGCAGATGATAGGATACTTTATGTGGAAAACCCAAAAGACCACTCCAAATCTGCTAGAACTTGTACAGGAATTCAGTACAGTGTCAGGATATAAAATCAATGCACAGAAATCAGCTGCATTTCTATACACCAACAAGAAAGAAGAAAGAGAAATTAAGGAGTCAATCCCATCTACAATTGCATCCAAAACTATAAGATACCTAGAAATAAACCTAACCAAAGAGGCAAAGAATCTGTACTCAGAAAACTATAAAGTACTCATGAAAGAAATTGAGGAAGACACAAAGAAATGGAAAAACATTCCATGCTCATGGATTGGAAGAATAAATACTGTGAAAGTGTCTATGTTACCTAAAGCAATCTATACATTTAATGGAATCCCTATCAAAATACCATCAATTTTTTTCAAAGAAATGGAACAAATAATTCTAAAATTTATATGGAACCAGAAAAGACCTAGAATAGCCAGAGGAATGTCGAAAAAGAAAGCCAAAGGTGGTGGCATCACAATAACAGACTTCAGGGGCACCTGGGTGGCTCAGTGGGTTAAGCCTCCGCCTTTGGCTCAGGTCATGGTCTCAGGTCCTGGGATCGAGCCCCACATCGGGCTCTCTGGTCAGCAGGGAGCCTGCTTTCCCCCCCCCCACCTCCTTGTGATCTCTCTCTCTGTGTGTCAAAAAATAAATAAATAAAATATTTTTAATAACAGACTTCAAGCTCTATTACAGAGCTGTCATCATCAAGACAGTATGTTACTGGCACAAAAACCTACACACAGATCAGTGAAACAGAACAGAGAGCCCAGAAATAAACCCTCAACCCTATGGTCAACTAATCTTCAACAAAGCAGGAAAGAACGTCCAGTGGAAAAAAAGACAGTCTCTTCAACAAATGGTGCTGGGAAAACTGGACAGCCACATGCAGAAGAATGAAACTGGACCATTTCCTTACACCACACGCTAAAAAAGGCTCAAAATGGATGAACAACCTCAATGTGAGATAGGAATCCATCAAAATCCTTGAGGAGAACACAGGCAGCAACCTCAGCCACAGCAACTTCTTCCTAGAAACATCACCAAAGGCAAGGGAAGCCAGGGCAAAAATGAACTATTGGGACTTCATCAAGATCAAAAGCTTTTGCACACCGAAGGCAAGTCAACAAAACCAAAAGACAACTGTCAGAATGGGAGAAAATATTTGCAAAAGATGTATCAGATAAAGGGCTAGTATCCAAAATATATAAGGAACTTATCAAACTCAACTGTTTGTCCCAAAGGACAAATAATCCAGTCAAGAAATGGTCAGAGGACATGAACAGACATTTCTGTAAAGAAGACATCCAGATGGCCAACAGATACAAGAAAAAGTGCTCAACATCACTTGGCATCAGGGAAATACAAATCAAAACCACAATGAAGATACCACCTCACGCCAGTCAGAATGGCTAAAATTAACCAGTCAGGAAACAACAGGTGTTGGCGAGGATGCAGAAAAAGGGGAACCTTCTTACACTGTTGGTGGGAATGCAAGCTGGTGCAGCCACTCTGGAAAACTGCATGGAGGTTCCTCAAAACATTGAAAATAGAGCTACCCTACAACCCAGCAATTGCACTACTGGGTATTTACCCTAAGATATAGTGATATAGTGATCCAAAAGGGCACGTGCACCCGAATGTGGCAGCAATGGCCACAATTGCCAAACTACAGAAAGAACCTAGATGTCCATCCACAGATGAATGGATAAAGAAGGTGTGGTGTATACACACAATGGAATACTATGCAGCCTCCAAAAGAAATGAAATCTTGCCATTTGCAGCAACCTGTATGGAACTACAGGGTATTATGCTGAGAAAATAAGTCAACCAGAGAAAGACAATTATCATATGATCTCCCTGATATAAGGAATTTGAGAGGCAGAGTAGGGGGTTTGGGGAGTAGGGAAGGAATAAATGAAACAAGATGGGATTGGGAGAGAGACGAACCATAAGAGACTCTTAATCTCACAATACAAGCTGAGGGTTGCTGCAGGAGGGGGGTTAGGGAGAGGGTGGCGGGGTTATGGACATTGGGGAGGGTATGTGCTATGGTGAGTGCTGTGAAGTGTGGAAACCTCACGATTCACAGACCTGGACCCCTGGGGCTAATAATAATGTTAATAAAAATAATTAAGAAATAAAAAAATTAAAAAAATAAAATACATAACATTATAAAATAGCAATCCTTTGAAGAAAACTGGAGATTATGTTGCCTGGTCTCTCATTCTGCAACTCAGGAAATTCAGCCTAAAGAAGGAAAGGAACTGGCTGAGGTAGGCAGGGTTCTGACTCAGAGTCCAGTGGTCTGTCCAGTACACTGAATGCCATCTGAGGTCATCACTGACGCAGACAGTGATGACTGACTTCTACCTCAGACAGGTAGAAGCCCATATTTCTCATCCACTCTTCTTCCATCTCACCCTCTCTTCAAGGGAAAAATGTATAAGCTAGCTTTTGGGAGCAATATGAAAAATTATAACCTTTGAGTGAAAATAAAATATATGGAAGTTCTGGTTAGTATCTTAGGAGGTGAGCGGAGAGAACAAACGGAGGAAAATATGGATCATGACGGTGCTAAGGGTACTGCTCTCGGTCAACACAAAAGCTTCAACTACCTTGCCTGAAACCCTGTTTTCTTTTGCTATTTTTGCCTTCTTCCTTTGAGGTCTACAGGCTTTGACAATTTTACTCTGCATGAATTTGGTTTTTGTTAAACTCCCAGTCAGCACCTGCTGGGATAAACATTCACACCTGTCCGTGGTCTAGTAAGATCCTTACAGGTTATGTGGCAGCCATGAGCGTGGACCTTGCAAACCTCCAGCTACACAGAGCACAGCTGAGAAAGGCCGTGGCTCCTGAACTTTGGAACCCACGGCACGCATTCATCACTCCCGGCTATGACTGAGTCGGCAGGGATACTAAAGCAGACCCACTCCTGAGAGACCTAGGACTCCTCAGGAGGCTGGCTTTGCCTTGAGGTCTCAAGAAGCCTTCTGGAACATTCCTTGGACTCACGGCAGTGTAAGCAGTTTCCTCCAAGCTTTTCTCCCCTTCTCCCTCACTTGGGGTCTGACTGGCATTTTGATTTGACAGATCTCTCAGACTTTCTGACTTCCTTCTCCTTGTTCCTCACAGGCATGTCCTCTAAAAAAAAAGTCCTGGCACATTTTATCCTGCCTTGGCATCTGCTTCTTGGAGATGCCAGACCAACACAAGTTACCAGAGGGCATCCCCTGGACAAGCCGGGACAGGACCAGCCCACCATCAATCCCACCAACACTGCACCTTAGATTTCAGTCCCTGTTACCAGCTGAGTAGAGTCTTTCCAAAAATTTCTACGTTGTAGTTCTACCGTGCAGTGCTTCAGAATGTGGCTGTGTTTGGTGACAGCATCTTTCATTAGGTAATTAGGTTAAAATGAAATTGTTAGAGGGGCCCTAATGGAATATAACCTGTGTCCCTACGAGGAGAGATTAGGACATTAGGAGATTAGAGGGAGGGCCATGTGAGGACACTTGGTCATATGCAAGCCAATGAGAGAGGCCTCAGAAGAAATCGACTCTACTGATACTTGGTCTCAGACTCATGGCCTCCAGAACTATGAGAAAACAAGTTTCCATTGTTCAAGTCACCCAGGCTGTGGTACTTTGTTATGGCAGTCATAGCAAAGGAATATAGCCTCCTTGTATTTTATGGCCTAAATTGGGAGATGCCTTCCATTTTCTTTGAAGCAGCCTGTCTCTCCAGTCCAGTCCTGTGTGGGACCCTTCATCAACCTAACAGGGAGCCCCTTCAATTTTTTGCACACAGAGGACATAAACAACACACCCACCACCCTGATAATAGGACTTCACATTAAAGGGTCTTGATGATTTGTCTCCTATTAAGGATAAGAAAATGAAAAACACATTGTTTGCTGTTCCTGGCACTGAGGAGTCTACAACAGAGTTAAGAATGAAATTCAGGGGCACCTGGGTGGCTCGGTGGGTGAGGCCTCTGGCTTCAGCTCAGGTCATGGTCTCAGGGTCCTGAGATCAAGTCCTGCATCAGGCTCTCTGCTCAGCAGGGTGCCTGCTTGCGCCTCTCTCTCTCTGCCTGCCTCTCTGCCTACTTGTGATCTCTCTGTGAAATAAATAAAGTATTTTTTTAAAAAAAGAATAAAATTCAACACCATGCTGGCTTTACAATTAAAAAAATCAATAGAGCCATAGAAGAAGACTGGGGGAAAGTTGGCAATGGATAAGCAGAAGCTGAAGCAATATTCTGTCCTCTGAAGAGCCCCGGCTGAAGAGCCAGAGGGAATCCACCTGACTTCCGAGGACTCCGGGATTTCTGGGGAGAGCCACAGAGCGCACTTCTGAAGAGAAGGAAGTGCTCATCCACTCAAGGATCGATCCTGTCTGGGGACTTTATCACTTTCTAAAATGAATTCCACAACCAACCCACATCCACAGTGGCGAGTATGACTGTGTTTCGAAATTTGAGGAAGTCTTTTGGAATAAGGTTTTCCTGAAGAGTTTTAATTTCACTAAGGATTCTCTCAGAGTGGATGAATAAAAATGTATTTCTTGTTGGTAAAGTAGGGTTTTTTTGGAGGGGGGTGGAATCTCTTTTCCTTTTATGCTACTACTTAATGCCATCCTACCAAGGTTCCCAATGGCTATCAGCCTGTGTGTACAAGAGGCAAATTAGGTTTCTTCATGTGGCCGACATCTCAGCCTTTCCCATTCTGAGAACACTGGCTTCTAGCTACACTCTCACCCTCTATGACCCTTCAGAAGCGAACGACCATCTCATGCAGGAGAATGGCCTGCAGAACCACTTGTCACAGGTCTTCTGTGAAAATCATCAACCTGTCACCTTCAGATTCTGGCTAGGAGAGATCAAAGGAGATGTTCCCTGACTCTGCAACTCATATCTGGGCTCAATAAAGGCATTTATGGATTCTTAAAAGTGTGCATATAGATAAAGACTAGAAAGAAAAAAATTTAAATGCAAATAACTCTGTGAAGGTAATGAGATTAAAGATGTGTATGGTTTTAAAATTTTCTTTAATGTATAAATGACTATAAGATCAAAAATGGATAAATTAGTGTAAAATAAAAATTCATCATTGCTGACTTGTTTCTTCTGAGCCAAGATCAGGTCTAGAATTTTAGTGGGACTAAAACTCTGGCTCTAGACTTCTTCTCCAAGGTCCGGTTTCCTCTTCTTTGCCGCTCCTTTTCTCTCCAGTCCTTTTCTCCCCGTATTTGAGGTCATCCCTGGGGAATTCAAGAGTGCTGAGATAGGATAATAGCAGTAGTCCTGCTATTCACCTTTCCTGGAATGAAAAGTATCCTTCTTCCACCATCTTTTTTTTTTTTTTTAAAGATTTTATTTATTTATCTGACAGACAGAGATCACAAGTAGGCAGAGAGGCAGGCAGAGAGAGAGGGGGAAGCAGGCTCCCTGCCCAGCAGAGAGCCCGATGCGGGACTCGACCCCAGGACCCTGAGATCATGACCCGAGCCGAAGGCAGCGGCTTAACCCACTGAGCCACCCAGGTGCCTGAGGTCTTCTCAAATGTCAACTTCTCAGTAAGGTCTTCACTGATCACCCTATTAAAATTTATAAATCATTACCCAAACCACAGCACTTCATATCCCCTTCTCTGCTTTTTTTTTCTTAGCTCTAAATGTATTAAGAACCAAGGTTTTTCTGTTTTGTCTACTGCTCTTTTCCCAACATCTAAAACAGTTCTCAGAATGTTCTTAGAGACTCAGTAATTATTTGTTGAATGAATGACAATATAGTCTCTTAGTGTGGGAAATCTGGTTGGGGCTTGTTGTCTCTTTAAAAACTCAGACCACTTTATAGCTACTTGCTGCCAGAATCCCATCACCCAGCAAGGGACTCTTTTGGGTAAAATACTGGCAATCTCTCTCAAGGCTAGCCAGCTTCCATGATACGTGAATGGATCTGTAGAAAATATATGCATCGGTAACAAAGACACATCTTCTTTCTTAATAATAGAAATTGCAAGTTTATCTGGCTAAGAGAGAGAAAGATTATACTTACTAGCCTCTCTTACAGTTAAGAAAGGCCATATAACTAAGTTCTGGCCAATGAGATATACGCAGAAGTATTGTATGAAAATCCCAGGAAATATTCTCAGATAAGAGGAGTACACTATGCTTTATTTCTCTCTCCTTTTTGATGGCCAGAATAAGAATGTGAGAGCTAAAGTTTGAATAGCCATGCTAGACCATGAAGTAGAAACCTAATACCAAACATTTAATAGTGGTATGATAGAAGGAGCCTAAGTCCTTGATGATTGTGGGCCATCTGTACTACTACCTATATATTTTTCTAGACATGTATCTATTTCATCTAAATGGTAAAATCTGTTTGCATAATTGTTAATTATATTCTTATTGTCTTTAGAATATCTGAAGGATCTGTAGTGATGTCTTCTTTTTTATTCTTGATAGTGATTGTGTCCTCTTTCTCTCTTTTCTTGATCAGTCTTGCCAAATATATATCAATTTTATTAGTCTTCAAAGATTTGACTTTTAGATTTGTTGATGATCCTTTCTATTGATATCTTTCCTATTACCCCTATAATTGATTTCTTGCTATTGAGGGAGTGTTATTTAGCTATTTTTTTTACATTTTTGAATGTGGGAATATAAGTCTTTCTTTAGATATCACTTTAGCCACATCTTGCAAATAATCATATGTCATATTTTCATTATCATTCATTCTATTTTCTAAATTGCAGTTCTTGTTTTTCTCATGGGTAATTCGGAAGTGTATTTTTTAGTTTACAAAAATATGTGGATATTCTAATTATCCTTCTTGTATTTATTTGTAGGGAAATTGCATCGTGGTCAGATTTTATTCAAATACAATACCTTTCCACCCATTACAGAATATATTTTTAGAAATATCTTGTGTGTGTCTGAAAATAACTCTATTCTGCTTTTCTAAGAAATTGTGCTATAAATGACCATTAAATCAGGTTTGTTCAATGTATTATTCCACTTTTTTAAATTAATGATTTTTTTCTAATTATTCTATCAATTACTCATGGATGTGTAACAAAATTATCCACTATGATTGTGAATTTGTCTACGTATCCCTAAATTTTTGGTAATTTTTGTTTTATATATATTGAGATTGCTATTTGCAGTAAGTAAATTTAGAAATGTTTTATAAACCTGTTGAATTGTCTGTTTGTCAATATCTAGAGATATATTTATTTTATTTTATTTTATTTATTTATTTGAGAGAGAATAAGTGAGAGAGAGCATGAGAGAGGAGAAGGTCAGAGGGAGAAGCAGACTCCCCAAAGAGCTGGGAGCCCGATGTGGTACTAGATCCTGGAAGTCCGGGATCATGACCTGAGCCGAAGGCAGTCGCTCAACCAACTGAACCACCCAGGTGCCCTCTAGAGATATATTTATTTCTAATAATTTTTTTAAGTCTATTTTATCTGATGTTAATATAGCTATTTTGGCTTTTGGTTTTAGTTTTAATTTGTAGAATATATCTTTTTCTATGCTATTAGTCTTTCTGAATGTATTTTACCTGTGTCTCTTGTAAAGAGTATATAGTTTCCTTTTTTAAAAAACTGCTAATTTTAATTAGCATATTTGCTCCATTTATACTTAACATAATTACTGATTCACGAGCACTTATCTGTCATTAAATGTTCCCTATTTGTTCTGCCTATTCTACATTTTTCCTATTTCCTACTGTATTTGAATCGATTATATTTTAATCATTCTGTTTTCTCCCATCCAGTGGTTTGTAAGCTATATACTGTTTTTGAATTCTTTCAGTGTTGCCCTTGAAATTATTGGATGCATGTAGGCTTATCAAAGTTTAACTAATTGATGTTAAATTAATACTCTTACCAACATCTTGACAATGCCAAGACCTTAAACTTTTTTAACTGCATTCTCTAACCTTTATCTAATACCCATTTGCATGCTCTTGCTGTCCTGCATTTAATTTCATATGTATTTTTAAATTCCAAAAGGCACGATGATGACTGGTTTATGCAATATTCATGTATAGCAGTATTCACCTCCATTTACCCACATTTAACATTTTTATTTACCTTGAATTCTTCCTGCATTTCCAGCCTTTCATCCGGCATCGTCTTCCTTTTTGCCTCAAGTTCACCCTTTAGTGTTCCTTCGACTGCCGATGTGCTGGTGACGAATTCTCTGTTTCATTTTGTCTGGAAATGTCTTTATTCTCCTTGGATATGTTCGTACTTTTCCTCTCTCAACATTTTGGACACATCAGTCCTCTGTATTTGGGCCCTCACTGTTGCAGTTGAAAAGCAGCTGTTGGCCTGTTATTTTTTTCAAGGTAATGCAAGATATGTCCTTGGTCTTTCTTGCTATAATATGGATCCACGCATGGATTTCTTTTTATATATATTCTGTTCAGAATATACTGGGTTTCTTAAAATGATGGATTAGTGTGTTTCATCAGTTTTGAAAAAATGCTCAGCCATTATCTCTTCAATTATCAATCCTGTTCCATTAGAAAAACTGACAAATGCAATATTTCCCTCCCCTTTCCAAGATTCAAATTAAATGATTGTCCTACATTCTCATTATATTCTGCATGGTTATGGAAGTTACTCATATATTGTTTTTAGTGTCTTCTTACAATAAGGACTGTCATTATTAAAGTTAGCCATCTGCATTTTTTAATTTGCACTTTTTCATTTTAATGTTTACTCCCAGACCACAACGAAGTAATTGCTTTAGCTGCTTTGAAATTACTATGCTTTTCAAATATTTATTCTTTTCATACAATGAACTCCTCCTCTCTCTAATGCTAGCAACACTGGTCTTACCTGACCTTACCCAGATCCCTAAAGCCTTGCCATGTCCATGACCTCATTCTCCCTCCCAGAGTCTCTTAATCTTTAGCAAAAGGGCAAATGAAAAGAAACCCTAACATGTCTGGCTTAGGGAAAGGGAAAAAGGGGATACAAAAGGAAGGCTCCAATTTGCTCCTGTAAATTAAGACAAATGGTGGTGTTGTGTGTGTTTTTTTTTGGGGGGGGGGTTGCTATTTTTGTTTTGTTTTAAATTTTTGTTCAAATAACAAGTGGCCCCCATCTGAAGAGTGATCCATTCATGTGTTAACTCACAAGGGTGTGCTACTTTCTCAAATTCAGGATAGTGATCTCCTGAGGAGTGCGGAGCAGCAAGGAAAATGAGAGAAGTCGGGGGCCAAGTCAGTAGGTGTTGGGTGTCTGCAGACTGGAGAAGGAGTCAGAGAGAGAGACCAGAGGGGAAACGGCAGGAAAAGCTACGGCTGGGGATGATAAGGCAAAATGCCACACTCACCTCACCTACCCCCACCCTCCATCTCTGTGTCCGCAGCGCCCACACCTTTAGCACCCCTGAGGGCTCCTGGCCAGCCAACCTGCTTATCCACTCTCAGGAGGACCCTGTCTCTTCAATGACAATGAAACCCCTTCGTCTACGACGGCACCTCTCTCCTTCCCTTCCCTGCCTGAGTTCCTTGAGCCCCAGGTCCCCTCCTCTCCTCCTAGCTACTCCCTTCTGGGCTTCAGTGTCCACTCACACTGGAGGGAGTCTTCCCTGAGTTCCATACTCAATGCCCACTCACTTGTCATCTCCATTTGTATTTCTCAAAGGCACTTAACATCTTCCCCATTCTCTAAACCTGGGTCTCCTGTTATGTACTCTCCTTTTCAGTAAAGAGTCCCCAAAGGTCTCCAGTCCTATAAAGCAGAAACTGAGGTTCTTTCTTCATATCTACCATTCCTCTAGACCATATCTGGTTCATCTTCTTAGGCTGACCCCCAAACTCCAAAACTTTTCTCAAATCTGTCTCTGTTTATCATCTTAGCCACCACCCAGTATCTGCTGACCCATCTGCCTGTAGGACTTTGCTGAGCCCTCCATTTCTACAGCAGCAACCAGGACCTCTATGAAAATGCAAATCTGACTCTATCACTCCTTTGCTAAAAATGCATCAGTGATTCCTTAATGATCTTAGGAAAGAGAACCCAAAATCCTTAAAATAGTGTAGTAACAGGAGTCCTATTTTGAAACATACACCCCCACACACACACTTTTATCCTTTACCTTCCCAAAGAAGTCCAAGTATCCCTAGATGGCGAAGTATCTTTCTATGGGTAGAGATTAAGACCAAAAAGGAAGAATGCCAAGAGAGGGGAGAGAGCAGATATCCACATTTTTAGTTTCAAAATGAAGTTTTGCAGCAAACCAATAGCCATGCAAGGGAGAATTTTCTGAATTCCTTTATCCTCTCTGTTGTCTTAATTCAGAATCAAGACTGGCTGTCCACATCACAGGGTTCTCCACAGCACAGGGAGAGTTCCCCTTGCAAAGGCCATTTGGGGGAACAAACCAGAAACACACAAGAGCTGGAGTCGGACTGAATTATCCAGGGGACAATTTCGGGCTGTAAACAACTTCAGGGAGGGAAGGAGAGAAAGGAAGGGGAGCAACTGTGTGAGAGAGGAGGGGGGGATGGGGGGGATGGAGAGGGCCCCAGCGACACGGTGCATGGGCAGCCAACACAGCCACCAACACCAGCAGAGCATACTGTGGCCAGGGAGACATGGGCACTGCTGCAGAGACCAAAAGAAAAAGAGGACAGTGCAGATTGCTTTAGGACCCCAAGGTCCCTTTTGTCACTTCTTCTACAAGTACCAAGTAAGCCAAAGCCCACCCCAGTACCCCTGGGAGCCACCCGGAAAAGCTGCAAGGAAGGGTAGCCAAGTCTAAGCCTGTTTACTCAAAAAAAAAAAAAAAAAAAAAAAAAGACTATATTTTTATTTCACACTAAGTTTTGAAACTGAAATTCTTGCTCCTCAGCAGATGGGAGTCCCTGAGACCAAATTAGGTAACACCCCCCCCCCCCCCCACACACACACACACACACGCAGAAGCCAGAAGGGGAGCGGGAGGGAGGGACCGGCCTGGCTCCGCACCTGAGCTGCAAGTTCCCAGGAACCCCGCTCCACCTGCCCTCACCCCTACCAGCCGCTTCTCACACCCCGGCTCCCTCACTCGTTCTCAAGACCCACTGGCCGCCCCCTGTCCTCACACCAGCCGGGGACCCTCCCACCGCCAGCTGCGTCCCCACACCGCTGCCTCCTGCCGGCGAGCAGGACTCTTCGCCCCGGCCTCACTCTCTCGAGGCAGCCATCCCAGAAACCCCACTTCCTGGCCCGCACCCCCAACTGCCCCAGCCGATGGCCCCAGAGCTCCCTGGACTTCTGCCCCTCGCCGTCTTCCCTGTTGGCAATCGCGGAGCTGTTGGCTTGTACCATTCACCCTGCCAACCCGGAGCCCGCACGCCCCGCGCCGGGAGGACTGCTTTGCTCACCACCGCGTCTCCAGGGTCGAACAGACGACGGGCATCCAGTCGATCTTTACTGAGTAGAAGAACCGCTCAGTCAATGAAGAAAGAAGTGAACAACACAACCCACTCAAAAACGTACTGGGCTGCCTTGGGGGGAAGCGGCCTCCCTGCCTGAACACTGCCTGGTGGGGGACGGCCATGGGGGACGGTCCAGCAGCACAGCCTGTACCGGGCGGATGGCCGAGGGCACACCCCTCGGGTCTCACCATCTCCAAAGCCTCATACTTCACGGGATCCACGCATTTCCAGAGCCCAGCGATTTCCTCAGGCCGTGAGCGGGTCCCAGGCAGAAGGGGCCCAACGTGTGCAGAAACCAGAGCACAGCTTCCTTCAATGCGGGATGCGGAGAATGACCGTCTGCCTCTGCCCCTGGTGGCTCTGCAGGCGGGTCACCTCAAGGTGGTGTGATGGTGTGGGGACAGGGAGCACCGAGGAGAAAGATCTCATGGACCTGAGCCAACGGCTTTAGTTAAAAAGCCACAGCGAGTAAAGGAACCCGGAAGGTAAACTGGAAGTGTCTACTTGACTTCATTCCCTTCCGACTGTCCGCGACTCCAGGAGAAAGCGCACACCCCAATCCCACTGGCCACGACCACGTTCTGCACACGGCGGCCGCTGGACGTGCACCCGGGAAGTGAATGTGCGCAGACGACCTTCATCGGGGGATCTGTTACCGCCTCCCTTCGGCTGCTGCTTGCGGTGGTGTGTGTGCGTTTGTGTCCATGGGCACCAAGTGTACATGCATGCAAGGGGGGGGGGGTACAGAACGAGGCACCAGCTTGCATCCAACATGAAAACGTGTCAGGTCAGCACCAGCAGCACCAGCGGCGATACGACCCTCTTACAGACTCAGCCCATGGCCTAATCCCCACTACATCCCACAGGCTCATGATGTTTTTCCCTGAGTCTTAAACTGTTGTGCTTCTAACCATAGGAGACTCTTAATCTCAGGAAACAAACCGAGGGTTGCTGGGGGGTGGGGTGGGGGGTAGGGATGGGCCGTGGGGTGATGGACCCTGTGCTATGGTGAGTGCTGTGAAGTGTGTGAGCCTGACCATTCACAGACCTGTGCCCCTGGGCAAATAATACATTATATGTAAATAAAAATGATTTAAAAAAAAACTATTGTGTTTCTGAAAACCTTATTGAAATGAAAATGCTCTTGCAAGGGGAATGGCTTACGCTTCTATACTTTGCATTCTAGAGAGGACTGCGATGGGTAATCAGGGAAGGGCTGGCACATCAGACACCGGACTGCGAGTGGGAAAACCCAGCATTCAGAGAGCTGCCCGCGGAGACCCCTCCTCAGCCGTCAGCATCGCTTTCACAACCTTGCTTGGGAGGCCGGGAGGGTAACTGCTTCTCCCCAAAAGAACACTCTCCCCATCTCGGAGATAAACAGACGTGCTCGGTTTGGTTTCGATTCAGAGAAAGAGTGCTGGACCCGCGTGAGACTTCTCTGCAGCATCCCGGACGCTGGCTTCCTGGCTGGGAGGGAGGAGAGACGCAGGGGAAGCCGCATGGTGGGGCCGGGGGCGGCCGCATTGCTGCACCGGGGAGCAGGACCTCCATCCCCACCGCCCGCAGGGAGCCTGGGCAACGTCAGCCTTGGGGAGGATGCGGGGACATGGGTGTACGGGAAGAAATGAAGGACGAAGAGTTCAACAAAGAGACACAGGAGGAGGAGGGCAGGTTCCGCATCTGGAAAATTACTGCCCTCGGCTCCTGCCGCTTCAGCTCCGGATGAGTCAGGAGCCGGTTGCCTAGACAACAGCCGTCATCCTCCTCTGCTGATCAATCTCATCTACACAAACGCCCCATGAAACTGTGAGCTGGAGAGATAATACACCCGCGCCCCAGAGAGCCCTGCCCGACGAGGTCTGCATTTCAAGTGTTCGGGCCCAGACCTTGTGTATGCCTCACCGTCGTCTCTGTATCCCACCCCTGGCCCCATTCACACACACACACACACACACACACACACCCCTGGCCCCATTCACACACACACACACACACATACACACACCCGGCCCCATTCACACACACACACACACACACACACACACCCCTGGCCCCATTCACACACACACACACACACACACACACACCCCTGGCCCCATTCACACACACACACACACACACACACACACCCCTGGCCCCATTCACACACACACACACACACACACACACCCCTGGCCCCATTCACACACACACACACACACACACACACCCCTGGCCCCATTCACACACACACACACACACACACACACACACACCTGGCCCCATTCACACACACACACACACACACACACCCCTGGCCCCATTCACACACACACACACACACACACACACACGTACACACACACGTGGCAATGAGCCAGAACAGGGGTCAGAAGTCCAGGCAGGAGGAGACCATCACCTCTGCCCTATTCAGTTTATCCCAGGATCATAACTGCCCGACCTCACTGTACCCCTGAAAGACGGAACGGCTATATGGTCGTTCTCTCATTTTATGTCTCCAAACAGTTCCCTGGATGATGAAACACAGCCACAAGGGCAGTCAGGATCAACCCCAAAGGTCAGAGCAGGCGACAGTGGCCACTGCCTCTACCCTGAGTCCTCCAAAAACATTGCTGTCTTTTCCCCCAAAAACTTGTCACCACCTGCAATACACTAAATACGGAATTGCTGGGGCACCTGGGCAGTCGCCTTCAGCTCAGGCCCTGATCCTGGGGTCCTGGGATGGAGCTCCAGGTCCGCACCCCTGCTCAGCGGGGAGTCTGCTTCTCCCTCTGCCACACCCCACCCCTGCTCGTGCTCCCTTTTGCACACATGCTCTCTCTCAAATAAATAAAACCTTTTAAAAAATAAAATAATAAGTTTACAAAGAACAAGCACATACATAACTGTTTCGTCTTACCACTAGAGCATATGCTGCTTGGGGAAGGAAATTTACTGTCCCACTCACCGCTGTGCCCTGGTCTCCTGCCCTACCTCGTGATCCCGCACACAGCAGGTGCCCAGCACACGTTTGTTGACTGAACGAAGGACAAATAAATGACCCGCAATGTGTTTGAGCCGCCTCCCTGGTAAGGCTACCCTAGAAAGACACTCAATCAACAGCGCCAAACCCCCTTTTGAAGGTGCTAACATCCGTGGGACTTCTGCACCGTTGGCAAGACAACACCTACAGTACGACAAATCCCCATTGTCCCCACGCCGTCCAGGGCGTGAAGAACTCAGGGAAGACCCTGTCCGTGCGGCCGTCCCACAACACAAAGCTGGAAGAGCTGCCGCGCCCATTCATCCGTCACCCGCGTTCTCTAAAGCATGACAACACAGCACGCACGTGAGCGTATGTTTCGTTTGCTTCATCTTCACAACCCGGGTGATAACTATCTTATAACCCCCGTTTTACAGATGAGGAAACTGAGGCTGAGAGGTTCAGTGCAAACGCATCCGTGCGCACGTGCGCCCACCTGCGCGTGTCACGTCCGGCACACGGCATCAGGCAGCACCAGGATGCAACCCCGTCTGAGCCTCAGCCACACCAGCTGTCGCCTCTCTGCTTGCCGCATCCCTGCGCCTGTCCTTCTCCTTCCTGCAGTCAGATTCCCAGCCCTGCTTGCCCCTTCAAGCAGCCCAGAAGGTCAATTTTAGCCTGAAGGGTTTGCATTTTGTACTGTGCTCCCTAATTTTCCAAGTATCTTGGCATAAATTCTACCATTTGAGCTTCAAAACAATGCTGTCTGCTAAGCAAGGGCCCATCATCATTTCAGATGTAGAAAATGAGAAACAGAAAGGTGAGGTGACTTGACGACACTGAGATCTGCACATCAGTGTTCAGAAGCCACTATCTCTCCAGCCAAATGTGCTCTGGAAAACAGCATCCACGGGTGCTCTCGTCGTGGTCAGCCTCAGGTCCTGCCTGAGCCCTGATTTGGTTCTGGGTCCCCACCAGTGCCCAGACCTGTCCCTGAGAAGCCTCAGGCCAGCAAAGACTGACCCACCTTGCCTGCCCATTCCAGCAGAGCCTGCCCCAGGGGAACCTTGGGGACTTCCGCTCTGCAGCAACAGGAAAGCAACTGAAGATTTCAGAGGAAACAGGAATATCTAAGAAGTCTAAATGCTGCAGCTTAATGTAGAAAATGGTGCCAGATACTGGGACTAACTCCATCCTCACTCTTTCTCTACCCCAGTGCCCTCGGCCTCAGTCGGCTCCCCACCCACCCCCTTTCCTCTTCCAAAACAATTAACATTGCATCGTCCACTATGCAGTAAAAATGCTTCAATTATAGCCCTATGGGCATCATTCTGAAAAACAAGGTGACAAAACATTCTTACCAGTTCTACCTGCCAACAGCGCCAGGCTAGGTGGGAATGAGTCATTAGAAGAAACACAATTTTACATTTTAATCCAAACTCTTATAAGATGCCCTTACTGGCCAGCAACCAAGGACATACAAAAGGAAACACACTAATGGTCACCAAGAGGACGAGTCTTGCTTTAAAGTGGCTTCTATGGGCGCCTGGGTGGCTCAGTTGGTTGGACGACTGCCTTCGGCTCAGGTCATGATCCTGGAGTCCCGGGATCAAGTCCCACATCAGGCTCCCAGCTCCATGGGGAGTCTGCTTCTCCCTCTGACCTTCTCCTCGCTCATGTTCTCTCTCACTGTCTCTCTCTCAAATAAATAAATAAAATCTTTAAAAAAAAAAAAAAAAATAAAGTGGCTTCTATGTCTTCCATCGCCTGCCAGAGAGGTTGCTCCTCTTCAGGAAGGCTTCCTTTCTCTAGGATTTGTCTCTAGGGACGACCTTCCCGTCTGTATGGAAGCCATACTGCTCCTTCTGTGCCGGAATCCACGCGTTTTGTGCATCTCTGCGTGTCTGCGTCCGTGGGGGCTGGACTGAGTGAGGACCTCCGTGTGCCAGGCGCTGTGCCAGCTGCTTCTATAGGCAAACCCATCCCCCCCTCCAGGGGCCTGTGATGAGAGTAGGGCCGCCGGCCTTCCTTTCCTTTGCAGAGGAAGAAACCGGGGCTCCAAGCAGTGAAGAATGTGCCCAACAACAGACAACAATGAAAATAATCCCAGCAGCCCCAGACAGTTCCCGGACAGCAGCACTAAAAACGATGAAAATAATCCCAGCAGCAGCCCCAGATAGTTCCCGGACAGCAGCACTAAAAACGGCCACACAGGCCACACGCTCCCTCGACACTTGTATTTCAGCCTAGGACAGATCTCCAGGGACTCTCAGTGAGCTTCACCACAGCGTGACCGGGAGGAGAAAAGTCTGTTCATCTTTACTAAGTCTCTTCCCCCCACTTAATGAGATCAACAGTGACAAAGGAATGTTCATCTTAATCTTCTTTTGGCCAAAATTAATTCTCATAGTTTAACCCCTCAAAAGTACTATATAATGTGCCAAAATTATTTACAAAGTCAGAGACCTTTTTAGATTTTTCAAATCTACCTATCCCTTCAATTATGAGGGCAGGATGATAACTATGTTATTTCTAGGAATAAGCCATTACATTAATTCTAATCATGATACATGAAACCATATTGGAATATTTAAACAATTTGCTTGCCTTCAATGATTGAGCTTAAGAAAAAAAATTCTGGGGGCACGTGGGTGGCTCAGTGGGTTAAAGCCTGTGCCTTCAGCTCAAGTCATGATCTCAGGGTCCTGGGATCAAGTCCCACATCAGGCTCCCTGCCCAGCATGGGAGGCTGCTTCCCCCTCTCTCTCTGCCTGCTTATGATCTCCGTCTCTGTCAAATAAATAAATAAATAATCTTTTTAAAAATTCTGATTAATTAAAAATTAAGTCTAGCTCCTTTTTTAAAGATTTTCTTTATTTGAAAGGGAGAGGGTAAGCAAGAGAGAGAACCTAAGTCCTATTCTCAATCAAGCCTTGCGTATGAACGTATATCTGAAGAAAATCAGGCCTGGCCACAGGGAAATCATCCTGCTGATGTCTTCCTTAATTATGCATATCTGACCGACAACTTGAACATTACTTCTGTTATACTCCTGTGATGACTAATTAGATGCATCATCACACAGTCCATTAAAAACATGAGGATGGTTACTGGTGGTTTTATAAAGAACAAAATATTCTCAAATTACTTGTTTTTTCAATATTAAAATTTGTGATTAAAATCCTTTACTTTCTTTGGAGCTATGCACTTTGCTTTACTCTATAATTGTGGTCAGGAAGTTCAGTATAAGTCATGATTTTATAACACAAAACATATTTTCCCCTTCATTCTTTTGTGTGTGTTCTCATTCACTTATGTGATTAATATATATGGGCAGTTTCCTAAAAAAAAAAAAAAAAAAAATTCTTAAATATAAATGGCATAAATTTGCTATTTTTAAAATTTAGAATATTAAACATGATGACCTCAAGAAGATGAGAGAACACTCAAAGATAGGGCAGCAAGTTAGGACAAAAAGGGGCAAAAACAAAAAAAAAAAATCACTGGAAGCTGGGGTCTTGGCTAGGTAGTATTACTGGAGCAAAGGATATATGTGGCCAAATGAAGAGATACAAGGCTGCAGAGATAAGCAAAAGCCAGAGCTTGAAAGGCTTTACCAGGGGCACATCCTGAGAAATCCACCAGACAGTTTTCATGCAGAGTGGCATAACCTGTTTGGACACGGACTCTGAGAAACATGACTCAACCAGCAGTATGAAGATGTGGGACTGAACCAGATGTGCTAGCCAGAAGCAGTGGAGAACTCATCCAGGCATGGAGATGTGGTGGTGGGTCCAAGAGACTTCAGAGAGATGGAGGCTGCAGGAGGCTGTGACTGACCCCTGGGAAACGAGGAAGTACGATGATGAGGAAGCCAGGCTGGAAGAGGACCATTAAGGACAACCACGTGCCGTGCCACGTACGAGGGTAAGAAACACTGGAGAAGCTGCATGTCTGGCCAGGGACTTAAAGGAACGAACTCCCGATGCTTGTGTGTGCCAGTGGAGAGAGCTCGGCAGGACTAGAACACCCGAGGGGAGTCTGCCTGGAGAGCGAGGGTACTCACTCATGGAAGCGGAAGCTGGCTCTGGGTGAGCTCGCTCACCATGTGGGTACGGAGCACAGAGGGCAACGCTGGAGTTTAGGCAGGTGAGTGAAGAGGCTTCCATGAAAACCATAAGGCTAGGAAGCCCCCCAAAATAATGATTACCTTGGAAGTTAAAGGGAAAGAGAATTTCAGGAAGGGAACGGCACACACAGTCAAAGCTGGTGGACATCAAAAAGTGCTCCTGGTTTTACAGAGTGCGGGTGACTCTACCTCAGTACAGAAGGGAGAACAGGAGCCAGAGTGCGACAGGTCCAAAAGCTGGAGTAGAGTGTGAATGCAGCCGCTGGCACTTTCAGGTTCATTACTGTCCAGTAAACAGGCTTTCAATATTTTTTTTGTTATAAGACAATATACCCATATGATATAAAGCTTAGAAAATAAAGAATAGGAAAAAAATTCACCTGTGATTTATATATAGGGACAAAACCACTTCACTTGGTCAATTTTCTCCCAGTCTTTAACACGGTGAATATACTTCCTTTCAAAATACTACCTCTTAAGAAACATGAAGGTGAAAATCCCAACATGTCCCCAAAATTTATCTATAGTTTTCCCTAAATATCTGTCTTAATTCAAACCATCTTTGCAAGATGTGGCACTAAATGATGGGCCTCAAGATTAAAACTGGAACCGTGTGTTATTCATAATATATCCAAACTTAAAACTTATTTTCATTCCCCTAGAAGACTAATTCGCTGGAAAGCAATCTAGAGTCAAACTTGGAAGCTCAGCCAAGCATTTCTCTGCCCACAGGAGCTATTCCAGGCTTCACCTGAAATGCACAAGTTGTATGAATTCGGGTCCCTGCGAATTGGAATGGAAGCAGGAAATCACCCCACGTCAGATAATTTACTCACCAGAAGCAACCTCTTTCTCACTCCATGCCTCATACCAAACATTCTCCAGTTTTGGAGGTCCTCAAAGTACACCTAACTAGCTGGGTTTGCTTCAGTAAGAACTAGAAAGGTTCTAGTTTACTTAAGCTTGACCTCGCCCCCAGTTCTGCCTGACACTGCAGAGGAGGCTGGGCTCTCTTAGACACAACACCTCTTCTCCTTCTCCGATACTCCTGAAAACAAAACCTCTTCCAAAATTTGCCCTGAATTGTTGGAGAGAGACATTTTAAATGTCAGCATCCAGGCTCCATTCAGAAATTTTACACAGCGAGAGATAATGCTAGAAGTGGTGGTACGGATGAGTGGAGGTTTTAGATTAAAAACGTCTATGAATTTGAGCTATAGAGGTCATCCAGGAGACTAATAACTCTGGGGAATTAGCCACATACATATTTGCATTTTACTGGGAGCTCCCTGGAGCCACAAGTCAACCAAACGCAGGCATGCATCTTGAAAAGTGACAGTAGGAACAATCTGGGGACACCTCACCTCGGTGGCGTCCTTCCAGTAGCACTCTCTGTCTAGTGATCTATAGCTCAAACTTTTGGTATCCAGTGAAGGACAGTGTCAAAGAGCTTTTACAAGGACAGAGACTCATGTCGAATGGGCCCCTCCAAGTGTTAGGCACTCGTGCTCTTCTGTCAGTTGATATCTTAGATAAAATACAATATTTTAAATAGACCAAAGGAGACCCACCCCAGAGGACCTCAAACCTCTTCCTATTTCTCAGGGCAGCTTGGCGAAAACCATTCATCTAATCCAATGTCCACATCTTTCAGTTGAGCAAATGGAGGCCCAAAGAAGGAACACAATGTCCAAGGTCATACAGCTGGTGGTGAAACCAGGATCTGCTCACTTCCAGTGCTTTCTCCTACTCCACAATGGAGCTGCCAGTGTTTCCTTCTACTTTACGCCAACTACTCACTGCATGAGCTGTCCCTGAGAGACCATCAAGCCACTCCCACCCTGTGTCTAGGACATGTGTCCTCCAGGCTCCTTCTACATTCCCTGTCTACTTCCTGATTGGAAACTTAGAATTTAGGATTAAAATTGTAAACGGTCCAGATGAGCTGGGCAAGGCATCACTACTAGACAATGAAGCTCAATTGTATCTGGTCTTCCTCTGTCCCTCCTGAATTCATAAGCGGAGAGGTCTGTCATTCCTTCACCCCTGGAACCAGAGAGAGCACCCAGAGGGGTCTGTGAGGCTCTCAGGAGAATAAGCCTGAGTTCCAGTGGGGACAACTTAGGCAGCATTTCTTCAGAGAGCATCTAGTGAGTGCCTACTGTGTGTCATTCCGGACACAAATACCTCTAGTCCCCAGTCCTGGCCATGATGGGTCTATGTGGCCCTGTCTGCCCACAGCTGGATAAACTTGGATAAAACTGAATCTGTAGGCCCTTCCATCTGGAGTTCTTAACTCTAACCCAACCTTCTTAGGAACACTGCGATTATCTCTGATCCTCCAAAGGAAGGTAAGAGCCAACAGAACAAGGATCAAAAAGCCAATCTATGAATTCAGTGATTATGAGGTCAACAGGGCCAGTCCCGGCCCAAACTTCTCCTCTACCCTTTGATTCCTCCTTAGCTCTCTCCTGCAGGGACATTACAAAATCCCACACCCGGCACCCACCTCTCTGTCCCCCTGCGCCCGCTCTCACTCGTTCTGCCCCGGTCCTCTCAAAGACATATGCTGTGTTTTGAATCAAGTTTCTGAACTTCTCTAAACTTCCAAATACTCAGAGATAAAAATATTCATCTGAAAGGACTGTCAGAACAATTAAATAAGGCAATGGATAGAAGGCACCTATCCCACTAAATAGTTCTCCACAGATGTTGCTTGTTACCCTTATTGTCACTCATTTTGTTACGGTTGTTAGCCCTCCCCTTCCTGATACTACTTTTCCCTGGGGGGTCTGCTTTCAGTCAGAGACGAAGAGCCTTCGAATCCAAGCAATCCGATCCCTAATGGTGGGGCTTCAGGTGGAGAGGAAGGGTGGGCAGGGTCCCTCCTGGCACCCTCAGTGCTTCCCCGTGAGCAGCTGCCCCGGGGGCTCAGGGAGGCTCCCCACGTCCCCGCCTCCATCGCGAGGCTGACTGTGTCCGCTGCCCTGTGCCCGGGTGCAGGGGTAGAATGTGCCTGGGCTCCCGCAGGGGCAGGAGCCACACACCGGGCGTCCGGATGCATCCGCCTTCCACAGAGAAGCGCCTCGCTTGCTGGCAACTAACTTCGCTCTGCCGGCTCTGCCTGAGTCCAGGACAGCCCGAGGTCAAGCACCGCAGCGCCTCGTGCAGGCTCACAATGAGGTGCGCAGAGCAGACTGTGCGGCAGCAAGCGGCAGCATAAAGCTGCCTCCGGGCACGAGGCCAGGGCGCCGCGCCCCAGCACTGCGGCCGCCCTCCGGCTCTCTTCGGTCCCCGGCCTCCTCCCCACCCCATGGCCGCTTCCCTAACCAGCGCTCCTGCCCTCTCTCCCCAGGTAAGTAACAAACCACCAACATTCACTAAGTGCTTTCTAGGTGCCAGGCAATAGATACGAAAGGTTTTATATGCAATTTCTCACCAAAACCTCAAAATAGCCCATGAGATAGAAATTACTTTTTCCTGTCTTACTGATAAGGAAAATGAAGGATGCTCAGGAAGGCGACTCACGTGAGCAGAACTTCTGCCTTCCTATCCCCGCCCGTAGCCTCCTTCCCGGCCGCCTCTCGCCGTGAGGTCTGCTACCCACCACCAAGCCACAGGGGCGTCTGCCACAAGCCCCTCTCTCCACCGGCCCATCTACCATCTACTTACAAGGATTCTCTCCTAAAACATGGATCTCACCATGCCATTCACATACTGAAAATCCTTCAAAGACTCCCCATTAGATCGAAATAAATTCAAGGTCCCCTTAACTGGCATTCCAGACTTTTCCCAACTTTATTCCCCTTAACTGGTATTCTAGACTTTTCCCCGCCTTAATCCAAGCCACCCATCTAGTCCCACCACGTACTCCCTCCCGCAAGAAGCCGCGAGCCGTCCACAAGAAGCTCTCCATCCTTCACCCCACCATCCTTGGTGGAACGTGGCTTCCCCAATCTTCTGCCTGGCAAACCTCTACTCCTACGTGAAGACCGGCTCAAATATCACTTTCTCCTGTGAAATCCTCCCCAAATCCCTCCGACCCGTCACGCTGTCTCTCCCTCTGGGGTCTCCGGGCCCTTCCCACCCTTTCCACTAACCTGCTACTACAGCAAACTGTATGTGATTCCTTGCTGGGAGCACACACTCCGGATGGGCTGGGAGTCTCCCAGGGCCGGGGGATCTTTTCATCCCGGGCCCGCACCTTCCACGAGGCCTGGACAGCGTGGTTCACTGCGCGTGTACCGCGTGCGGCGGCGGACTGATGCATGTACTCACCCGGCTGGCCGGCCGGCGGCAGCTGTCGGCCAGGCTGCCGTGAGTCAGCTCAGCCCAGCCACGCGCAAGGCATCGTTCTAAGGACAAGGGTGGCAAAGAATAAAAGCCAGCGCCCCCGGGGAGGCCGCAGGGTCTAATGCTTATATAACCCTGGGCTTTTATTGCTTTTTCTTGCCTCCCTTCCCAGAAAACAGATTGAAGTGCAGAGCCTGCAGAACACCAACCCGATCCCATCGTAGTTCCGACGGCGCCACTGCCAGCCATCCAGATGCCACCCGCTCCGAAAAGAAGAAAAGCCCTCGTTGTCAGTCCGAATCACGGCTCTTGCAAACAACCAAGGCCGACCGTTCACCGCTTCCCGGGGATTCCAAATCCATCATGATGTTGGTTTCTGAAGTTCCACAAATTCAATCAACTTTTCTAATTAATAACGGATTAATGAACCAAACTGTGCTGATGAGAAAGAATTAAGGCCTAAGGTGGCTATTTTTCTAGAGATACGTGCTCCCAACACTGGGCTGTACCGTTCCATTAGAATCAAACCGAAGTCTTTGCTCTCCGCCTCTCTGAGCTGTCTTGTCCTTTGATAATATGCGATTCAGTTCTCTAATTTTCTTCTATATGAGAAGCACCTCTGGGCAAGGGTTCCCCCCGTGTGACCCCTGCCGGACCGGCCAGCACGGTGCTCCCCTCACACAGAGTCCGGAACTGAGAGATGCAGGACGTGGAGGAGAGCCTGGAGACCGTCTCATCCGGAGACCTCGTCAGACACAGGAAAGAAACGAGAGCCAGAGAGAGAAGCTCAATGACATGCCCAAGGCCACGAGGCTGAGCTGGGGCCCTCGCCCAGGTTGCTTCAACTCAGCTAGTACCTGAGCTACGATCACATCAACACAACATCTCCCCTTTGCTCATGGCCAGGGAGAGCCGCTGCTCTGGGGGCCGCGTGGGGCCAAACGCTGAGCTCGGGGCCAGTGACCAGCACCAGCCGCCTGAGAGACGTAGGACCTTGGATCGGAGTTCAGGGCTACCAAAGCAGCCCAAGTGCGAGGGATCAGATCCTCGCAAGAAGAGGAGTACAGAGAAGAGATTCCGGGCCTCTCTTGCTCTCCAGGCAACAGCTGACCTGAGAGCAGCAGGCACTGGGCAAGAGGCTGCCTGGAAGGCTAAGCTTGCAGCGGACTCACGGAGCTACGGAGACGAAACGTGGAGTCAGGACCCACCCAGAAATGCTCAGGGACACCCTCGACACGTCAGCTGGAACTCCTTGCTTCCATCTCCTATTGCAAATAATCATCACCACGGTAATGGGTTCAAAGAACACAAACTAAGTATCTTACAGTTTCGCAGATTAGAAGTCTGATACAGGTCTGGGTAGACTCAAATCACGGTGCTGGCGGCCCTGCCTTCCCTCTGGAGGCCCTAGGGCAGACCCTGTGCCCTTGCTTTTTCCAGCTCCTAGAAGCTGCTCATGGTCCTTGGCGTGTGGCCCTGGCGCCGTCATCAGCATCAGCAACAGCAGGTCAGTCCCTCTCGGCCAGCATCACCCTGCTCTCTTCTGCCTCCCTTTCCCAAGGGCGAGGCCGCTGCGGCTCCGCGGGCACCGCCCTGAGAGTCCAGGACCCTCTCTTCATCTCAACGCAGCCGATTAGCAACTTAGCTCCGTATGCAACCTCCATTCCCCTTGGCCGTGGAACCCGACACACGCGTGGATTCCCAGCGAGAGGATGTCAGCATCCTGGGGCCTGGCCGGCTCTGTCGCTACAGCACGCAACTCTTGATTACAGGGTTATGAGTTCAAGTCCTACAGTGGGCGTAGAACCCACTTTAAAAAAAAAAAAGGACGTGGACAGATTGGGGAGGGGGCAGTATTCTGCCAATACACCCTTGAAGGGTTATCTCCAGGAAGTCAAGTGAGTAAGAAACGAACAGTCCTCACAAAACTGAAACTCCGCTCGGAACCAGCTCCCTCCCAAACAGGATCAACGCAGTACGCCCCCAGGATAACAGCCAGTCAGAGCAGAAATAACTCAGCTTTACTAACCTCTCCCATTAAATGTCCCGCACTTGAGATGCACAAATACGTCCATGTACACGACCAGATGACCACTTGGTTTCCTTCTGCTCCCCCACTAGAAGGTGAGCCCCCGAGAACGGGATGTCCGATGTGTGACAACCAAGCCTTGTCCCATAAATCCCAATGCCCCTGCGAGAAAGCTCCACTTGCCCAGCGCCAGCTTCCCACAAACCAACCTAAATAACAACAACAAGGAACAAAGGAAGCCACAGAGCTGATGGGGGGGGGGGCAGCTCAGAACAGGAGGTTCCCCCACCCCCCAGGTGCGGAAAGTAGGCCAGCAGCGCTCACCTCACACCTGTGTCCTGTGGCTACAGCGCTCCCTCCTCATTCCCTTCCCTTATTCACCCTGACATTTTTCTTAAGGTTTCCGTAAGGCAGCTGTTCCAAGACACCTGCAGGCCAGTCGCTGAGAACCAAGAGACGGGGGAGGCCTGAGCTGGGCCTGGCGCATGCTCTGAGGGCTCTGGGCCTCGGCCCAAGCTGCGGGCCCCGGGAGCCTGCCCAGGGCTGCACAGGCCGGAGGAGGAAGCACCTTACTTCAGTTTGTCTGCAGTCGAGGCACTTTTCTCTAATTTGTGCAAAGGCTGAACATGTGCTAGGGTCAGCCCCGCACTGGACACCTTTTAAGAAATGCTCTAACCCAGAGACACAACCATCTGTTATTGCAGTGCCTATCATATGCCGGACAGGGTGCTACGCGTTTCCTGAGTGTTATTTACTCATCAAAATGACAAGGAGGGGAGGGGTGTGCCTGGGTGGCTCAGTGGGTTATAGCCTCTGCCTTCGGCTCAGGTCACGGTCTCGGGGTCCTGTGATCGAGCCCCGCATCGGGCTGCCTGCTTCCAGCCTCCCCCAGAGCCTGCCTCTCTGTCTGCTTGTGATCTCTGTCAAATAAATAAAATCTTAAAAAAACCAACAAATGCCCCGGAGCCGTAGTTGGTGCCATTCTACCAACAACAAACTGACACTCAGTGAGGTGAAGCAATGAGTCAAGCTCACCGGGGGAAGCAGCAGAGCCGCGGGGTCGCTGGGATGCAGAGACCTGGGCCACCCCCAGATTCTGCCTCACACGCACTCACAGTGTCTGCAACAGGTGCGTCAGGACGTCTCGGCCACTCAGAAGTGGGCACGGAAAGAAAGAGAATGTATTTGCTCACGACGGGTTGCCAAGAGGTAGGGTCTCCCCCTTCTCGACCGGGCTGGCACCCAGCGGTGCCCACCTCCGCCACATTTCCAGAACCCTCCAGTCCCACAGCAGGACTCTTGGGTAAGGGACCGATCCCATGATTTGGTGAGACTTTCCGTGTGAAACGGGCAGAAGGGAAGAACACTACTAGAGGGCAGGCCGCAGCATTCTTCTTCCGAAACATAAGGGTTTTATGTAAAAATAAAGAGTTCTTGGTCCCCCACATGTCCTTCAGGTTGTCCCAGTATCACCCAACCCCTGGACCTGTCCTCAGCACCGGCCGCACCGAGCACGGGAGAGTAGAGCTCCCCGTGACGATGCTGCACTGGGGGGACGGTAAGGTTCGCTCCGAGCTCCTCACGAAGAAGAGAGCCCTGAAATCCGCGCGTGTGCCCTGAAATCCGCGCGTGTGCCCTCGGCGCTCCGTGATGCCGTTACCAAGGCAACGGCAGCCGGCTGACGTCCCTGGAGGGAAGGACATCTCCCCGGGAAAGTGGGCTGTCCCCTTCTGGATCCGGCTCCACCGTCCTCTCTCAGACTTTATAATCTGAGGCCTTTGGAGTCCTCAGAGCCACCGCCCAGCCCCGGCCGCCTCAGCACACACAGGAGGAGAAGAAGCTGCCTGGGTTTGAAGGCCTTTCTCTCCCTAGTCATCCTCCAGCCAAAATCTCTCCCTGCCTCCCTCCCTCTCTCTCTCTCTCTCACACACAGCCTGGAGGGGGAGTGCGGGACGGAGGTCCTGAATGGCTCCCAGGAAAATCTACCTGTGCCTTTGCTTCCAGAGCAGAGAGACTAAGGAGGGGTCCCCTCGTGTGCAGACCCCAGGCAGAGCAGGAAGAGAGGCAAGTCTGACCAAGGGCTCCAGCTCTCTCGTTCCTACCTGAAGCCTCAGGAGAGGTCATCTCTGAGCAGAGCCTGCAGCCCAGTAAAGCATAAGGGCTCCCCCCAGAACAGAAGGGCAAGCACCGGGCAGGAGTGAAGCCGTTCTCCGCTCAGCCCCGTGGCAGACAGAGCCTACTGCCCCCCAAAGTTCAGCGCTCCTCTTGCATGGCGGAGAGCAGTTTCGGACGACCGGCCACCCACCCAGGACATGCTCCCGCGGCATCCTGCAGCTAGGCTCCATGCAACCAGCTCCTACCAGCAGAAGGCGAGCAGCCGTGATGTGGGCCATTTACCGGTCAGATGAGGCCCCCGCCTCCTCTCCTGCCCCTTCTCCTGCCTCAGGTGAAGATGGCAAAGTTGGGGGCGAGAAGGAGCCTGGTCCCCGAATCGCCGTACCGAGCACGGTCCCGGGACGGCTCTGCGTGTCCGAAGGAAGAGCTCTTGGGTTAGGCAGCTGAGATGCCGGAGCTGCTCTGCCAAGTCCTACACGCGACCACCACCACCACCGAGCCAATGAGACAAGACCTTGCACCAAGTTCTCGGGCTCTGAGGGGCCAGGCCAGCAGCACTCAGGACGAAAAGCTACCAACCAAAGTTAACACAACACGCGCTCTAACTAGCAAGACATACCACAGCAAAACCCCCCAGCAGGGCTGGTCCGGTCTCCAGGAACCAGAAGAGATCCCCGGGCAAGAAGCAGGAATGAGGAGTAAGCAGGGGCAGGGAAGCTGGGTTTGCAGACACCAAGTCCTCTGCTCCGCCCTTGGGCCATGGCGGTGTCTCCCTGAGCACATGACAGGCCACTGACGGGGACACCCTGAGAGCCGCAGCCAGGAGTGGGGTCGGGGCAGGACACAGAGGCACACCGTCGAGGTCGCAAGTGGGGGCCGAGGCCCAGCCTGCCCTGTTCTCACCAAGCCAGGCTCTCTGGCTCAGAGCTGAGCTCACCTGGGGGAAGGGTGCCTGCTGCCCTTTTCAAATGTGCATGAAGGTGAACCCGTGACTCCCCCTGCCCTGTGGCGGGCCCGGCACAAAGGCTATACAGGTGACTGGTGGCCTTGACCCCTGCGGTCCTCCTAAGGCCAGGCCACAAAGCTCCTCCCTTCAAACCAGCCCAGTGATTAATCACGTTAAAAAAATAAAATAACCAAAATAAAATTCGAAAGGTGCCCACACGGCTGAAAGAAAAACCGGCTGTTCCCTCCTCCCCTTCAGCCTCTTCCCCTCCACAGCCCAGAATCTGATCTGGGGAAATCCACACCCCTGCCTGCAGGGGGAAAGACAGAAATGCTCTTGCTTGCAAGGAGCTACCTGGGGCCACTCCAAGTTCCCTTCCAGAGGCCCTGATGTCCTGCTGAAGACCAGAATCAGGAGGAAGCAGGTGGGAGCCAAGGCGACCCAGGCCCAGAGCAGCTGGAGAGAGAGAGAGGGGCTGGGGGCAGGCTACAGGGGGGACAAGACATGGGAAATGCCAAAAACGGGGCTTTGGAGATGCAGCGGAGCGTGGGGTCACTCTTACGAGGGTTTCTCCCAGAGAAGACAAGTGAGACTCTCAGAGAAGGAATCAGGAATCACACAGCGTCCCTGGAAGGAATTATCACTCTTTCTTGCAAATTGCACCACAGAACAAGTACCATCATTCATAAATGGTGGGAATCTTCCGGAGGCGGGAACTGACACAGCCCATTCTGGACAGCAACCTGAGTCTCTCTAGCAACTACTTAAACATTCAAATCCTTTGCTCTGGCAAACTTAATCGACAGAAGTGCTCCCACACTCAGAAACGGCTAGAGAAACCTGTACAAAGACCTTCACTGTTGAGAAGACATGCATGTTTGACTCGTTTTGCCTGTGGAATTTTTCACTCATCCTTTTATGAGAAACACTGTGCGTCACTGAGGGGCTGGTTAGGATTCCTGACGTCATCTGACCTCGTAAAGGAGCCGAGACCTGGTATTTTACTGGTCTCGAAGCTGATCTCTACCAGTAGATGTGAGTCCCTTGAGGGCAGGGGCCACATTCTAACCACTCTTCCTCGTCAGACCGGCCACAGCCCCCAGCACCCACTCTACAGTGTGTGCGTGTTCAAGGGCTGCTTACGTGGGTTCAGGACCTCGCCCTCCTGAGCCCTCCAGAAGCCGAGCCGGTGCAGACCTCACTCTCGCTGCGTCCTCCTGCCCGGCTTCGCGCAGTGGCCGCCGCAGGAAGGCAACGGGAGCGGCTCCGGAGAAGGAAGAGGAGAGCACGGCTGGCAGCGTCAGTTCTTAGGACGAAGTCAGTCCGAGTTCCCAGCTGACTGTCCGTACCGTGAACCTCCGAAATCATATGCAGCCCTTCCTGGGGAAACTGCGCGTGGCTTGCAGGAGCCTCTCGAAGAACGCATGTCCGTGACGCTCTTTAAAAAGGGATGAGGAATCACTGAGCCGAGCTATTTTGACTCGGAAAAGCATATGTTCAGACGATCACTGCCAAGCAGGAACGGAACCTGCGGGAAGGGGCCGGCCAGCATCAGCAACAGAGCTTCGTACCAAGGACTGCAGAAGAAGCCGTCGCTGACGAGCCAGTTTTCCTTCGCGACCCCTTACTCCGGTGTCTCAAGGCCCCACCGTTTTAAAGGGCGCTTGTCACCATCCCCCCCGGCTGCTGCACTTACCTTAACACTGTCGTCTGCCCCAGGGACGTGTGAAGTGGTGTTTTCCGACTTCTAAGAAACTAAGAAGGAATAAAAGAACCTCAGAGAGGAACGAACCAACACTGCAAACATCACCTGTACAACAAAACACGACCTGCGATGGTCCACACCACGCCCCGTGGTAGCAAAATCATGACTCAAAGGCTCTCGGGCAGGCCTCAAAAGCAGTTTTCTTCTGTGACAGCATTCCGTCAAGCTCAGCTCGGACTCGTTTTGGGAGTGAGTGAGGCACACTGTTAAGCCACTTCCTAAACCCTCAGAACACTCAACCTCTGGGAGCCTACTGCTCTCTGTATCCAGTCCCCCCGTGCCAGGCCGCCGGCCACCACCCGATTCAGCCATCGGCCTCCTCCCCCGGCCACAGACACTTCCTCACTGTCTCCAGACGCCACTGCTGCTCCCCTGCACCTTCGCTGGTGCTGGCCAACTCGTACAACACGCTCTGAACACGTCACTTCTCGCCCCTCAAACCCTCAGTGGCATCGCCCTGCCGAATGAACCAAGCCCACACTGCTCCCAGACAGCGCGGCATGCGTCTATGCAGGCAAGACTCGGCGATGTCGAATCCTGTCACAGCTGACCCACAGGTGACAGACGGAGAAACCACCTCTCCAAACCTCGTTCTCCTTCCCCGTTAGATGGGGATGTTAACAGGACCTACTTCATCACCTTCTTGAAAACGTTAAGTAAAATAATCTGTATAAAGTGCTCGACCCTCAGTAAACATGAGTGTTGATGAGGACGAACACGAAAAGGAAGAGGAAGACGATCCCCCCAAGACGTCCCTCAAACGGCCGCACTCAAATCTGTCTCACAACGGTCCTTTCTCACGCTCACTTCCAACCCGGTCGCTTAGCTGTCACGCCCGTTAATGCACTGGATCTCCCTCTGCTTCGGGTCCCTTGCAACTTCCACAAAATCGCCTCCTCCAACCCTCAGGGGATGGAGTCCTCCAGGACCTGTTGGCTGAAGTGAAGAAATGAAGAGTCCAGTCCACTTACCTCAACACGGACGTGACCCGCTCCTACTTGTAAAAATCACCTGAACAAAACTTTATTAAAGATGCAGAGAAGACATTTCATCTCCACTTGAGAAAATGTGGGACTCACCTTCCAACATCTTCCTACGTATTGTTAAGGGTGACATACAGATACAGATACAGATAGTCATAACCAGTACTCCGTCCTTGTGACCACGTCCAACCCTAGCTTCCTCCCCAAACACATATTTATTTGTATTTATATTTTATCTATATTTTAATAATGAAAGACAGACTTAAAATAGTCACAAAACAGTACTCCCAGAGCACAGAGAACTGGTGGTAAGGAGTAGGAAATGCGTCTACGGCCGTCCCAGCCTCAACGCGCCCGATCTCGGCTGATCTCGGCAGCTAAGCAGGGTCGGGCCTGGTTAGTCCTTGGATGGGAGTATGAGATTTGAGAGGCGCCTGGTTGGCTCTGTTAGAAGAGCATGGGACTCTTGACCGTGGGTTCATGAGTTCAAGTCTCACATGGGGTGTAGAAATTACTTAATTAAAAACTTTCTTAAGAAGAGCATGAAATGTGAATTTAAACAGATATTAGATAAAAAGTCAGCTCTTCCCACTTCCTAGCTTAAGCTCCACTCAAGAGAACAGGACCCTGAACGTAACTAGGTGGCAGCGACCCAGATCCGAAGACCGTGCTTGCTGCCGGTCACTGAGTGTCCGCCTCCTCGTCTGCAGAACGGAGGTCCCAGCGTCCGGCACGCAGGCCACGGCGGGAAGCACGTGGCCCAGCTATAAAGGACCCGGACTAGGCCCCACTCCAGGTCGAGAAGGGAGACCTGCCCCCGCACTCCCTGCCCACGGTAACTGGTGTTCCGGGCGGGGGGGCTCTACCTCCGAACACATACCCGTCCTCCAGACTGTGTCACTGCGGGAACCAAGGGAAGAGTGACGGGAGGGCAGGGCCGCGGCCACAAAATACGATGCGCTGAGGGCCTGGAAACCAATGATCTCTCACAGCTCTGGAGTCGGGACGTCCAAGGTCAGGGCGCCGGCAGGCAGATTAATTCTGAGGCCTCGTCTCTCGCTTGTTGGCAGCTGCCCTCTCACTGCGCGCTCACGCGAGCCTGCCTCAGCCCACACTCCGCCCACACTGGCGGAAACGGCGAGCTCTCTCGTCTCTTCTCACAGGGCACTAACCCATCAGCCCAGGGCCCCTCGTGACCTCATCTAACCCTAATTACCTCCCCAAGGCCCCTCCAGGCACCGTTATGTCAGGGATTAGGGCTTTGACATATTAATTTGGGAAGGGGGGGTACAACGCTGAATCCACAGCAGCACTGACACCGCCCTTGGTCATCACGACGGCATCGCCAGTCTGCCTCCTAAGTCTCCGCATCTCTTTTGGGGGGTCCTCCTGGGATGTCTCCACACGCTCGCCAAACAGTCCTCTCAGCCACTGCCCGGCACCGGCCCGTTTTCTCTGAGGTCTCTGTAAGTCCCAGAAGTGCCGCCAAGCCATTCACTCTCCACGGAGTCCCCAGAGAAGGCCTTCAGCCACCACCAAATCTGCCACCTCCTGTCACAGCTTCCTCTGAGCTGCTGTGCCAGCCCCAAGACGCTGCTGGCGTCAGAGCGATCGACGTTGTCAGGGAATACCCACCACTCCTTGACAGTGTCCTCACCCGAAAACACCAGCAGAAGCTCCCCACGTTGGGGCTGACTGTCTCACAGATCCCGGGCAAAAACCTTTCCTCAGGCTTCCCAGGATGCAGACATGCCCCACGGGACCTTCTGCTCGCTGCACAGAGCACCTAGCAGGCACCTCACTGAACTGGGGGGTGGTCGGAACCACAGAGAGCGCTGCAGAACGAATGCTGTCCTCAAAACGGACCCCACCTCTGGCTCCGAGGCATTATTCCTCGGTGAAGCCCGTGGGCCTCAGTTCTCTCCTGAGCAAGACAAGCTGCTTCCTCAAACCAGAGTTTCCTACCAGCAAACTGCAAAATGGGTCACTAATGTGCCAGGAGATAGCATTCCCTCCAAGTCTCCGAGGTGGTGGCCTGGGGGCCACAAATCACAGGCCGGACTGCTCATGTGACCAGCAGCTCTCTCAGTTTCCCCCGGGGTGTCACACAATTACCAGGACTCTGTGTGCAGTAGTTACAGTCATCACTGTCCAGCATGCATTAGAGAAGGCTGACAAGCCCTTCCTCATTCTCAAAGAGCCACAGCAGGCCTTCCCTCATCCTGTCATGAGTGCACCCCAGGACAAGTCCAGTTTGGGGTCAAAGTGCCCTCTTCCACCAAAAAGTACTAGTGAAAGTATCGTTTGCATCTGTATCCTCGCTTCTGCACGTGCACTGGTTCTCTCCTTTCTCCTCCTTCCTTCAAACACCCTCAAACCGGCCTGCCCTCTGTGTCCGGGGACCTGCCCTCCTCCTCCTCCCGGCTGCACTGCCGTCATCCGCGGGTCCTCGTGGGTCTTCCAGATTAGGGGTTGATTCTCCAACAACTGTTGGAGTGGAATTCCTTAAAACTGTGTCCAAGGAGGAAGACCATCAAGATAACTTTGTATTTGGGGCAGTTTTTTAGCAGAACCCACAAACTATGAACAAAACTAGGCCTACAAATTTGATAACCTAGATTAATAATATAATTCCTTGATGGCACAACCTATGAAAACTCACACAAGAATTAACAATCTCAATGGGCCTATGTCTATTAAATAAATGGAATTAACAACCAATAACCTTCAAAAACAGAAAGCACCAGGCCTATGTGGTTCACTGGTGAATTCTACCAAACATTTAAAGGAAAAAGTATACCAATTCTCAAAAAAAACTGTTTTAGAGGTTAAAGGTATTTCTTTCTTTCTTTTTTTTTTTAAATAGACCTCAACTTTTTTTTAATTTATTTTTTATTTATTTTCAGCGTAACAGTATTCATTGTTTTTGCACCACACCCAGTGCTCCATGCAATCCGTGCCCTCTATAATACCCACCACCTGGAACCCCGACCTCCCACCACCGCCCCCCCGCCACTTCAAACCCCTCAGATTGTTTTTCAGAGTCCACAGTCTCTCATGGTTCACCTCCCCTTCCAATTTCCCCCAACTCCCTTCTCCTCTCTAACTCCCCTTGTCCTCCATGGTATTTCTTTCTAATACATTTGATGAGACTAGTATTACACTTCTACGAAAAGCAGACAAAGACATTACAAGAAAAGAAAACTACAGACCAATATCTCTTATAAACAGAGATGAAAAATCCTCAACAAAATATTAGCAAATCAAATCTGATGATATTTAAAAAGAATTATACACCTTGGCCCAGTGGGACTTAACCAAGTCATGCAAGGTTGGTTCAATATCTGAAAATCAATTCATGTAATCCATCACATCAACAAGCTAAAAAAGGAGAATCACAATAGACCCAGATGAAATATTTGACAAAATCCAACACCATTCATGATAAAATCTCTCAGAAAGCTAGGAATGGAAGGAAACTCCTCGACCCAATAAATATCCTTACTGGTGAGGAACTTGAGGATTCTCTGCTATGATCAGTGTCGGGGTCACGCCCCCAAGATGGCGCCGGAGCAGTACGGACAGCCTAAAAAACATCCGCCCTGGCCACATGTGACCTCGTGCTCGTCACATGAACACCGCATGCCACCACTGCCTACGAGCCCCAGATACCTCCTGTTCACGTGAACACCTCTGTGATTGGCTGTTATGCCCTATATAAAGCAAGGGAACTTCCCCACAAGGGGAGGAGAAAGATCGACCAGGGAATAAACAAGAGCTTGTGCATGGACCTGTGTGTGCGTTGCATCATCTCTGCAGGCAGGAAGAGTGCGACAATCAGAAAAAGACAAAGATGCTCCATCTCATCACCCTTTTCAGCATTATACTGGAAATACTAGCTGATGAAATAAGAAAAGAAATGGTACACAAATTGGAAAGGAAGAATTAAACTGTCTTTGTTCACAGACAACATGATTATCTGTTGAAAAACAATAACAACAAAAACCTGACTAAAAACTCCTGAGACTAGTAAGCGATTATAGCAAAGTTGCAGGATACAAATTAAAATATGTAAGTTAATTGCTTTTCCTTATACTAGCAATGACCAAGTGGAATTCAAAAGTAAAAACACAATATCATTTACATTAGCAACGTCTAAAAATGAAATACTTAGACATAAACATAACAAAATACGTGCAAGATGTATATGAGAGAAACTGCAAAAATCTGATGAACTAAATAAATAGAGAGATGTCCCATGTTGATGGGTAGGAAGATTCGATACTGTCAAGATGTCAGTCCTTCCTAACTTGATCTAGAGTCCATGCAATCCCAATCAAAGTCCCCGCTGACTCTCCAGTGCATATACAGAAGCAAAAGACCCTCACAGCTGACTCAATACTGAAGGAGAAAAACAAAGTTGGGGGATTGATGCGACCCTACTTCAGGAAGCTACTGTGAAGCTATAGTAACAGAGACGGGCGTATCCGGAGGACTCAGCTGGTAGAGCACGTGACTCTTGATCCTAGAGTTGTGATTTTGAGCCTCATTTTGGGTATGGAGATTACTTAAATAAAATAAAAAAAAAAAAAAAAGGACAGTGATGTATTAGTAAAAAGTAGACAAATAGGTCAATGGAACAGAATAGAGCCCAGAAATTGTAGGGGCACCTGGGTGGCTCAGTGGGTGAAGCCTCTGCCTTCGGCTCAGGTCATGATCTCAGGGTCCTGGGATCAATCCCCCCATTGGGCTCTCTGCTCCTCAGGGAGCCTGCTTCCCTCTCTCTCTGCCTGCCTCTCTGCCTACTTGTCATCTCTCTCTGTCAGATAAATAAATAAAATCTTTTAAAAAAAACAGACACAGATCTTACATCCTTCACAAAACATTAACTCAAAATGGGCCATAAGCCCAAATTTAAATGCAAAACTATAAACAAAACTCCTAGAATCTGATCTAGGAGAAAACTTAGATGACCTTAGGTACAGGGACCCCCTTTTTAGATGCGACATCGCGGACACAGTACATGCAAGACAATTACACGAGACTGACCCAATATGAAGACAACACATGAGACGCAATCACATCGACGATAAGTGAGACATAATTAAAATTACTGACATCTATCTGTTCTGTGTCAAGAGAATGCGACCAAAAGCACAGACTGGGAGAAAATACGTGCAAAAGCCCTCTGATAAAGAACTGGTATCCAAAGTACACGGAGAGGTCGTCCAACTCAACAATAAGAAAACAAACATCTCCAGTAAATGTGGCCCAAAGTGGGCGCGGCCGGAAGGCGGAGGAGCGGACCTGAATTCCGTGTGGTCCCAGGAGCTCCGCGGGGCGGTCACCGGAGCGTCCCGAGCTCCTCCGGGCCCAGCGGGAGGTGACGGGAAGAACAGCGGCGACTCCGGGAACGGACAAGCGACGCTTTCCGGACGGTCGGACGCGCGGAGACGCGGCCCGAGGTGATGTTCGGCGCACAGACCGCGGGGAGGCCCGTCGCCACTTACCGGCAGGGAGAGCAGCGGCCGGGATCCCGGCGGCCGGGGGCGGAGACCGACGGGGGAGTCCGTTCTCCGCTCGGGCGCTCCGTGCGCCGCGGTCCCAGCGGGGACCCCACAGCGGCGGGGCCGGGGGACCCTCCGTCCTCTTGCAGGGGAGCGGCGAGGCCGCGCGGCAGGATCCGCGGGGTCCGGAGGCGCCGCACGGGCCGCGCCAGAGACAGAACCGCTCGGTCACCGGCCGGGGCGCTCGGAGCGCCGCCTAGACGGGGGGACCGGAGGGACCGACGGCGTCTCCCCCAGGGCGCACTGCGGAGCGGCCCGAGCTCTCGCCTCCTCCGGCGGAGACGGGGGCCGCCATCTTCTTTCCCGTCGTCCACCGCGGTACGGAAAGCGCTCAGGGAACCAAAGCTCCGAGCGCGAACCCGAGCACGTGGCTCAGCCCGGCCCCTGCCAAGGGCGGTGCGGTTCCGCCTGCGGCAAAGACAATTGAGAATCACGGCCACGGCCCCTCCCCCAGAAGATCAGCAGGAACGTCCAGCCAAGACCAGTGGGCAGAGGACATGAACAGACATTTCTGCAAAGAAGACATCCAGATGGCCAACAGACACATGAAAAATGCTCCACATCACTCGGCGTCAGGGAAATACAAGTCAAAACCACAATGAGAGATCACCTCACACCAGTCAGAATGGCTAAAATCAACAAGTCAGGAAAGGACAGATGATGAGGAGGCGGAGAGAGGGGAACCTCCTACACTGTTGGTGGGAATGTGAGCTGGTGCAGCCACTCTGGAAAGCAGCATGGAGGTTCCTCAAAAATTTGAAAATAGAGCCACCCTATGACCCAGCAATTGCACTACTGGTTATTTACCCTAAAGATACAAACGTAGTGATCCAAAGGGACACGCGCACCAGAATGTCTATAGCAACAATGTCCACAATAGCCAAACTATGGAAAGAACCGAGATGTCCATCCGCAGATGAATGGATAAAGAAGATGTGGTGTATATACACAATGGAATACTATGCAGCCATCCAAAGAAATGAAATCTTGCCATTTGCAACAACATGGATGGAACTAGAGGGTATTATGTGAGCAAATAAGTCAAGCAGAGAAAGACAATTCTCATATGATCTCCCTGATATGAAGAATTTGAGAAACAAGACAGAGGATCATAGGGAAAGGAAGAGAAAAATGAAACAAGATGAAACCAGGGAGGGAGACCATAAGAGACTCTTAATCTCAGGAAGCAAACTGAGGGTTGCTGGGGGATGGGAGGGATAGGTGGCTGGGTGAGGGACACTGGGGAGCGTATGTGCTATGGTGAGTGCTGTGAATTGTGTAAGACTGATGAATCACAGACCTGTACCCTTGAAACAAATCATATATTTTATGTTAATTTTTTAGATGTCCCAAAACCTTAACAGACTCTTCACTAAGAATATATACAGTTATAGGGGCGCCTATGTGGCTCAGTCGGTTAAGCATCCACCTTCATCTCAGGTCATGATCCCAGGGTATGGGATCGAGACCCACATTGGACTCCCTGCTCAGTGAAGAGCTTGCTTCTCCCTCTGCTGTTCCTCCTGCTTGTGAGCTTGCTCGCTCTGTCAAATAAACAATGTCTTTAAAATCAATCAATCAATAAGAATTTTAGAAAAAGAATATATACAGGTGCAGATAAATATATGAAAAGACACCCCATGTCATATGTCTTCCCAAAAATGCAGGTTAAAATAACAAGGAGCCACCACTGCACATCTGTTAGAATGGCCGAAATCATGAATGGCAGCTGCTGGCAACAAAAACTTTGACACGTTGCTGCTGGGACATGAAATGGTACAGCCGCTCTGGAAGACAGTCTGGTATTCCTCATAAGAGTGTGGACACCCTTTCATAACACAGTAAACACTTCCTTTGGTATTTACCCAAAGGCATCAAAAACTCACATTCACACAGAAACCAGAGATGCTTACAGCACCTTCGTTCATAATCGCCAGAGCTTGGGCACAACCGAGGCGTCCTTCATCCAGTGAATGGATTAATAAACTGGTCCATCCAGACAATGGAACATTACTCAATGATAAAAAGAAATGAGCTATCAAGCCATGAAAAGGCACAGAGGAACCTTAAATACCACTACTGAGTAAAAGAAACCAGTCTGGAAAGGCTACATATTGTATAATTGCAATTATATGATGTCTAGAAAGGGCAAAATGACAGTAAAAAACCAATGGTTTCCACGGGTTCGGGAAAAAGAAGGATGAATCCGTAGAACTCAGAAATGTTTAAGGCAGTGAAAATACTCTGTATGACATTGTGATCATGGTTACATGCCATTTTTGCTTGTCCAAACCCACAAGATGTACCCATACCAAGGGTGAACCCGAACGAAAACTGTGGACTTGGGGCGATTATGATGTGTCGGTATGATTCCATTAGTGACCCTCAACACACTACCCTGGCGGGGACACTGATAATGGGGGAGACCGTGCACCTGTGGGGACAGGAGGTAAATGGGAAATCTCTGTTCCTTCCTCTTATGCTTACTGTGAACCTAAAACTGTCTAAAAAAATGTCCGTAAGAAAAGTCATGCTGTGGGCGTCTGGGCGGCTCAGTGGGTTGAGCGACCGCCTTCGGCTCAGGTCAGGATCCTGGAGTCCCGGACCGAGTCCCACATCGGGCTCCCTGCTCGGCCCGGGGTCTGCTTCTCCCGCTGACCCTCCCCTCCCCTCTCATGTTCTCTCTCTCTATCTCTCAAATAAATAATAAAATCTTTAAAAAAAAAAAAAAAAGTCATGCCGTAATATCAAATGTGGCCCGATTCACACTTGCAGGCAAATGAGCGCTTGAGCCCCCCGGTCGCCGGCCCCCGGGTCAGCAGCAGCAGGAGGAAGGTGGGAACGTCCCGCCGGAGGACAGACGTGGTGCGTCGAGGCCTCGTCCGCGTCCCCAGGCACGACTCGCTCGTTCCGGTCCCCAAAGGCAACGCGCCCGTCACCTCCCTGGACACCCGCCCTGCCTCCCCGACCTCAAGCTTCCTGGGCTCCCGCCTGCGGGTCTCACGGACGCGGGACCCACACTCCGCATCCCAACCGCGAGGAAGGAGGGCGATGCGGCTTCTCTCCGGACCGGGCGGCGCGTCCTTCCCGCGCTGTGCGCACAGCGGCGCCGTCGGAGCAGGTCCGCGCGGGGCTCCGGCCGCGGGGCAGGCACAGCGCGGGGCTCGCTGCCGCGGACAGGCCCGAGCGGCTCCGCCTCCGACGCTTCTGGAACCCGCGGCTTCCGGCCGTCGTGTCCGCGCCATCTGGTCCCGTCGTATCCGCCCCCGGCCGCCCCGCCGTGTCCGCGTCGTCCGTCCCGTCGTGTCCGCGCCGTCCGCCCCGCCGTGTCCGCCCCCGGCCGCCCCGTCGTGTCCGCGTCGTCTGTCCCATCATGTCCGCCCCCGGCCGCCCCGTCGTGTCCGCGCCGGCCGCCCCGTCGACGGAGGCGAGAAAGGACACGGCGGAGCGCGCTTCCTCCCGCCCTCGCCGCAGCCCAGGTCCGACCCGGCCTCCCGCCCCCGGCCGCCCCCGCCCTTAGCCTCCGCCTCCGCAGACAGCGTCCCATCCCCCTGGTCGGCTTCCAGTCTAAAGGGGTTTCCAGGGTCGGGGGTGCGGGTAGGACCGCGGAGAGTGCAAGAGTAACAGCAACTAGAAGCGTTTTACCGGCGCTCGGTGTGTCACACGGTCTCTCCGCTCTGCTTCCAGAGTCCCGGTGTCCAAGACAGGAGGGTCCCGGGTCGCTCAGCGGCCACTGTTCAACCCTTCGGCTTCATCAAGGCTCTTTTCTAGACTCTCCCTGGAAAGGAAAGGGTCCCTGGGACGCTGCGGTGGCTCAGTCGTGGGGCATCTGCCTTCGGCTGGGGTCGTGATCCCCAGTGGCCTGGGATCGGGTCCCACATCGGGCCCCCTGCTCCGCGGGGAGCCTGCTTCTCCCTCTGCCCTCTGCTCCCCTTACTTGGGCGCTCTCTGCCAGATAAATAAATAAAGTCTTTAAAAAAAAAAAAAAAACCCACAGAGACGTTCTTTTAGGGATTATCATTTCCAGTTTCCATGTAAGACACCTGATGGCGTGAAATACTGACCTTCCTCCCCCGGAGAAAAAGCTGAACACAGACCTGACCCCCATCCCAGGCCGGAGCTGGCCAGTCAGTCACTCCCAGATGGTCGTGGGCCTCAGCTCTCCTGCCTTCCACAGCTAGCGCGGCCCTTGGTCTTCTGCTGAAGGATCCCGGTCCCAGGGACACTCACCTTCCTTGGGCCAGTTGCCTGAAGGGTCCTCGGCCCATCCACCCTGTTTTGCCCTGCCTGCCCCTCCACTCTGCAAGTTTGAAATAACAAGCCTTCCCTGAGCACCTACTGTGCGCGAGGCCCAGGGCAGTTGGACATGGCCATGTAGGATTGGATCCAAAGGTCCGCCTCCCAAATCAGGACTCTCTTTTTTGGTGATCCACCAGAATCACCTGGATCTTTGGGTCAACAATGAAAGTAGTAACATTAATGCCTAAAGGTCAGACAGAATCCAGGACGCGTAAGGTGCTCATCTGAGCATTTGCCGGACTAACTCGTCCCGTCCCCGAAACAGTCCTACGAGGTATTGCTCGTATCTATCAGATGACAAACGGAGGTGGAGTGGTGGCCTAGTCAGTAAGGCTACCAGCCAGGAAGTGGCAGAGGAGGCACACACAGGCAGCCTGGCTCCCGGGCCAGGGTCGAAAGCTGCTGGGAGCGGTGGAAAGGGAAGCGACATCCAACACGTATTCACTTGGCACTCACTAAGTGCTCAGACCAGGGACCAGAGAGAGGGAAGCGCGCCTCCGAGAGGGAAACTCCTTCCCTCACCTCCTTGCAAAGGCAAGGCCAGCGGTGCAAACACTCCTCCAGCACAGACGGTGCCCTGGCAGATGGGGCCTCCCGCCTCGAAACCCACTCACCCGTTGTGTCTACCGCCCCTTCTCCCTCTCTGCCTGCCTGACGCTCATCACCCCTGTACCCTGGGTGCCACAGTCACCCGAAGCCCCCTTATTCCCATGACCCTTCGGTTCTGGGTCTCTAACTCTACTTCTCACTCCTCTGTGACCCGATTCTGACGGTCGCCCTTGAGCCTTCACACTCCCTGACCCATCCCCCACCTAACCTGTGCTTCTGCCCACCCTGAGCCGCATTAAGATGCCTGCCTGGACTCGTACCTACCGACACCACGGATGTGCTGGCGCTGGGGCTTTCACTCAGCGTCACTCGCTTGCTCCCCCAACAAATGATGGCTGTCTACCATATGCCTGAAAACGTACAAAATGCTTTACTGGCATGTGTTATTCCTTGATACCCCCGAGGCCAGCATGGGCTTTTTATTACCTCCGTTCTTATATGGGGAAGCTGAGTTCTTGGCACTTCTATCACGTTCTTGGGAAATCATTTGCTAGGCTGGAAGCTCCTGGAAGCTCCCTTTCCCTTTGCTGCCCCAGCCCTCCAAGAGGCACTCAGCAAACAGTTGTTAAATTGCATTAAATTAACAAGCCAGCTGGGTGTTCCGGGCAGCCTGACTCCTGACGATACCCGGCAGAGACCTCGCGGTCCCGGAAGCTGTCTCTCACTCACGTTCACACAATAAAAATGGACCTGAACTCCCCCTGCTTTCCCAGCGGCCACCAGACACGACCAGAGCTTTGCAAATGAGCTGTGGTTAGGAACCTCACTCTCACCACATCTCCCAGGGAACAGAACCCAAAGCAATCATCTGGGGGGAAGGGTGCAACTCCGCCAGCCCGGTCTCCTCTTGGGGAGGCGACTGCTCTGTCTGGGCACCTGGAAATACGACGCACACAATGTCTGCTCCTTGTTGCCCTGGAAACCTTGACAGATGTCAGCTGTTCTGACATGGGCTGCAGTAACGAGCCCACAGTTCCTCCTCAGGGTCTTGCTCAGTCATCAGACCCCGGGAGGATGCCATCTGCAGGGGGAGCATGCCCAGAGCTTCTGATGCCCGGACGGCAGCCTGGGAGTCACGCCAGGCACAGAGGCCCAACCCCATACTGCAGGGTTTAGAATTCAGAGCCAACGGACCAAGTGTCCCCGAGGAGAAAAGCAAACGATTTTCTGCAGACAGTGGGACCTGCTGTTGCCTCTTAGGAACCCATTAATAAAATGATAATAAAACTAAAGTGTCATTAAAAGCACATATTTAGATCAATTGTTCCCTTCAGCAGGTCATAATTCCTGTAACTCTCAGGGAACAGCTTTGAGCTCTGCAGAGCGGCTCCCACGCAAGACACAATCTGTCTGCCGCAGAGGGAATGAGTCAGCCTACAGCAGGGAGGGGCAGGGACAGCCTGCCGCCCTCCACACAGCAGCTGGGCAGCCCTGCTGGGTTTTCTCGCAAGGTGAGTTTTCCACCTGCAAAACGGGTCTCTTCTCTCTGTTTTAAAAGGAAAAGCAGTTAGGAGGCCTCCAAATCACGGCCGACCTCGGGAGGAAGGGCCTCCTTCGGAGCCGGCAGCGCCCGCCCAACTCCTCCCCAGCCAGGGGTTTCAAAATGCAAAGCTCTACAGACCCCTGAACCCCTCATCTGTCTGTTCCTACCGTCTTCCATACCCCCCCAATCGAATGACTTCGCGTGATGTCCTGATGGGTGCGGCAGGCGTTCACTCACCCATTCATTCATTCATTCATTCATTCACCGATGCTTCCTGAGCACAATTCTACGCCACCTGCTGTATCGGGGGTCAGGGAGGGTACCGTAGCCTCCTGGCGCCCGTCCCCTCGGCCCTTTCTCTTACCCTCTCTTCCCACGGCAGCAACCAGGGAGGCAGGTGAAAAGCCAAGGCTCGACCCTGACCTGTCCTCCCCGGTTCCAGGGACTCCTGCCCGCTCCTGGCCCACTGCTGCTGCCCTCCCGAGAGTCACGGCCCCAGAAGCCAGGCCGCGCGAGAAGCCAGGCCCCGAGCTGTGGCAGCCGGAGTGCAGAGCTGAGCTGGGCAGAGCGGGCCTGCTCCCCCCACCACACCGCTGCACCCACAGCCTAGGCCCCTGGCTGCCCTGGCCACGGTGGGATCCTGCTGTCCAACTGGGAACTGTGCCTCCGACCCGCTTCCCCGCAGTCCGCAGCTTGTCCGGGGAAGGTGTGCGGACAGTCGCCCGCCTTCCTTCTCTGCACCCCTGCTTTCTGCCCACCGGGCTCCTTCCTGCACTTTCCACAGAAGCCTTCAGACACCGGACCCTGACCGTCACCGCCCCTTCTCTGCTTTCACTGGTCACCTCTGCCACTGAGCAGTGAGCGGCGGCAGAGGACGGCCCCCATGGTGTGCCACTGTGACAAGTGGGCTGTTCGGAGCTGAAGGCGGTCAGGACCCCGCAGACTCCGGAAAGGTTCTTTTTGTCTGTCTACCTCTCCTCTCACCGCCCGCAAGAGCCGGATGGGGGCTTGTACCGGGAAGAGCGCTAACACCCAAGATGACGTTTATTCAGAAAGACTTACGTGAGTGACGTGACAGGCGTCTCCCATCTTCCTGGGACTTGTCCCCCCCCCACCAACGCCCCAGGCCCGCCCCCTCCTCACCTCAGTTGCCTGAATGGCTCAGAGCCTCTCGTGTCTGTGGGGCTCCCGTGTGTCTGAGATTAAATCTGTTTTTATCTTGTTAATCTGCCTGATGTCCATTTAATTATCAGGCCAGCGGAGAACCTCCAAGGGAAGGGAACGGTGGACCAGCCCCACCAGCCCCACACACGGGCATCGACTCCAGCACCTGAAAAGGTCGCCGTGGGGAGCCCTGTTCAGGGAGCTTCTGTGACCTCCGGATTCGGGGCTGGCCCCTTCCGGCTGCGGATGACAAACGCCCTCCTCCCCCCCAGCCCTCCACAAACACAGCTCCTCACAGCACACGCCGTCCCCCGCCCCGCACGGCCCTCACTCTATCTGGCCATGCCACGTCTCTGCCGAAAACGCTTACAGGAGGCCACACAGCACCATGGCTGAGACCACGAATGCGAGAGCTGGCCTGTCTGGTTTCAAACCCTGACTATCCCGTTACGACCGAGGCGACCTTGAGCAAGTGACGTAACTCCTGGGTCTATGTTTCCTCATCTGCAAAGCGGGGATCCTGACAGCGTCTGTGTTTTAAGAGGTGCTTGAATGACTGAAGTCAGGGTTGGGCTAAAACTGTGTGTGGCACAGAGCGAGTGATCTCTCCATCCTTAATGCATAAAGAATGACTCCCTACTGCCTTGCAGTTAAAGTCCAGGCCCTAAATGGTCTACACGTGTGGTGGCCATCTGTTCCACCCAATTTTCTGGTCTCAGGCGGCACCCCAGGGGCAGCAGGCAGCCAGCCCTCCAGACCCAGCGCCCAGGGCAGACCCTACATGTACCTCCACCCCATCTCCACCTCCCTCCCCGCCCCCCACCTTCCCTTGGACTTTCTTCGGTCTGGAAGGTTCTTTCCCACTAGTTCCCGGTGTCCCTGGCCATCCTTCTGCTCAGCCGCTGGCCGCACCAGGTTCAGTAGCCTCTCCCTGTTTTCCAGCGCCCTCAAGGCACCTCCTAAACTATATTCTCATCACTAGCTTCCCGCTAGCCTAAAAAACGAGCCACCTTCTCAGCATGTCACACCACGCTTCTTGCCTAGTAGGGCTCAATAAATATTTGATGAAAGAACAAATGTCCAAGCTGTATGATAAATTAGTCATCAGCCGTATTTCCAACTCCCCAGTCATTCCAGATACAGTCACTGTTTGGACTCTGCTGTCAGTGCCAGGAAGAAGGTTCTTCTCTTCTGAGGTTATCCAAATCCCAGACAGACAAAGGGGGGAGGGCCTCCAGCAGGGAAGGGTACAGGCTGAGCCTCACCGCCCAAAAGTGGTAACTGTAACGTTCCAGAGAGCATGGGACCCTGAAGCATTGAGAAGAGCTCCTGGACACGGGGTGGGATCGGAGACCTGTCTGTCCCACTGACTCAGCAAATAGCCTCTCACCTCTCTGGGCCTCAGTTCCCCACCTTTAAAAGAAGGAGCTGAACTTTGTGCTGAGGATTCCTCCAATTCTAAAAATAGTTGAGTCTATCCAAATAGTGAATACGACTTGACTCGAGCCAGGTCCTGTCCCCCATGCCCAACACCTTCAGTGGCTCCCCGGAGCCCTCAGAATCAAGACCCAGTGCTGCGCCCGCAGCGGGACTGTGTGGTCTCAGCCTGGCTTGCTCCTGCCCCACTCCCCACTCCCCCTTCAGGTGAAACTCCTCCGTGGCCTGTGAAACAGGGCCCGTCCCTGACCTCCCGAATCTCTCTTCTCTCCTCTCTGCCAATCTGACATCCCCCTTTTCAGAACCACGTCAGACCGCATTTCTTCATGCAGCTGTCCCCAGCCGCCCAACCCCCGGGGGCTTGACCTTCCTTGTGTCTACAGGTGGGGTCTGCACAGGCGTGTCGGGTCGCATGATCTGCTGCCTCAGGTCTCGCTCTCATTGATTCCTACACACACGCATTTTCTCCTCGTTGCGAGTGGGGGCTTCCCAAGGAACAGGCCCCGTCTTCTTGTCACCCTTCCTGCCCTCCTGCCTCAACCACCTGTGAGCCAGAGCAGAGTATCTGGCAAGCTGTGGTCGAATAAGCAACCTGCTGGCTGGATCCTACATCCTCCGCGATCCACAGGTGCTCAGAGGAGAGGGCTGGGTGCCAGCAGTGACACAAGGGACCCCTGGTTTATCCATCACAAAGACAGTTTCCAAAAACAAGCTGCCCCCGTGTACGCCAACATCTCGTCAGTGACCAGCCAGTCTCCTCCCTCGTGTACCTGAGGCTCCTTCCGTGAAGAGACCCACACATCCCTACTGTCAGCTTCCTGGGGTCTCATCGGGCCGCCCTACACCCTCGGCCCCATCCCCGCTGGTCCCAGGAAGAGCAGAGCTGAAAGGTGCCCCGCCTCCCCGTGGGCCTCCTGCCCGACGTCAGTCTGTCAGTCTGCTCCGGCCTCGTGGACCCAGTCTCCTTTTTACAACTCGTTTTTACCTAAAATGGACTCTCCTGACTGCTTATGTTCTTTTCTCCACCAAGAACACCAGGAGCCCTCGCCCAGCGCCGTCTGTTCTGAGGGATCCAGGGCTGCTGCTCCTTTCGGAGTCTCCCAAACATAGAAGAATCTGGGCCCACCTCCTCACTCCCTCCCTTCTGTGCTCACGCCCCGTGCCGCGCCCCGAATCCTCCCCAGCGGGCTCACCAGGGTCGGCAAAGCCCCTCACAGCCCCCACCGCCCTCCGGCGGAGAAGTGGGCTTGCCAGGAGCCATGCCCCGAGCGCTCCACAGCTCCCCATTCCCAGACCTCCACCCGCTGTCCAGGGATGGAGGGGCCCGCCGTGGAAGGGACAGTGTCCAGACAGAGCAGCAGGAAAGGGGCCAGGGGAGAGCCGTGACAGAGGACAGGTGCAGAAAGATCGAAGTGACCAGTCAGCAGGGATAAGAGGACCCACGTAGAAACCTCTGTCTGCTTCTCTGGGTTTCATTTGCAGCTCAGGGTTTTCTTGGTGTCGCCATAAGGAGGAGTTGGGGAATGAGCACAGAAGGCGGCACTTCCTTTCTCTCAACATCAGATGGTGCCGGATGCAGATTTTTCAGGGCCCCAGTGGTCCGCTGATGTAGAGCAGGGCTGGAGCGCTCGGTGGAGGGGGAGGTCACCCCCCTCTGACTGTGCAAAGGGACAGTGCTCCATTTGTGCCTAAATCAGCTTTACCAAAAAGACATTTCCCTGGAGAATTATTCTTATAAAGTGTGGCTACGTCCCAAAACCACCTGCAAAAATAAAAAAGAAAAAAAAACTATTTCCACTCAAAATGCAGCTGAAATAGTACACGCTTACAAAAAGAAAAAACCATTTCATGGAGGAGGTGGCGGGTGAGTGTGAACTATGGAGAGAACACAAAGAAATGATTTTCAATAATGAGCAAAATTGGGTTGAGAGCTCCCTGAGGGCATGAGCTTTTCTTAGTGAATCATCCGTCTGTCTCCCAGGTCGCGGCTCACAACCCACCCCTGGGTGCTGCCGCTCCCTGAGTCCCAGTGCCCCGGAGCGAAGCCCGTTTCAGGAGAGGCAGACCTGGAGAGACCCGAGAGCTCGTGTGGATCTTCTGGAACGACTCCCGGGACTTCAGACCTGACTGCCCAGTCACCTCTCACCCTCAGATCGAGAATTTTCCCTTCCTCTACACAGATGCATTGGTAGCAATATCCACGCGTTTACTAATAATACCAAGAATTTGGGGGGCGGTTTCCACAAATGAGCTACATAAATTAAAAGGAAAATCAGGAAGTAAGTGAAGGAGGGAGTGTTACCCAAGGAATCTGCAGAACAGTGTGGAAGGAAAAGAAACACTTGTAAGCTAGAAGCAGCCGCAAAAAGAGAAGAGAGCGGAGGACGAGGGACACGGAGGGACACGGAGGGACACGGAGGGACACGGAGGGACACGAGGGACATGGAGGGACACGGAGGGACACGGAGGGACACGGAGGGACACGGAGGGGAGCGAGGAAACGGAGCCAGGAAGGTGCCAAACATTTCCCGGCCTCAGGTAACCCACTCACAGATGGAAACCTGCCTTCCTCCGGGATGTGAGCGTGAAAAGAACGAGTCTAGCAGACGGTCAAGCGCGGGGCTGGGCATCCGGCGTGTCCTCAGACACGGCAGCCGCCATTTTTGTTGCCACCCCTGGACTCTCAAGAGTGTCCCAAGACCAATAAGGTTGCAGTGAGGACTGTGTCACCTCGTGTCAGCCCTCAAGCGTGGCCCACAGAGAGACACTGCACATCACCCACCGGGACGACAAGGAGAGGAAGAAACAGCAAAGGCAGAGGCTGCTGCTGGGGACGGAGCCCAAACTCACGGCGTGAGCCAGGCCTGTAGGACCAGACTGTTCTCCCGGCGCCCGGAGCTCCCTGGGAGGAGGTGGTTCAGCGGTGGAGGCCCAGGGACTTCTGCCACATTGCGCGGTGCCCCAGCACCCAGCCTGCTCCCTGTTCGGGGGCGTTTCCTGTTTTGTGAGTTTCTATAGGAGAAAGGCCACCCCCTTTCACACTAGAAGGACAGTGAACCCTCTCAGCCCCAGTGATAACTAAGGCACCTTGGGCTTCCAGCCTCATGAGCCCCAGAGCCCACCTGGTGCCCACCTGCTTGCCAAGTCGGCTTCTTCAGCTCCCAGAGCTGCTTCTTTATGGGTACCCAAGGGCGTCCCACCTGGCTCCCAACTCAGGGGATCTGCGCCTCCTGCCCAGTGATGGCCTTTGTCACCTCAGCAGATCACTTCCTGACTCAGGAGCAGCAAAGCACCTTGAAGACCCACCATTCTAGCCTAAGCAGAGATGCTCTGCACCCCACACCCTAACTGGGGGCCAGCAGCCCCGCTTTCAGCATCTACAGGGCCCCGAGCTCCTACCTCCCCGACCCCCCAATGGCCCTTCTGTTCCTGAAGAGCTCTGATCTGGGGCAAGTTCCCACATAACGTTTAATGCTCACAACCTCCCCATGAGGAGGTACAATTATCTCTCTCACACACACACATACATACGCACACATATACACACGTATACACATACACACAAATACACAAACACACATGTATGCACACACACACATGCATATCCACACACACACACACATACACCGTGTTATACATGAGGGGATGGAGTCCAGAGAAGTCAACAAACATGCCTGAGGTTACACACCGAGAAAAAAACAGGCCCAGGGGAGTGAACCTGCAGGCCGAAGCCACAGCCCAGCCCCCGCCGTGGAGTCCCGCTGAGACACAGCGATGGCGCAGAGACAGGGACGTCGCTGTTCGGCCGCTGACCCGTGCTCCGAGGAGAAGAGCAGCACAGTGTGGGAAGGGGGGCAAAGGGACAAGGGTGGCGGCTGCCGTTCACGGGCTCAGGGGAGGCCTGCTGGAGCAGAGGGTGCAGGCCGGGGAGGCGCGGGGACCGGGAACCCTTCTGGTCCCTGGGGCCACCTGCTGCCCGTCAGTCCCGCCTCTGTGTGAACAACTCCCAGGTCCCTCTGGCCCTTCTCTGCCCCTCCTTTCTGTGTTTTGTTACTCTGGAGCCCGCTGACCTCCTGGAGGGCTGCTCTGCCCACCCCGTGGCTCACCACGCCCTCCCCGGCGGTAGGGGTGCAGGCGGGCGGCGAGGTCCTCGGCCTCTGTGCCCCCGCGTCCCCTGGCTCCGCCCAGGCCTGCCGCTCGTCTCTGAATTCTCCGATCTCTTCAGCCGCAGTATCGGTTACTCCCAGATCTTTTCCCAGAAACAGTTCGCGTTCTATATCTGGATCGTTGCTTTTCTTAAATCTGTGAAGTTCTAACTTCATCCTGTTAGTTTCCGGCCTGCTATTCCAGGCCACGGAAACCATTCTCCAGCCTCGGTCCTGCCGTCTCTGCCACGAGGATCCGCAGAGCTTGGTCTCATCTGCTGGATTATAAAATATGCCCTTCTTCAACGGAGGCATAACTAAGGTTTTTGAACAGGACAAAGCCAAGGTCAAGGACAAAGCCTTCTGCCTCAGCCAGAGACCATCCCCGGGGCTCAGCAAGGACATGTTTCTTCCAGCGAGGCTGGAAATCCCGACAACAGCATCCACTCAAGGACGACACTCTTCTGCCTTGAGAGAACGCAGAACACACTTTCCTCATGCCAGGCAGAAATGGCAACACTGGATCCACAGCTCTCCTGAAACTCGCAAATTAATTGCCCTGCTTCTACAATCATACTGATGTTCATTTCTTATATTTTTGTCCGGTAGGAACTTACCTCTGCATCCACTTCAAAATACTCAACATCCTTTAAGAAATGGATTTTGAGGGGCGCCTGGGTGGCTCAGTCAGTCAAGCTTCCGACTCTCGGTTTGGTCTCAGGTCACGATCTCGATCTCGGGGTTTCGAGATCAAGCCCCAGGTAGGGCTCTGCACTTAGCGCAGGTTTCCTTGGGGTTCCCTCCCCACCATCATTCTCTCTCAAACAAGTAAATAAAACTTACTTTTAGAAATGGATTTTGAACGTGGCGGGTGTCAAGAGCGTGCCTCCCTGCCTGCAGCTCTCCGATTTCTCAGTGTTAGCTAGTGAGAGTCTACACGCTTCTTCGGGAAAGCTCACCGCCACCTTGTCCCAGGGGAGAGGGGCCTGGCTCTTTGTAATTGTCCATTCTCTCTTCTGGAGAAAAGCCAACTTGCACCAGACCCTCTTGAAACACATGGAGAGATAAACAAGCATGAGTAAACGCAGTAAGACAATCAGAGGAGACGATTAATTTTTTAATATTAAACCAGCTCCTCCATAGGGTGAGGATTTCCGGATCCAAGCAAGATTTCAGAAGCCTTTTCTCTTCTTTTCTTTTCTTTTAATTATTTTTATTAACATACAATGTATTACTGGCCCCCAGGGTACAGGTCTGTGACTCATCAGGTCACACATTTCAAACGCAACTACAGCAGCTTGTAGAAGTCCGCCCTGGCGAGGCCCTTCCTGACGGGCTTTTCCCTCGGTCGGTCTTGTGTGTAAGACTCTCCCCCTTTCTTTCACGCTTCCTCCTGCAGGCAGCACCATGAGTGGGAGGGCCGGCGTGGAAGCCTGCACCCCAAGGTGCTAGACCTGGTTCCTCCCTGGCACGGTGCTGGTCTGCTTTGAGTCATGGCCCAAGTTCACACCATCACCCCAAACCCACCACACTTCCCTCTGTACGGTCTGTCTTCAAGGAAATTGTTGGAGGTGTTAAAGCAGAGGGATGATATGAATCTAAGCCAATGGCTGACCACGTCCCCTCAACTCAAGGTGGGGGAAAAAAAAAAAAAAAGAGGACACACTACAGTACAGTGAAGAAAACAAAAATAGATACCTGATTAAGATCTGAGTGCCACCCAGGACCTGAGCCCCGCCGACTTCAAGTCAGCACACCCTGCTTTCTTCCAGCCATTCTAGACCTTTGTAGGAAGTGAAATGATGCCTTTGAAAAAAACAAACAAACAGTAAATAGGAAAGTCCCACGCCAAGGAAGCTTATCCTTCCTTGGGCAGCACAAGTGCGTCACCCCTGCATAGTCCCAGCTAGATACTATGTACTCAGAGATATTTTTGAAAAGCTAAATAAATAAACCTTTCAAGAAAAAAAAAAGAGAGAACTAAAAACGCACCACCTATGAAGGCAAGAGACTGTAAGGTCTTTGGGACTCTACTGAAACAATCATTTTCAAAGTCATTTTGTCTGACACTTGGAGGGTTGGAGTGCCTGTGCCAGTGGGAGACCGTGAGCCTCCCTTAGACGGATCTCCCTTCTTGGAACTTAGTTACTTGGTTTACTCTCAATAAAATGAAAGTCGAGTATCTACATTGCTCCTCGACTTTCACACCCTTTCTGAAAATGCGATTGCTCTCTTTTCCTAACCTTCCGGGGCTAGTTTTGAAAGTGTCTCTCAGGACTCTTCCCTTCCAAAAGGTCCCAAAAAGGAGTGGCCCAAATTCGGCACACCACCAAGACAAGCCATTTGCAGGGCAGAGGCGCTGAGAGCAGCTGTCTCTTGGGATCGGGCAGCTCCGTGAAGCTCCTGGGGCTCTCGGCAGGCTGCTGCTTCTCCCCAGAACACATGCAAAAGAACACATTTTTTTTTAATTTTTTATTTCTTTTCAGCGTAACAGTATTCATTGTTTTTGCACCACACCCAGTGCTCCATGCAATCCGTGCCCTCTCTAATACCTACCACCTGGTACCCCGACCTCCCACCCCCCCACCCCCTCAAAAGACCATATTTTAAACAGGCAATAGCCAGGCTTTGTTAAACATGGAGGTGCCCGTGCCCAGAGGGAAAAATAAGTACACATCTTGCAGCCCAGGAAGAGTGCGCAAGAGAGAAGGGAATTCTTCCCAGCTCGGCCTTCATGCTGCTAAGAGGTGAAGGACCCCAGGTCAGAATTATACTATAGCCTATAAGTTTTAACATTCTTTTTATGACCAGCTTATGCTAACTGAGAAACTGTAGCTAGCTGACGATAGATAAGGGAGTCAGCAAGCAGCATAACAGGATAACGAATAGCGAAAATCTGTGTTTAACCCGGCTGTTTCTGGCTTCTGTATAATAATGCTTCTAATGCTTTGCTAAGAAATGAAAAATTGCTTAAACCCTCAACTCTAAGGAGCGGGAGGCTGGCTGAGGACAAAGCGAAAGCTGGCGCCTTGCACCCCCCCCCTTCACCCACTCCCCTTGGTAACATGTGTGACATTTCACAGGCACCCCTGACTGCCCTACAAGAAGAGCAAATGGTTATCTTGCAGAGATCACAGTCCTGCAAGGCAGGAGTCTCTCTTGGTTTACAAATGTCCTTGAGATTTACAACAAAGAAGTAGCCTTATCAATAGCTCAATTTCCAAAGACACATAACTCAGTTTCTCAAGCCCTAACGTCACCCTCCCCTCCATAAAAAACCGAAGGAGATGGAGGTAGAAGGAAAAGTAAATAAAGTTAAATTTCTTTTAAGACCTAAATCTCACTAACAAGGACATTTGATAGCAGGAATGTAACATTCCACCAGGAGACTCCCAATTGTCTTTATGTTAGTGCCTCATTAGAGGGAAAGTGGCCTTGGCTTGATAGTAACCAGGCCTTCAATATCCTGATAGTGCTTTCATTCGCATGCGTGGGCTAACCGGCCAGTTCTGCTTCTGTAAGATTGCTTTGTCTGCTTTCGCACGCGTGTCCCCTGACCCAATCCACGGACGCCAAGTATGCCTGTTCAAACTGTCAACCAATCAGCTCAGCCCCACCCGAAACTTGTTTGTACCTGTCTATAAAAATCCTGCACTACCCCAGCCGGGTGTGCTCAGCTAGCAGGAGCTGCTGACCACCCGCAGGCGCGCGCTGACCACCCGCAGGCGCCTGCGTAACAATAAAGAACCTCTTGCTGATTGCATCCAGTGGCAGTGTTGGATTCTTGGGTAAGGGGATCCGCGGGTCTTTCAGAGGGCAGGTGATGAGGTGACTGCACAGAGGTGACTCCCCGGTGGAGGACACGCACCTCCCCCCCAAACACTAAGGAGCTCGCAGGAGGGCAGGAATTCTTCCGCTAGGCCACAGAGCCGGGCCGTCGTATAACATCCTAGCATCTCTGATCAGTTGGGACATCGGGTCCACTCCTTGCTGTGGAGATTCTCTACCTGCAAAGTGCCAGGCGTTGGACAGTTGGATCTGTCCCAACTGATCCCGGGCCCCCTTGGATCTCACAACAGCCCCGCAAATTAGGTATTACCATCCCCCGCTCTACAGAGGCCGAAGCACAGACCCAGAAAGCTTTAAGAAGGACGTCAACTCACTCATCCCAGCAACGGAGAGCCAGACTTTCAAGCCAGGTCTGCCGAGCCCCCAGCATGGGGGCGGCTTTCACACTCCCCAACCCTATTTTACCCCACGTGGGACAGAGGAGAACCTGGAGTGGAAGGAGAATCTGGTCCATAGCAGTGCCCCGCAGTTTGCTCAGAGCCCGAGAAACGAAAGACCTGGTCCCCTCTCCAGTCTCCCCATCACTGTCACTGGGTCCCTTGAATTTGTAGAGCATTCGTATGGCTTTTCATAAATAAGATTCCTCTTGTTCTACAATAAGCTTGCTAAGTTTGATATTCAGGGAAAAAAATCAGTAAAACCACATTTAAAATTCAGAAAACAGAGGAGACAGTGGAGGAAACATCATGACAAAGTAACCAAGATACAATTTTCCACTTGGTTTTAACCTGTCTTGACAGCCACATCTCCACCCGCTGTCATTACGAACATGTACCCAGGACCTAATGGTGTCGCATCTGGAACAGTTCACGACGCCTGGGCAAGGCTCGGAGCTCAGGGACCAAGGAATTGGACTGAAGCAGACGGCTCTGATCCCGCAGAGAGCGCACACCTGCGCCCTCACCTCTCCAGACCGGGCACCTGCCGAGTCTGGGTTTCTCACTCTTGAGCGGGCGCTGCGCGTGTGCACAACGGCGCCCCACCCCCGCCACCCTGGGACCTCACGGGGACCTCCAGACCCACGCAGCTCCTGCCCATGCACAACCATCTCCTGAGCCTTGTGCGCCCAGGACCCCGGGCCCCAAAGTCATTGCGAGGCCGCAGCTTTAAACGGGGTGACAGTCACCATCTGCCCCGCTGCGTGCTGCGACCCCCAGCTCACAGTCATCAGGGCTCGGGGGTCCCCTTGCAAGAGGCGCCCTCGCAGCGCAGACCCGTCCCGCTCTCCGCAGGGGCCAGAGCGCGGAGCGACCTCGGCAGCCGGCCTCCCCGGGAGCCGCTCTCTTCTGCGTCCCCCGTTCCCCAGACCCGCCCCCCGGCTCGCACCTGCGCAGCACGCACCCCCTTGAGTGCCCGGAACTGCCGGGGCACCCCAGGTCCGCGCGGGCGGGCCGGCCCCGCACCGCCTGCAGAGGCTCCTGAGTGGGAGGAGACCCTGCGTCCTCCACCCGCATCTCTCTGAGGCGACGGCTGCCCTTTCGCACTAGAGGCACGGTGGGACCTGGAGCTTCTGCAGCCACTAGAGCTGTCCTGAGCCACAGGAAGATGCTCAGCGCCTCCCTCCCAGCCGTAGAGTCCCTCCAGCGCTGCCATCAGAGTGAGCGTGCGTCTCTCAGTGGGTTGAAGCTTGGAATTATGCGGATGCCTTGTTCACCCAAGAGGCCAGTCCTGCAAGCTGCCTCTCCTGGCCCGGCCGCGTCCCAGTCCCTGTCTTCCCGGAGCTGCTGTACACATGGCCCCCGCCCACTGCCGCAGGTTATGCCTTGTGGCTCGGGGTAGACTTCGACCTTGGACAGTCGTGTCCTGTGCCAGTGTCGTACTCGATCCTTCCAAGCCGCAGTTTCCCAGTTAAAACATGTGGTCTCTGCAGAGGTCAAGTTAGATTAAAGTACCTAGCATCACTCTGTAAGTCATAAAGCACCGAGGCCGTGAGTTCCCTCTATTTCATACGTGGATTTCCATGCCATTCTTCTTGTCAACCTCCTGTTCGCACACTCTCTGAGACACGGCAGAGCGATTCTGGGGACACTGGGAAAATGCAAATTATGAGCAAACCCAGCATCCATCCTCAAATTCATCAAGAAATGCTTCCATTGTACGCAAAGAATTGATTCCGGTGAGGTCATACGTGAAAATAGAAAAGTAGAACTTGCATGTATGGGATTCCACTCTCACTCATTAAGCCAAGAAGGCTTTCTGGAGAAGGAGGGATTTCAGGCTCCTTACAACTATCAGAAGGTGAACCTAAATGCACTTCTGTGGGTGAAGTGGTCCACTGACCCCTGACAGCACACGGATTTATCTCAGCGATCCCCCGGCTCTTAGGAGAGCCCATGGGGCACACGGGCCATGTTCTCTGTCTCACTGAAGCCACAGGGAGACCTTGCCAGATGAGAAAGTCAACATGGCCACAGAGATGGCAGCATCGGGTTTCTCCTCCTCGGCAAACCTGCAGCTCTCCACTGCCTCTGGAGCAGATGTGCATTTAGATGGTGAAGACTCCGGAGGGGAGGCGCCCCCGCTCGCTCCGGTCCGGCGGCCTCTCCGCGGCCTTTGGAAGCCTCCCACCATCTCTGAGTGACGTCAGTAGCTTTCAGGCGAGCTGAAAACCCCATCCTCAGCAAGAAGATCGTTTTCGCAAGTGTGACAAGCTCAGCTGAGACACGCTGGCTCGTTGGGGCGCCGGGCGGCTCCGTGGGCTGAGCAGTGGACGCTTGGTTTCAGCCTGGGTCCGGGGGTGGCGGAATCGAGCCCCACATGTGGCTGCAGGCTCGGCACAGAGTCTGCTCTGTGGGTTTCCTTCCCTCTCCCTCCCCTCCGCACCCCTGCACCCTCTGTCTCTCTCCCTCTCCCAAATAAATAAAACCTTTTAAAAAGAAAAAAAAGAGAGAGAACGGCTCCTGACAGCCCTCTAAAAAAATCCTGCTGAGGTAGTAGCACGTGTGGGAGTGGGGAGCAGGGGTGAGGGGTGGGCTCGTTAAATGCTAAGAACGGTGTGGCCTTCGGGAGGCAGGACTCGGGTGCTCTGGGCCCAGCAGAGCACGTGTTTCCACACACGCCGCCGCCCGCCCCCACGTGTCCTTGCCTTCCTCCGGGATGCAGCCGGGCGCAATGGGGTTGGCCATCGGCTGTCTGAAGGCTCTGCCTCAGAAGCAGACGGAGCCTTTCTCCCAGGCCGACCCCTGTCGGTCAGGAAGCCCCTCTTGACACCGTCTGGGCCCACACACACCTCCAGGGTGCTCGCGAGCGCTGCAGGGCCCGCGGCCGTGGGTCAGAGGCGACCTCACTCAGGCGCACAACGACCTCCTCCACGGCCAACAGATTTTCATGAAATGTTCACGTTGAACGGCCGGGCTGCCGGGAGAAGGGGCGTCAGAGAAGCGCCCGCTCCGCGTCCTTGCACACCGCCTGCCCCCGGTGGTCAGCTCCTGGCACCAGGGCCACAATGGCGTGGACCGTCCCCAGACGTGTTCCATGACGAAACATAATGAAAAGCAGCTTTGGTCCCGGCGACAGCTCAGCCACCCCGACTGCTGTCTTCAGAGCTGCTCATCTGGCCCAGTCGGTCCCTCTGAACCGAAAATCTGCAGACACCTTTCCTGTCGCTCTGCGGCGGGCGCCGGTGGGACGGGCTTTGCTGCCACCTGGTGTCCACCGTCGAGGTTGCATAGGAGAGAGGCAGGGGCTGTGGGAGGCCGGCCCTGCAGGCTCTCTCAGTCCGTGGTGGTTCCAGGTGAAGACTGGCCCCCGGGGCCCAGGGCTGCGTGGAGACAGGGGTGAGGAACCGTGCAGAGCTCTGGGCCACGGCTGACTTCAGGAGGTCGACCCAGAGACAGAAAACCCAATCCTGCCCCCTGAGTCCTCGCCAGGGCAAAGTCAGGGTGGCCCTCACTTGCCCGCTCCCCACAGACCTTTCCTTTTTTCATTACTGTAATTTTTTTTAAGATTGTATTTTGTTTGTTTGTCAGAGCAAGCACAAGCAGGGAGGCAGCAGCAGAGGGAGGGGGAAGCAGGCTCCCCACTGAGCAGCGAGCCCGATGCCGATCGATCCAGAACCCTGGCATCATGACCCCAGCCCAAGGCAGACGCTCAAGCGACAGAGCCACCCAGGCACCCACAGAACTTTCCAAATGGCCTCGGTGATTTTTTCTGCCTGAATCCCACACCCCCACCTCCGCCAAAGGCTCCCCTAGTGAATGGATGAAGGGCAGAGGAGGGAAACCAAGTCTGTGATCCCCTCGGGGCTCCTCAAGCCCCTACACAGAGTTCTGAGTGGAATCGTAGTTCAATCCGTGCCCAGAAATCTTCAGGAGACATGGGCCATCCCAGTGATGCACATGGTTCCTTAGGAAGGGCTGGACAGGACCCGTGACCCAGCCACACACAAACACGCAAGGGAAAACACTAAAGCTAATTTAACTAAACATACGTCCGACAGTTGTTTGCGGTTCATCCGCCTGCGAGTCCAAAGCTCCAGGAGTGCCTGGTGTGCATTCCGTATGGAAACAAAACGGGGAACGCTCACACCAGACTTCCTCGAACCTTTAGCAATAATGCTCTGAACTTGACTTCATCAGGAGGATCGGGGTCAGGAAGGTGTAATTCCATTCTCTAGTGAACTGAGAGTTAAGACAGAAATTGTCTCTTATCCTGGAAGATGGTTTCTGGTGGTTACAACGCTCACAGTCTGTGTCCTGTGATGACTTCTGTTCATACCTGGGAAGAATGAGACGTGTTGACCAAATTTCACACAGCAGAGGCTGGGGAAGATGGATCACGGGTTCGGTGGCAGGACTGCATCCAAAAATCATCCAACAGGGGAAAATTCAGACTTCTCCGAGATGAGACTAGAGCCCGCTAATTTTAAGTTGATTGCACAAAGAAAGGGTGTGCAAACGTGGCTCAAAGCCCAGGTGTGGGCTGCTGCCCACAACTGACCTGGCACGGCTGGCAAAGACGCCAGAAGAGTCTTGATGGCACCGACAGAGACAAGTGGCAAAGGTGAACAGAGGCAGACACTACCTGACGTGGCCAGGACGGACTGAACCAGGAGGGAAAAGAGTCCGGCACGAGCTGAACTGTCCTTCGACTTGCGCAGAAGTTACGGGGTGTCAGGGAATGGCAGGGAGGGTGAGCGGGGCCCAGGAGAGTCGGGGAAGCGAAAAGTGATGGACGGCTGCGGTGGTGTTGGTCCGTGGGGCGCCCACCTGGGTTTGCTAACCGGCACCGCCTGAAGCTGGGCTCCCACCTCTCGGAGGCCGGGAGACGGGGCATTGCTGGAGAAACTGGAAATTCTTCGGACGCCTTGGGTTTTCCAGCACTTCTCCTACCTCATCCTCTCTCCGTCCCTCTGCCCCCTCCCAGCTGCCTGGATTTCTCTGCCTCCCTGTACGCATGGGGGAGAGCGCGACACGGAGGACCCCAAGGCAGAAGGCGGCCCTCCTCGGCCACAGGGTCACCGCTCTTCAGTTGAAAGACCTGGAGTTGAACCAGACCCTGAAGACTGAACTCCAGACGCATGGGAAAGAGGGCTCAGGGTCTGGCTTGCGTCCTGCCGAGGTTCTCCGCTGCACCGGGAGCGACGGAGTCCCGCACGGTGTGATTCACCCACACGGAGCGAAGGGCATGAGTTCAGCAATTTCCCCAGCAAAGGGGGGGGGGGGTGGCAGCTGCCAGGCCCTTTGCCAGCCTCCTGCCGGGTGGTCAGGACCGAGGACCCCTTTGGACACCATCTGAGGGAGAGGAGTTCACTGGCTCACATGTTAGTCGGACACAAATTTCCCAGAACTTACATGGGGAGTCTAAACCCCTCCTCAGAGTTTCAGGGCTGGGTGAGGCCCAGGGGGCGGTTCTGGGGAACCTCAGAGACCCCCGCAGCGCCTCTCGTCCCCCCACACATTTATTCCACCTGAGAACACGAGTCTGCTCTGAACCCACGTCCTCACCGGCCTTTCCTGTCTACAGCTTATTGCATGGATGGTTCTACGGTCTTCCAGGTCAAATACCATTTTCTCTCAAAAACACGAACTTCTACAAGTTACGGATCAGCAAAGCCGATGCGTGTAAGCGTGTGGGACAGGACGCGGTGATGCGCACCGACGGGGAAGGTTCGGGGAGCGAGTTCAGGGCTTGTGGAGACTCTGGTTTGTTCTGCTTCATACTGGACAGAGATAAGGGGGCCGTGACCTGTATACCCAGGGCCCTCCCCTGAGAGACCGGAGATACAGGAATCCCCAAGACTTCTTTAAAGGGGGAGTGGGCTGCCGAGGAGAAGAAAATAGGCGGCATGACCAGAGCCAGCTTCCGGCGCTCCCAGAGGGCCCGGCAGAACGCGACGCGATCCGACACTGAGGCTGCGGGGAAGGTAACTCTGCCGCCTCTCGCAGGCTCCGAACGAAAGGTGTGAAATACAGGCGGGCCCCATTTCAACTCACATCACCCCGGAGTCAAAGTCTTTTCCTCTCATTACCCAACCGCCCGCTCCAGTTACGTTCCCCCCACGATCCTGCCCGTCCCGACTCTGGACCCGTGTGCGGGCCCCTGCCTGGCTTCGGTCTTGAATTTGTCTACGGAGACCCCACTTGGGAGCAGGCAACCAGGCGGTCTTTCCTCTGGAACACTGGGAAGCCACCTACTGGGTTGCCCCTCCGCCCTGTGCTAAGAGGCATCTTAGAGGCATCTTCTCCATGGTCCTGGACCACGGAGCCTCCCCAAATGTCGCCACGCCTGGCCGCTGAGGAGTGCTGGGACCACAACATCCCAGAGCCCCGTGGCACTGGGGCTCAAGCAGCTGCGCCTGGAGCAGGGCTCACAGGCCAACGGCAAAGCTGGGGAGCGCGTGTGGCTCTGCAGCAGAGCGTCCTCCTACCGGGAGAGCCCTCCTGGCAGGGCCTGGAAGCTCCACATCCTGAAACTGTAGAGACGTGATCCTGATCCACCAGGAGATCGGGTCCCAGGGACAGGTGTGCTCACTGGGAGAGGACAGCCAGCCAGGGTCGTACACAGAACGACGGGAGAAGCGTCTGCCGGCCGCGGATCACTTCATGTAGACCCCCCAACCGCCCTCTTGCTGCAGGAGGCCTTGAGGGATCACTCGGGGACAACGCTGGCCCCAATCCCAGTCCCTTTCTAACTGCTTGACTCCTGCCAGTGGGAGCACTGGTCGCTTCTCGGGGATTCCTGGGAAAGTCCAGTCTGGCCTCGGCTTTGCTCTGGAGGATGCACTCCATGTCCTCCGGGTTTCACAGCGTGTGGCTGACGTGACGGCTGACAGCCAGGCTACGACATCCATCCGGTGGCTGGAGGACTAGGGACAGATCTCGCTGTCACACACAGGGTCAGCCCCACCTGGTGAAGGCTTCCGGCTCTGCTCCCGATGTCCACGCCGTGGTCTCAGCACCCACCGACCGTGCAGGCACCACTGCAGTGCCAGCCCCACCTGTGTCCCTCCGGTGAGCAGACTCGCTGTCCCCACACCGCGCCTGGCAGGGCCTGTGCCCGTGAGCGTCCAGCACACACGTTCATGTCACCGTCCTTTCCTTCTAGTTTGCATCTACTCTGGAATCCAGGGCCGCTTCCCTGAAGAGGGGTCTCTGTTCATCAGATCCACTGCTGCGCCCCCATGCCCTCGGGCGCCCCCCACTTGGCACGGAGTCCACGTCCCAGGTCCGCCTGGCAGAATGGCCAACCGCCCTGCAGTGGGGGAGGATGAAGACCTAGGACTGTCCACACTCGCGTGACTCTACCATCTGGGATGTTCCTGCCCAGGAGGACGAAGTGACAAGTTACATCCCCGCTTGCTCCAGACGCGTCCACGGGCGCCTGCGGGGCGCACGGCTCAGATGCGGGGTGTCTGCCTTCGGCTCAGGTCATGGTGCCGGGTCGCGGGATGGAGCCCCGCGGTGGGCGCCCTGCTCGGCGGGGAGCCTGCGCCCGCCTCTCCCCGCCGCCCCCCTGCCTGTGCTCTGTCCCTCTGTCCCTCCCTCGCTCTGTCGCTGAGTCACATGAATAAATAAAATCTTCTTTAAGAAGCAGAAACGTCCTGAACACGCAAGCACCGGAGGGATCCGCACGCGAGTCTCGGGCAGCGACGCCGCAGCCGCTCCCCAACCGCTCCCGCCGCTCCGACCCGGTCCCTCGCGGCCTCGTCCGCTCCGGGGCAGACACCGCCGCGCTCCGGCCGCTCCTCCGCGGACCCGAGACCCGCGCTTGGGGAACCGGCCGGAGTCCGCGCTCGCAGCCCGTGTCCGCCCCGTCCGCGGGCCCCGGGTTTGGTCCGACGGAGCCCGGCCCGGCCCGACGCCCCCGCGGTTCACGGTCGCGCCCCGGGTCGTCCGTGGGGGCGTCCGTCGGGGCGTCCGTCGGGGCGTCCATCGGGGGCGTCCGTCAGGGCGTCCGTCGGGGCGTCCATCGGGGGCGTCCGTCGGGGCGTCCGTCGGGTCGTCCATCGGGGGCGTCCGTCAGGGCGTCCGTCGGGTCGTCCGTCGGGGACGCGTGTGGAGGCCACGCGGCTCCGGCGGTCGAAGGGCCTCGGAGCCCCGGAGCCGCCGCGGTGCGAGTCGCGTCCCTCGTGTCCCGGGACGTCCTCCCTCCAGCGGTGTCGCGGTCGTGGTCAGCTCAGCCGCTCGCCCCAGAGCCCGCGGCGGGGACACGAGTGTCCGGCGGCGCCGCTGCCGTCGGGATCCGCTCCGGAGCGGCGAGGCCGCGTGCGACGGGCCCGGGGGGCGGGGGGAGCGCGACGGTCTCGGGCAGCGCCGGACACTCAGGCTGAACCGGCCGCGCGTCCAGGGCCTGGACCCTCGCGCGGCGGCGGGAACCGGCGTCCGGTCCGCTCCCCGCGGGGTCCGTGCGCTCGCGCTGGACACGGATGGCACCGGGCGCGGGACGCTCCGGCGGGAAAGGCCGTGTGTCGCCGTCGCCGGAGGAGACCCGAGGACGGACGTCGAGCCCGACAGCCCGCGGGGCGGCTCCGGCGGGAGCACAGGGACCGAGCGCGTCTCCGGCGAGGACAGCGGGTGACAGCGAGCGCGGCGGGACATGCGGCCGGAGGGAGCCCCGGGGGGCACGGGTTCTTACTCCTCACGTTTCCCTGCGGAGGCTCCGCGCCCGTCATGGAGCCCGACCCGGGGCTTGAACTCGAGACCCTGAGATCAGGGCCTGAGCTGAGATCAAGAGTCCGAGGCTCCACCGACGGAGCCACCTGGCGCTCCTGAACCCTTATTTTCAATACACTCTCCCCTGCCTTTTCATCCGCCAGTCTTCACGGGTTAGAGGCACAAATTGCATCAGAAAGACACAGACCCCACAGCTTCGTGGACAGGACAGGACAACAGGCAGTGCCCAGCCAGGACGGAGGGGAACAGCCCTAGAGCCCCAAGCTCAGCACAATGCCGCAGGCCACAGCTTTTCGAAGGGCTCTCAATGCCGACAAGGGAGCACTGGAGGGAGGAGGTACGGGTAGAGCAGCACGGGAAGTGTCACCCCAAAGGGTCACAGGCCCAGGGACACGCTTCTCTACCTGCTACCCTGTAAGTGTCTTACACTGAAATACTGGTGTTTGCTGCTTTGCAAATACACAGAATCATATAAATGCTAAACTCATTACTAAGTTATTAGATAGCTACAGGCCTTTCTTGCCAGGAATGTCAGGGAGTCTTTAAACAACAAATAACTTTTTAAAAAATCCAAGATAAAATAATGCAGTCAGCAAGAATGAATGGATACTTAATAAAGGACAAAAGCAAGAGGTCAAAATAGAAGAAAGGAGCTCATTCCCATTCAAAACCACTCAGTGAGCCTCTACCTCGAACGGTGTCCGTGTTTGTTGTTAGAAATACAAGGATGGATAGCCGCTGTTCTGGGGGAATCTTCTTTCAGTGCGGCAGAAAGATGCCTAAAAAGATAAAACTGAGGCAGTTATAGGAACCCTGACCTTCAAAACATGACATTGTCCATGAAAGACAGAACTTGAGAAAGCCCGCCGCTGGACACAGGAAGAACTGCATGGAAGATGACCCACCTTTTCTGGTTTCCAAGTGGGAGAAAAGTTCTCCCTTCATAGTTTAAACCTTTGAGCTGAGATGTTGGATTTAGGGTCACTTAGTCTAAAACCTTGGACCTGAGACTCTGGACTTAGCACTGGTTCAACACTTGGGAACAAGCAAACCCCAACTGGCAAAAGTGACGTTCAATCAAGACTGGAGGGGACGCGGGGGCTCAGTCATGGGGCATCTGCCTTCGGCTCAGGTCATGATCTCAGGATGCTGGGATCGAGCCCCGCATAGGGTTCTGCTTAGCAGGGAGCCTGCTTCTCCCTCTCCCACTCCCACTGCTTGTGTTCCCTCTCTCTGTCTTTCTGTCAAATAAATAAATACAATCTTTTAAAAATAAATAATAAAAAAATAAAATAAAAACAAGACTGGGCTACTGTGGCAGGTAGGTCTTTTTCAATAAAGGCCACGTGTCACGCTCTCTTCTCCCAGCATGGCTGTGGCATGCCTACTCTCCAAAGGGAGCGTCCACATTCCTTCCCCCTTAAATCTGGATTGGCCGGAACTAGAACTGGAACCCTGTGCTTACTGTCTCTGGGCCGCCAGCCGCCCGCCAGGTTTCCTGCAGTCGCCGGTAACCTCTTCGCGTCCAGGAAGTCCTTTCACTGCTGCTGACCAACCGGTAGTTCCTGGGGCCTGCAGCCCTGTAAGCAACAGAAAACTGACTTATTCACCACAGATAATAGTTACATAATAAAAGGGGTTTTTGTCCTAACCCAAAAGAAACACAAATTGGGGGAAAAACTGGAGTCGGTCAGGCTGCAGACATACATACTTCCGGGAGTCCTTCCTCACTGGCTTTCAGACCACCTACCACGACCGACTGCACGCATCGGTGACGCCAAACCCGAGTCTTCTCTTCTGGAAAGAGAATCGGCCACTATAGATGCCTCCCGAAACCTTGCAACAATCCCACAAGAACCAGAAGGCTGCAGGCGTTGGGTTCACCGTGTGGCTTTGCCATGCGGTTGTCATTCGGGGGGAGGGAGAGAGAGAGCCTCAGCGAGGAGGTGGGCAGTCTGTCTGCTCGTGGTCCAGGGAGAGGGTGGGAAACCATGGAAGAAAAATGCCTGCTTTCTCCCGGGCATCAGTCTTGGTTTGGATATCAAAGAACTGGACTATCTACTGAGGGTATTTTAACTAATGAGTGTAAGGACGATCTTGCAGAATGGAGGGCTGGGCGGGAGCCAGACGGGGCACCAAAGACACAGCGTTCAGACACGGACGAGTCTCTACCTCCGCCTCCCACCCATGAAGGTCAAGAGCTAGACTGACGCGCACCAGACTGACCAGCGAGTGTCTGTCTCGGGCTGAGCCTTCGGGGATGTGGAAACGCTCTGTCTTGATCTCGTTGGGTGTTTTACAAGCAGATGTACATGTAAACCCTCATCAAGATGTACACTTGAGGTTTGTTTACTTACGGAGTCTTACATCTCAATACAAGTAGTTTCCCAGCAGACTCCCAGGATCGGAAGCTGAGTTCTAGTGACTGCTCCGGATGGAGGGGCTTGTCATGCTCAGCCTCCCTCTGTGGGCACGAAGCCGTTAGGAAAAAAGGCACCACAGCTGGGTTTGAGGATCACTGCGCAGCGGTCACGCATCCCCCCCAAGCCGGCCCCAGAGCCCGGTGCAGCAGAGGCTGTGGTGGTCTGAAAGAGGCATCAGAAACCCAGAAGCTGCAAAATCTAAGTGCTGCTCCTCACAGAACGTTCTGCCTCCACTGCCAGCCAACGAGGATCTGTGTGCGCCTCTGCTGATGGAAACGGCGGTTTCCCTCGCAGCCCCTTCTGCACACTGTGGTACTCGAGATCCAAGACCCTAACAGCAGCCTAAGAACTAAGATGCCTGAGGCATTACCAGGCAGACAAGCCGAGCAGTGGGACAATGAATGCGTCCCCAGTAGGACCCTGCGCGTCTCCATGGCACAGAGACAGTCTCCACGAGTTGGGGAGAGACGTCTGCCCAGCTGGAGCGGGACTTGGGCTTTGCACAGGATCTAGCCAGTATGTTGGATCCTCCAATGGGAAAGTCTTTACTTCATGGGATGATCTCCGCCCCTTTTCTAGGCTAGACCAGTCATGTGTGCTAACAAACCTGGGTGGCCCACTGAGTGACTGGAAGCATCTGGAAGCACCTGGCCGAGGTATGCTGGGCTGAGGTGTTTGGTGACAAGGCTGACTCACCTGGAAAGGGGAGGGCTGGTGGAGCCACACAGACCAAACAAAGGTCCCACAAGGGAAGACACCTTCACAGACCAGGGGACACCTTCAGAGACCAGGGGACACCTTCACAGACCGGGGGACACCTTCAGAGACCAGGGGGACACCTTCACACACCAGGCTTGGCTCAAAGAATTGTATTAACTCTTTATTTCGTTGTTTTTTAAAGATTTATGTATTGATTTGAGAGAGAGAGTGCAGGGGAAGGGGCCGAGGGATAAGGGGAGAGCCCCCAGCAAACCCCACGCTGAACACAGAGCTGAAAGCAGGGCTCAGTGTCACAACCCTGAGATCACGACCTGAGCCGAAACCAAGAGCCAGACACTCAACCGACTGAGCCGGGCACGTGCCTCATTCGGGTGGGGTTTAAGTTTCTCTAAAATTCATGGCGACAGGCCTGGATCTCTGGCGTGGCATCGGTGTTGCTCAGGAGCTGGGTAAAGTGAGCAGCTGAGCAAGGAGCTGGCACAAAGGCTCCAAAGTTAGTCTGGGACGTCAGAGGCTCCGTCAGTCATTACGATGACTTCAGCAACCAAGAGTTGCTCTCCCAGGCAGAAATGAGCCTGCACTATCTGGAGAAACCACCAGAAAGCACACTACTCTGGCTGCACTGGGGACACCACGCAAGGAGAGGCCCTTGGGGCAGAACCAGCTGTCATGTCCCGTGTTTCACAACCATCACGGGCTCCTGGCCGATGACACGCAACGACCCCAAATTCGGCTGAGGCTTCCGCTGTCGCTGTGCAGAGGACCCCATCCCCTGAGCAAGAAGAATAGAAAAAGCAGAAGGTGATCAGCTTCTCTCTGCTCTGACCTGGGCCACGTTTCCTGTCCAGTCCTGGCTGTGAGGGGTGGGTCAGAAAGGGCAAGACGAGAGACCGGTCCGTGGACCTCACTGAGCTTGCTGAGCTGCGGGCGCATGACCAACGGCTTCCGTGACCAGGGCAGGGCCCTTGCCAGGCCTCCTGGGTAGCTGGAGGCTACCATTGCCTGAACTCCTAACAGACAAGAAACGGCCACTTTTGTAAACTTACCAAAATAGCATCTTGCAGAGGTGCTAATACATTAATATCTCAATGGCCTCTTACGCTGTCACAGGGGAACCAGGGAACCGAAAACACTCCTGCCACAGGGCATGCGGAGTAGGTCGCTTTTCCGAGAGCAGCGGTGTCAGTACTCTGGGCTCGGTCACTCGTCCATCAGTTAGGGACCTGGAGCACTGGGCAGGCAGCCCTGAGAGCATAAAGCCACTTCCCGGGACCCCACGCTGCTGGAGGGGCATTGTTTCCAGAGCTCCGTGTCCAAGAGTGGGCTGGCACCGGAAGACCAGACAGTGCTAGCCACAGCCTGGCGAGGGTCCCTCGCCTGGGGAAAGAGTCAGGGACTCAGTGGCGTGCTGTGTGGACACCCAGACTACGGCTGGGCGTGCAGTGGGCGTGCGTGGGCTCCCCACAGGCTCCCAGCAGAACCCTCTCCCACGCCTTCAGGGATGCCCAAGGGACCACTCCGTCCACAGGCTGGTAACGGTCTGGGAGAGCCAGGCATCACGCAGGTCTGGAAACCCCTCCGGGCATTACCAGCACAGCCCGCAGCAGTACAAAAGGGAAAAGGCAAACTGAGACAACACTGACTTCGTGCACCGGCCCGGGACGGCTGTAGCACCAGCCCTCGCTGCGGCGGAGGCTGAACTCCTGCCTGGAGTGAGGCTCCTGCAGCACCTACCGCTCCACTTCTCTGTTCCAGGCAAGTCGGCTCCAAACCTGGCTCTGCGGCTGACCTCCAGGGCTCTTGTTGGCACGCGGATTCCTGGACTCGGACCCTAAAGATTCTTATCCAGGAGGGATGGAGTGTGCCCAGAACTGTGCTCCAACAGGTGCTCTTGGTCACGTGGCACAGGGGATCCATGGAGTGGTATTTGGAAGGAACGGCTCGAGCCCACACTGTCTCCACAGCATCCATTGCTGGGACGGGCTGTGGCTCAGACAGGGGGCCTGGGGGACCACCCAGCATGTTCTGGGCTCCCCACACTGACCTACTAGCGTGTGCCTGACACGCATCTCTGAGCTCTGCCTCCCCACGGGCCCCACAGCTGTCATTCTAGCACACAGGCACGGCACACCAACTGCACTCCGTTTATTGGGCACCTACTAGGGACAAGGCACAGTTCCAGGTGCTGTGGGGTACAAAGACAGAAGGCTAGCCCTCGCCCTCAAGGGCTCACAGTCTAGTGGGGGACAGACACGCTCACAGGCAAACAAAAACACGGGGGCGGGGGGCGAGCTCCAGAAAGAGGCAGGACCCGTGGGAAGGCAGGCAGCCGGGCAAGGTCACGTGTGCCGAGGCACCCTGGGTGTTTGGCCGGGCCCTCCGGCCAGTCCCCGGGGATGGGCAGGATTCACACGGATGGGGCTGACCAGAGAAGGCCGTCTCAGGCACAGGGAAGGCAGGGGGATGGGAGGGTCCCCTGACATGTCGGCCTCTCCCGGGATGACGGAGGGAACTGAAGCTGGGAGCAGGGGCTGAGGCCAGGAAGTGGGGGTGTCCTCCGAGTCGGGTAGGACTTCGTTCTGTGGGCCATGGTGAGCCACGGAAGGTTTCTGAGCAAGGGAAGGACATGACCTCGCTTTCTAAACTCCAGGCGCATTGCTGTAACGCGTGATGGCCTCTCTTCTCCGGAACGTCACTCCGGGGCTTGCACTCTTTCCTGGTGTCCAAGCAGAAACCCCGGGGCTGCAGAGACTTCCCAGGGCTGCCCAAGGCCAGGAAGGCGCAGTGCAGGTAGACGCGGAGCTCGCTGAAGAGCTTCGCACCACCTCCATGGAACAGCAAGCAGGAGGTGAGGCCTTCTAGAATCATCTGAAAGTAAGCAGCAGAGCCAAGGAAGGTGCCCTGTGAACCCCAGTTACCTAAGCATGTCACCGACGGGCTGCCGAGAAAACGGGTGTGGGACAAGAAACCAGAGAGCATCTCCAAACTAAACCACCTCCCGGAACCCCTCCACCCTGCGCTCACTGGGTGGGGAGACCCGGCTGTCTAACTCACTAGACGCAGAGGTGGGGCTTCTAAACGCTCTGTACAGACAGGGCTCTCCGCTGACCCCTCCCCAGGATCCGGCTTACCCATCCAGCGAGGAGGGAGAATGGCGCCCCCCACTCCCCGGGCCACCCCAGCCCGAGAAGGGATGTGAGGCCACCGCTGTCCAGGTGGACACGGCGATGCTGGTCAGCGAGGGCTCCCCCAGAACCTCGGCACCCGCTGAACTGGGTGCCTGGGCGGAGAGGGGTGAAGTCACAGCTGGGCTCCCCAGAAGAAAGGTCCCCGGGGAGCTGGCGTGCACGTCTGGGCCAGGCCCGGCAGGACCTCCGCCGCCGTTGCTGATGGTCCACAGGCACGGGTAGGGGCTGCAGAGACACAGAACGCTGAGGATGCTGCCCGCAGGCCCAGCCAGCTGCCCAGCACGCACACTGCACCAGGAGGCCCAGGTCTAGGAAGACGGTGCCTCCCCCATGGCTTTCTGGCTCTGACACAGCACAGCCCTGTTTCTGTGGAGCAGCGGAGGCCAGCGGTGACCCGCTGCGGAAGGAGCATGGGGATTAGGTATCCTGACCTGAATTTCCTCCGCCCTGCCACCGGCACGTTTGATTTTGAACACAGCGTTTCACTCCGGAGCCCCGCCCTGCAGCCTGCGTGGACGGCTGGAGAGCCAAACGGGGGCGGATGTGGAAGGCCAGGCCTGCGAGGGGGACCTCAGACTGGCAAGAGGGCTAACGGGTGTAGCGGCCGGGACATACAGGCGTCAGAAGACCCAGGTCGGCCTCCCCGCCCTACGGCTCACGGCCTCCGCGGCCTCACCTTCAAGACTCAGGGTCGCACTCACACACAGGGTGCAGAGGCCGGCGTGCACTGGAGGAAGAGGGAGCGGGCGATGCCCGGCCCACGGCACCCAGGAAGGGCGGCGCTTGTAACGGACTCTCGGCTGCACCCAACGGCTCTGCTCCCGGCAGAAAGGCTGGGAGCTAGACCACCGCCTCGGACCGCTCCCATTTGCAAGCCCTGGTCACAAACCTGGCTGTGCCGGGGAATCACGAGGCAAGTTCTGAAATAACACCGGTGCTGGGGCCTGCCGCCGCACACCCTGACGCGACCATCTGGCTTGTGGCCCGGGCATCAGGGCTTTTTAAAGCTTTCCAGTGGATCATAATTTTTGCTCGCGAACACAGACGAACACGCCCGCTGCTGCAGCAGGTGGGGTAAACGCCCACGCCCACGGCCTTCCGTCGTCCCTACGGACGTTTAGAGTCCTGCCTCTTCTGATACGCCTGGCCTGAGAAGAGCTCGGGACACGCCGACCATCCCGGGCACGTTTGCTGTTCTCTAGCAAAATCTGTACGGAGCCGGTCGTCGGTTAAACACGCTACTGAGGGAACAAGAGGGAGAAATGCCCCCTGTGCTCTGCGCCCCAGCCCAGAGACTACAGACCTCACGGGGCCAGAGGAAACCCACAGGAGGCCAGGCTCTGGGGGTGTCTGTCTGTCTGGGTGTTAGCCAGCTCGGCTGGCTGGGATTTGAGGCCTGATCTCCAGAAGAGACGTTTCCACAACGTCGCTCAGGGTGGGCCCTGCCTGATGCCTCCCGCCCGGTGGGAGCCCCGCGCTCGTTACACACGCGGTGCACGACCTTCGGGCCGCTTTTAATGCCTCCGAGCTGTAGTTCCTCCAGTGGTAAAACAGGGTCCAGCGCCAGCCTCATGGACGTCTTGGATACTGTAAATGACTTCCGTGAGGGACGGAGGACAGAACTCGCCACGGGGCTACTTAACGTCTTCAGGGGCTCCCTGTCTGCCTCCTACCACAACCCAAATCCACGCTCTTTCCTCAGATAACCCACTCGGGCGCTGTCCAGTAGATACAAGACGTGACCACAACTGCAAGGCTCCGCTGTCTAGCAGCTACGCATTTCAGGAGGACGACGCTTCTCGCTATATTTTATGGAACCAGGAATATTTAAATATTGTCATTTCAACATGGTTTTGAGGTAAAAAGAGAAAAAAAAAAAGAGTTGAGCTTTTTATGCTCTGTGTTCTGCTACATCTTCAAGCCAGTGTGTGTGTGTTTCCGGCACACACACCCCCTGGGACCCGCTCCGTCTCCAGGGCTCAGCGGCCGCCCGCAGCCGCCGGCAGCTGTGTGGGACAGCACAGCTGGACCCCGAGCACCAAGGCAGCATCAGCATCAAGACCACCAAGGCCAAGCGTACAACACCCACAGCCTGTCACAGGGCAGAATCGTAGGCTCCAACCCAGACCTGTCTCCAGATCCTGCATTTTAACGACATCCCAGGTGATTCTAACTCTCCTCCGGCGTGAGCAGCCGTGCTGTACACCCAAACGCTACCATCTCCTCACGTTTTCTAGACCGGCAAACCACAGCCATCCTCGGAATCTTCCGAGACCCACCGTTCAGTGTGGGATCCCTGTCTGGACCTTCTCACCATCGGCACACCTACGCGGGAAGTACAGCTGGCGCTTCTGCAGCGCATTACCGCTCACGAAGCATTTTAGTGCCTTTTCTCCTCCTGGGCTCATCACGACCCAGGGCAGCCCCTATAGTTTCCGCTTTAACGACCAGAATGCTGGAGCTCAGTGAGGCCAAGAAAACTGCCCGAAGACGCGACATCAGTAAGGGACAGAAGCAGGACTAAAGCCCACGTCCACCAAACGCCAAGGTCCCTGTCCGTCCTCTCTCCCCTCATCTCCAGAAGTCCGAACAAAACGCAGGTCTCTGGTGTGCAGGCCACGCCGCGGCTCTGTCACCTGGGCTGTGGGCCAGACTCCCACAGCCTGTCCCCGGGTAGGACGGGTGGTTTATGACAACACGGACAACCCAGCATCTTGATTCTCAGTATCTACTGACACTTCCTCCAGCCACCTCCCACGGTCGGTGTCTATCTGCCGCCACCACAGCTCACACCATCTCTGGCTGGTTCAGGACAAACAACTCCAGGCCATCAAGTTTTTTCCCTTTTCAAAACAGAACACCGAAGCATGCAGCGGAGCAAGTGCTTTCCCCTCCCTCATCTCTGGGAGAGGAAAGTCCATCGTCTTGCTCCCTGCGCTTGTAGTGGCTTAAGAGTCAGGACAACGAGTCCGCAGCGAAGCCACCGTCGGAAGAGCGGGGACATGAGTCTCCAGCACCCGCATCACCCCCGAGACCACCGAGGAGCAAAGCTGCCGGTGCTGGTCTTACCTAGGCCCTGGGTTGAGCGGGCCGCTAGTGTGCGGGACGGGCAGGATGCTGGTGTGCGGCGCGGAGGACAAGGAGGTCCAGCTGTCCGCTGCGGAGAACACCTGCAGGTTGCTGCTCGAGCTCTCCATCAAGTTCACTTTGGGGAAAGGACAACAGTTGAGTTGACAGAGCGCAGAGAAGACAGTGGCCGAGGACCCGTCTCACGGTGACACACCGTGGTCTGTGCTGCTGATGCCGGGAGTCTGTGGGTCCTTGCGGAAGGAAACGAGACGCGGTCTCCCAGACACACCGAGTGTCCACCGTAGGCCACACGGCGCTCACGTTTTAATTGTCACCGCAGTGACCTGACCTCCCCACAGTATAGAGGAGGCCCGGAGGGGAGGGTCGGTCCGCCGTGGGTGACCAGACCCGCCGGACGCGCACCACCCCGCGCTGTCCCGTGGAAGAACGGGCACGTCAGCGTCCCCTCAATACAGGCTGGAGGGCCCGCCGGAGCCCCAGATGGCATTTCTGAGGACCGGCCCCTTCCTCTTCTGAGCAACCCCAAGTAACGTGAAACCCCGCAAGCACGGAGTCTGCGAGCCTCCGCCTGCGTGAACGTGCAGACATGAGGGGGAAGAGGGGGGCGAGGAGGAAGTTTCTGGTGCCTACGCCAGGCTGGCCCAGGCACGCACGCCTCTCAGGACGGGGCCCTTGGAACCGCTTCAGCCTCAGCCCCGCGCCCCCCCGCCCCCCCACCCCCACCACCTCCGTCCCAGACCTGCCCCCCAGTCACCCCGGGCCTCTCTCCGCTGTGCCCCTGCCCGCACCACTCTTCCCTGGAGTGCCCTGGGCCTCTCCGGGGTCCCCTGCTGGCCACCTCACTCCCGCCCACTGCCACCGCTTTCCCCTTCTGCGCATCCCGCAAATCCCAGCTCCGGCCGGAGCCCCTGTGGGCGGCTCCGCGGCTCTTTCTCCCCCAGCCCCGCGGCCGGTGAGTGTCACAGACTTCCTCCAACTTCACTGTGCCCGCGCGTCCCCCTGGGCCCTGGTTAAAGTGAAGGAGAACCCGAGAGCCTACACTTGTAACAAGCTGTGCTGCTGCCATGGGTCCGAGCGCCACGGAAGAGCCCCTGCGACGGCGTGCCCCGCTCTGGCATTGACGTGTCCCGAGCTTCCTCATGCAAGAGCCTGCCCCCCCATCCCATCCCCCCCGCCAGCTACAAGAGGGCCTGGCGCCCAGCAGGTGCTCAGAAGCCGTGTTTTCTGTGCTGACCGAGGAGGGACCCGGTGAGAACACCGCCCACTTTCTGATGTCACGAAGCTCCATGTTCCGTCTTCCCGGCAGAGGCTTTCAAGGTTGCTGGGAGCAGCAGCGAAGGGACACAGGTGGCAGGTGACAGGGAGGGCCTCTGCGGACAGCTCGGGCATCCCGAAGGATGGAACCTTAACGCTTCTCCTCCACGTCCCCTGCCGCGCGTCTCCCTCTCTCTGCCGTCTAGCGTCGCTCTCCCCACAGGGAACCAGAGTCTCTGTCAGGCTGGGGGTTTGTCTACTCCGCACACGGACAGAACCCAGCACACAGCCAGCCCTCAGGAAATCTCTGGGGCGCCCATCACTGAACGAGAACTCAGCCCTGGCTTCCCTTCCCCCTTCCTGCCTCCCCACACATCTAACAAGCAGGCAAGGGTCTGGGCTTCTGCAAGACCAAGGCCGGCTCGGTGGGGTCAGGGAGGAAGAAAGCGCACCAAGGCCAGCGGCGGCTCCGCAAATAAGCAGAGAAGCTGCGGATGTGCCGGAGGCCGGCCCTGCGCGCCCCCAGCCGAACCACGCGGAAGTCTGGCTGCAGTCGCCCGGCTTCCTACAGGCCCTCCGGGACTGGGCCCGCTCTGCCCTGGGCAGAGCCGCGGCCTACGAGTGCAGAAAGGAGCCACGGGGAGGCGGTGAGCTGAGGACCCTGGGCGCCCCCCGGCTTGGCTTTTGGAGACGCAGCTTGAGCTGCTGAGTCCACCGGCGGCCTGGGAGGAGACCCATCACACGTATCAGGGACCAGGACATGGTCTTATGAAAAGATCATGAAACACGGAAGACGTCATGATTATATGCTCCACTGCTAGTGAGTAAAACAAGACGTTAAAATAACAATACACAATCCGTTGCGTATGTTAGATGAAAGCGATGCCACCTTCGATACCTCTTGTTACTACGGGCTGTTTACTGTTTCCCAAACCAGCCCCACCCCCAGGGGCTTCATTAGCAAAACCACGCACCTGAGGGAGAATGGTTTCTGTGCATGTGGGCCGCAGGGTAGGGAGCCTGCCGGTGCCCCCGGAGGCCAGGGTAGAGCTCACGACCACCGTGATGCGTGTGGGGCGCAGGCAGAGGCAAGGGGGCCGCATACTGGTGATTGGCGTGTCCTGCTGCGCACACTCCCTCCGGGTTGGAAAAGATCCAGCCTCCCACTGGAAGAGACGAAAGGAAGGCTCGGACCGACCCTGAACTTGCACACCAGAGGTCAGGTCTCCAGGCCCCTCACACACTGCGCCTCTGTGTGAGCGACCCTAAAGGTCTGCCCCAGGGAGACGGAGGCCACCCCGCTCACTGTCCCCCCCCTTCCACGCAGCGGCGTGGCTGGCTGCTTAGGACAAGGCCCGCAGTGCTCTCAAGGCTCGGAAAGCCGCGCGGGGAAGGCTGGCACAGAGCTGTGCAAAAGGCCCTTCGAGTGAGTGAGTCACGGGAATGCAGAAGTCAGGTTGCTTCTGACTCACTTGAGTTAAATTAAAAGTCAGTCTGAGACAGGGATGTCAGATGTCTGTGTCATCCCCAGCCACCAGGGCACCCTTAGTGTGCTTCACGGGAACAAGGGTCTCTCTCTGCCCAGGGGGAAGGTGTCTGCAGTTCTCACCCCCAGCCAGAGCCACGATGGCTCCCCTCACCAGAGGCTTCTGGAAGCAAAACGTGGGGAGCTGGCTAGCACTAAGAATCTTGCAGAACATTCTGGAAGGTTATACAACAGTTCACAGAAATTTGTTTTTGAATGAAAAGGACAAGAAACAAAGAAAAGGCACCCGAACTGGAAATAAAGAAAGAAAATGTTCTTGACGCAGGTGTCCAGTGGGCAAAGCCAGGCATGGGGTCTCCCGGAGCCAGGCTCCTGTGCCCTTGACTCTGGAGACATTCGCTGAGAAGATGACAACACGAGAGCTTAGTGTGGGGCTCAGCACACGGGGCCGGTACAAAAGGTTCGTTTTTCTAGCTCGCTTTAAAAAGGGCTTTTCTTTCTTTCTTCCTTTTTTTTTTTTTAAGTGCTTTTCTGGGAGCTGTTCCCTTTCCACTCTGCAGCGGAACACGCGCCAAGGCTTACGGGAAGGAGCCAGGAGAGAACCCCAGAACCCCAGAGCAGGGCGACAGCAGAGTGCCCGAGCGAGTGAACCACTACGATTCTCATTCAAATTTCTCCGATGCCAGGGTTAACCTTCCACCCTGACCTCACTGGCCTGGGCCTCTGCTGCAGCTCCAGGGCCTTCCTCCCTCAGGGGGTCTCCCCCGCCATCCTGACATGGGGAGGCCGGTGCCTGGTGAGGGACCCCCAGTGTCTGTAGGGTCCCCAGCCGTGTATCACTCACCCCACCCTGTGGGCGTCCAGTCAGCCACCCAGAGTCCTCCCCACGGGCAAGGCTGGAGCCTGCCTGAAGCATTGTGGTGGGAACCAACTCAAAAATGGGCAAACACTAAAACAGGGCCAACCCAGGCCAGACCACCAAGAGTGGAGGTGGAGAGGCAGGAGAGACTCCCAGAGTGCACTTGGGACAGTCCATAGCCTCTGGGACATGAAAAGTCCAGTCTGAGAACGCTATCTCCCGCCCCAGCTTCGGTCCAGCCCCTCAGGAATACTGGTTCTCTCTGGGAATCCTAGAAGGGCACACACTGGACTTGAGTGGAAGAAGCAACCTGTTGAGTCTTGAGAAAAGCTGTGGAACAGTCCCCAAGCCTCTGCCACAGGGAGGGTCTGCGTGTGGTGGGGGATGGCTCCCAGGGTCCCCAGGGAACCCCCCACCCGGCGTTCACCCGACTCACGGTGAGAGTAGGCCACGCGCTGGCTCTCAGACACAGCTTCAGGAGCGTCTCTGAGGTGACTCCTGGAACACAGGGAAGTGCGCCCGGGCTGTCCGGCGGAACACAAGTCCAGCGGGACATCTACCCCACGCTCCCTTTGGAAAGCAATCCCTTTCTTGAAATAAGGAAACCAGACACCTTTGGTCTCAGACGTCTCCCCCCTTCACCCAGGGTGCTTTATCTAGTGTGTGATCCCCCTCAGAACACGACCCGTGGTCATGCCGATTTGCCCTGTTTCCTGCTGTCCCACTTAGTTGGGTCTCTCTCGCTTGTGGTCACTGCTTCTGTCTGACAGAACTCCGGCGCTGACAGCAGCTGGGGTTTGCGCAGGACTTCGGGGCATGCGCGAATCTGGGATAGGCTAGACCCACCAATAACTCTGCCAGGAAAATACTGCTAGACCCACTCAGCAGATGGAAAAGCGGGTCTCAGAGAGGTAGCATGACCAACCCCCAGGGAACAGCAGAGCCAGGACTCCAAGTCAGGACGACCTGCTTTTCCTGTTCATCTCACACCTGCGATCTCCCTTGGGCTTTAGATATCTGAAATTAAGTTAAATTAAATACTAACAGGACAAAGTCCATCAATAGAAGTCAATTAGGTAATATTGTTGTTTTATTTTTTTTCTAGAATGGAAAAGGAAAACACGGAGCTGGGGAGTCACTAGCCTAAGTGGTGGCGTCACCATTCACCATCCCAGAAGCCTCGGAACTGGCAAGAGCAGAAACTACACTGATCTTAGCCAAAAGGCCCAGAAGAGATCCCTAGCAGTCTCTGAATGGTCTTCCCTCAGACCTGAAAGATAGGAGCTCTCACCTTTATGACCTACTTATACAAATCACTCACCTCTCCTGGGCTACATGGAGTTAAAAAAAATAATAATAATTGCAACTGTACCACTCAGAGAGAATTGGAGGAAGGGCAGAGTGATCATTAAAACTCAAAATCACAGGGCACCTGGGGGGCTCAGTGAGTTAAGCCTCTGCCTTCGGCTCAGGTCATGGTCTTAGGGTCCTGGGATCGAGCCCCACATCGGGCTCTCTGCTCAGCAGGGACCCTGCTTCCCTCTCTCTCTCTGCCTGCCTCTCTGCCTACTTGTGATCTCTGTCAAATAAATAAATAAAATCTTAAAAACAACAACAACACTCAAAATCACTTTTTTTTTTTTTTTTACATCTGCCTATGTTACTTTCAAGAATCAGTAATAAAAGAGAGCTGAGCAAACATTGCCAGTTAGAGGTTCCCCTGGAGCCCTGCTCCCAGGCACAGATGGTTAGGAGTTTGTTGAATATGAAATTAAATGTCACAAACCTATTTCTATCAAAGGTAATGCAAGTTCCTTCCAAGACGAGCATAAATCTCACATTTGCAGACGTCAGCTCATACGATTTTACTGAAATTTCTCTACTCACCTTTCCTTGGCATCCAAGAAGGCTTTGGCAAAAGGGTTGTACTTGATTTTGAGAGCTGTTATCTTCCATTTACAAAGACAAGAAGCGTTAGTGAAAGTGGAACATACATGAACAAACGGAACCTTTACCTTCACCTGGGAATTTCTGTAACATCGCAATAACCCCTCTTGCTCTCCCTCTCCACGTGTCTTTGCTCAGTTCTGCACGAAATTACTCATGCACGGCCTCTGACAGCACTGTGCTGTAGCCCGTGGTGAAAATGGGAAACACAGCGGGATATGAGCAAAAAAAGGGCAAAGCATTAGAAATGTGCAAAGCCTGAAGTGCTAACCCTAGCATTCCTTCTTTGTTTATTCATCTTTTTTTTTTTTTTAATATATTGATCATGCCCCTCCCATCAGCTACTCTTCTAAGAAGTCACCAGGAACACGGTCAGTCACGCAGGTTTGAGTCCGTGTCTCCCGGAGAGCACGGTCCAGCCGCACTCCCTGAGTCTCAGTGATCACTTCCTCGGTGATCCGGGTTACAGAAACACACTGTACTGCTCCCCGCCGCTGGCGCTCCGTCCCATGGCCTTTGCCGGCTTCCCTCTTCAGAGCCAGCGGCCACCATATACAACGTCTATTAGCTAACGGCCTCTCCCCGTGGGCTATACGGACTTGAGGACAGCACCCACACCTGTGATGCCCACCGCGGTGTTCCCAGCAGGCAGTCCTAGTCAACAAATCTTTGCTCAATAAAAGAGCATTGGAAAGAATGTTTATTTCAGCAAGGGCCTGGTAGAAAGAAGAAAAGTTAAATAAAAGCACCACTCTTTCCGACCCGGGAACGGGGAAGAAATCAGAAGAGGGAGGCGAGCCATAGAGTCTGATGCACCTGTCCCGGTCTTTCTCCTGGTCTAAACCTAGAGAGGTCAAGGTGCACAGTGAGACCAGCACTGACCCACAGGCCTGCCCCCCTCGAGGGTGCATCAGCGTCGACTCAGCAGGGAGTGCTGGCAGCGAGAGAGGCTCTAAGTTTGGGTTTTCTTGACTTGATTCCCACGGGGCATAATCAAGGCTGAAACAGGCCACCGGGCAGCTAGGACACAGTCTCCAGCACCCCCTGACATACACAAACATGCGCTCTCCAGAGTTGCAAAAGACATACCCCCCTCAAAGACCCAGACTCCCTCCAAGGGAGAGAAGCAGGAGAGGGTGGGCCATCTTGAACACAGCATGTTTTCGCCTGCGAAGACAGCACCTGCTGAAATGATCAAATATTTAACCTCTGTCCCCACCCGCCTGCTAGAGGGGCTCAGCCAAGAGGCCAGACTACATAAAGGAAAGAAATCACATTTTCTCTGCCCACCTGTGATTCCACTTCAATCCACAGCTCAGTTTGACCTGGAGGCTCTCTAAGTTTCCAAGCCCAGGTGCTCATCAGAATCCTTTGGGGAGAATTTAGAGACTCTAGACTGCAAGTACCAGCCCTGGGGATTCAGACTCGGTGGGCTGGGAAGGAGCCCAAATTCTTTAAAAGCCTCCAAAAAAGAAATGCAGATGAAGGGAGCAACAAGACACCTTCTGGGTCTATTTTGGTACGAGAGGTGCGCTTTGTTTTCTTCACCAGCAGGTTATCAAAGCTGCTGGGAACGGTGCCGCACCGAGAGGAGTACGCTCTCTGCCCCGCGGTGTGGGGGTACCTAAACCCACGCTCTCCCTGGAGCAATGCCATTGCTAGGAGTTCACCCACGCAAGCCAGCGGCAGTGGACGGGGGCGACCCGGGGCGACCCTGCAGCGTTATCTCCAACAGCCGATGAGACGACTGTGCACGGCCTAATGCCCAGCAGTGGGCAGCTGACGGCCTGAAGCACGGATGTCCTCTGCGGGCACGTCAGGAAAAGAGACAGGCCTGGAAAAAAGGAGAAGTCTGCAGACTAACATGCAGGACGTGAGCCGGTGCACGCGAGGAAGCCCATTCTCGTCTGTTACAGACGGGAATACCGGGCGCAAGCACACTCGCAGCTCTCATGTGTCGTGTCCTCGGGCCGGCTCGAGACGCAGGAGAGAAAGGGCAGCTCTCCTTTTTCTTGTTCGCGGAACGTACGTCTGTGCTATTTATTTATTACACGGGCGTTTCTCTAATAAACAGGTATTATTCTAAAAAGAATTTTTTAAACTTGAGTCAGAAAGAATCCGACCCACCCCGGCGCTTCTGCGTCCGGACGCGCCGGCCCAGGACGCTCTCCAGTGAGCCCGGTCGTGGCGCCCCGGCCAGCGGCAGAGGCCGGGGCTGGCTCCTCGCCTCGAAGGGCAGGGGCTCCCCGCGCGGGGCGGCCGAGGGCACACGGGGCCCGGACCACGGAGCCCCCGGGGCGTCTGGGGCTTCCGCGCGCGCAGGCCGCACCTTCCTGGGCCCGCAGGGGAAGCACCGGCCCCCGGACAGGCAAGGGCGCGTGGAAGCGGCGACCCGCCGTTGAACCGCGTCTCGGCGAGACCTCGGAGACCTGCACAGCCGCCCGCGGCCCCGCGCGGTGCCCGCCGGCCCCTCCCGCCCCGCGCCCGCGCCCGCGCACCTCCTCGTTCTGATAGGCCGTCACGGCGATGAACTGGGTCTCGGGGAAGGAGCAGTTCGCCACCATCCGATGCGCGCCCCCGACCCGCACGATGTGCACCTGCGGCTCGTACTTGTGCAGAGAATTCAGCATGATCTGTGGGGCGGGATAGCAGAGGACGGAGGCCCGCGGACGCTGCGCCCGGCCCGGCCCCCCAGGCCCACCGCGCCCCCGGCCCGCCTGACCAGGGCCGGCCAGAAAGCTGTCCTAAAGGCCGGCTCTCCGCCCGGCCCGGCTGTCCTTTCTCTCCCTCCCTGTTCTCCCAACAACGACCGTGGGCTTCGTCGGGAGGACATCCTGGTCTTCCGGGAGGAGCCCTGCCGTCTCCCAAGTCGCCGCCTGCAGAGAGGGCACCGGCCACCGCCGCCCCACGGCATGCGCTCGCGGTGACCCCCGAGCCCGACTGCAGGACTCACGGCGCGAGGCGGGGAGGCAGGAGCTGTGCGCGGGTCAGCGTCCTGCTGCAGGAAAGGCCCGGAACCTCCCGCACGCTGCGGGGCGGCGAGGCGCATCTCCTCCTGCTGACGCGTGAGCTCCGGGGACCCGCAGGCCAAGCCCGCGAGTCAGAGGAGGCGCGAGGACCCGGGACCCGGCGGCTCCCCACACAAACAGCGGGGGGCCGGCCAGCCTCTCCCCCAGCCACGGGCCGCCCACCCCCTCCACCGTCCGCGTCCTAACAGAAATCACAGCTTTGCACGGTACATTCGCAGTCTTCGCAGAGAAAACAAAAGAGGGACAAAAGCCCCGAATTCTTACTTACTCTGACTGGAGACCTTAAATCAAACCTTCCTTATTTAAGGTCTGTTTGTTTTTCTGAAAACCCAAAGCCGCTCGGATATTCTACTGACAATTATCATAATGCCCCGCTGGAAGCCACAATTATTTCATTTAGGAGCAGCTTTTTATTAAGGTTTTTTGTCTACTGCCAACACGCCACTTACACCAAAGAGAGGAGAGAACAACAGAGCCGGGACGCACAGACGTCTCCTCCCGGGGCTGGGTAAAAAGGCAGCACGCAGGCCAGCGCTGCGGCAGGGCCGATGATTAAGGAAACCGCGCACTCCCGCGCGCTCTTACCATCAGGAAGTCCATTAAAAACTGAGAGCGGCCAATTAAGACCTGTTTATTCCTGATCACATTTGGGCTCCAGGGAGTAATTGGCTTCCGTGGGAGAAGAGGCCGGTGAGGACCCCTCTAATTGCCTAAATGCACCCTTGATATTTCTTGATTGGCGCTGTGGGGCGGCCGCGTGGCCGGGTGACCCGGTCGTACCTGCCCGCCTCCGTTGAGCCTGTTGGTGAGCTTGACTTTGCTGAAGGAGATGGGAGCTTTCATCCAGTGGGCTCCGAAGTTGGGGGAGTCTGGGTGGATGTAGACGCAGCTGTGGCTGGAGACCTCCGGCTTGCCCGCGGGCACCCACTCCCCGTTGACATACTTCCAGCGGTGACCGTCCGTGGGGACGAAGTCCAGCAGGAGGGAGTACATAGCATTGGGGTCCAGCCCCGTGACACTGATCTTGAGGACAGGGAACATCCGTCTAAAAGGAAAGGCAGAACTGAGTCACAGGAGGGATGTCAATGTTGGGGGACTCACCCAGCCGTCCCTCCGCACTCGGGAGACCTGCCCTGGAGTGCCCCCGGGGCGCAGAGAATGCCCAGGCCTGCAGCCCCAATTCCAACAGGGGCCTCTTCTTACAAGTGCATGTCATGGTGGGGTTTTTACTTCAAACCATTGTGTCTGTTTTAACATCCAAAAGCCACTGATCTCATCATTTGACAGAGGAGGCTGAAGCCCAAAGTCTGTCATCAGATGCCACATTCTCAGAGATCTTTCTTCAAAGACGTCCTCCGGGCGCACACCAGTCTCCACACTAACGCCACCAACCAGCCCTTCCCCCACAAGGAACACCAGTGCGGAGCGACAGTAATAGCATGAACAGGGAGCAGGTGGTTTCACGGTTATGGTTAGACCAATTCCTTCCCTGCATAACTTCTCAGAGCCTTTAATATACTAATGCACTCTACAAACCTCTGCAAAGGTAGGGTCTGTGCACACACTGAACTGGTATGACTGTGGAACCTTCCTTTCACTGAGGGTTTTGTGGGAATTTGAGCTCAAGACGCACCGACCTGGACTCCTTGGTCCTTCTGCCGCGCTCTAGAACAGCACCAGCAAGTTTGGTCTCATGCATTTGCAGAGCCCCTCACTGGGCATCTCATTCCCTCTGATTTGTTTTCCCCTTGACAAATGTACTAAGTTGCTCCAAATTATCCTTAAAAGACCTGGTTTCTAGACATACTCCCACCCGAATGCCCGAGACACTGGCTTATTTGTCAATACCTCTTAACATCTGAATCCCCAAACTGAGAAGCTAACAGTCCCGAGTCTAGACACTTGCTGCCAAAGCGACCCCTGAACCAGCACCACTGGTCCCTGACCAGCTGGAAGGTCATTTGAAATGCAGAACCTCAGACCTCACGCTAGACCTGCTCGATCAGAAGCTGTGCTTTTCCAAAGTCCCCAGGCCAGTCACAGGAACATTAACACGTAAGATGTGCGGGTGTAGAGCATCTTTAGCTTTTGAGAAAAAAACTCGGGAGATATGTGAGGGAGTGAGGGCGGGGCTAGCTCACGGTCATTTGCAAGGAGACCCTGGCCTTGGGGCACCTGGGTGGCTCACTCTGTTCGGTGTCTGCCTTCGGCTTGGGTCATGATCCCAGGGTCCCGCATTGGGCTCCTTGCTCAGCGGGGGGATTTGTTTCTCCCTCTGTCCCTCCCCCTGGCTCTTTATTTCTCTTGCTCTCTCTCAAAAAACAAATCAATAACACCTTCTAAAAAAAAAAAGGAGCCCCTGGCCTCAGGATTGTGCATGGGAATGCTGACGGCCTGCTCCCTCCCTCCCTCGGCTCCCCAGAGTCGTCTCTCTCCTCCCCCAGTCTTGGCTCAAGGAGAGAAAATCTAAGTAGGAGGCTGGACCAGTGCGAGTGCGTGAACTACAGGAGACTCTGACGGGAAACCTGCATCTTGAGTCCAGGTCCTGCCTGATGCTGCGTGACTCACCTCCTCCCTCCGGTCCCTTCACGACATGATGGTGACTTTCCTGTAGAGGAAAATGATGGTCCTCCCCCCGGGAGCAACCTGTGGCATCAAAATTCGTCCCCTTGCATATTCTTTTGCTCTTTCTTCAACAGAAGGAGTTCATGTATTCTTTTCTCGTCGTATTTGACGAAACTATTCCCTTCCACAACATATTTTAACATTTTAAATTATTTTAAATTATTTTAATAATATTGGCCAAGTATCGAAAGAAGCAGCCCCCTGAAAAGCACAGAGCCGTTTGCCAAGAATCACCAAAGCAGACATCAGACATGACCCCGCCGGCCACACTGGTCACCCTCACCAACGGGAGCCTGGCTCGTTTCTGTGAGGCACATGGAGAGACGGTCTGATTTCTAGTCTATGGCTTTTTCTGAAATGGTGAAATTGTTTGGTCCGGTGTGGTTTGGTTCAAAGAAAACAAAGAAATGAAATGTGTAATCATAATTTCACATATGAAGTTTAAAAGTACTGTAAGTTTTCTTGATAAGGATATGCAGTACATGTAAAAGTAAAAAAAAAAAAAAAAAGAAAGAAGGAAAGCTCATATAACGTATCTTCGTCATACACTGAACTGGCAGAGTAAGGACACAGCCCCTCAAGCATGTGGCATGGCCGCTATCTTCAGGGCATGAAATGTTAAGAAGTTTCCTACAATTCTGCCTTAACACTGAAGAGATGATTTGGAGCACCTGAGCGGCTCAGTCACTTAAACGTCTGCCTTCAGCTCTGGTCATGATCCCAGGCTCCTGGGATCGAGTCCTGTGTCCAGCTCCTTGCTCGATGGGAAGCCTGCTTCTCTTCCTCTCTGTCTCTGCCTCTCTGCCTACTTGTGATCTCTGTCTGTCAAATAAATAAATAAAATCTTTTTTTTAAAAAAAGATTTTTTAAAAAGTAATAATAAATAAATGTAGAAGATAATTTTAAATTGCAAGACTGTTATGAAGGAACAACAGTGGGTGATGTCACAGAGGGGAATTAAGAGTGAGAAACTGCTCTAGATGGATCTTAGCAGGTCCAGGGGACAGTAAGCTAAGGCCAAGTAAGGAGAAGAAATGAACCCTACAGATGCCAGAAATGACTTCTATAAAAGCAACTGCACACGAAAAGAACAGCAAGTACATGGTCCTGGGGTCCAGATAAGCCTGGACCGTTGAGGACTACCGAGGAAAGAGAAGATTAGGGTGACTAAGGCAAAATGAGGGGGGAAACCTGTGCTCTCTCTCTTTTCATTTGTGCTCTCTCTCCTAGCTGTGTCATGCTAGGTCTCACAAAGAATGTAGCATGACCTTTAATTCCAGAATATGGGAATGTGTCATGGCTTTTCTCCTGTTGTGCTATGTTCAGGAGCCACACCTGATGTTCTCAAGAACCTGCGACCGCACGAAAAGATTCTCAACATCGTTAGCCATCAGAGACATGCAAACCGGAAAGTGCAGTGAGGAATCACTTCCCATTCACGAGGACGTCTGTGATTAAAAAGTGGACAGTAACAAGTGTTGCCGAGGCTGCAGAGAAACTAGGAGACTGAACACAGCGGTGGGGATGCGGAACAGTAGGACCACTCTGGAGAACAGTCCAGTAGCTCCTCAGCCGGTTACAGACAGAGCTGCCATATGACCCCGCAATTCCACGCCTACACACACATGCGAGAGACATGAAACACACAAAATCTTGTACACAAATGTTCACAACAGTGTTATTCGTAAGAGCAAAGAAAGTGGACACAGCCCACATGCCCATCCACTGAAGAATGGGCAAACAAAACAGGACCCATGTACACAAGTGAGTATGATTTGGCAATAAAAATGGTACAGCACGGCTGAACTGTGAAGACATGACGCTCATGGAAAGGGACCACCTATTGCATGATTCCACTCGTACGAACTGTCCAGTCGGCAAATCCACAGACTGTAAAAGATCAGTGGGTGCCAGGGCCAAGCAGGACGGGGGGACTTGGGGGATGATGGCTAGAGATGCAGGATTTCTTTTGTGGATAATGAAAATGCTTAAAACATTATTTGTGAGCATGTATGTATAACCCTGTGAATATAGCAAAAATCACCAAATTGTACACGCTTTCAGTGGGTGAGTTGTACGGCACATGAATGGTCCCAATAAAACTCTTTTTTAAAGTAAAGAAAAAAAGATAAAGAAACCATAGTCCTGGATTTTAGAAGGACACATCTGAAAAGTTACAGAATGGAGCCGGCTGGGTAGCTCAGTCGGTTAAGTGTCTGACTCTTGATCTCAGCTCAGGCCTTGATCTCAGGGTTGTGAGTGCAAACCCCGCACTGGGCTCCATGCTGGGTGTGGAGTCTACTTAAAGGGGGTAAAAAGTTTGTGAAAAGTTACATAATGGTTTATTGCTTTATTCTCTTTAGTACTTGTCTACCAAGAATTTTATGATTATTTCTGTTTTGTTACACAGCTACACCTGTGGTGAGCACAGCATAATGTATGAACTTGTCGAACCACTATGTTGTACACTTGAAAATCAGACAACACCATATCTATCTACTCAAATAAAAAAACTTATTTTAAAAATACTTTTGTTCTTTTATCGCCACACGAATGAACTAAGATGCTATGAATTTTTTAACCTCTATTATCCCAGTGAGGAACAAGAAGGTCCATCACCTTGTCATGAGTCTGGTAACCAGGACGGGAGCTCATCCCAAGTCTAGGCCTAGTCCAGACCCTGAGCCTCGTGTCCACGTCACCCCCACGTCACAAGGTGCAGGAGCACTGTCCAGGGGAGTCCGTGCCCTCACATGCGGGCAGCACGCGCCTGGGTTTGTCCTCCAGGGTGAACTGCACCTCTAACCCAGCCAGCTTTTCTTCTTTCCTTTCCAAGGGATGGCTAACCACAGAGGAGCCCCAGCGCCTCTGAGGAGCTGAGAAACATGTACACCGGCCCCTAATTCGGGGGTGGGGGGGAGGAGAGAGAGCTAGCACAAGGACCAGGAAAGCAGGCGCGGATGGAGGAACGAGCACTCCGCAGGTGGCTGGGTTCTGCTCCCTGCCACGGCGCCAGGGGGCCGGTCTCTGGCTTCTGCTTTCCTTGCAGGCGATCTCAAGAGCCAGGACTACTGACGGAGGCTATGAGGAGTGAGGTCTGCAGGAAGGAGGCAGCTTTTGCAGGTGAGGGGAGCAGAGATGGCTGAAGGTAAAACTCACTCGCTCCTGTAAGCACCTTCCTTTGTCCCCTCCCAGAATTGCAAGAGGCCGAAACAGTGGGTCGGAGGCAGGTTACACAGACTCAGAGGACCCTCAGGGATCGTGCCCGTCAACCTGGGGGAAGTGTCTGGGGCTACAGGGCACGGAAATGTATTTGCCGGATGCACAAGCTCCGTTTTCTCCCCTCTCTGTGCCCGCATCAGCTCGCTGCCCTGAATCGCTGGCAAATCCGACTTAGGATTCCCAGCGTATGTTTTTGGATAACAAACGGACGTCTCAGTTACATCCGAGATGCTTCCAACTTCTGAAAACCTGCTGGAGGCAAATCCGATCAGAACTGAGTCGAAATTATTCAACTGCTTGGAAATACCTGGGAAACACAGCATCTTCCGCTAACGTGAAGATGTTTTAGTAAAGAAAACAAGAGGTGCAAGAGATTTCACAGATTTGTCTCAGAGCCTCAAATTAGTGTCTTTCCTTCAACCTACAATCGAAGTTCAAGTTCGCCGGGAAGGAAAGGGAGGATTCACCGCCAGACGCTCTGCCGAGGGTGCGAAGGGAGGTTGGCACAACTGCTGCTGCTGCATCGGAAACACACGTGTGGAAAACAAACTGACGTTTAAAAAGAGGGAAGGGAAAAAGCAGGGAAAGAAAAGGAGGGAGGGGGGAGCCAGGAGAGAGGGAGGGGGACGAAGGTCGTCGGGTGCCGGCGTCTGGGGATGATGCGCAGGAGAACCCTCTTTCCCACCTCGACCTGTCAGAGGCAAGCCTCCCACTGGCATGCTCCGAAGGGTCTCCTTCTGAAACCCAGACTGAACTCTTCCATCAGGCCATGCTATGGTATTTCAAAACTTTCTCTTCTTTTAATTTTATTTAAAATCAGCTAATTCACATATCATGCATTCCTAGTTCCGGAGGCTGAATCCGGGACTCATCAGTTGTGTGGAACCCCCAGGGCTCCTCACTTCCCATGTCCTCCTGAAGGCCCTCACCCAGTTACCCGTCCCCCACCCCTTCCCTCCAGCAGCCCTCAGTTTGTTTTCCAGAGCTCAAGCTCTTATAGCGGACAGGAACAATCTGATGATCCCCCCCACCCCGATGCTTCTAGAAATCCAGAGTCTGCCCACGGGGGCCGGCAGGCTATGTGAACGAGAGGGGCCGGAGCCGGGTGTTAAGCTTCTCTGCAGAGAAGGGCTGTGGGGGCAGGTGCCCCGGGCTCAGGAGTTGGTGTGAAAGGCAGGGGTGAAGCATCTAGAGGAGACGGGTTGGGTCTGCAAGCAGAGGACAGTGGGTACGAAGGAGACATACAAGAATAGACCCATAAGAGAGGAGGGACCGGAAACAAGAGCTTTCTGTATCGAGAACAGGAAGAAGTTGCTAACAATTTAAATCTGTGAAAATAAGAGACTGAGAGTAATTTCCGGCTAACCTCATTCATCATCAACACATCCATCTCTTAGACGAGCATCTCCCTTCTTTTATCTGAAGTGTAAAGGGAACTGTTTCCTGGCAAAACCCCCTAAGGGGTTCAGGGACCATAATGGAACCTAAGAGAAGATTCGGTTCACTGGAGAAGGGGAAACGGCCGCAGGGCCTCCACGCACAGCAGCAACCGAGTTGACTGGGATGAGACGTTTCTACAAAGAATATTTTTCCCATATTTAATATCAAAGGACATTAAACGGGAAGAATTTTACATTTTAAATAAGCAGAAAAAATGATGTAGGTGAACACGGGCAAGAGAAAGCTCTTCCTAAATTGTGAAAGAACATCCCAATGTGTCCTATCATTAACCTGGATCTTAAATGGCTTCAGAAACTGTATTTCTTCCTCACTGGACTAGACGGACTGTATTTTTACTTGGTGATGGTGCTTATTCTACTCTCACAGGTAGCGCCTGGACAGCCAAATGGAGAGTGTGAGGCTGGACGTTGGCACAAACACTATCCACTAAGCACAAGGGATGAACCACAGTCGCTCCCACCTACTACTGGACAGAACTTGTACAACTGCAGCGTCATTCAGCGTGAAAGGAAGGAAAGTAAATCCAACTAGAAACGTGGGGCTGATTCTTTGATATTAAAAACATTTTGGGGGCACCTGGGTGGCTCAGTGGGTTAAATAAAGCCTCTGCCTTCGGCTCAGGTCATGATCTCAGGGTCTGGGATCGAGTCCCACGTCGGGGTCTCTGCTCAGCGGGGAGCCTGCTTCCCCACCTCTCTCTCTGCCTGCCTCTCTGCCTACTTGTGATCTTTCTTTCTGTCAAATAAATAAATAAAATCTTAAAAAAAAAAAAACATATTTTTGGGGCACCTCTGTGGCTCAGATGGTTAAGCCTCTGCCTTTGGCTCAGGTCATGATCTCGGGGTCCTGGTATCGAGCCCTGCATTGGGCTCCCTGCTCGGTGGGGGAGCCTGCTTCCCCCTCTCTCTCTACTGTTCCCCCTGCTTGTGCTCTCTCGCTCTCACTGCCAAATAAATAAAATCTTTTTTTAAAAGTATTTTCTATTTCTTTCTACCCAAAATAATGTATAAATGCAGATCAAGAGTAGGCACTGAGATCGTTACAACTGCAAATATTAAAAGTAACAAATCCGATATATGAAACAAGTAGGGGACCCATTTAGAGTCAGAAAACAGAAATATCAAGCTCGTTTGGTTGGTATTCCTAGCAGGTTTAATATCCTTTCTACTAGGAGTGATTACAATGTATTGAAATGCCCTGATTTCTGGCACACCTTCCCCTCGCAGAGCACTTCAATGCCATGCAAAAGTGCTCGAGTTCACAATTCTCCCAGAGAGACAAGGGATGGTTCGTTTCTACGGTGTGGATTTTTTCTTAAAATAGGAAGCCAAGGCATCGGGAAAGGAAGCATTTTGCACAAGGTCAAAAGCTGGCCAGAAATCCCGCAGGCCTCAACTTTTCTCTCGTAGCAGAATTTCTCCTGAGGGCCACCGCCGGAGCCCTGCGGAAACGCGCCTTCCGACCTCTGTACTTCCTGACCTTGTGAGCCAAAGGGTCTGTGAGCAGCAGCTCAATGCCGGGAGCCAGTCTGGCCAAGCTGCGGGCAGAGAGACTGTCTTGCGGAGCATGTGCACTTCCTCTACAGAGCGAGCGCTCCCACCGTGACCTCGACAGCCACTTAGCAGGGCTGGATCGCACAGAATCCAAGAAAGGCCGGCAGAGACCGGTTGCTGCTCATCTCTAATCTGCCGCACCGAGAAAAAAGAAGGTGTCTTCCCTCAGCGCATCACGGCCTCGGGCAGGTATTGTCCTTGCCACGGCTCTCACGCCATCACACACACACAATGTCCCACGAACACACACCAGGAAGCCGAGGGAGCGATGGGCAGCGAGATGACGTCTGCCCTTTGGTTCCCCTTCTTCAGCTGGTCCCGAATTTCTGGCAAGTTTGCCGTGCTTAAGAGGAAACACTCAGCTTCCAAATAAAGTTGACTTTCACCTTATCTGAACCGAGCTGGAGCTCAGGTCTGCTCCAGGACAGGCAGTGAGTCAGAAAATAACAATAATTTCGGGCTAATCTCCCTAACCCATGGGGCATGGCCCCCGTGCGCTGCCTTCCCGCAGTCTGTCCGGTGAACACGCAGGCAAGCTGGCTTCACCCCTGCACCTCTGCTGATCTCGGGAAATTGATTGAGTTGGCTGGGGAAAGCCGAGCGAGCCTGTCCTTCTGAGCTCTGCCATCAGCCCGCGCTGCCTCTGAGCAAAGACGGGCAGCCTCTCCGGCAGTCGGGGGCTCGCCGCCCTCGCCGAGCCCTCCCAGCCCAAGCGGGCCGGCGGAGAAACTCACCTGCCATTCTTGGTCACGATCATCTCGTTAGTGACTTCCTTGAATCTCTGCCAGAGAGGGGCATCCTCCAGGACGACCTGAAGCTGCTTCTCCGTAGGGTCGCCTTTCTCCCTCCCGGCCTGTAGCTCACTTTCCACCACGTTGAGGAGGCGAGACACAGTGCCGTCGCTGCTCTTCTGGCTGCCTGGCTCGCTCATGGCCACAGGCCCCTCTCAAACTTGGCTGAGAAGCGTCACCTCTCTCCTGCCACCACCTCCTTCCTCCCCTCACTTGCCGGCTTTTCAAACCCAGCTGGGCAGTGTCTGGGGAGCTGGAGAGAAGATGCAGGGCCCTTGCCTAAGCCCCTAGCATGACACCCCTTAAAGTCTCCAAATTATACCACCAACCTGTTAAGCTCCAGTGGGGAGGGGAGGGAGGGGAGAGGTAGGAAGAAAAAGCCCTCTCTTAATTACTCATCGGATCAGGTGGGAGACGGCCCCGCTCTCCCATTGGCTGCCAGGCACAGAATAGACATTTAAGAAGAGTACTCCATCCAAATTATCAGGCTTTTATCTTGTTGTACCTGAAGAGGTCTAATCACTGTTTTGAGGACCATTTTCCCATTAATTAAAATTGTTCCAGGCCCAGACTGCAACAATCAGGCAAACCATGTTTGTGTATAAATCGTGGCATGCGGCACCTATAGGAAAAGAAGTCCTGGTGAGAACCGGCAAACTTGATGCCAAAGCGGCTTTCCGGACGCAGTCGAGAACCCAAACCCCGCCGCCGTCTAGCAGCCCCGGAGAGAAGAGCGTGCGCTGTGCCAGGAACAGGACAGCTGCGCCCGGGAGTGAAGGGGGGGCTCTGTGCACCCCCACCCAAGGATCAAGATCCAGAGGAAAGGAAAGTGGACCTAAGGTCTCCTCCTCCCCGGGCACCCCCCACTGCTCCTCTCCACGCTGAGGGATCCTATCCCGTGCACACGCACGCCTGCTCATCCCAAAGGCCCTCAGCGTCTCTGGCAAATGGGACTCTGAAGCTTGTCCTTCCTCCCTAGAACCCAAATCCCCAATTTGCCTTTTTCTAGCCCTCGCCAGAGAGGAAAAAAACTCATTTAGCATCATATTACTCTTTCTCTACAGAGGCATTCTTCCCTCCACGACTGAAAATAAGCTGCTGACATTACAATGCTGAGCAACTTTGATCCAGAAGGATCAGGAGGATCCAGAAGGGCCCTCTGGCTTTCCTGGTAGACAGTCCATGACCTACCTGGCATTCCAGGATGGATTCCCACATTCCCAGGTAATATACTACCAGCAGAAAATGCTTCTCTTACCCGTAACTCAGAGTAAAACCTGGGGAGATGCGGGAAAGGACAGGGGTCGCGCGCTCTACCTTCCCAACCCAGAGTAGACCCTGGGGGTTAGAGCTTTTCCCTCACTACAACCACAAGAGCATCAAAATGAAAAGGAAAAACAAAAGCAAAAATTAAAACATAAAGTGCACTGAGGAAGGACACTCAGTACTTAAAGTGTATTCGGGGCAGGAACCCTGGGAGGCTCCATGGGTCTAGCTTCTGGCTCTTAGTTTTGGCTCAGGTTCTGGTCTCGGCGTGTGGGATCCGGCCCTGTGTTGACCCGAGGCTCAGCACTCAGCAGGGAGCCTGCCTGAGAGTCTCCCTCTGCCCCCCAGGCTCGTGCTCTCTCTAAATAAACAAATAAATCTTTAAAAAAACAAAAGCACCTAAAGATACTCTAACTGTATGACCCAGCAATCGCTTTCCTTGGTATTCATCCAAAGTTGTTGAAAATTTATGTTCATACAAAAACCTGCACAAAGAGGGTTTTGGGTATTTTTTAGATTTTATTTATTTATTTATTTGTCAGAGAGAGAGGGAGAGAGAGCGCTCACACGTGCACAAGCAGGCAGAGGGAGAGGGAGAAGCAGGCTCCCCACCAAGCAAGGACCCTGATGTGGGACTCGAACCCAGGACCCTGGGACCATGACCTGAGCCGAAGGCAGTGGCTTAACCGACGGGGCCACCCAGGCATCCCACGGAGAGGTTTTTAGTAGCTTTATGCACACTTGCCAAAAGTTGGAAGCAACCAAGATGTTTTTTAATAGGTGAATGGATAAGTAAACTGTGGTCCATCCAGACAAAAGAATATTACTCACCACTAAAAAGAAAGGAGCTATCAAATATGAGAAGACATGGAAAAACCTTACATTCACACTTTAAGTGAAAGAAACCCATCTGAAAAGGCTACGTTCCAGAGCCTGTGGCATTTTAGAAAAGGCTCAACTACGGAGCCGGAGCGGGCGAACACTGGAGGTTGCCAGGGGCTGGGGAGAGAGAGAACAGGTAGAGCACAGGGGGCTTTTAAGGTGGAGAAGATACTCCGTAAGGTACCATAACGATGGATACACGTCATTCTACGTTCGCCCAAACCCACAGAACGTACAACACCAAGAAGGAACCTAATGAAAATCCTGGGGGCTGCCTGGGGGGCTCAGTCGGCGAAGCGTCTGCCTCCGGCTCAGGTCATGCTCTCGGGGTCCTGGGATCGAGTCCCAACTCAGACCCCCTGCTCAGTCGGGAGCCTGCTTCTCCCTCTCCCTCCACTCCTCCCCGTACTTGAGCTGCCAAATGAATAAAATTTTTAAAAAATTTTTTGAAATTAATAAAAATAAATAAACTTTGTTTTGAAAAAAGAAAGAAAGAAAACCCTGGATGTGGAGTAATGATGACATGTCATTGTAGTTCATCAGTTATAATAAATTTACCGTTCTGGTGCAGGATATTGATAGCAGAGGAGGCTGTGCGGGGGGTGGGGGGACACGGGGGCAGCAGGTATATGGAAATCTGTATCCTCTCAGCTCAATTTTGCTGTAAAATTAAAACCACTCCAAAAACTAAAATCTACTCAGGGCAGGCAGTGAGGGGGCATCTGCACATGTGACTATCCAGAATTACCAGGTAGGGTGCAGCGTAGTCACAGAAGTCTTTATATGAAGGAGCAAAAGGGTCAGAGCCAAACAGAGAAGGCGCAAGGAATGAAAGCAGGCATCAGAGAAGAAAGAAGCCACGCTGCTGGCTTTGGAGATGGAGGAAGGAGTTGCAAGCCGAGAAAAGTCAGAAGCATCTAAAAGATGGACACACAAGGAAATGGATTCTCCCCTAGAGCTTCTGGAAGGAACACCTGCCGACACCTGGCTTTTAGCCCCATGAAACAGACTTAAGACTTTGGACCTCCAGAACTAGAAGATAAATGTATGTTGTATTAAGACACTAAGTCTAGGGTACTTTGTTAGAGCAGCAATAAGAAACTAATACAAAGACGACGACACATCCAGCCAAGGAGAGATTTCAAGACGGTGCGGCTTAGGACCATGGCGTAAGCGTGGCTGGGAGCTTCCTCTTCCAAAGAGCGGGGGAGTAAAATCTGGCATAACTACACTGTGTTCCTAAAATAAAAAAACAAGCCATTTACCTGGAAGAAACTTTTCCCACGAATCTTTATAAAGAAAACACTGAGTAATATAGTGAACAGTGTTTCCCCAGACAGTCCATCATATCACTAAGATGAGGGTCCCTGCCTTCAAAGAATTAAACAACCTAAGATGGAGAAAAAGGCATCTGCCCAGAGAACTTTAATACCGAGTGTGCAAAGTGTTTTGGAAGTACCGATAACGGAGAAAAGTAGGAAATAATAGTTTTGTTTCTTGTCAGTTTCATCCCAAATCGTGAGCTCCTGAAAACCAGAGTAGCAGGTCAGCTCGAGAGTCTCTTCAACCTGGGGGCCCGGGAGAGGACGACTCTCAGGGAACAGCACATGCAATGGCCACCCAAGAGCGGGCCCCTCCCAGCATGGCCGGTGCACCCTCTCCTGGCCTTCACCCTGGCCTCTCTGGACAGCTGCTGCCCTCTCCAGGCAACACTTCCTCTGAGATCTGTCTTGTGTTAGATACTTCAGAGGGAACCACGTAAAACTGCAGCTACTCACCCTCTGTTTTACCTGAAAAAGACTAAACATCGATTTCCTATGGGTCAACCTGATTCTTGGGTTTGAAACTAATATAAAATGCCTTGACTGATATATCTAAATAATGCCATTTTACTTTAATTGTTCTCTAGTTATTATCTTATTATAAATGACTCTGAGAAACATAAGCAAGAAAATAAGAACCACCCACAATCTCAATACCCAGAGACAACTTCTGTTGACAAGTCTGGCATAGACATTTTTCACCTACAAATATACACATACTTTCTGCTTTATAAAGAAAAATGGGATTTAGGGGCACCTGGGTGCCTCAGTGGGTTCAGCCTCTACCTTCAGCCCAGGTCATGATCTCGGGGCCCTGGGATTGAGCCCCACATCAGGCTCTCTGCCCTGCGGGGAGCCCGCCTCCCTCTCTCTCTGCCTGCCTCTCTGTGTGCTTGTGATCTGTCTCTCTGTCAAATAAATAAATAAAATATTTTTAAGTGAAATTTAAAAACAGCATGGCAGATGGAACACACGCTTTTATATCTGCTCCCCACCAATCCCCTCTAAAATGGCTCCAAGGAAATAAAAAATGTGAACCCACGAAGCTGAAGCACACAGAAGAGGAAATGGAGGCAGGAAAGGGCTGTCAACCAAGGCTGGAAACTGACGAACTGGACGGCTGGGTGGTGACGGACGGGCAGATCTGAGAAAGCTAAATCTTGGCTCTGCAGGCAAAGGCCAGTGAGAAGCAAGCCAGTGTGTGCCACAGCACTCGGAAGTACATCACAGACACCTAAAATAGAGGGTGGGTACTTCCGGCTCGGACCAACCAGGAAAGGTTTAGAGAAGAAACAGTTAACTTGTAGTTAGAGAAGAAGGTTTAGAGAAGAAAGAGAAAGTTCAGAAGTTTAGAGAAGAAACAGTTAACTTTTTTGAGATCCCCACCCCTCCGCCAGGCAACGATCTCTCCCCTGTTGCAGCAGAAAACAAGAGACTGACTTTCAGAAGAGAGAGGGTCTGAGGGGATTGGTACTCAGAGACAACAGTCACTGACGGGGACAGCGGGGAGGACCATACTGAAAACAGAGGGCCAAGACACATGCCTTAGGTAACAGATCCGAGGAGTCCTCAGTGAAACGACCCATCCCCAGCCACTGCGGATGCCAGTCAGATGGGGGAAGCCGACGTGGGTGAAGCCCTGCCCATGCACACGGGCATCCTCAGCCGGAAATACAACCACACACACCATCAAATTTCAGACATGCCAGTCAGACCAAAGGAAAAAAATAAATTAAGGAAGGAATCTGAGGAAACAGAGACCATTCTGTCATCTCACCTCAGACTTGGGTCCTTTTCCAACCTCATTCAGGTTGTTGGCAGAATTCCGTTCCTTCTGGTTGAAGGACTAAGGCTCCTAGAAGCCACCACTCTCCATTACCATTTCAGAAAATTGTCCGTTTTCCTTTTTTCCTCCAGGCCAGCAGGAGAACATCTGTTGCTGCTTCATTCTGCTTTTAAGAGCTGAAATGATTCAGTCAGACCGACCCAAGATGATCTCCCTTATATTCAGCCACAGTCAAGTAATTAGGAATCTTAATTACATCTGCAAAGTTCTTTTTGCCATATAAGGTAACGTCATAACAGAGGTACCTCATCATCTTCAGAGGTCCTGCCGACACTCAAAGGGAGGGCATTACATGGGGCATGTCCACCGGAGACAGAAAGTTCGGCCGCCATCTTCAAATTCTGCCTCAGAGTACATTAAAAATAAACAAGCAAGAGAACAGTGGAAAATCTGAAGCAACTACAAACTACCAGGGAAAAAACAAGTTGTCCAAGAAAAAAGTGTAATCACAGCATACCGTGGCTTAACTGGAAACACAAGTAAGAACAAATATTAAATATTGATTTAAACAAAAATCATATTAAGATGACGAGCAAAGGAGAAATTTATATTTTAAGGAGAAGGGGCTGCTAAATTCTCATCTCCTATAGTGTGAAGATGGTAAATAATGTCTAAAGTTGAAAAAGCAAGAGAAAGCAGTATAGGTATGTCTAGAAATCCAGAAAAAACTGACAGAAATAACAGCAAAAAGAGAGGAAAGTGATCGCCTCTAGAAAAAGAGACGAAAGCATTTTCTTTCTTGTAGTAAGTTTTTAACCTTATGAGTAAATAAAACACTAATAAAATTTATTTCATAACCCAATTTTTAACAGTTTATAGGAATATTTTCCGATGTTATCAAATAATAGTTCACATTATTATCTTAAAGTTCATCAAACATTCCATCTTAGGAATGAATCATGCTACTTTCCCGATCTTCTACTCTTTTCTTTTTTAAGATTTTATTTATTTCTTTGTTAGAGAGAGATAAAGAGCACAAGCAGGCAGAGTGGCAGGTAGCAGCAGAGGGAGAAGCAGGCTTCCTGCCGAGCAAGAGGCTGGATGCGGGACTCGATCCCAGGACCCTGGGACCATGACCTGAGCTGAAGGCAGCCACTTAACCAAATAAGCCATCCAGGCATCCCCCTATCTTCTACTCTTAAATATTTACAGGCTCTCTGGGTTTCTTTTTTATAATTTTAAACAATTTGACAAAATTTTAGACAATAAATATTTGGGAACATCCATGATTATTTTCTTACACTGTATTCTCAGAAATAATGTTAGTTGATGGAACAAAATATGCTGAGCAATTCATATGCACTATCTCATTTAATCCTTGCAACAATTCTATAAGGTCAGTGCTATGATTATATCCATTTCTGGGTGAGAAAACTGAATCTGAGTGGTTTTAAGTAATTTGCCCACAGGCATCTAACCTGTGAATAGTAAAGCCCATACTGGAGCCCAAGGAGTGGTTTATTCTTTTAACCATTATGTTGTACCAAGTACTTACTAAGTACCTGGCACTGCACGATATGCTTTATATATGACCTCATATAATACTGATAACCTGGTAAAGAATCCTTGCCACCACCGGTTTTTTTTTTTTTTTAAACGGGGAGGGCACTCGGCTCTGAGGCATTACATATCCTGCTTATGACACGTACAAGGTAAACGGTAAAGCCATTTCAGTCCGAATTATCACTCCAAAGGCTATTGTTATTTTTATCTACTAGCAAGGGATCAATCATTATATATACTTAAAAAAAAAAAAAAAGGCTCAGAATCCTTCATGGAATGCTTGTCTTGCTCCGAGATAACATGCTACTCTGGCTTTCCATTAGAGTGTGTTGCTGAAAATTATCCTCTAAGAGCCACTCTTTTGCAACCCCGGCATATTTTATAAGTAGGGGTTCTGGTCAAACATCTTAGAAAACAAGTCACTCATCTGTTCTCTCTTCAAGTGTCTCTGCAGCACAATACTTTCCTAAAATGCAGAATTCAATCTTAGATAATACATGTTTCAATGTCACATCTTCATCATTTAAAAAGTATAACTTCATACCTGCATCTTGGGGCAAAATCACTGAACTAATTGTTTTCCTCCAGTGTCATTTGCCGTATTACTTTTTACCTAAAACCAACAGCTAGCTAGAAGACCCTCTATAATTATTGTGTATTATTTAATATACCAAGATGCGATGAGATAGAAACTGCTATTTAAGAAAAATCATTGTTTTTGCTTAACTATATGCTTTGAGAGGCATTATGATTTTTATTGAGCCCTTTTTAAGAGAAAACTAGTATTTTGTAAGTATTTTTTTCAAGAATATTTTTGTTTTTAAAACATATTGCTATCTTTGAGATGACCTAAAGGTATTTTGATGGAAAACACTGAAAAGTAATACCCCATTAAGAAAGCTAAAAATAGTTTCACAGGAAAATAATGAAAAGTAAAACTAGTAGCTTTTAAGTTATTATTATATGTAATAATTCTTCCTGGATTGGGGAATGCTGCACTTTCAACAAAGTATCAAAAAAAACAAAAAAGACACACACACACAACCAAAAAAAACTCAACACAATTAAAAATATATATACTATTCCTGATCTGTGAAGAAGTGATTTAATACCAGAATGGAGATGAGGGGGAGTCTGGGTGGCTCAGTGGGTTAAGCATCTAACTTCAGTTCAGGTCATGACCCCAGGGTCCTGGGATCGAGCCCCATGTCTGACTCTCCCCCAACCCATGTGCACACGTGCAATAAAATAAAAGGAGATGATGAACTGAGACATCACACAAAACCCTAAGCACCTAAAATCCTGGTCCCTGGGGTACCTGGGTGGCTCAGTGGGTTAAAGCCTCTGCCTTCAGCCCAGGTCATGATCTCAAGGTCCTGGAATCAAGCCCCGCATTGGGCTCTCTGCTCAGTAGCGAGCCTGCTTCCCCCCCTCTCTCTGCCTGCCTCTCTGCCTCCTTGTGATCTCTGTCAAATAAATAAAATAAAATCTTTTAAAAAATCAAATCAAATCAAATCCTGGTCCCCTGCTAGCTGTGGAGACAAGCACCCGTCTGGAGTGCTCAGCCACACGTGTCACAGCCACAGTCCACCGACAGAACCGCTGCTCTAGCTCTCACCAACGCTTCCCAGCAGGTGCAGCCCCATACTCCTCGTGAGGAAACAGATACACAACCACACAACCCTCATGCCAAAAACTCCTTAGAGAGCCTTTGAGGTGTTAACAGGAAGCTTGCTGTGTAAGTAATTCTGTTGTGAGTTCTATAAAAAAGCAGAGACCTCTTTCTGCAACAATTCACCTGCCCGAGGGTTTCATGTCCATCTGGATCTTCACTTATGGGCCTCCCTGGAAGTGGGCTTGGTGCAGGCTGTGTGCCCGGCACCACGTCTGACCTCCAGAGGCTCAGGCCGCAGGAGCCGGACAAGTCACCTGCAGGGCCGGTCCGGCAGGGGTCTGGCAGGGAGTCCCCCCAGGAGGAGGAGGAAAGGGAGAGCCAGGGACTCCCTCACGGAACAGGGGCGCTTGGGCTGGGGTTTTAAAGAAGAGCCGCTGTCTCGGGCACAGACGGAACGATACTCCAGGAGACAGAGCATCCGACAAGGTCAGAGGAATAAAAACACGGAGAGTTTCCGTAACATCAAGGTTCAGCCCCCAGAACATCGGACCCCTCGGGAAATGACAGTGGGCTCGGATGTGCGGTTTCCGTGAGTGAACGATTGTGGGTGCGGACTCACCCTGGTTATTATGACAGAGAAATGTGACCAGCATGGGAAACCCACGCCTCTGAGGATATTTCTTAGGACAAGTAAAAAGTAAAACCAGAAAAGAGATGGAGCTTAAATTAAAATGTTACTAAGGCAACAGTGAAGGTAAAACTTGAGCCTCCCCAACGAGGGGAGATGACTGGGAGTCAGCAAAACCTGCCACAGCCCGAGAGGAGTCGCAGGGTGATTCGGGCGGGTAGACAGGCGGAGGGCAGCATTGTGGGACGAGGGCTTTCGGTGGTGTAGCAGCCGGGTGGGAAAACAGGCAGGCAGGGGAGCCCTGGAGGAGGTGGGGAGGGTAAGGAGGGGAAACAGGAGAGACTCTGCAGGGGTGAGCCCTCCTGAGAAAGCAGGGTCCATGGAAGCTGCTGCCCTTAGTACGGCGGTCAAAGGAGAAAGCACGTGCATGGGTCACGCTCAAGCGGCTGGCAGGGGCCAGGCAGGGGACGGGACCGTCCCCCAGGACAGATCACGGAGGACAGCTGGAACGGGCTCCATGTTCCTTACAAAAGGGGCTTTCACTTCCAAGAAGGGTCAGCACAGCCTAGCTCTGAACCCAGCCTTGGACACCACCTGAATGTTCGGAACTGGGAGCTGGGCAAAGCAGATGCCCGGTTCCGGGACCTCTGGCCTTGAACACTGCTGAAGGGCTCAAAAGGGCAAGATGTTCCTCTCCTGCCTGATGACTCAATAAAGTTCTATCTCCCGGGCCCAGCAGCTGCCCGCCTGCCAGGCAAGGGGGGCCTTATTAATGAAGGTGTGCGGTCTGAATGACACCTGATAGCACTTCTGTGTCCCCAGGCACACAGCAGCCCAGGTCCTAGACTTAAAGGGCAGGAACTGAAAGCCGGACAAACTGAGCACTGGAGCCCCGAGCACAGCCACAGAATCCAGGTCTGCACATTCGGTGCCGGCAGCCTGCAGAAACCTAACACCTGCCTCCACCCGCCTCCGGGGGCCCCGGGAAATTAACACTCACCCAGGTATCGGTCATAATTAAACTGAACAAAAAGACAGCTGCTCTACCTTTCTTTTTTAATCATCAACATGCAGCCCTGGGGATTACTAGCTTTGGGGGGATTTAGGGAGGATTACTCTTTCATTAGTGTCTGGGGTCAGTTCCAATACGATGACACCACAGCCTGTTAAGATACCCTCTGAGGCCACAGTCCATCCGTTCCTATGTCTCAAAGGCTGGATCTCACAAAGCCGCTGGTAACACACCATTTCTCAGGTCCCCCATCAGCTGCACTTTTTCATCACAACAGTCCCCCAAAATGAATTCTGCTCTGAGTTTCTAGGGGTCTATGAGAATGTTGTTCCAAATCCCCACTTCAGTCTCTGACGATGGTAAGAAGGAACAGTACAGGGACCGGAACAGGAGTGTCCTCCGTGTGGACACAGCTGACAGATCTTTCCCTCCCTACACAGCTACCCGCCACAGATCCAGCACCTCTCCGGCAGCTAAATCGGGGACACCGACACACAGACGGCCGAGTGAAGGCTGGGCACGCCAGACACAGGGAAGTGGAAAGACTGATGCCCAGCCAAAGGTGTCAGAAGACATTCTCAACGTTGTGCGGCAGATAAACAGAATGTGTCCGGCTCAGTCTGCCGGCCTGCTCTGACCTCCTTTCCCTGTTTATGCTTCCACTTCTCCAGCGGTACTTCTCAAGGCTCTCCTCCAGGCGCTGTGCAAGGGGCCGGGGGTAGAGCCGCTGGCAGGAACAGATACGGCCCGCACCCTCGTGGAACAGTGTCGGCTAAGGACAGGGGCACCAGTCAGGGAGGTGAGAGAGAGCCTCCCAGAGGAAGTGAGGCCTACAAAATCTGAAGGACAGGTAGGCAGGAACTGGGCGAAACGGAGAGACACAGGGAGATGAAATCGCATACGCCAGGCCCACCAGGCCAGACAGCGTGACAGGGAAGAGACTAAGGAAGGAAGGTGGCCAGGGAGGCAGGGGCGGGACCAGATGAGACCATCCAGTCTGCTGGGTCAGAGTCGGAGACACTGCCTCATCCTAAAAGTGCTGCACTTCAAAAAGCCCACTCGCGTCACAATGCAGGGACTGGACTGCACGAGGGGACAAATCAGGGGCATTTTCTATCTCCAACGAGTGAGCGGTGACGTGGACGTCCCCGCACAATCTCTGAGTCACAAGGCCACGTCATTGCCGCACTGAACGGCAGTAACTTGAATCTAAAATGAGTCTAAATCGGCCTCCTTTGGTTCTTGGGGAGCAGCTCCAGTTCTCAGATTAAGAATCTGGGGTGCCAGCCTGTGTCTGCTTTCTTCCAGGGCTCCGGTCCTCTCCAGGCCCGGCGCCCCTCCCAGCCTGCCAGCCGGCTGCGTTCCTGCCGCCAAGACCGCAAACGCTTCTCTCCCGAACCTGTTCGCAAACCCTGGGGATCTGCCAACGACTTGCGGCTCTGTGCAGACTTCTCGGGGTGAGTCAGCGCAAGTATTCCCGGGATCTGGGTTCACAACTGCCGCCGAAGGCTGTTCTGCTCGGCGGACAATGCCTTCCCACCGCACCCACAGGAAGGTCCAAAGACCGTGCCAAGCTGCCGCCTGTGCACACTGAGCCGCTTTTCACTGGGCACTTCTCTAACTGCCGTTTTTTTGGTTTTTTAAAAGATTTTATTTATTTATTTGAGAGAGAAGGAGTGAGAGAGAGCATGAGAGAGGAGAAGGTCAGAGGGAGAAGCCGACTCCCCAAGGAGCTGGGAGCCCGATGCGGGACTCGATCCTGGAAGTCCGGGGTCATGACCTAAGCCGAAGGCAGTCAGTCGCTCAACCAACTGAGCCACCCAGGCGCCCCAACCGCCGCTTTTCTGCCCCAAAGAATTGTTTTGGTTTTCCTGCACTTTCATATCAGCTGCAGAATTTTTACTTTCGGGTGAACTTTGCACAGTCTATAAATTTCCCAATTTCACCTCGTACTTCCTCTTGAGCAACGTCTATGAAAATACTGACAGTGTCCATTTCAGCTTTGGTCGTCAGGGGACCCCACTACTTGACATGCTCCCTCCTTTCTTATTTAATCCACTCAACTCGTAACAAGTCACCAGCACAGTGTCTGGTCCCGCCCCTCCTCCCGGCCCACCTTCCTTCGCTGGTCTCATCCCTGCCACACTCTCTGGCCCGGTGGGCCTTGCGTATCCGGTTTCATTTTCCTGCATCTCTCCTTTTTGCCCAGTTCCCTCCTACCTGCCCTTCAGATTCCAGAGGAAGCCTCGCTTCTCCTCCCTGACTGGTGCCCCTGGTCCAAAAACATTTCTTTTTTTTTTTTTTTTTTTAAGATTTTATTTATTTATTTATTTATTTGACAGACAGAGATCACAAATAGGCAGAGAGACAGACAGAGAGAGAGAGAGAGGAGGAGAAGCAGGCTCCCTGCTGAGCAGAGAGCCCGATGCGGGACTCGATCCCAGGCCCCCGGGATCATGACCCGAGCCGAAGGCAGAGGCCTAACCCACTGAGCCACCCAGGCGCCCCCCAAAAACATTTCTATATACAAACTTGCTAGTGATTTTTTTTATATATATTGTCTCTTGGTTGACTGATTGTGTTATCTACCTTAAATCAAGCTCTCTGACTTTCTACATAGAAGCTAACATTTCCTCCTTCCTCATGAGTTAGCGGAAGGATGAACCTGACTCTAGAAAACAGAAGCGAGTTCTAGCCCACAGTTCAGAAGAAAGCTGAGGGACGCCTGGGAGGCTCGGAGGGTTAAGCGTCTGCTCAGGTCATGATCTCAAGGTCCTGGGATCGAGCCCCACATCGGGCTCCCTGCTCTGTGGGAAGCTGCCTTCTCCCTCTCCCTCGACCCACCGCCCCCCTGCTTGTGCTGTCCCTCTCTTTCTTTCTCTCTCTCTACCCCTCTCTCTGTGTCAAATAAAGAAATAAAATCTTAAAAAAAAAAAGTTGAAAGATTTTTGGGAGTTGGGGGGATGGGCAAAATGGGTAGAGATTAAGAGGTACAAACTTCTAGTTCTAGAACAAGTAAGTCACAGGGATGAAGAGTATAGCACATGCAACACAGTCCACATGTCATAATAACTGTATGGTGAAAAATGGTAACTCTCTTTACCACGTAAACATTTCCTAATGTATGTAAATGTCAAATCTATTCTATGCCTGAAAGTAACATTGTGTCAGCTACACTTGAACTGAAATTAATTAATTAATTTATTTAAATAAAGTTTTTAAAAAGAGACTTTGCCGGGGGGGGGGGGGGGGGTGGTGGTGCACCTGGGTGGTTAAGCATCTGACTCTTGATCTCAGCTCAGGTCATGGTCTCAGGGTCATGAGATTAAGCCTCTCGTGGGCTTCCGCTCAGCAGGGAATCTGCTCACCTCTCTCCCTCTGACTATCCCCCTGCTTGTGCTCTCTCTTTATTTAATAAATAAAAGGAGGAGGGACATGGAGAGAGAGTCTAAGACTTCACACTGAGTATGGAGCTCAATATGGGACTTGATCTCACCACCCTGAGATCGGGACCTGAGCCAAAACCAAGAGTCTGGTGCTTAACGGACTGCATCACCCAGATGCCCCAAAATAGAGACTTTCAATTACCCACTACATATCTATATCTAAATCTAATGAGAAATGTCTTTTATAATGAAAAAAATACATGCAGATAAATAAGGAACCAAACGAACAGGTTTTTTTATGTACAACTGAAGCATTTTACCTAAATTAAATGTAATGTTATCTTCTAAAACTAAATTCTGAAGCACAAAAATTCTAAGGCAGCCTAGCAAACTACTCCGGTTATGAGGAAAGTAGGAAGAATGAAATCAAATTTCACCCTGCATGCACAAACATATTCACAATACTTGACTATTTTTTTGTTTTCTTTTGCATCTGCTTTGATAGAACTTGAAAAAGATAGCATATAAAGGAAAAAATATAAGAGCTGAGCAAAAAAATTACACACACACACACACACAAAACAGCCAGGAAGAGAACCAAAATGGTCATTACGCTTATTAGTCAACTAGTCAAAAGCTTAAGAATTATAAAGAAACATAAAAGTCCATTTGAGGCAATGACAGAATCTCAAAAGTTAAGAGGACAGTATTTTTGTTTCCATTAATGGCAAACTAAAAATCCGGAACAAGTCCTCGTGCTGAGGACAAATATGTAATCTGAACAAAATATAATCATCTCCTTGAAGTCATCAGAGCACCAACAAGATGGCAAAGAACTACAAGGTCAGGACACAGAGGAAGATAGAGGCTAGGGAAGTGATCTGGGTGTTTGCAGTGCTTTTCCTGAGAAGATTTTTGTGATTCAAAAGCGGAGGCTAACAATCTCACAAGCATTTTGAAGGCCTTCTCAGTCTGGGGGGCAGGGAGCTTAGGGTGCAAAGAGGTCAAACAACAGATCTCTGGGTCGGCCCTTGAAGAGCCATGCCCCGGGTATAAATTGTCGCTGGAAGATTCCAGGCTTCAAATTATTTCAACTAAGCATTCTGCAAATGCAACACCAATGCCTATAATAAAAAGAGGCAAATAAGGTAAAAGACAGTAGGAAGGAACACCAGAAAAACCAAAGGACACTAGAAACAGAACTATAAGGCTTCAGATAATAGATTTGACCCATACGTGCTGACCACTATCAGGGAGGTAAAAAAAATTGTAGGGATTTTTCCACAGGAAACTGAAAACTATTCTTAAAAGAACTAAATGGAAAGTCTAGAACTAAAAATACAACTGAAAATAAGAACTCAGTATGGATAGGTTCAATAAGCTACTGGTCATAGCTGCAGACCACATCTACTAGAAGAGCCCGGGTACTGGCAACGAGGTGTGAGGAAACAGAAGAACTAAAGCACACAGAGAAGAGAGAGGGACAGACCATGTCAGAGTCCCAGAAGGAGAAGAGAAACAATGAAGCTGTAGCTGAAGGCATAAAGGCTAAGACCTCTCCAAAACTAATGAAAGACATTGAGCTAAAGGTTCAAGAAGCCCATCTTAAGACCCTAAGACGACACTGGCACCCCAGTACATCACAGTGAAATACTGAATACTAAGCACAGAGATGGAAAAAGGCAGACTGCCTTCAAAGACGCCACCAATTTTCATAAAACAGACTTCTTAACAGAAATGATGAAAGTAAAAGGACAACAGACCACTGAGAATGATTCTGGAAAGCTGGCACACTAGGAAGAACCAGAAAGCTGTCTTCCCACTTAGATAACAATCGTACTGGCAGAATCCAATTTAACTATTTTGGAATCCTGGAATCTGTTAAAGGCTTGCACCTTCCAAGGAAGGCTTGCACAGTAAACTGCAGTTTATTTCAGTGAATTTCAGCTCTCAGCACAGACCATCACCCATTGAATTTCAGCTCTCAGCACAGACCATCACCCATCTCCCACCCCTAGGCTCCTGACAGGCAGCCATGCACAGGTTCCTGGGGCAGCTACACACAGCTTGTGAAAGCGAATGTAGAAAGGACCCTGACCTCTAAATATTGGAGATCTGTGCTCTGGTGGCTTATTGCTGCTTCCTCACAGAAGTGCACACAGAGAAGTAAGCAGCCACTGCTGCTGCACACTCCCACTTACTGAAGCCCCACCCCCTCCACCTAAAGTCATTTCCAGGAGATTTAGAGGGCCAGTACCCTCTCCCCACCCACCTTCATTCTTTTTTTTTCCCCTTTGGGACCTGTACGTTAATAACTAAGACAAGCAAAAACAAGACATATACTGGGAAAAATAGGAAGTTCATGTCCAAGAAAAGGCTCAGAAACAACTACACCTCAGGCCTCTCCTTGGCGCAGACAGCCTACAACAATCAAAACAAAACAAAAAGCAAGAGATGCCTGGGTGGTACCAGCTGAGCATTCAGGTCTTGATCTCAGGGTTGTGGGTTTGAGCCCCTTTGGGTTCTATGTTGGACGTGGAGCCTGCTTACAAACAAACAGACAACAACAACAAAAACAGCAAGCCCTGAATAAGAGAGAAAACCTGATTCCCAGAGTTATCACATTATTATATTCAAATGTCCAGTGTTCCACCAAAAAAATAAATAAATAAATAAATAAAAATAATAAATCTCAAAGTCATACAAAGAACGTAAAGTATGGCATGCTCAAAGGGAAGAATTCAAAAGCATCTGTCCCTGAAAAAAACTTAATGACAAGTAGATTAGACAAAGACTTTAAAACAACTGTCCTAAAGAGTCTTGAACAATCAGGGCACCTCAGTGGCTCAGTGGGTTAAACATCTGCTTTCGGCTCAGGTCATGATCTCAGGGTCCTGGGATCAAGCCCCGGGTCAGGCTCTCTGCTCAGCAGGGAGCCTGCTCCCCCCTCCCCGACCCTGCCTGCTGCTCTGCCTATTTGTGATCTCTCTCTCTGTGTCAAATAAATAAATTGAATCTTAAAAAAGAAAAGTCTTAAAGAATCAAAAGAAGATGTGGAGAAAGTCAAGAAAATGTGTGAACAAAATGGAAATATCAATAAAAAGATAGAAAGCCAAAAAAAAAAAAAAAAAAAAAAAGGAGAAATCCTGGCACTGGAAAGTACAATATGGAAGTGAAAAATTCACTGAAGAGATTCAAAGGCAGATTTGAGTAGGCAAAAGGAAGAATTAGTAAACTTGAAGGTAGAACCACGGAAATTATCAAGACTGGGAAACAGAAAAGATTGAAGAAGAGTGAAGAGAGCCTAAGGGACCACTTGGATACCAACAATTTGACTAACATATGTACTGTGCATGTCCCGAGAAAGGGGCGGAAAGAATATCTGAAGTAATGATTGAAAACTTCCCCAATCTGATGAGCAGATATGAATAGGAACATCCAAGAAGCTCAATAAACTCCAAGATAAATGACCCATACCAAGACACATTATAATCAGACTTTCAAAGGACAAAGAAGTGAATCTTGAAAGCAGCAAGAGAAAAGTGAATCATCCCATACAAGGGAACCTCAGGAAAAGTATCTGCAGATTTCTCAACAGAAACTTTGGAGGCTAGAAGACAGGAAGCCAATATATTCAAAGTGCTAAAAGAAAAAAACTGTCAACTACTAAGAATTCTATAGCCAACAAAACTGCCCTTCGAAAGGGAGAGAGAAATCAAGACATTCACAGAAAAACAACAGCTGAGGGGTTCATGACCACTAGTCCTGCCTAGCAAGAATGCCCATGGGAGTTCTGCGAGGGGAAGCAAAAGCCCACTACTAGCCAATACCTTGAAACTGCATGGAGAAATGACACTTGACATATGAAAACCCAGGAGCAATTATGAAAGCGAATTTTGTTGTAAGAATGGTGTGTAACTGTATTCTTGTTTTCTACATTACTTTAGAGACCAATAAACTCCAACACATTTAAAGTAAAAAAAGGATTTCCATAAAAACTAGGATTACTGTAACTTTGGTTTGTAACTCCAAATCCTATTCTCTACTTAATTCAGGAGACTAATGCATTTAAAAGAATTTTTGTTTATGTTTGGGGGCACACAATGTATACAGAGGTGTGATGTTGTGACATCAATAACCAGAAGAGGTGGGTACCCAGCTGTAAAAGAGTAGTTTTAGGGTCTTATTGAAATTAAGCTGCTATACATTCAAATTACAGTGTGACAACTTTAGGATGCTAAATATAATCCCCATGGTAACCACAAAGAAATCACTACAGAATACACACAAAAGGAAATTAAAAAGGAATTTAAACATTTCATTACCAAAAAAATCAGTGAAACACAAAAGAAGATAGGAATGCAAGAAATCAAGGGCAAGAAAAGCTACAGGATCTATAGGAAAGAAGTAACGCAGTAGCAGAACTCTCTCTGATCAGAAATGACTTTTCATGCACGTGAACTGACCAAAGGAAAGAGACTGGCAATATGGACAAAAAACACATGACCCAACTCTATGTTGCCTACAAGACACTCATTTAAGATCCAGACACACCAACAGGTTGCAAATGAATGGATGGAAAAAGATGCTCCAAGCAAACAGTAACCAAAAACGAGTGGGAGTAGCTATTCTCATAACAGGAAAATAGACTATAAGTCAAAAAATTTTATAAGAGGTGAAAAGAAAACTATAAATAAAAGGTTCCATATGGCAAGAATATTTAACAATTATAAACATTTACACACCCAAAGACAGACCATCAAAACACATGACACAAAAACTGACAGAACTGATGAGAGTTCTACAATAATTGTTGGAGATACCAACGGCCCACTTGGAATAATGGCTGGAACAACCAAACAGAAATTAGGAAAACAAGGACATAAAGAACATAGAACAACTCAATCTAACAGACAAATACAGAACAGTCTACCCAAAACAACAGCATAAACGTTCTTTTCAAGTATACATGGGACATTTTCCAGGACAGAAGACGTTAGGCCACGGATTAAGTCTCAATAGATTTTAAGACGCAGATAACATACAAAGTATCTTCTCTCACCACAATGGAATGAAACTAGAAATCAAAACATAAAGAAAAATGGAGGCACCTGGGTGTCTCAGTAGTCAAGTGTCTGTCTTCGGCTCAGGTCATGATCCTGGAGCCCCAGGACTGAGCCCCGCATCGGGCTCCCTGCTCTGCATGGACTCTGCTCCTCCCTCTGTCACTTACCCTGCTTGGGTTCTCTCTCTCCTCTCACTCTCTCTCTCTCTTGCAAATAAAATCTTTAAAAACAAAAAACAAAAGGAAGGAAAACTCACAAAATTGTGAAAAAGAAACAACACAGCTTTAAACAGCCAATGGATCAAAGAATAAATCCTGAAGGAAATTAGAAAATACTTAGAGATGAATGAAAACAAAACACAATATACCAAAATTCATGGGATGCAGCAAAAGCAGTGCTAAGGGGGAAATTTATAGCTATAAATGTTCACATTAAAAAACAAGATCTCAGGGGCGCCTGGGTGGCTCAGTGAGTTAAGTCTCTGCCTTTAGCTCAGGTCATGATCTCAGGGTCCTGGGATCAGGTCCCACATCAAGCTCCCTGGTCGCAGGGAGCCTGCTTCACCCTCTCTCTCTGCCTGCCTCTCTGCCTACTTGTGATCTCTGTCAAATAAATAAATAAAAAGTTAAGAACAACAACAAAAACACAAGATCTCCAGACGCCTGGGTGGCTCAGTCAGTTAAGCCACTGCCTAGGGCTCAGGTCATGATCCCAGGGTCCTGGGATTAAGTCCCGAGTTGGGTTCCTTGCTCTGCTGAGAACCTGCTTCTCTCTCCACCTGTGCCCGTCGCTCTGCCTGCTTGTGTGCACTCTCTCTCTCTCTGGCAAATAAATATTAAAAAACAAGATCTCAAATCAGCAACCTAACTTTACATCTTAAAGAACTAGGAGAAAAACAACCTAAACCCCAAGCTAGGAAAAGGAAGGAAATAAACAGAACGGAGATAAATAAATTAAAAGAAAAAAAAATCAATAAAACAAAAAGTTGGTTCTTTGGAATGATCAAAAAAAACTGACAAACATTTCACCAGCTGAAATAAGAAAAAAGACATAAGATCTAAATTACTATGAGCAGAAATCAAAATGGGAGGCATTACTATCAGTGCCACAGAACTAAAAAGGATTCTGAGCATGCTATGCAGTGACATACCAAAAAACGGATGATCTAGTTGAAGTAGACAAATTCCTAAAAACACAAAATGTCCTAAAGCTAAATCATGAAGAAATGAAAACTAAGAGTAGGCCCACGACTAGTACGACAAAAGCACACTCACAAACCTCCTGCCACGGGGGCCTGGCTGGCTCCACCTCTCCTCGGCGGCTCCCATCTCAGGGCCGGGATCGAGCCCTGCCTCGTGAGGCTCCCAACTCAGCGGGGCGCCCGCTTCTCTCCTTCACCCTCTTCCTCTGCCCCTTCTCTCGCTCTTCCGCGCTCTCAAATAAATCTTTAAAGAAAGCAAAAACCTCTTGCCGAAGCAAGTCCTGGGCCTGGTGACATCACTGGTGGGTTGTGTTGTTAGGGTCTGTGATCAAAGGAACGAGACGGATACAAAGCGAAGGTCAAGCAAAACTTTATTTCACGCCAAGCATCAAGAATCAAACTGACCGGTCAGAGCGATCTCTTAAAAGACAATGACGATGATCACAACAAGGTCACTTCCAAGAAGGCCGCTCTGGACGAGGCTGCTCTAGATGAGGCCGCTCCATGATCGGAGCCGCTCCCAAGAGGCCACCCCCAAGACGAGGCTGCTGCTCGATGAGGTTGCTCCCCGGACAAGGCCGCTCCCAAGAAGAGGCCATTCTAGACAAGACCGCTTCCCGGAGGAGGCTGCTCCCCACGATGAAGAGGCAATGATGACAGCGACGAATGACAAGGAGGACAACCCGGACGACACAGACTCTGCTCCCCATGATGCCACTCTGGCAAGGCTGCCACCCAGAGGAAGCCACCGCTGTGGACAAGGCTGCTCGTGGCTCGGGGTGGCGAGGCACTTTGCGGCGAGGCTGCTGGCGGCTAGGGGCCGTTGGCATCTCAGGGCCGCTGGCGTCCAGGGGCTGCAGGCGTCGGGACCGCTGGTATCTAGGGGCTGCAAGTGTTGGGGCGGCTGACCACTGGACCGCCGGTGTCTCGGGACTGCTGTCAGCACAACTGCTGGAGGCTGCAGCTTGGGGCTGCTGAAGGTGGGGGCGCTGACAGCTCAGGGCCGCTGGAAGCTGCAGGCGGCTGAAGGTTGCAGGTGGCTCGGGGCCGCCGGAGGCAGGACGGCTGCCGGTGGTTATAGCTCTTACAAGAGCTGTTACAACGCCACTCCCCGGACTCTTCCGCTTCCACCAACTCCTCCTTCTGCTCTCTCCACAGCTCTCCTGCTCTCCTGCGAGCCTCGCACAGCGACCTTTATGCGGTTGGTTGAGCCCCGCCCCTACACAGGCGGCCAATCGGATCCCTATTCGCTCTAGTGGATATACACGCGCCGCACGGATTGGACATCTCCACCCGGCCTGCCCCGCCCCTACATCCGGGGTCCACAAGCACGTTCCTTTGGGAGGGGCGGGCCCTCACAGCGTGGGACTGTTAAGGAATGAATTCTGGGAAATTCTCCCAAAACCCTGGAGAGAGGGGAAGGCTTCCGCACTTGTCCCGTCGGGCCAGAGACCGCACCAGAGCTGCCGACCGAGCTCCGTCGCGAACGTCAGGGCGGGAACCCCCGAAGGTGCGAACGACCCGGATTCGGCAGCGCACGAACGGACTGGGCGTGATGATTCGGATTGTTCAGGCCGGTTCGGCGAGGAAAGCCCCGTGAACACCGCTCACGGCAGGACGGAAACACGCAACCGTCACAGCTGACGCAGAAACGGCGCCTGACGAGGCTCGACGCCCCGTCGGGACGAAAACACCCGAGAACCACGGCTCCCGGCGCAGACGGCGGGGGAGACCGCGGCGGGGCACGTCACGCTGACGTCATTACTCGTGCGCGGGCCTCGGCGAGCAGCGGCGGAGGGAGGAGCGGCCCCGCCGAGCAGGGAGCCTGACGCGGGGCTCGACCCCGGACCCTGCGACCCTACCTGAGCCGCAGGCAGCCGCCTGACTAGGGGCCGCGCAGAAGCCCCGCCATGGCCGGATCCACGGCACCGAGCGGGAGACTGCAGGGGTGTCCGTGGAGGGTGGCCCGACAGCAAGCAGGGGACTCGGACCCCAGGGACTCCGCTCCGTCCCGGGAGCGACCGTCGCGCCGTCTGCGACTACACGGATGGCCCCGGGGACGCGGCGCTAAGCGGGGCACGTGGCAGACGAACGCGGCCGTCGCACGTCCCCGTGGGTCGACGACACGGGGTCCCGGGGGCGCGGGCGCCAGAGGCGGGCGCGGGGGGCGGCAGGAGCAGCCCCGGAGCGCGGGCGGCGAGCGCTGCGGGGCGCGTGGAAAGGCGCTGAGAAGAAACCGCGGAGGTCCCGTCCAAGGAAATGAGGATTTTTACCTTCCGTGTCCTGACGCCTGCGAGAGGCCGGAGGTCGACGGCACTGGCCGCGGCGGCCACTCCGCGGCGTGTGGCGGTGAAGCCCCGACGGCGCGCTGCCTCAGGCCGCGTGTGAGGAAATCCCCGCAGAGCTCGCGGCCGCTGGGCCGCAGGCGGCGGCGGCGCCCGGCGCGGGGACGAGCGACGCGCTACTTCGTGACCCAGGCGGCGACACCGACCCGTTGAGATAATTCACTGAGCCGCACATTTCCGTGTTGCATATTTTATGTTTAAAATGGAATTGTTACAGCGAGCCGAATGGAAGAGACCGTGAAGTACACACCGCGATGCGCGGCCTCTCAGACTGACAGGACGGACCACCTCGGTTCGGTTAGAACCTGAACGGCACCTCGACCGACGTGGCATTTCTAGAACGTTCCACCAACTGCTGAACACATTCCTCTCAAGCATACCTGCGACATCCAGCAAGACCGAAGGCAGGCGGGGCATAAAACAGGTCCCGGTAAGTGTTAAAGGGTTAAAATCCCTGAGGATGCGCCCTCCGGGGCGTCTGGGCGGCTCGGCCGCCCCGTCTGCCTGCGCTCCGCTCGGTCCGACCCCAGGGTCCTGGGACTGAGCCCAGAGCGGGCGCTCCCTGCCCAGCGGGGAGCCTGCGTCTCCTTCTCCCTCGGCCCCTCCCCCTCACCTCGTGCTCTTTCCCTCCCGAATGAATATGTTCTCTGACTACACCAGAACTGTACTGTGAGGGCCTGCCGCTCCCGAGGAACGTGCTTGTGGAGCCCGGATGTAGGGGCGGGGCAGGCTGGGTAGAGATGTCCAATCGGTGGGGCGCACCTATAGCCACTAGAGTGAATAGAGATCCGATTGGTCACCTGGGTAGGGGCGGGGTTCAACCAACCACATAAAGGTCGCTGTGCGAGGCTCGCAGTTGAGCTGTGGCGGGAGCAGAAGAAAGAGTCCAGGAGAACGGAAGAGCCCGCCGACTGGAGGAGCTGGAACAGCTCTTGTAAGAGCTATAACCGCTGCCGGCAGTCTCCAACCTCCGGCGGCCCCGAGCCTCCTGTAGCTTTGAGCCGCCTATGGTTCTGCCTCAGGCAGCCCTGGGCTGCCATCTGCAACCTCCAGCCGCCTGCGGCCCTGAGCGGCCGCCTGCAGCTTCAAGCAGCCTGTGGTTCCACCTCTGGCGGCCTCGAGGCGCTCTCTGCAGCCGCCAGCCGCCAGCGGCCCCGAGCTGCCTGCGGCCCCAAGCCGCCCACAGCCTCCAGCTGCCTGCAGTACCACCTGTACCGCCTCTAGCAGTCCCGAGACCTAAGCGGTCCAGCTGTCTGCACCTGCAGCCCTGAGAAGTCAGCGGTCCTAAGACCAGTGGTCCAGCTGTCAGCAGTCCCAATGCCTGCAGCCTCGAGACACCAGTGGTCCCGAGATGCCAGCAGCCCTGAGATGCCAACGGCCCCCTACCCGCCAGCAGCCTTGCCACAAAATGCCTCACCACCCCGAGCCACGAGCAGCCTTGTCTGCAGCGGTGGCCTCTTCTGGGTGGCAGCCTTGTCAGAGTGGTGTCATGGGGAGCAGAGTCTGTGTCATTGGGGTTGTCCTCGTCATTGTCGCTGTCATCATTGCCTCTTCATCGTCGGGAGGGTGGGGGGTGGGGAAAGGCAGGGGAGGAGGGGCACAAAAGGGGAGGAGCTGGTGAGGACAAAGAGGGGAGGGCAGAGGAGGGAAGGCTGGGTGGTGAGCAGGGACTGAGGAGGTGGTCCAGAGGGGGGCGGCAGTAAACAGTAAAAAGGAAAAAATGAAAATACTTTGAACTTTTTTTTTTTAAAGATTTTATTTATTTAACAGCGAGAAATCACAAGTAGATGGAGAGGCAGGCCCCCTGCTGAGCAAAGAGCCCGATGTGGGACTCGATCCCAGGACCCTGAGACCATGACCCGAGCCGAAGGCAGCGGCTTAACCCACTGAGCCACCCAGGCACCCCTACTTTGAACTTTATTACAATGAAAATACAACATACCAAAATTTGTGAGATGCAACTAAAGCCATGCTCAGAAGGACATTTATCATGTTAAATTATATAGAAAAAATATCTAAAACCAATTACTTAAGCCTTTACCTTTATTATAAAGTATAACACATCATAAAAGTGCACATATGAAAAAAACATAGGGTAATGATTTATCAGAGTGAACACCCTGCAAATAACACTCGGCCAAGAAATGGGACAGGAGCACCTGGGTGGCTCAGTCCGTTGAGCATCTGACCCTTGATCTGGCCTCTGATCACGATCTCAGGGTCCTGGGATCAAGCCCCATGTCAGGCTCTGCACTGGACATGGAACCTGCTGGAGATTTCTCTCTCCCTCTGTCCCTCACCAGCCCCTTGAGCTCTCAAAAAACAAAAGAAAAAGGACAACCAGCACCCAGAATCCCCCTCCACACTGCATCCCTTCCCAATCACTAACCTCTCCATACCTCAAAAAGTCATCACGATCTGAACTTTACACAAATAATGTCCTACTTTTCATTGTAATTTTACCACCTGAGAACGCACCTTTAGAGGTGGGCTTCACCTGTTTTCTTAACTTCTAAGTTAGGAATATCAACTTATATATACTAATATCACATATTAATATATTACATAAAATAACATAGTATATATTTCACACGCTTGTTGGCTGTTCACATATTTGTGTTAAAGGACCATTCAAATCTTTTCAGCCAGTTTGTCTCTGAAATCATGAAACCATAAACTCCAAACCAGACTGACCGAGATAAAGCAAAGTACCAGCATCATCAGAGAAAGAGTGGTCATAACTCTGAATTTTGGAACATTAAAAGAGTATGGAAATAGTACGAACTTCACACTAACTGACAACCCAGTTTATGCAGTGTAAGCCAGGCAGGTGAGGCAGGTGTGCAGGAATTCTCCAAAATAAAAACATCTTCCACTTCTTACCTTCAAAAATCTTTAAGACTTAGATTCTATTACTCCCATGCCCTTGGAAAGAGAGGATTACGTAACAATTTAGCTCAAAAACCACCTCAAGTGCTTGCAATGCTACATGCTACGCATACAAGGACGTGTTCTTTTCTTGTAGCCAGACAATCTTCATTTGGTTTAGTGGCTCCTGGGGAAACAGACATAAACAAGACACGATACCAGATTTATTAAAGATCATAATCCTATCATTTATTAGAAAAGGAAACAAAAAGCAAAACAAGAAAAATTAAGTTTTATGATGTCCTGGTGGGGAAAAAAATCAGCTCTAATATGAGCAAAGTTCCTTTTCTTTGAAATACATCAGTGAAAAGAAAACATTTGTTGTACAAAACAATCTCAAGGTAGGAAAAGTAGGACATAAGAATATGTTTTTGTATATAAAAGATTCAGTTATGCAATAACCAGAATTCAAAATTAGTTAAGTATTACTATACGATTACAAAAATGGATTCATGTTTTAACAAAGCGTCTTAAAAGCTCCTCATATTAGAACAAGCACAATGTTCTGAAGGCATGTACATTCCCCACAGGATTTTGAACATCTTTACCCCCAACGAGAATTTACAAAAGTGGCAAAGGAACAGAGCTGAGAGGATGTGAAATCTTTCCTTCCTTGTTCACTGCGGCTACGTCAAGCGAAAGTACTGAAAAAGGCAAGACATACACTTCAGAGCAGGAAGGCCGCAAAGCTGGACGCAGACTGCGCTTCCCCGCACCCCCCATGAACGCAACACCTGCAGGTACTTGCGATCAAGCTCAGCAGCTGCACAACGAGGGCCGGAGAGCTTTGCCCGGACTCCGGCCTCCATTTGGTCTAAAGGGGCCCCGCGAGGACTTGAGTCCAGCCAGCCCCGTGGTTATCAGGGAAAGTTTGTCTGTGGTGTACAGGGTTCTCCGCACTGTCTATGTGCAGTGACACTACCTTATTGGCCACACGGACCTGAGCATCGCCTGTGGATGACGACGCCGTGGGAGGACTTCTCGTCTCACACAGCACGTCTTGTCCCCGAGAGGACACGCACTGCCTACGGAGCTTAGTCTTCCCTGTTCTCAGCCTGTCCCATCCAGACACAAAGTTCTGTGCATTTCTAAGCCTATTACCAGCCTGCGGGCTCCTGCCAGGAAGAAGGAGTCTCCCGTGGTCAGTGTAGATGGGCACGGGCCGGGCTGCACTGCCGCCGCTCTCTGCCCAGGCTTCAGGGCCTCCTGCGCTACAGAAACCCAAGCCACCGACCACAGGGCTTAGGTGTACCACAGGCGCCTGTGCCTTTGGGGCAGAACTGAAACAGCCCAAAGAGGAGGTAAGCAGCCTGTCCTGGTGGACCAAACACACCGCACGACAGTTCTGTCTCTTCACTGGATGGAAACACTCAAGACCTCATAACTTCACAAAATGCATAAACTGTGAACTACGAGCTACTTTAAAGTCCCATGATTTAACCTCCCAACTAACTTTTTAAATAAGAATTTCCCAAAAAATCAAAAATTCTGAATCGAAATTCTTTTGTTAGTATCTTACCGAGAGTTTTGGATGTAAACCTGCATTTAACTTCGGTTGTAGTTCTACTGGCTTTTTAAAAACTGCTATCTGCAAAAAACCTACAGCAACCCTCAGAACATCCCCCAAAATCTTAAATTTTAAGATAGAAAAAACTACGCCAAAAATTGAGCAAACATGGATTTTTTCATTTATTTGCTGAAAAGGAGGGTCAAGGATGGGTTGTGAATTTTTCACGCGTCTGTGACCCTGCAGCTGAGTGTGGCCAGATGTCTGAGGGAGGAGCGGGCAGGCGGCCAGCATGGGCTGCCCCACAGACAAGGATGCACAGACACAGGCTGAGTTTCCTGACTCACCCCCGAGGGCCACAAGGCCACACTCGCCGCTGCTGGAGCTGTCAAAAGCAGAAGCGCCCACACCCGTATCCCCGACCCCCTTCTTTCAAGGTATGCCCCACTTCTTAATCCTCTTTTCCAATGCAGGTTCCAAAAGCCATCTACTGAGATGCACCTCATGACTTTCTCTCCTCTCCCTGACCACACCAATCAGGGTGCGACGGAGGTGGCAGGCGGGGGACAGCCCCCCAAGGTCCCCATACTAGAATGAGGGAACACCGAGATCATCAACTCAGTGGAAATGCTGCATGCAGGATGGTGTCCCCCACCCCTTCCCAAGGGACCCGCAGCTGGGCCTGGGCAGCAGCGGCCAGTGGCACAGCTGCACACAGGATCTGGGAGCCAGAACTGCCCATGAGCCCAGTGGGCAGAAGGGGAACCCCGTAGGGAGCTGGGCGGCGGGGAGTCACACAGCAGGCTCTGAGGGCCGGAGCTGGCTGTCTGGGCCTGGGGAGCAGCGCAGTGCCCAGCACAGCCGCACAGAAGGAAGAAGGTGGGGGGCGCGGCTCACGGGCATGGAGGCACCGCCTCACCCCCGATGGGCACAAGGGCAGGAGTTGATTCCTTTCATTCCAGAGATGCAACAGCCTCTCCTTCCCCCAGCCGTGGCGAGGGGAGTTTGCAGGAAACAAAAACCACCAGCAGCAAGCCAGCCGCAGGGTCTGAACCCTGACCCCCAATTGCCCACGAGGGCGCCTGGTAACAGCTTTCAGAGACTTCCCGGGGATTTCTTCCTCCCACCCTGCAGCGGGCTAAAACAAGGAGGGGAACCAAAGGTCGAGGTGGCAGAGGGGAAATGAATGGAGTCTGGGAGAGCCTAAACGCCCGGAGCCCAGCAGGTGCTTTAACGCGAGAACCACCGCCCTCTACCGGTGGGATCTGGAGGGACCTGGAGTGACCAGGACCAGCAGCTGGCGAGTCACTGCTGATGGCAAAGGAGACCCCGCACGGCAGTCTGGTGTGCTGCACACAGACAGCTGGACGCAGAGCTGCTAGTAAGTTAACGGTCAGAGACATTCACTTGTCACCTTCAAAACTCATCGGCTGCCTCATCGGGACGAGGCAGTAATGCCTTCCTGTTAATGGGATGTCATCTATGCACACTGGGCTCAGCGCCTGGCACAGCGGGCATACAATAATGCAGCAGGAACTGTTTTCTCTGGGGTTTTTTAACGGGCAAGCCAGAGCCCAAGTAACCTATCCAACCAGACGCCAGTCTGTGACGGGACCACAACACACACCCAGACCCGGGTGCCGTCAGAGCCCACGGCCACTACCACTGCGCCACACAGCCCCGCTAGAGTCTTAAAAGGCACTTTGACCTCATGTCCCACAAATTCAAGTCCAAACACTGCAAAGGGCCAGAGGGATCAGCCTTCCAGTTACTCCAGGCCAACCGGAGCTCGCAGACACAGGCTGGCCTCACACATCTGCTCTCAAGGGAGGGAACGAAGGACACTCCTGACCTCCTTCGGGCCACTTCCTAGAGCACTTCCAAGATGTGAGTTAGCTCCTAGGGCACCTCCGGGGTGAGAGAACGCCACAAAAGCCAGACGGCAGCACGTATTTCCCCTCCTGGCTGAAGGCAGGTTAGGAGCCTCAGGATAAGCCAGGGCGCCCTCCACCGCCCCAAGAGGACCTGGCGAGACCGCCTCCTCACTCTGGTCCTGTCAGACCTGCTTACAGCTCCCCAGCTCAGAGGAAAAGTCTGGCCAGAGCAAGACCCTTAGGGGACCAGCTAGACCTGGGTAAAGAACAGAAAGGCATCCCCGGAGAGGGCTTGCTGCAGTGGCCCCGCACTGCCAGGAGCTCTGGCAATCAGGCCAGGGCACTCATGCTGGTCAGGCAGTGAGAAGCTGCTGGAAGGCACACTAACAAACCATGGAGAGCCTCCAGAACCCAGAAGAGCTTCCCAAAGGGGAAACCCGACAGGAGACAGGGCAGTGACGTAGACCATGGGCAGGAAAGGCACAGGCTTGGCTGATGGCAACAGGCAGAACCGTTAGAGGGGGCGCCTCCAGAGCCATCCCGGGAAACACGGGGGACTGAAGCTGGAGTGCCCAGGCTCTGAGCCCAGGTCTGCCACCACCCATGGCTTTGGGGGAACCTGCTAACCTCCCAGACCCAATTTCCTCGACTGCCAGTGAGATAACCGTCACTGGCTCTCATGAGGATTGGACAGGGTTCTGGGCACAAAGCAGGTGTGTGCGGTGCAGGGGGGCTGCGAGGCGAGCCCCGGCCATCCATGGCATCCTGCCCCAGGGTCTACGGCCCCGACTACTCCAGCGCAAAAACAGGCCCTGGTGAACGGTCACGGGTAGGCACACGTCCTTCCCGCGGGGCCCCATGGTCGGGGGGGGGGGCTTTGCCTTTCCAGCCCCTCTTTCCTGGCCCCATTCCAGGGGAGACGGAAAACAGAATCAGTTTAAAAGCAGCACATGTAAATCATGAAAAGAAAACCAGAGCAGAAAGCAGCGCGGTCTCTCACCTCCCGTCAGCCCTTGTGCAGAAGCCAATAGTGTCTGTTCCGTCTGCGCTTTGTCCCCAGTCTAGTTCCTGGTCAGGAGAAAAGCTATGTGGCGTGGGGGTGGGGAAGAAAACCCCAAGAGCAGAGTGTGCACTGGATGTCAGAAGACACGCTCCATCGTCAGGTGTGCAATCAGAACCAAGCCAAAATTCAGATTTAAAACCAACTCACATCCCCCCAAAGCGCTTCTTTCCACGTTACTCTGTGGCCAGACTCTCCACGGGCTTGTGTGCAGCTGTCGCGGGGCAGACCCCAGAGCAGAAGCGCGTGCACGCTGGGTGAGGCGAGGAGGGTCTGCATACTGAGGGCAAGTCCGCAAAGTCCCCGTCGACCTCAAAGCTCTGTGCCTTCCAGCCGCACCCCTGCCAGCTCCGACGGGGCTGCCCGCTGTCCCCTGGAGAGCCCTGGCTCCGGAGCCGACCTGCAGCTGCTTCACGAGGCTTTTATTAGGAGATTTCGGTGAAACAGCTTCTAACAAGGGAACAGGTGCAGAAGGAAGTCCACCCCATAAGCTACAGACCCCCTCCCACACCAGGCTCCAGACGTTTGGGTCTGGAAGACAACACTATCTCCAAAAGCAACCTTCAAACGTTCAGATCACAAGCAACACACTGATGCAGGAGAAAAGGCACGTGTCTGTAAGACAGAGGTTCAGGAGGTGTTTACAAAACTGTCCACCAGCTCCCGTCCATGGCGCCTCCCAGGGCCTGGCACAGCGGGCCGTGTGCTATGCCAGACAGACCGCAAAACACTTCTTCACAGCATCCCTAGGAGGAAAACACATGAACATCAGTGAGAGACCATCACCCCCCAGGCCCCTGTAAGTGGTCAAGACCCTCGTAATTCCTGGGTACCGAGAGGAGCACTCTACAGGGGAGAGGGCACCCTGACTGTGGGGTCAAGCTCCCTGGCATCCAACCGCAGGTTCAACATGAGCAGTACTGCCATGGGCAAGTGACCCATCTTGCTGAGTTCCAAATCCCACATCTGCAGGAATTAATAGTATCAAACAATGGACAGCTACTGACACGAGCCAAGGGAAAGGACTGGAAGAAAGCAGAGGCTATCGGAAACCAAGAAGGAAGAACTGTGCACTTAGAAGTTAACCAGAATTAGCAGATGCACTGAGAACATCAGACCCAGGTCGTTACTCAGGCCTTTCCTCATTCCTCGTCCTAAGCAAACAGCAGGAAGCTGCTAAGAGACAGCCTGCCGGAGTTCCCGCGTACAGGGCACTGTCTGCAGTGACCGGGTACTTACCAACCTGCTGGGTTAGGCCTGTCCCAGGGCTTACTCCCTAGAACGCACATACATGGAAAGGACAGAGTGGGTCCCCAATCCATCACCGTCCCGCTCAAGGAAGCGCGGCCGACTCAGGCCCACGCGTGGCTGTGTGGCTTCCCGCCCCGCCCTGTCCTCTGCTCTCAGCCACACGGTGTCAAGGGTCCCGGGACAGTCACGGAGGGAGGGGGAGGTAAGCGAGTGCATCTGCGTGAGCAGGCACCGTGCTTTAACGGTAAGGTAATTCCAGCGCAGCGCTGGAGACACGCTCTACACTGTAGTCCCAGCAGAGGTGCTGCACAAGAAAGAGACGCGCAGTCAAGTAAGATCCCTCACGGCAGCGACCACCACGCATATCAGAGGACCTGGAAAGTTGCCGAACAAGGAACCCACCTAATTTTGCCTCACCCCTTCCCAAACATATGTGACCACAGAACCCTTTTCTGCCGTGTAACCACTCTGCCCGTGGAACATGGAGAAAGGTGTGAGCTCTATAAATGCCCGTCCAGGTCAAGTGCACAGGCCTGAAGGGCACTGAGCAGGCCCAGCTTCATGGTCAGAGGCACAGCAGTCTCCCTGCGCCCCGTACTTGGAAGGTTTCACCTCTGGTTTACGCTCTGTGGCTGCCATCTTGAAACTCTCGATCATTGTTTAACCAGGAGCCCACAGTTACGTCCTGCACAGGACCCTGAAAATGACAGACCTGGTCCTGGCATGATGATATATTCTGTGGGCAAACTGATAAGATCACGGGATGCTCAGGGATGAGCGGTTCTGGCTCCTTCCACATAAAAACCCAGCTGCCCAAGACAGTTCTACCCATACGCTTCTCAGACTAGCCCCCAGCGCCCCAGACTTGCTGGGTCAGCAGAGGATTTCCTAACTGTTACCCCCTGGAACGTACGCCCAAGCCACAGGGCTGCCTTTATGGTGAGGGGCCTGTGAACTTCCCATCGAGCACTGCCCAGCAGCTTCGAACCAGTCAGCAGCAGAGTCGGAACTCGGACACAAGCCTGCTTGTCCGCCTCCCAGCTCCCGTGCGGTCTCTTGTCTTCTCAATACAGCTCAAGACAAGCCTCCTTCTAACGAACAGGTACTGACAGACACGTACGGAAATTAAGCTGCCACATGACAGCAGGGTCAGGCAAAGATCACACGACAAAGATCATCACAGTTTTGAGAGGCTCCTCGATGCAAGTGCCGAACGAAGGAGGCGTGCCTCTGGGGAGGGCCGGGCCCGGCCCACGCTGCTTACACACGTCCTCTCGGGCCACAGGGGTCTAGTGAGCCGCCCAAAGCCACACTGCTAACTAGCAAACCCTGGTCCTCCGAGTCCTCCTGGCCCTGCTGACTTTCCCTTCATAAACGCATCTGGAACGTTCTCATCCGTGGGTATTACAAGAAAACAAGCGTGAGCCTGGCTCCCTCCACGTCTCCCTCAGAGATGCTAAAACGATCTTCACCTTTCCTCCACAAAGCTACGCACTCCAAGAGGTATTACGTGCACACAGGCCCTACGTTGTCTCAGGAGAATGTTCTGTCACCAGAACTGGGGTCCCGGGCCAAAGCCCGTCACCCTGCACCGCAGGGGAGGAGGTGGACAGGACTCTCAGCTTACGAATCTATAAAATGGATACATTTTACCTATTTGCTTGAAAGAATTTTAGTAAAGATAAAACACGAGTTCTCTGAAAGCACCCGAAACAAAGGGCCCTCTGCCCCAAGTGACGGAAGGCACAGCCCTAAGCGCAGTCTTACCTGGCATAGGGTATGTAGGAAAGGCTGTACCTGCGAAGAAAAGAAACAAGAGACAAAATTAATGCAGGGACTCTCTGGAAGGAACAGGCCTCAACTGTGAGGACGCCTGTCCTTAAGGGCCCAGACCCTCTCCGTCCTCAGCATGGGGCGTACACGCACACCTGTGCACACGTGCATGCACACATGAACACACGCCGTGCCCCAGGGACAGGTGGGGGGTCGTCGGTGGCCAGAGAAGGGTGACAGGCCCACGTGGAGCCGACCCCGTCACCTCGGCCTCACGGGGTCAGCAGGTCCCACACAGCGGGACGGCGCAGAGCCCTAGCCTGAAACAACGCCGGCTAACACCCGGCGCAGCTCCCCTCTAGGATTTCACAAACCCTCAACAGAACAAACTGCCACCTGACCAGGAGGGTCTCCTGCTCTGCTCCTGTCAATTTTAAAAGAAGAGAAAACAGAACAAAAAGAAAAAAAAACAGCACCAACTACACTACGGATAACAACGTAAGGAAGTGAGGATTCTTCAGGAACCCGGGCCCAGAGCTCTCGGGGATCCTAGCTGGCTAAGGCCCTTCACCCAGCGGAGGCCCAGGCAGGCGGGAGACCCCAACGCTCACAACCAGCCCTGAGGAAAACACAACACGGTTGTGCTGGCGCGTTACTGCCGTCTGCGTGAGCCTGTACAAACAGTGAACCTCTGGAGAGTGGCTCCAGGTTGTCTATAGGCGAAAAAAGGCACATACATGTGGGTACCAACCCCGTGCCCCGGAAAGAAACAGCACATGAACATAAGCCACAAACCAGGCCCTCCGGTACCTACTGTGGACACCTGCGTCTCACTAAAATCAGGCCATCATTCTCCTTCCGTTCCCCATGGAGAGAGTCACTCCCTTGTGAACACAGTGAATCCCAAAAAGCATTTGGGAAGCGTATTTTGTCACAAGTCCCAAATGACCAAAGCGACGAGGTGCTCGGCAACAGCCTCAAGCCCCACCCTGCCACGCGGGACCACAGCCGGTCCCTGGTGGCTTTGAGACCTGCAGCCCTCTCTCCTCGGCACCAGGGAAAGCATTTTCCCTGAAGCGGACCAGCACGTCTCTGTGGAAACCGTTCAGGCCGGCCTCACACGTTCCTAAACTCTGGAAGGACCGGAGCGACCTCTCTGAAGCCATCGGTTCCTCCGTCAGCACCGCTCCCTGCCGGACGCTGGGCCCGTCTGGAAGGACCGAGGTCTCCGGTGCCGCCTTCACCGTGCGTGGCTCTTGAGCCACCATCCCCGGTTTTGCCAACAGCCTGCCGCGCACCTGCCAGGCCTGCCGCCCACAGCCACACGGGTTTCCGTTTCATCAGCCGCCATCCCTCAGCTCCGGCTGACAACTCCCTCTGTGCTTCGGCGAAGTCATCCGTCCCGCCCCAAACGCAGCTCCCCCTTCCTACGGCTTGCCTTTCTTCGACGTCCGTCTGACTCACAGCCGCTCTCTACCAGCCCCTGACATACGCCACCATCCTCGGCCTACCAGACGGAAGTGACTGAGTCACACTGAGAACATCTCACCATCGAGCCGGAGCCCCGCAGAAGACAGTGCAGCAGGCAGCCAGCCCCCAGCCCCCGAGAACGCGGACGCCGGCTACCGGCACGCAGCTGAGGGCACAGACTTCTGCTCTGCCGTCTGATGCACTCGCATCCTTGAGAATTCTTAACTGAGAAGCTCCTATGTTCTTCCGTCCTCCCACTCACACCACACGCGCTTTTACCTGCCTCGGCCTCACCGTTCAGACGGCGACGTGCGAGGAGACATCACTTACCACGTCAGGGCCAAGGACTGCAAAATGCAGAAGATGAGCGCGAGTCCCTTGTTATGCCACTGAAAGGAAAGCAGACGGTTACGCACGGTGTGTGACAAGAGGCCTACGCCAAAAGGTTCAAGGAACTCAAAATACACGCTTACCCAAAAAGCAGAACACAGGGTAAGGGCAAAACACAACTAGAAGAGAGGAAAACATTAATTAATACAGTGACAACATGGGGGGATACTGCGAAGACCTCACCATGCTTGGCAAACTTCCCACACTCACCCCCCACACCACCAGACTCTGCTGACGCAGCAACCAAAGGCATCCTTCCTCTCAAAGCGCCGGACCACGGGAGCACCCGCGTTGGGCAGAAGAGTTAAAATCCCAGGCAAATGAAACCAGCCCACACAAACAGATGTAAAAAGAAATGGATCCTCTTTGACTTTCCAATTTCCCCAAACTGTCTGCCCAGAAAATAAAACCACATCTCTGGTCCCTCCCTCACCCTCCCCATTTTCATTCAAACTCACTAACAGCTGAACTCACAGTCCTGTATTTGAGCCCCTCCGAAAACCCCTGTCTGGAGCAGGACGGAGGGTAACATGAGATTCCGGGCAGCCGGTTACTGGTTTCCATGTCACCTAACACTCTGACTCCTTCCTCAGAAAGTTCTTCCTGTAAGACCCGCCCGGACCACCTACATCCAGGCTGGCCAAGAGCAGTGGCCTCGGGCGGCCAGTCATGTCCATCCTCTCTGTCCCTCTATGGCTTAACTGCTCAGTAATCACGCCCCAAGTACTCTCTCCGCGGCCAGCACTGGGCCGATGCTGCACAAGGACTCGCGAGCACAGCTAACGTGGACGCGGCCTCACGGAACGCACCCGTCCCGACAAGCAACGGGGACGGAGATGAAACTAACCAAGTGCACTGACCGAGGCCCAAATGTCGCAGGAAAGGCAACTTTGACAGAAGGCCAGCGAATGTGGTCTAGAACGATGCTAAGGGTCACGCAGAAGGCGGCAGCCCGGAGGAGGAAGGGGCAGGGGCGAGGGACAGGAGCGACAGGACAGGGGGACAGGCTGCAGGTAGTGCCGTCGGAGCAGGGAGCAGAGCGGAGGGGCCCCGAGGGTGGCAGCCCCAGAGGCAAGCGGTGGCGGTCAGGTGCCGAGGAAAGAGCGCGCCCGCTCTAGGAGCCCAGACGCCCGCTCCAGCAAGCGAAGCCTGTGTTCGGGGTCACTGCCCCGGACTCTGCCGGGCGCCACTTTCCCCGTCACCAGGACGACCCGTGTCCCCAACAGTGCAACTGCTCCCAGCGGCCCACTGCAGGTGCAGCACACGGCGGGCGTCACGGCCGGAGCAGGACTCTCCCTCCAACCCGGAGCTCACAGCCATTGGGCAGTGAGTCAAGACGAAAGCGGAAAGAAGGGAGGAGGAAGACGAAAACCCAAGTCCCATGTCACAGGCGCGGCTCCCAGGCAGGCCTTACCAGCACCATGATCGTCGCGATCAAGCGTGTCGGCTCAAACATCCTCTTCAGCTGCTTCATCGGGCCCATGAGGAAGACGGTGCTGAGAGGCAAACACACAGAGGCCGTTCAGAGCAGCCCGGACCCGGCCCGGCCCAGGCCCGGCCCGGCCCAGGCCCAGGCCGCCGCCTCCCCTCCACCCGGCCGGGAGCAGCCACGGGGATCACAGCGGTAACGGCCGGGGACAGCGGGGAAGCGCCTGCCACCCGCCAACTGCCAGCCTTTCCGGCGTTTTGCGTACTGTCCCGACCCAACCCTTCGATGGTCTGCGGGGCGGATGACAGGAATCGTCCTGCTTCCTGTGCAGGCGAAGAAACGGAAGCCCGAAGGGTCTGCTAGCCAGGGCCGGGGCTGCCCGCTCCTCGGGTGTGAGTGCACGGGGCTTGGCTCCAGAACCACACCGGGAGCCCCCAGGCCTCCGACAGTGCGCCCCTGCCTCTTCAACTCCCACCCGTGGAAACCAACCCCAGAGACTCGGATCATTTTAAAGAGAAACCACACCTGACGGGGTTAGGTTGCTGGTATTAAAAACGAGGGCACCTCCTGTTCTTTCATTCTCCCGGAATATTTCTACTGGTCATACCCTCTGTGAGTCGGTCAGTGTTTGCTACAGACAGACAGGACACTCCTGCCTCCGCAAGCCGGTGGGGTAGGGGTCGTTACGCTTGTTTGTCTCATGGATGGGACAAGGAAGCTCAGGAAGGTCCTTATCCACAGCCGCACAGCTAAGAACTTAGCCCGCACTCAAACCCACAGCCACGGGATCCAAGGCCCTGAAAGACATCCGTCGTCCACTTTCGGTGTGGACTGGAACTGGAGAGGGGGCTGCAGGCGACACTAACCCACACAGACCCGAACCCCAAACCCCAGGGCGAGGTCTGTCATGTCTCCAGATTCCTACAGAAAGGCCCCATGTGGCATCACATGGGCAGGAGCCTGGAACGGCAAGTGTTTAAACATTAGCTACTGGGTGTTTGCTAAAAGCAGAAATTTTAACAATAAGCCGACTTCTCTTTAAAGTCCTGTTAAGTTTCAACCTGAATTCACAGCCGCACTCCCAGGCAGCACTGAACGAGACGAGACGCAACAGCCACGGCTGGCCTGAAACATTAAATACAGCACAAACACGAAACTGTAGCACATCAGAGGACGCCGGGGGGCTCAGCCGTTAAGCATCTGCCTTTGGCCCAGGCCCTGATCTCTGGGTCCTGGGATCGAGCCCCACGTCAGGCTGCCGGCTCATCAGGGAACCTGCTTCCCCCTCTCCCTCAGCTGCTCCCCCTGCTTGTGCGCTCTCCCTCTCCCTCTGTCTCCCTGTCAAATAAATAAATAAATAAATAAATAATAACACATTATAGGTAAAGCCATGTTCCCCGTGTTACTTCCACAGGCAGGGCTATGAAGACCCGGTCCTAGTAGGGTCTGCTAAATTGTTCTTCTGGACTGACCAGCACACTCCTGTGTTTATGCTCTTTTTGCAGCCTCGACATGAAACCCGCATCGTCTGCCCAAAGCAAAACCCTCCAAAAGTTCGTATTCAAGAGGGCTGTAGAGGCGAGAGGAAACATCACTATCAGAAGCATTCATAAATCAAGTTCTTGGAAGGCAGCCGGAGGCATGCACTCAATCGTTCGGTTAGTGTTTCCAGCCAAAAACAGAGCTGGGTTTGGGGACGACAGGGACAGGCAGGGCAGAGGTCCAGCCCGTCAAGTGGCTTAGACACTTGTAACCAGTCAGTGTAATAAAATGCTACCTGTGCTGTCCCGTAAACATATTTGGGACACAGAGTCCCCTAGGAAAGAAGAGGTCACTGATTCTGGGCGGGGAGAGGGGACGAGAAGTCTCACAGGAGTGGTGACTTCTGACCCAAGTCCTGACAAATGAGCAAGAATTTCCCTAAAATGGGGGCGGGGGGCAGGGCACACAGAGGGAGATGCAGCGCAGGCAGCATTCTAGACAAAGACGTTAGCCCCAGAACCACCACAAGGATGTTTGGGGAAATGCAAGAGGCTGTGGAGTGGACCTGGGTCAAGCCAGCTCGCTAAGCGCCTCTCCCCTAGGCTCGCATGAGGCAGGGCCAAACAGACTGTGCTGGGGACGCCGCAGAAAGTGGCCTAGAGGGACATGAGGGAAGACAGAGAAGCCGCCCGGACTCCTGCAGTGGTTCAGACCGGAAGAGATGCGCCAGACCCAAGGGCGGCTCAGGTGGCGCCTGAGCCCTCCCCAAGCTCCAGGTTCAGATGGCAGCCGCCGCCCCGCCCAGGCCCCTCCTCCTCCCCGCCCTACTCCGTCACCGGTTCACATCTGCCCGGCCCACCCGTGAGCTCCAGGGGCAGGAACCAAACCACACAGTCTGTGAGGGCTCAGAGCCCCGCCCAGGTGCGAGTCAAGGCTCAGTCATGAAGCACGTGAGTCCCTCCCAGAAACAGTAACCGCGGAGACAAAAAGGGAGGGGTCGGCACCAAGTCAGGGTGACAAATCACAGGGGCCGGGGCTTGGACACCCAGGACTCTGAGGCCATTGACTGAGACACAAGGGAAGGGGGAGGGACAGGGAGTCACGGGGCTCAGGTTCCAGGGGGCCCTAAGGCAGAAGTCAGGCCGGCAGGACCTGCTGTCGGCACACGGCGGGGCTGAAGCATGTGCTGGACTGGACCTGGGCTGTGTGTGCACCTGCAGCAAATCGGGCCGCCCCCCGCTGGCGGCACTCCCTTAGCTCCCCCGTGCTCCTGAGCCTAGGGCCAGGTCTGAGATGGTCCTCCACTGGCAGAGCAAGAACACCCCTCCCCAGGAGCCTCTGGCCCCGTGAGCCCTTCTAAAGTCCCCACTCAGCCTCTGGCAGCAGTAGGCCAGAATGCAGACAGGACTGTGTTGTCAAGCCTGAAGATACCATTCAACCACTGCGTGCCACGGTTCCCTTGTGTAAAGCCACAACAGTAACTTCATCCCAGGAGATTTCACAAATAAACTAAGATAGGGGCGCCTGGGGAGCTCAGTCAGTTAAGCATCTGCCTTCAGCTCAGGTCGTGATCTCAGGGTCCTGGCATCGAGCCCCTCTGCGCCAGGCTCCCTGCTCAGTGAGAAGACTGCCTCTGCTTCTCCCTCTGCCCCTCTCCCAGCATGCTCTATCTCTCCCTCTCTTTTGCTCTTTCAAAAAAATGAAATCTTTAAGAAAAAAAAAGATACTAAAATATTTTGAAGTGACAGAAAATAAATGTGATGTATATTTTGTGGATTTTTTTGGATACAATGTATTTTAACAACCTTTGGTGTGAAACCAAATCCTTAAAACTATTAAAGCATCCTCCTCACGTCCCTGAAGTACAACCCACACCTATTTTCCCATCTAGTGACTGGCTAAGGTTAAATTAAAAAACAAAAAACAAAAAGCCGTTACCTCCCAATCGATGCGATGTTACCAAAGGTATAAAACACTGCGAAGAGGTACAGGCCCTTCCTGGGCACCCAGAGCAGGAAAGTCCCCTGGAAGATCAAGCACAGGGCGTTTGCACCGGGAGGACCCCCCTGCCAGGCCACAGCCAGGAGTGCACAGGGACCCCCAGGCCCCTCCCCTCCCTCGTCAGTGCGCCCTCTCCTCCTGCTCTCATCCGTGCACCTCATGAGGGGCAGAAGGGAAGGCCAGGGGAGGGGAGGGACATCTTACCAACAGTGAGCAGACAATTCCTGCAGCAAAACAGGCAATGAAGCCCTTTATTCTGGTGCCCCAGCTCAGTGACGACGCCTCAACGACCTAGGATTTTCAAACGACAGATCACACATGGATATGCGTGTTTAAGCAGCAAGAACTAGGAAAGCACGTAATGAGACTGTGTGAGTGTGTCCCACAGAAGCAGAAACAGAGGCTCCGACTCCCTCGCTGCTACGAGAGCCCTCCCGAGTCATGGCACCCGGCTCCTTCTCCATCCACGAGTCTCCTCTCCGGCAGCAGATACGAGGTTCCTCAGCCTCTACGGGAACACCCCCGAGGTGGCAAGTCTCCACCATTTCACACACAGCACAGCAAGGCAGCAGGCCGCAGAGTAGCCCAAGCCCCGACCACAGCCCAGGCCGGACACGGACAACTGCAAAGGCGTGAGCAGCCCCAGGCAGGGAACCAGGGAACGGGGAGCCACGTGACGCCGCATCGACAAGCCAAAGTTCAGCAGGAGCTACTCCTCCCAGCATCTCTGAGACCCCAGGGGACGAAGGCTGTCATCGCGTCAGGGCCCTCAGCTGGATCTGAGGTGCTTTGTGCCGGCATCAGCCAAGTCACCCATGCATGAGATGGATTCCAGGTAATTCATGACCGCCCGGCCCCGCTACCATAATTAATCCCTCCCGGGAGTGCGCGGTTGCCAACAACGCGGTCGCCAACAACAGCTCTGCTAACCGGGGAGCCTGCACGCAGCTCCCACGGCTGTTCCTCCAGGTCAAAGAGGCCAGCCCAGACCTTATGCCAGAGACCTTCCTGGCCACGCCATGCCAGGGACGGCCCCTGCCACTGAGACCTGCCTCCGGCCTCCTGCCCAGTGCGCCTGCAGCAGGCTCGCCGCGCGTGGCCAGCGCGGCCGCCATCAGCAGCGGGGGAAGCTGCCGGTAACACTTCCACCCCCGATGAAGAAGGACGACGTTGCCAGAAGCTGCAAGAGCCACGGGACGGGCAAGTCCTTCAACCTGGACGCCCCCAGCTCAGGGCGGGCTCTCGGTCCTGTCCCCATGCTTCCTGCCGTACCAGAGGCCAGGAGACAAGGACCAGCGGCTCTCCCAGCGGTGGCCAGCCCTTGCCACAGAACAGCCTGACTTCCATCCACAAGAGACCCAGGACGAAGGGCTACTGTCAAAACGGGTTTTCTTCCCACCGCATAGACGCACACGAATTGAGAGAGGGAGGGAGAGGCACTCTTAACCAGGCTCCGACACGGGGGCCTGATGTAGGGCTCGATCTCAGGACCCTGAGATCATGAGCTGAGCTGAAATCAAGATGCGGACACTGAATGACCGAGCCCCCAGGCACCCCTGTTCCCCCATATTTAAGGGGGGGCTCCTGACACTGCCGTCCCCCAGCAGACACCGCACCTGCGGAAACATGGGACACCACATACACCGCGCAGAAAGGTGCCATCGGGGACGGGGACACCCAGTGGGAACAGGGTGTCTGTCAGGGCCGGACAGATGGGCCCCCGGCTTCCTTGCTGAGGAAAACCCGCACCCAGAGTCACAGACACTCAGCGGGCCGACCGCAACGGTGGCGCCACAACCAGCTCAGCCTTCTGACTCACACGGGCAACCTCCCATCAGGAAGAAAATAAGACCAGAAGACGCCACTCCTCCTACTCACGCAGGACACAGAGAACCTGCTCGGCCAGGCAGAAAAAAAGAGGTGAGCTGCACGCGGGGAGAAGGGCGCCGCAGCACAACGGGACGGCATTCGTGGCTGGAGCACGACTTGGCGTCCACAGGGACGTCCTCAGACGTTCAACCTTTTTTTTTTTAAGAGGATAACCCGTAAGGTCACATCACATGTCAAGCGTGAGCTGGCCTTGGCATTCAGAGACCTGAATACGGTCTGCGCAGGACGGTGAGGCCCCAGTCCCCTTATAAATCGAACTCAAGCGCAAGAGAAAGCAGCTCTGCTTTCTTCCTTCGAAGCGAAAGTGACACGTCGGTTCTACAAGTCCCTCAAGCTGAAATTTCCACGCAAATGTCACCCCAGGGGGCAAATTGGGGGGGGGGGGGGATACAGACAACTTTTCATCACTCGTGTCTCCCCACTGCGTGTAACTGCACTTGGTTGACCTGCACAGTCCCAGCAAGAAGAAAGTGCTGCTCCCCTTATAACTGGGCTCAGCCAAAGCTCAGCCCTTCCTTTTGCCAATTTATAAAAACAGACTCAGTCGATATAAAACACCTTTCTAGGGGCGCCTGGGTGGCTCAGTGGGTTAAGCCTCTGCCTTCGGCTCAGGTCATGGTCTCAGGGTCCTGGGATCGAGCACCGCATCGGGCATCAGGCATCAGGCTCTCTGCTCAGCTGGGAGCCTGCCTCATCCCCACCTGCTTCTCGGCCTACTTGTGATCTCTGTCAAATAAATAAATAAAATCTATTAAAAAACACACACACACACACACACAATTTCTTAATTCATGGCTGCTGGAAGCTGTGCTGGGGCACCTTCTGGAAATTAGAGTAGCTTACATAGAACCTGGATAGAACTGTCAGTGATCTGCACACAAGCCATCTGACTAGCAGTTAGAAACAAAGGTCCCTTTGACTCTGGGACATGGAGAGACGAAAGGTTCTTGCCAAAACGAGGTAAAGCTAAGAACTGTTTGAGGAAACAGGGCTGGTAACCAGAAGAAGGTGAGAAATGAATGCTGCTTCCTACCACTCATTCCTTCCTTATCCCTGGACTCCTCTACGGAAAAAATGAAACCTATACTTTAGGACAGAAGCCCACTAAAACCAAAGGTTGAAGGCATATTTATGAAGGGGAGGTATCAATTAAAAACCTCATTATGAGGCTATTGTTGGTGACTAGGCACGGCCAAGTGGTTTTTATGCCTAGTTTCATATGTAAGAGAAACAGAACTAGTCGTGCTTTTATTGTTTACGTTAAACGAATAAAAATTTGAAAAGCACTCACTTATGGTGACCTCTGACAACTTCCATAATTTAATTTGAAGAACCCATAAGGCCACGAAGTCCAAGTCACCACGGAAAACAGAAATTTCAGCACAGAATCTCCAGCCCTGCCAGCTTCGAAGCCAGGGCAGACGTGAGACGATCAAGTCAATACCCATACTTTAAAGGAGGCTCGAATTAGTAAAAATTAAAAATTAAGCCAAGAACAATCCTCAAAATGAATTCAGCCAGCTGCAGGATGTGTCCCAGGAGTCCGGGACTCAGGAAATGACATACAATGAGGTATGAAAACAGGAATGTCACACTCAGGAGAGGAGATGGACAGTGGGACTTCACAATGAGAGAGAGGCACCTTGCCTTTCTTGAACAGATTTAAGATGGGGCGGAGCTTACAGCCCTTTCGAGCCCTTCCCTGTGTCCAATGAGGACATGCAACACCTTGGGTAAAAGCCAACTCAGTCTTCACATCTTCAATCTGCACTAATCACTCACTCTTAAGGGTCTGTTTCTGATTGTTTTCTAAATACAAAGTATCTGCCTCGTCTTGCTGTCAACACTGTAGCACTGGAGTCTCCAGGATGACCAAGTGTCTCGCTCTGGAGCCCCAGTGGCTGCTCACAGCAGGATGACCGTCCGCAGGGCATAATGCTTTCAGAGAATGGGCAACTGCCCACTAGCCCAGGATTTAGTAGGCCATGTGGGGACTGACCTGACAGTTCCTAACAGAAGCCAGAAATCAGAAACAAAAAATTCATGAAATTACTCCTGAGCCCCCACCCACTAATAAAGGCCTAACCCTAACCCTAACCCTAACGCAACTAAAAAGAACCCACAGAGTGGCCCAGTGGTTAGGCCTCTGCCTTCAGCTCAGGTCATGATCCCAGGACCCTGGGATCAGCATCTGACTCTCTGCTCAGCAGGGAGCCTGCTTCCCCCTCTCTCTCTGCCTGCCTCTCTGCCTGCTTGTGATCTCTGCCTGTCAAAGAAATAAATAAAATCTTAAAAAAAAAAAAAAAACTTTAAAAAAAAATACATAAATTAAAATCCAGCGCCAGTGTCGAGCGCGGGTCTTCGGGGTGAAGTTCTGGGGACCGCGCTCTGGGGCTGCGGGTCCCGGAGGGAAACGCAGACAAAACCCGGCATCCGCCGAAGCGCGGGAAAGCAGCAGCGGCAGCAAATCGGAGAGCGAGGCGGGCCGCAGCGTCGCCCCGCAGCCGGGGAAACTGAGGCACACACCGGAAGGTGAAGTGTCCTGTTAGGCCCGGGGAGGAAAACAGGCGCAAACGCGACGGAAGCGCAGGAACCCGGAGACGCGCGCTGTGGCTCCGCAGCCCGGGCGGGAGCGAGACCCTGACCCCGACCCTGACCCCGACCTTGACCCCGACCCTGACCCCGACCCTGACCCGCCCGCACGCGCGGCGTCCGGGGATCCCGGGGTCCGGAGTCCGGCGCGCGGACGGACGGGCTTGGGGAACCGGAGCGCCCCGCGGAACGTCGGGGACACGCGCCTCGACGCCGACAGGGGCCCGCGGGCGGGACAGGGACCCGACCCCGAGCCCCGACGCAGGGGCGGCCGCGGGCTCGTCGCAGGGACCGGCCCGTCCGCGCGGACCCTCCCGCGGTCCTGCCCCGGCGCCGCCCGTCGAGGGGGCCCTGGGGCAGCGCGGGGCGCGGGGACGCACAGCCCCGGGGTCCGCACAGCCGGGGGGTCCCGCCCGCCCCCGCCCCCGCCCCCACACGCCCCGCCGCGGGCGCGCTCACCTCGGCCAGGCCGCCCCGGTCCTCGCAGTCCTGGCCGCTCAGCACCTTCTTCAGCTTGTCCATCGCGCCCGCTGCCCGCGCGCCGCCCCGGAGCCTGTTGCGCCCGCGGAGCGCGGCTCTTCCGGGTGCGCCGCCGCCGCCCCGCGCGCCCCGCCCCGACCCGCCCCCGGGGCCGCCCGCGCACGCGCCCCGCCGCTGCCGCCCGCCCGCTGTGGGGGTGGGAGGCGGGACGGCCGGGGCGCGGGGGCTGAGGTCCGCCCCGCCCCGCCGCGCGGCCACCTCCGGGCGTCGGAGTCTCCGGGTCGCGCCGGCGCGGCTTCTCCGCGGGTCGCCCCGGGTCCCCCCCGGTGGCCGCGGGGAAAGTCACGCGTAACTGCGGCCTCGACCAGGCTCCTGTGACCCCAAGTGCAGCTTCCGGAGCGGACCCCGCGGACCGGCAGGGCTGCGGCGAGGAGAGCAGGGCCGTGCGGGGCCGCCTGGACCGGACGGCGCCGCCGAGCCCCGCCGGAGACCCGGGACCCCCGCGACCCCCAGGGCAGCGCCGGCCCCTCGGACCGCGGCCCCCAGAGTCCGCCGCGAACGTCCGGACCGGCTCGGCTCCGACCGCACATGCCCCCACCGGAGACCCCCGCCCCCGCCCCGCCGCCGCCCTGCACGAGCCCTCGGAGGGAGGAAGGAGGAGGAACGTGGTCCGGTGGACGGAGCCGCCGGTCCGCCAGCCGAAGGGGTTTGCGCGGGGCCCGCGGGCGTCCGCCGCGGCCGCGACCCTGTCCCGCTCGGGTCTCCGGAACAAACGCTGCTCCTCCCGCGACGAGGACCCCCGTGTCGCGCCCGCATCCTGCGGCGCCGAGACGGGGCGGGAAGCTCGTGCACAGCGCGGTCGGGGAGACCTGGGGCGGGGCCCGTGGAACCGTCGGCCGCCAGCTCCGGGCACCGAACTAGCCCCTGACCTGCGGGTCCTCGGTCTTCGCATCCGTCGGGTGGACCCGCGCGAGGACCCCGGGAGGCTCCCGTGCGACGTGCGGGGCGACGCCACGGCCGGTCCGCGAGCTGCTGCGGCTCGGCCCCTCCACGCAGGCCCCTCCGCAGCGTCCACCCCGACGTGGCGGTCAGGCCCGTCCCCGCCCTGCGGTCGCTCTCTTGCTCCGCCAGCCCAGAAGGGCACCGGGGAAACAGCGCCCACAAGTACCGTTCAGTGGGGGCGGGAACGCGGGTCTGCCTCTGCCGTTGTGCGCGTGGGGACACACCGAGGGGCCCCGAGGGCGACCCTGAAAACGGCCCCGCAGCCCCCGTCAGAGAGGGAGGCCTGTCTCTGTCCGCAGAGCGACACCCGGCCTGCTCCCCGTCCACGGCCTCTCCCTGACCCTCACAGTGACAGAGGTCGTTCGCTCGTGCTCACACTTGACTTCTAAGTAATCCCTCCACCCCGCGTGGGACTCGAACTCGCAGCCCAGAGACGGAGTCTCACACTCCCCCGACGGGGCCGGTCGGGCGCCGGCCCTCATCACTGCGGAAGAGCTTTGGACCCGAACGGCCTTCCCGGCCTCGGCGCCGCTGAGAGCCGGACGTCAGAGCCTGCGGGGCGCGCCGCTCCTCCCGGCCTGCCCCGGACACAGACCCACGAGTGTGGGAAAGAGCACGGGCTCTTCTGTTCCTTGAGATCTGGCGCCCGCACGAGGATACCCCCTCTCCCAAGGAGCACCGTTTAGACCTCAGGGCTCTGCGTCTCCAGGTCCCCTGGCCCCTGTCCTTGAAACAAAAGGCATGGGAACGTGTGGGGGTTGTGCCTTGTGCCACCACCAGTGCGGACGCGCCGCTTCAGGGGTCGTGGGATGGGCACCGCGCAGGTGCTGCGGTAGAGGACAAACCCACCGGTCACATCCCTCCACTGGGACACCCGGACTGCCGTAGACCCTTGGGTGACAACGTGCCATTTCCCCGACACCAAGTCTCCATTTTCCTGCTTCTCTAACATAAAATTCCAGAGGGACCCCCCAAAATTAGTGCGGTAAATGCGACAGTTCTCATGGAGGCGAAGGGTTATTTCTTATCAGTAAACCATTGGGCTCGCTCTCTCCTGTGTCCAGGTGTAAGTCTAGGCATGAAAACAGGAAGCATGATCCTGTCAAAGACACGGAACACGACTCCAAAATAGCTTTTCATGGTCGTATTTAACAAAATGTTACTACATTTTCAAAAAGTCAAGTAAAAATTTTAACTACAAATACTTGAAATTTAATATTCACATGTTCCTTATAGATTATAATTCTTCCCTTTAACTTTTGTAGATGATTTTGAATACTTTACAAAAATAGCTCTTGAAGGGCACCTGGGGGGCTCAGGTCGTGACCCCAGGGTCCTGGGATGGAGCCCCACATCCGCTCCCTGTTAAACTGCTACTCCCTCTGCTACTCCTCCCCCTCACTCCCCTGCAACTCATTCTCTCACTCTCTCGCAAACAAATACAATCTTTTAAAAAAGAAAAATAGCTCTTGAAAACATAAAAAGTAACTTTTATTTTGGAATTGAATTTATATTACTATAATATATTCTAATTTTGTAATAATAATTGAATTTAGTTATTTTAAGAAATGTAGCCTTTTTATTTTTTTCATATATTTAATTTATTTATTTGTCAGAGAGAGACTGAGCAAGCAGGCGGACTGGCAGGCAGAGGGAGAAGCAGGTCCTCACTGAGCACGGAGCCTGATGAGGGACTCCACCCCAGGAAGGACCTGAGCTGAAAGCAGACGCTTAACCAACTGAGCCACCAAGGAGACCCAGATTTAAGCAACTTTGATATTTTGCCAGTGTTTAGTCATATAAAAGCCGTAACTTTACACCTATTTGTCAAAGTGGGAAGATCAAATATAATTTATTTAACAAATGTTTGGCTTGATTTACAGCTTTTAATTCAACATATAAATATACAGGGATTTTCAAGGGGCGCCTGGGTGATTCAGTGGGTTAAACCACTGCCTTCGGCACAGATCATGATCCAAGGGTCCTGGGATCAAGCCCTGCATCAGGCTGTCTGCTCAGCGGGGAGCTGCTTCCCCCTCTCTCTGCCTGCCTCTCTGCCTACTTGTGATCTCTGTCAAATAAATAAAATCTTTTTTAAAAAATACAGGGATTTTCTGCAATAAAAAGGAATGGAGTAATAACACATGCTACAATATGGATCAGCCTTGAAAACTCTATGTTAAGTGAAAGCAGCCACACGTAAAAGACAGCGAATCATATGATTTCATCTGTATGAGATGTCCACAAGGGGCAAATCCAGAGGCAAAAAGTAGATGAGTGGTTTCCACAGGTTGGGGGCAGAGAAGCATGGAAGTGATGGCTAATGGCTAGAGGGTTTCTTTTGGGGCGATGAAATGTTCTAAAATCAATTGTGATGGTGGTTGCACTACTGTCAAAATACTAAAAAACATTGAAGTGTATGCTTTAAATGAATGAATTTTGTGGTATATAAATTATATTGCAAAAGCTGCTTTAAAAACATGGAAGAGCACAATGTCTAATGCATATTTCCCAACCCATGAGTGTTATTTATTATATAATGTGACAGGAATCCACCTGATCCTGCCAAAGTGTGTCTAATTTTGAACCCAGAATATCAGACTCCTAATTTATCTACAGATACATTACCCAATGTACAAGATGACCCACTGTGACATTGTTTATGATACCAAAAGATTGGAAACAGCCCCAAAGTCCACTGGCTGGGAGGAATGGTTACACAAATTATGGTACATCCATTCAGGAGACTACAAAGCAATCATTAGAAAGAGAAGGAGGAAGCTCTTTGTTTATTGAGATGAAGCTATCTCCAAGACACACTGCTAGGAGAGGAAAAAAATCCGATCCAAACAGATAGGCAGACGACAGATATATGAGCGACAGAACATGTGTCGACAGACCTATACTTACTTGTATATGCGTAAAATAGATCTGAGAGGATAAAAAGACAAAAACAAGAATAACAAACAAAACTCCTGACGTTGCTCTTTACCTCGGGGAGGGAAACTAGGTGGCCGTGGAGCAGAGAACTTCTCACTATTATCTACTGAATTCTCAGTTATGAACCTTGTGAATGTACCTGCTCTTCCCAATAAGTATAGACACAAAAGGTTACATATTATATGATTCCTTTTATATGAAATATCTAGAATAGATAAATCTGGAAACAGAAAGCCAACTGATGGGTCTGGGGGCGGGGGGACTGGCGAGACCCCGGTCAAGGAGATGAAAGTACTTTTGGAATGGGACGCCTGGGTGCCTCCGTCGTTAAGACTCTGTGTTAGGCTCTGGTCATGATCCCAGGATTCTGAGATCAAGTCCTGAGTCGGGCTCCCTGCTCAGTCGGGAGTCGGCTTCTCCCTCTTCCTCCGCCCACTGCTCTGCCTGTTTGTGCTCTCGCGCGCTCTCTCTCTTTTTAAAAAGAGGAAAGTATTTTGGAACAAGCTAGAGATGGCGGTGTACAATATTGTGAGTGTGATAACTGCAGCTGAACGGTCTGCTGTGAAATGGTGAACTTGGTGTTATGTAAATTTCACCTCAGGAAATGACTTTCTGAAGGAAAATGAGGATGAGGAAAAGTAAAGGAGGAAGAAGACAGGAAAGGAAGGAAAGAGACGGAGCGGACGGGAGGGAGCGGGGGTCCCTCCCGGAGCGGCCAAGCTGGGCAGATGGCCCGGAGGGCTCTGAACCAACAGCTTTGTCGGCGGAGCCTGTGCCAAGTAAGGAGTCCAGGGAGGAGACGGCTGTCCCGGCGACGGAGAAGGAGGGTGAGAAGACCCGGCACGGGCTTGGGCCCCCAAGCAGATGGGCACCCGCTTCCTCCTGTCTCCGGGGCCTCTCCTCCCGCGTCCGGATTCTCTGTTTCAAGTCCGGGCTCATCGGGTCGGAGAGGGCTTTGGCCTCTACACCTCGGCTGTGGAGGGACCCTTCCCACCCCCGCCCCTCCTCAGAGCCGCCCTCCAGGGACTGGAACAGTCACCCACCCCCAACCCCTCCGGCGCTTGTGGCCGCTCCCGGCAGGCCCTCACAGCCCCATCCTGGCCAGGCAGCCCCTTCCTTTAAGGGTTGCTGCGGAAGGTCAGCTGTTCTCCAGGAATAGGAGTGGAGCCCCACCGTCTCCAGGGACCCCCAGAACCCCCAGTCCCCACTAACATTCCGGGACTCACTCCTCCCCAGGCCGGCCAGGCAGCTCTGACCCCCACCGCCAGGGCGAGAAAAACCTCCAGTGACCCTGCCTGCCGACCTCTCGCAAGTTGTGTCGCCCCGGCTGTCCCCTGCCCCGGGAGCCGAGCCTACCGCACCCCAGTTCTCTGAAGGCGGGGTCCCTGCAGGTCGTCCTCTCCCCTCTGCGCCCCTGTTTCCCTCTCGGTCACCTCACCCTGCCTCAGTCGTGCTTCTCCCTCAAACCCAGACAGACCCTGCCACAGCTGGGGTCGCCTTCCTGCGCCGTGTTCAGCGGTTCACGCCCCTTACTTACAGCCGCGTACGGGCTTCTCACTGCCTTCCCCTGCCGTCTGCAGGCCTCATCTGTCACTCTAGGCCCTTTAAACGGGGCCAGATGGACTCCCCAGCCCGGTCCCCTGACTCACTCACTCAAGCATCATCATTGGCACAAAACTGCTAAACTCATAGGTGCTGATTGACCGGAAACACTGTGCTTTAAAATGAAAAATGCAGGGGCGCCTGGGTGGCTCATTAAGTGTGTGCCTCTCGCTCAGGTCATGATCCCAGGGTGTTGGGTTCAAGCCCCACGATCCCGCTGAGATGGGAGCCTGCTGCTCCCGCTGCCCGTGTGCGTGGCAGACTCTCTCTCTTTCTGTCAAATATACAAATAAAATCTTTTAAAGATGATTTTTTGAAAAAATAAAAATAAAATGAAAAATGTATTGTTCCTGCTAAATGCGTATGAAGTTCCAAGCCTAACGTCACTGGCAGACTCTGAACCTCTCCGAGAACAGTGCCTGCAGGTGATTTCTGCGTTTGAATGCGGCTAAAACATCCCAATGAGAACCCGGAATTCTGGGAGGGCCACACCCCGTGCTTGTCTTTCGGGCCAGGGGACCCACCGGGCCCCGTCGCTCAGTGTCGGAGTCATCTGTGCTCCGGAGCGCGTGTGAACCCGCGTGCTTTCTGCAGTACTGCCCGTGCCCCACTGCCCTGGCCAGTGCCACACGTTGCTCCCTCCTCCCCTCCGTCCGGAAGCGTCAGCCCCGCTGGGATTAGCCGGCTTCCACAGGTGAGGAGCCTGAGGCTTGGCATCCTGCCCTCGGACTCCTGAGTCCCTCCTTGAACCTGCCCCCAGGTGCCACCCTGGCTAGACACAGTCCCTTGGGGGCCTTCGTGAATGGCCGTCTGCCAGGTTGTTGTCTTGTTAAGATCTGCCACAATGTGGGAAACAGGAGAAGTGATGAGGGAAACCTGTACCGGAAGACAGAAGCCTACAGGGTGTGAGTGGGCCCTGACCTGCCTCCGGGGTGACCTCCTAGGGTCTAGGGCGAGCCCTTGAGGCACCAGTCTGGGGTTTATAGGACTCGGCGGTGGCCAAGAGGCACGCAGGTCTCCTCGGGGCCGGCGGACGGGCGGGCATCGGCTTGGTCTCTCCTCTGCAGGGACACCCACCCTTTGTCTATCTCTGTGCCAGCGACACAGGGAGGAGCCCCCAGGGTGGGCGAGAGCCCCTGACTGAGGCTCAGATGACCTCGCGCTATGTCTGGTGCAATTTGTTGTCAAAAAGATGACTATGCAGATGGCTAACCATCTCGAGGTTTCCCCGGGCGATGTTCAGATAGCTTTCAAAGTCTTTGCTAAACTAAAACTTCAAGGTTTTGCTTCGATGATAAATGGAATTCATGGATGGATAAATGGATAAATGGAATTGAACTCCTCGGACATCTAAGTCTTTTCCAAATACGATCAAGTGTAAGTCCTTAATTACTGGACATAGGTTTGTGCTTTTGACTTCTTACTGCAAAGAACGAAGGATATTTAAATCTGTTCGAAAACATGTTTTGTGCTTAACCGACTCACAAATTTGCCATCTAAAGAATTCAGGTGTAACAGTTCACAACTGGTTACTCCTCAGTCTTTACTGGAGATCAAGGTTTCTAAAGAGTGCAAAATTCTGCCAACTGTAACTCAGACTGTTGGTAATAAGGAAAACAACTGTGTGTGGAAAAGTAGGAGATCTGTAAGAAAGGTAAGAAATGGGAATGCATTTTTGTGGAAGGTTTAAAAAAGGTAATTTTGTCATAAATGAGATGGTTGTTTGGGAAAAAATGAGCAGGGACAAAATCTGAATGCAAAGAAAAAGTTATAGAAGGTTTATGGAGGGAAAACTTTGGAACAGAATTTTAGATGCAGTCAGGAGGGACCAAGGTTGAAATGAATGGATTTTAAAGTACATCGGTATAAGATTTCTCTGCTTCTCTCTGTTCAAAAGACAAAACTATTCTCCAATTGTTGGTCAGCTCTTGATAAGAAAATACAAAGAGTTGTTTTCTCTCTGCTTGCCTAGAAAAACCAGTTTCTCTGTCTTGCCTTTATCGGGTCTTTAACATCCCTAATCCTATTTAGGGAAGTGCTTTAAAACATTCTAAGGTTTTTCCCCCAAACCATTTTCTGTCAAGATTTGTAATCTCTGTCAACCAATAGATGAGAATGATTGGTGAATAAACAGTTTTATTATACGTAATATAATATAATAAATATATATATGTTTAAAAAAAAACTTCCCCAAGATTTAAATCATGAACGAAGTCTTGCTGACTGATTAGGCTTGCTTGTTGGGTCTGGAACCTTCCGGTTCTGGCTATTGAAGTGTATGTATCACAGAATAACTGGGTTTCCTTGTCAGTCATATCATAGTGAGCTCTCCTATCAGATCGTTAACTGTGTCCATTGCTGAGTTTTTTTTTTTTTTATCATTTATAATTGTTCTTACTGTCTTGCAAAATAAGTTTCATCTTCAAGGAGGTTCATGTAAGGACACCTGGGTGGCTCAGTGGGTTAAGCCGCTGCCTTCGGCTTGGGTCATGATCTCAGGGTCCTGGGATCGAGTCCCATATCGGGCTCTCTGCTCAGCGGGGAGCCTGCTTCCTCTCTCTCTCTCTGCCTGCCTCTCTCTCCATCTACTTGTGATCTCTCTCTGTCAAATAAATAAATAAAATCTTTAAAAAACAAACAAACAAAAAAAAAAAAAAAAAAACAAAGGAGGTTCATGTAAAACACCTTTAGGACAAAACAGGTATTCAATATTTTTAAGATTAGAACCAAAATGAGAAAGAACTTTCAGAACTAAGTAAAAGCTGCATTCAAACGGAACGTGAATCAGTAACATGGACTAAAGGAGCTAAAAGATCGTAGTGTTGTGACTCTTGTTTAATCATTGCTGGTTCTCTCATGTTTGCTCTTTCAGACTAAGGGAACTTTTTCTTAAGTTATCTGTGACTGGGGCACCTGGGTGGCTCAGTGGGTTAAAGCCTCTGCCTTCGGCTCAGGTCATGATCCCAGGGTCCTGGGATCGAGCCCCGCATCAGGCTCTCTGCTCCTCGGGGAGCCTGCTTCCTCCTCTCTGCCTGCTTCTCTGCCTGCTTGTGATCTCTGTCTGTCAAATAAATTAAAAAAAAAAAAAAAGATATCTGTGACTTACGGAAATGTAAAAATACTCATTTATAAACAAATCAAAGCATTCAACTTTTCTATGTGAACCTTCTGAAACTCAGGTCTCAGTAAGTATTCTTTCTTCCATGGCAATCAGTTACTTGCGTAAGTTCAATAGGAATCTGTTCTCCTTGTAAAAGGACATTATTGGAAACATTGGTTATTTTACCAAGGCTTAGACTGGAATGTCCTATTTGAGAAAGACATGCATAGACTCAGATATTACCAGACAGCTTTAAAGAATGGAGGTTGGCTTTATGAAACCTGGAGTCCTAATGCCCCTTGGAACCGTTGGCCTGATCCCTTACAGAGTTCCCAGCAGCCTCACCGGGTGAGTGAAGAATGCCACTTCTGGCAGGTGCAGGACCCTCAGGAAGAGGAATCTGCCCAAATCTGTAGGTATTGCAGGCATGTCTGATGGCAAGTAGCTGGCCTGGAGAGGCTCCTGAAAGTCCAACTAGAGATTCCTTATAAAAGTTCCAACTTCAGAAAAGAAAAGGTCTTGTGCCCATGTGATTAAGAATCTTGAGATGGAGAGATAACCCCGATGTAGCCAGGCGGTCCTCCAGCAGTCATCCGCACCCGGTAAGCAGGAGGCGGAGAGAGACTTACACAGCGGAAGAGGAGACGGTAATGTGACCTCAGGGGCAGACACAAGCCAAGGGATGCTTGACGCTGGCAGCTGCTGGAAGCCGGAAGAGGCAGAGAAAGGATTCTCCCTTCAAGGCCCCGCAGGAGCACAGCCCTGCCAACACCTCGGTCTCAAGCCGTCTGGCCTCCAGAACTGTGGGAGAGTGAATTTCTGGTGTTCAAGCCACCAAGTGTGTTGTAATTTGTTACAACAGCCCCAGGAAGCCGACTCGTGTGGGTCTACACCACCTACCACTGAACCGTGAGGGACTCCACAGCACGCCTTCCTTTTCGCCTTCATCTCTCCCCTTTGGCTCACACACCCCAGCCTCCCGGCGCAAGAAAAGGTAGTCCCTGAATGCACCCCCACCTTGTCCTCCTAGAAAACACCCACTGGCTTTCCGCCCTTGTCCCCTTCTCTTCCCCCAGCACATAATCACCTAACTCTCACCGCGACCCTAACATGACAGTCGGTTCTGGCTGTGCATCTGCTGTTTCTCCCGCTCACGCAAAGGTCCCTGCAGGGCACGGATGCTGCCTTATTTCTCTTTGCACCTCCAGCACCAAGCACGGTGCCTGGGACACACAGCAGGTGCTCAATAACCTACTCCGGTCGCTGCCCAGGTGGCTTGCTGTTAGCCGTTCTCCTGACTTGCCCCTGCGCCATGCAGAAGCAAACAGGCCCTCCAGGGTGCGTGGCGCACCCCTGCACAGCTTTTCTGCACATCTGTCCAGCCAAGGTGGACAAGCAGGTGGCTTTGGATGACGTTTTACACATGCCTTGTGAAATTGCATCCTTCCTTCAGCGAGATCTAAAAATGGTTTTCAGAGTCCAGAAGGCGTCTGTATTCGGAGAGCAGGAAACACCGCGGGCCCATGAGCATTGATGCGTGAAATCAACATAGAAATAATGGCAACGGAGACACACATTCTTGGATTTCAAAGAAAAAGACCTTGGGAGATACCAAGATTGAATGTCTTAAGAGGGGGGGAGGGCAGGAGAGGCGAGCGCTCAGATCAGTGAGTCCTCGAGCCTAGAAAATGGGCAGTCTAAGGTGCTGCTGGTGAACCCCAGATGGTTCGGGCGCCAGGGTCCCACCTGAGGCGGGCACGGCCCCATCTCGACTGTGAGAGAGCCTGGGGCCATGCGAATCTAGAACTTTGTTCCGTCGTTCTGGTCTTTCGCTTCCTCAACAGCCTCCTCCGCTGTAGCCTGCCCCCAGCAAGACGTCAGTCCTCTGTGTGGTCTCAGCTTTGACCCGGGACCCGGGACCCAACAGTGGAGGACCCCTGAGGCTTGTGCCACCCAGTTGGATTCATCTGGGCAGCCAGGTTTCCTCTCTCTTTCCAGTGAGTGTTCTTGCCTTGTCCTGAACCCTCCACGGAAGTTAATACATACAGCAGAAAGGGCCCTTGATCGACCAACCAGCCAGTGGTTCTTATTCTGTTTTGGCGTCACAGACCTTTTGAGCATATGATTGCCACAGAGCCGCGCTCCACATGCCCACATGCGGAAAAGTCACCTAAAATCCGAGGGGGGCTGATGAAGACCAGGAGTTCAGCCATTGACTGTGATCCCCTGAGAACCCCAGGTTTAAGGAAAGACAGACACCTGCCAGCTGTCCTTTTTCTTCTTTATTTATATGACAGACAGCACAAGCCATGCAAGGAGCAGAGGGAGAAGCCAACTCTTGGCTGAGCAGGGAGCCCAACGCAGGGCTTGACCCTAGGACTCCGGGATCATGACCTGAGCCTCAGGCAGACGCTTAAGGGACTGAGCCACCTCGGGGTCTGCCCGCCCCCCGCCCCCAGCTGTCTTCCTCTCCAAACGCTAGATCGCTTTGTGTATTCACACGGTTTTCGCAGCGCTGTGAGAGTTTAGGTAATTTTTCCAAAGGCCCTGGGGAGAAGCATGGTCACGGAAAGGTTGAAATGGCTATGGAGGAGTCATGGAATGGCTTCATGTCTAATTGCCGGTCTTCGGGAATTCCGCCCACCCTGCAGGCCCTCCGTGGAGCATAGTCCGGCCGCTGGTGAAGGGACAGGTATGTGGACAGGAACCAAGGAAACCACCGTGTTCAGGAGTGCCCAGAACTGGGGACAATAGGAACAGGACGCTCTGGTCATCACTGCAGGGCAGTGCCTTTTGCGATACATAAACGTGGAGGCTGTAATGTGGGCTGTGTCCTGACGCCACCTCACACCCCCTGACCTACCCGAGTGCACCTGTGCCTGTGGCGGACATCCCGAGGCACCTTCCTGTGTGCGTGCGCGTGTGTGTATTGGGGGGTGACAAGGGAATACACGGGACGGGTTGTACACGGCCCAGCCGCCCCTCCTCCTGCAGGACCGTCAGAGGCAGCTGCACACCGTCCCAGGGACCTCCGGCAGCGGTAGGCCCGGGCGATCCCCGGAGGCCCCGCCGCGCACCCCAGGACAGCGTCTCGCTCTCGTGACGGTGTCGCCCAGCGGCCCCGCGTGCGCTCCCGGGAGCGGGGCAGAAGGCGCGTGTCCTGGGAACCCCCGCGGGAAGCTCGTGGTCACCGGGATCAGCTCTTCCCGGCGGCCCGGGGAACCGGCTGACCCCGGCCGCGCCGTCCGTGTCCTCGGGGCCGCGGCCCTGCTTGCTCCGCGCCGCCCCCCCCCCCCAAGCAGCCTCGGATCCCCGCGCCGGCCCCACGGCCCAGCCGCCGGCCCAGGCCGGTTCCAGCGCCGCTTCCTGAGCCACGTGGCTCCGGCCGTGACCGCTCCGTCCAGGGCGACTCTGTCGACTCACCTGGGAGCATCGACGCCGGCTCAGTGGGCGACGCGTCTGCCCTCGGCTCGGCTCACGGTCCCAGCGCCCTGGCATGAGCCCCACATCAGGCTCCCCGCTCTGTGGGAGGCCGCCGTCTCGCTCTCCCTCTGCAGGCCGCACCCCTGCTTGTGCTCTCTCTGTCCTGTAAATAAGTAAAATCTTTAAAAAACACGAAGTATTCAACACAGGTGACAACTGCTTCCTTCTATATTTTTTAAAGCTTCATTTATTGGAGAGACAGAGGGAGTCGTGGGGAGGGAGAGGGAGACCTCAAGCAGACTCCCTGCGAGCGCAGACCCCCCTACCCCCGACGCGGGGCTCGAACCCATGACCCTGAGATCACCACCTGAGCTGAAAGCAAGAGTCGGACCCCACACCCGCTGACTGGGCCACCAGGCGCCCCACAGCCCGTCCTGCAAAGCCCCGCACCCTTCCCCTGGCTTCCATGACACGTTCTCGGGGTCTCCACCTCCCGCCAGTCTCTCCGCTCAGGGCTCCTGTCTGCGCCGTCTTCGTTTCCTTACAAATGCGCAACGTGCTCCACTCCCGCTGTGACCTTGAGCGACGTGCGACCAGCTTCTTTCTTTGGGTCAGACGTGACCTGCACCTCTCACTCCACCGCCCGTACAGACAGCCCCAGCCCCGCCGGGCGGCCCGCGGCCGTCCCGACCCCGCGCTCACACATTCACCCCGGCGGCTCCCGTTGCACCGACACCCCTAGGCGGGGAGGCCCAGCCCCGGACGGCCTCCTGGGTCCCCCTTTTCCTCGGTTCCTCACGGTGAGCGCGTCGGGACGCCGGGTCGACTCCAGCCTTCGGGGCCCTCTCGAGCCCGGCGTTCTCCGTGGCCACCGTGGCAGCCCCGTCCCCGTCCCGGGTCCCCGTCCCCCGCCCGCCGCAGCTGACCGAGCGCTCACCGTGAGGTCAGGTGGTCCCGACGCCCCCCTTCTCCCCGAGTCTCGCCGCATCAGAGTCAGTCTTCCTTGAAGGAGGACTGGACGCGCCTCGGCGGGTCTTAACGGGCCTCGGTCTGGTCCCTTCGGTCCCGACTCGTGCTCACCGGTGTCTGTGCACGCGGCCCTCGGTCCGCCTTGACGACCCTGCCCGCCCGCTCCTCTCCGCGAAAGCCCTTCCCGGCCGGATGAACCCTGCGGGGGGGACTGGTTCCATCCCGCGGCTGTGGCTCAGGGACAGGCCTGACAAAGGTGTACGGTTGTGCAGCCACCACCGGCTAAAACTGCCGCGGGTTCCACGCCCTCCCAGATCGCCCTCCTGGCCCTCGGTGCTCCGGACCTGCCCTGCTCTCACCGCCTCGACCCGACTTCTGCCCACCAGTGTCGCCCTTTCCGGAGCGCGGCTCTCACGGGGAATGCTTTGTCGGCTCGACCGGGTCACGGGTGGCCCCGCCGTGCTCAGACGTCATCCTGGGATGTCTGTGGCTGTGTTTCTGGAGGAAATTCACCTTGAACGGGCCGCCCTGGAAAGCCGAGTGCCCTCCTTCCTGCAGGTGGGTCTCCCCGGCCGACTGAAGACCTAACCAGGACGAGGTCTGAGCGGGAGTCAGCAACTCTGCCTGCGGAGCTGGAGCCAAGGTCTTTCCCAACGGCTGTAGTTAAACTGAAAGCGGTAGCTCTTCTGGATCTGATTTTTTTCTTTTTAAGAGAAAAAAGCAGAGAGCCCAATGCGGGGCTTGATCCAGGACCCTGAGATCATGACCTGAGCCAAAGGCAGAGGCTTTAACCCACTGAGCCACCCAGGCGCCCCTGGATCTGATTTTTCTTTTTTTTTTTTTTTTTTTTTTAAAGATTTTATTTATTTATCAGAGGGGGGGGGGAGCGAGCACAGGCAGACAGAATGGCAGGCAGAGGCAGAGGGAGAAGCAGGCTCCCTGCTGAGCAAGGAGCCCGATGTGGGACTCGATCCCAGGACGCTGGGATCATGACCTGAGCCGAAGGCAGCTGCTTAACCAACTGAGCCACCCAGGCGTCCCTGATTTTTCTTTTAAATGAGATTTGACTACATACAATTTTGACACATTGGATTCTTTTTTTTTTTTTTTTAAGATTTTATTTATTTATTTGACAGAGACAGTGAGAGAGGGAACACAAGCAGGGGGAGTGGGAGAGGGAGAAGCAGGCTTCCCGCTGCGCAGGGAGCCTGATGCGGGACTGGATTCCAAGACCCTGAGATCATGACCTGATCATGACCCGTAGCTACACGCACACACTTCCGTGGAAGACGTACACACACTGGGTCTGTCTCTCTGAACAACGCTAACACAGCGACGTCATGAGATCACACAGCGTGTGTCCTGTCCTGTCTCCTGTCTGTCACTTCGCGTAGAGGTCTGGAAACGCGTCCCGTCAGTGGTTAGTGCCGTTCTGCGGCCGTGACGAAGACATACCACGGTCTCTCTCTGGACACTTGCATCGCCTCCGGTTTTCGGCCGTTAGGAGCAACTGCAGTTGTTGGGAAGATGTGCACGTAGGCCTTTGTGTGGACGTACGTTTTACCTGGGAGTAGGGCTGCGGAGTTGAAAGGTAAGTGAAAGTTTGCCTTTGTACGAAACTGCCAGACTGGGGGGCCTGGCGCTCAGTCAGCGTCTGCCCCCGGCTCAGATCGCGAGGGGGGATCCTGGGATGAGTCCTGGGCCGCTCCCTACTCAGCGGGGAGTCCGCGTCTCCCTCCTTCTAACCCTCCCCCCATCTGCTCCTGCTCTCTTGCACGTGTGCCCACGCTCTCTCTCAAATCAATAAATTCTTTAAAAAAGAGAGAGAAACTGCCAAACTGTTTTCCAAAGTGGTTGAACGATTTCCCATTCCCACCAGCAATAGATGAGATTCACACCCTTACTGATACTGGTCTCATCTGTTTTTAAGTTTTAGCTATTATAAAAGGTGCAGTGGTATCTCGTTGAAGTTCCTCTTTGCAGTTGCCTCAAAGTTGATGGTTTTGAGCATCTGTTCATATGCTTATTTACCAGCCACAACTTCTAACCATTTTTAAATTGGGTTATGTTTTATTATTGTGCTGCACGAGTTCTTTATGTATTCTAGATGAAAGTCCTACGTCACACGTGTGTCTTGGAAATATTTTCTCGCAGTTTGTAGCTTATCTGTTGATATTCTTTGAGTGTCTTTCAAAAAGTAGTTTTTTATCTTAATAAAGACCATTATATCAATTTTTTTTCTTATATTTAGGACTTAAAAAAAATTTTTTTTAAGAATTTATTTATTTGATGGGGCGCCTGGGTGGCTCAGTGGTTAAGCCGCTGCCTTCGGCTCGGGTCATGATCTCAGGGTCCTGGATCGAGTCCCGCATCGGGCTCTCTCTCTCAGCGGGGAGCCTGCTTCCTCCTCTCTCTCTCTGCCTGCCTTTCTGCCTACTTGTGATTTCTCTCTGTCAAATAAATAAATAAAATCTTTAAAAAAAAAAAAAAAGAATTTATTTATTTGACAGAGAGAGACACACAGCAAGAGAGGGAACACAAGCGGGGGAGTGGGGGAGGGGGAAGCAGGCCTCCCGCCGAACAGGCGGCCCGATGCGGGGCTCTATCCCAGGACCCTGAGACCATGACCTGAGCTGAAGGCAGAGGCTTAACCCACTGAGCCACCCAGGCGCTCCCTCTGATTCATTTTGACGTAATTTTTGCACATGGTGTGAGAGAAGGTTCAAGATTCACTTTTTTGCATGTGGACGTTGAAATGTTCTAGGACTATTTGTTGAAAAGACTGTTCTCCACTGAATTATCTTTGTGTTTTGTTCAAAATCAGTCCAACATACAGTGTAGATCAGTTTTTTTTTTTAAATTTATTCTTAATAATCTCTATACCCAGTGTAGGGCTTGAATTCACGACCCCAAGGTCAAGAGCTGCATGCTCTACCGAATGAGCCTGCCAAGTGCCCCGGAGTGGGTCAGTCTGAGTCACTGTCCTGTTCATGGGATCCTAATGTCGATCCTAACACAGTTGCCACAGTCTTGGTTACTGTAGCTTTAGACGAAGTCTTGAAATCAGGTAATTTGAATCCTCCAATTTTGTTTTGCAAAATTGTTTTGGCTATCTAGATTTCCATGGAATTCTATGTGGATTTCCATATACACTTTAGCATCAGCTGATAAATCTCTAATGAAAAGCCTGCTAGGATTTTGAATGGGATTCGCTGACTAAAGATCAATCTGGGGAGAACTGGCATATTAGCATCCTGAGTCTCTCATTCTACAAACATGGTATTTGTCTCCATTTACTCATTTACCTCCCTCATTTCTCTCAAGGGAAGTTATTTGGGATTTCCCAGATATCTTTCTGTTACTGGCTTTTACTAGTTTAATTTTCAGGGTCAGAGGACAAACTTCATATGACGTCAAGTGTTTTCTATTTATCGAAGTTTGCTTTATGGCCTAGAATAGTCTCCACCTTGGAGAATGTTCTGTGTACACTTAAAGATCGTACTGTCGTGTGAATTTCATGCCCACCCCACCATGGCAGCAGATCGTCTTGTTATCCGTGTGGGATCCTGGGCCCAGATTTTTCTGCCGCTCCTCCAAGGTTGAAGGCACTGGCACTCCTCCAGCAGTATTGGTTCTTTGCTTGTGTTCAAAAGCAGAACATTTCCTACTCCCCAGAGGCAAACGGATTGTCTTTATTCCTTCCCTAGAAATAACAGATTTTTACCCTGGTGGGGTGATGATTTGGTGCACCTCCCTCAGCAGCCTGAAGCGTTTGCATCCTTCAAGACAAGGGTCTGGGGCAGCAGGCAGGGTCTCCTAGTCACCTGTCCCTCAGCAGTAGCCAATTACCTCCTGCAAGCCTGAACCACTGATGGGGACTTTCTGGTCCCTTGCCCTGCCTCGGGGTTTCTCTTTCCTTCTTTAAGATTTTATTTATTTGTCAGAGAGAGAGAGAGAAAACACAAGCTGGCAGAGTGGCAGGTAGAGGCAGGTAGAGGCAGGTAGAGGCAGGCTCCCCGCTGAGCAAAGAGCCCCATGCAGGACTCGATCCCAGGACCTTGGGACCAGGACCTGAGCTGAAGGCAGTGGCTTAACCAACTGAGCCACCCAGGCGTCCCTGCCTCAGGGTTTATGAGCCCTCCCTGTTGTAGGCCACTGGGAAAGAAGTGGGGTGTGTGTGTGTGTGTGCATGTACACACGTGTGCGCGTTAAGTCCCCTTATTGGACCATCTCAGCTATCCCAAATTCTTAAATTCCTTTAGGAATTCCGCATTCTAGATTGTGATTGGCTGCCTGTATGGTGGCCACTTGTCTTTTGTGCTCTTTTTAAAATGAAACGTGCGCGTGTCCCATCTCCTGTTGGAGGGCTTATCACCCTTCGGGATTGTTTGCTTTGTCCCCTGACCTCAGGTGACATGCTCAAGAAAATGTGCAACTTTAGAGGTTCTCGAGCTTTCTTCCTTGTGAAGTTAGGAGTGACAGTCTCTTGCGGCTTTCTACACCCTGTTCAGAAGAACTCTGACGACCTCTACTAACGGTGATTCCGTTACCTTCTGAAGCTCGTTATTATTGCCATTATACTTACTAAAATTTGTAATTATTTTTACTTTGTCTCCATTAAATTTGAACTCTTGTAAAGACACATACGGCTCATTATTATAACCCCTTCTGCCTAGTGCTGTATTGGACACATGGCACTTAAAAATAAATGAAAAGATATTCATGGCAGTATCTCTATTTTCAAAAACACTAACTCATCCTACAGCAAACACTGGGGGACTGAACTAGCCACAGAAGTACCGGGCAGGGAGGGCCGAGGGAGAGGAGGAACAGAAGCTGAACTGGGGCATACATTCCGGACTCCGTCTATTGTTCCAGGGGTGCAGGTCTGTGGGTCGCCAGTCTCCCCCACGTCACAGCACTGAGCACAGCACAGACCCTCCCCAGTGCCCACCGCCCAGCCGCCTCATCCTACCCCTCCTCTCCTCCAGGAACCCTGTTTGTCTCCTGAGATGAAGAATCTCTTACGGTTTGTCTCCCTCCCTGGGTCCATCTTGTTTCATTTTCCCTCCCTTCCCCTGTGATCCTCTGTCTTTGTTTCTCAAATTCCTCACAGCAGTGACAAATGGTAATTTATTCGGGACTGTCTGCCTGCAGAATCGGGCTACAGTGTGACCAAGTTCCAAACCAAGCACAAATGGAAAAAGGGTACCAAACCATTTTTTTAAATTAAACTTCAGGGGAAACAGAAATAAATGAAATAGCAAATCACAGATCAGTAATTCCTTATTGTTTATTCTTTCCTTACAAAAAGACACTGGGAACAAATAAATATGAAATGGCATATGTCTTATTTAGCAACGGGCAAATTGAGGCTTTCCGGGTCTTCTCCACGGGAATACACTCAAGGGGCTTCCAGAAGCTCACTCATCCTATCAACTTCCCACCCTCTATAAAAAAGATCAATTCTTTTAATTTCCCACAATTTTTAGCAATGGATTCTGGAAATAAGTCACCTAAACCTGACTCAGAGACTAAGATAACCGATTCAAGTTAAGAATATATATGATGTTGCCCAAAAACTTCAACTAATGAATATTCTTACAAGTTTTTCATTTCTGATATATCCTGTATGAATAAAGAGTCTATTCTGTTCAAATCCGCATGGCAAATAAAATACAACAGAAGGCTGAGCACAATATATACACTTTTCTGTCCCACGAGAAAAGATTAAATACAGGTATATTTAATAGACAGTGAACATGCCATGTATTTTCTTAAAGCCAACAAAATCCTGATTTCCTATACCTTGCAGGTGATGCAGCAGAATGCAAACAAATACCAAAGTCACTGTGACAAAATCTGGCTGATAAAATTAGCTACACAACAGTACAAATTCAATATTCAATGGATTTATTCATTCCAAGGTTGCATGGAAAATGAAGTTTAAAAACGTCAGTACAAGTAGAACCGCACATAGGAAAAAGCACCTAAAGACGAAGGAAGGGCAGCTCTGACACCTCCCTGCGGCCGGCGAGCCACGTTCAGGTGCTTCCACGGATAGAGCACCGTCAGTCTGCCCAAACCCTAGGCTGCTATTCAGTTCTGTGTCTGAAATCTTCTCAAAGACTCCAAAAGCCAATTTAAATTTAAAGGGGAAATATATATATATATATTTGTGTGTGTGTGGGTAAAGATCATTTACGACATCAGTTTCCTAAAAGGCAACTCACGGCTCTCCAGAAGTGCGCACAAACCAAAAAGCCCAAAGGAAAGAGCTAGCACACCAACATGCACGCTCAGGAAGCCACAAGGTGCTGTAATTCTGTGACTGACATTGACCCTCAGGGTCGGAGACAGTGTCTCATGATAGACGCAGATTATGCCCACTGCATGTGAGGCACACACACACCACTAGTGAGTTCGCACAGTTAGAAATCCAAACTTAACTCCAGAAAATATAAATCTGGAATATGAATCTGAAGACAGACAGTACAAAAAGCTGTTGAGTGGAACCTGCCTGCAACAATTCTTTGTGTTTTTTTTTCCTTTAAGGCTACAGAAAATCTGCACATAAACAAGGCAAGTAATTCTCAGAATAAAAATACCCCCTCCAAATAGCTAAGGTCCCCAGTCAGATTCCACGGTGAGTCTATGTTGTATCACATTCTATTCCGCAGGTGCACTTTCTTGTGAGTCTGCAGGGTTAGGATCCATTCTTTCTGGAAATAGCAGCTTCTCGCAAACTGCCTCCTTGATCGGTAAATACTGTGATATTTCATTAGGTTCCGTGAAGAGGGAGGGTGAAACGTGCTGGAAATACAGAAATCGTGTTAGTACAGACTCACAGACTCACTGGTACTTTTAAGAAATGCTTTGGTTCAAGTACTCACAAAGCACACCAATTTTATTTTATTCTTTTAAACAATTTGTTTGGGGGCCGGGGGGTGGTGGGGGAGAGGGAGAGTCTGAAGCGGGCTCCATGCCAAGCACAGAGGCTGACATAGGGCTCGACCTCTCAATCCGAGATCATGACCCGAGCCGAAAGCAGAGGCTTTAACCCACTGAGCCACCCAGGCACCCCTAAGCATCTGATTCCTGATCTCAGCTCAGGTCTTGATCTCAAGGTCATGAGTTCAAACCCCGTCCTGGGCTCCATGTTTCGTGTGGAGCCTACTTAAAAAGGTTTTTTTTTTTACTGCATCTTAATCTCATCCCCTTTACTCATGTTTTTGACCTTGAAAGCACCAGCCTTTAGACAGAGCCAGGATGTGGCCTACGACGGACTCTAAGTGACTTTTCCTACCCACGTATACTCTACACCCATACAGAAATAAGCACAAGTGGTATCAATCTCTCTAAATCACAGCGGTATTTGCAAAAAGGTATGACTTTTGAAGCAACCTATTACAGAATCCTACAGATTTGCAGAAACCCTTTACAAGTCCCAGGAGAGCAAAAAATAAAGAAAATTAGGCCAAAACAAGGTATGGCACAAAATTATCACATTTTAAGGAGAAAAAAAGAGACTGGGTAGAAAAAAATTAGAGGGTGACAAGGTGCTAAGTGGAAAGAAGATGGCACCAGTGCCACTCGCAGACCCACCAACAAACAGCGGTGTGACCTACGGTAAGTCACAGCTCTGGCTCTGTTTTTCCAGAATAAAAAGTGGCAAGTAGACTAGAAGAAGGCTCTGGTACGTACAAAAGCTCTGACTGGTTTTGTACCTGAGGTAAGCTCAGGAACTTATGCTCCAGTAGGATTTATCTTTAAGAGGCTTATTAGGTGAATTGATAGATTTAGGGATCCAGATTTGGGTGGAAACATGCAAAATGAACATTAAAAGTCAACTTCTAAAAACTGGATTAAAATACTGTACCATTAAATTAGCAATTTTGCTCTCTCGTGATGTATATTCTCGTAACATGTAGGTCTTGTCCGCCTATGTTGAAAAAATAAGAAAAGGTTGCCATAAATCTATTTCTATTGTTACAAAATCCTTTCTCTCAAACAGCACTGCCTAGGACAACAGAACTGCTTACAAAGTAGCAGGAAGTCTGACAAGAATTCTCATGCTGCCAGGAGACAATTAATTTTCACCAAGAATTCTTAATTACTAATACCAATCTCTATAAATCACAGTGATATCATATGTAAACAGATTTAAGAATTACCATGTAAGAGAAATACAAACAGACGTTTAACTTTAAAAACAACACATGTATTTGCAAATAATATGTGCCAGAGATTTTAATATTCATGTTTGAAACTACATCTTTTCCTTAAGCTTTATCATCACCTATCTACATAACCTGGAGACTCTCACGTGTAAAGAAAAAAAGCTTAAATTTTATTCTCTCCCATTTCTGCAAAATTCTTGAAATTGCTTATTTAATAAATCACATTTTTAGACTTCGACTTTTCCCATTTCCAACTTTTTAAAGTTAGGTTTTCCTATTTTAGGTTTTAGAAAAAAATTTATTATAATTTGTTTTTCGGTGAAACATTATTCAATAAAAGAAAATTCACACAAGATTAAACTCCCTTAAAGTTTTAATCTTTCCTATTAATAAATGTAAATTTTAATCTTTAATCAATAAAACAGATTACTGCTCACTAAAATCAGATAATACAGAAGTAGAGAGCAACCACAGCTTCTACAGATAATACTATCTTTTAACATTCAGAAATCTCTACACAACTTATATATGTTCACTTGCTTTTTAAAATACAAATCTGAGATGCGTATCTTTACACATCAATTAAATGCCAACTCTCTGCCACTCATTTTTAGTGGCAGTCCACTTTCAACCTATGGATGTAAATTAAATAGTTTAAGTCGCGCCCATGAGGTGAACAGCAAGCTCCCGCCTCTCCTTTTGCTACCACCAACAGCAGCACTGCCACAAACGTCCATATACACTGCGTATATATTAAAATTATAAACACACATTATACACACACACACACTTCTGAGGCAGAAAAATACAGCCGATCTTTAGTACTTTGCCACCACTTTTAAAAAAGAAAAAAACCATAGTTTTTTGAGGGAAGAAACCCTACCCCCCGCCCCCGAGCGCGGGACTTGGGCACCAACCCCGTCTTACTGGGTTTAAATTCCACTTCTGCCACCTATTCACCATAGAACCTGGGCAAGTGACCACCTGACGTCTTGGCTGTCGCTGCCTCAGCTACGAACAGAGACGATGACCGCTCTTCTTCCACAGGGTGCTGCTGGTGACAGTCACCACCACTGCCCTACTGACTCGGGCGCTCCCTTCTCTAATTCTCTACACCATCACAAACCAGAGGCTACAGACCCACTGCGAAAGGACAGGCTGCTATAAGTTATCAGAGGAACTTCCATGACTCAATTTTTTAGACACTTTTTGGAAAAGCCTGTACGTCGGCAGTTCCTTCAGAGGGAGTACTGAGCTTTCAAACTTCAGCGTGACGATCACAATGATTATGTAATACCAACGCCAGGAGGCCATGTGATTGGTATTTTTAATAAAGACATTATATAAGCGCTAATACGATGAACAAAGGTAAGAGTTAAGGGACAGTTCTCTTAAACACAGATTAAATACGTGTGAGGTTTTTTCAGAAGCATCAGACATGCCCTACTGGGGAGTGTCCTTTAGAAAACATTTTTAGCTACTAGAACTTTCAGACAAGATGTGCTGTTTCGTTTCCTGTGCCATCAACAGTGCATGTAGAACACCCTATCTTAAAGGTCAGAAGGACTGTCATAAAATATAAAGCAGTGTTTCACTTCAAATTCCCAACCAGACAATGTAACAACAGGAACAAGCCCAACATCAACCAGTATATTCATGAAATAAGAACACATACCTCATGGTAAAGTCTTGTGTCATTCATTCTGATAAGCACCCCATCAATTCTCAGGAAAAATCGCAATAGCAGGAAAAAGCTAGAAGGCATCACTCTCTGAAAAAAATAGAAATATTTTAATGAAAATTAAATATATTATTACTTTGCTAAAAGAAAATAAATTTTTTTGAAAATGAAAATTCTAAAGGCATCAGAGAAGACTGAATTAGCAATATACAGAAATCTCTAAACTAGACGTTCTTTGTCATAGTTTCAACTAAGGCTCAATATATTAGAATATAAACATCTTGGCTTCAGTTTCCTACAATAAAAAATATTTTTTGGTCAAAAGATATTGAGGTTAAAGATTTAAAAAATACGTAAGTATTATGAAAATTACAATGGCTGATTTAAGGACACCTGGGTGGCTCAGTGGGTCAAAGCCTCTGCCTTCAGCTCAGGTCATGATCTCAGGGTCCTGGGATGGAGCCCCGCATCGGGCTCTCTGCTCAGCGGAGAGCCTGCTTCCTCCTCTCTCTGCCTGCCTCTCTGCCTACTTGTGATCTCTCTCTCTGTCAAATAAATAAATAAAATCTTAAAAACAAACAAACAAACAATGGCCGCTTTAAAAATTGATAGTACTTACAGTAAATGTCAACTCCAGTAATACCAAAATTAAAGAATAACCTATTTCTTTGTTGTTACCTGTGTCTTATTCACTTTACAGTAATAAAGAGCCCTTAAATAGAATGGTCTAATTCAGTGCAACCAATTAAGTACTATCTCATACAGCCAAAGACTGATTTATCAGACCATTATAACATGTTCTTAACAACTTTAATCTGCGTCATATCTACACATTTCTGTTTTCCAAGTGTAAACCACTGAAAGAAAGCCAGAAAGTCAGTGATAGTCGAGTGAGGTTGGTCCTAGTGGTAGGGAAGGAGGGGCTGAATAGTGTGTGGGGTCTTTAGATCTTTAAAAAGAATATTTTGGGGCACCTGGGTGGCTCTGTCGGTTAAGCGTCCAACTCTTGATCTTGGCTCAGGTCATGATCTCAGGGCTGAGAGATCAAGCCCCGCGTCAGGTTCCACACTGGGCATGGAGCCTGCTTAAGATTCTCTCTCTCCATCCCGCCTCCGCCCCTCCCCAACATCTCTCTCCCTCTTTAAAAAAAAAAAAGAAGAAGAAGAAGAAAAAGAGTATGTTTGGGGGAACCAGGGTGGCTTCATCAGTAGAGCGTGCAATTCTTGATTTCAGGGTCATGAGCTCAAACCCCATGCTGGGGGTAGAGATTACTTAAAAAAAAAAAAAAAGACCATTTCTTTTTCAAAAAGTGCTTGACCATTTACTAAATAAAACTTATCTACTAAAGTCCAGTTCTTCTTATAGTAGGTCTTGGATTTATATAAATAAAAAGACACAATCCCAGGGGCACCAGGATGCTCAATCATTAAGCGTCTGCCTTGGGCTCAGGTCATGATTCCTGGGTCTGGGAATAGAGCCCTGCATCAGGCTCCCTGCTCCTCGGGGAGCCTGCTTCTCCCTCTCAGCTCCCCTGTGCTTGTGTTCCCTCTCTCGTCATCTCTCTCTGTCACACAGATAAATAAAATCTTTAAAAAAAAAAAAGAAAAGAAAAGACAGAATCCTAACAGTCAGGATGTTTATCAAAGAGGGAAACAGAGAAGCACGAGGTGGGGGGTGGCCAGGCTCAGAAGCACTCAGAGAGAGAAGTGCCTACGTCTGCTGGAGAGAGTCAGAGAAGGCCGCGGGAAGCTGACCATGGGAAGGAGAATTTCCAACAGAGGTGAGAGCACGTGTAAGAAGTTCAGAGGCATGCACCAGCACGGTATCTTCAGGGCGCTGCCCGTAACTCCGCACGAGCACAGAGCAGCGTGAACAGGAGTGAAGATGTAACAGGACAGCCCGTTACTAACAGTGGCTTTACTGCCTAGACAGTCACCAGCCACAGGCCAAGCTCTCTTTTCTTAGGACACCCCCCCTTTTTTAAGATTTATTTATTTATTTGGGCAGGGAGGAGGGATAATCTCAAGCAGACTCCCCACTGAGTGCAGAGTTCGATTCGGGGCTCATCGCAGGACCCTGAGATCATGACCTGAGCTACAACCCTGAGTCGGACACTTAACCTGCTGAGCCACCCAGGTGCCCCTGCCTTAGCACCTCTACACACCCTGTTGCCAGACGTGATGCTTACCTATCTCTGGATCTCAGGGTCAATGTCGCTTCTACAGAGAAGCTTTCCTACCATTCCAGAACCACAGGTTTCTCTGGGTATCTCCTCCCCACTCCCTTAGAGACCGACAGATTTTTAACTACCTCCGTTTACTTGCCTACAGCCCCCGCCCCTCCACAGGACCGCAGGCCCCATAGCAGTGAGAACAAACAGCGAGCAGTGCTGGGTTCACCTCCGTGTCCCTGCGGCCTAGACACGCAGCCGGCACCGGGCAGGCGCTCACCGCGAGAGAGGCTGGAGCTGCCTTTGCCGAGAAAACGCTCCCGGCTGAGCCGCATTTGGGTGGGATTATCTGCACCAGACCTCACAGCAAGACACAGAACGAAGAACTTGGAGCAAGACCTGACCTGTGCCATCTGGCTCCGTCACAACTGACTGGGAATCGCACTACTGCTCAACAGAGTGCTACGTGTAATTACTGGAAAGACTGATGGGCAACACTTTTTCAGATTTCCAAGTTAGTTGTTAACAGTCACACTGGCACAACACAGCGAGCGATCACTGCGGCATGGCAGAGGGGACCAGGAGTTAGAAGACCCTAGTTCTAGTCCCAAGGGCACAATTCAACCACATGTATTTGGAGGCAGCAGCTCTCTTGTAGGAGAAGCTGGGGAACTTCTGGGTGTTTTCCTCACAATGATGAGCAACCGCAGCCTCTGGCAGCTGAGGACCGGGGACGCTCGAGACTCCGCAGCACGCCAGTCCTACACGACCAAGTCCGGTCCTGCAGCCAGGAAACCTCCGAATTATCTTAACTGGCATTCATATGGGTTAAAACAAAACAAAACAAAACAACAATTTATATTGATCTGACCTTAGAACCTAATTGCATTTTACATATAAATGCAAGATTCACTCAAGGAATGCACTGACCTTAATTGAGGGAAAGACTCCACCTCACTTCACTGGGAACATTACTTAAGGGCTGTTCACCATTTCTGAAAAACTACATCAGCAATGGCAGTCCTGTGTCGTCTGAGTCCCTTGCTGGTACCTGGCGCCTCCGCCAGCCGAGGCCTCTAGCTGTGGCGTTCAGTGAGTCAGTACTCGGACGGAGGTACAGGACTACTTCATGGTGTCTTTCAGTGCAGTCACATGATGCACTTACAGACCGAAATACATATTTTATTTTAAATCAATTTCCTCTTATTTCTTTTTTATTTTATAGTTAGGACATTATGTTGGCTTATTGGAAAGAAGGTGGGTTATATTATCTATGAATTACATTTCAGGAAAGTAAAAGGGTAGGGGTGCTTAAAGTATTTGGTAAAACAAAACAAAACCAAAAAACTAATGGAGCAATGTGTGTAATTAGGTTGAGACCCACGAATTCAGAGCAAGTCACTAAACCACCCAAGGTCTCCTCCTTCATCTGTAAACATGTGGATGTAAAGAAACAATCCCTTGGGCCTGTCCCTGTGAAATATGGCATTGCAGCAGGACCGCATTTCAACAAAAGCTATGTCCACGTTGGCACTGTCCCTGTCCCTTGAGAGGAAAGATGGGTCCCTACCTGGTGTACTTGCACCTCTGAGTAAAACACGAAGCAGAAGGCAGACAACATCCACTCCTGAGGACTCAGAATGGAAGTAACCATTGGCTGTAGAAACCATTACAGACCATAGGGCGTATTTGGGAGACAGGGAGTTTACTTCCTTTGAAAGCTAAAAACTTCCACATTAGCATGAAAATAGCTTTCCTTTTCATCTTTGACAGACAAGTCACATCAGCTATAAATCCTACAAAGCACAGTATATTAGAAGACAAAATCCTAACCTAAAAACAAGCTTTGCTCTAAGAACCTCATTTAGAAAACCAATCAGGGATGCCTGGGTGGCTTAGTCACCATCCCAGGGTCCTTGCTCAGTGAGGAGCCTGCTTCTCCCTCTCCCTCTGCAGCTCCCCCTGCTTGTGCTCTCTGACAAATAAATAAAATCTTTAAAAAAAATTAATTTGTGAAACATCCTGTAGATATAGGTAATGCCACAAACACAAAATTATCAAAACTCCGAAAAACTCCCTAAAGCAAATCCAGAAATCCCAGAGCTCTGAATCTACTCTTTCTCCCTGGGGATCTGGGCACAGGAAATTTTCTTTTTTAATTAAAACTGTCTAGATTTAGAATTAAAAATTAAGATGGTTAAAAACATTTCAAAACCTGAAACAAATAAATTAAAAGCAACCTAAAAGGCTCTATCTAACAATCTCCAGAATGTAAAGAACTTACTTTGTTTATATAAGCAGCTTCCACATTTCGGTATCATTTCTTTAAGAGTGTTTTGTAATTATAAAGGAAACCAAAAAACCAAACATTCATAAGCAACTAGATTTACAATTCTAAAACAGTAACTTTTTAGCGGTTTTAAGGTTAAAACACCAAATAAAGGCAATGAACATTACTACCCTTACCCCAGATGATTCCAAGAGTGTTTGGAAAGTGAAAGATCATCTATACAGCTGTCCCCTGAACAACACAGGTCTGACCTGTGCAAGTCCACATACGCCGATTTCTTCTGATCAGTTTTCCCTTCTCTATTTTCTCTTCGCTACGATGTTCTTGGTAACAATTTCTTTTCTCTAGCTTACTATATGGTAAGAGAATAGTACATATCACATGCAAAATAAGCAAAACCGGCTGTTCATATTATCGGTAAGACTTCTGGTGAACAACAGGCCACTGGCGGTTAAGTTTTGGGGGAGTGAAAAGTTGTCCAAAGTTTTTCAACTTTTTTTTTAAAAGATTTTATTTATTTGAGAGAGAGTGTGTGCATACACAAGTAGGGGAGTGGCAGTGGGAGAGCAGGGAGCCTGCCCTGGGGCTCCACCCCAGGACCCCAGGATCATGACCTGAGCCAAAGGCAGCCGCTTAACCAACGGAGCCGCCCACGTGCCCTAAGGATTTTCAGCTTCTAAGGGAGGGTCACTGGTACCCCTAATTCCTACCCTGTTCAAGGGTCACCTGTTTATTTCATAGCTCCAATCAAACTTCTAGCCATGGGGAAAGATATAAGGCAGCCCTTAAAATTTTATACTTATGGGCGCCTGGGTGGCTCAGTGGGTTAAGCCGCTGCCTTCGGCTCAGGTCATGATCTCAGGGTCCTGGGATCGAGTCCCGCATCGGGCTCTCTGCTCAGCAGGGAGCCTGCTTCCTCCGCTCTCCCTCTGCCTGCCTCTCTGCCTACTTGTGATCTCTGTCTGTCAAATAAAAAAAAAAAAAAAAAAAAAAAATTTTATACTTATTTTTGAAGGTCCTCAGAGAGCTCTGTTAAACTAAAAATAATCTGAGATGGTTCATATTTTATCTGAAAGCAAGTGGGAAAAATGCAAAGTCAGAAAACGCTCTAAGTAAAAAAAGGCCAATGAAGTGGCCTCAAGTGAGCTTGCGTGGGAAGCACCCTGCACAGGCTCTGGAGATGGTCCTGCTGCTTCATCCTCAGGCAAGGGCGGGCGGCGTGACAGCCTGAAGCTACTGGCAGCTGTCACAAAACCAGCTCGCAAATACCTCACTGTCACGGTGGTCCACCACCAGCTCCCTCCCTGGTCTGGCTGGAGAAATTTATACACCTACAACTCAGATCTGGACCATGTGACCCATTCCCTCCATGGCCACGTGTCTACCCAACTTTCCAGTCCACACACGTACCACAAGTACACTATGGACAGTCAGGCAAGAAACAGTCTTTGTCCCCTGTGCTAAGAGGTAATTAAACCTCTCATCTGCCTAGGTAATTCTGATAAAACTCCAGGTTTGGGCATCACCGGACTTGAGGGAGGCTCACCTCCACCACATCCCCCTGTCCTCCTGTCACCGCAGTAGCAGCATCTCTCCTGCCGAAGGCTCCCCTTCCTCTCCTGAGCAAAGGCAGAGTCAGACTGACCCACTGTGTGACTGCAAGCTTCTTAGTATTTCTGACCCTCCATTTCTGCTCACTGTGTAGAATCTTCCCAAGGATAAGGAGACAATACAGACACGTATCTAACACAGTGTCTGTGAAATAATAGAAAATACGTATCTTGATCTCTGTTTCTGGTTCCTGACAGAGGGCTTCAGAAACCCTTGTAAACTCCTAAGTGATAAGAGCACTTAGGAACATCTTTTGTTCTAATGAAGCAAACCTCGGTGAGCACCCAGGTCGGGGATGATCCCCAGAAGACCAGGCCATGATTAGAAGATGGATTTTCAGTTCCAACTCCCATTTTCCAGAGAAAAGAGTGCATCTAGAAATGGAGTTCATAACTGACCACGCCCATGTGAGAAGCCTTCCTAAGATCCTAACATACTCCCCGTATTTAAAGAAACAAAAAGCACCCACACTTTTGTCAACCTCATGTCCTCTCGTCGGCACATCTCTGTTTCTTCTCATCCAGGAAGCTTTCTGGAAGTCGGGTCTACGCCTTGTCTCCACCTCCGCGTCCTTCACTTACCCCCGCTCCGTATAACTGAACACTGCGCTCGCCAAGGTGACTAACAGTATCTTACTTGCTAAAAGCTATAACCAGTGTTTCTCGTCTAGGGGACGCCAACGCAGTCCAGGATCTCCTTACAGCCCGATGCTAGCTCTCACGTCTTCCTCAGCTCCTCATGCACCACGTTCCTGGTTTCTCACCTATGCTTGTGTTTACCAGGCTGATCTTTGCTTCTACAGAAGGAACTTCATTTGGGGGCGCCTGGGGGGCTCACTGGTTGGGCATTGGATTCTTGATTTCCACTAAGGTCATGATCTCTGGGGTGTGCGACGGAGCGCTGCGTGGAGCCCCGCCTCTGGCCCCTCATTCGCTAGAGTCTGCTGCTGCTTCTCCCTCTGCTCCCCGCGCCCCGCTTGTGTGCACTCTCTCTCAAATAAATAAATAAAATTTAAAAAAATTCAATTACACGAGATAAGTGGAGATAAGGAGCACCTGGGTGGTGAAGTCAGTTCATCGAGGGGCTCACTCTTGGCTTTAGCTCAGCAAGTGATCTCAGGGTGGTGAGATCAACCCTGTGTGGGGCTAGGAGAGCTCAGCACGGAGTCTTCTTGAGAGTCTGTCTCTCCCTCTGCCCTTCCCCTACCTGTGCCTGTGTTTTCTCTCAAATCTTTAAAAAAAAATAAAAACAGGGACACCTGGGTGGCTCAGTCAGTTAAGCCTCTGCCTTCGGCTCAGGTCATGATCCCAGGGTCCTGGGATCGAATCCCGCATCAGGCTCCTTGCTCAGCGGGGAGCCCCTTTGCCTGCCATTCTGCTTGTGTTCTGGTTCTCTCTTACTCTCTCTCAGCCAAATAAATACATAAAATCTTTAAAAATAATAAAAAATTAAAAAATAAAAGTAAGTTACATGAGGTAAAAAGAAAGAACATTTTAAGACGATGTTGCTCCTCAGCTTGAGACTTACTGTTTCCTCTGGTGCACACAGAACACATTTGTGCGCCTCCTCTCCAGCTCCTCCACTGACAAAAACACAGGCGTCCCCACACAGATAAATCAAGGTACTCGGATACTAACGCATACCCAGATAGGCAAACCCTAAGGAACCTTCCACATAGTCAGTGAGTTGTAGCAGGTGGGTGGGCAAGCAGACAGGTGCGTGACTGGATAAGCTGGAAAGTGAACGAACCTAAATGGTGAAAGTTGAACTGGAGGAGGGTTACAGGTGGACAAGGGAGTAAGGTGCTAATGGAACAATTATCTAATGGCAGAATAATGATATGTATTAGATGGCACAAAGAAAACCGTCCCTGGTTGCATGACCATAGCTAAACCAAACTTTTGGGCCTTGTCTATAAAACACAGAAGCTAGACTAAGTGACTCTCTACACATTCATTACAATTCCAAAATTCTGTGATAGTAGAGAAAACTTGACTCTGAAAGTCAAGTTTTGATTTATTGTTTTCATTCCTTGTCATGTCCCTCACAATACCCACAACCATTATGTTCCCGCACAATTTCGGAAGCTGGGGCCCCGTGTTTGACAGACCTTGTAAGTGCTATAACTGAGGGTTTATTTTTTTTTTTTTATGGAACGCTTCACGAATTTGCGTGTCATCCTTGCGCAGGGGCCATGCTAATCTTCTCTGTATCGTTCCAATTTTAGTATATGTGCTGCCGAAGCGAGCACATAACTGAGGGTTTAAAAGAAAGGACTTATAGGGGGTCTGGCAGAGGAATATTTAACTCTGCCCGGGGCAGCTGTTTTGTGCCATACAGAGGAGACGACACTTTAGCTGGGTCTCACGGGATAAGGCATGTTTCAGTTGAAAATTTTCTATAAAGTGTTAGAAACCCATTTATGACCAACAGTAAACGCATATGAGCAACTGCTAGTGAGCATGTATTATTCTTTTTAAACGTGTCCCACCAATATATTATAAGTGGAAGTAGCTTGTTCGTCAGACAGAAAAGAACACAAAAGGAGTAAGGAGTTCACATGTGTCATTTTTGTTTTCCTTTTCTGTGCTTGAGATGGAGGTACAGTCTGTAGATCCTTTCCAGTAGCATTTTTAATTCAAAAGTAAAAATTAAGCCATAATTTTCATTCAAATCAAATAGTAAGCAAACAAACTAGAGTAGCCAGGCACCTCTTTTAAAAGAAAATGTTCGGCTAAACTAAAGTTTAGGAATATACTAAGATATTGTGAATTTATAATGGATATGAAGATGTACTCTAGACCCAAGTGATACTTGACGCGATACCATGTTACGACCGTGAGTCTTCTACGTGAGTCTTGTGTTTCTGACCAACGGTTGGAACGGAAGAAGGACGTTCATCTTAAACAAAAACCACGGTACTCACAATTTTCACACTGAGGCTTGAAACTCCATGATCATGAAGTTCATCCTCAAACAAGAGAACTTCTTCAAAAAATTTAATCTGTTCTCTGGCTTTCAGTTTCTCTGTATCTATATGATCTGTTGTAGGTACAACCTGAAAGAACAAATTCAAGAAGGAACACATAAAAATTTAAAGAATTAGAGCCACAGGAAAACTGTTCTCCTATCAGCCTTGTCTTCATAGCCAGAGCACACAGTTCTAGTTTTGGGTGTCGTCAGTAGACATGAAAGATAAGAATGTTCCTTGTCCTTGAAAAACTTAAGATACTACAGGTAGCTGATACTACAACTTCAGAAAACAAGGGAGTCAAAATTCATCATCTTTCATAAAAGTCTAATTCAAATAAAGTGTTCTGTTATGATTATCGGAAAACTAATCATCTGAAAATTAGTGTGAACTACTATCATAGACGTCCAAAGCAGTTTTGTGCTGTGAAAGTCCACCTTTCATACACTGGTTTGGAGATTTAAAAATCCCCATTATATATTTTAGGTTCCCAGCCTAGCTTCCCCAAACCTACAAACAAAATAGTGTTTTAAATAATGAAGTAATGGGGGTGCCTGGGTGGCTCAGTGGGTTAAGCCTCTGCCTTTCGCTCAGGTCATGATCCCAGGGTCCTTGGATCGAGCCCCGCATCAGGCTCTCTGCTCAGTGGGGAGCCTGCTTCCTCCTCTCTCTCTCTGCCTGCTCTCTGCCTACTTGTGATCTCTGTCTGTCAAATACATAAATATATAATCTTAAATAATGATGTAAATAAGAACTTTCACAGATAGTGAGGGGAAAACTCTTAGCATTCCGAAGAGGTTTTGGAGGACACTGGCCATTCCTTCGCAGTATTATTTTGTAGCTCGCAGACACACATTCACAGCCCAACAAGAGAATCAACAATGTTAACACGGCAAGACTTAGCAGCAGCTCAACTAAGTCTAAGTGTCTCCTACAGCTACAGGGTGGGATCTGAGACACCATTCTTTACCGCACCCAGTGCCACTAGATGTTCAGCTTTCCTATCCCTTGACAGCGCAGTACCATAAACACGACAACGCTCGTCAAACCGCAGCTGCTCAGTAAGTGCCTGATTCCTTCACTTTCCTCAGCAGCCGTGACGGGGTAATTCGACTCACGGGTAGAATCGGGAAGTAGAGAGCAGTCTGGGAACTGGCCCGGGATCAGGACATGACGAGGATGCAGGAGACTGCAGGGATGTGGGCAGGGGAACAGTGTGAAGGAGTTCTATGTGACGTGGGGGAAGGTTATGGCGACAAGCGGTAGCAGTGTGCACTAGAGCCCGAGAGGTGAAAGCGTGTCCGCATGTCCTCCATGGTCACTCCGAGAGCACACTCCCGCCCTCCGCAGTCTTCTCCAAACTGCGCCCGCAGCAGGCCTGAGGCCACACAAGCGCAAACGGGGAGTGGGAAGGGGGCGGAGGGGTGACGGGGCAGCGCCTAACCAGCTCCGTGTCACCTGCACGTTTGTTTCCCATTTAAGACAGAAGCTGGTGCTTCTAGGACTGCCTAGGAGCATAAAACTTCAGTCGGTATAAACACAACTTCTAAATTCCTCACTTTTTATTTAGCTTTAGTTTGAAGGTACACATTTGTAAGATCCTCCTTATAAAAACATCTGATTTCCAAAAAGTTAATCAGTCATTATATCAATTTCCTATCAGTAAATGACTACTTCACTGTTTCGTATATACCTTCACAAGGGACCGATCAAAATGAATCTATCAGTTTTGCCATTTACTTGTGCTTATAAAATATCTGAAAGAAAATAATGGACAAAACATTAAGGAATATACTAGGATATATTCATATATGGGGATATTCATTATATTGAATTTATCTTTACTATCTTTTTCATTTGCCAGGAAAAATATGTTTAAAATATATTTTCTCTTTCTCTGTTCTCTTCCTCAACTCTACTTACGTCCTCCCTAAACTCAGGTGTCTGAAAAGAAAGGGGGAAAAAAAACCCAAAACCAACAGATCGGTTGAAAACAGATCAAACACTTCTAACTTCTAGTATTATCAGAATAAGGAACTCAGACAAATCCTCTTGCTGAAGACAACTTAAAAGCTGGATGAAAAAACAAAAACTTAAAAACATCAAATGGTCGAGACGCTGAAGAACTACTGGACTGAGACCTGAGAGAGGACGGGAGCCCAGACAGGGCCAGCAAGGCAGCAGTCGTCTGGTTGGGGCCTGACGGCCTCTGGAATGGCCCGTCCGGGGGAGAGGCTGGGCTCTGCCAGTTGTTGGCTCCATCACAGCTCAGCACTCACCGTGCAGAACACCCTGTGCCCTCCCTAGTTGGGGATGGTGCGCTAATGCTGCACGAGTTTCACAGCTTCTTAGATCATACGGGCCTGGAAACCGCAAACACTGGCCCCAAAACAGAGGTTAGCAAACTAAAGACCCCTAGGCCAGCTGTGGCCAAATGTCACCCCATCACCTATTTTTTCCATGAATTGTGAGCTAAGAATCATTTTTACATTTTTTAAATCATTGGAAAAAGCAGTTCAGTTAAAAAAAAAAAAAAGAAACTCAAATTCATTATATGAACATATATATGAATTCATATGATTTCACTAGATGAAACCCAAATTTCCACGCCCCTAAGTAAAATCTTCCTGCAGCAAAGCCATGACCATTCACTCACTCACTCTCTGGCTGTTTCAACGACAATAGCACAGCCGAGCAGCTGCAACATGAAGGCTACAACCCCCGAAGCCTAAAACCAGCTCCACAGAATGTCTGTAGAACTAAGTCCTTGACCACCAATACCCTCAGTGCCTCTCAGAAACAACAAAAGTCCTCTCTGGAGAAAACCATCATCACCCTGCGATTTCGACAAAAATACGGAGACATTTAGGAGCCTAGACCCCATGAGCCAGAACCAACAGAAATAATAAGACAGTAAAAGACCCTAGGGAGGGGCGCCTGGGTGGCTCAGGGGGTTAAAACCTCTGCCTTCGGCTCAGGTCATGATCCCAGGGTCCTGGGATCAAGCCCCGAATTGGGCCCTCTGCTCAGCGGGGAGCCTGCTTCCCCACCCCCCACCCGCCGCCGCCCCGCCTCTCTGCCTACTTGTGATCTCTGTCAAATAAAATCTTAAAAAAAAAGAAAAGAAAAGAACATGAGGCCGCAGCTGTAGAATAACAACGCACACTATTTTTGAAGGAACTGAACGTTAAGGTCGAAAATTTCAAATTATACTAGAAAATATTTTTACAAAAGAATTATGATCAGGAGGGATCCTGCTAAGGGTGCTCGCAACATCTTTCTTTTCCTATATTTCACAATTCATTAAACTGTACCTCCATATTTTTGGAGTTATTTCACAATTTTTAAAGGGCTTAAAAAACATATGGAACACTACAAACATTCTTAACACCTTTCAAGAAAAGTGAGTCTTATTCACGTCTTTCAAGTAAGATCTCCCTCACATCAAATGGAGGTTTATGAGAAGGAAAATACTTGACTTATAAATTGTTTTAAATTTATCATATAAAGTTAATTAATGGTAAATGTTAAGAACCCTATGCTAAATTTCCTTTTTAAAAATTACTGAAAACAGTGCATGTGTGTATATACATACTAGATACATATTTATCTTGGGCACCTGGGTGGCTCAGCGGGTTAAGCCTCTGCCTTTGGCTCAGGTCATGATCCCAGGGTCCTGGGATCAAGCCCCGAATTGGGCCCTCTGCTCAGCAGGGAGCCTGCTTTCCCCCCCCCCCCCTCTGCCTACTTGTGATCTCTCTCTGTGTCAAATAAATAAATAAGTAAAATCTTTAAAAAAAAAAAAAAAGATACATATTTATCTTTATATATAAATATATATAAGAAAAAATTTTTTCTTTTTGTTTCTATAGTACATACCATTAGGAACATATTGTGAAATTGCTGTTATACAGTGACTTTTTTTAAAATGAAGATATAACTTCCATACTATAAAATTCAATCTTTGAAAGTGTACAATTCAGTGGTTTTTAGTTTTCTCACAAGACTGTGCAGTCCTCACCGCTATCTGACTCCAGAACATTGCATCATCCCCCAGAAAATCCCCATACCTCTTAGCAGTAACTCTTCATTCTCCATTCCATACCCCGGAAACCACCACGCTAACTTCTGTTTTTCTAGATTCATCTCTTTGCAAATCATTCTGGAGCACCCACGGGTGTTCTGTGTCTGGCGCCCTTCACTCAGCCTGCTTCCGAGGCTCACCCCTGCTGCAGCACGCGACCAGCACTTTGTTCCTTGTTCAAGGCCAAATAACACTGCACTGTCTAGACACACCAGTTCTGCGTATCCACTGAGGATTATTTAGGTGTTTTCCACATTTTAGCTATTCTGAATAACTCTGCCGTGAACAGCTGTGGACAGGTTTTTGCATGGGTACAGGCTTTCCAATTCCCTCGAGTGTCTACCGAGGGAGTAGAATTCCTGTGTTATATGGTAACTCTATGTTTAACATTTTCTTTTAATTGCAGCCAAAAGTAACATATAACATGAAATCTACCAACTTAGCCATTTTTAAGCATACAATTCAGTAGTGTTAACTGTATTCACACTATTGTCAACGAGATCTCTAGAATTTCTTCACCTTGCCAAACTGGCCTACTAGAATTGTTAACCCACGTCCCTGTGATAAACAACTCTATCAGCTGGGGTACAGTATGTGCAGCTCCTTCTGCCTTTAGACGTAACAAAATCCATTCATTTCCGACATTTAAGTCTGTACATTTCTCCCTAAAAATGTACTTTGGAAAGCCCGAGATACTGAAGATGATCTATAAATGGCCACTCAGCACGAGAAGATGTTCAACGTCACCAATCATTAGAGAAATGCAAACTAAACCCCTCCGACATCGCTGACGGGATATGAAGTGGGGCGGCCACTGTAGAAAACAGTGTGGAAGTTCTTCAAAAGATTAAAAACAGAACTGCTGTGCCACCTAGCAATTCCATTTCTGGGTGTACATCCAAAACGCGCAGAGCAGAATCTCAAAGAGGTGTCTGCACACCTCTGTTCGTAACAGCACTATTCGCAACAGCCAAGGACAAGCAACCTCCACGCTCACTGACAAATGAGCGGGGAAGCAAAGCACGGCCTCCATCTGCAGAAATACTCCTCCGCCTTAAAAAGGACAGAAAGGCTGACACGCGCTACGCTGATGAACCTCAGGACGCTATGCTAAGTGAAATAAGCCAGTCACAAAAAGACAAATATTGTCAGATTCCACTTATCTGAAGTATCTAGAGAGTTTGTCAAACTCAGAGAAGCAGAAAACAGAATGGCGGTTGCCAGGGACTAGGGGAAGAGGAAATGAGCTACTGTTTAACAGAGTTTCAGTTTTTCAAGATGAAAAAGTTTTGAAAATTGGCTGCACGACAACATGAATAAATTTAAATTACCATACAGAGAAATTGCTAAGATGATAAACTTGGTTATGTTTTTTACCACGATGAAAAAAAAAAGAAAGAGAAAGAAAAGCTCAAAATATCAAATCACACTGAATAAGCTGACAAATGTTCTAACAAGCTTTAAAAAAGAACGGTTTTTTAGGGGTGTCTGGGTGGCTCAGTCTGTGAAGCACCGGACTCTCGGTTTCTGCTCAGGCCATGATCTCAGGGTCGAGGGCCAGGCTCCAGACTCAGTGAGGAGTCCGCTTAAGGATTCTCTCTCTCCCTCCTCCGGCTCACACTCTCTCTACCTCTCACTCTTTCTCAAACAAATGAATACATCTTTTAAAAAATACTCTCTTAAATGCAGGGACATTATACATGTTTTATTCCTAAACGGCAACACAGCTACAAGAGGCAGTCTTCCACTTCCACTCCCCTGCCGAGTCCCCTGATTTATTCAACAAGAATGAAGAAAATGACCACATGTTGCCAGGTACACACGAGGCCTCTGACCTCGTAACATCTTACACCGTAATCTCAGAGGTGTTCTGAGGGTGACCTGGCTAACAATCAGCAAGGGCGGATCTGCGACCAGCACAACTCTACGGCTGGCTCTCGTCTCTTGCACTATGCTACAACTCAAAAAATAATCTGTAAAACAGCCCCAAAAGAGTGAGAAAACACTATGTGCATGCACACACACACACACACACACACACACACACCCCAGCAGCCTCCAGCAATTAAACGGCAAGAATATAAGGGCAAAAGGAAAGGCTTCATTCTAACACCGCGTTCTCTGACATTCTTACCATTTATATAGATTATATTTTCCTCCATATATATAGGAAGGCATATACTTCCTATACACACGAGGGTTTTTGTTTTCAGAAAGGGTGGAAGAATTGAAATTTAAAATCCCAAGTAATATTATAGGGCAAAAAATTCTTAAGAAAGTCAAATGTAAAAAATGATCCAATGGTGTGATCTTCCATATACAACAAACATGCTTAACAATAAGCTACAGCTTCGGTGTTAACAATTAGCTACAGCTTCGGTATTATGTTATTAAGAGACACATACTTCAAGAGACACGTACTTCAAGAGCTTAAACCCACTTCTTCACCCACAAAATGAGGATAAGAGTGCCGATGATACAAGATTATTCTGAGGATTAAGCAACAAAGTTCTAACAATGTTGCCTTAAAAATGGTTATTCAATTTTTTAAAGCAATAAAGAAACGTATTCATCAACTTGTAAGGCATCATTCCTGCAAAGAGTTAAAATGAGTTCCCATTTCCTCACTCGTGGCAATGAAATATCAAATGAACTTTGTTCTTTACAAAGGTTTTCACTCAGGAGAAGAAACGAGACTTTAATCTATGAAGTATCAAGGAACTGAGACAACCTTGCTATACAGGAGGGATCTCTGTCTGTTTTCGGCATCCACAGCTCCCAGAATTAGCTTAGAGGAAGAGCTCAGGAAAGAATGAGTGAGTGAGTGAGTGAATGCACAAATGTCCTCTCAAAAAATGCATATTTGTCTTGGAAGCAGCAGAGTTAAAGAGTTAAAGCTTGGATTACAGGAGTGTAGGAAGCGGAGAGAGCGGAGTGCCCGCTAGGAACTTCTGTCTTCCCAAGACTCCAAAAACTTCTGCAGAGACAAGGTGCCCATACACAGCTCTGGCTCCTTAATACTCCTGCCTAAGCGCCAACATACGATCTGGTCTCCAATAATCACTTTATTTCCACTAAAGTAACTTTCTTCTCTGTAACTGAATGTGGTAGAGACTTGCAACCTAAGCCAAATTTTCTTCATTTCAAATTGCAGGATGTCAAACGCAGCTAAGTTCCCAACATGAGACCTACAGATTCTACTTCCCAGCGTAGGCACCCTGAAGTGACTCCGCATCTCTTCTCAAGCTGTTTACACGGCTGCATTATTAACATGGAGCTGGAGGGGCTCCTGAGCGCGTTCCCACAGATAAGCTCGTGTCAAAACTCTGCTATTGAGGCTATTGTCTCTGTTGACCCAGTTTACTAATAAAATTGAGACTCAGGGTAAGTACCTGCCTAGAGTCATAACCAGGCTCAGGGACAGTGCAGCAAGACGAACAGCTAAGCTGTCTGAGCACAAGTCCTATCTGTCCACCAGCCTGTTCAGCTGTAAAACCACAAGCTACTAACTAGCAGGTTTTGTCTACATCACCCAATTCAATACACCAAGGGCAGACATGCATTTTTTTTTTTAAGATTTTTAAAAAATTTTATCTATTTTGACAAATAGAGATCACAAGTAGGCAGAGAGGCAGGAAGAGACAGGGGGAAGCAGGGCCTGATCCAGGACCCCGTGATCATGACCTGAACCAGGGGCAGAGGCTTTAACCCACTGAGCCACCCCCAGACACACATTTTAATTTGAGAGTGATAATGATAACATTAAGGCAGTTTGCCATTGCTACTAAACGTATTTTTGGAATAAAAATTTTTCCCCTATGGCCTTCTTCTTTTCTGTTTGTAATCAGTAAGCAAAATCTCTTCACATTAGGTTCTGAAGCTTCCCTCGATAGAAAGTAAGTGGGATGAAAGCAGCAGCAAAAATAAGCCACAACTGGGGAGTTCTAATGCTGACACTGTCCAAGACAATGACTTGATCATAAAAGCAGAAAATAAGACTTACCTTTAACTTAAGTGACTCTCCAAGTAGTGTTCCCTTGTAGTCTGTGGTGTAGGTCCAATCGTAGGGTTTAAGAACGTCTTGGGAGTGCTCACCCTCCGTCCTCGGAATCAAAGGAAGAAGGATCAGATTCAATGACGCAGAATACAGACCATCTGTACTCACGTATCATACCAAATTACATTCTAAGAGTGATACAAACATTCTAATCAATACAAATGCTTGTCATAATTCACCAAAACAAGATCTTTCTTGCTTTTTCTGCATATTTATTGCTATTAAACTTGTCATATGCTGATAGAGTCTCTCCGATTAGTCTGCACGCTGCCTGAGGACATGGTTAAAGACCTGGACTTCTCTTTATCCTCCAGGTACCTGGTACAGAATTGGCACAAAGTAGATAACTGCTAATTTGATTATCACAGAAAATACATTTTTCTCTATTTCAATGCCCCCTACGTTTACAATGCAAATCACAAGTAACTATTTTTCTTCAAAAACAAGAACAATAAAGTACACAGTGTACTGACTCTTCACTAAAGGACACCCTAGGTTCAAAAATGTAACCTTACTAGCTCCGCTCCACTGTAATTCAACTGAACTCAGCAAGTATTCAAGATCTCCACTTTACGGGTGAGACAAATGAATCACAGAATGACCCAACTATCAAGTATGATAATAATACTTGCCTTTCACTCTAATAAAAGACACATGTCATGAAGGTTTCTTTCAACTCTTCTCTTTCATTTAACCCATACCCTTCCAGATTCTCACCTGCTCTCCTGCCACTCTTCAGCACAGGCTACTTTAAGCATTCCTTGATAGTTGTTTACACATCGTAATGCATCTGTAGCATTGAACTCAATCCCGAAGCCAGAGCCGTGCTGGATCCTCAGGACGTTGTCTCCAAACATCATTTCAGGGAGAGACGGCATGTGCAATTCATCAGCTAACCTATGCATAACCAAAAATCAGATAATAATTACAAAGTGGGCAACAGAGGCAAAAGTTTACATGTGCTCTGAGTGACGTTCTAAGTGATCACAAGGAAAGCAGAGGCCTTCAGTGCAAGTGTTCTACAACAGCAACTTTAGCAGATCAGAAGGCTTTCGTGTCAATTTTCTTTTCTAAGACTTCCGGATTTTTGAACAGCCACGCAGCTATTATAAAACTAAATAAAATAAAAATAATAAAAAATCCCTGCATGAAAAAATTAAACAATGGAAAAAAATACTGATTCTTATTAGAAACATTTATTTCATTCCTGGTTCACAAAGACCCACCCCTATCAAGAATAAATATGGGTCCAGATTCTACTATGACTGCCTAGGAGATGACCTAATGTACCATAGTCGCATGTTTCCATAAGGTTCATGTTTCTGGTAGACTTTTTGTTCTTATACAACAATTATATTAATTATAGTTATGAAGAGAAGATAGCACTTAAAGAGCCTGTTTCTTGTAGGTTGTAGGAAAACAACCTTTCCAATAAAATTCTCAACTTGTCACAAGTTTTAAAAGGTGGTAATGAAGAAGGCAAAAGCAGCAACACTGATGAGGGAAAGCGGCACTTGCTTACATGGCTTTCCGGAAGGACTGTGTCAATTTACATTCTATCCCCCGAGGCACCAATGAAGCAAAAAGTAACAAGAATTTAATCAAATTGATATCCTGACTCAAAATATCAGTTTTGGAAATCTATAATAAATAATCCCCAATGCAGAAACGAGGTATACAAATTAATACTCATAACCATCTTCTTTATAATAAAAAAGAAATACTCAGAAAATCCAATCATAAAGAAATAAATGGTTATGTATACTATAGTATATCCATGCAATGAAATATTATAGAATCATCAAAAATGTTTAAAGAGAAAATATAATAAAATAGGAAAAATGGTTATGATACAACAATAGGAAAAACTGGACACGTTTATTATATCTGTGTGTATGTATGTATGCACATCAGTGATCTAACATTTTAAGTTGCACACCTTTAGTATGATACCTAATAATGTTAATTTTTCATCACAAATTTAAGTAAAATTTATTCTTAGTTATTAGGAAACAAAAAATATTAAGTACTAGAGAAATTAACACTCCTTTGTTCATTGTAATGCTACTGACAATAGCTAAGATGTGGAAACAACCTAAGTGTCCATCCATACCACAGAGGGTGGATAAAGAAAACAGGGTTTATACATGCAACAGAATACAATGCAACCTAAAAAAAAAAAAAAGGAAGGAAAGTCTGCAATATGGAACAACATGGATGAACCTTGCGGCCATTATGCTAAGGAAAAAAGCCAGTCACAGAAAGACAAATACTACATGATCCTACTTTTACGAGGCGTCTACAATAGTGAAATTTGGCAGTGTCTCGGTGACTTAGTCGGTTAAATGTCGGACTCCTGATTTTGGCTCAGGTCATGATCTCAGGGTTGTGAGATCAAGCACCAAGCCGGGTTCAACACTCAGCACAGAGTCTGCCTGAGATTCTCCCCCTGGCCCCAGCCTCTGCCCCTGAAATAGAGATGGACACGCTCCAGAGACCTGCTGTACGACACCGGACCTGCAGTTAACAGGAACGCACCGCACACATAAACATCTGTTAGGAGGGGAACTACAAAAGACCCTGAACAGCCAAAGCAATCTTGAGAAAAAAGACCAAAGCTAGAAGTAAAATGCTCCCTGATTTCAACTACAAAGCTATAGTAACCAACACAGGACGGTGTTGGCACCAAACATACACACTGATCAGTGAAACAGAATGGAGAGTCCAGAAATAAGCCCACACGTATGCAGCGCCTGAGCGGCTCAGTGGGTTAAGCTTCTGACTCTTGATTTCGGCCCCCGTCACTGTCTCAGCGTTGTTGAGACTTAGCCTGGCAGGAGGCTCTGCAATCAGAGCGGGGCCTGCTTGAGATTCTCCCTCTCTCCCCGCTCGCGTGTTCATTCGTAGGATCTTCCTCTCGCTCTCAAATAAGTAAATCTTTAAACCCACACCTACAAGGTTATTAATCTTCAACAAAGGAGGCAAAAACATAAAATTAGAAAAAACAGTCTCTTCAATAAGTGGTGCTGGGGAAAACTGGAAAATCAAAAAAATGAAACTGAAATGCAAAAAAAAAAAAAAAAGGAAACAACCACTTTCTTACACTGTACACAAAAATAAATTCAAAATAGATTAAAGATGTACATGTAAGACCAGAAACTATAAAACTACCAGAAGAAACATGAGGCAATAAGCTCCCTGACATCCGTCCTGGCAATACATGGTGGCTCTGTCTTCTCAACCAAAGGCACAAAATCAAAAATAAATGGCACTATACAACACCGAAAGCTTTTGCCGATGAAGGAAACCAGCAACGGAATGAAAAGGCAATCTACTAAACAGGAGAAGATATCTGCAAGTGATACAACTGATAAGGGATTAATATCCAAAATACATAAAGAACCCACACAATCAATATACATGAGAAATGGGCAGAGCAGCTGAAAGACATGTCTCCAAAGACGACGCAGAGACACATGAAACCATGTTCAGCATCACTAATCATCAGGGAAATGCAACTCCGAACGACAATGAGATGCCACCTCACACCTGTGAGAAAAATAACCCGCAATGGCCACGACGTTCCATAGCTGGTGCAGCCACTATGGAAAAGAATAAGGTTTCCCCCAAAATTAAGAACACAACTACCACACAATCCAGCAATTCTATTTGAACCAAATAAAAACACTAATTTGAAGGAACCTCTGTAAGCTCACGGTCACTACAGCATTATTTACAGCCGCCAACATAGGACCGCAGCCCAGGCATCCAGCGAGACGAACCGACAAGTACAGACAGACCAACCGACTACTTCCAAGGAAACCACTACCAATTTCTGATGGAAAATAGGATCATAGATCTCGTGTTAAGTATCCCCACTGCAACGAAACAAACTTATAAAGAAAATATTAAATACCTAAAAGATTTAATAAGATGAAGACGGAATGTACTGGAATGAACTTTAATAAAAAAATCCAATTACGCAGACCTTAACCACTGCACCGAAGAATGCATACAAAATAACACAAGACGTGAGTCTCTCAATTTGCCCCAATATATCTGGAGAAACCTGGCGGCCCTACAAAGTATTCCAGCTGCAGAAGTAAAGTAATTACCACCGCACACGACCCACCACCCCTTCCGCCTCTCTCCCCGGCCACTTGCCTTGGCCCAGGTCTTAGGACACCAGCGCGGCCTCGGCTGCCGCCCCGCACCCTTCCCTTCCCGGACGATTCTGCAGGAGCTCGGCTCGCCCCCGCGGCCGCAGGGGTCAACCCGAAGCCGATGACCCCCAACCCGCCCCCGGGCGCACTCAGGCTTCCCGAGGGCCCAGGGAAACGCCTGCTACGTCCCCGCCTGCGGCCCCGCTCAACTCAGAGCTGGACAGTCTGACCTGCGGCTCTCCCCGGCGGCTGCCGCCATCTGGGCCGCGTCCCGCTTCCCGGCGGCTCCACCACGAAGCTTCCCGAGCCAGAAACCCCGTCGTCCGCACGGAGCGCTCCTCCCTCCTCGCGTCCACCGCCGGCAGGGCCAGGTGCGCCCTTCCAGCGGGGCCCGCAGCCCGCAGCCCGCAGCCCCCGCCGTCGCCGTCGGAGAAGTCCCGCAGCGCGCGCACCCGACGGCGTCGCCCCCCGCACGGAGCCGCACGGACACACGGCGGCCGCGCCCCCGCCCGCCCCCGCCCCCGCGCCCCCCACGGAAACGGCTCCTCGAACCAGCGCAGGGTCGCAGCGCCCCGCGGTCCCGCATCACAAACGCCCCCCGGCCGCGTCCCAGCGCCCGAAGCTGCCCGGACGCCGCGCCCCCGTGTCGGGGGCTCCAGGGCACGACAGGCCCCGTCCGCCCGCCCGCCCGCCCGCCCGTCCGTCCGTCCGTGGACGCGCTCCCAGGAGGCGGCGGCCCTTCCGTCTCCCGCGACCCGCCAACCCCGGGACGGCGTCGGCATCGCCCGCCGGTCGCTCTGCTCGGAGCCGCGGTGGCCGGACCCCGGCGGGGCACAGGCGGCCTCCGGCGCTCTCGGCCCCGCCCGCCCCCGCCCGCCCCCGCCGCCGCCCGCCGCGCCTCACCGCTCCACGTCCGCCGACTTCATGATGTGCGTCTTGGCGGCCGTCAGCGTCCAGGGCCCGAAGGAGAAGTCCTGGTGGCTGCTCTGGAAGCCGTGGATCATCATGGCCGACGCGGCGCCGCGCGGGCCTCACGGAGCGCGCGGGGACAGGCGGCAGCGGCGGCGTCCGACCCCGGGTCCTCCGCCTGCGTCCGGCCCAGCCCCCTCGGCTTCCGAGCCGTTACCATGCCCGGCCCCGCCCCGCGCCGCCCCGCCCCGCCCCTGCCGCCGACCCGACGCCCGCCCTCCCTGCCGCCGCCTCCGCGCCTGCCACTTCTGCTTCCGGGACGCGCTGCCCGCGTTGCGTGACCCCCGTCTTACGTCACGATGCTCCGGAAGCAGGAAACGGGAGCTCGGCTGAGGGGCGGGGCCCGGTCCGGGGGGTGTGGCCAGGGGCGGGGCGTCCCGCCCGCTGAACTCGCCCGGTGACGTCATCCGGGAGTGTCTCACCGCACGCCGGGCCGGGGCCGGGTCTTCACGGACGCCGCAGAGCGGGGTCACGGCCGTGCGTGTTGGCAAACCGGGGTAGGAGGGAATGTCCCGCGTTTTCCTCTCGAGGCCGAACCCAGGAATCCCGTAGCCCTTAGGGGCGGCGGCGCGCGGCTCACGGGGGACGTCGGGGGAGCCGAGACGCCCCCGTCGCGGGCCCCGGTGCGGGGCCGCCGCGCGGGAGAAACCCGCCCCCCAGGGCAGCCCGGGCGGCCCCGGACGACCCTCGGAACGACGCGGCTTGACCTCAGGACCCCCAGTCTGCGGTCCGTCCGGCCTCGCTGCGGACGCCGCTCTGCCCACCCGCGTGCGCGCCGCCTCCTGGAAGCCCTCAGCTCGCTGTGTTCTCCGACGCCGGTTCACCGCGCTCGGACCGGCCTCGCCGCGCCTTCCACGGGCGCGTCTCCCACGGGCCTTTCCCGGCCCTGGAGCTGGGCTCGCCTCGTGCTCGGAGCCGGCGGGCGTAGGTCCGCGTCGGCGCCCGCGGAGCACGTGCGGGCCCGAGTCCCCGTCGGCGCCCGGAGCGCGCCTGCTGCCGGCCGGGCCCGCGGGTGTAGCCGAGACCCGCGAGGAGGTGCGGAGCCGCCGCTGCGGGACACGAGGCGGGACCTCTGCCCCCAAGTGTAGCTCATCGGCCAGGGTCGTCTGCACCGACAGCCCTGGGCCGCGCGCTGGCTTCATCAGTCATTCACAGTTTAGTCTAAACGATGCTGTCGTGCCATGTCCTGTGCGCTGGCCCGAACCGAGGCGGCCCAGACCCACCCGAGGCGGTGCTTTCCCTCCTGCACTTTCAAAGCGCTCGTCTCCTTCCCGACCTCACTGGGCCGGCGATGAAGCCTTCCTCTTGGAAGGAGATTTTTATTTAAATTTAAAATCGAACAATTAAGCCCTTTATCTCTATGGTTTCCAAGTCAGCACCTTATTAGAAACTTTAGAACTAAAATTCTCGGGGCGCCCGGGTGGCTCAGTGGGTGAAGCCTTTGCCTTCGGCTCAGGTCATGATCCCAGGGTCCTGGGATCGAGCCCCACATCGGGCTCTCTGCTCGGCAGGGAGCCTGCTTCCCTCTCTCTCTGCCTGCCTCTCTGCCTGCTTGTGATCTCTGTCAAATAAATAAAATCTTTAAAAACTAAACCAAACCTAAAATTCTTTGAGGGTACAAAGAAACAAATCTTTAAAGGGACAATTTAAAGCACTCACATCAGACGGAGATATTTAGGCATTAACTCGGTATGGTATGTGCCCATTCAGGTACTATCACACAACAACCATCTGCTTTATAACATTGGTTCTTGGAAAGGAGTATCTCGGACTGGATTTCTCAACAGATTGGACAAAGGATATTTGAGACACCCAATCAGACCATCTATGGTACAAGTCTGTCGGCCTTGGTTCTGAGGGGCACCTGGGTGGCTCAGTCATGATCCCAGGGTCCTGGGATCAAGTCCTGCATCAGGCTCCCTGCTCAGTGGGGAGCCTGCTTCTCCCTCTCCCTCTGCCTGCCACTCCCCCTGCTTGTGCATGCACCCTCTCTCTCTCTCTCTAATAATTAATTTTTTTAGATTAAAAAAAGATCAATTCTGAGAACAACCAACTGGTTATTATTGAAATGTGCTCATTTGCTCATTACACAGGCTTTAGGGGGCATGAACTGTGGTTCCAGAATCTGCCTTAGATATAGGGGTACAGCAAGGAATAAAACAGGCAAGATCAGATCCCTCTCAGCCCAGAACTCACACTATAATGAAGACAGGTAAAAAACAAACAAAATTTATGATTTCAGACAGATAAATTCTGTGCAGAACATTAAGCAACTTAGGTGGAAAGGGTTACATGTGTGTATGACTGAATGTGTGTTTGGGGTTAGAGAGCAGACCGGTGTAGACGGAGTGACCAGAAGAGCCCGTTACCGGGAGTGTCTAGGAGATGAGTCCAGAAATGTAGGCGTGGGGCAAATCGAGAAGGAACTTGATGATGCCATGCTAAAGAACTTGGGACTTTTTCCAATGAGGGGTTAGAGGCCACTGCCTCAGTGAGACAGCAGGACGGCCTAAGCTTGTGTCTTCAAAGTGAGACACACATCTGTATCACCACACTGCAAAGCTCACTGGAGGGACAGAAGAAAATATTAATTCTATTTCTGTTTTTCCATCTTTTTTAGTTCTATTTTTGTGCATTTTTTAAAAGACTTTTTAAATTTATTTCACAGACGGAGATCACTAGTAGGCAGAGAGGCAACCAGACAGAGAGAGAGGAGGAAGCAGGCTGGGGAGCCCAGCAGAGAGGGAGCAGGCGGGGGCCCTGCAGAGAGCCCAATGTGGGGCTCGATCCCAGGACCCCGAGATCATGACCCGAGCCGAAGGCAGAGGCTGTAACCCACTGAGCCACCCAGGCGCCCCTTTGTGCATGTTTCTTAATGTACATAGTATATCACATATTCATATGCATTTTATTTGCAAACAAATATTGGGATACATACTTGATTGTTTAGCAGATGTTAATGGCAGGTGATGAAATGACTGTGGACCGTCGGCTTAGTGAAAGGCAGTAGCAGAGGAGCAAGAGAGGAGGGCAGATGCGGCAGGCGACTGGGCGACTAATCGAATGTAAGGCGAGAAACATCCCTTCTGTGGCCTAGAGATCACAACACCATAATCAGGGCACCTGTCAACTGACCTGTGGAAAGACGGGGACCACCGAGAGAAAAGACATGGTCATACAGAAAGAGGGAAGAAGAATTTTCTGAGGAAGAGCCTCCGGCAACAAAGTCCGACTCCCTCCATTCCCCACATGGGAAATTCTGTACGATGCTAGGCACTGAGTGCTAGAATCTATGCAACGTGGGGTCAGAGTGATCGTGGCCATAAAGAAAATGCTGTTCAAATCTGTATACTGCATCAGTTGTAATTTGGTTTAACTCTCTCTTCTGAGAGTCCTTCCTTTCTGCACTGCCGAAGAGCAAACAGAAAGACTGATCTTAAAGCCGCAAAGAGGACAGTCTGGGTGGCTTAGTTGGTTAAGTGTCCAACTCTCCATCTCAGCTCAGGTCTTGATCTGGGATCATGAGTTCAAGCCCTGTATTGGACTCTACATTGGGCTTGGAGCCTACTTAAAAAAAAAAAAAACAAAAAAACAAAACTGCAAAGGATTTGGCCAAATTGCCCATCCGCAAGGCTCCCCAGCTTTCCCCTCATTCAAGGGGTTCAGGGTCTGTGCGCTGATTCAGATCTGGGAATTAGGGAGATGCTGTGGGTTTCATGGTGATACAATCCAAGTTGTGTTTTCATTTTTGTTGTGTTGTTATATTCAGTTATGTTGGTAGCATAGATCAGGTAGAACCTTAATGTATTGTTTGTCTATTTCCAGCCTAGGGTCTCAGCACCCATCACCCCGACCCAAGGCCTCTGTGGGCCCATCCTAACGCTCACTCCATCCTTGCTGCCTGCTGAGTTATCGTGCCACGCTGCCTCTGCTCTGTTAAGCACTCCTACTTGCCTTTTGCATCTTGGACATCCTTACATCCCGTGGAAATCGCAGAGTCTGCGCTAATGGAACGTCTCCCATCTCCATCCCGGCACTGCAGAAATCAGCCAACGAAGCACGTTTCCAGGACAGTAGTGCACCTGCCATCAGTGTATTTCTTGGTAAAGGACAGGCGCTCCAGTCCTCTCAGGGGACATAATTGGGAGGTGGATGAGCAGGTTACATGGAGAAACTCATTCTAACATTCTTACCTCCCTATGTCTTTGCATTACTTCTACATTAAGCCAAAGAAAATCTCTAGCTCTACTTCTGGCATCCAGGGCCATGGCTGAGCTCAGGTTTCAGGGAGGCTACCGAACGAACAAGTCCCAGCTGTTCGCATCAGAACATCAAGTCCGAATATCAACACATTCACCTCTCTGTAAAATTACACTCCTCTCTTGCTGGACCAGCATCCTCAGTGTGGGAATTGAAATTCCCACGCTTGGGGCGCCTGGGTGGCTCAGTCGGTTAACTATCTGCCTGCCTTTGGCTCAGGTCATGATCCCAGGGTCCTGGGATTGAGCCCTATGCACCCAGCAGGGAGTCTGCTGCTGCTTCTTCCTCTACCCTTCCTCTCCCCCACCCCTGCTCATGCTCTCTTTCTCTCAAATGAAGTCTTTAAAAAATTCCTACTTGCTTTCTGGAATTTTGCCAATATAAATTAGCAAAATACTGTAATTTGCTTCCTGTTTTCAAGTTCTGGATTTGATTTTTGCCTCTTGTCCTCTGAATACAGTGGCAGTGAATGTAATTTAGGATCTAGAAGCGATGAGAAGTGGTAGGTGTTGAGCACGGGGAGAACTGGCACCCTCTCTCAAGGCGTCTGCCTCGGTCATCCTGGAGGTCATCCTGGAGCCTTGAAGCAAATCAGGACCATCTTAGAGAGAGGAAGGGGGCTGGAGATTACAGGATCAGGCCACCTAAGCTTTCCCAAATCTCATTGCCTCAACTGTAAATGCCTCAGTCTTGGTCTAAATGCTCTAACGTCACAGAAGAGGCCTGTGAGGTTGCAGATTAACCCTCTGTTGAAAGTCAGCCACCTGCAGGGCCACACCTGTGACTCATCTTGTGCTCTTTGAGCTCAGGAGCGATAACAGGCCAAAAATACTTAAAATAGGCAACCATAGAAACTCAATAGTTTTCTTGCTTACAGTGAGCTAAGCCAAGGGATTTAAGTTCTATATTCTGCTCCTGTTTAATGGTTTCCCTGACATTCTCAACACGCACGCTTAACAAACACTATTCATTTCTATTACTACCCTCCTCTCAAACACCGTGAGGGTCTTGGAACACCTCCATTCCGACCACCATCTCACTTCGTCTGTTATTTTTCCTCCTGTGCTTTAAAAAAAAAAAAAAAAAAAAAAATCCGTTTTCTGGCTCCCCGTTTTTACTAGCTATCTAAGCTGAATTTTTTTTTCAAAAACCCTCCAAAGGAATTGTGCTTATATCAAAACAAAACAGAGGAGGTGGCAGCTGGGGCGCTTTGTTCCTTCCTGAAGTAGGCAAGGAGAAGAAACGCCCTTATGAAAGATGGAGAGAAGGGGCGCCTGGGGGCTCAGTTGTTAAGCGTCTGCCTTCACCTCAGGTCATGATCCTGGGGTCCTGGGATCGAGCCCGCATCGGGCTCTCCGCTCTCCCTGGGAAGCCTGCTTCTCCCTCTCCCACTCCCCCTGCTTGTGTTCCCTCTCTCGCTGTCTCTCTCTGTGTCAAATAAATAAATACGAATCTTTAAATCAAAAACAAAGGGAAGAAAGAAAGGTGGAGAGAAGCCGTGGACGTGTGAGGTGGCAGGTGGAGCCCGGCAGCAGCAGAGAAAACCGCTCACGGGGTTAGCTTAGGGCCTGGAAGTGTGTCCTCGAATGCCGCAGGAGGCCTCGACACCTTATCGATGAAAAGAACGCTGGACACAAAAACACATTCCCTGAGGGAGCATCTTAGTCAAGTTACTCTTGGTTGAAAGTAATAGAAACGCTCTTCGACGTAACTTTAGGAAAGTGCTCTATCCCATGTGTTTACGAATCTGGGGTCACCTCACGGAATGTGCCACAGCTGTGAACAACCAGGCCTTGCGAAGAGAGGAATGAGGAGTTGGAAAGACTGGGCTTCTCATGGCCCTACCAGTCTCTCCATGGCTCCTAGTCTCTCTCTTTCCCTTTGCTCTCCTGTCTACGCGTCCGCTTCCTTCTCTCTTTGCAGACCCTCTCGTTCTGCTTTTCTTTGTATGTGGTCCCCAGAACTTCCTCGTAGACATCTTGATAGCTGTCTCTGGAGTTCACATTTTACATTTCCAGAAGAGAGAATCCGACTGACTCAGCTGGAATCAGGTGTCCAGCATAGCCCAGCGAGCGTGATAAATGGGGCCGTGTAGGTACAAGCCCTCGACTTTGGAGACGATGGTTCTCAGAGATCAATAATATGCCACAGGCCTGGCCCCCAAAGTCTGTAACAGTGGGCTTTGGGTTGGTGAGGGGAGGAATGGAAGGCTTTGTAAGTGTGGGGTACTATTGGTTTGGGCATGTCCCAGTGGGGACAGAAAATCTTAGCAGAATGGGCTAAGGAAAAATAATCTAAAAGAAAAGTTACAGAATTTAACTGCTGCCTTCTTTACAGTTTTCTGCGACCAAAACAGATGTCTAAGGAACAGCCTGGTGAGGTTTGGGGCCCCGCAAAAGGAAGGATTAAAGGTGAGCAGGAGGTTCTTTCCAAAGTCACAACTGACGCTATGTAGACTCACCAAATTTTCGGAGCAGGAGAGTGCCTCCTTCTAGACGAGTCTGCAGGGTCTTTCATAGCTAGTGATGACCCAGTGTGCGCCCGTGAGGCTGAGGAGAAATCCAGTCTATGAGATTAACACTCCTGCTTCGGCTTCTGAGGCATTTCTCTGAACCCACGGGGAGGGCTTATGTGACTCGTCCCCTGCCCGAGAAGTGCTGGGCGCCAGGAAGCAGGAGCCCCCACGTGGATGGAAACACATATAAATCCCTCGGTAGAGGGAGGGGTTCCTCCCAAGCTGGACAGACCGTCCTGGGTCATCACCAGCTGCGAGAGAGCAGGCAGACTCGTCTCTAAGTAGGTACTCCCTCGTTTGTAAAGGAAATCAGTGGTGCTATATCTTTGTGACAATCACTCGTGTTAACTGTTGGAGTAACTGGTCCATTTCGCAGAGGACTGGTGTGGCTTTGGTAGAAACGAGCATTCACTCTGAGCACTAGGGAAAATGTAAACACACAAAAGACCTTGATTCAAACGTTATCTTAAAAGATGCTGAGAAAAATTACTGGATAATTCCTCAGTAAGACACATTACACGCTCAAAAGTGTTTTTATAGAGTAGAGTCCAGTCAAGGCAGATCTTTGCACGTGTGGCTTCCATGCAGCTCCCAGAAAGGCTAAGCTCTCGCGCCCCGCCGGAGGCACGGGCTTGCTCGGGGGCCACCGGCCGCTGGTTTCCGGAGGCAGGGATGGGCCAGTGAACCACGGATTTTAGGACAGCTTCCCTGGAAACACGGAATAAAAACAACAAAAATGGAAGGATTAGAGGATCCCATGCTCTACTGTTTGTTCAGGGCCAGAATATTTTTTCGTTCTTTTTCCTGCTTATTTTGGGGCCAAAACAAGGGTAAAAGATACTGAGGCAAGTTCCACGCAGGGAACTTGAATGGGCAAACGCGCTTTCTTTCCGAAGGTGTACGTTTAAATGAAAGTTCAAAACCCGCAGGGGGCATGAGCTGGTAGAGGTGGACGTGGAAAAGGCTTCACAGAAATGACATTCCTCCTGCTGCTCCCAGCGCGGCTAACGCGGGGTGGGTGCGTGGGACCTGCTCGGAGAGGCAGCTCCGTGGTTCGCGAGTCTTGCCTACACGCAGCTCCGGGTCTGCAGATGGGGCAACCCCAGGGGCCGCTGAGGAGCCAGAGCGCTCACCAGAGACGGCAGACGCTGCCGGGATTCAGTGGGGTGTCCCTCCTCTGGCCAGACCCCTGGGGTGTCCCTCCCATGGCCAGACCCCTGGGGTGTCCCTCCCCTGGCCAGACCCCTGGGGTGTCCCTCCCATGGCCAGACCCCTGGGGTGTCCCCTCCCATGGCCAGACCCTTGGGGTGTCCCTCCCATGGCCAGACCCCGTGCTGTGCTCCCGGCAGGAACACGCAGGCACTTGGCAGGGAGGGGGCGGCGGCTGCTGGCACGGAGAGTGGGGACGTGTCTGTGCCGGGCACGGTGACGGTGACAAGGGGTTTACGAAATGAGTTCGTTTCATTCTCAACGTGAGCAGAAGTTAGCACAGACTCTTCCTTCACGTACAAACAGGTTGGGATCTCAGATGTGGCCGGACGCGTTGGTGAGACCCCTGGCATTACTGCCGCAGAGCACGACGCCCGTCCCGCCAGCCCACGAGCAGGGTCTCCTAACTCATCGAAGGCGCTGGGGCTGCCGATTACTACGAGAGTGTCTCGGGCGTCCTGCTGCCCGCGGGGGGGAGGGAGGACCACCTGCCAAGCACTGCAGTCACCCCGACGGCGGGGGCAGAGAGGCAGCAGAAGGCCAGGTCCCAGCTCTGTCGGACAGGCCTGAGGGGCAGAGAGACGGGCGGCGAGAGAGGGGTGCAGCGGGGTGATCTGGCCTCCGAGGACGGGGTTTGAGGTAGAGCTGGGAAAACAGTGTTCCTGAAGCATCACAGTGGGGTGAGGAGACGCAAGCCCCCGCCATGTTGGGGGTACGTGGGGTCAAAAAGAATGGGCTGCCCGCTCACTCGGGCTGGGAGGGAAGCAGCATCCTCACAGAAGACCGGCTTCAGTTCAGGAATTTGAAAGGAGCAGTGTGTAAGCAGTTCAAAAAGGTGGGTGAGAATCGGCTTCTCGTGGGTATCGAGGAACGGCACCTCCATCCCCCTCCCCTCCCCTCTGTCTCTCTCTCATTCTCCTTCTCGCTCTTTCCCACTTCGGGACATTTGCACGAACGCCTCCTCGGCTGAGAATGTCCCTCCTCCCGCTCCAGTGGGCTCACTCGTAGATTCCTTCAGAAGCAGGCCCCAGTGTTCTGTCTTTGAGAAAATCTTCCTCACCGTCACCTCCTCACGTCCCCTGTCAGTAGGAAATGCCTCTTCAGCACTACGGCATCATCAGGTCACCTTCTCTCCAGCATCATCAAAGTTCTTCTCCCGTCATGTAGTAACCGTCTGCTTGTTTCTCTCAATATACTATAAGCCGGTGATTTTCAAATGGTGACGTGCGAGAATTCCTTAGAGGGTTTGTTACGACAGACTGCCGGACCCCGCCCCCAGAGCGTCTGAATCCCTCTGTCCTGGGAGCTCTGATCATTGGCATTTCTAGTAAGTTCCATGGTGATACAGATGTTGTTGGTCCAGGTAACACACATCAAGAACCTGTGTGTGACCAGTCAGAACGGCGAAAATTAACCACTCAGGAAAGGACAGATGCTGGCGAGGATGCGGAGAGAGGGGACCTCCTACACTGTTGGTGGGAATGCAAGCTGGTGCGGCCACTCTGGAAAACAGCATGGAGGTTCCTCAAAACGTTGAAAATAGAGCTACCCTATGACTCAGGAATGGCACTACTGGGTATTTACCCTAAATATACAAATGTAGTGATCCAAAGGGACATGTGCACCCGAATGTTTATAGCAGCAACGTCCACAATAGCCAAACTATGGAAAGAGCCTAGGTGTCCATCCACAGATGAATGGATAAAGAAGATGTGGAATACATACACAATGGAATACTACGCAGCCATCAAAACAAAAGAAATCTTGCCATTTGCTGTGACGTGGATGGAACTAGAGGGTATTATGCTGAGCGAAATAATCAGAGAAAGACAATTATCAGATGATCTCCCTGATATGAGGAAGTTGAGAGGAATTTGATCCCAGGGCAGGGGATCATGGGGTAAGGAAGGAAAAAGTGAAACAAGATGGGACCGGAAGGGAGACAAACCAGAGAGAATCTCAGGAAAGAAACTGAGGGTTGCTGCGGGAGGGGGCTATGAGAAAGGTGGCTGGGTGATGGACACTGGGGCGGGCGTGTGCTGTGGTGAGCGCTGTGACGTGTGTAAGACCGATGACTCCACAGACCCGTCCCCCTGGGGCAAATAATACATTATATGTTAAAAAAAAAAAAAAAAAAAGAACCTGTGTATGAGAGGCTATGGGTTGAAATTCCCCAATTCCTAGCACAGTTCTGGCATTTGCTCAATCTTCGATGGGTATTTGTTGAACAAATGGGTCAAGAAAGCTCATGTGATTTTCAGGAACGTATTAAGCAAGCTTCGTCCCTGGTTTCATCATAACCTCCGTCCTCCCCTTTCTTCTGTTAATATCAGCCCCTGGGAGCCCGGAGTCCATTCCCGCCCTCCCTGTCCTCCTGACGCAGATCAGGTCGTTGTGCAACCTCACAGAAGTCTGCGGTCCCGGGCTCCAATTGGCAAACCTTGCTTCTTTGTTTCCTACCTTTGTCAGTTAAAACTCGTTTTCTCCATGTCCCATTATCTCAGTACATATTAGGTAACAAGCAAAGTTCTCTCATAAACTAATTTTAACAAGTGCACTAGTGATGTAGTACTAGTGATCTGCATGTCCCTCCTCTTTAATTATAAATTTATATCTTAACAGAGCTCTTCAATGTCTTTTGGCAAGGCATTTAAAAATACTTTTGGGGGCACCTGGGTGGCTCAGTGGGTTAAGCCTCTGCCCTCAGCTCCAGTCATGATCTCAGGGTCCTGGGATCAAGCCCCATGTCGGAGTCCCTGCTAAGCAGATAGCTAAGCTTCCTGCTAAGCTTCTCCCTCTCTCTCTCTGCTTGCCTCTCTGCCTCCTTGTGATCTCTGTCTCTGTCTCTGTCTCTCTCTGTGTCAAATAAATAAATAAATAAAATCTTTAAAAAAAAATTTTTTTTTTTTTAAGTTTAGGCCAGTGCCTGGACTTCTTCACAGATTCGTGAGCACTTATGAGAGCTGTGAACAGGCCCTTTCTAGGTCCTGAGGAACAAAAATGAGTAAGACAGGGTACACATCCTTAGGAACTTAGTTCTACACCTAGAAGACAGACACATAAGTGTCCCCAATGGCAATAGACACACATGTGAAGCGACATGAAAATACGGAGAAGGCGGCCACTGACCAGACCGGAACGGCTGCAGGATTGTCGTGTGGAAGCAGACCGACAGAAACAGCTAGAACCCCTCATGAAGAAGGAAGAAGGAACGGTGTGGTTCTTAGGGAAACTACAGGGAGTTTGGGAGGAGGCTAGAGCATATCAACAACCTCATTCTTTTCTTTTTTTAAAAGATTTTATTTATTTGACAGAGAGACTGTGAGAGAGGAAATACAAGCAGGGGGAGAGGGAGAGGGAGAGGCAGGCTTCCCGCAGGGCTGGATCCCAGGACCCTGAGATCATGACATGAGCTGAAGGCAGACTTAACAGCTGAGCCACCCAGGTGCCCCAATATACCTCATTCTTATTAAAAAACCATTAGGGATTTTGTTTTGTTGATCATGCTACAGGTTAGCAGTTAATAAAAGTTTAATCTCATTAGGGTAGATGATTTTATAACATTTCAAAGGAGAGATTTCTGACAATTATTCTAAGATCTCAATAATGAAACCACATTTCTAATAAAACAGCATTAATTTGGAAGTCCTTTACATTTGGGTTCACTTTCCCGAGGCCAGACTCTGACAGGAGGACCGGGCCCCAGGAAGCTTCTAAGTGTCAGGGAGACTCAGCCTAGCATTCAGCTCACCTTTCAGACCCCCTGGTGAGACGTGCACGGGACACATGTATGGGAGCCCTGGGTCTACATAAACACAGAGGAAACCACCCAGCGCTGGAAATGTTCCTGCTGCTCTGTTCCATTTCCCGTGAGCCTCAACAGGAAGAATGAGCGATAAAATAATTGCCTCTTAACCATGGGGTTCCTCTCCCAGTGAGCCACACCGAAGCAAACCACTGCTCTACCGGGCTGTCCCTACGTAACCTATGTCACTCTCAGGCACAATTCCTCCTTCCCGCGTCCTCAGATGCGTTTATGACCCTCCTAGTCCTCTTGCTCCCCATTCAAAGTAACTTCCAGTGCCTTGTTGGTTCACCCGTGGAGTTGAAACCGTGATTACGACCCCTCAGTTTTGAGCTCTTCAAGGGCAGAGGCCTTCGTCTTACTCACGTTTCTGTACTCAGAGCGCGTTTGGGACTGTGAGTGACACAGTCGTCATTCAATAGACCATGCAAGGGAATGGACAGATGATCTGGGTTTGGGCATTGATAGGAAAGCGAGGCTTCCTGGCTGGACTCCCAGGGTCCAGGCAGGGATTGGGATAGATTCCAGAGGCAGCTGGTGGGAAGAAGCCCGTGGAGACAGGGACTCCCCGCCCCACCCTGGAGAAATCCAGCAGTAGACAGGGAGAGAAACTCCTGCTCCTCTGGGAGGGCAGTCCAGGCTGGAGATCCAGTTACAGATCTGAGGACCAAGAGCAGGACAAAGGCTCCACAGCAGTAAGAGAGGAAGGCAGGACCCCATCCACAGGAAGGTGACGTGACAAAGAATGCGACACATAGGGAGGAAAAAGGGACCCACCACTCAAGGCGGAGTCTCAGTCATGGAGAAACAAAGGCAGACTTGGCTCCTGAGCTGGGAGCACTCGTTCCTTGTTGTGTGCGTCATCAGATCAAGTTCCTCAGGATTTGAAAACGCTTGAGAAAGTGTCTGTTCCTTGCAATCAGAGAGCTCAGTGGAAACAAGAACCTATTTTCAACATCTCCTTGAGGCCACTTATCCACAGCCCTTCATGCTCGAGTTCTCCCGTAAAATGTAAAAGGGAGACCAGGTTCAGTGCGGGGCAGGAGTAGGAGGGAAGGACAGAATTCCGACCTGGAGGCGCTCACAGAGGAGGGGAGGAGCGGGCAAGGAAGAGAAGGGGAGCGCTGGAGCCAGCGGGTAGGGAGAGGGGCCGCGGAGCCCCACGGGCCCCACCGGAGCAGAGAGAAGCGCAGAGCTGATCGCGTCCCCATTCATTCTTAAAAGAGAGACGTTGCTCACTCTCGTTTGTACCGTGACTTGGAAATAATTGTGACTCATCAGTGAAGAAGAAATGAAAGTCGCCGCTGCACATGCTCTGAGGCTGTAGAGAAAGGCGTCAGGGGAAGGAACGTCAGAGCAAATAGCGGGGCCCAGATTATGCCGGCTTTACTATGACCGCGAGAGAAAACAACTGTCTTTTCCTGACAGCGCTGGAGCGAATTAACTTCTTCATAACCATAATTCGGTTTAACAAATATTTCCCAGTAAAGGCACAATTAACGAATCCACTCGCTCTCAACAGCACATTGTTTCTCTTATTACCACCCCCCAGCAATTCTCTCTTTTTCCTTTTTTTCTCCCGTGAAGCGCATCTCGCGGGACCCCCGGGAGTCAGAGCACCGGCTCCCCAAGTAGACGACGGCGCGGCTGAACCCAAGGGAGGCGACCCAAGTCTGGCTGTCAACTAGGTCTGCCCAGAAGGGACTGATGTGAAAACCTCTCTCCTCCTGAAACGGTGCGAAGATCTCTGAGAGCCGGTGAGACGGGCGTCCGGGAACGCGGCCGGAGACCCGAGGGAGGTCATGCAGAGCAGGACGTGAGGACTCGACCCGCCGGCGTCTCGAATCTGCCACCCCCTTGCTGTCCCCGCAGGACAGGAGTGTTTTCAGCCCGGACTCGACAGTAACGGCGACGAGGATGTGGGTGGTGGAACGACGTCCCTGAGCTCCCCCAACCGCGGCCCCTCACAGACCGGGAACAGCCGGGCAGACGCCAGGCACCGCAGTGATCACAGCGTCCACACCCCACCCTGGTGCTGAGGCAAATGCGTTAAGATGCGGGGGTTGTTACTGACCCCAACACGGAACTCTGGAAGCCCCAGTGATCGTAGCTCTTGGTTCTGGCTAGAAACACACGAGTCACGGTCAAGCCGCTCAGGTGGCAGAGCGGACCGTGGGGGCTGCAGAGACGCTTCGGCCAGAGACCCCCATGTGTGCTCGGTCAGGTGCGCGCTGCGGGCCGCAGCCGGGCTGCAGCCAGCCGCCTTCCTGACGGTGTGTTGTTCCGTGTCTTCCAGTGCGTGCGAACCTGGTTTGTGCTGCGTCGGGACAAGAGGCTGGTGACCTGGTCCCAACGCCCGGAAGGAGCCACCGCAGCGTAATGGGGGGGGGGGGGCGGTGCGTAAGAAAGGGGACGGGGAATTGCTCGACTAAAGGCACACTCGGTCAGGAGAGCGTCCATCTTGTATCTTCGGTTTTCCAGGCACCGTTGCAGACAATACTGATGTAAAAGACGTCACTTCTGACCTCGGGAAGCCAACGGTGGGTGAGGGAAATGGACACAGCTCCATGCATGGAACGAGACATGGGCTCTCTTCCTCACACCACCAGCTCAGGAGCCGGCCAGTCCCATGAGACCAAGGGAAGGCATCATGGCCACCCTCCAGGGCCAGATGGTGACACCCAACAATGGTTCTGGGACAACGGGACAACAGCACATGCTGCCAAGAGGTTTCTGGAGGCTCCTAGTCCCCAACATCAAGGAGCTGGAAGCACTCTCGTCCTGCAGGAGATCCTACTGTTCTGAGACAGCTCACAGGGTTTCCTGCAAGAACTGCAAAGCCACTGGGGAGAGAGCGGCCCAGCTGGCCTCAGTCCCAGGCTACTCAGCCTGGGAAGTGGACAGAGCTCATGGGCACACTTTGTGGCAAATGAAACCTTGACCACTCTGGGGGCAGAAAGAAATACATGGGCACAGTCTGCCTGTATGAACTCTGTCATCTTGAGCTCCAGGTGCCCACTGTTAGGGTCCGTGATCAAAGGAACGAGACTGATACAAAGCGAAGGTCAAGCAAAACTTTATTTCACACCAAGCATCAAGAATCAAACGGACCGGTCAGGACGATCTCTTACGAAAAGGCAACGATGATGATCCCGACAAGGTCACTCCCAAGAAGGCCTCTCCAGACAAGGCTGCTCTAGAGGAGGCGGCTCCGCAGAGGAGGCCACTCCATGATCGGAGCTGCTCCCAAGAAGAGGCCACTCCCAAGACGAGGCTGCTGCTCGAGGAGGTTGCTTCCCAGACAAGGCTGCTCCCAAGAAGACGCCATTCTGGACAAGACCGCTTCCCGGACGAGGCTGCTCCTGATGTCAAAGAGGCAACGATGACAGCGACGAATTACAAGGAGGACAACCTGGATGACACGGACTCTGCTCCCCACGATGCCACTCTGACAAGGCTGCCCAGAGGAAGCCACCGCTGTGGACAAGGCCGCTCGTGGCTTGGGGTGGCGAGGCACTTTGTGGCGAGGCTGCTGGCGGCTAGGGGCTGTTGGCATCTCAGGGCCGCTGGCGTCTTGGGACCGCTGGCATCCAGGGGCTGCAGGCATCAGGACTAACCGCTGGACCGCTGGACCGCTGGTGTCTCGGGACCGCTGACCGCTGGGCTGCTGGACCCCTGGTGTCTCAGGACCGCTGGCGTTCAGGGGCTGCAGGCGTCGGGACCGCTGATCACTGGACCGCTGGTGTCTCAGGACCGCCATCAGCGCAACTGCCGGAGACTGCAGCTCCGGGCTGCTGAAGGCGGGGCCGCTGGAAGCTGCAGGCGGCTGGAGGCTGGAGGCTGGAGGCTGGAGGCTGGAGGCTGGAGACTGCGGGCGCAGCGACAGCCGGAGGCGGGACCGCTGGTGGCGGTTCTAGCTCTTACAAGAGCTGTGACAGCTCCTCCACTCCGCCGACTCTTCCTTCTGCTCCGGCCACAGCTCTCCTGCTCTCCTGCGAGCCTCGCGCAGCGACCTTTATACCGTTAGTTGAGCCCCGCCCCTACACAGGCGGCCAATCGGATCTCAATTCACCCTAGTGGATATACGCGCGCCGCACCGATTGGACATCTCCACCCGGCCTGCCCCGCCCCCGCATCCGGGGTCCACAAGCACGTGCCTGTGGGCGGGGCGGGCCTGACAGCCGCGGCTCAGAGCGCGCTCTGGAAGCGTCCGAGGCGCGGGCAGCGGAGTCCGGAGGTGGGACGGGGTCTGCCCGCGGGCCGGTGCTTGCGGCCGGACGTCGTGACGCAGTCGGACTCCGCAGCAGAAGCAGAGACGACTCCGCCGGCTGAAACGTCGCGCGCAGAGCCCGAGAGCTGAGTGCGCAGGGGCTGACCAGGGGGCAGGAGCAGACGGTCTCGGACCGGGTCGGACCGGGACCGGGCCCGGGTCGCGGACGCACGCCCCGGAGCCCCACACGCCTCCACTCTGCGCACCCTACGGATGAGGCCGGTCACTCAAGCGCTAACCGAGCCCTGCACTTGCGCCCAGAAATAACGCAGGAAGAAGGAGGAAACTGGGAGGTACTCGCGAGAACACGAGGCCCAGCCCAGTATTTTCTTCAGATTCAGCTCGGGTCTCCGGCCAAGTCGAGTAGGGACTCCTGGGCCCCTGCGAGGCCCCGCCGTCGCTAGGGTAATGCGAGGACCTCGGGGTTCTAGATCTCACGCAGGGAAAAGCGCCGAGGAGGCCCGTGGGTCTCGGCCCACATGCCTGCCCCAGGGACGCGCGCAGCCCCGGCCTGCAGGCTTCCTCAGGCGCAGGCATGCGGCCCGGGCAGCCGCCGGAGAGTCCCTCGCGGGGGATCCCGCCCTCTCCCAGGCTTGGGGGCGGATGCGGGGCGGGGGGTCTCCACCACTCGAGCGCCCCTGATTCTCCTTACTGCAGAAGTCTCAGCGTCTGGGTTTTTGGCTGTCCCCCCCCCATGTCCTGTCCCACCAAACCGTGCAAATCTCCCTGCAACAAGAAGCCCTTTCGGAGCCAGGGAGCGGAATACGGAGAGCGCAGCACAGATGGCTTTTTCTCTTGGAGATTCCACAGCAGTAAAAAGAAAAACAAAATTCCAATTAATATCGCAATAAATGAATCTACCACAAAGGTACTTTTTTTTTTTTAAGTGTGCTCTGTGGCGGGGACTATATGAAGCCTTTTTACCCTTGAGGTAGGTACAATTATTATCCCCACTTTGTAGTTAAAGAAACCAGAGCTGAGAGAAGTCAAGTGTCTTACTTGAGATCACAGGACTCCTGAGTGACAGATGGAAAGTCAAGGTCAAGCATGTCTGGCTGCAAAGGCTAAGTTAGGTCTCTTCTCTGCACCGTGTAAGGGGAGCAATCCTTTCCTCTCCTGTCGGAGCAGGAGTTTCTGTTTTCTTCCTCTTAAAATAAAACCCCAAAAGCCTACATAATTACATAGTCCGTATTAAGTAACAAGTTTAAGAAGAAACTTACCCTTGTTCTCATAAAAACTCACATCAGTTTTCATTTGTTTTTGTCACCTTCTAGAACTTTGGATTTGCATACTTAATTTTTATGGATTTACCGTAATAACACAAAATTTCATAGTATACATTCTCAACTGCCACGCTACCACTACAGTTTTATTGTTTTCATATATTTTATATATTCAATATAGCATATGTAAATTACATATTTTCATTTCTTACACATACACATACATGTATTTCTGTAATCTTCTTTTTTAAAAAAATATTTTATTTATTTGGCAGAGAGAGACACGGCCAGAGGGGGAACACAAACAGGGAGCGGAAGAGGGAGAAGCAGGCTTCCCGCAGAGCAGGGAGCCCGAGGCGGGGCTCAATGCCAGGGCCCTGGGATCATGACCTGAGCTGAATGCAGACGTTTAACGACTGAGACCCCCGTGTCCCTACGAGCTCCATATTTCTATGATCTTATTACTTTTTTCTGTTACAGCCTCTCGCCCGCTCCCTGCGCCCATCCCTTCCTCCCAAAAGGAACAATTGCGCACTGGTTGGCATTTCCCATACATTTCTCCCTGTGGTAGGAGAAATTGGTCATTGTCTGTTTCGCATACTTCTGACAATTATGGCTTCATACACCTCTATGCCCATATACACTCACTTATTGCTATATTCGTTAACAATAGTGAAAATCCCTCCAGATCAGTGGAGGGAGGGATTTCACTTTAGCTCTTTACTAGTTAATAATATAACCCATAGTATGGCCACTCTAGTTTATGCAAACTTTCCTCCATGAATGGGTGTTTACTTTGCTTATATATTTTTTTGCCACAAAAGATAATGTTGCAATAAACTTTCTTGCATACATACATTCTTCTGTACTGGTGCTTTTATTTCTATGGGATGGGTCCCCAGGAGTAGGATTTCTGGGTCAAAGGGCATGTATTTATTAGAATTTAATAGGTATTACCGGATTGATTTTCAGTGGCTGGCAAATATCCCCTTCACAAGCAGTGTGGACGAGTGTAGGGCCACAGTTCCAAGTGTTAGGCTGATATCACCCCCTGAAATGTTGGGAGTTTAGTAGGCATTGGAAGGGGCTCGGGCTTCTGAATTTTTTTCAAAGCTCTCCATGTAACCTTAATAGGTACTAAAATTTGGGAGTCTCGTGTTTGCCTCTGCAGAATTTAGTATGAGGGAGGAATGAGGGGGGGTGATCTGGAAAGCCATCTGAGGGGGACTCCCTTTTACAAAGGGCCTTCAATTAAAACTTTAATATTATCACCAGATAAAATTATAAGTGACAAAGACACCCTGACAGAGGACTGAAAAAAGAAACTATTTACAATTCAACCTTAAATTTATGTCTCATTATGTCTCATTTATGTCCACCCCACTGGTAAGATTTATCTTTTAATACATTTTTGTTGTTCACCCAGTTACATGGTAGAACACCACCATTTGGGATGAGCAATTCTTTCAGCAATATTATTTTTCTATAAGGATTCTAACCTTTTTATCAAAAATATTTTATTTTCTTTTTTTAAGGATTTTATTTATTTATTTGACAGACAGATCACAAGTAGGCAGAGAGGCAGGCAGAGAGAGAGCAGGAAGCAGGCTCCCCGCTGAGCAGAGAGCCCGATGCGGGGCTCGATCCCAGGACCCTGGAATCATGACCCGAGCCAAAGGCAGAGGCTTTAACCCTCTGAGCCACCCAGGCGCCCCTCAAAAATATTTTAATGTGTTAATTTTTCTGTACAGACACAAATTATGAGATTGTATTGATAAAATTATTATAAGTATTTGCTAAAAGTAACTATTGAATGTACCGTATGTTTTACGATCCTGTGTTGGCATTTCTTCACTCTTCTCTTCTCTTCTCTTCTCTTCTCTTGCCTCCTTCCCTTCCTCCCAGGCTCCGTCCGGAACTGCCCCCCAACCTCTCCTTCACACCAGGTCTGCGGGGGCTGCTGCAGCTCCAACGTGGGCCACTAGGGGCCCTCTGCTCCCCTGGCCTGTGGGAGAGAAAACGTCTTTTTTCCAACTTTCTTAATAAAAAAAGGTCTCATGGGTATTTTCCAAAGAATATCCCCAAATGAACCAAGGGAAAGTAAAAGAAATTTTTAAAAGCTTCTCCAGACAGCAAACACAGTTTAGAGTTGAAAATGACTAAACCCTGCTCTTTGCTCTCTTGATGGACGATGGACGCAGCTACCTGGCTCTGGCCTCGGTTCCTTTTCTTCCCCTCTGAGGGGACACAGAGCAACCAAAAATCAAGCTGGCTGGGATATGAGAGTGAGCAGGAAGGAACTCTACTGCCTTTCGTCCTGTAGTTCTTAATCATCTCTCATGGCCTGACCCTGGGAGATTCTCCCAGCTCCCGCCTCTCCCGGCTTTTCCTCCAACCATCCTGATCTCGGACTTCCCCTCCACTGGCCGGGAGGAAGGAGCTCCTGGTCCTCCTGCGCAGACTTGTGGGCGTTTCTGCAGTCCACCCTGAGGTCTCAGCGGCTGTCAGCTTTGGGAGTCTTAGCACCAACCTCTCCTCTTGCTCGTGTCTGTTCTGACTGTTCCTCACCTTCCCACCGTGGCCTCAGGACTGTCAGCAAGGCTGAGGCGGAGTCAGGATCGGAACCCAGCTCTCTGGAGTCCCAAACTGTGGACTGCCGCTTACACCGCAAGCCCTCCTTCGGAGGGGGACAGAGACACGTAAAGTAACAGTGGGAATAAGGACAGGAAGGTGTGCATTTAAAATGTTTGCAACACTGAAAGGTCTTGCTCGTAAAACCGAGCAAATTAAAGTGTTTAGAAGAAAATATCTGTCTTTGCCTTCTTGGCTGGTTCAGAATTTCGTTGAAAAGTACTGATTTTCTATACCTTGCAGTGTCCTGGTTTCCAAGGACTTGGGCTTCAGTCTCACAGGATACCTCCCTTCCCCGTACTCTGGGCTGCATTTCATCACTGGCCCAAGCCAATCACTAAGAGGCTCCCTGGAATCAGCCTGACAGCAAACTGACAAGAAGCAGCGAAAAGACTGTTGGCCGGTACAATCACAAGGTAGGAAGGTAAGTGTTAGGAGCGTTCCTGGCTTTGTCTCTTGTTCCACGGGATCTTTATCTCAGCGGGTAGTCAGCTCGATCAGTAATTACTGCTTGAAGCTTAGCAGCAATTTTCTTGTTTTTCCTGCTTAGCATCTACCCGCATCATAAGACTTATGCAAAAATACTTCCTAAATGGCTCTGTATGCATCCCATTTTATGTGATATTAAAAGATTGTGCAGCGACCATTCGCCTAATGATTTTAGCACCCTTTGATGATTGTCGCCTACAACCATGCTCTCATCAACGGTTGCAAAGTGGTGATTTTAAAATTCTGTTCCTTCTTCTGCATTCGCTTGCTGGAATTTTTCTAAAAGAACATTTTTTTCACCTACTTTTAGGTTACACTGACATGCAATTCTTATAGAAAAGATGGAACAAATGTTTGATTCCTTCCTTTTATTTATTAATTTTTTTCAGAGAAATTAGTTGGTTGCTTAGCAGTCACCAGTGGTAACCACTGAATTTAACTACAAAAGCAAAGGTTTTTGTTTATTGGCTTTGTTCCCACCCATGGCAGTTATTCTTTTTGTTGCTCAAATTGTCCCTTTCCTTTGGCTCTTGTGTCTTTTTGAAATGACTTCATTCATCTTTGAAATCTCTCTTCTTTGCTGACAAGAAGATGTTCTAGACCCATTTTATACGGTTTCAAGTCTAGCACAGTAAGAAACCATTTCTGCAAGAAGAGAAATCGTATTTTGAGCCCACATCTGGTTGCTAAGGGGCTCATTGCTTCTGGGTTGTCGTTTTCTCTGGCTTTTTTTTTTTTTTTTAAGATTTTCTAAAATTTATTTGACAGAGAGAGACAGCGAGAGAGGGAACACAAGCAAGGGGAGTGGGAGAGGGAGAAGCAGGCTTCCTGCAGAGCAGGGAGCCCGATGCGGGGCTTAATCCCAGGACTCTGGGATCATGACTTAAACCAAAGGTGACACCTAGAACAGCTGAGCCATCCACACACCCCTCTTTGGCTTTTAGAGTTGATAGAGTTAGGAAAATGCAGACTTTGTAAGAGGAAAAAAATCATGCAATCATACTAACATTTCCAGTGCAAATTACTTTTTGCAAGGATTTTGCTTACCCTCCTCAATAGACTTGATCTCCTTTTTCATCATGAAAAACTCAAGTCCCACAGCTAAACACAATTATTTATTTGCTTTTTCCTACATAGTATCTGTAATTGTTTCAAACAATAGAGAACATAAAGTGACTGGATGAAATGAAGATTTTCCCAGGTCCTTTTTCTCTTTAGAACATATCCCACTGGAGAACTACAGTTAAAACACTGTATTTCAGGGGCGCCTGGGTGGCTCAGTGGGTTAAGCCTCTGCCTTCGGCTCAGGTCACAATCTCAGGGTCCTGGGATCGAGCCCCACACTGGGCTCTCTGCTCAGCGCGAAGCCTGCTTCTCCCTCTCTCTCTCTGCTGCTTCTCTGCCTACTTGTGATCTCTCTCTCTCTGTCAAATAAATAAATTAAATCTTTAAAAACACACACACACTATATTTCAAACTCACTTGGGATTTTTTCACTATGTTGTGACAGAGTTCGAAGCAGGCTTCACAAAGATGTCTGGTCCTAATCCCCAAACCTGGGAGTATGATGGGACGTCGCTCCTGTGACCAGGCTACAGGACACAGCTGGCTGTCGAACAGGGCTGTTAGCGGAGGGGGCCTGACCAAATCACAGCAGCGCTGCAGAGCAAAGGGCTCCGTCTGGCTGAAAGGGGCTAACTGGAAGCCGGGGGGTCTGAGCCCGTGAGAGGACTTGACACACCGCGCTGACTCTAAGGTGTTAAAGGCCGATAGCGGAGGTCGCAGGGGGTCGCTAGGAGCAAAGACTGGCCCCCAGATGCCGGCCAGAGAGAAAGTGGGGCCCTCCGTCCCACAGACAGAAGGGACTGAGTTCTGCCAATGGCTGTACCTGCCTGGACGCAGATTCTCCCCCAGGGCTCCCAGGTGAGGGCCTACCCTGGCCAACACCTTAACTTCGGCCTTCTGAGCCTGGACTTCTCCCTAAACTGTGAGATAATAAGTGGGTGTTGTTTTGAATTGCTGAATTCGTGGTAGCCTATTATGCAGCATTAGAAAATGAATGACGTTCTTACACTGCCAACCCCACTTACTTTTTATTTTTAAAATATTTTATTTATTTTTTAATAAAATACATTTTAATAAAATACTGTTTTATATATATAATAATATATTGTATATAATATGTAATAGTATGTATTATATAAGAGAGAGGTTGCACGTGCTTCTGCGCTGGGGCGAGAGGCGGAGGTGAAGGGAGAGGGGAAGAGAGAATCCCAGGCAGACTCCGTGCTGAGCCCAGAGTCCAAGGCAGAGCCCAGCCTCAGACCCTGAGATCATGAACTGAGCAGAAACTGAGAGTCAGTTGCTCTTTTTGGGGGGAGAGGGGGGTCTTTTTTTAAAATTTAAATTCAATTAACTAACATATAGTGTATTATTAATTTCAGAGGTAGAGTTCAGTGACTCATCAGGCTTACGTAGTACCCGGCGCTCGTTGCATCACGTGCCCTCCTCAGTGTCCATCACCACTTATCCCATCCCCCACCCTTCCCCCCTCCAGCTACCCCCAGTTGGATTAAGAGTCTCTTATGGTTTGTCTCCCACTCTGATTCCATCCTGTTTTATTTTTCCTGCATTTGTTTCTTTTAGTAACCAGAATCATGCTGTATGTTTTATTCTTCGATGTTGGCTTGTTGGAGATGTTCTCAACCTAGCACACTCCTTTTATCCATTGTATATTCCACAGAATTAGTGTCACTGTTTGGGTTGTGTCATTCTGCTGTATTAACTATGCCCCCTTTTGTGCACAAACTTGAGCACAGGAGCTGGCATTTGAGGGGAAGAGTGTCAGTTTGAGTCCTTGGCAATCTGAGGTGAAGGTGTGTTGACTTGGCATTGAGCAGGTGGCAGGTGGTGCATGGTGACTTGGGCAGGGGCGAATATGGGACTCACAGGCTGATTTTATCACGTGTGATGGGGACATGGCTGTTTTTCCTCCAGATCATAAATTCCTTTAACTTTTGTTTTTCTGGGAAACTCTCTCTCTCCTTCTATTCTGATGAAAGCCTTAAATGGATAGAGTATTCTTGGCTGTAGATTTTTTCTTTTTAGCAGTTTGAATATATCTTGCTTCTCTCTTCTGGCCTGCAAAGTTTCTGCTGAAAAACCCACTGATAGCCTTATGGGGTTTTCTTTGTATGTAACTGCTTTCCTTTCTCTTGCTGCTTTTAAAATTCTCTCTATCAGGGCACCTGGGTGGCTCAGTGGGTTAAGTCTCTGCCTTCGGCTCAGGTCATGACCCCAGGGTCCTGGGATGGAGCCCCACATCGGGCTCTCTGCTCAGCGGGGAGCCTGCCTGCTTCCCCCTCTCTCTCTTCCTGCCTCTCTGACTACTTGTGGTCTCTGTCTGTCAAATAAATAAATAAAATCTTTTAAAAAAAATAAAAATCACTACTTTTGGCCATCTTATTTACTTTGTGTCTTGGTGCAGAGCTCTTTGGGTTGGTTTTGTTGGGAGCTCTCTGTGCCTCCTGGATCTGCATTTCTCTTTCTTTCCCCAGATTCAGGAATTTTTCAGCTATGATTCCTTCAAATAAATCTTCTATTCCTTTTTCTTTTTCTTCTCCTTCTGGATCCCTATCATGTGACTCTTAGGCCTGAGTGTCTCTGAGTTCCCTGGGTCTATTCTCATTTTGTGTATTTTTTACCCTCTCATCTGCTTGATTACTCTCCATTACTCTGTCCTCAAGGTTCCTGATTCATTCTTCTACTTCCTCTTGTTGTTTGCTATTTATTCCAAGTGGTCTATTTTTATTTTCATTTAGTGAGTTCAGTATCTCTACATGGCTCTCTCTTACGTCTCCTATCTCTTAGTGGAGGTCTCATGGAGGTTCTGCACTCCTTTCTCAATTCTAGTGAGTATCTTTATGAGCATTACTTTAAATTTGTTATAAAAAAATTTGTTATCAGACATATTACTTATTTTCACTTGGCTTAGGTCTCTTGCTATGATTTCGTTCCACTCTTTCATTTGGGACATATTCCTCTGTCTCCTCATTTTGTCTACTCTGTGTGTGTTTCTAGAAATGTCAGCTGTGTTTCCTACACTTGAAAGCAGTGGCTTTATAAAGAAGAGATCCTGCCTTGCCCCACAGTACAATGTCTGCTTTTGACCAGAGAATGATGCTTCAGTGCTGTCTCCTATGTGTGTTGCTACAGGGATGCCCTTCCATCATGGTGGAGCTGTGTTTGCCTTCAGTACAGCCTGCGATGGTTCTCTGCCTGTTGTGGGCTAAGTCTGGTGCCTGTGGTGTTAGTGAGCCAATCTGAGGCAACATTGGGCTTGAGTTGACTAAGACCAGCTGTTTGCCAGAGATGAGATAGCACCAAACTGAGGGCACTTTCCCTGTGCTGTCCCCTGAGAAGCTTTTGTTGGTGGGCTGGACCTGCAGTCAGGCCAGCTGCCCGCGCTCGGCCCACTGCTGGGGTCCCAGTCAGACTGGTGTGTGGTTATCTTCCTCTCTCTGGAGCAGTGCTGGCCCTTGACTGTCCTGCTGGCACACTGCCAGGTTTGTGGCACTGCTTTAATGGGACCCTGCCAAGAGCGATCAGAAGGGGTGGGTCCACTTGACGGTAGCCTCTTGTCTACATCGGGCTGTGGAGAGCCTGTCCTGCCAGTCTGCAGGTCACTTTCCGGGTTATTTATGCCGATGTGGGTGCTCTCTAGATGGCCACGTGGCAAGCGGTGAACCCAGGGTCCTCCTATTCCACCATCTTCCTAGCAGCCAAGAGTCGGTCGCTTAACTGAATGAGTCACCCAGACCCCACACTGCCAACCCCACTTATATTGATAGTTGATATTTGTTTTTCTTCAGTTTTTATGGGTTGATATTTTTCTTTTGAGTTAATTCTCTTCAGTTTTATAAAGCATATACTTAGTTTCGAAGTCAAAATCATGCAATAAGGACTTTTCCAGAAAGCTTGCTTCCTTCTCTGTTTTCTCCCGTCTCTCCTCTTTCTTGTTGGAAATCATCTTTTATTAGCTTTTGGACACTTTTTAAAACTTTTTAAAAATTAACATATAGCTGACATACAATGTTATATTAATTTCAGTTTTACAACATAGTGGTTGGTTAGTTCTGTACATTTCTGCACGCCCCTCACGACGAGTGTGGTCGTTACCTGCCGCTGCCGCTGTCCAGTGTGACTGTGCTATTATTGAACGTACCTTATTGACAGAGATCTTAGTACTTTCAATCTTCTATAATTATAAATAATTCTGCCTTTTTAAAAAAATTTTTATTTATTTGTTTGACTGGCAGAGATCACAAGCAGGCAGAGAGGCAGGCAGAGAGAGAGAGGGAGGCAGGTTCCCGCTTGAGCAGAGAGCCCGATGCAGAGCTCGATCCCAGGACCCTGGGATCATGACCTGAGCCGAAGGCAGAGGTTTTAACCCACTGAGCCACCCAGACGCCCCATGAGTGTCATTTCTAAAAACTATTTATTGGAGTAGAATATACATATGGGAAGCACATAGCCCACAAATACGCAACTCACTGAATTTCCACAGGGAACATATTTGTACAACCAACACCCAGATCAGAAAGCAGGAAGTCACCAGCATCACCCCACCTCTGCATCCCTCTAGTCACTACCCACCTCGCTGCACCCACCAGCATGGCTCCCAATAGCAAGGATTAGTTTGATTCTTTTGTACCTTATCTAAGTGGAATCATAGGACAGATCCTTCTCACTGTGCTTGTGAGATTAACCTGTGCTTTCCCATCCTGTGGGATTGTAAATCATTCATTCTCATCACTGTGCACACGCTATTTCATTGTGTAAGTGTGTTACGATTTACTGATACATTGTGTTACTGAGGGCACTTGGATAGTTTCCAGTCTGGGGCTGTTACAGATAGTGCTGGGCGAACACTACTGCATGCACCTCTTGGGAACATATGCACACATTTCTGCTAGAAGTGGAATTGTGAGTCATAATATGTGTGCATGGTTAGGGTTAGGAGATAATGGTTCATCGTTCTGCAGTGCGGCCGCACCAGCTTTTGCTCCCAGCAGCAGTGCAGGAGAACCAGTTGCTCCGCAGCCTTGTCAGCAGTTGGTTCTTGTCGTGTTTGAATTCACATTTCACGTATTAGGAGTGAAACAGTATTTTTTCATATATATTTTTTTCATATATTTTTAAAACATTCTATTTATTTATTTGACAGAGAGACAGAGATCACAAGTAGGCAGAGAGGCAGGCAGAGAGAGAGGGGGAAGCAGGCTCCCCACTGAGCAGAGAGCCCGATGCGGGGCTCGATCCCAGGACCCTGAGATCATGACCTGAGCTGAATTCAGTCAGAGGCTTTAACCCACTGAGCCATCCAGGCGCCCCAATTTTTTCATATATTGATAAGCATTTTACACTTTTTTGTGAACTGTATTCAACATTCATTTTTTATTTAAGTGTTTGGTATTTTGGTTCTTTTTTTTTTTTTTTTTTTTAAAGAAAGAGAGTCAGAGAGGGGTAGAGGGGTTTTTCTTGCTTCCTGGTTTTAAAGGAAGGAATCCTACATTTCTTCTAGAATTTATTTGAGTTTCACTTTTAACATTTTGATCTCTGACCCACTGGAATTTACTCCATAGGCAATCTCTTATGTCACCTTCTGGGCACAGACTTTATTGTTTGGTATATGCTATTTTCTGGGACAACCATAATAATCTCTTTTATTCCAATCCTTCAAAACTGTGAGTCATTGATAACTTTTTGTTTGTTTTTGTTTGTTTGATTTAAGCCACTCAGTTGGGACATTTTATGATGACTCTCAATCCTGTAGCTCTGGAAACTGTATGCTGAAGATTCCCAGACTTCTGTCGAGGACTCACACCTCTTTCCAGCCGTTCACTTCACGTCCTCACTTGGATAACTTGTAGACATCTCTAACCTGACGTGTCCAGACTGAATTTCCAACATCCATCCCGTAACCCGCATCTCCAGGCTCTGCCTCTCAGCTGACAGCAACTCCAGCCGTCAGCGGCTCACACAATGGCCCTGGAGTCAACCCTGACACTTCTGTTTTTTCATGTACCCCACATCCAACACATATGGAAATCTTATTACATCTGCTTGGAAAATATAGCCCGGATCCAACCCTTTCTTAGCTCCTGGTAGCACCTGGTCCGAGACACCAGCCTCCCCAGCTCCCTCATTCTACTCTAGTAGACGCTAACGCCCTCCCCAGGGTCTGTGAGATCCACACAAATCCCCCCTTCTCTCTTCCTCTTCCCTGCCTGGCCCGTCTCCTTCTACGCCGGCTTGCTCGCTCTGCTGTAGCTGCCCCGGCCTGCTTGCTCTGCCGTGTAGACGCAAGGCGCACTCCTAACATTAGATTCTGACCGTCCCAAATACCTTTCTCACACACCCTAATGACTAATTTATTCACCTCCTTCAAGGCTTTGCTCACGTGTCAGATTATCAATAAGCTCTACCCTCACCGCCCTATTTAATATTAAAAACTACCCTCTGTTCTCCAGATTCTCCTTGTCCTGCTCTGATTTTGCTTAGAATATAAGCTCCTGGGGACAGGCAGGGTCTTCGTCCACTTTGCTCACTGATGTATCCCAAGAGCACATAATATGTGCTCAGTACGTACTTGCTCTGGATGAAAACACACATATCAATGTGTATATTTGAATATGTTTATCAGGTGCTTAAGTACATTTTTATTTTAAAACTATGTTTTTAAAATTAATACAATAATACATACTTACTGTAAAGAATTCAATACAGAGGGGCCCCTGGGTGGCTCAGTGGGTTAAAGCCTCTGCCTTCGGCTCAGGTCATGATCCCAGGATCCTGGGATCGAGCCCCATGTCGGGCTCTCTGCTCCGCAGGGAGCCTGCTTCCTCCCCTCTCTCTCTCTGCCTGCCTCTCTGCCTACTTGTGATTCTCTCTCTGTGTCAAATAAATAAAATCTTTAAAAAAAAAAAAAAAAAGAATTCAATACAGAAAGTGTATAAAGTAAAAAGTAGAAGTACCTGTTTCCACTAACCCACGTCTGACTGTAACCACTGTTTCTTTTCTTTTCTTTTTTTTTAATTTGTCAGAGAGAGGGAGAGGGAGAGAGAGCGAGCACAGGCAGATAAAGAGGCAGGCAGAGGGAGAGGGAGAAGCAGGCTCCCTGCCAAGCAAGGAGCCCGATGTGAGACTAGATCCCAGGGCGCTGGGATCATGACCTGAGCCGAAGGCAGCCGCTTAACCCACTGAGCCACCCAGGCTTCCCAGTAACCACTGTTTCTGATTTGGTGTCTGCTATTCCGGATTTCTTTTAATGCATATGGAGACATGCGTGCGGACACATATGTGTTTATAGAGATGGGATCATATTACTTATACATTTTCTGAAGCGTTTTCATTTTCTGTATCATGGATAACTTTCTTAGAAGCACAGACAGATCGATTCATGCTTTCTTTGTTCCACATGTTCTGCTACATTGATAGCTAAGATGTTTTTTATGAATAAGTCATTGGTTTGTGGAGATTGCCACAACCTAGAATTTTATGTTAGGGAAACTCTATCAATTTTTTAAAATTTATTTTATTTACATTCAACTCATCAACTTTTTAAGTTTGAGATTTAAGATATTTGGGAAAGAGATTGCCTGGTTTACCTTATCTATAAAGAAAAAAATTGCAAAACAAGTTATTTGAAAATATTACTAAAGAAAAAACAGTTTAACAAAGTCGATACTTTTATATTATCCCTTAATAAAGGTAGTACTAGAGAAGGCCTATTTATTTTAAAACTCTCTATTTTCTGAAATCTTGGTGTTTGCAATGATGTGGATGGCATTAGAGGGTACTATGCTGAGCGAAATAGGTCAATCAGAGAAAGACAGTTATCATATAATCTCACTGATACTTTGGAATTTAAAAGAAACAGAACAGAGGGTCATCGGGGAAGAGAAGAAAAAATAAAACAAGACGAAATCAGGGAGGGAGACAAACAATAAGAGACTCTTGATCATAGGAAACAATCTGAGGGTTGCTGGAGGGGAGGGGGCCGGAGGGACGGGGTGACTGGGCGATGGACACTACGGAGGGCACGTGATGTGATGAGCACTGGGTGTTCTATAAGACTGATGAGTCACTGACCTCTACCTCTGCAACTAATGATACACTCTATGTTAATGAATATATATATATACATACACACACACATATTAGAGGCCATTCTTTACCATTGACTAAGTTCATTTGGGATCGGAAGGGCAGCACTCTTTGTGTGACTCCAGGCCTGCCTCCCCTGTCTTTATTTTTTTTTTTTAAAGATTTATTTATTTATTTATTTGACAGCATGCACGCGCGCTGTTTTCTAAAGTGGCTGCCTCATTTTACATTCTGCCCGGCAGTGTACAGGGTTCTAACACCTCCGAATCTTCCATAATACCGGTTATCACCTTTTTCATTTTAGCCATTTTTAGTGACTGTGAAGTGGTGTGTTTTTTTTTTTTCTGGAGCTATTGTTCTTTTTAAAAAATGTTATTTATTCATTCGACAGAGAGAGAGAGAGATCACAAGCAGGGTGAGCAGCAGACAGAGAGAGAGGGAGAAGCAGTCTCCCCACTGAGTACAGAGCCCAATGTGGGGCTTGATCCCAGGACCCTGGGATCATGACCCAAGCTGAAGACAGACACTAAACCAACTGAGCCACCCAGGCACCCCCCATTTCTGTTTTGATGTGATTTCCCTAATGACTAATGATGTCCAGCATGAGCTTGTTGGCTATTTCTATACCTTCTTTGGAGAAATGTGTTTAGGTCCTTTATCCTTTTTAAAGTGGATTTTTTTTATTATTGAGATGTAGGAGTTCTTTGCAGATTCTGGATACAAATTCCATCAGATATATGATTTGCAAATATTTTATCCTATTCTGTGAATTGTCTTTCCTTTTCTTGATAGGTGTCCTGGGAGTCACTTAAATTTTAATTCTGACGAAATCCAACACATCAAACCTCTCACTCTCTCTTTTTAAAAGATTTTATTTATTTAGTTGACAGAGAGAGACACAGCGAGATCCCTTAAGCAGGGGGAGTGGGAGAGGAAGAAGCAGGTTTCCCACTGAGCGGGGAGCCCATTGTGGGGCTTGATCTCAGGATCCTGGGATCAAGACCTGAGCCCAAGGGAGACGACACTTAACCTTAACGACTGAGCCACCCAGGTGCCCCACATCAACTCTCTCTTTAATCACTCTTGCTTTTGGTTTTGCATCTAAGAAATCTCCAAGGGATTCTTACAGATCCTAAAGTTTGATAACCAGATGCCCCTGAAGACATACTTTATCTATTCTTATTTTTTCATTTCATTTACTTAACAAATTGGGCCTGGTTTCACAGTGGTAAGTAACACAGATAGGTCCCCGCTCCCAAAGAGTTGCATCTATCCATGGTGGGATACTGTAAGCAGACAAATGGAAAAAAATTAGATAAATTCTCCATTGATATAAATTTTATACAGAAAAGGGATAGGGAGCTCTGAGAGAGAGCAGAGACTAGAGACCCTCTTGTAGGCTGGTCAGGGGAGACTTCTCTGAGGCGGGCATGCTGCAGTTGAGATGCGATTGAGGAGTGTGGGAACGGAATTTTACGCCGGATGGACAGCATGCCTCACCATTTTGCTCTGCCTCGTTTTACGTGGACGATCAGACTGGGAAAATGCTTTATTTTATTTAATTTATTTTTTTTAAGATTTTATTTATTTATTTGACAGAGATCATAAGCAAGCAGAGAGGCAGGAAGAGAGGGGGAAGCAGGCTCCCTGCTGAGCAGCGGGGCTGATCCCAAGACCCTGAGATCATGACCTGAGCTGACGGCAGTGGCTTAACCCACTGAGCCACCCAGGTGCCCCAAGATGCTTTATTTTAAAGATGTCTTACCATATGCAGATTCTTCAACCAGCATTTTGGATTCCCTAGGACAAAGCCTTTCATTATCTTAGTTCAGAAGTCTTTGGGGACCCCAGAAGGGAATGACTGATGAAAGGCACTTGGAAAAGGAGAGTTACTATGTATCTCTCTTCTTTTTGTGAAAAAAATTCTCACACAAAATGCATGCTGCGATTTTCACACAACTGTCCCCTCTAGAGTGATAGTGAAATAACTGATGATCATTTTTTTTCTTTTCTCTGCATCCGAGTGACTACTGCTCACAGCTCAATATTAGCTCCAGAAGGGGAAAAAAATGTTGAGAGCAATTGAAAAGATGCATTCGTTGGAGCAGTTCCTATTTTTGAACGCACAGGTAAGTTCTGAGCTTAGGAGCGTAGGAAGAAAACCCTTTGTGATAAATAATATACCTGATAACGAGCAGCAGCAGGAGAAAAAAGGTTCCAGTTGGAGCTCAAGATGAAACGGAGCAGGTGCGCGAAGGGCGTCTCTGCGTCCTGCGTGGACAGGGAGGCGACAGATCCGTCACTGTTCTCTTGTTCTCTCCTGGACGGTCCACCGCGTGTCCTGGGCTTTCCTGAGGACTTAGCGCTCCGCTCTCCGCTCTAGGCCCCGGCGATTGACTCACACGACCTCACCTCATCTTTTTAAACCCAACAGGCAGGTCTGAGTATATGAATTTTATACAGGAAGGGGCTGGGATTCGGAAACGCTGAATAACTCCCCCAGGGTCATGAAGACTAGCCCGAGTCAGCGCGCATCAAAACAAAACAAAACACAAAACCCAGGGATTTCAGAATAAAAGTCTAAAATAATCTGGAGAACAAAGTGCTTTAAACTCCTCCAGCTTCGGGCTTTCCAGGGACCTCGACTCGCAGCGGCTCCAGCTTCTGTCTCCAGCGAACAGAGCGTCCGCCCCACGGGAGTATTAAGGCCCCATTAGCTTGTCCCCCATCACCCCGTGTGTCCCCGGAGACCCGCTGGGCGCCGTGAGTCGCGGCTCTAACCGGTGCTTCCAGGCCGGGCCACAGGCGGGGACGCGCCCGGCCGGAGCCCCGGGAAAGAGCGAGTCCGGACGCTCGTCCACGCAGCCGGATCGCGGAGGCGTTCGCGGGAGTCCGGGGAGCTGGGTTTGTGCGTCGCGACCCGCCGGTCCCGCGGCCCCGCTCTCCGCCCGCAGCTCGCGGTTTGCCGGGACTTTCCCAACCGGCACTGGGGCCGCGGGGCTGCCGGTGCGGAGCGTGGGGACGGGGAAGGGGAGCGGGGGAAGGGGAGGGGGGAGGGGAGCGGGGACGGAGCCCCCGGTCCTGCGGACGGGCCGAGCGGGTCTGCGCGGGGGTCGCGGCTCCGGGCCCCGGTTCCGAGCACCGCGTCTGCGCTCCCGCTCCCGCGGGCGGTGGGTTCGGGGCTCGCGGCCGCTCCCCGCGCGGCTTCCGGGGCGCAGGACCGCGCGCGGCGGCGGCAGAGGGTCGTCGACGTCGCGGGGATGAATAAAGGCGCGGCCGGGGGAGCCCGACGTGGGCGCGCGGCGGAGAGGCCGGAGGAGGCGGCGAGCGGGGGGGAGGCGGGGAGGGCGAGACAAAGAGCGGCTGGCTGGGCCCGGGGCAGGGGGGGCAGGGGGGGCGGGGGGGCGGGGGGAGGCGCGCGGGGCGGGGCGGGGCGGGGCGCGGCGCGGGGGGCTCCGGGGAGCGGGGAGGGGAGGGACGAGGAGGGGCGGCGCGGCCGGGCAGGGGCGGGAGCGCCGCGAAGTTCCCGGGCCTGCGCCCGCCGGGGTCCGCGTGCCGGCGGCGGGAGGGGCGGCGCGGGGCGGCGCGGGGCGGCCTGAAACCCGAAACCCGCGGCCGGCGGGCGCGGCGGGGGTGCGGAAGCGGCGGCGGCGGCCGAGGCGGGAGGCGGCCGGGCGGGCCCCGAGCGGCGGCGGCGGCGCGGTGAGCGGGGCGGGGGCCGCGGGGCGGGGGCGGCGGGCGGGCCGGGCCGGAGCGGGGCAGAGTTCCGGGCAGGGCGGGCGCGCGGGGAGGGTCTCGGCGCCACCCCCCCCACCCCGCGCTCCTCCTGCTCCGCGCCCCGCGGCGGGTACGGGCTGTGCCCCCGCCCCGCTCCGCCCGCCGCGGGGCAGCCGGAGCCCTTTGTGGGAGCATCTTGGGGGCGCGTCCCTGCCCCGCGGCCGCGGCTTCCGACAGGCCCCCTCCCCCCGGCCGGACTCTCCAGCGCCGCCCGCAGCCCCTTCTCAGACCCCGGCGGGGAGCACCTCGGTGCGTGCGCGGGGTCCGGTGCGGGGCGTCCCGCTCCTTCAAGGCGGGGCTCACGCTGCGCTCGGGGCGGCCGGGGGCTGGGGGGGTGGTTGCGAGGCGGCCTCGGCCCCCGGCTGGAATCCGTGCGGACCGGGTGAGCCTCGTCGTCCCGGCCGGGCCCGGTCCCGACCCCCCAGCCTGGGTGAGAGGCGCGCCCTGAAGTCGCGGGGCCGACCCTGCGCGCGGGAGGAGGTGCGGTGAGCTCTGGGGGCCTCGTCCAGCCTCCAGGCCAGACCGGAGCCCGCGGCACGTTTTGACGAAGGCCCGTGAGCGGACACCGCCGGTTGGGGAACCGGGACGCTCTGGGGCGCTCCCGAGGGCTCTGCTTTCCCGCAGCCGCGCGCCACGCGTCGGCACCGCTTTGGTGCGTGTCCGCGGCCGTCGGTCCGCCCCGGTCCCTTTCCGCCGCGGCTGCGAAGCGCTTCTTTGGAGAGCAGGTCGTGGGGTCGTCCTCGCTGTGGAGTGGGAGGTGGTGTGGCTTCGGAGGGGAGGACCTTCGTGCCTTGATGTGTCCAAGGTGGATAATGGCAACCGGGCAAGGCCACCGGAGCGAGCTGGGGGCTGCGGAGGACGGGCGTCTCCGCGCCCCTCCCCAGCTGGGCCGCCTGCTCCGTCCCTGGGACCCGGCCCGGGAAATGAGGGGGGACATCTCCTGCGGGGGGGGCCAGGGGCTCTCCCTTCCGACCCAGCGTACTGCGACCTGGGGCCCGGCGAGGAGTCGCATTTCCCAGGCTCTCCGAGCAGAAACGGGGGGGGGGCGGACCTCAGATCACAGGGGCTCTTCGTCCCGCTTTCTTTCTTTTCTTTTCTTTTTTTAAAGATTTTATTTATTTATTTGAGAGAGAGAAAGTATGAGAAGGGGGAGGGTCAGAGGGAGAAGCAGGCTTCCTGACAAGCAGAGAGCCCGATTCGGGACTCGATCCCGGGACTCCAGCATCGTGACCTGAGCCCAAGGCAGTCGCCCAACCAACTGAGCCACCCAGGCGCCCCTCATCCCGCTTTCTTTAACTGGGATTTGTTTCTGTCACTTCTTCCAAAGCGTCCCTCTTTTCTAGTTCCAGTCCCCACGGGTCTTGTTTTGTACCTGTAAGATGTTCATAAGCACTTTTCATGCACACGTTCAGAAACTTCCTTCCCTTCGCCTGTGAAGGGCGGTTACCCTGTTCCAGAGGTGCGGAAACAGACTCAGGAGAGGTCAGGGCTGGGCCCAGGAGCCAGGCTTGAACTCAGGACTCTGCACTTGGCAAAGCTTTTCACACACGCGGGTCCTCAAACACAGGGCTTCTCCCTGCCCCAAAGCTCTACCACCGTGGCAGGAAGATTAGGGACCCGTCAAAAAGAGGCATTTTTGATTGGCATTTTTGATTGGCATTTTAGACACTAAATCCAAGACCTCAGGAGCTCACGCCATCTCCTACCATCTCTTTGCGTTGCAGCCCTGCGTGCTGGGAGTGTCCGACGGCGGAGAACGGCATGCGCAGAGGGCTGAGCTCTTTGGGTTCCGTGGAAGGCGGCATGGGCTGACCTGGAACTGACCTGCATGACCAGCAAAGGAGGTGCGGTGCTGTGGGGGAGCTGTGCTGCTGCCTGGGACAGTCAGGAAGCCTTCCGGTGGGAGGAGGGCTGGTGTAGGGGAGGGGCGTTTGCAGAGGTGGGGGGTGAGCATGCTTCCCTGTAAGGAGACTAGGGTAGGTGCCATGGAGCTCCAGCACCATGTTGCTTGGCCTGAATTTTGGGGGAAAGCTATACATTTTATGGGGGGGAAATCCCATGTTTTTAAAATTGGCAACTAATACAGAACAGTTTTCAGAATGAGCAGAGCAACCGAATTATGTGTGGAGGCCGGTTGTTGCCCGCAGACTGCCAGCTTGCTGCCTCTGGGCTAGACCTTGGGAAGCACTTGTCCTTCTGAGATGCACTAAAGCGTGACTGGACAGGGGGAGTGGCGTCTTCTAGCTGTTTTTCTTTGAGAACAAAAAGCATCAACAAAACGGGAGATTGCTGTGGGTGCTGCCTGGAGCCGGGAGGAAGAGCTGACTTTACTGCTCAGGCCTTCATTCCGCAGCAGGTGCATCGCATCTGACTCTAGCCTTCCACCCGGAAAAGGCCTGCCGCCGGGTGGTACGCGCTCCCTTGGCCAGTTACAGGCCCGGCAGGCCTTCAGGGCAGATCTGTTCAGGAAGGCTGGGAGCCTAAAGGGGGGCGTTTTCTGTGTGAGCTGGGGTGAGACGGGGACACAGCAGACTGGGGTCTGGGTTTGGTTTTTATTCCAGGAGCAGGTGAGGGAGCACTGGGTCGGGAGCACCATCTGAGGTCAGGCGGCCTGCACCCACCCCTGCCACTCGCAAAATGTGACCTTGGATGAATAATGGAAAGCATGCCTGGAAGGCAGTAACTTTTTAAGAAAACACGAATTATTGTAAAAGTTTTTTTTTTAATAGAGAAAGATGTGGGAAAATAAAATTCCCTCCACTTCTTCCTTCCCTCCCCTCACCCGAGAGGGAACCCCTGTGCGTGTAATATCTTCTAGGCCTTCTGCAGTGCCTAAGTGTAGGCCAGCCAAGTCTGGACGTACAGGTGAATGCGGAATACGTGGGTTCTTGGTACGATACTGCACAACGCGGTAAAAATATTATCTGCATTGCCAGGTTTAGGACCAGCCTTATACTGCAAATGCTTTTAAAAATACATATGTGGGGATCATATATTACTGTGTGCTCTGTGACTTACTTTTTTAACTTAACAATGGGACCTGGGGGGTGCCTGCCTGGCTCAGTTAGTTGAGTGTCTACCCTCGGCTCGGGTCTTGATCCCAGGGTCCTGGGATCGAGTCCTGCATCGGGCTCCCTGCTCAGTAGGGAGCCTGCTTCTCCCTCGCCCACTGTTGTCATTCTCTCAAGTAAATAAATTTAAAAAAAAAACAACAAAGAAAACAGAAAAAAACAATGGGACTTGGATGTCTTCCGGTATTAAAAACATAGGGGCGCCTGACTGGCTCAGTTGGTGGAGCGTGTGACTCTTGATTTTGGGATCATGAGTTCAAGCCCCATGTTAGGGTTAGAGATTACTTACAAACAAACAAACAAACACAGAGAGGCGCCTGGGTAGCATTTCGGGCTCAGGTCCCAGCCTCAGGTCCTGGGACGGAGCCCCTTGTCAGGCTCCCTGCTCAGCAGGAAGTCAGCCTCTCTTCTCCCTCTGCCGACCCTCCCCATTGCTCCTTCTCTTTTTCTCTCTCAAATAAATAAGTGAAATCCTTAAAAGAAAAAAAGAACTTAGATATGCTTCATTCTTTTTAATGGCTACATAGTATTTCATGGTGGAGATTCACCATGATTCATTTGCACAATCCCCTGTTTACAGGCGCCTCGACTGATTCCAGCTTCCTCCCTTGTAATAACACTGTAGTCAAACACGTCCCTGTGCACGTGGGGGCATTTCTGCATAAAACGTGCTCCTACCAGTAAAGCTGGTGAGCCAAAGGGTATGTCCTTTAAAATGTTTATTTAAGCATAATTCCCTTTGTTTATTGGGATCTGGAGATTGTGCAGAAGAAGATTTAATTTATTGACTTAGTTGGTTTACTTGATTGGGGATTGGTATATATGGTATATGTGATATATATATATATATATGCATATATGAAGCACAACATTCACAGGCTATGAAAGTCAACAGCTCCCTCCTACCTCAGCCCTCCATTTCCTTTTTTGGAGGAATTCTTTACTAATTTTTCCAGTTTTTGTGTATTCATCTAGAGAAAGCCTGTGCATCTGTAGGTAAATGTGTCTTCTGGTTTTTTTCTCTCTAAATATGGTAGCATACCATTCTGCTACCCTAGTCTGCTTACAGAGTTTTAAAAAATGAACGTACGTCTTAGAGACCATTCCCTATCAGAGTTCTGTGCATTTTAGGGTCTCTCAAGTTAATGCTTAAAAAAAAAAGTTTAATTTAATTTACACTCTTTCAAATTGCCCCATGAAATCCTTTTCTGTCAAATTGTTTGTGATATCATCAGTTCTTGAGGCTCTTTTTAAATTCTGGACTTTAATTCTTTTCTTATTAATAAGTCAAGTATCTTGCCTTTTTGTTTTCTTCCCCAGCTTTGCTCACTGTGATGTGCAGAAGTGATGACTTTTTACGAGGCTGAATCTGTGTCACTTTTCTGTGGACCTCAAGTTTTCTGTCCTGCTTAGGAAGCCCTCTCCTGTCTCAGGATTAACTTATATTTCTTACATTTTCTCTTTTCTCTCCATTCTTTCTTTGCTTTTTTTTTTTTTCACTTAAAGATATTTTACATTATTGGGGCACCTGGGTGGCTCAGTGGGTTAAGCATCTGCCTTCAGCTCAGGTCATGATCCCAGGGTCCTGGGATAGAGCCCCACATCGGGCTCCCTGCTCAGCAGAGAACCTGCTACCCCCTCTCCCTCTGCCTGCCGCTCTGCCTACTTGTGGTCTCTCTCCGTCTGTCAGATAAATAAATAAAATCTTTAAAATTTTTTTTACTTTACTGTTTCTTTCCTTCTGTCTTCTTTCAGGTTCCCTCCTCTCAGACAAGGGGGAAGTCAGGGTTTGAATTTATCCATTAGTCTCATTAGCCAATGTGGGATCTCTATTTTCCTTCATTTTTAGAGGGATTTCTTTCTTTCTTTCTTTTTTTAAGATTTTATTTATTTATTTGACAGACAGAGATCACAAGTAGGCAGAGAGGCAGGCAGAGAGAGAGGGAAGCAGGCTCACTGCTGAGCAGAGAGCCTGATGCGGGACTCGATCCCAGGACCCTGAGATCATGACCTGAGCTGAAGGCAGAGGCTTTAACCCACTGAGCCACCCAGGCGCCTCGAGAATCGGCATTCTTGGTGGACACATTGCTGTGCCAGGTTGTGGAGCTGGAGCACAGCCCTCAGTGTCTGGAGAGCCCCCGGGGAGGGGTTATAAGTGAGCACACGGTGGGGGTGGCTGGGCCTGGCAGAGTGTGACCAGGCTGGTTAGGAGTCCACTAGTCCAGCAGCTCTGGGGAGAGCTGGGGGAGACCAAAGGGAGAAGATGAGGTAAGAGTAGCCATCGAGAGAAAGACAGGGAGGCTCCCAGCTAGGGTCATGGCAGTGGCCGGTGACCGTGAAGTTCTTACGGGTGCACTCAATGTCTGTGATAAGGAACGGAACCAAGGAACAGTGACTGCTTTTCACCTACAGCATCTCATTGAAACAAGCAAGTCCACTTGACAACCCAAGGCTCAGATATGTTCATTCATCTCCCCAAGGTCACACACTCCGGAAGAAGGCAGTCGGGGGCCTTGGCCCCATCAGGATTACCTGGCAGGAGGGCTCTCTGGTGTCCCGGGTTTCTGCCTGGAGGGATTAGGGCGGGTGGTGGTGTTTTTCGAGGGTGGTGAGAACCATGAAGGCCAGCGCATTGAGATGGGAGCAGAGTTGCTGGTGACTGTGTGTTCTGGCTGAGTGGCCTGGGTGTGACAGATGGGTGGAAACGGCTCCTGGGGGGCGGGTGTGACTCTGGAGCTCCGAGGGCTTGTCCAGGACCCCGGGACCCCGGGCGAGAGTTGGGAGTCACCGCTGTGCGGGTGGGTCCGGACAGAGCACGCAGACGGGCTCGAGGTATCAGGTGGGACTCCCTTTTACAAGGGCTAGAAAATCTGGTTCCCTTTGGCTGAAGCAGAAAGGAACATGGCCGGCTCACATCCCTAGAGAGCTCAGGAGTGGGTCTGGCTTTGGGCATGGGGTCCAGGCTCAAGCAATTTTGTCCGACTCGTTTTCTTACTTGCTCTTGTCTCGGGCTCTCCCCTCCAGCTGACTGGGGCGGGCACTGCAAGTTCCAATTCGGGGGGGGGGGGGGCAGCGGTCTCTGCCCCCAGCTAACCCTGCAACAGGCCCTCACGTCTCATAAACGGAGTGGGTCAGAGGGAGTTGCCATGGGCCGGGCGGCGAGGCCGGAATCTCCTGTCCTATCCGTGGAGGTGCATGGACTCCAGGTCTGAAAAGGGTGACTCCAGAGGAAACCTGGGGACGGCTGCCAGAGCAAAGGGGTGTAGAGGAGCGCGACCGTTAGTTCCCTCTGCAGATGGGACAGGAAGTTGCATGGCAGGGCCCTTGGGAAGCAGCATCACTGACAGCAGGAGAGCAAGCAGTGACGGAGAGCGAGCGGAGCGGCAGCAGGGAGCTGAGGGGAGACGGGGTTTCAGAAGAGCGGGAGTCGGTCCAGGGCGCCAGGTGCCGCGGGAGCGCAAGGAAGGGTGCGCTGGATTCCGTGCGGAGGCCGTCCTCGCGTTGATCTTGCACTTGACCTGACTGCCTTCTAGAGGCTCACCTTCCGAGGCAGTCAGGACGTTTGGGCTCTACCAGGAGTTACGTGCGTGTGGCTGAGTAGCTCGCTCAGCTCTCTGGGCTTCGGTTTCATCGTGTGTGAGAGAACACGGCTGGACTGAGTGGCTCCTGTGGCCTCAAGTGCCCTGCAGTGTTGGAGATTAATGAATCTGATCACTTCACACCACCTCCTTAGCACAACCCTGGTCCAAGCCTTCACCTGTCACTGGGCTAGAGCAGCCACCTGGTGTTCCTGCATCTGTGCTCCCATTCTGTCCGTGCTTGACCCAGCAGCAGAGTGACCCTTTGAAAACCTGTCAGCTGCATTGCTCCAGGGACCTCTGTCAGATGTGAACTCTTATCCATAGCCGTCACCATAATCCTGGTGGCCTCTGTTGTGTTGTCTGCCTTGGACTCTAGGTGGTCAGCTGTTCTCCCTTCTTCCACGTTTCCCTAGTGTACTCACCATTCTGCCGCAGGGCCTTTGCACAGGCTCTTCCTGTGGCCTGAAATTCCTTTGCGTCTTTTTCTGCTCTAATCACATGTCACCTGGGTGAGACCTGCCTGCCCACTCCCACGACCGGCCCCTTCCTCCTCTTTCACTGGACTGCATCTTTCTTCGTGTCTCAGATACGGTCATCAGGAAGAAAAAGGATTCAGAAGTGATACTACTTTAAAACATGGAAAGATAATATTCTCAATTTTAGCAATATGAGTTTAATGCATTCACTGGGCTCCAGGAGGATAACAAACCAAATAATTTGGGGTAGAAACCAATGAACGAGGTAGCGTTGTTCGTCTCGTGATGGAAGCGATCGTCGTCCTGCTCCTGGCATAGTCGCCGTCTCTCCTGTTTCCCTGGAGCGCGCGTTTTACGGAGGGACTCGTCCCACTTCCCTTCGGCCCGTTGGGGAAGTCTATGCGGTGAAGACGAAAACGAACCACAGCGCTCCCGCGGAACAGGATTTCTCGGCCTCTGTGCTGCTGACGTGCGGGGCCGGACGGCTGGTGCGGGGCTGCCCTGTGCGTCGTGGATTAGGGACAGTACTGTCCTCTGAGACGTGACAACCAAAAATGTCGCGGGCATTTCCAGAGAATCCTCCTGGTGGGGACGGGTGCGGGCAGGGGTGGGCGTGGGAGCAGAAGCTCCTCTGAGAACCACTGATGTAGAATACTGGGGTCGTGAGTGGGTTCGATGTGATCTAGAGTCTTCTGCATGGACATTAGCGGACCTTCCCCCGCCGTCCTGATACTGTTTCCCGTAAAACAGATGAGCCTGGCCCCCCCAGGGCAGGGCTGGTGCCCAGAAACACCAGCAGCCGCCTGGCCTGGAGTGGAGCGCGTCCCCTGGGAGCCCGCCACCCGACCGGCCCCGACCGCGCGGGGTGCCCCCTCGCTGGGCACGGAAGCGGCAAACTTCTGGGCCGGAGCCCTTTTCCGGAGTAGCTGAGCAGTGAGGTTCACATCCTGGAGCCCTGGGCCCCTCTCGGAGTCCCAGACGCGTCCGTCGGCCGGCCAGCCTCTCTTCTGTGCCAGCCGCTGCACTCAGCGAGTGAAACCTCGGACTGCACTCCAGTTTGAAGGGGAAACCAAGAGGGAGTTTCCGTTTCGTGTCTTCAGTAGCGTAAACATCTGTTGAGTTCCCCCTCTGCAGACCTCGCGACTACCTGCTTTCACTCGTGTCCTTGTGCGTTCCTCGCTTCCTGTCAGGAGGGCACCTGCTCGACGCTGGCCGCCGGCCGCCCGCGCTCAGAGCCCGCACAGCCTCACCGACGGGTCCCCTGCGCCTCGCGTCCCGTCCCTGTGCCTTGCTTTGTAACCGCAGGTCTGTGCCTCTGCAGCCCTCACCGGTCCCCCCACCGCCCCCCGCCCGACGGCCAGCGTCTCGGAGTCTGTTTAGTTTCTGGGATTCCGTATGTGGGTGGGATTCGGGGTCGTCTTTCTCGGACTGACACGCAGCACGATGCCCGCGGGGTCGTCCGGTTCTCTCGGGTGGCGCGGTTTTGTGGTCCCGCGGGGCCGAGGACTACCCGTGGTGCACACACACCGCGTCTTCCTTCCACTCGTCTGCGGATGGACACTCGGCTTGTTTCCACATCTTGTCGATTGTAAGAGACGCTGCAGCGAGCATAGGGGTGTGGGTTTCTCTTTGAGCTGGTGTTTCCGTTGTCTTCACTTGCAGACCCGGAGAGGACTCGCCGGGCCACGCAGGACCCGACACCGAGACCTGAGCCAAAGGCAGGCGCTTAAGCGACCGAGCCACCCTGGCGCCCTGTCGTTGTTCTTTTGATACTCGCTGATGGCACAGGTGCGAGATGCTCCCTCACCGCGGTTTTGAGTCGCATTTCTTGGAGGCTAAGTGACGAGCACATTCTCATGTGCCTGTTGGCCGACTGTGTCACTTTCAGAAAAACGTCTTTTCAAGTCCTGTGCCCATTCTTTAATCAGGTTGTTTGTTTTTTTGATATGAAGGTGTTTTCATATATTTTGGATATTAAGCCCTTAATGACTCGCAAATACCTTTTCTCACCCAGTGGGTTGCCTTTGTGTTTTGCTGACGGCCTCCCTTGCTGTGCAGAAGCTTTTCTGATGTTTTCCCACGTGCTGAACCTGCGTTGTTCTTCTCGAGGCACCTGGCTTAAGCGACGCTGCTTCGACCAGTGTGGAAGAGCTGGGCCCCGTGTTTTCTTCTAGGAGTTTTATGGTTTCAGTTTTCACACTTTCATTCTTTATCCATTTCGAGGTAGTGTTGGTGCGTAGTGTCAGAAAGTGGTCTGGTTTATTCTTCCGCCGGCTGCTGTCCGGCCGTCCGGCACCATTTATTGAAGACTCTGCCTTTTCTCTGCTGTGTCTTCTTCTTTCCTTTGTGTGGATTAATTGACCATTTACGTGAGGGTTTATTTCTGGGCTCTCTGTTCTTTTTTTTTAAGGGAGCAAGAGTTGGGGGAGGACCGAGGGAGAGGGAGGAAGAGAATCTTAAGCAGGCTCCATGCTGAGCCTGGAGCCCGACGTGGGGCTCAATCGCACAACCCTGAGGTCAGGACCTGAGCTGAAACCAAGAGTTGGACACTTATCTGACTGAAGCGTCCAGGCGCCCCTGGGCTCTCTCTTCTGCTCCACTGATCTGTGTGGTCTGTTTTCATACCACTGCGATACTGTTTGGATTATCGTACTTTGTGGTACAGTTTGAAATCAGGGAGGGTGGTGTCTTCAGCTTTCTTGTTTCTCAAGACTTCTTTGGCTGTGTGGGGCCTTTTGTGGTCCCATACCAATTTTAGGATTCTTTGCTCCACTTCTGAGAAAAATGAAGAAAAGATTTTGATAGTATTTTGATGGGGATTGCATTGAGACTGTAGCTCGCTTTGGGTGGTATGGACATTTTAACAGTATTAATTCTCCTAGTCCGTGAGCATGGTACACCGTACATTTATTAGTGCCATCGGAGGGTGTTTCTTTCATCAGTGTTTTATAGTTTTCAGAGGTCTTGTACCTCCTTGGTTTATTCCTAGGTATCTTGTTATTTTTGATGCAATTATAAATAGGATTATTTTCTTAATCTCTCTCTTTTTCTTAAAGAGAGTGTGCAGTTGGGTTGGGGAGAAGGGACAGAGGAAGAGGGAGAGAGAGTCCCAAGCAGACTACAGACCCAGTGTGGAGCCCGGTGTGGGGCTCAATCTCACGACCCTGAGACCATGACCGGAGCCGAGATCAAGAGTTGGACACCTAACCGATTGAGCCACCCAGGCGCCCCTTGATCTTCCTTTCTGACAGCTCAGTATTAGTGTAGAGAAATGCAGCTGGTTTCTGTATGTGGATTTAGTGTCCTGGGACTTTACTGAGTTCATTCATTAGTTCTTTTTTTAAAGATTTGGTTTTTTTTTAACTTGACAGAGAGGGAGAGGGAGAGCTTGAGCATGAGCAGGACAGAGGAGCGGAGGGAGAAGCAGGCTCCCCACTAACAGGGAGCCCGATGCGGGGCTCGATCCAAGGACCATGGGATCATGACCTGAGCTGAAGGCAGACACTCAGCTGACTGAGCCCCCCAGGCGCCCCAGTCTTACTTTTTCCTTTGCAGTTTGGCTGCCTTTTATTTCTTCTTATCACCCAGCTGCTCTGGCAAGGTCATGTATTCTTCTCGACAATCACATAAAGTAGGTTAATTTCACGCCCTTTCTTCGGGGAGCGTTTGAAGCTCAGAGGGTTAGGAGCTCAGGCTGATCAGTGAAACTCCTATATGAATGAATGAATGACAGAATGAAAGCTTCTATGCAGCTCACACCGAGGTTCAGTCGAGTCCAGAAACTGTTTTATATGGAGTATCAGACTGACGTCGATATTAGAGGGTAGGGGGCTGTGAAATGTTTTCTCCTACGTGCAAAGTGCTCTTGGGAATTCAAAGGGGAAACTGAGGAAGAATCCAGAAGTTTTCTGGAGGCGTAAGTGTCCTCACCTAAAGTAAAACCTTGTGCTAGGACATGCTTATCCGACAGAATAAAATGTAAAGGGAAAACTGTAGATAGTAAGAGCTAGTAAGGGTCACTGTGTGGGCGGAATGTTCCAGAAAGTTTTCTTTAGAATTTTGCTATTCAGGTGGACCTTGAGTGTGTTGTCATTGACGTAAGTGGCAACAAGCAGGTCAGGGGCCCGGGATGGCTTTGGGAGTGATTTCCGGGCTTTCCCCAGGCTTCTTGGATCTGCCTCGCCTTTTAATATGACTTCAGCTGGAGAAAATGCTTCATTACAAAAAGCTGCTTTGAATCAATAACCATGTGAAAAATGAATTTTAGTTTTACTGAGCACAACAGTGTCTAGAGACACTGGAAGAACCGTAGTTCCTGGGTGCACAAGCCGCTGGTTCCTTGGTCGGCAGTGAGCGGCCGCCTGCCTGCAGCTGGGAACAGGAGGCTCGGAGGGTGTGTGACAGGTGGTTCCGAGAGGAGACAGAGATAAGAGGGGGTCGGTATGGCCGAGGACTGGTGCCACCTGCCCTGTCACTCGGCCTCGCGGACACTGTCCGCAGATGTCCTGTAGCCTCTCCCAGGAGCTCACTGGCCCTTCGGGAAACTGCCACTCCAGACCTCCGTACAGGTTCATCTGTGCTTCCGACTCCGGCTTCCTTCTGTGGCAGAAAACCCAGTGGGGCGCAATGATTTTGCTCTTCGATTCAGCAGTTACCCTCTTACTACCTAAAAATACCGAAATTAGATGCTGAGCTCAGAGCTGTTGCAGGGCTCCCGTTTTTCTGGAATGTGCCATAGCTCCTATGTCACTAACATGGCAGAGGGTTGAGAGGTTAGAAAAGCAGCTGTCCCCCAGGGCACGGGGGGAAATGTCCTTTGTAGGACTTGGAGATCTCCGCCTGACGCGTGGCCTGGCTTCAGGCAGGCCTTCAACGAGCTGCACGAGGAGAACTCGAGATAGACCTACTCTGGAGGCTGAAAGTTAGGAGAAGCGGCAGAGAAGGTGTAAGAAGGACATGCCGTCCCCTCACCGGCCGGGGGGGTCCGCGTTCGTGGCCTGCGCTGGACGTCGGCGTGGGCAACGGGCCAAGCGCCGCCGTCTAACCTGAGCTTTCAGGAGAAAGCCGGGGCCCTGGAATTCGTCCCGAAGACCTTTCCCAAGTTAGAATTCCATTCATTTACTTAATGACCTTGAGTCAACGTGAAAACTATTATGTTTTGTAGAGTTTGTTTTAAAATATAGAGAAATGTATGATAGATTTTCATAAGCTTGGTTAAGGGCTTAAAATAAAGAGTTCTGATATGCCAAGGTGGGGCAACCCTACCACGTCCTGAAACTCAACTCTGCAGAACGAGGCATTTCCAAGGGTTAGCTCAGGTTTTCGCGCGTTTTTGGAAAAGAAGGCGTTCCTGGAGGCCTCTCTTCCTGACAGTTGGGGTCTTCGATTCTGGTTGTCCTGGGAAAGCGTGGGCGAATTCGGCTCACTGTGCCACCGCGGGGCCGGGGCTGGGTGGATGGTAGGAGGCGGAGGGTGAACGAAGACCCCCCAGGGCCCGCTCTCGCCGGCAGTGGGGTGACCGCGCAGCACGGTTCGCCTTCCGCTGTGTCTCTTCCTGCCTTGACCCGGCATATCAAGGTGGCGTTGCTCTACGTGGCACGGAAGGGAAACCGTCCGGCAAGGACTTCTCCAAGAAGGGGTGACTAGCGTGGCTGGGCACAGCGGCCTTGCAGTCCGACCTGTGGTTTGGGCCTTAAACTCCCTGCGTGGGACTTCCGGCTACCTGTCGAAAGGTTGGAGGCTTGGCTTTGAGTTCCAGCCAGGAGAGCGGTGAGAGGAAAAAGGGCAGAAGCCATAGCCGAGTCTGCCCCCTTTTATCAGGAAATGGAGAGCCTTTGCCACGTGTGGACTCCCATGGACTGGGGCTGGGTTGACGGCCACCCAAGCCCTGTGCAGCACGACTGCTTTTGGCGTATCTAGTGCCCATGTCCGGTGAGAGTTGTGTTGTGGGGGGGATGATGACTGGGTGGCGAATAGCGTCTGCTTCGTCTGCAGAGCGAGAGCTACCCAGTGTGCCAGGGTACGGGGGCCCTGGGTCCATTCATACAATCGATTATCTATCACACATATTGGGTACCTCTTCTTTGTCAGTCACTGTTCTAGGTGCTGGTGAAGGAATTTGCAGAACAGAATTCCTTGCACTCACGAATGTACCATCTTGCAGGAGAGAAAAGCATTAGCGAGATGAGTAAGTATGCGCATCCGCACTAAGAAAAAGTAAGGAAGGGACCGGAGCCACGAAGTGTTGGAAAGGACTCTGAAAGGCAGCATGGGCTGGGAAGGCCTTGCCAAAAATGCGGCTCAAGTTAAAATCTGAAGGACGTGGAAGAGCAGCCTCCAAGGATACCTGGGGTCAAGGTGTTCCCAGCACAGGAAACAGCGCGTGCAAAGGCCCTGAGGTGGATGCATGATTGATGCGTCTGCAAAATAGCAAGAAAGTCAGTGCGGCTGGAGTGGGTCTAAAAAGCAATTTTTGTTACGAGGTTGGAGCAGTAACGGAGAGCCAGATCGTGGGGGAAACTGCAGGGCTTATTCTGAGTGATATGGGACTCCTTTTGGGGTTATACATAAAGCAGTGACTTGTTCATTTGTTCTAAGCTCTGTTTGAACTGGCTCATTCTGGTTGCTGTGTTGAGAAGGGGGGCAGTGGCAGATGCGGGTAGGCTAGTAAAGAAGGAATTTTAATAATTTAGAGAAGATACAGCATAGCCTGGACTAGAGTGATGGTAGCAGAGATAGTTACAGATGCGGAATTCCAGAAACCTGTCAAAGTTAGAGCCCACAGACTTGCTGATGAACGAGATAGGAGCTGTGGGAGAGAGAGGAGTCGGGAGTGACTGCCGAGCTTACCGTCCGAGCCACTGGAAGTTGGGGCAACCGTAAGGTGAGGTGGAGCAGACCCGGGAGGGACGGGCCTGAGAGCGCGAAGTCTGGTTGGGGGCGGCTTGGCTTGCCATGCTTGTGACACCGGATGGAGATGCCGAGTGGCCGCTTGGTTGTCTAAGTCGGGAGCTCTGGGGGGCGGCCTTGGCTTCTCTCTGCCTGAGCAGGGGATCCAGCAGCAGCAGGAATTTGGAACAGCCCAGGGCTCTTCTGACCTGGTCCAACCCAGCCTTGCCTTTGGGATCGCCTGGAATCTCGGTTCCAGGCAGAATCCGTGCCTGCCCCGGGAAAGCTAGCGTGGTCTTCCGCCCACGGGAGTCCCGCGGCCCCGGCTGGGGTGTCCAGGGGCCTGGCAAAGGAGAGGTCACCGCCTCGTGTGCGGCTGGAAGTGTGTTCTTCGTAGTTCGGTCTGGCTCGACCTTCAGGATGTTGCCCCTTGCCCAGGCAGCAGTGGTCAGACCACGCTGTGTTCCCTGCCTTTCCTGAAGGGCTTTCTCCCCAGGACTTAGGACCTCCCCTGCCGAGCTGTCTTCATGGTGGGAGTGGCTGGTTTATGGACTTGCCGAGAGGCTGCGATGGCGGGTCGCCCCCTTCCGCGTCGACTGGGCCACACCAGGGGGTGCTGGCAGCTGGTGGTGTTGCTGATGGTGGCCTGGGAGGGAGGCCAAGGCCCCTCAAAACTTGTCTGGCGGTCCATGGCTCCAACTGCAGCCCGGCTTAGGACGGAGTGTCCCTTGCATTCCCCAGCACGACAGGACCCGCAGCAGAGAAGCTGAGTTTTGTGTCACCGGGTGTGCTCAGCCTGGGGGTCCGTGTTAGACGAGCAGGGGCAGGGAGGGGTCATCCCAGCCAGACCCAGCCCCCACCGCTGGTGTTGGGGTGCGGGCTCACGCCTGATGCTAGAGGTGCTCTTCCCTGGCCCTGGGGGGAGCTGGCCGCTGCCTTCCCTTGCTGACTCTCCAGACCCTGTGGGCAGAGGCGTTAAAGGGAAGGAACCCTGAATCAATATGTTTTTCAGCTTTTTTCTCTATTGTATTTAACGTGGAACTGCCATTGTTAGGTGCGCAAATCTGGGTTGTGTGACCACTCCCGCCATCCATCGCAGAAGTCTCCTCCTCCCGGCAAACTAAGCCGTTAACCAGCCCCCCCACCCCCGCTCCCGGCTCCCAGCAGCTCGCGCTTCTGCCTCGCGCGTCCTGGTGGCTCTGAGCACCTCCTGTAAAGGAGTCGTCCACCATCTGTCACTCCGTGCCCACCAGTGCCACGAAGCGCCGTGTCCTCCAGGGTCCCCCGTGTCGGGGCTTCCTTGTGACAGACGTCACAGCCTCCTTGTGACGGCCGAAGGACATGCCACACCTTGCGTACCCGTCCATTGCTCGGTGGACGCTTGGGTTGCTTCCGCACGTTTGCGGGCATGAATACTGCCGCTCGGAAACGGTGCACACGTCTCTTTGAGACCTTGCTTCCGTGATGTCGGGTTTATGAGTAGAAGGGGGACGGCCGGGCCGCGTACTAACTCAGTATTTGATTTTCTGAAACCTTCCTGCTGTTTTCCACGGCGCTTCAGCAGTGCATGCCGGCCGCCACGGCGGGAAGGCTCCAGTTTCTGCACATCCTCTCCAGCACCGGTGGTTTTCTGTCTTGCTGTTTTTGTCCCTGACAGCAGCCGTTCTAACGAGGGTTAGACGGTGTCTCCTCGTAGTTTTATCCGCTGCTCCTCGTGCTCAGTGATGTGGAGCGTCTTTTCGTGTACCTGCCGGCCGCTTCCATCTCTTTTTTGGGCACAGGGTTTTTTGTTTTATTTTGTTTTGCTTTAGGTTGTTCTTGAATTTTAGGAGTTCTTAATATATTCTAAACGGTGATCCCTAATCAGATACATGGTTTGCACACATTCTCTCTCATGCTATGAGTTGCCTTTTTCTTCTGCACAGATGGTACCTTCGGATGTACAGATTTTTAAGTCTTCATGAAGTCCAATTTGTCTGTTTTTTTTTTTTTTTTTTTTTTTTTTTTTTTTTTTTTCTGTTTTTGCCTGTGCCTTGGCGTCGGGTCTGAGAAGGCCTGGCTGGGTCCTGTGTTGTGACTCGGTCTGTTCCACTCGTTCCTCAGGCTTCGGTCTCCCCGTCCCCAACTTGTTTTTTTCTCTCTTTCCCTCTTTCCGTGAAGTCATCAGGCCAGTCGGCCCGCAGCGCGTTTCAGGCTCAGTAAAGCTTTACGCAGCCACCGCACACATGTCCCGAGTAGAGGAGGGACTGAAGCCAAGGAAGCCGGACAGAGAAGCACACGGCATGGCCGGCGGGGCAGAGGCCGTGAAGGGGTTGGTGGGTGAGGAGTCGGAATTGGAGGTGAGGCCACAGCGTGCTGAGTCTTCTGTGGTGAACGGATGGACTGATGGTGGCCTCGTGGCCATCAGACCTAGTTTTCTCAAACTAGGCACTTAACCTTTCTGAGCCTCAGTTTCCCCGTTTTCCTTACTTAACAAACACTTACATGGTTCCAAACACTATTCTAAGCCCCGTACAAATATTAGCCTCTTGACATCTCCCACCAACTCTAGGGGACGGTCCCCTGCTGTCCCCATTTTACAGAAGGGGAAGCTCATGCCCAGAGAGTTTAGGGGTTGCGTCACGGTCACAGAGCCAGTGAGTAGTGGAGCCGGGACTTGACCCCAGACTCTCTGGTTCTAGACTTCATGCTCTTAACCAGAGGTTAGGCTGCTTCTCTGAGATGGGGAAGAGCCTGATTTTGACCAAATCCTGCTTCAGAAGTTGCCCAGATGATCTCATGAGATGATGCTTGTCGGGACATGTCGTATGTTCACGGTGTTTTGCAAATACTGTTTATTAATAGTTAAAAATAATTAAGTAACACTCTGGAAATGGATGAGAGTCTCAGGGGTCTCAGGAGAAGGGGATGGGTCAAGGGCCAAGCCTTGGGAAGTCTCCGTGCTGAGGTGCGGGCGCTTGGTTTGGGACGACATGAGGCACTCAGTGTTGACCCTTGTGGGCGCGGTCACAGTCTGTGGAGAGCCTCCAGCCTTCTAGTCGCCGCTGAAGGCTGCTGTGAAGGGCGGTGAGGTACGCAAGTGGATAACGTCTGTGCAGAGGGGCCCAAGGCCAGGTCTTGCACTTTAGGAACTCACTCGGGTCACATCAGGAACTCACTTAGGGCCATTTGTGGTTCTGACCACCGTGTTTTTTTCTTCTGCGGAGCATTTTCCCAAGCAGACCAGAGCTCAGACCTGCTCTGTGTGTGCAGTGAGAGGCTTGGAGCTAGGACATTCCTAGGTTTGTGGTGGCCTTGAGGGGACAAGAACAAAGGGGCTCTGGGCCGGCAGAGCGCCTGCTGCACCTGCCACCTTTGGGACAACGGTCACCTGAGTGCCAGGAAGGATGGCAGGTATATGGGAAGGCACCCGGGGATCTCACGATCGCTCCCCAGCTCTCATCTGGTCTGTCGCGGGAGGGGCTGGGCTGACCATCGATCTCGCGGACCTTAGTGCAAAGCAAGGTAGTTACCAGAACCTTCTCCCCAGCTCCACCCCCGCCCCTAGCAGCGACTGACGGGTGTGACGTCTGCAGGTGCTGAGGTGACGAGCCCCTGTGAGAAGGGTCAGAGCCGTGCTGCCGGGACCTCGCCTGGCTCCTCGGAAGTTCAGAGCCACATCCCGGCCTGCAGGGCTGTTTCTTGGTGCGTCTTCCGCGCCTGCCTGGTATCTGGTGGGCGTGAAACCTGCCGGCAGCGATGCTGGGGCCCAGCCTCCAGGCCGCTCGGGCTCCTCGGGAAGACAGGCGCAGACCACAGTGAGCCGCTCCCTTGCCGGGAGGTTTGAGGACGTTGGAGGAGACTCTCCTGCCCCGAGAAACTGGTTTTCTGAGAAAACTTTAGGACAGGACAGGCGTGTCCTGTCACATCCCGTGGCCCCGCGTCAGAGCCGCCAGGAGAACCGCCGCCTCTGACCCGCACGGCCTCTGGTGCCCACCGAGCCAGGCCTGCTGTCCGCGGGCTCTCAGGGGCCCCTTGGTGGCCTCACTTCTGTGGGCCATGGAGGGGTCGGGGGCCTCCTTGCCTTCCTAGGGGCCTGTGGACTGGGACGCGGATCTCCTGGTCCCAGACATCCCCGCGCGGGCCGGGGGCGAAGTGCTTCTGGCTGCAGCCGTGCGGGCTCCGTGAGCGCAGCGGGAGGGCGTGCGGTTTCCGGAAGGCCGGGGAAGGCCGGGGAAGGCCGGGCCTGCGTCGTCCCGGTCCCCGGTGCTAATGTCCAAAACAGTGGGGTCTTGGCCTTTCGTGGGCAGACCATGGCGTGTCTGAGTACGAGCTGGGGTTCTCGGAGCTGCGAGGGCAGAAGTCAGCCTGCTTCACCTCCGTGAAGAGGAGTTGCGGCGGCTCCGGGACCCAGGAGGGCGGGTGGGTCGGTCGCGGACTCTCACCAGCGTCTGAGGGGGTTCGCGGCCCTCTCAGCCCCTCGCCTTCCCTCTCTCGCCGTGGCTCCCGCAGCTTCGCCGTGAGCGCCCTCCCGGAGTGCCCAGGACACCTGCTTGGCCACCCCCCCGGCCCGTGTCCTGTGGCCGCCGACCCGCGGTGGGTACGCTGCCCTTGATGACAGTCAGAGTTCTAGGTAGAAATATGAGGGGGGCGCCTGGGCGGCTCGGTCGTGGGGCGTCTGCCTTCGGCTCAGGTCATGATCTCAGGGTCCTGGGATCAAGTTCCGCGTCAGAATCCTTGCTCAGTGTGAGTCTGCTTCCCCTCTGCCTGCCGCTCCCCCTGCCTGTGCTCCCTCCCTCTCTGACAAATAAAGAGATAAAAAAGAAAAAGAAATAGGAGGTGACACCATACTATCCAAGTCTGCACAATTAAACGAGAGGTAATCTATCCTTACTTTGCAGTAATTCTGTGTTTGCAGGTCAAGGTTCTTCTAGAATTACTTCTTGGAAATTACTCTAAAACACAGTAGATACGTGTCTCAATATTCCATACTGTTGCCTTGTTTTTTAACCCACAACGATACTGATCACGTAGTTGAGTGTCGTGATACGGCCCTGGATGATTTGGAGCCGCGGCCGCAGGCTGACCCGGCAGACTGTTCACTGTCTCCGGGAACGGCCGCAGGGCGAGGCAGCAGCGAGAGACCTACGTCCCGGCTTCACCGAGCCGCGGCCGGGAGGAGGAGGGAGCATTTGGTGACCTGTCAGGAGTAACTTCTGAGACGTTTATTAAAACCTGAGTCCTGGGACGCCTGGGGGGCTCAGTCACTTAACATCCGACTCTCGTTTTCTGCTCGGGTCATGATCTCAGGGTCGTGAGATCGAGCCCCGCAGCGGGCTCCCCACTCAGCAAGGAGTCTGCTGGAGATTCTTTTTCTCCCTCTTCCTCTGCCCCCCATTCCCCTGCACATACTCTCTCTCTCAAGCACATAAATAAATAAAAATGTTTAAAAAGCCCCTTAGCCAGGAGATACTCGTGTTGTGTCAGAGTTGCAGCCCGAGGCAGGACCCAGTGAGTGTGGGAGTTCTGAACCCCATTTGTGTCTGGCGGCAGACCTGGCCCGCAGGTGATGATGTGAGTCACCCGTGGATTTGCCGCCGTTGCAGCGGGCCCCGGCTTGTCAGGCCCTGCGGAATCCGGCCGCCTGCCAGGACATGTCCGCTGGCGGGGGCGCTCCAGGCCTCTCTCTTGTTCTTTAAGGGCTCACCCCTGAGAGATCGACTGCGGCTTGTGCCACCTACTGCAGGCCTCCTGGCGGAGCCCAGGATTCTGGATTTCCCTGGTGGGCGGCTGTTTGGCTCCCACACCCCGTCTGCTTCCTGGGAAAGGTTGGACCAGAGGACCTCGGGCTCATCCGGCAGTCCTGGGTTCTCTGTGCTTCATCTCCCAGGCCAGCTGTGGGGCTGCTGGACAGTAACACGCACCAGTAGTGCTTTCTTAATTTCTTTCCGTCTTTTGTTTGTTGTTTGTTTTGTTTTTAAATATTTTTAAGATTATTTATTTATTTGAGAGAGAGAATGAGAGAGAGCACAAGCAGAGAGGAGAGAGAAGCTGACTCCCCACTGAGCAGGGGGCCTGATGCAGGATGCGATCCCAAGACCCTGGGATCATGACCTGAACTGAAGGCAGAGGCTGAACCAGCTGAGCCAACCACGCATCCCAGACTTTCTCTGATTTACTCTTAGAACTCGATATGCCCTTTCATTCTGAGGACTCTTGTGTTTCTTTAACTCTAGAGAAGTTCAGCCCCTGTTTAAGAACTGTGTCCACCTCGGTGTGGACAGTGTAGGTGCGACCTAATGCAGGTTAGATGCTTTTGACTCAAGTAATAGAAACTTAACTGACAATAGATCTGAAAGTCATTTTAAGGGGCACCTGGGTGGCTCAGTGGGTTAAGTAAGCCTCTGTCTTCGGCTCAGGTCATGGTCTCAGGGTCCTAGGATCGAGCCCCGCATCGGGCTCTCTGCTCAGCAGGGAGCCTGCTTCCTCCTCTATCTCTGCCTGCCTCTCTGCCTACTTGTGATCTCTCTCTCTCTGTCAAATAAAAATAAAAAATAAATAAATAAAAATCTTTTTTTTTTTTTTTTTTAGATTTTATTTATTTATTTGACAGAGAGAGATCACAGTAGGCAGAGAGGCAGGCAGAGAGAGAGAGAGGGAAGCAGGCTCCCTGCTGAGCAGAGAGCCCGATGCGGGACTCGATCCCAGGACCTTGAGATCATGACCCGAGCTGAAGGCAGCGGCTTAACCCACTGAGCCACCCAGGCGCCCCTAAAAATCATTTTAAGAAAGGTATTTCCCATAACCAGAAGCCAGGATGAAGTGACTTGAAGGTTTGTTGATGCAGTGCCCCAAGGACTGACCGTTCATTGCCATGCTGACCACACCGGCTCAGCATCTCCAAGGATCCCAAGATGGCTGCCACAGCTCTGTGCTTTCTTCGCCCTTAGGGACTTCAGGAAAAGATTTTTCTTCCTTGCGTCTTTGTGAGATCAGAGCAGCCTTCCCCAGATATCCCTGTTCCCACCCCCACCAACCCCAGACTTCTCCTCGACCATTTTGCCAGGATTGGAAGAAAAGGGAACACGAGGGTTACTTTAGACCACCCAGCATCCAGCTCTCAGAACTGGAAGGGCTCTGCCATCTCCGGGTCCCTGGGAGGAGGAAACCACCAACACTAAGTCAGAGGCCCGCCCATAGGAGAAAAACGAGAATGGTGGCTGGGTAGGAGCCCGGTAGTAGGTGTCTGCTACCCACGTGTCTAATCCCTTGCTGCTGTCCCGTCGAACTTATGTTGGATCTTCTTATCCTATCCTTCCTGAATCTTGGCTCTTTGTATTTTCAGTTTCTTAATCTTTTTAACTGCATTTTAAGTAATTTCCTCAGAGCTATCTTTCAGTTCATCATCTTTCTCTTTAGCTAAATCTGCTGCTCAGCATAACCACTGAGTTTTTAATGTTGAACAACTAAAATTTTAATTTCTAGAATTTCTATTTGATTGTTTTTTGCAATTGCTTACCATTTTTTCACGATGTCTGCTCTTTCGTTATGGTTCTTACCCCTTTTCTTTTTAAAGCTTTTAATAACATTTTTATTTTAAAGTTTCATTCATTTTTTCCTATTAGTGTAAGTTCTTGGAACGTCAGTTCTGCTTTTTGTTTTGTTGACTCTGCCTCCACATGAATGCCGTGCGCTCGCTTTCACCGAGTGTTGGAAATTCACCACAGAGCCATTTTGTGTTCACTTTCGTCCCTGTTACCTTTACACGGATTCATCAGTTTGGATCTCTGCCGCTTGCACAGTGCATGGGTTTGGTGCCCGCATCAGCGCGGCACAGGACTCAGTGTTTGATTTCTCATGAGGGGAAGCATTTCGTCCTCCACCCAGAACCTCAGGTCAATGGCTGTGTTTTTGCTGCTTCCCTTTGCCCGTAGGAGGAGCTTTTCTAATCCCTTTTCCACGGAGGGGACAGCCCTTCTAGAACCCACTGTTTATGCAGGATTTCTGTTCTGGTTCTCTGCCCATGGAGCTCAAAGTCACCCTCCCACATAAAAGGCCTCGGCCCTAGCGAACTAGGTCTCATGTTCTTCTGGCCACAGGTGTGGGATTATAACTCTGGCTTTGAATTTTCTGTTTCTGGTACCTATGGATTTCTCTTTCTTGGCTTTTCTTTTTCTTTGTTATCCTTTTTAAAACCTTGGGTCATGTTGGGGTTTGGGGAGGGAGAAAAGGAATAAATGAAACAAGATGGGATGGGGCGGGAGACGAACCGTGCGAGACTTTTTTTTTAAGATTTTATTTATTATAAATTGGACAGACAGAGATCACAAGTAGGCAGAGAGGCAGGCAGAGAGAGAGGAGGAAGCAGGTTCCCCGCTGAGCAGAGAGCTGATGCGGGGCTCGATCCCAGGACCCTGAGATCATGACCTGAGCCGAAGGCAGAGGCTTAACCCACTGAGCCACCCAGGCACCCCTAAGAGGTTTTTTATTTTTTTGTTTTTAAGGAGTTTATTTATTTACTTGAGAGAAAGAGAGAGGGAGAGAGCAGGTACAGGGAGAGAGGGAAACAGCTCCCCACTTGGCAGGGAGCCCAATGCGGGACTCGAACCCAGGACCCTGAGATCATGACCTGAGCTGAAGGCAGACGCCTAACCGACCGGGCATCCCAATAGTTTACTTATAAGAATTAACAAAATTCAAAGTTCAGAACTCACAGAAAAGAGACAAAACCCAGAAATAACCTTGCAAACTCAGATATAGAAGCCAAACCTATAAAGAATGTTCATTGCACAGGGCGGGGGTAGCTAACATACTGTGTAACTGAATAAAAACAGAATATTTCAGCAGCCTGGAAATATGGGCCAAAATGCACAAAATAAAATTTAGTAGAAATAACGTGTTGTATTTAGGCTTAAAAACATTAATGCCATAAGTTCTAGACTGGGGTCACCTGGCTTCACAGAAACTCACGTGTGTGTAAGTTTTGGGTTTTAGTTGAGCACAGCCAGAGAAGCCCAGTAGGATGATGCCGTTGCTAAAAGGAAATGCGTTCTGAGAGCGGATTGTAGCAGGAGATTGTCCTGGTGATGGGGAAAACTGCCCCCTGTGCTCGACACCCAGCAGCTCACAACCAGAACGGCACATTCAGTTCTGGGGACCACAAAGCAAGAGGGTCATCGTTGTCTGCGAACAGGTCCAAACAGCAGTGTCTGAATTAGTGAAGGGTCTGGAGGTGGCATCCTCCAGGAGGGAGCTTACAACTGGAGAAGGGGAGGCAAGTCATCGGTGAGGCATTTAAAGGCTCGAGGGGAGGACTGTCCGAAGCTGCTCACCCTCCGGCCCCGGCAGCCGGCTCCCTCGGAAGGGAAGCCTTCTGACCTGCCCTCGGGACTGCTGGAAGGGGACAGCGGCCTCTCAGCCACCAGCTCCCCGGTCAAAGGCGTCAGGTCAAGGGCGGGGATCAGCGGAGGCTTTGCTGTGTGTGGCTGCTCAGGCTTCCGACAACGGGCCAGTGGCAGGAAAGCGCTCCTGCTCTCTGGAGTCTCCTGTTGGTCGGGAACAAGAGCAGGTAGAGGAAGTGTCTGTGGGATTTTTGGCTGATGAACGTAGACGAAGTGTTTGGAGAAACGTCCTGTTGGACGAGTGCTAAGATGTCAACCTTCAAGCGTAGCCAGATCCTGAGCCAGCGTCCCGAGCAGGACAGCACGTCGCGGAGAGCGGCCTGCACGTACCTGCTCAGGTCCCTGCCAGCCTTCCCCGCGGCTCACCGGGACAGGGATGAGGCCTCAGTACGGACGGCGCTTGCCGGAGCCCCGCTCGGCCACCTCCGAGAGCCCCTGCGACAAGCGCACTGTCTGACCTTCCTGGGCGCACAGACCGGTGGGGGTGGGGTGCCGTGCAGGTTCTGGTCCGGCACTCAGGGGTCTGCTTGAACTTGGCCGTCTCTGTGGCTTCCGGTGCTGCTGCTGTGCTGGTTCGGGGACCCCCTGAATTGCGGGGGCCCCAAAGCACCACAGCCCACCTGCCCCTCCTTGTTCAAAATGCAGGCTGCTCGGCCTGGGCTGTGAGTCTGGGACCAGCATCTCAGGGCGGGGCCCCAGAATCACGCCCCCCCCACCCAGCACATCAAAGGTTTCGAACCTCTGGCCTCGGGGGCACACGAGCAGGTTGGGTTAGACTGGAGGAGCCCTTCCTTCCAGGAGACGCAGGCAGCGACACACGAGGGTGGCTGTAGGGAACAGGCTGCTGCGGTGGCGCTGGGGCGGGGACGGCTGGCGGAGGGTCGGTGGCGGGAGATCTGGGGCTCCGGCGGCACGTGCGTCCCGTTGGACGGGGTCTGACGCGTGTCTCCCCGTGCGCCCTTCTTCCCTCTTTCTCCAGCCGCCCGGCATGTTCTGCCCACCGCTCGCCGCCGAGGTGCCTGACCATGAGCCTCAACTCCTCCCTCGGCCACAGGAAGGAGCTGGGTAACGGCGCGCACGGGGACGGAGGCGCGGGGGGCGGCGCCATTGCCGACTTCGTCACCATCGTCATCATCGCCGTTTTCGTCTGCCTGGGCAACCTGCTCGTGGTGGTCACCTTGTACAAGAAGTCCTACCTGCTCACCCTCAGCAACAAGTTCGTCTTCAGCCTGACCCTGTCCAACTTCCTGCTGTCCGTGCTGGTGCTGCCCTTCGTGGCCACCAGCTCCGTCCGCAGGGAATGGGTCTTCGGTGTGGTCTGGTGCAACTTCTCGGCCCTCCTGTACCTGCTCATCAGCTCGGCCAGCATGCTGACCCTCGGGGTCATCGCCGTGGACCGGTAAGCTGGCCCCAGGGAACTGAAGGAGTAAGGACGGATTGTGTGGCGGCGGGGGGACCCCGGGAAGTCGTCTGGTCCTGTGCCTTCCGCTCCGTCTCAGCTCCTTGGGAGGACGTCCGGGGCTTCTGCGGGGACACGAGCAGGCTCTGCCTCCTCCAGCCCTTCCTTCACTCTGGGCACCTCTGATTTCATTGCATTTAGGTTTATTTATTTTTTTTTTTTACAAGAGACTCCAATGCTTAAAAAACAAAGTTCTTGAAACCTCTGACGCCTGCTTTACAGATGAGAGAAAGAAGCTGGGAACGGCAGTGTGTCAGGCTTTCCCAGGGGCGACCTGCTGTCCGGCAGGTTGGGCGGGCCCCCGCACTCCTCATGCTTCTGAGGATTTTGCTGGTGGTCATTGCATTCGTCACTGGCAGGTGTTTGACTCTGAGGGAGGTGCAGAGTCTGGGGGAGGAGGCCAGCCGGAGGCCGGGAAAACACGGAGTCGGAGTCCTCGTCACGAGGGGACACGGCTCTGGGCTGCCCCGGGACCATCCGTCGTCAGCTGGTGAGGGCTAGCGCCCAGAGCCCAGACCTCCACCAGGCCCAAGGCCAGACCCTGCCGCTCTGTGGCTGTGGAGTGCAGGCTGAAGGGAGTGAGTGGTCAGAACTCGTCAGCTGGCCTCTCTAATTACCTTTTTTTCCCCGATGAAAATGACACAAAATGTAAAGACTAGAATAAATATCCGTAACCCTAGCCCTCAGACGCAATCTTTTGGTTTTAGTGTATTTGCCTCTAGTAAGTTTTGGTTGTGTACAGCTTGTTTCTTTCTTTCTTTTTTTAAAGATTTTATTTATTTATTTGACAGAGATCACAAGCAGGCAGAGAGGCAGGCAGAGAGAGAGGGGGAAGCAGGCTCCCTGCTGAGCAGAGAGCCCGATGTGGGACTCAATCCCAGGACCCTGAGATCAGGACCTGAGCTGAAGGCAGAGGCTTAACCCACTGAGCCACCCAGGCGCCCCCAGCTTGTTTCTTTAAATGGGCTTCTCAACTCGTGTGGTTTTCGCTTTTCTAGTTAAGAAGCGATCACGGAAAAAAAAAAAAAAAAAAAAAAGAAGCGATCATGAGCTCTGCCTCCCGCCTGCAAACGCCACACGCCCTTTGAGAACATGGTTTTTGACGGATGCATGGCAGTGTGTCCTCTGGCCGTTTGAGATTTATTCTTACCGTCCCTTCCTGGCTTCTGCTCCATGGCAGTTCGGAGGAGCATGTGGGGAGTGGTGGCTTTGGTTGGAATAAACACACTTTTAAGATTCTTGCGTCAAAGGCAGGTTTTCAGAAGCTCGAACAGAGTTTTACTGCCGTCGCCGCTGTCAGCCGCCCATCGAGGCTGATCACGTCACATGAAAGAGAACACTGCACCCTGTTGGCTGTGGGGAGGTGTGGGATCTCCCTGTTCTGATTTCTCTTTTTTTAAAAAATCGTGTCCCTTTGAGTGTCCCTTCCTGGGCCCCAGGTCCTGTGGGGCAGAGTGAGGGCCCACGGCTAGAGCAGAGCAGGGGATTCGTTTTTAAGTACCTCTCAGGGGGTCCTCTCTATGTGGACGCTTGGGAGATCGTGCTGCGTGGGAAGGCCGTCTGCTGACTTGAACGTCGGGTTCCTTGAACGTCGGGTTCCCGGTGAGCTCAGCAGGGCGTCCGGTCCCGCTGTCAGAGTGCAGCACCGCGGAGAGAGCTGACCCCATCCAGCTGCTTCTCTCCCACTGGGGTGCGGCCGGCCAGCGGGGGAAGGCTCTGGGCGGAGTCCTCAGGCTGGCAGACCTCGTCCACCGGGAGTTCACGGGGTGGGGGCGGCGGGCAGGCAGGCGGGTGTGGTGGTGAACACGAAACACCACGGCACGGCCCAGCTGCTGTCCCACTTTGGGGGGCAGGCTGGGTAAGCCCCCGGGGAAGGGGACCCTTGGGCTCATCAGTCCAACAGCGAGTAGGACCAGAGGCATGTAAGTGGTGGGAAGGACCCGCCCGCGAAGGCACGGCCTCCGCTTCTTCTGTGACAGTTTTTCAGGGACGCAGGCCTGGCCCAGCGGCGGCGGCTGGGGAGACACGGCCGGATGAGAGGAACAGACACGCCAGGGAGCCCACGCAGGGACAGGGACGTAGGGCGGGACCCTGTGTGGACCGCGGAGTAGGCAGGACGTCACTGTGCGGGAGGGACCGCCGGGCCGCATTGCCGAGAGAAGGGACACGGGGCCAGGTGTGCTTGGGGAGCAGGGGAGGCATGTGGATCTGTCGCTGCTGGGGACCAGGGGCGTGGCTGGAGACGGGCTGACACCCGCGACTCACGGCAGCGCACGTGTCTCCCTGGAGCTCCGATCCCCGCACCCCAGACCCCCAGCCCGGCGCCGGTGGCCCCTGGTGACCCAGCCGGAGTGGAGAAGGGACCGTGGCCTTCCTGCGGTGACAGGCAGGTCTCCGGTCTCTGTCCTGCAAGCCGAGGTGGAGCCGGCGGACCCCTGTGACGAGTGTGGGGGCGGCGTGAAACTTGGGGTCTTCAGGTGGCTTCTGGGCACACACGCTTGGTTTTCTTGTTATTGGTCATTCACGTGGCTTCAAGATGCAGATTGACTGGACCAGGTACCTTGATCCTGTCCGTTTAAATGACAAACGGCACTCCTGCCTGCTCAGTTTCAGTAAGTTAATTTTACTCAATCTCGGTGATTTTGGAGGTCACATATTTGCCCTGGTCTGTTGGAACCTGAAGATGCAAGTCTGTGTGTGTGAGAGAGAAACAGAGACGGGGAGGGGCTGGAGGGCGTGGAGGGCGAGAGAAGAAGACGAGTGAGACACGGCAGAGGAGGGGCAGAGAGAACCGGGCGAGAAGGAGACTTGGGCGCCTTTCGGAGAAAGTGGAAGAGGCGGGATCCTAGGTGCTGGTCGTGACCCCAACCGGAGGGGCTGCTGGCCAGTCCCATGCCAGGCGCCACACTGTGCTTTTAATGAACTCTCATCCCGGCCGGTGAGCAGCAGCTCGACCGACCCCCATCCTGCAGAGTGGGGCTCTGTGAACCCGCCCAAGCCCACGCTGCCGGTAGGTAGCTCATCCGGTGTGAGGAGGGGAAGGCCGGGCTCCCACTCAGCCCCACGGACCTCGAAGCGAGAGCCCGGCAGGTCCAGCGGGTGGTTCAGGGGCTCCAGGTTTCCAGCCTGGTGGTGCTGCCGTCTGGGGCCGGGTCACCCTCGCTGCGGGCCGTCCTGGGCGCTGCCGGGCGTCCAGCAGTGCTGCGTGACGGCAGCTCAGTTACACGCCACACGGCGGGGGCCTCTGGTGGGACCGGGGCTCGAGCGTGGGCTCCTGCGTAAAAATGAGTCGCTGGAGAGAAGACTGAGCTCCGGCAGCCAGTTGGGCGCCCAGAAGGCCAAGGAAACCCTCCGCTTCGGCCTCTGATGGCCTGCGGGGAGCGGGCGGTCGCTTTTCTGTGCTTTCCTTCAGCCTGCAGCTAGGCCTAAATGAGGCTAAGTGGAAAGAAATGAAGTTTCAAATCTATGAAGTCCTAATCCTTTCTTTCTTTTTTTGGTGGGCAGATGTGGAGTGAATGTTCTGCATCAACTGAAAACAGCCCCTAAAACGAGGGTGGTGCTTGGAGGGTCTGGATATAAATGGCTGCGCTCTGCTCTGTGAGGGGCCCCTCTGACTCTGGGAGACGGGCCCCGACCCCAGCACCCTGAGGGGATGCAGGGCCCAGCTGGGGCCGCACTCTCACGGTCACGTCCCACCGGAACTGCTCGTGGCCAGAACTGTGGTCCGTGGTGGACCCAGAGCCGTGGGGAGCATGAGAAGTCCGGCCGTAAAGCAACAGTAATGAGCCGTGTTAAGAACAGCCACAGGCTCTGTTCCGGAGAACGGCTTATTAATTGTCATCATTTTTACGACCGCCAGGCCGGAGTCAGTCCAAGGAGCCACACAGTTAACGTTCCCCAGGCCTGGGTTCCACACCCAGGCTCGTGCCGCGGGGTCTTGAGGTCAGAGGGCCTGCAGAGTCTTAATGAGGCAGAGAAAAATAGAGATCTGGGGCGCCTGGCCGGCTCGGCACGTAGCATCCAACTCTTGGTTTCAGCTCAGGTTGTGATCTCATGGGTCGTGGGAACACTCTGCCCAGAATCAGGTCCCGCGCTCGGCAGGTTTCCCTCCTCTGCCCCTCCCCCTGCTTACATGCCCTCCCCCTCTCTCAGTAAGTAAATCTCACAAAAAAGAAAGAGAAGTTGAAATCTCTGCCTTGTTTTTTTTTTTTTTTTTTTTTTTTTTTTTAAGATATTATTTATTTGACAGAGCTCACAAGTAGGCAGAGAGGCAGGCAGAGAGAGAGGAGGAAGCAGGCTCCCGGCTGAGCAGAGAGCCCGATGTGGGACTCTATGCCAGGACCCTGAGATCATGACCAGAGCCGAAGGCAGAGGCTTAACCCACTGAGCCTCCCAGGTGCCCCTCCACCTGGCCCGAGCGTACGTGCTCCATGTCGTGCACTGGGATGGTGCTGCACGGGGCAGGGTCTCGGTCGTCACCTGGCACAGGGTAGGAGACCCCCCAGAGTTGCCTGGTTCATCTCCTGGGACTCAGGAGGGACCAGTGTCCCCTTCCGGTCATGGCATTCGGGAGCAGCACACAGCTCTGGGCTCTCGTTTTCAGGAAGGAAGGGGAAAGGTTGGTGGATGGGGGAAGCCAGGCGCTGGCCCCTCTGCCGTGTGAGGAGCAGGCACGCTCCGGGCCTTTCCCTCTGTCCTGCCCGCTGAGTCCTCGGAGCAGACCTGTGGCAGGGCTCCTGCGGTTCCTGTGTTTGAGAACAGAAACCCTGAGAGGCTGACTCAGCCCCCCGAGGTCACACAGCTCGTAGACGGCAGAGCCCCGAACAGACAGGCAGTCACCGCCCACGCCCAGGCGTTCCAGCTCCGAAGGCGCCCTCCTTCCTTGGGCCGCATGGACGTTGCAAGGTGCAGACTCAGGGATGAGCTTGCGACGGCTTCAGCCCAGGCCGTGCGCGGTGGAGCCGTAATCCATGCTGGGCCCGAGCGATGTGCCTCAGGCCCACAGTCAGGACGGCGGTCTGCCCACGCCCCATCTCAGCCCGAGCTTGCGCCCGACGGCAGCCGTCCCAGGCTCTCCTCGGGTGGGACGGTGGTTCACAAGGGTGCAGTGCCCACCCCCCTGGAGAGGCTTGGCGGCGGGCTGTTCAGACCGTGGCCCTGTCCCTGAGCTGCTGGTGCTCAGGGGTGACTCAGGACGGTGCCCGTGGGGAGGAGGCCTCACGGGAGGGTGTGACGCTCATGAGCACAGGGTTTCCTCACATCTTGCCTGTACCAGGCGGCGTCTGCACGGACACCTCTTCTTTTGCACATGCTGCCCTCGTGGGGCAACCCTGTTAGTCATTAAACAGCATTTCCTTTGGATAAAATGTCTGGGTGGGAAGGGGACTCGCTTGCTTCCGACCCCGTGGTCTACATACTTTCATCCTTGCCGGTTCAAGGCTCAGGCCTGCACGGTTTCGCACGCCCTGGCCCCTGGCCGCTGACCTCTAGCTCTGCCTCTGCTCTGCCTCTGTCTGACGGTGCTTGGGCAGCTTCCCCACGGGCGCGTACTGGCCTCTCCATGCTCACCCCTGCCCCCAGCTGCCTCTCCTCACTTCCTCCTGGCCAGGGCCTCTGATCTGTGAAGACCCGGGTCTGGGGGCCACCTCCGGCAGGAGCTGGCTCTGACCCCTGAAACAGGTGCCCTGCCCAGCCTGCCCCCTCCACACAGGGCTGAGGGACCAGCAGCCAGCCCCGCCAGGTGGCCTCCCGCTGGCCTGTGCCATGAGACTTGTTTCTGCCCCTTGTCTTGGGCAGGCTGCGGGTTCTTTCTCTGCTGCAGTGTCCTCATCTGTACGGCGAGGATAGTGATAACCTCGCCGCTCCAGGCAGCTGGTGTGCGGCTGCTGTGCGGCTGCTGTGCGGCTCTCAGCATCCCAGGTGCTCCCGCTGCTCTTGCTGTCCGTCTCCCTCCGCCTCTCCTCACTGCCTCTCGGTGACGTCACAGTGCTCCGCACAGCCAGCCCTCAGTGAATGGTCGTCGGATGAATCAACTCCATAGTCCTTTGATATTATTGGTTTTATTTTTTTAAGATTTTATTCGTTTATTTGTCAGAGAGGGAGAGAGACAGCACAAGCAGGGGGAGCGGCAGGCAGAGAGAGGAGGGGAAGCAGACTCTGCTGAGCAGGGAGCCCGATGTGGGGCTCGATCCCAGGACCCTGAGGACCCTGAGATCATGACTTGATCTGAAGGCAGACACTTAAATGACTGAGCCACACAGGCACCCACACTACTCTGCTGTTTAATGACCCTCTGAAAACTGATCTCAGGGGATTCATGCCTGAAACATGGTGATCCGGCCGGGTCCCGCAGAACTCCCACAGCTCCTGCTCTGACCGGGCTCTGGGAACAGGACTGCCTGAGCTCTGGGTTCATCCTGGCACCCAGCTCTTGAAGGAAGAAGGTTCGCACAAAGCTGTGTAACCTGGCCCCGTCTGTGACATGTCAGGGACAGGATGAGGGAAGGAGCTGTTTTGGGAGCCTTCGCTATGGCCGGATCGCGTCAGACATTCATGCAGGCTCCCCAGGTTGGAGGGCACGGGGGCCCGTTCTGGGATCCTTTCCCCTCTGACTCCTCTCTTGTCTCCCTTCATCCTCCAGCTACTACGCTGTCCTGTACCCCATGGCGTACCCCATGAAGATCACGGGGAACCGGGCTGTGATGGCTCTGGTCTACATCTGGCTTCACTCCCTCGTCGGCTGCCTGCCACCTCTGTTTGGCTGGTCGTCCGTGGAGTTCGACGAGTTCAAGTGGATGTGTGTGGCCGCGTGGCACCGGGAGCCTGGCTACACGGCCTTCTGGCAGATCTGGTGCGCCCTGTTCCCCTTTCTGGTCATGCTGGTGTGCTACGGCTTCATCTTCCGGGTGGCCAGGGTCAAGGCGCGCAAGGTGCACTGTGGCACGGTGGTCCTGGCGGGGGAGGACGCCCAGCGGGACGGGAGGAAGAACTCCAGCACCTCCACCTCGTCGTCCGGCAGTAGGAGGACCGCCTTGCAGGGCGTGGTCTACTCAGCCAACCAGTGCAAAGCCCTCCTCACCATCCTGGTGGTCCTCGGGGCCTTCTCCGTCACCTGGGGCCCGTACATGCTTGTCATCACCTCCGAGGCCCTCTGGGGGAAGAACTCCGTCTCCCCGGCCCTGGAGACCTGGGCCACGTGGCTGTCCTTCACCAGCGCCATCTGCCACCCCCTGATCTACGGGCTCTGGAACAAGACGGTCCGCAAGGAGCTGCTGGGCATGTGCTTTGGGGATAGGTACTACCGGGAGCCGTTCGTGCAGCGGCAGAGGACGTCCCGGCTCTTCAGCATCTCCAACAGGATCACAGGTGACGCGGGAACATGCCGGGACCAGGAGGGCCCCTGTGGGTGAGCTCGAGGCCTCCAAGCCCAGGTGTCCTCCGGGGCAGGAACGTTGGGGAGCGTCCTGCGTCTTTCCTGGGTCCCTTCCGCAAGCTCCGCAGCTCAAGGCAGGGGACACCAGGGCTCAGATGTGTGTTTTCTGTCAGGCCGGCCCCGGCTCGCTGGCCGCCTTTCTACTGACACCCGACAGTGGGGCCGGCCGCCCGCGCTCCTGGCCCGTGCTTCCCTCCCGCGTTCCCAGTGTCCCGTAAAGCTCTTCCTGCTCACGGGCACTCCCGCCGGCCTCGGCCGCCCAGCCCGAGCGCACCCCTCCTGGTCCACGTGCCCCCTGTCCCCCGCTGAAATGTCACCATCCCCCGCGTGTGAAGCGGTGCCTCCCTCTGGTGACTGACGTGGGAGCAGTTTCTGGAGACGGGCCTTCGGCCTGTGGGGAGACCCAGAGCAATGACTCTAGAGAGATCGTTTTTTTTTTTAACCCTTCTTTATTTTGGACTAATTGCAGACTTGGAGAGGTGCCGGGAAGTGGGCACGGAGCGTCGCACCCACCCTGCCTCTCCCGGTGTTCACGACCGGCCGAGCCAGGGCAGTGGCCGAAACTGAGACACTCGTCTCGGGGCAGCGCGTTAACTAGACATCGGCTCGGGCTCCACCGCCGTCCCGAGCCCGCCCTCGTCTGTGCCGGGACCCCATTCCCACTCCTGTCCTGGCTCTCTTTGTCTGGTGCAGGCCTTGAGGGGTCTTCGTGCTTCCCTCGGCTTCCGTGACGCCCCGCGGGGCAGCGGACGGGCCTGCGCGTCGTTTCGCCGGTGCGTTCTCGGGGTCGGCACGAGGTCGTGTGCTCGGGCGGGATGGCCGCGGGGTGCCGCGCTCCCGTCGAGGTCACGGTAGGTTTCACAGGCGAGATAAAGGACAGCGGCTGAGGTGGGCACAGGCAAGATTCATTAAAGGCGCCCTCGGGCGAGGTGCCGTGACCCGAGAGGAGTCGGGGCAGGCGGTCGAGTGGGTATTTCATCTGGGTTAAGACCGGGCGTAGGTTCACAGCCGTGTAAGGCACCGTATTCAGGAGGGGAGGTTGGGGGAGCCCCGATGTGCCGGTTTCTTGCACAGGTATCAGGTTGCGTGTGGAGACATGACCTGGGCACACGTCCTTACGGCGGGAGAGTCAGGGCTGAGGAAAGGCCGGGGGGCCTGGAAGACGGGGGCCCGGCGGTCATGTCTGTTGTTTCTCCTGCATTCCCGGAGCCGCCGACCCAACCGTCACGTCAGGGGCACCTATGTCTTACTAGTCCGGGATGCCTTGATGCTCCCTGTCAAGGCTCGGGGTGCGGTCGCAGACCACCGCAGACGGGCTCCCAGCACGGGCACGGACGGCTCTCGGTGAGGTCAGGGTGCCGCTGGCTGCGCTCCGCTGAGCTCTTCCTAGCTGTCCCCCTGCTGCGGCTCACGGGGTGGGGGTGGGGGGACAGGACAGAGCAAACCGCGTGGTTTGACCCTCATGACCTCGTCAGCTCCTCGTTCCCTTCCAGAGACCCTGCTTCCAGATGCTGTCCCGCCGGGGGTTAGGGCCTACGAATTCTGGGGAGACACACTCAGCCCATACGGGGGTATCTAGTGGGTCCCCCCCGTAAAGTCACTGTTGTTTCCTTTGTAATTAAGACGCTGAGGCTGTGCGAGTATCCTCTCTCCCTCAGCCTTCACCCGGGAGTTTAGCCTTGTTCTGCCTCCAGCAGTCAGTACTGTGTTGTTAGAGAGATGTTTTTGGGTCGTGTTTGAGGGAGATTTTCACCTGGAGGGGCTGCTGGGAGAGGCTCTGAAGGCACGTAGGGCGGCTGGGAACAGCTAGTTCAGATCCCAGTGTGGAGAAGTCCCACGACTTCCCGTCTTCCCGCTCAGGAGGGTGGAAAGAAACCGCTCATAACCATCCTGACTGTCCGGTGCTGGTGCAGGAGGAGAGCTTTCCCGCGAGGCAGCGACAGACCAGCATCGCCGACTCACGTCGTGGGCTGAGGGAGTGTCGCTTCCGGAGAGAGGAAGGAGGTCGGGGACCATCTGTTCTTTGCTTTTTTCTTAAAGTCGGCTCCGTGTCCAGCGTGGGGCTTGAACTCACAACCCTGAGATCAAAAGAGGGATCTTTTTTTCCCCTAAAGAGACGTTTCCACTGTGTTTATTTTTTTAAAGGTTTTATTTATTCATTTGACAGAGATGCAGCGAGAGAGGGAGCACAAGCAGGGGGAGTGGGAGAGGGAGAAGCAGGCTCCCGCTGAGCAGAGAGCCCGATGCGGGGCTCGATCCCAGGACCCTGAGAGCCTGACCTGAGCCGAAGGCAGACGCTTAACCCACTGAGCCCCCAGGCGCCCCAAGAGAGGGACTGTTTTTTCTTTTTATCAGAGGAGAAGATTCTCTCTGTACCCTAGGATTTTAACCACCGAGATGCCGTCCTCTGCCCCTGGCCGGTCCGTGTTTCCACGTAGGTCTCGTGAGCCAGGACCGCATGCAGGGTCTGGTTTCGTTTCTCTGATTGACTTGCTTTGTAGAATCACTTGGCTTCCAGGCAAAAAGTAGGAGCTGCTTTATGTTCCGTGGAAGCTAGGAACGGGGCAAGAAGAAGAACGGGCCGAGGCCGCAGCGGGGCAGCACAAGGACAGACCTCGGTTTTGGCTGAGGGTTTCCGTGCAAGCTGTGAGGGTGCAGCCCGAGGTTGTGGGGCCGGGAGACGGGGCGGAAAACTCCCGCTGGGTTTGGTTGGTGAGTCCCGAGGCAGCGGCTGGTCGTTCCCCGCAGAGGGAAAACAGTTTTGCCAGATGCTTTTGGGTAGAAAAGTGCAGGGACCGGAGCTCAGAGGGCCTTCCCGGGCCCGGGATCCGCATCCACCATCATCGGTGAGCCTGGGTTTTCTCGCCGTGTTAGCCCCAGGCCGAAGAGGAGCCAGGAAGGGGTTGGGTTTTCCCTCGTGTCTTCTGTCGGAGCCACCAGAAGACCTGCCTGGGAGGGCTTACTGACCGACTCCCGCGGGGCTCCCCAAGCAGTGTGGATCTCGGGGCCCCTGACCTTGTCAGGCTGTGCCACCTCGTGGTGGGTGGGCCAGCCCCCGTGCTGGACGGGCTTCTAGTGCGGGAAGGGGAGCTGAGCGCTCCCAGGGGGTCCTGCGAGGCCCCGGCTGACCGGCGTCTGCGGGCTGTCAGGGCCCTTCCGAGGAAAGGCCCAACGGTCCTTCCAGCAACTCTCCCACGGCTGCCACAGACACCCCCCCCCCCGGCAGGTAGGGCGGGGAGCCCAGGGCCCACCCCAGGCTGGGAAGGGAGCCTGGCCGCCGTGCGAAGGCAGCCCCTACGATCGCCACCTGGTTCTTGGAGCTCCGGGAGCAGGGTTAGAGCCGTCCCCGCCGCCCTCTGGGAGGAGCCGCGGACACTCCCAGGAGCCGGGTCCTGCTGCAGGCCCCTGGGGACGGTCTGGGCCAGAGGGACGCAAGGCCACTGCGGAGCCTTGGCTTCTGCACCGTCCTTCCTGGTGCCGCCCGGAGGCCTTCCGGCGACTTCCATGTGCCCGATTCAGCCCAGAGCGCACGGCAGCGCTTCCCGCCTCCTAAAGGCACTAGTGACTCTGGTTCACCGCAGGCTTGACCAGCTCCCCAGGGCCCGTCAACTTGGTGCCTTTTTATTTTCTTTTAATTCCGTAACAGGGCTTGGATTGGGCCCAACCCAGCAGATGTGGTATTGTTCCGTGCAAGAAACCAGGGTCACAGTGCCCGCTGTCGAGTGGTAAATGCTGCATGAACACAGGCCTGGGCAGGGCTGCCTGGTGGCCGTTTCTAGACCTTCCTGCCCAGCCACGGCGGTCTAGCTCGGATGACACGTCCGGGCTGCTGGAGACCGGGCCGCGTGCCGGCTCTCACCCAGGCTCAGAGACGTGTCCCAAACCACCACGGCCTGGGCCATCCCAGTCGCCGGCGCCTGGCCCCCCACGGGCTCCTCCCCAGGCCGGGCTCCCCGCCACGCGGTCCCATGCTGAGGCCGAAGCCCAGGACGGGGCCGAGCGCGTGTGGGGTCTTCTCTGGGCCCCAGCCTCCCCGCCAACACACTCCGACTCCCCAAGTTCACGGAGGGTGACTTGGAGAGAAGCCCGCCCTTCTGGATGCGCCCTCGGCTCGGGGCAGGAAGAAAGCCCGCTGGCGTCCCCTCATGCCCTTCGAAGCGCTGCGGTGCGAGTCGAGAAAACGGGGGGCCCCTTCGGCCCGGGCCGGGCCTTCCTGCTGAGCCGGACGGGCGTGCGCAGGTGTCCGCGCCACGGGCTCCTCGAGCTCCTCATGACCACTGCGGCCTCCACCCCCGGCTCTTGTGCTCACGCTGTCATCATTCTCGCGACTTTCTCCGGGGACTCGTGGAGACACTTTTTCTTACTTCTTAAGCTCCATCCGCTGTTCGTTCTGAGATCCAGGCTCTTTGTTTCTCTTTGTTCCTTCATCTCGTTCATGCTGACCCTGTGCCCGGGTGTCCGGGGAGCGGCCACGCTCCGTGCCGGCGGCGAGGCCCGCGTGTGCTCAGGAGGCCGAGGGGCGGGGGGCGGCCCACGTTAACTGTGGCCTCTTGCTGCGCCCGTGCTTTGTCTGGGGTCGCCTCGGCTGTGGCGGCGTCTCTGAGGCCGGGCCTCCGGGTTCCCCCTCCTGCCAGCAAGGGGGCCGAACAGCGGAGCCGGGCTGGGGAGAGCTTGGGGGGGCCGCCGCCCGTAGAGACTTTCTGTGCAGCCACACCTGCTGCAGACGCCGCTGGGCCTCTGGCTCCGGAGCTCTGGGGGCTCCGGGGTGAGACCCGCCTCCGCCCTGGCCTCCCCAGCCGCCGGGCCCCGCTCCCTGGGTCGGGACCCCGTCCCCACCTCTGGCTTACGGGCATTCTCTCCCACTTGGCGGTTTGCGCCTCTTCAAAGTTCCTTTCCAGTATTCAGGCGGGATCTCAGGAGGTCACGGCGCGCCCGCATCCCGTTTACTGGGAGGTCACCTCCCAGGACCCTTTGCCCCCCGTTTTCCCTCCCCCTGCCTTGTGGCCATGGGTTCTTGTGAGAGTTTCCTCTTCGGGGGCCCAAGGAATCCTGTCACAGTGCGGACACCACCACCCCACCCCCCGGGGCAGGAACAAGGGGGAAGGGCAGCTGGGGCTTCCGATCCCGCGGAGGTGGAGAGCCCGGTTTGCAAGGGACAGAGAGGACGGGGGGCAGCGGCGAGCCGGCCGGGACAACCGAAGATGGAGGGTCCATGGCCGCCCGAGCGGGGCCCGGTCTGTGCTGATGCTGCCGACTTTCCCTTTCAGACCTGGGCCTGTCTCCCCACCTCACAGCGCTCATGGCGGGCGGACAGCCCCTCGGGAACAGCAGCAGCACGGGGGACACTGGCTTCAGCTGCTCCCAGGACTCAGGTAGGCCTCCCGGCTGCCGGGGTTCCTTCCGTGCCTTGGTTTCCCCATAACACGGGGACTTGAGATCCGTTCTCCCCCACACAGGGCTGTTGACAGGCCCCAGGGAGGGGAACGTGTGCAGGGTTCACGTGCGGGGGACCGGGAGCTGTCCCCATCCGTGTCGGCCGGCCGGCCGGACCGGCGCGTGTCCCGCTGCTGGTGGTCCGTGTCCGAAGGGCCTTTTCTGAGCTGGGCTCTCTTGGGCAAGAGGCTCCTCTCTTTCTCTGACCCGGAGCGTCTCCGCTTGTGAGCCGGGAGTGTCCTCCGTCTGTCACAGGGCCTTGTCACCCAGCCCCCCGCCCCCCGGATCCTGCGGCCCGAGCACCTCTGTCCCGCTGCTGCCTGTGATATCGCCGTTCCTGCCAGCTGCGGGTGCCCCTCGCGGCAGAGGCCTCCGCTCTCCACCCAGGGGCCCACGAGCTGGGCGGATGGCCCGGGCGGTTGGCGCCATGTCCACCGCAGGAGCTCCGGACATCTCATCCTGGCCCTGACCTGCTTCTCCTGGCCGCGGCCTGTACCACGGAACTCTGGGGCCGGCTGAGGGCCAAGACGGAGACCCCGCCTGTCGTCGACGGTGTTCTGGAGGCAGAACGTTCCCTGCGAACGTCTGTTGCCCGTCGTCCGTCGCCCGCCAGCCGCTGGGTCGGCCGCTGGCCACAGGCCCCGCTGGTTCTGAGTCCCTCGCGGGAGCTGAAGGAAAGGAAGGTCTCTGGGTCCTTCCCCAGGCTCCTTCCCGCTGCCCGCAGCCCGCGGGGGCGCGGGGGCCCGTGAGCCGCGGACGGACGTTCATTCGCGCAGTAGATGTTCGTCTGGCCAGGCCCTGCGCCAGCTTCTAGAGGTGGAGCATCGAGCTGCCCTTCTGGAGCTTTCTGTGGGCTGGGCAGGACCGTCCGCGTGCTCCTGCCCTGAGGGGAAGACCATGACTTGGCGGGGGAGGGGAGCGCAGGAAGCAGCCGCCCTTTGCGGAGTATCTGGGGAGGAGACTTAGAACAGCTTCTCTGAGCCGGACACCGTGGAGGACGAGGAGGAGGCCAGGCAGGAGGAGGAAGGGGTCGGCCTCAACGCCTGGAGAAGGAGCGCGGCCCGTGGGTCACCCAGAGCCGGCGTGCGGCAGTGTGAGCCTGACCCCTCGCCGGCTGCGCCTCATTAGGAAGGACCGGACGGACGGGGCACCGCTGGGCACCTAGTGCTGTGCCACACGCGTCCCCTCGTCCTCACCAGCTCTGTGAGGGGCCTGGAGGCACCGAGGGATTCGGTCGCCTGCAGCAGACCCCGGGGCCCTGTGGAGCGTGACCCGGCGGGCTGACCGCGGGCTGAGGCCGGCCCGAGAGGCGTCCTTCCCGCAGGCCGCAGGGTGCCGCCTTTGCAGCCTGCCCTGACCCGACGCAGCAGGAGGCACCCGCGCTGCCCCGTCTTCCTCGTTCCGGAGCGCCGGGGCCGTGAAGGGCAGCAGGCTGGAGGGCCAGATGGCACAGGCTGGTCCCAACATTCGCCCCGTGTCGCGCGGGGCCCCTCTCAGCCCGGACCCCACAGCCCTGCTCTCTCTGTAGGACCCCCTGCCCCTGCCTTAGTTTCTCCACTTTTTTGAGGGGTTTATTTTTCAGTTCTTTTTTGATCTCCAAAGAACTCTACATTTTCAAGTTTTAAATGTTTATTTAGCACAATGTATTTTTCACAATGATGGAAATCCAGACACAAAGCTCCCTGTCACGGGCCCGCCTCCCCAGTCCCAGGCCTGGCTCAGTGCCCCGAGTCACCTGTCTCTCTGGGTAGCACACCGTGCTCCTCACGTCTGCCGCGGCCCCTGAAATGAGGTGCGGCACCCGTGGGTCTTGGGCAGACGGTGCAGGCAGGAGACGCGGCTGTTGGCGGGACTGAACCCGCGGAGAGAGGGTGCAGGGGTGGGGGGGAGGGCCCCGCTTCGCCAGTCCCGGCGCACAGCCCAGCCTTGGTTCTAGGCACAGACGTGATGCTGCTGGAAGACCGCACGTCCGAGGACAGCGCTCCCTCCCGCTGCACCTGCCCCCCCAAGAGAAGGAGCTCCGTGACCTTTGAGGACGAAGTGGAACAAGTTAAAGGTTGGTCTGCGGCGGCTGCTTCAGGACCGCCTGGGTAGGGGCGAGGATCCGGGCAAGCTCCTCGGCTCAGCCGGGCTCCCGTGCCCAGCGTCCCAGCCTCGCCGCCCTGCTCGCCGCCCTGCCGACTGCCCACCCTGCCTGGCTCCCTGGGCCTCAGGGCCCCCGCGGTCAGAGTGGGCGGCATCCAGGCTTGGGGGGCGGTTTCCGTTGACCTCTAGGTGGACACCCCCACCCCCATCCTGATTCCCATCTCCCTCGGAAGCTGCCACATTGCGTAAAAGCTTCTGAGCCTTCCACAGTTTCTCTTGTGTCTGGGTGAGGCGCGGGCAGGCAGCTGAAATTGTCTGCTCTGAGCCTCTGCTGCCTCTCGGGAAGTGGAAGCAGTGCCCACCCCCACCCCCCCCCCCCCAGTGTTCCTGCCTCAGCTGAGGGTGCCGCCTTGGCCATGTGCTGCCCCTGGGGTCGATGAGGGCATGTGAGTTCCAGGAGAGGAAGGAGCTCCGCTACAGCGCCCACGCTTGTCACCCGGCTGTCCTGACGCCAGCCTCAGCACCTTGTCGCCCCTAGACACGCTGATCAGTAGAGGGACGGGGGCCACGCAGTGCGCCCACAGACAGAGGGTTCTCTCTGCTCTGAATCCCGGCCCCTGAGCACAGCCACCAGCACGGGCACAGCCACCGGCATCCCGGGGGCGGAAGGGGCGGAGTCAGGGACGTGGATGTGCCCACCGGGACAGGGAAGCAGGGCCCTGTCCGAGCTCTAGGCTGGCCGTGGGTCCCTTCTCTTGTCCCGACTCCAGCCGAGTTGAGAGACAGTCACCGAGGTTAGAGAGACAAAGTGGACGCGAGGACAGAGTCTGGCCTGCAGCCTCGTGGGCTCTGTCACGCATCACCCCCAGAAATAAAAAGTGCGTGAATCCCTCCCTGGTCCGCCCGGCGCACCAGTCGGCTGCATCGGGCTGGCTCAGTGGGGATGACAGTTGTGAGGGCAGCCTGTCTGCAGCCAGAGTGGGGCACAGGTGGGGGCGGGGGGAGGAGGCCACGCATCCCTCCCTTCTTCCTTCATCGTGCGTGTGGAGCAGCGCCCAAGGCTGGCTGCGGGTTGCCGGAAACGGACAACGGGGGAGTGTGCCTCACGTGAGGCGGCTGTCACCCCCGCTCCAGGAGGTTGAGGGGTAGGAGAGGAACTGTACCCCCCGCCAAATGCCAGGGGAGAGATGGGCGGCCCGGGCAGTAATAAGGCAGTGGGTGTGAGGTTGAGGGTGAAGATTCTCTCCCTCTGTTGGTGTGGGTTGTTCGGGCCCTGATCCTGGATGGAGCCTGCAGACCTTGATGTCACTTCTGGCCGGGAGGGTCTGGCCGGTGTGAGCCCGTGTCGCCAGGAGAGAGGCGGCGTGGACGTTACATGGTTCTGGGGCACTGACACCAGGGAATCCTGGTGAAGGTGTGGAATTGTGACTGTCATTACTGGGAAGTATTCGTCAGGCCCTTGTGGGCCAGGCAGCTTCACTTCATGGTCACGGTTACGGGACCCTAGGAAGAGTGCCGAGACCTCCCTCTGCCCCGGAGACACAGGTCGGGGAAGCTCCACGGCTCCCCAGGGAGGAAATGGGACGCCAAGGTTTTGAGCCTCGGAAACTGGCTACAAAACCCACGCCCTCGGTTTGCGTCGCCGCCTGCCCCGGCAGTGAAGCATCCATGGGCCCGTTCCCCGCAGCCAGTGGTCGCAGCCCTCGGTAACCTCTCTGCTTCTCCCTCAGACGCTGCCAGGAGTCCCGTTCTTCGCGTGGGAGCCGCACTGCACCAGTCCCTGGACAGTTACGCGGCCAGCTTGGCCGAAGCCATAGAGGCCGAAGCCAAAGTCAAGCTGTTCGGGGAGGAGGCGTTGCCCAGGGTCCTGGCCACGGCCCGGACTGTCCCCGGGGCCGGCTTCGGGGGCCGCCGGGGCAGCAGGACGCCTGCGGGCCGGCAGCTGCAGCTGCGGAGCATCGAGGAAGGGAACGTCTTAGCCGCAGGACGGACATGAGGGCCTCAGAGGCGGCCCCACAGGGGGGCGCCTGGGGAAGGACATCTAGGGGCCGCCATCAGGAAAACACTGAGTACAGGGTCTCGTAAGGCTGCACGCCGGCTCCGGGTGGGTTGTGGCGATGGGACCGGAGGCCTTGGAGGCACAGAGGCCAGCAGCAGAGGTGTGGCCATGACTTTTGGGGGGGTGTAGAAGGGGGACCAGGGACCCTGGCTTGGAAGGAAACCACCACATGGGTTACCGCCTCTTTGGGACCTGGGAGTCGTGTGGGGCACTGTCCCCGAGGTCTCGGGAGGGCAGCCCATTGAGGTGTGTTGTGGAGGACAGCAGGTGTCCCCAACAAAGCAGGAAGGTCCCCTCCGCGCGGCAGATGCAGGCTCTGCCGACCGCCCCGCACAGAACCCGGAGCAGAGCCCCTCCCGTGGGCTACGCACGCCTCCATCCTGGTGGGGACCTTGCGGTCAGCGGGAGCCTTCCGCTGGCGCTGGGGGGCAGCTCCGGCCGTGGGGCTGTTGGAGGGGCAGGGGCTGTCCTGCCCGCTTCCCTGTTGACTGATGCTTTGCTGTTTAAAAGAAGGGAGCAACCACTGTAAGAGATGAGGAAGGGGCGAGATGTTTCATTTCCAGAATAAAAAACAGTCCATTTGGTTCGGACACCCTGATCTTCCCCAGGCGGCCGGAGGCTGTGGTGCGGGAGCCGGAGCTGCTGTCCTCCTGGGAAGAAGCTCCTCCACGCAGGGAAACCTCATCTGGGTTGTGCGTGCGACCTGAGCGCTGGCTGGGGCCCCAGTCCCAGAGCAGCCTGGGGCCGGAAGGGGTGGGAGAGAGGCTCGCCACTTGGGCCCTTCCGGACTGCGTGTCCCCTCTCAGAGCCACGCAGAGAGCAGGGTGAGGGGCTGGAGGTGGGTAGAGGGTGTCCGCGATCGCATCCCACTGTGATCTTTGCTATTCTCTGATTCTAGGGGGGCGGGGGGACCCCCTGACCACCGCGGGCGCAGCGCTGATGCTGTCTGACGGGGGCCCTGCGACCAGAGCCGAGCAGGGGCCTCCCTGGAGGCTGACCCCAGCCCCCAGCCCTGACGCAGAAGCTGCAGGGGTGTGAGCTGTGCGGCGAGAGCTTGCCTGAGCTTGCCTGGCATCCCTGTGAGGAGGGACTGCAGCTGGGCAGGGGGCAGCAGGGTCAGGGGCTCCCGTGTCCGGCCTCCCCCGGTGACCCAGCGCCAGACGGTCAGCAGCGTTGGGTCCCAGAGGCGGCTCCTCCCCAAAGCTCGTTCCCTTACACCGTGTTCCCGGGGCCTCGCTGGCTCCCAGGACACGGTGTCCTTTTGCCAGAAGCCAGTGGCCAGTTGTTGGTTGAAGGCCCTTCCCGCAGCGTGTGGCTTGTGGCCTTCGTGGGGACCAGGCCCGTCAGCAGGGCTCTGCGGCGGTTCCGGGTGCTGGCCTAGGTTGGGGGGTGGGGGGTGGTGGCTTCTCGGGGGAGCAGAGGCCGGTTGCCCCGTGGGCTCTGCGGACACGTGCAGGTCAAATTCCGCTCCGCTGGGTGCGGTCCCGACTTTGAGGGCATCTTGCGTTTTCTGCGCGGCGCATTTCCCCTGCACTTGTCGGTGAAGGGACACGTTCGTGTGCAGCCGGGACGCGCCATGTGGCCTCGCTCTCTGGGCCGGGGCGGCCCCGGGGCTTGCGCGCCGGCCTCGAGGGCAGCACGTGGGCCTGGCCCCGAGGTGCAGGGGGCGCCGCTGGACCGCACAGGCTGGGCTCCGGGGTAAGAGGCTGGAGACCCCAGGTCCCGGCTGGCGGGCAGATCCCACGCCAGCGGAGATCCGCCAGGGTTTCGTCCGAGCTGTCCGGGAGCCCCAGGCTGCGCAGAGGGATTCCCCGCCGTCCCCGGTTTTCCGCCGCTCGGGACCGCGCACCCCCGGCCCGTGCAGACGCCCCGAGGGCGCGGGCAGCCGCTCGGCAGCCCCGGCCTGTGGCCCCCGGGGAGGCCCGGCCCGCAGCGTGGCGCGTCTTCCGCGTCCCGGATCGAGGCAGGTTCCAGGCGGGCAGAGGGACCCGGGGCTCCCCGCGCTGCGCCGCTCGGAAACCCTCCTGCCCTGCCCGGCCGGAGCCAGCGGGAGCACGTGCGGGGCGCGGAGGACCCGCACCCTTCCTCACGTCCCCCGGGCCTCTTCGGGGACACCTGCCGCCGGCGCCCCCTGAGCCCGGACCGGCTCCGCGCTGCGCTGGGCGGCCTGTCCTGGGCACTCAGGGCCGCGCGGTCGCCGAGGGCCTCGGTGCTGCGGGTCCCGGTCTGGGCGGGAATGGTCGAGCGCTGGTGCCCGTCACTGTCCCTGTCCTGGAAGTTGCCACTGGACGGGGTCCCTGAGCCCCGGATGTCCGGTGCGGGGCTCGGGGGCGCGCGCTTCGTCCCCTCCCCAGCTAGGGCGGCAGCGGTGGGGCGTTGGGGGCCCCGACCAGGGCGGCAGCTCGCTTCCTGCGAGACCCGCAGGGCGCCGGGGACGGGGGTCTAGGGGCGGCTGTGCGGGGTGCGCGCGGGACAGCGCGGGAGGCTTCCGGGCGTGCCCCACCTCGCGGGAGGCCCTGGGAGGCGCGTCCCTGCAGGGGCCGCGGGTGCGGAGGGTCGTCCTGGAGCCTCCGTGCAGGGCCAGGGTGGTGCGGGCGTTTGGAGCCGCGAACTCTCGTTAGTGGAGGCCGAGGACGGTCCCTCCCCACCCCGGGGCCGCTGTGGTCCCAAACCAGGCCAGGAGCTCGGCCTTGACCTCCCTTACAGCCTGCTTGGCCGTGGGTCTCGGCTCTCGGAGTCCGTGATCCTCCAAGGCCCCATGGCAAGAGGCCACACGGGGAGGGGAGTCCATGCTGGGGCCCACAGTGTGTGCAGAACCCCAGGTCAATCCCACCAGACGGAAGGGACATCCCACTTCACCCTGAAGCAAAGGGAAATGGTCATACGTGGCTATAGGAGGGGACAGAGTCTGACCACCCTTGCGGGCTAGGGGGTGGGACACACAGAATCCAGGGAGGCCTAGGAAAGCCTAAGGCCTGTCTGACCTCCCAAAGTACATGAACCAGAGTCTGGGTCAAGTGCCAGGTCTTGGCCATGTGACTGTGCAGAGGCGAAAAGGGGAGGAGGGACATTTGAGTCATCGTCACTACGGGCCAGCTGGGCTTAGCAGGTGAGAGCTTGGGAGCCTGGATATCGGCTGGCCAGACCTAAAAACTGCAACCCGAGGTCGGCGACTGGATTTGTTTGGAAGGTTCCAAAGCACAAACTTAAATTTGGGTAGGATTACCAAGAATGCAGTTTTGCTCAATATTATTTTTAGAATGTAATACAAAGAGCTGTCTGTGTTCCTTTCCCTCAGAATTTTCCTGAATATTAACAGCTTGGGAATTAGAAGCCATTTCTGGTTTTCTTTTCCACATCACCATTTTGGAATATCCTATGGCACCGACAGCTCAGCCCCACCCAGATGAAAACAGCCCCAGGCGGACCCCAGGGATCCTGGGCAGGTGAGTACCAGGGAAGCAGGCCCGCCACTCCGGTGTGGGTGCGCTAGGAGTTGGGGTTCTAGGCCGTGTTCTGATACTGGGCCTCTGGATACAGAAGTTGTAAAAAACCATCAAAGCAAAACTTAAGCAAGCTAATCCTGAAATATATTTCACTTGAAGTTTTTGGATAGTTTTTTTTAAAAGATAAAAAAATATTTAGTATTATAAGTCACAGTATTTATTTATAAATGAGTAGAAGCATATTTAGAATAGCTTTATCTGATGATTAAATATCTGTTTTGGTGCACGTACAGCTGTGGAAGTTGTGGATCTGAGTGTGTCCCCCTCGGCCCACCGTGTGCCTCCATGTCCTGGAGCAAGGCCTCCCTCGAGAGAGCAGGCCACAGAGCGGGCAGGAGCTGTAGAAGCGGGAGGGGTGATGCCTGCACCACACACCCCTCCCTCATGCTGTTCACGAACGCCTCTGAGACAGCTAGATTCAGGGAGGGCTGTTCCCAGAAATACAGAACACTTATTTTTATTTATTTTTTAAAAAGATTTGAGAGAGAGAGCCTAAGCAGGGGGGGAGAGGGAGAAGCAGGCTCCCTGCTGAGCAGAGACCCCCCCCCCCCCCCGAATGCGGGGCTGGATCCCAGGACTCTGGGATCATGACCTGAGCTGAAGGCAGAGGCTTAGCTCACTGAGCCACCCAGGCACCCTATTTTTTTTTTTTTTTTAATTATTTTCAAGTTATCTCTACATGGAACATGGGGCTCAAACTCACAACCCCAAGATTAGGAGTCGCATGCTGTACTGACTGAGCCAGCCACTAGTCCCATCCACGCCCGGCTGGAGAACACACGGCAGCCTGGGGGAGTCTGCAGGAGCGTTTCAGACCTGGGTGGAGGCAGCGTAAGTCAGGCGGAGTTGGACACTCGAGTCAAGGAGGACCCGGGATGGTTAAGACGGGACGGACGGTCAACAGCTTCCAGCTGAAATCTAGAAGTTAGAGAGAGGAAGAGCAGAAGCTAGAGCTTTCCACGTGAACGTGCGCCGGCGCGTCCCGGGAGCCGGCCGTGATGCTGTGATGCTGTGCATGCTGCCGGAAGCCGAACCCTCTTTTTGGGGAGAGAGGCTCCACTAATGGGGACGGACGGGGCTGGAAGTGAAGATAATGTGCTCTGGAAGGAGAAATGAAAAAAAGCTCCGCTATGTGATTCTATCTCACGGAAGCCAAAACAGGAAAGATTCTCAAATCGAGAATAAAGAGTCTTATGTTACCGAGAAGACTGGAAAATGTGGGTGAAGGTAGTAAGGCATGAAATAAAACGTCAAATTCAGGATATCTTAAAACAACCAACTTCTTTAATTAGAAAGCAACAAACATGCAAATGGCAAGTGTAGAAATTCATTTGATCAACATTTTCACTATAATGAAAATTACTCTTCCACATTGATCCAAGCGCTCAAATCTGAAGGTTAGGGAAAATATTGCACTTTGCATTTTCTAGCACTCCTCACACGTGGCAAAAAGTTTTTAAAACATTTTGCTAGTTTTGTTTGACACACTCTCCCAAATCCATGCACACAATCATTCCAAACCAATGTTAGGTTATCCCGAAAAAGGGAAAAACTCTGAAACACCATAACCTTAAAATTGCACTAAAGCTCTGTAAAGAAAAAAATATAATAAATGTCTTCTACAAATCTCAGACCATCAAGTGCTCGCCAGCCAGGGCGGGTTACTCTTCATCCTCCTGACCAGAGCCTTCTGATCTGTCGCCCTCCAACCGGTCTGGAAAACACACGAAACGCAGAAAAAGAAGTGTTTTCAGCATTGTAACTAAAGTAACTTTCAATACCTTTTATTTAAAACTCATTAAAATGCATACAAGTCCAACACGGCCCATGTAGGAATCCCTCCGCTCCTGTGTGTGGGGGACTGATTTTTCACCACTGAAAGCAAGTGAAACAAGTAAGGGAACAGCGCGGGACTCTGATGTCACGTCGTTCTAAACCTCAACACTTAGAAAGAAAAGCTCTAGGGACTGAGACCTGTCATGGTCTCTTAGCAGTGGTTTTCAAACCGTGTTCCTTGGGAGCCCAGGAGCCTCAGGAGGTGTATCGTGCCACCAGACCGACTGAGGGGAGGCTGTGGGGGAGCCCGGGGACCATTCTCGCAGATCTGTGTACTTCTGTTTATAGAAAGATTTTTTTTTTTTAAACATTTTATTTATTTATATGACAGAGGTCACAAGTAGGCAGAGAGAGAGGAGGAAGCCGGCTCCCCGCTGAGCAGAGAGCCCGATGTGGGACTCGATCCCAGGACTCTGGGATGATGACCTGAGCTGAAGGTAGAGGCTTAACCCACTGAGCCACCCAAGTGCCCCTTCAGAAAGATTTTTTAAATTAAGTATCTGCTATGTTCCAGGTGTTGTGCTAAGGACACAACGGTGGCCAAAACGGACACGTGGTCTCTGGCTTCAAGCAGCTTATCCAGATTAACTACGCAAGTGACAACACAATCACAGACGGTGAGTGAACACAGCTCGCTCTCTCCGGCTTTCGGCAGGTGCACTCGCCGTTCCTCTCTGCAACACCCGCCCCGTGCTCCGGCTCACTCATTGCAACGCAGCTTTTACCCCCTTCGTGAACCGTTCCCGAGACTTCACAGACGCCCAGCCTGCGGAACGATCAGTCCTTCCTCTGCGCGCCAGGCTCGCCGTGTCTACCGTGCGGTGCTCACCCTAACCGCAGGCCCAGCGTGTTTGCGTGTCTTTGTACGCGCCAGACTTCAAGGGCTTTCTGAGCTCCTGGGAGGGTACGAGTTTTTCCTTTCTATCTTGTATCTCAGCGCCTAGGACAGGAGGTGCAGGGACAGCTCTCGGAATACGTGAACGTGAGTTTTACTAATAAGCTGTGTTACACACAGAGGAGGCAGCAGTGTGGAACCACGGCCACCACAGAAGTCCCAACTCAACTGCACTAGACCCTCTGTGCTGACCCCATTTCAAAGCCAAACTAAGGAGATAATGTACGTGTCTATGATTTACAACCTGAGTTATACCAATTTTAGCTATTTTCATTATTACTTAAGTGTTCGATACATTTGCAAAGTAAGTGAACAAAACCAAGATTTGGACAGACCCTCACAGGTCACCAGGCTCTGCATGCAGTGGAGGGATTGCTGATCAGCAACGGGCTAACCCAAGAATGTCAGCGTAAAAGCGACGACACTCTCTCCTCGTGTGATAAACTTGCACGAGAGAACAAAACACGAAGCTGCTACCAGCTCAACCAGATCCCCACGAACGGGAGTCCTGCAGATGACGGGCTAATTCCGCAAGCCTATTCCTGTCCCCTGCAAGCAGGAGTGTGTAGGGCTCCCACCCAAACTGCTGTCACACTGTGAATGAAGACGGGAAGTGGACGGTTAAGAAGAAGTATCCCAGCCTTCGAATCGGGAGTTCAGGGTAGGACTGGGATTCTGCAGAGTCCAGAGCATGCCGTGAGGAGACCAGTGAGGACCAAGAGGGCCTAATACCGGTCAGCGGCCAGTGCTTGACTGACAGTGGCTTCCAGAAGGCGGAAGAAGGCGGGAGACTGTTCTTCTCTCAAACCCACCTCAACCAGCTGCTGCAGACTCCTCGCTCTCAGAGGGGAAACCCAGCTTCTGAGAAGAAATTAAATGAAATCTTTTGTTCGGGAAGTGCTGCACCCCTGAGGCAGGAAAACTGCAAAGCAGCTCGATGCCGACAGCTATCTGGTTGGCAGTGACAGACCCAGGCGCCCTGAGCAACACCTTCTCCTCCATGAAGACGGAAAACAAGAGCCGCTTCTCCATGCAGAGACCCAGCTCCGAGGAGCTCCGGGCCCTAGCGAACCAGCGGCTACTTACAACCAGGCCCCGGCGCCAAACACGGGAGAACGCCCTCTGCAGCCGAGCCCCTCACCTTCCCTCTTTAGAAACGGCCCCCACCCGGGCTTGGGGCAGACCCCCTGTCCTCTGCCCCTCGTGCCTGCTCCTGGGCGGTGGAGTCGATGAACTTCTAGCTCTTTGTTCTGCCTCAGGTGGGTGGTTTCACGGCCAGAGCCACTGGCCCACCGGCGTCCGTCCCCCTGATCTGCTTTGTCCCACATCGGGGCCCCCATCTCACGGACAGAGACCGCACATTCAGACCCCAGTCTTCAGGGACGTATTCCTGAGGATGACTTCTCCTGCTTTTTGGAAAATGCAAAAGCTCAAGCCCTATTTCAATAAAGTGAGAGAAAATCTTCAGGGGGTAGAACCCAAGTATCTGCAGCTTAAGAAGCCCGCCAGGGGGTCCGATGTGCTGCCTTCGTGGAGAATCACAGCTCCACTGGGAAGGCGCTGCCCCGAAAGGCCTCCCTGGGGGTGAGGAGGGGCCAGACCAGACCGTGGCTGGCCTGCGCCGGCGCCATCACAGTTCCCTCCTGACTGCCCTCGAACGTGCACACACAATGGGACTTGGGATCCTGGAGCCCAGGGGGGAAGGAGAGGACAGGCCTGGACAACCGGCTCACCCAGTAACCGCACGTCTTAACGACAGAAGCGACTCTTGTGCGCCTTTTCTTTCCAGTCTTTTACGTAAGAGAAGAAAGAGAGTGAGTTAAGTTTACTAAACCAATTAGAAATTATCTTTTTGACGGACAGCAAAATGAAATGGAAGAAAGAAATCTTCCTGCTGTAAGACTTATCCAGTGTTAAAACCAAAGGGCGAGGGGAGTCCCGCCAGCTGCCAACCCACGGCACGTCAGCCGCTGCGTGAGATGGACCGCGCCAACCAGAGAGCAGCGGTTTCCTAGAGAAAAACCCCGCAAGAGCCATTCGCCAGATAAGCTCTTTACAAGAACGCATGAGTTTTAGGAATCCTAATCAGCAAATGTTTTTCTTGTTCTAGACAATGCTGCCTCAAATCTGAAATCTGAAAGGATGAATTTTAAGTGTTACAGTGATTAGTTTACTAATATGGGAACCCACAAGTTACTGCGAAGATATTTTGTCGGGCTACTGTCCTTTTCGGTTCACACCCCATGCAGAATTCCCACTCTCTCCAGGCAGTCGTTAATATTAACAATTTGCATATTTTCTTCCCACCTCACATGGGCTTCTTTTACTTCCTCAGATGTGCTCTGCTACTCTCTCCTCCAGGACTTTGAAAAATGCTGCCTACCCTTTCCTCCGCTGGGCATACTGCATCTGCAATCCTCCCTCTCTCTGAGGAAGCGGTGTAACCGGTTCACGGCTAAGGAAGGCCGGAGGAATAGGCAGAAGTGTCCCCGACCAAAAGTGAGGGGGGGGACGACGATGAAGATCCTGAGGGAGAGAAGACTTTGCCGTGTCCCCAAATCAAAGAGGGCCAGAGCGGATGGAGAGCACGCTGGGCGAGAGCCTGAGCAGCAGTGTGAGCTCAGATCACCCAGAGGCCTGCATGTCACACTCATGACCTCAATGTGTTCCCACAAGTGACCTTCCCAAGGTCAAAGGGAAGAAAGGGCTTGGAAGCCAGTTTCACATTCAGGCTTTACCATCCACCAGTTGTGTGATGTGGGGCAAGTTATTACAAGTAACCAACGTTGTAAAGGTTTGGAGCTAATTAAGAAAAATTTGTGAAATGACTAGGATAGCGCCTGATACATTACAGGTATTAGAAATTTAATTTATGAAATCAGTAAAGAAAAATACTCTTTTGTTCGATAAATGTATTTTGTTTATAACGGATACCAATCTTTTCTGTTATTATGAACAGATTATGCACTTCCTTCTCGAATGTCAATGACAATACACACATTTTGTGTTTCTTTAGTTCCTCACAGTGTATCCTTGAAAACAAAAAAAAAAAAATATTTAAAAACCGTACAGAGGTTCTGTGCTTCAACCCTGGCAGAAGCAGTTACATTCATTTTGGTCTGAGCTAGGGTCACTTCTCACCACATCCACTATACAGGGAGATTCCTTTTAAGGGTTAAGGTAGGATCCTCCATGCTGAGAAGAGAAGGAGCAGCTTCAGATCAAAGTTTTCAAGTTTCATTATGACACTTTTCAATACATTTGGTCCATGAGGAATTAAGTTACTGCACTAAGATCAAGTGTTCACCGAACTCCTAGCTCAGAAGTGATGCTGCCTTCAGTTTGTGGTTAAAAGTAATTGTACGAATCACGGTCAAGCAGACCCGAACTAGTAACATGACGCGACCACGGTGTCAAGGACACTGTGACAGTTCTTACCGGCTCGGATATGATTCAGCGAAGCCAGCATCCGCAGCATGAAAGAGGCCGGCACCGTGATGGTGTTTCTGGTCTCTTCCAGCATGAGTTCGTTTCGAGTTATAACCTAGGAAGCAAGCGGAGCAGCACATCAAGACCGCGATGTAGCCGCACCCCGCGGCGGGCTCTCAGCAGGTCTGAGGAGTCGCCTCGTTCTCTGCACCCTAAGGCCACTCGCCGCCACGGAACTACTTCACCGTGCACCTGAGGGAGTGGCATCACACAACACGACTCTTTCAACTGGCAGAGGGACAAAGGCCGCACTTTGAAGCCGCTTGAAACATTCAAGAATTCAATTTATCTTTCACCTGCGCTTTGTTTCCCAGAGCAGCTACCTAGGTCTGCTCATTCTTCCTCCCTGTGGCAGAGTGGATGCACTTAGTGACACAGCCGTGTTCAGTGAGTTCCCCGGGGCCACTCAGGTTTCTCAAGAAAACATCACCTCGACTGACGCAAAGTAATTTTGAAAAATAAACTTTCGGAGAAGAGTCACCAATGACCCTGTCTTAGGTACAAGACGGGACTACGTGAGTGTCCATGAACACCGAGGGATCTGGGCACAGGAGAAAAGGCAGAAAGGGAGGAAAGAGGAGGAAGGCCAAGGGGCCAATCTGTCAGCGGCTCCCCAGTAATTTCATACACACTTTCAGCCCCGCAGCCCACCCCCAGAGCCCTTTCCAGTCTCGCCCCAAGGAGCTGCTTCCTTATCCACTCTCCAGTGGTTCGCTTGCCTTAGGACCCCTTGCAAAGTGCCGACCCTTGATCTCAAGGGCTCCTTAGCACCCTGTCCACCTGGTGAACTCAGTCCAATTCGTACTTCCTCTGGAGACCCCATCCATCCGCCCCATCTACGAGCACACTGCTTCTTTGCAAGGGCTTCCAGAACACTCTGCATGCCCTCTACGTTCTGGCTGACTGGTCATTGTCCCACCAGTCTATATGCTCTGAGGGAAGGTTTGTTTTTTACAATTCGGCACTGTGTCTGACAGAGGCAAAGTTTATAAATGTCTATTAGAAAGCAGATATGGGAATTGTGATTGTCAACCTTGGTCTAGACTACCGGTTTTCTAACTTACTAATAACACTTTTTAGCAATGGACCCTTATTCCATGTTTTTAAAAGGGTGCAGCATCAACGTGAGCTACACGCACCTGTTAACAGAAGCTCGGCCGCCAGTAAGCAGCTGACTAATGCCATGAATCGTTATGTTCGTAAGAAATCCTACAGGAAAACCCACCAATAAAAACCCTAGCTACAGCTGGGGAGGAAACCCCAAGAATTCAGCTTTTGTATTATCCACCTTCCCCTGTCTCAAGCCCACAAAAAACCTAGAGCTTCACAGAGCCCAGTTTGAAAACCGTTGGTTTAACCAGGAGCTCAAGAAATCTTAAAATCTGACAGTAAAGGAAAAGATTCTCCAGCCATTTGTTCTGCTACTTATTTGGCTGTGATTATGGAGGACAGCCATAGTAAAACTCATTTTCTTAAAAGGACAGGTTTTTTTTTTTTTTTTTTTTTTAAGATTTTACTTATTTATTTTTGAAGATCACAAGAAGAACACAGGCAGAGGGAAAGGAAGAAGCAGACTCCCTGCTGACCAGGGAGCCCAATCCCAGGACCCTGGGATCATGACCTGAGCTGCAGGCAGAGGCTTTAACCCACCGAGCCACCCAGGCGCCCCAAGGTTTTTTAAATGATTCTTCATTGCAATAAGCACAAAACCAGTCAAATTGTTTTTCTTAAACTATAATAACCTGGTATTACTAATAATCAATATTATAATAAGCCTAATAATATTTTTGATGTTTAGCTCTCTAGTATTACAGCCATGTTTTAATCTTAGTTTTTCTTTTTCTTAAAATTTGACCTCCTTAACTGAATAAACTTGCTTATGTTACCGATTAATAATGAGCTGCTTTGGGGTGCCTAGGTGGAGGTGGATCAGTCATTAAGTGTTTGGCAAAAGGTCATGATCTCAGAGTCCTGATTTCCAGCCCTACATCAGGCTTGGAGGAAGGGACCCTGCTTCTCTCCACTCCCCCTGCTGGTGTTCCTGTTCCTGCTGTCTCTATCTCCGTCAGGTAAATAAATCAAGTCTTTAAAAAAAGAAAAAAAAGTAAAAGAAAATAATGAGGTGTTTTAAGTCTTCTTAAGAAAGCATTTCAGGAACAAAGTGATATATGCGTTATAATAATTATAAATAAAAGTCTTACTTCATCAGCAAGTTTTCGGTTAAAAATCCTGGACTCTTCTAGTGGTGACCAGATCTTTATGTCATAATCTATGCCAGATGAGGCGAGAACTAGAAATAAAATGTTGCATATTAATATAAAGCATAAAAACATGCCGTTAAGACACGCATACACAGGTCACACATTATGCATGTATGTTAGTGGTGTGTGTGTGTGTGTGTATACACATACACGTGCAGCAACACTGAGCCGGCATGGAAACTGTACTGACGCATTTAATGGTCAACTGAGAATACTATTTAGAAGATTTCCTAAAAAAGTTACCCTAGAACATAATTTTAAGACCAACTTGCAGTCAGTCCAATTTCTTTCCTATCCCCTGCTCTTTTAGGAGAAACATGGGAAGTGTCCAACGAAAGGCAAGAATAAGCCAAGCTCCTTTGTTCTGTCGGATTAACTCGGACATGTGAAGACTAATGAGGCTCGGAGACGCAGGCGGAGTCGTGCAAAGTGTGGTCAGCCGAACCTCTTGCAACTTGTAAAACTCAGAAGAAATATTAAAGAATAAAGGCTTTGATCTACTTCGTCATACTTTGTGCCAAAAGGAGGTTCTAAGTGTTTCTGTTTTGAACCCAAGGGGAGTCGTAACGGGCTCCCCTGACGGCCTCCTGGAGTTCCCCCACTACTCTCACACTGACGCCAAGAAGGAAACCAGAGCCGGTGCGTGGACTCCTGACACAGCCGTCTTACTTGGGTCAAATGGATGCGGCTGCAAGCAGTTGACCACGTGGTCGTCGGCCTCCAGAAGCATCAGGTGCTCAGCGGTGCGGCGGTCCCAGATGAAGATGTGGCCGCAGTCCGAGCCGCTCATCACGAAGTTAGCGCCCCAGAAATTGGCTTCTTTTATCTAGGGTTAACAAGAAAATTGTGGGAAAAGTCAAATCAAAGTTACGAAAACAAAGACTCTATTTTGCTACTGAAAATATTAATTGACTTAGAAAATAAAACATTTCCTAAGAGACTCTTTGTCTTCCATTGTTTTTAAATGATGGAAATTATCAGCAAGCATGATCCCACAGTAAGTGATGACAGGTGCCCCATGAAACAGAGACTATGTTCTGTTCACGGTTGTACTTTTAGGGCCTTAAACAGTTCTTGGCAACAGTAGGTGCTGAATTAGTAGCTGCTAAATGAATGCATGCATGTGATTTCTGGGTTTTGGAAAGTACAATGGAAACTTCTATGTCTACATGTTGTTGAACTTTCCAAAAATGGTTCCACTTTAGCTTTATAATAAAAACAAATCACAGAAAAAAATGAAGGGTTTCCTTTTATATTTCGCTTTATGCCAAAAAACAAAAAGTACCAATAATCTTTTTATTAGGTATTCTCTCACAATTGAGAAGGAAGGATGTAAACATTTTACTTTTACGAAGCAATGAGACAGAGGACTAGGACACACTGGAATGGTTAGGATGACATTTCTCAGTGGATGTGTATCAGTGAGCCACAAAGAATCTTTGTAGTTCAGGACATTTTTCAATCATTTCATCGGTAGCTGCTACTTTGCTATTTTCGCCAAACCAAAGAGGGAGACGGTTTTGTTGCTTAGAGTCCCTGTTGCATTTATTTAACTTTTCTTTTTTACTCCTACCCTAGTATTTTCATACAGAATTTTAATCAGCGAAATATAAAAAATACACATTGATTACTTCTATTAATAGTGAGCACTGTGTTTAGAATGATTGAATTGTTACCACCAATGGTATCTATAGAGAAAGCTAAGTAGTTCCCTGTCCCAAAGTTACTTTTTTTTAAAGTAAGCTCCATACCCACCCTGTGCTTGAACTCAGGATCCCTAGATCAAAAGCTGCATGCTCTACTGAACTTTTACCCTTAACTCTGGAGGGAACAAATTAAAACTGATTCTTTAGATACTTTTTGACGACTCGATGAATATATGAAAACAACACCTTCTAAATATGAATAGTTCAGAGTTCAGAGTTGCAACATGCTAATCATCTTACAAGATCCCCTTAGTGCACAATTAAAATCACACTGGGTGTATGACTTGTGGACGGTAAAACTTGAAAAGATCTTAGAGATCATCTGGTCTGTTCTTTTTTTTTTTTTTAAAAAAGATTTTATTTATTTATTTGAGAGAGAATGAGTGAGAGAGAGCATGAGAGAGGAGAAGGTCAGAGGGAGAAGCAGACTCCCCAAGGAGCTGGGAGCACAATGCAGGACTAGATCCTGGAATTCCGGGGTCATGACCTGAGCCGAAGGCAGTTGCTCAACCAACTGAGCCACCCAGGCGCCCCATCTGGTCTGTTCTTATATCATAGATGAGGACACAATGTCTAGAGAGACAAAGTGACTAAAACAAATCTTCACCTGTCAATCTTAAGAGTTGTTATAAAGTAACCAGACTACATTTTGCAATGAGGCTGGATTTCATATATCTAAATCTTTCTCTCCAAATCAACAGAGAATGCTAAAATGAGCCATATATATGTCAATATCCAGATCCAGATCCAGATCCAGCAAGTGTGAGAGAGCAAAAAGAAGCAATTGTTATTTGTACCAGCTAAAAATTTTAAACTTCTACAGCGTTTCCTTAGTAGGGCAGAATTTTCTTGTGAACAATAATGGTCTCGGGCAATCTATTCTAGGACTAAAACAACCATGTCTGGGTAAAGAGGTAACTGTGAAGGCACAATAATGCTGCACCAGACCCCAGTGGCAATACATGAAGACTATCTTTATGGAAAATATTCATATTATCAATCTGTAATTTCTCCAAAAAGTGCCATGAGCATTTGGTACCATTGTCCTGGAGTTGCGATGGCCCTTATAAACCATCTTTACTAGTGGCCTTCTAATGTTCAAAGTATCCAATTCTTCCATTTCTTTCCTTTCTTTCCTCCGCCTGAAGAACTCCTGGATGCGGGCAACAGCAGAGCGTCTATGAATTACATATTAAAAGAAAAAAACAAAAATAAATTTAAAAACATCCATAGGCCACTATGGAATCAAAATGAGGAACATTAAAATACAGTAAAGTCTAAAAAATATTGAAACTAAACGTTATCTCAAGAAGGCATCCCCAACCAAAGCATAAAAAAGCAGACACAACAGTGAGACTACATCAGACTAGTTGAGTTACTAAAACAAAATATTTTAGTGAAGAGATCATTTAGAAATTTGATACTGGTTGAGAGAGTAAAGGAAACAGCATGCGGCACACTGGTTTTTAAAGGGCTATTTTACAAAACAGAAGAGAGACAAAATTAATATGCAAGTTTACTACAAACACATCCTATTCGATATCATTTCTCTTCTCCGTATGAGAAAATGCACGGGCACACAGAGAAAAGAAAAGAAATGAAGGGTAACATATAATAGCAGAGGGGAAACTTGTTTGGAGATGTTCTCAGCAAAGAACAGACTAGTAAAGAAAAAGAGGGTATTACCGTATGTACAATAAAACAGGGACTTTCAAACAGATTCTATACAGACCCCATTAAAAGTACAGATTTGGAGCTAACGAGGCAGATTTTACTCTCCTAAGACCTGAGTTGGTTACAGAGCTGGAAACAAGAATGGGCCCTTTTAAGACTGATTTAATTATCAGAAGAAACTTTTGCTAACACAGTTTGTTAGTCTGAATTTACTACTTAAAACATTATATTTTGACGGAGAATAGACCAAAAAAGTCTACAGATCAGTAAGTACAATGAACACTATAACAGAAAAATAGGTAAAGGACAAGAGCAGGGCCACTACAGAAGAAATGAACCGTCAGTAAATATACCAAAGGACGCTAAGCCTCACTAATAAGATAAAAATAAAACAACAGACGAGCTCTTTATGTGTTGACCAGATTAAAGAGAGGTTAATGTCTATTTGAGTGGCAAGACTATAGGGAAACAGACACTAGTGGGAGGGGTTTGAAAGTGATTCTATGTAAAAAAAAAAAAGTAAACTCCTTTACTGGAGACTTTCCACTGACGCAGAATGCATATGCAGGAAGGCAGAACATCTCACGTGTGTGGCCCAACGAACTTTCACAAACAGAACAAGCCCGTGAACCACCACCAGTGCTGACAAACGGGGCATAATCTCCAGAATTCTCCTAGCGCTGCACTCCCACCACTGCTCTCCCGTAAAGGAAAACCATTACTCTGGCTTCTAATGGGATGAGTTACTTTTGCGGGTCTGTGAACGGTGATCACACGGAACCGGAGGATGTGTATTTTTGTGTCTCGCTCCTGTAACTCAACACCCTAGGACTCATCTGTGCTGTCTTCTTCATCCCACGGGCTGCAGAGTACCACAGCGCACACATCCATTACAACGCATGTGCCCATCGCACTGTGAGTGCACATGGGGCTGCTCACAGCCTCTGACTACTGAGTTGCGGCTACTACCAACATCTGTCCGTGTCCTTGGCAAGTATGTCAGGTTTCTGCTGGGTCTGTACCTAGGAGCAAAACAGCAGGACCACAGCAAGTGCATATGTTCAGCTTTGATAGATACTTGCAATTTCCCAAAGTGGTTACACCAATTTACATTCCCACTAGCAAAATACTGAGTTCAAGTTCATCAGAAATTAAACAGTATCTATTAAAATTTAAAATGTGTATATCCTGGGGCACCTGCCTGGCTAGTCAGTAGAACATGTGACTCTTGATCTTGGGGGCTGTGAGTTCAGGCCCCACACTGGGTGTACAGATTACGTTTAAAAATATATATTTTTTAAAAGATTTAATTTATTTATTTGGGAGAGATGGAAAGGGAGGGGGAGGAGGGGCAGAGGGAGAGGGAGAGCATCTCAAGCAGACTCTGTACTGAACAGGGAGGCCGACATGGGGTTCACTCCCATGACCCAGAAAGCATGTCCTGAGCCAAAACCAAGAGTCAGACACCAGACTAAAGAACCCAGGTGCCCCCAAATTAAAAAAAAAAAAAAAAAAAAAAAAAATTGCTTTGTGTTGGTACAGCAATTTTACTTGTAAAAATTGTACACTACACAAAACTTACACAAGTAAAACAAATATTACATATTTATATTATTTATATTTAGGTTATACATACATGTGTATAATATAAATCTTCAATGTAGTGAACCTTCTGCGTGTGCTTTCAGGAAGACTGGAAATAATCTGATTGTTCGCATGGAAAGGACAGACTAATTAAATAAACTATGCTACACCCATATACTGGAATACTAATACCACCATAAAAAGATAAGCAAGGGGCACCTGCTGGCTCAGTCAGTGGAACACGAGACTCTTCATCTCAGGATTGTGAGTTTGAGCCCAACCCTGGAAGTAGAGATAACTTAAAAATAAAATGTTTTAAAAAATAAAATAAAGGGCCGCCTGGGGGTCTCAGTGCGTTAAGCCTCTGCCTTCGACTCAGGTCATGATCTAAGGGTCCTGGGATCAAGCCCTGCATTGGGTTCTCTGCTCAGCAGGGAGCCTGCTTCCCCCCCATCCCCTGCCTGCCTCTCTGCCTACTTACTTGTGATCCCTCTCTCTGTCAAATAAATAAAATCTTTAAAAAAAAATTTAAAAAGATAAGGAGGATCCATTATCAACTACATGAAAAATGTTGGCATTATACTGCCAAATCTGCAATGTAGGTTAAAAGTTTAAGAGGAAAAATTCTACATATACATAAAAAGGGTCTAGAAAACCAGACAGCAGTCATCCGTATTACTTTTTTAAAGAATTATATAACAATGTTGTACTCCTACTTTTATAATAAAATGGTATACTACTGTGAGTTATACAGGTTTACTTAAAAGTGTTTTTAAAACTTTATCCTATGCTTTGTATATCCAAAATATACACGAATTTTTAAATTAGATAGCTAGAAACTTCCATGCAAAAAGGTGACATGTTTAGTTTACTCCAATTTTCTCATTCGGAGGTGATAATGAGAAGGGTTAAGAGTTTAAATGCTCTTGGTACACCTGGGGGCTCAGTCACTTGAGTGCCCGCTTTCGGCTCCGGTCATGATGCCAGAATCCTCGGATCGAGTCCCGTGTCGGGCTCCTTGCTCAGCAGGGAGCCTGCCTCTCCCTCCCCCTGCTTGTGCTCTCTTGACAAATAGATGAATAAAATCTTTTTTTAAAAAAAGATTATTATTTTTAAATAAATAAATCACAAGTAGGCAGAAAGGCAGGCGGGGGGGGGGGGGAGCAGGCCCCCTGCTGAGCAGAGAGCCCGATGTGGGGCTTGATGGCAGGACTCCGAGATCATGACTGGAGCTGAAGGCAGAGGCTTAACCCACTGAGCCACCCAGGCGCCCCAGATGAATAAAATCTTAAAAAAAATAAAAAACTTTTTAAAGTTTAAATGCTCTCAAAAGAAACCTAGTTGGATCTTTGTTGTGAAGTAGAAGAGAAGACACTCTCAATTAGATACAAAGATGTGATTAGCAAAAAACCAATAAAGAAAAAAAACTCTGGTTAAGAAAGCAGAGTATCAGTAAAGGGAATAGAAATGACCTTGCTGACAAACCGAAGGCCTCAGGAGCTGTAAATGGGAAAAGAAATTATATGACAAATTAAGAATTTAGACAGAAGCTCAAGTTATTTAAAACAAGATATGTGGACAGAATTAAAGTTGAATACTTAATGTGTTGATCATCATTAAGAACTAGTGAGCACAGCACCAGGTCAAAAATGTTCATCTCGTTTAAAAGTCAGCCGTAGAATATGGTCTAATTTACTGCTTCCCGCTTGTCTGGCTTAACCATTCTGATCGTAAAATCTAGACCTACCACTCCGCGGTCAGGAACGAAGCCCTGCCACGCACAAGGATGCGGACAGAGCCCTGCACTAACTGAAAGAAGTCAGCCAGAGAACGACGAATATTGTATGATTTCACACACATGGAATCTAAGAAAAAAAGCAGATGAACATAATGGGAAGGGGAAAGAGAGAGAGGGGTGGGGAAACAAAACATAAGAGACTCTAAATGCTAGAGAACAAACAGGGTTGATCAAGGTGCGGGGGGATGGGCTAAATGAGTGGTGGCCATTGAGGGCACTTGTCAGGATGAGCTCTGGGTGTTCTATGCAAGCGACGGATCAGTGAATTCTATTCCTGAAACCAATATTACACTATATAACTAACTACAATTTAAATACAAATTTGGAGGAAAATAAATTTTAAAAAATCTAGCTCTCAAGTTATGTGATTTGTATTATAGAGTTCTGATTCAAGATTAGGGTACCTACTACCACTATCCCACTGTAGGAAAATTATCTAAGTGAAAAGCTTCAAGTGCACAAATTTGAAATTAGAAAATAAAAATAACAGTATATATTATACCTACATATACAATCAGGTCATGTGCAAATCAGTTAACAGTATAAGCTAAAATGAATATATTGAAACAACTTTCTTAAAGGAGATTTCATAGGAAAAACTGAAAAAAAAAATACAGGTCATTGAAAATGAAAATTAAAATGATATATACATATGAAGAATGCCAATCAGCAAATATTTATTAAAGGCCTTCCACTTGCAAAGTTGTTTTGGAGAATATTATTCATACTTTTATGATAGTTTTGGTAGTTTGGCTCCCAATTTAAAAGTCATAAAAGACATTATAAAGTTAAATACATATAAAATTTCAAAAGTAAACAATAAAATCATAGTAATAAGGAGTATAAATTCAAACCCAATGGAGGGAAAAAAAAGAGAAAAGCACTAGAAAACAAAGATAAAAAAACTTAAATCAATCCTAAAAAAAACCAAGAGAGTAAAAAACAAAACCAAACAAAAAGTGGTAAAAGAGAATAATTAGAGTAAGTTGGAAACAAATTTAAATATAGTCACAATGATAGTAAATTCAAATAGACTAAACATACCAATTGAGAAAAAAGAGATTGTCTAAGACACAGTGAAAGCATGAGGACAGGACAAGTCTCACACAGATATTTTACGAAAGCTGATCCAATGAAAGGTGGCTGGGTTATATTAATGTCTGGTGAAACAGACTAAGATAAAAAGCATCATTAAGAACAGAGAGGACTGGGGTGTCTGGGTGGCTCAGTGGGTTAAGCCACTGCCTTCGGCTCAGGTCATGATCCTAGGGTCCTGGGATCGAGCCCCGCATCGGGCTCTCTGCTCAGTGGGGAACCTGCTTCCTCCTCTCTCTCTGCCTGCCTGTGTGCCTACTTGTGATCTCTGTCAAATAAATAAATAAAATCTTAAAAAAAAAAAAAAAAAAAAAAAAAGAACAGAGAGGACTACTACATACACATTAAGTTCAATTTACTAGGAAGATATAACAATGTAACATACATGCACTCAATAAAAAAGAGCCTCAAAATCCATTTAAAAGGAAAATGACCTAACTACAAGGAGAATTAGACAAATCCACCACTGTCGTAAAGATTTCCACATGCCTTTATCCGTATTTTATTTGTCAAACTGACAAAACAAACACACAAACACCAAAATTATAAATAATTTTAATAACACAACAGTCTTGATCTACTGGCCATATATAAATAAAATTCTACATTAAAAACTAGAGTAATATTCTTTTCAAGGGTCCATGAAATATTTACAAATTTGACATGTACAAGTCCACAAAGTCAGTTTCTATGAATTTCAAACAATGCATCTAACACCAACCATATTCTCTAACCACAAGTTTGATGTTACTGAAAAAAAGCTAAATGTACACATTTTAAGAAGTTAGGAAAAAATAATAAACCACACAAAAATTTCAAAGAAAACAGAAGAAAGGAAATAATAAAGAGAGAGAAAGCAGAAATAAAACAACAAAAAGAAACACAATACAGAGTTCTGCCATGATGAAGAGAAAATTAACGGAGTTCCAATAATGTTAGGAATAAGAAGGTGGTTATAGGGGCGCCTGGGGGCTCAGTTGTTAAGTGTCTGCCTTCTGCTCAGGTCATGATCCCAGGGTCCTGGGGTCGAGCCCCACATCAGACTCCTTCTCAGTGGGAAGCCTGCTTCTCCCTCTCCCACTCCCCTTGCTTGTGTTCCCTCTCTCACTGTATCTCTCTGTGTCAAATAAATGAATAAAATCTAAAAAAAAAAAAAAAAAAAAAGAAAGAAAAAGAAAAAGAAGGTGGTTATAACTCAAGACAGTAGAAATTAAATAGATAATAAAGACAGTATAATAAATTTTCAAACTTAGATGAATGGACACATTTTTCAAAAACTTCCTAACACGGGTTAAAGATGAAAGAGAGCAAACAGTACCACAGCTGTTAAAGAAGTACAATAGTACTGAAAAACCATCTCCAAAAGAAAACATGAGGTCCAGTTGTTTTAACAGGTAAGATATACTGAACTTTTAAGGACAAGATCATTCCAATCTTATACAAACTCTGGAAAATAAGAGATATTTTTTTCTACTTTTTCTCTAATACTAGTATAACTTCACAAAATATCAAATAAATCAAATCCAACAATATATCAGAAAGATAATACATCATGATCAAGTTCGGTTTATCCCACGAATACAAAGATTGTCTAATTCAGTTCTACATGTAAGGAGGTTGAAAGTCCTCACTCCAAACTGACAAGTAAAAAGCTGAACAGACTGAAAAACCAACACCTGTTCTGGGATCCATAAGAGCGGGGAAGACAGGGCAAACGGGTTCCTCAAGAGTGGAGAGACGGGGGCACTGGGGGGCTCAGTGGGTTACAGCCTCTGCCTTCGGCTCAGGTCGTGATCCCAGGGTCCTGGGATCGAACCCCGCATCGGGCTCTCTGCTCAGCGGGGATTGTGCTTCCTTCTCTCTCTCTGCCTGCCTCTCTGCCTACTTGTGAACTCTGTCTGTCAAATAAATAAAATAAAATCTTAAAAAAAAAAAAGAGTGGAGAGAAGAACAGGCAGAGTCACAGCTTAGCAGGACAGAGACCTGGGGTAAGAACACCTAGACTGTGATCTGAGAACTGCGGGATGTGGTGTAGACAGCTTTGAGAATTAAAAACTCCACGGGATCCCAGTTACAGGAGTCCTTCCCACTGTATTTTCAGATTTACTTCCAGGAGCCAGACCAGACTGCCACACAGAATATTGGAGAAAAATCCCCTTGAGTTTCTGGCACAGAGAGGGGAAAAGGAACCATTTTGAAAAATGCCAGAGCACATCTTCTTCTTTGTAAGGTCTGCTCTTAGGGGAAACTAGTAAACTAGAGCCTAAACTGTTGGGGTTAATAACCCCTAATGCGGTTATTATTGTAATAAATAATCAAAGCCTAACTAACCTAGGGGAGGGAAACAGCCAACCACAGCCCACTCTGGCCATCCTATCCCACCTAAAGGCAAAGAAAACAAACAAAAAACCTGCGAAACACTTCTAAAGGCCAGAGATGTAGGCTCACTCAAAGACTGAGACCTAATCTGAAGACGGTGGATGCTTCCCCTCCCCCATGCCTGGCCGTCCCATCACCAGTCTGTTTAGAGCAGTTCCTTTCACACGATACATCATATATAGCTAGTAGAAAAAGAAAACTACTAAGCACATCAAAAGAGAAAAAAAAAAAACCACAGTTTGAAGAGACAGAGCAATGTGGAATTAACAGACCAGGAATTTAAAACAACTATAATTAATGTAACTATGATTAATTAAGGGCGCTAACAGATAAAGTACACAACATGTGAGGACAGATGGGCAATGTAAGCAGAGCGCTGGAAGTCCTCAGAAAGAAGCAAAAAGAACTGCCCGAGATAAACAAACAAACAAAACACACACACACACACACAACCCCAACCCTGTAACAGAAATGAAGAATGCCTTTGACAGCCTTATTAACAGACTGAACATGGCTGAAAAAATCCTTGACCTAGAACATATATTAATAGAATCCCTGAAAACCAAAAAGCAAAGAAAACAAAGACTGGAAAAAAGCCTCCAAAAAGAGAATATTCAAGGATAGTGGGATAATTACAATCAATGTAACATAAGCACAATGGAAATCCCAGAAGGGGAGAAAAGGAAAGGGAAGGGGGAGAGGGGATGGAAGGAAAAGGAAAGGAAAAAGAAAAGAAAAATTTGAAGTAATAATGACTAAGAATTTTCCCAAATTAATGTCAGACACCAAATCATAGACCCAGGAAGCCTAGAGGGCACCAAGCAGGATAAATACCAAAAAACCCCAACCCAAACCAAATCAATACAAAAATCCTACAACCTAGGAATATCATTTTAAAAATAGCGAAAATCAAGGATCAAAAAAATCCTGAAAGAAGCCAGAGGAAAACAAACTTCTTACCTAGAGAGGAACAAAGATAAGAATCACATCCAACTTCTCCTCAGAAACTATGAAGCAAGAAAAGAATGCAATGAAATACTTAAAACACTGAAAGAAAAAAAAATCACCAACCCAGAATTCTGTACCCTGCACAATTATCCTCTTCAGTGACTGAGAAATAAAACTTTCTCAAAGAGCAAAGGGATTTGTTGCTGATAGAACTGCCTTTTAGTTCTATGTTAAAAGAAGCTCTTTATAGAGAAGAAAAAAATTATGAATCAGAGACATGGATCTACATAAACAAAGGAAGAACATAAAAGGAATAAGTGAAGACAAAGAAAAACTTCCATTTTCCTTAATCTTAGTTTATCTATTATCTATATACATAAAACTATAGGTAAGAGTTGTTCAAAATAATAACAGCAATAACGTATTTCACCATCATGTGTGCTTATGCATGTGTTTTACGTGTGTGTATACGCACGCACGCTTATGTTAAAGTGAAATGAATGGCAGCAATGACACAAGGGACGGGAAGAAGGAATTAGGGTTTTGTTATCGTGGTATCACACTACCTGGGAAGTGGTACAGTATTATCCAAGAGTGGACTGCATTAGTTATAAAAGTACATTGTAAACTATAGGGCAACCACTAAAAAAGTTTAAAAAGAAGTATCGCTGATGAGCTAAGAAAGGAGAAAAACACGGAATCATATAAAATGCTGAATTCAAACCACAAAAGGCAGAAAAAGAAGGAAAAGACAAAAATAGGGACAAAGAGGGGCGCCTGGGTGGCTCAGTGGGTTAAAGCTTCTGTCATCGGCTCGGGCCGTGATCCCAGGGTTCTGGGATTGAGTCCCGCGTCAGGCTCTCTGCTCAGCAGGGAGCCTGCTTCCCCCTCTCTCTGCCTGCATCTCTGCCTACTTGTGATCTCTGTCTGTCAAATAAATATAATTTTTTTAAAAAGGGGACAAAGAACAAAGAACAGTAAAGAATATGATGGACTTTAATCCAATTCTATCAATAATGTTTTACATGTCAGTGCTCTAAATACACCAATTCGAAGACAGCTTATCATGGTGGATCAAAAAATACGACCCAACTATTGGCGGTCTATAAGAAATCCACTTGAAAGTAAAGACTCATACCGAGTAAAAGTGAATGTACGGAGAAAAGAAAAGCATACCATGCTAACACTAAACAAAAGAATGTAAGAATAACTATGTTTCTTTCAGACACAGCAGACTTCAAAGTAAGCAAAGTTATCAAAGCTAAAGAAGAGCATGACACAATGTCAAAGGAGTCAGTTTCCCCCGAACAATCATTAAAGCGTATGTGCCGTTCCAGAGAGGTTCGAAACACACGGGGCAGCAACTGAGAGAGAAGCAAGGAGCAACAGACGAATGCCCTGTTCTAGCTGGAGACTTCAACAGATCCAGGAGGCAGACACTGAGGACAGGGCCGAACTCAACGCCACCACTGACCAACTGGATACGACAGACATGGCCTGCTTACTTCAACCAGCAGCAGAACACACATTCTCAAGCCGAAAGTTCACCAAAACAGATGACATTCTGGATCATAAGACACACCTGAAAGGCTGTTTTTTTTTTTTTTTTTTTTTTTTTTTTTTTTTTGGTTTTATTAATTGAGACACCAGGCTGAGCAAGGAGCCTGATGCGGGACTCGATCCCAGGATCCTGGGATCATGATCTGAGGCAAAGGCGGACGCATAACCGATGGAGCCACCCAGACGTCCCAAAAGACTGTTTAATAGTAGGACATTTCCAAGTGTTATCTACTGTATTAGCAGGTTAATGGAGAAAAAATATATGAGAACTCAAGAGATGAAGAAAATGTACCCAATTCAATCAATATTCATTCATGATAAAACTGTTAGTAAAGTAGGGCAGCAGGGAATCCCCTAATCTGACAGGAGGTATCTACAAAAACCCTAAAAAACAAACCTAAATAAACTCATGTAGACATTCTTTTCAAAATCAGAAGGTGTGACTTTTACTACTTAAGTATATGTGACTCATTAACCAATACACAGTAAGAGTGCAAAAGGAGGAAAGAAAACTCCTATTTGCAATGATATGACTGTCTATTAAAAAAAAGGAATTTCCATGGCAATTAATAGATGTAACAGAAAAATTATTGGATGGATATAAGATCATTATTATACAAGCCAAATGAACTTCCAAACACCAGCAACAAACTATTAAGACAGCATAAGTTTAAAAACAAAATGCATTTACAACAGCAATGAAGATGAAAGGGTCTATTAAATAAATATATTCCTGTTCGTAGGAAATTATAACATGTTAATAAAAGACATTTTTTAAGAGAGCTGAATAAATGTACACGTAATTTAATATTGTGAGGATAATCAATTCTTCAAATTTTTTACAGGTTTATTACAACTATAATCATATTCTGATGACTTGTATATGGAACTTAAAATGTTGATCACAAAACAGACCAAAGGACAAAGAAGAGCAAGTCCCTTCTAAAGAAAAATAAAGAGAAGAGATTTGAAGAGATTTAGAAGATATTAAGATTATAAAGCTAGAGTAATTATAAGAGTATGGTACTGAAGGAGAGGCAAACAGTTGTCCAGTGGAATGAAACAGAAAGCCTAGAAACAGACCTGTGTTTATATGGACACTGTAATGTGATGGGTAGCACAGCTGCTCTCTGGGGAAATTCAACATTTAATAAACGAACAGAGAAAACAAGGCTATCTACATGGCAAACATATACATCATGAATAAGAAATCAATTCCAGATGGATTAATATTTTAATCAAAAGATGACTTCAAAAGAACACTTTCCATTTTTAGAATTCCAGAAGTAAGGATTTCTTAAATAAAAGGAAGCGATATGCATTAAAGAATGATAAAATTCAACTACATTAAAATTAAGAATCCTCAAAATACAGCTTAAAAAAAAAATCACAAACCAGAAAAAATATTTGCACTTGTAAATGACACAAATTAGTATAAAAAGTACATTAAGGGGACGCCTGGGTGGCTCAGTTGGTTGGGCAGCTGCCTTCGGCTCAGGTCATGATCCCAGCGTCCTGGGATCGAGTCCCACATTGGGCTCCTTGCTCTGCAGGGAGCCTGCTTCTCCCTCTGACTCTGCCTTCCACTCTGTCTGCCTATGCTCGCTCTCGCTCGTTCTCTCTCTGACAAATAAATAAATAAAATCTTTAAAAAAAAAAAAAAAAAAAGTACATTAAGAATTCCTTAAAAAAAAAAATTTAACATGGAAGAGAAAAACAACTCAATTAAAACAACCCAGTAGAAAACCAGATATGGCCAAAAAACAAATGAGAGATGCATAATCTCATTTTGTAAGTACAGAAATGAAAATCAAAACCATGAGATGCCACTGTACACTGAACCAATTAGTAAAATCAAAAAAGTGACAAAACCAAGTTGTGGATCAATGTGATTACTTAGTGACTGTACAAATTAGTTTACACTCGCACTTTGGAAAACAATTGGAGATTATCTTGTAAAATTCAACACTCTGTTCTCAGGTATGTACTCCAGAAAAGCCCAAGGAGACATGTTTCAGAATGTTCAAACCAGCACTGTTAGTAAGAGCAGAAACTGAACACTTAAATGCCCACTAACAGGGAAAGGCAGACATGATGGACAGTCGCGCAGTAGATTGTTATAGAGCAAAAAACCGACTGAGCGTCAGGGACGTAACAACACGGATGAACCGTAACGTGATGTTGACTGAGAAAGAAACAGCAAGTCCTAATATCACATTCGGACAATATCCTTTTTTTTCAAGTCTAAAAGTGGGCAAACAAATTAAATGATGTATTACTTTGGCATTTATATTTGTGGTAACTTTTTGTTTCTAGCAAGGCCCGATAAAGAGAACGATCAGAAGAGTGGTCGGCCCTGGAAAGGTGGGTGAGGGACAGAACAGAGAGATCTAAGTCGCTGGCAGTCTTCCAGTTTGGGGTTAGGTGGTGGGTTTATGGATATTTATTTATTATAATAATGAATGAATAAAGAAATAACAAATAAAGAAATGAATAAAGATAAATGGAAAAAAAGGGAACCAAACATGAATCAACAATGATAGTGTCATAAACCAAGAATTAAAAAAATAGAATTCTCCCCTCTTTAGACTAAGGGCCCTTAATGATGCCAGTGCCTGTGAAAAACTCTATTGCTGCAATTACTGTATTAAAATTACTTAGATGTGTCTATGAATCCCACTGAACCAAGAGTCATTATCCTTGAATCTCCAGCTTCTACCAGTGTTTGGTTCATATAGGTTTACTGAATGGATAAAATAACGAATACGAAACTGATTCATACAGAAATGTCAAAGGAAAAACAAAAATATCTCAAGGTATCAGCTATTTATTTGGCAGACAGCATTTACTAGGAAAAAGCCTAGAATGAATCTAGCGTATGACTGACCTAAGAAAACAAGAACCTAGATTCCTGACTTTGCATTTTGATCCCTTCCTCTTCCCTGAGTCTTTTTATTTTTAATACTGCATATTCTAAAAATTCTGTTTCTAAATGGTCAGCAAAATTTAAGATAATTCCAAGCTCAAATTAGGAATTTATTTAAAAAAATAAATAAATAAATTGGCACATTTAGTAGTCAGAGGACCAGGCTAAGATATAAGAAGAAATTAAACAGCACTAAAAATATAAAATATGAATTATTTTGCCTCTTGTTTTCAATATGGTAAACCCTTTTATAAAACACCATTACAGGGGCATCTGGGTAGCGGAGTTGGGTAAGTGTCCACCTCCTACTCTCTGCTCAGGTCTTGATCTCACGATCCTGAGATTGAAGCCCACACTGGGCTCCACACTGTGCAGGGAGCCTACCTAAAACTAAACCAAACCCCACCCCCACCCCAATTATATATAGCTAGAGTGGTACAAATTAACTGATATTATTGGTGTTATTAAAACGCTTTGTGGGGGAAGAAGAAATTTTAGGGTAGAAAAATGGTTTAATCAAAGACTGGGAAGTAACTGATTTATTTAACCTGGAATAAGTGACTTAAGGAGTAATTCAGTTAGCCAAAGGAGATTAATATAAAAGGATACTGTACTAAGGATGGAACATAAGGACAGGACTAGAATGACAGCAGGTGAATTCAGAGCTAACCTATAGTTAGAAATTCTTTACTGTGCAGGTGTGAAAGTCTTCTAGTCTAGGCAGCTAGCAAACCTGACACAATTTAGAATGTAAACTGGAAGAGCACTTTCCAAACCGAGATTTTTGTAGGTGTTCCACAAAACGGGTTTGCAAAATGTGGAAAGAAATGAATTAAGCAAAGCTCATCGGTTTTCTGGTTGCATGTTTTCTGAGAGGCTTTATTATGCTCGTTTTGTGAATCTCCAGAAGAGGTTTACACGATGCAGGATTTCCCAGATTGTGGGACAGCACTGCAAAGTATCAGAGCACTCAGGGCAAAACAAGAAAACAGCACATGCTGCCAAGAGGTTTCTGGAGGCTCCTAGTCCCCAACATCAAGGAGCTGGAAGCACTCTCGTCCTGCAGGAGATCCTACTGTTCTGAGACGGCTCACAGTTTTCTTTGCAAGAACCGCAAAGCCACTGGGGAGAGAGCGGCCCAGCCCGCCCTCAGTCCCAGGCTACTGAGCCTGGGAAGTGGACAGAGCTCATGGGCACACTTTCTTTGTGGCAAATGAAACCTTGACCGCTCTGGGGGCAGAAAGAAAGACATGGACATGGGCTCTGTGTGTGTAGAGGTGGGGAATATACTTTTCCCTCAAAATGTATTAGTAAAGCTAAGGGACGGCTGGCCTGATGCTATCTTTAGAAGGCCCTCCTTCTAAGGCTGGCCCTTGGCTGGCATCTGGGAACTCCACTTGTGGAATGTTCCCTACATTTCTCCGCCTGTCCAGGACACTGAATGCTGATGCACCTGCTTGCCCAGACCATCTGTAATAAACAATGTGAACACCTACTTTCCTTCTGGATCTGGAATTTAGGTAGTTGTAGCTGGATGTAGAGGGTGTCTACACAACTGGCCCCTAATAAAAACGCTGGATTTTGACTCTTAAGCTTCTCTGGGTAGAAACACGACACACACACACACACACAAAACACACACACACACACAAAAAAGAAACACGACACAAGCATTACTGCATTTTACTGCTGAAGGAAGGAGTGCATTACACGGCCCATCGACACAAGCATGACTGCATTTTACTGCTGAAGGAAGGAGTGCATTACACGGCCCACGGTGGGAGGAAGCACGCTCGATGCTTATGTTCACATTCCTCCAGACTCTGTCCGACGTGTCTATTCCTTTGTCATAATCATAAGTGAATCTCAGTTCTGTGTGTCTTTTTTAGGGAGCTGTCAAATATGTGGGAATGTTGGGGCGCCTCTGAAACAATATAGTTGATGTTTGAACAACGTGGGAATTAGGGACACGGACCCCTCCACATTCCCATGCAGTTGAAAATCTGCATTAAAGCTTTTAACTCTCCAAAAACTTACTAATAGCTTACCACTGACCACCAGCCTTACTGATAGCATAAATAGGCAAGTAACACATATTTTGTATGTTGTATGTATTATATACTGTCTACTTACAATAAAGTATTAAGCTAGAGAAAAGAAAACGTTATTAAGAAAAAAGGTGGGGTGGTGGGTGGCTCAGTGGGTTAAGCCTCTGCCTTCAGCTCAGGTCATGGTCTCAGGGTCCTGGGATTGAGCCCAACTCATTGAGCTCCCTGCTTGGGGGTCGTCTGCCTCTCTCTCCCTTTCCCTCTGCTTGTGCTTGAGCGTTCTCTCTCGCTCTCAAATAAAAATCTTTTAAGAAATTAAAAAAAAAAGAAAGAAAGAAAGAAAATCCTAAGAGAAAGTTTAAGATACTGTAAATTCATAGTCTTGTACTTATAAGAAAATCTGCATGTAAATGAATCTACACAGTTCAAACTCATGTTCAAGGGTCAACCATAATTCATAGCTTTTCATTATGTTTCAGATTATGAAATCAAAGGAAGAAAAGAGTAAGCCAGATCACGTACGGAATAAGGATAAAAACTCAGTTACTGGAGTCAGAGATGAAAGGGCGTCGTCTTTGCCAACTCCTACTTCCATACGCTTGTATGCATTATCAGGTTGGACTCAGAGGTGCCTCCATCCTCGGTTAGGGCCACAGGGACATACGCACACACCGTGAGGTTGCAGGCAGCTCACCAGAGGTGCGTAAGGGCACACAGAAGAAACATGGAGTCCCACTTGGGGCTATGAAATGTCTGGTCCAAGAAAAGCTGTAAAAAGTGGCAGCTTAAGATGAATGTTGCGATGAGGTGGTCAACAGGATGGTGAGGGGGTAAGAGTGCGCAGAGTGCGCAGAGCAACGGAGGCATGAAGTGTATTCAGAGACGCTCCAAACAGGTCTGCTGTCAAGAGGTTCAGCAATTGCCGGCAGCAGCCCAACAGAGCACGGCCTAGGCACCAAGCAAAGGAGCTGGAGTTTTTCTCTGTCCCGGGCACTGGGGACCCCTGCAAGTGGCTGTGGTGAGAAGAGACTGGCGGCAGTGGGACCGTCTGAGCAGGAGACCAGGTGGGAGGAAATGAGGTAACAGCAGCTGAGTGGAGAAGGGATGACCGCCGTTCTACTCACTCCGGAAAGAAAGAGACTGAATCCGGCACCCATCACTCAGACTCGGGCCGGTTACAGGAAGAGTCACAGAACGCTGCAGGACAGTCCCTCGTGGAGACTGGCTATGTGCGCAGTAAAGAGAACAACGTGTGCTAATTCTGTGTTTCTAATTTTATGTTTTTAATTTTATCTTACACAGAACGCTACATTCCTTGAGTGTCCCCAATTGCTAAAAGGGGAGGCAGGCTACACGTGTGCTTGGTGTCAGGAAACAGCTACCTTTGCTAAGAAATTGCCCCAGACGACGTCCATGTAGGAAAGAAGGGAGTGAGGTAAGGAAGGGGTCTGATCTCGTTAGCGCCGAGGGAAGGGAAGCATCACTCTCCTGCTCTATCGCAGCTACCAGTTACAGTTACGAAAGGAGAAACTGGCTCTGAGTACTTGGGATAAAATGTATAAACCACAAAGTCAAAAAGCCCTGAAACAAATCCCATTTTGTTTTATAATCCCCTTTGTTTTAGAAAGTAATGAATGGAAAAGAACAGACATGTGTCACTGGAATTAGGGACAAGATTGATTTTGTCAGTAAAACAGGTTTGGGGTATGAATAATGGGACTGAAGTTCACTTTAAAGTTGTATTTTAAAAACATACCCCACTGTTCGTCTTCAAGTTACAAAAATGTCTGAGAGTTACAGGTCATCTTGATGTGTGACATTAAATTATTAAACTATTTATAAGGAAATAACTTTCTTTAAAAAATCAGAATTTTATGCACAGAATTAGACTCAAGTCAATTTTTACATCTTGATCTCAAAGAAAAGGACTATACTTGAGTAATAACAAAATGTTGCTATTGCTAATTGGTAGCCCAGTCAAATTTTAAAAAAAGTAAGTTATATTCTTCAACAAGATATTCAAAATGGAGTAACCAGTAATTTAAAGTCCATCACTTCAGGTTACAGTTACTTTAGCATCTGACACACTGGAAGGGAACATCCGTCACATCCGCACACAGAGACTTTCTTTTCATTCTACTCCCATGCAGTGCATGCAGCTAAACACAGTTTGTGAAAAGCAACCTGCTGTGCAATGCTTAGCACCTGGAGCTCAGTAAGCACAAGATGGATTAACTGTTAGTAAGAAAGGCGGTTAGCTGTGGAAAAGAGGACCTGGCAAATTCATCATGAAGAAAAAATAAAATAACGAAGGAACATACTGAATTACCTCATTATTCTATCACCTACTGTTGTTCCTCTGATATTAAATCTAGTGAAGGGAACACAATAACTAAAGTCACTCACAAAGACTTCAAAGAACCAAACACTGAAAGCATTAAGGTCACCACTTTCATCATTAATCAGTGAAATCTAAGAAAACATCTGCTTCCCTTTGTGATTTAAGGTCTAATGTGAGACTGTGTCATTCACCTAAATGTGTCTGAGGAAATTAACGGAACAGAAACGCACTGAAGGAAGACGTTGCACTTAACACCTTTTATCTTTAAACAGATGAGAAACGGAGCAGTGACAGCGGAGCAGTGACAGCGGGGAACTGCACCGACTCACCCCGCATTATGCCCCCCAGGGCTGTGCTGCTCCTTCAGGAAAGGGTAATTAAGCCCTGTGCTGACTCACCTGTCCTAACCACAGACCACAGAGCGGGGCGAGCGAAGAGTAACCGGGCCTTTACCTCTCTAGGAGGTCAGTTCTTTCTCCACCGTTACTTTTTTTCTCTCTGCAATTTTCTTCAGTGAAGAATACACTGGAATCATTAGAAATACTGGGAGTGATTGCAGGATGACTAAAGAGATGGTGGCAAATTTAGAACACAGGAAGGATTCTGACTTTACAAATCAAGGCTGTGTTCCAGAGTCCAGAGTAGGTAAATGGAACCACATTTCTATGCGTGTAAAAAATACTATTTAGAAAAGTGGCTAACCGGTAATGCCTTTAAGATTTATGGAAAAAATCTTTAGAGCATCTTGGCTGAGTCCATAACTAAAAACTTTCAAGGCTATGTGAGAACTTCAGGACACTCACTTAGATGCTTCTCACGGAGCAAAAACCCTCTTGGGTTTGGCAAAAGAAAGAGCAACCAGCCAAGCCATCCATCACACCATGAACCGTAAGACTGATCTGGCCCTGTGCGAACAGTTTATGTGAAGACCATATAAACCGAAAACCTGACCATGTTCCTTTCATGCCAAAGGCACACATTTATATTTCTAAATCCAGTATATAAAATCACCAAAGGATACACACACAACTTTTATTGTTTTTTTAATACCATGATTGGAAAGTATGTGTTTGATTAATTCTTTCTTTCTTCAATTTAGTTTCCATTTAATGTTCTATGCTCTTGCCCTAGACAAAGTTAAAGGGGATCAAGTATGTGGTGATTTAGAGAAGGACTTCATCATTTTAAACTCTGGGTATCTACCAGTAGATGCGTTTTACCACAGACTACAGTTGTGCTTCTTTCAAGATTGATTTGCTATAGAATAGGAATCAGCAAACTATGGCCCTTGGGATAAATCTGGCCAGTTGCCTGGTTTTGTAACAGCCTGTTGGCAATGAATAATTTCCAGGTTTGTAAACAGCTACATTCATAAATAGTTACATTTGCACTTTAAACAGTTACATAGGTACCTCCAGAAGAACCTCTTGGCCAGCAAAGCTAAAATATCTACTCTCTGGCTTTTTAGGAAAAAGTCGGCTGACCTTTGCTCTAGAGAGTCCCAGCTGAATTTGTACCGAGACTAGCTATCGTTAATGAGAAGAGTATTCCATTTTAAAACATTTATTTTAGTTGTTAAGACCTTTATTTTCTAAGACATTTCTTTCTCATGCTTGATCTCAGCCCCAAAGTGAAAACACAAGTCCTATTTACCTAACCAGATTAAAAATGCAAATCTTTATAAAGAAATCATTACTTTGCATTGCAAAGAACTATTTTTGATATCTTTATTAAATGTATGTCAATAATGGTTTAGTTATAAATTTTTTAGCTTTCATTTCAAAAATTAAATTTGGGACCAAAAAATTATGAGATCCACTACATAATTCTTTATATACATTAAAGTAGAGATCTAAGTATATACTTTCACCATTTTTAATTTTAGGGCCATTTCTTTACTCCAAACAAACTGATCTCAACTGGGCTTCTCAAGAGGCAGCAACAAAGGAACTTTAAGACATGCATCTTCTTAGCTGGGCACTTCACTCAAGTATGAAATGTGTTCTTAGATATGAAGTACCGAATGGTATGATTTTTACAAGGCTTTGAAAACTTTTGTCCCTTTGGAAACAAAAATTCTCAGATGTCCCATACCTACTTATAAGCTGGTAAGTTATTCTTTTCATGTTCTAAAGAAGCAAAATATCTTAAAACTTAATCTCTTAAGAATAAAAGTCAACACACCCATTCTCCAAATAGAGAAGAGAAATGGGCAATTTTCTCAAGGAAGACGGATCCTTAGAAAGGTGCAGAGATGTTAAAAATATACCTTATCTAGGTAGTTCAAGATTTAATCAAGATAGTGTTAAGGAAGCAAGAACAATACAAATTATTTAGAAAAAAATCAGAAGGAAGATTTTTCACCAAAACTGTTAGAAAATAATGCAAATTTCAAAGAAAAATTGACAGAGTTGTGAAAGTCACTATAAATCTTTACCATCACCTTAGTCTGTACATTTTTGTATATCTGTAACATTGTATTTCATTTATTTATTAAAACTGTTTCTCCCCATTCTTATAAATGGCTTATGAATTTGTCCTCGCTTCTTCAACAAGTTTCTTAAATGTTAAGAATTTTCTTCTTCTTCTTCTTCTTCTTCAGTAAGTTCACTACTATGTTGTACAGAATAAAAAAAATAATATATGGGACAAACTAAGGCTATATTCCTGAACTGAATATACAGAATACTAAAGAATATGTAATAATAATTTTTAAAAATCAGGGAAACCAATGTAGACTTAGACGAGGTTTCAGATCTGGATCTAACCTTGAGAGTATGAACGCGAGTGTACATGCATGGCGTGAGTGAGGTCCGCTCTAGGCCACTGTCCCGGAGTCCCTTGCCTCTAAAAGATTCTGCTGGTCTAGTTCAGCACCTGGGTCTCTTTGAACAATGAGACTATCAGTGCCAACTTTGTGGTAGATCCAAACCCTAGGCGAATTCCTAAAACATAAATCATTTAATATGAAAATGAAAAATAAATGATAAAGCTCAATAGTAAGGTATTATAGTTTCTGGTAATATCTCCAAACTAAGGATAATATACTCCAAGAAGTTTTAGGTTCTCTAGGACCCCCTCTCCCCACCAAATCCTCCCTTCTCACTGATGTTATATTACTGTGTTTAAAAAACCAGCCAACCAACAAAAAACCTTGTTAGGTCTAGAATATACAAAAACTCTGCTTAGCACCTCTGTTTCCTCAGCTATAAAGTAGGCTTGGTATAAAAGTGTCATCATTAGCTTGGATAAAGGGTGCTGAATAATTATGATCTTTTTGCAAGTATCTAATATCTATTAAAATATATATAATGTCTTATTTAAACAAACAAACCTGGTAAGTGATATATATGGTCCACTTTACTAGAAAGCATATACTTATGTTTTATTTTCAATTATGACCTTAGCATCACTTTTAAGCTACCTAAGTACAGAAAAAAGCAAGGACGTATGTTCACTTTTATAAAGAGAAGGCCATACATGTGTAAGCCTCAAATAATTACAGACGCTGACTTCCCATCCTGGGTTTTAGAAACCATCAATTTGATTTTCAAATTGTGCTGTGGTTGCTAACCTTATCTGTACAAATTAAGAGGTGATGGTATCCCTCTGGGTCTGGAAAGAAATGAAACTAAGTCTTCCTTGTCTGAAACAGAGACTAAGAATGCTGAAGACTAATGTGTGGCAGGTAAAGAGAAGACGTTTGGTCAATCTCGAAGTACAAAAATTGGGAGGGATTACTTCCTCTACTTTTAAAAACAATGCCATTGCCAAATAAACATTCGGACTAACCCTAACTAATGGAGACTCCCAACTAAGGACACGGGAGTAAGTATCAGTAGAGGGGTAATCCTTTCCTAGCTACAAAAGGCAGTTTCGCTGAACTGCAAGCAATACTATTTGGGATTTTCGCTGTCCTTTGTCCGTCTCTATCCCCAAAGCCACTCTCCTTTTAACTGGTTTTTAAGTCTGAGAAACCACACAGACATCCTGGGTGCTTAACACAGCTATCAGTTAGTTAGTTAGTTAGTGCGTTCAAGGTGGACAAGTCCTGGGACTGAATGATTAATGGATTTTTAAAAATTCTTTTAACAATTCTAGATAGTCATAGCTTCATTTTATAGAAAAGGAACCTGAACCATACAAAAACATTACGTAATTTAAATGAGGAACTACAACTAAGCAGTAAAAACAGGATTCAAACCACGTCATAATGTTCTTGATCATTAGTTTACTACTGAAGAATGGCAGTGCTGTATTATCTATGATATCTTTCACTTGACTGAAATGTCAGAATATTTTATAAATGGTAGTATATTCAGCAAAGAAATATGTGAAATGGTTCTTCACAACTGTGTAAGCTAGGAACTTAAAGATAAAATTTTGTTCTCTGGAAAAGGGCAGAGCTTATAATGAGGTCCGATAGCATTATCTGCAGAAACAGCTTTTGAAAAGTATGGAACACAATATGCTTTGAAAGTTTTATTTTATCTTCTAAAAAACAAGATATATTCGTATGATCACACAAAGTAAAAAATGAGAAAAGTATATAAACATGTGAGAAATTCTATATATTTGGTATAATTTTTCATTTCCTGAACTGAGTTGTTTAGTAGAAATCTCAGAAAAACATAAGGTTCTCAAAGAGAACTACTATTACACCACCTTAACCCAGCGTCAGTAGAAAAGCAGAACATCAAAAAACCTGAACATGAAACAAAACAAAACCGATAAAGGGCAGGATGACTACCGGGCAGTCTGATGGCTAAATATAACCCCGCCTTCACACACAGCCTGTTGGTCGTTCTCCACATTCCTTTCTCTTGATCTGGAAGTAGGGGAGCGAGTCTCCAGTGTTGGAGATACAGAGCAACGAGACTTTCTATTCTCCTCCTAACGCAGTCTGCTCGAAGAATGTAACACATACGATCACTTACAGTTTAACAAACTCTACACCCTTAGAAAAGCAACTGTAAAAAATGGAGCGATTCTTTTATTTGACTTCAAACAGTCCTGTGAATTGTATTTTTTATAGTTCATTTTAACTAAAAATGTACCAACCTGTCACCAGGTCCAGCTCGATACCTTGCACCTGGGATCAGGACTGGGTCGTCATCACTGTCATCTGTGTCCGGGAGAGCAGAGTCCCTGGCTAATGTCTCCTCAGGAGCCGAAGGCCCGATGGCTTCTTTTTGTGACTGAGGCTCAGGACTGGTGGGGTTTCGACTGGTAGCACCTTCAGTGCTAGTCTGCTCTGGAGTTCCTGGTTCTTTGTCTTGTTCAGACAAAGTAGGTTCTTCTGGAACCCCACAGGAACTATCAAGATTGAAGTCATTTCTTTCTCCTGAGCTGGAATCCAAGGGCTCAGATGTGAGTGTATCTGACTGTGCTGTCGGAAAATAAAGTAGAAAATGCTGGTCATGTCGGCAACACTGTTTAATCAAACTGGACGCTCTCCCTATAGGAAGAGAATTCCATAACACATCCATTTGGAAATGGCCTCTAACTCGGGAGAGAGTAACATAAATTACAGCTTCTTGTTTTCCAACATGGAGCAACTATCTAAAGAGAACAAGACAACTCACCTGTGTCTACACGGTTCTCAACTGTGCTTTCTGCAGAGGTACCTTCCTGACATGAGGTCACATCCTCTGATGGTTCTTCAAGAACTTCTGGGAAATAAATAAGCCAAATTATCATGAAATCCAATTTTTTAAAATAAAAATAAACACCGACTGAAAACCCTAGCTTTCCTCTGTGTAAGCAGCTACTAGTCCGTTTTGGATCACAGAATCTCCTGACCTTCAGATACAACCTTCCCTCAGGAAATACAAGAATGTATGTGTACAAACACTGTCCCCACTTTCTCCCAAAGCCCACGCATGGACCTTCATGAAGTCTTCGGGTAGAATTTTTGCTTTAGATTACCCCTCACAGCTGAAATTACTTGGTTTGCCTGTCTGCTAAATTTCACAAAATCTAAACCTAAAACCGAGTATTTTTCTATCCCTTTATCATGCATTTGGTATAATCTCAACTATCACGAACAAATCGTAAAGCTGACCCTACTATAAATTGTTTTGGCCACTGAAAATATTTATTTCTGTGATTTAATTCCAAGACCATTAGGGTCCAGTCTATTTTGCTCCTAACTGCATATCTGCTTGCCAGACAGTTGTTTTACACATATCTAATTATCGTGAACTCTGTAACATTGACGTACTCTTCATTTAATAAGAAGCAGAATTCATTTATTCCTTCACTCACCAAGTATTTATTGAAAATCTGTGTTCCAGGCTCTGTACTAGACACTAAATTTCATATAATGGTCATGGAAAATATTCTAGGACAGTGTTCCGAAAAAGTCCCCAAACGGCATTTCCTGTATGAAACAGGATTCACGGGGCACCTGGGTGGCTCAGTGGGTTAAGCCGCTGCCTTCGGCTCAGGTCATGATCTCAGGGTCCTGGGATCAAGTCCCGCATCGGGCTCTCTGCTCAGCAGGGAGCCTGCTTCCCTCTCTCTCTCTCTCTCTGCCTGCCTCTCCATCTACTTGTGATTTCTCTCTGTCAAATTAATAAATAAAATCTTTAAAAAAAAAAAAAAAAAAAGAAAAAGAAACAGGATTCACTCATACATAACCCATTCAAATTTCATTCCTTTTTCTCCCCCCTTTACAAGCTACCCATAGTCTTTGAAGAAAATCAAGGCAGATATTTTGGATTTTGCTGCTAAGTATAAAAACAGTAAAGCTCACTCAAATTAGTATTTACATCTCACATATTGTCAGGGCAATGACCACTGTTCAGACCACGGTGCCTGGAGAGACACCGTGCTTCCCTGTGACTCCCCATCTGAAACGTGTAAGGCCCCGGCTACCCACACTTGCTAATCGCTCATCAATAGTGATGCTGGGACTACTGAGGCAAAGGGAACTTATTAAAAACAAGACACAGAACTGCCGCGCCGAAGGAACAGAAAACTGGGTGGATACCCAGCCCCAGGGGTTCACAGTAACAAAAGCACAGCACTATCTTACTTGTGTCGCTGTCTCCTGGTGGCTGCACTGAGCTCTCTGGGGCCAAGGGTCCCTCCTGACCCTCAGATTTGCAGTGGCTTCCATTCCCTCTAGAACTTGAGGCAGTACTGCTCCTACCATCAAAACAAAACAAGTGGTTCCACCAAGAAGTTAATAAATATGAACTTTTATGATGATCTCTGTATTTTACAACTAGAGAAACAATAAAAAATTCATACCACAAATAAAATACAGGATTTATTATTTTAATGAGCACTCAAAAAACACCACCTTCACAGATCAAGGTGGTTATTCTAATCCTCTTTAACCGTACAAAAGAGATTTAAAAATACGAAAGGACCACCACTTCTTCACAGTTCTGATGCTTCTATCGTCAGGTATATATTTCTATTGAATTTTAATTACATAGACCCCCTTCTCGTCCTCAACACAGATGGTTCGCTACATCCCAATTCCTCCTCTTCCACAGACTTCGATCATACGTCCTTTCAGACTTTGCTGTTCTAGGCTACTCTTAAACTAATACTTGAAAAGAGACCCGGACAGTTCTTTGGTCCTTGAACTGCCCCCTACAAGTCACTTCCACTTCTGGGCAGTCGTTCAAATATGCCAGCTGACTGCGGAGCACGGTTCTGCAGAAGGCGAGGACAGCTTCATGTTTTACTGTTAAAAAACTTACCTGATAATGACTTAATCCTGTCAGCAATTTTGGTTAGACCAGAATACTAGATGGATTTAAGTAATTTTCAAAGAATATCCTGGGACAAATCATGGCATGTGTGTAAGGTGGGGGCTGAACGGGAAAGAGAATAGAAGGAAATGTACAACAATCTGACTAAGGTCAAAATTAAATTCATAGGAATGCAATAAGAACAAGAAAAAAAGGTTAAGAGTTACAGTGTTTATAAACTGTTAATTACAGACATATAGCAGTGACTCAAGAAACAATACGAACTATCATGGACTTTTGGCCAAGATTTTACAAAAACTCTTTTAGGGTAACTGCAGAAGTCAATTTGATTTTTTTTTTTAAAGGGCACCCATGTACAATAGGGTATGTTTTTAAAAGAATGCACATCTACATGGGCATCCATGCAGAGAGTAATGTCAGAAAAGATGTACACCAGTGTTAGGTGTCATCTCAGTACGATTACTGCACCCGAGTTTTTCTATACCTTTCTCTAGAGTCTGATTTTTTTTTTCAACAAATCCTGTTGTTTCTTTTTAACCAGAAAGAAATATATAGCAATTTTGGTAAAGAGAAGCCAATGTGATATATAAATCTTTTTATTTTTCCATTGAGAAAGCTCTAATACAGGCATAAATAAAATGCTCAGTGTATAAAAGTTATGATAATTGAAACATGGTACTGATGTAGGAAAGTAGGAGCCATTAGTGGAAAAGATAATGTAACCATATATTAATATGGCATTTTAAATCACAGAAGAAAGAATAAATTGTTCAATAAACACTACTAGGACAAAGGAACGGTCATGTGGAAAAATCAAGCTATAGCGCTACATCATATTTCATGGCAGAATAAAGTGCAGAAGGATTGAACACACATTTTTGATATAAAATCACAGAAATATAAGAGGAAAAAAGAAGAAGCTTTCCCCCAATCCTGGGAAGGATAGGCTTTTCTAAGCACGAGCCCACAGGCCGAAACCATGAAGCAAAACTACCGTAAGTGAACAGAAAGACAAACAACAAACTGGGGATATAATATCTGCCACAAATGAAAGACAAATGGTGTGGTCCTCACTCAATTCTGTAACAAGCAGTTCTTATAAATCAGTAAGAAAAAGATAAAACACCGCAGTAGAAAAATGGGCAAAGCATATGAAAAGCAATTTATAGAAGATGATAACGTAAAGCTGCCCCCGGGCCCATCATGTGCCCATCAATGTGCTAAGTGCTGTGTACTTTTTCTGCGTGATCTCATTAAATCTTCCCACCAAAACTCTGAAGTAGGTTCTCTTAAATATGCCCGTCTTCAGATGAAAACACTGGGATTCAGAGAGGTTCAACGGCTTGTCAAGCTTAACATCTCAGCTCTTTGTGTGCTCTACTGCCTCATCTGTCATCAAAGAAACTCAAATAAAGCAAGACACCAAACCGGCAGAGACGAAAAAGACTGCCTTCCTGAATTCTCCTTTTACTGTTATTTTTTTTTCTTTCATAATCAGACAAAAAAGCTCGTTACTCTGTGATGGAGAAATAAGAGACTGTCATTCGTTGCTGGTTCTTAGAGGACGAAAAGCAGCACTCAAAAGAAAGACCTTTGCCAAAAAAATGCTCGGGTAATTCTTTATTAAAAAATCAGCCTTTTCTATACAGAAACAAGAGAGGAGAACAGGAAAGACAAAGAATAACAATCTTCGATGACCTTAAATTGCATTTCAAGGAAAAGGGCCAAAGATATGCATGATTATAAGCAGCTGAGTTCCAACACTAGGGTTTGTAAAGAAATTAGAGACTCTACTGACTGTTCCGCCTTCAAATATTGATCTAGAATCCAATTTCGTCCTACCACCCCCACTGCCCTCAGCACATCTCTCCTTTCTCACTGCCGAAGTCTTTCAGCGGCCGCCTGACCACGGCCTGGTCTCTACACCAGCACCAGACAGGCCTGTCCTCACTCGCCCAGCAGACCTTCTTTGCTGCGGTTTGCTCCTTTGCTCACTCCACTTGGGCTACACTGGTTTTCTTCCAGCCCCTCGAATGTCCTCTGTCTGTTCCTGTGGCAGAGCCTTTGAACTAGCTTTCTCTCTGCCTGTAATGCTCTTCCTCCAGATTTATGCATGGCGCACTCCTTCATACCCTCCAAGATTTTGTCCAAATGCCATCTTCTCAGCGATGCCTGCCCTTGTCCTAGGTCTCCCAATCGCCTCTGACTTGGTCTATTTCCTTCCACAGCACTTAGTACATCCCACAATTCCCGTATTTACTGTTTATTGTCTGTCTTCCCCTGGAGTGTAAGTTCTAACAGGACAGAGGGTTTTTGCCAGGTTTTTTTCACTGATTTATTCCCTGTAACTAGAATAGTCCCAGGAATATAGAAGGATTTCAATAATATTTTAAAATACTACTTAATCAAAGATTTTAATGTAAAATACATACACACATAAACACAAATGGAAACCAGTGCACTGAAGTAAATAATATCACATATCAACATATAATTATATATTAATAAATAATATATAATAACATATTATTTCTATATTATACCAGCATATAATATATAATAATATACAACTGAATATATTAATATATTAATTATACAACATAATTAATATATTGGTTACAAGATGATTAATATAATTATTATGTATTAATCATATAATTATATTAATATGCAACAGTCTATATATTAAGAATATATTATCTATATATTAAATATTAATATAGCAGTAAACGTAAATACAAAATTTTGGATGCTGTCTCAGGCAAAAGGCCATGAGACAGTGTGAAAGAATGTAAGAAGGTCACATAACTTGATTATTTAAAAATATAAAATTGAACTAGATTAACAAACCATAAGTATAATCAGGAATGTCACTAAAGAGGACCTAGACAAAATATAAAGTTCAACCTTACTAGTAATCAATTAAATAAAAGTGACAATTATCTTAAGATCAAATACATAAGTTAAAAAATAAAGGAATATACTGATATTGAACACTGGGTTGGGGACCATAACATGTATGTGTTTTTCTGTGCTGCTGGGAGAAATGTAGTAAAAGCAGACCTCTTTGAAAATAATTCAGCAATATCCTTTGACCTAGATCGAATTCACCTCTAAAAGTACATCTCAGATCAATAATCTTAAAGGTAGGTAAAAGCCTGTAAACAAAGATATTCATCATTTTTAAAAAAGGTAAACAAATCCACTGCCCAATGAAAGGGAAATGGTTAGGTAAACTCTGGTAAACCTATCTGATGGTATATCACACAGCTAGAAAATTCATATTTATGAAAATTAAGGAGAAATGTGCAAATATTTATTACAGAGTTAGGCCAAATAAATGCAGCAGAGAACAGAATATGTTCAGTATAATTAAAATTACATTTTAAAACCCCAAATCACATACACATATATGTATGTGTATATGCATACACACACACACACACACACACACACACACACACACACACCCCCACCCACCCCTGTACATAGGACCAAGACTGAAAAAAAGCTCCAAAATGTTAGGTTTACTTTTTGGCACTAATGGTCTATCGGTGATTAACTATTTTTTTTTTTAATCTTTTGCATTTTTCTATGAGAAAAATATTCCAGGACCAACAACATCAGAGTCTCCTGGGAAGTTTTTAGAAATCCAAATTCTCTGATCCCACCTCAAACTTAACCCAGAGTGGGGCCCAGTAATATGCGTTTTAACAACCTCTTCGAGCCACACCAAATTTGAGAACCAATGCATTACAGCAAACAAAACACAAAGATGATGAAGTTCTAAAAATAGTATCTAGTACAATCCTACAAAATGGCTAAGAACAGCTTTACAAAAATATTAACTTACCATTCATCTGTAAAGTTCAGTTTTATTGTGCTTGTAGTTGTTCCTTCTGTGCTGTAGTGCAAACTTAAAACTGGTTCACCTGTCCCTGGTTTGGGGCTCAGCTTTTCATTATTGTTATCTGAAAATTGTGTTTAAAACATTTGAAAAAGTCTCTGAAACCAATAAAAAGATGACATTTCCTAAAATTCACAAAACTTAAATTAGGTTGTCCTTGTCATAATTCCTTCTCACGTCTGTTTACGGTTCTCACTTAAAGTTCACAAGCAAGTGTTGTAGAAACACTATTTCAAAGTGGCATTGCATCAGATTCTAGCTTAGTGTACATCATTCCCTTTGACTCAGACGGAAATTACACACATTTGAGAACCATATTAGTCCTCAGGAAATCAAAGACTATTAGGAGGCTACGAGGCATGTGATCTTATCAAGCGGTCCTCGCATTTAACGGAGCTCCCAGTCGCTCCCAGTCTTACTCCCCAGCTGCTTGGGCATCCAGGATAACTGACCAGAGTAAGGGGCTGGGGCTCTGAAAGAAGTCACGGAGTCAAAACTCTGCGACAACTGAAGGCTATCGAATTCTTTCTGTTCCTACAAATTCATAGATTTATAATATAGCAAGGGAGTAGAGCCCACACTCTATGGGAGGGGAGGAAAAGAAAACCATGTGCTTTTGATATTTATAAAACTCTCTCTGCTACAAGACCATAGGTTTTGGTGTATTTCTTCTTCCTCTCCGGACTAATCTTGCAAGGAATTCGTTTTCTAAATTATGGAAATGGTAGTTTCACTTTAGGAGCCTACAGTTGATCTATCTCAACATATTAAATCTTTGTAAAATGTCAAATAAAAATCAAGACGTTCTACAGAAATTGATAAAGACCACTCCAAACCCACCCTTTCCCACTCGTCCCCACCTCCCCCAGCAAAAGTACATGGATATTCAAAAAATAAAATAGAGCTTTGAAATTTTCTCTTTTTCCGTGATTAATAGCTTGGGGGGAGCATTAACATATACAGAAAACACAAACTGCTGCATAATCAAACATATAACACTTCTGCCAGTTGCTTACAGAAAGAATATTCTTCTGTGATGTATTGTTTTCTTGATACCAGTTCAAGAACGGACAGAACAGCACTAAAAACAAGCCTTCTGCCTTGGACAATAACAAGGGTAGTAACAACTTCATAAAACCAAAATTAGTTGGGTTTTTGGTTTTGAGGTTCACTTGATACTGCAATGAAGGACTTGTATCTTTTTGCATCCCTCTTGAAGCCACTGGAGCACGTAATAAAAGAAGCTCACAGAACCTCAGCTCTAACTTCTATCCTGTAAGAGGGCAACTAACAAGACTTCAAATACAGAGCTGTACTACACAGGGAAAGGGACTCTGTCTGAGAGGAAAATCAAGCTGGTAACAGAACTCCGGACTATCAGTTCTCAGGTCTTTAATTCTAACTCACAGGAAATCCTCTCCTATGATATTAGTTGGTATTTGCAAATAAAAGCATCAGTGAATTACAAAGCTGGCCTCACAAATGGTCAAAAACACTTTGGTTCTTACACTGCCTTTGTTATGACTATGTCATTGATATAACAAATTAACAAGCCATCGCACAACTTTCAAAGATTCGGTATTACATCCCCTGTTTTACATGAGGTTATTTTATCAAACGGCATTCTATAAAATAACTGAATTAAAAGATGTTTAGCTTTCATAAAATTATCAAGAGTGGGACTTTTAAAACATCTGTCGTACCCTTGACCATCTTTAGAAATTTCCTGTTGGTCCTATGTCCACATACAGTTCTCCTTTACTCTTAATTACGTTGCTGATATTTTTGTCCCGCTGCTGCCCAAATCAGTCATCTTTAGGCACCTAGAACTGATAAGGACAGACAGCCGGAAGACTTGAAAATGATCCAAGAAACCAAGAGGCAGAGCTGGGGCTGGTTCTTTCATTAACTCTCACAACACTTTATAAAGTGCTTTGCTATTTATTTTTCTTTTAAAGAAAAGAAGGGATAGAAAACAAAAGCAGGTGAGAGAGAATAGGAATGAATTTCCTACGTCCACCTCAGTTACAGAAGCAGAGGTTTTAAAAAGCCATTTAAATGCTATATCAAATTTTCTTTTGAGTAAAATTAAAGAGACGGAGATTTGAATGCTGTAATTACAGGAATATAGTAAACAAAGAGCTGTTTGGAGGTCAAAATGGTGTAGAAAATATCTTATTTAAATGTGTGCAACACCCTCCTCCCGGAAAGCAAGAAGCTTCCTGAGATGATCCATGTTAATTAAAACCTTCTTCCTATGGTATCTATTACAAAGTTATTACTTAATCTCTCATGAATATAATCTACATATTGACAATCATGTACAACATAGTGGCACTCATATAATTTATAAGTGGTACTTAATTTATGACCATAGTTGACAGAATTTGTACATTTTGGCTGTTAATGAACTTACCAGCCCTAGGTAAAACTGGCCCACTGCTGTATTAACAGAATGCACTCTTCTGTGAGCCACACAAGCTTCAGACCCCCAAGTCTAGTTCAGTCCTTGAAGACTGAACGCGAGTAGCAAGTGTCTCTGGCGGAAACACCACACAGTCCAGAACTGAGACATTAACGAGAGTATCAACCCGAGGTTTAGGGTTCAATTCCTGGTTTGTTCCAGACTACTCTCCCTAATTTAATACTCCTTTTCATGATCATATATAACCTGTCATGCTGAGTTTTCTCAGAAATGTAGATTCTTGGCTTACTAGTGAATTCATTTTTTTCTGATAAAAATAGATATTTCAAGCCAGTAATGTCTAAGAAATATCTACTTTAAAAAACTAAAGAACTGGGGTGCCTGGGTGGCTCACTGGGTTAAGCCTCTGCCTTAGGCCCAGGTCATGATCTCAGGGTCCCAAAATCGAGCCCCGTGTTGGGCTCTCCACTCGGTGGTGGGGGGGCCTGCTTCCTTCCTCTCTCTCTGACTGCCTCTCTGCCCACTTGTGATCTCTCTATCAAATAAATAAATAAAATCTTAAAAAAAAAAAACCCTAAAAAATTATGTTTCATTTTTACTGTAGTTGAAAAAAATATTTGTAGCCATTTAAATTTTCCTTAACTTGCTGTACTTGTTAGAAGCTGGATCAGCAAACACAACCTAAAAACCATTATTCAAAGCCTTACTTACACAATGTACAGAAATATAGAAGATATTTCTTGCTTAAGAGCAGAAGTTTTCATTTAAGAACCTTTGGGGTTAGAACTTTACCTAAACAAATGACTTTATATAAAAAAGCACCATCATAATAATAACTAATTTGTATTAGGCATTACTATGACCTAGGAGATACAAGTATCCTATTTATTTGTTTACTTATTTGACAGAGAGATCACAAGTAGGCAGAGAGGCAGGCAGAGACAGAGAGAGGAGGCTCCCTGAGGAGCAGAGAGCCCTATGTGAGGCTGGATCCCAGGACCCTGGGATCATGACCTGAGCCGAAGGCGGAGGCTTTAGCCCACTGAGCCACCCCGGCGCCCCCAGATCTAAGTATCCTTGTTTAAACCTTTGTAGCATGTATCCCCATGTCCATTTTACAGATGATGAAACTGGTGATTCTGAGCTAGAATTTTTTACTCTAGTCATCTAGAGTTCCTTCTGTATTAAGTTCCTACTTGCTATAGTGTTTTGGAAATAACTTGAATACAAAGTAGAAATAAGATTGCTTAAATATTTCAGTTAAGAAATAACAATTCTTGGTGACGTTATTTCTCAGAAATGATGTCTAATTCATAACCAGCAACATTAATATAACTGATAAAAGTTCTGGTAGCCCCAACCGTCCCTTAGGCCCCAGAGTATTGGAAATCCACACTGTATCTTCTTGCAGGGCCCTTAGAGATTGAACTACTTTTCCATCCTTTAAAAACATTGTAAGAGAATAAAATCAAATTGTGGTGCTCTCAACACAAAGGCAGTGTATTGGGGGGGGGGATCACTTTTAATTTAGCAGTTCAACACTGCTTAAGCTTCAAGATTAAGACCAAATTTAAAAGATCTTCTCTAGATAGTAAGACCCCTTTCAGGTTAGTGTACTGACTCAGAAAGAAACTTCAGAATGGCCTGGAATATAATTTGGAAGGAACTTCTCTGAACTTTAATTAGATACTTTCTAAGCCTTTCACATATGAACCACAAATACATTTTTGTTTCTGGTAATGCATATGTATTCAAACCATTTAATCTGTGCATTGACATTATGAAATTATAATCATTTGTGGTTCTTAAAAAAATATTCAAAGACATAAAAAAATCAAGTGTGCTAATAGTAGTACAAAATACACTGTATCTGGGTAACTAGGTTTGCATATTATCTAAATATTGATGCGGATTTTTTTTTTGGACTTTTACCTAGGAATATCTCTGGAGACTTATCCAATATATAAATTTAAAGAGTATTCAAAAGGAAGATAATGCATGAGGATGTGCTACAGTAATCTGTTTACAATCACTCCACCCAACAACTTTTCAGCCACTGGGACACTATCATAATTGTATAAATCATACACTAATCACCTACAATAGCTTAGGTAAACTGGTGATAACACAGAAATACTGTATTCTGTATTGAAGTATTTTCTATTATGCAATGACTTTATTGACATTTCTCATTCCAGTCCATCAAAAGTAAAAAAAAAAAAAAAAAAAAAAAAAAAAAAAAAAAATCTAGGGGCTCCTGGGTAGCTCGGTGGGTTGAGCCTCTGCCTTTGGCTCAGTTCATGATCTCAGGGTCCTGGGATTGAGCCCCGCATCGGGCATCGGGCTCGCTGCTCCGTGGGGAGCCTGCTTCCTCCTCTCTCTCTGCCTGCCTCTCTGCCTGCTTGTGATCTCTGTCAGATAAATGAATCTTAAAAAAAAAAAAAAAAAAAAATCTAAAAAGAAACTTTCCCTGAAAAAATGTATGATATCAAAGATACAGTTCAACTCTATCTTCCCAAATTTTGCTCCCCAACTTAGTTGGATTATACAGGAGAAAAGGCAAATTTCTCAAATACAGTTTCTAGAACAATGAAAACCTTCCATTTTTATAGGTCAGGAATCTGTAACTTTTCTGCACACCTCAGACTCCTGAATACCCAAATACCCAGTTCTTCCAATCATTTGTTTATGGAGGTGATGCTGATTCAAAGCGGAGAAACTATTTTTAGGAGTTTCTTCACAGAAAACCACTCTCTACCAAACACACGACTACAAGACACAGCATTTAATTCTAAAAATTAGTATTCTTCCTAGAGCAATCTGACTTTATAAACTATGTTATGAAAGCTAAAACCAAAGCACAACTTTACTTCAATACTGGTATTTCTTAGGAAATTCCTCCTATAAAATCTTATTGAAACAATATTCTGTTCAAATTTTCTTCCTGGCAATTAAAACTCAACCTTTATGTCAGTTAGACTAATTTTAATCCAAGAACTTCTTTCATCACATAACATAGACATGTAAATTGAACTTGAGCATGGGTTGGGGATATATACAGATTCAGATTCTGCCTGGTTTCATATTCTCGGTGACGTTTACAATTTATGGGCTGAAATGCAGTTGTCACTTCACCCAACACTATGGAGGCTCTCTTTCACCTGCTGCAGACCGGTGAGTGTTACAGCTCTCTGTGCTTTTACAAAAGTCCCTATTCCTAGTTCCCATTCAGTCTTGAGGGAGAACAAACAGGAAGGAACTAGGTAAAGATGCCCACCCCACGTGGCACATAAGCTCTGCCAAGATTCTTATCCAGTATCTCTCTCTTCGTAACTGTTTCCCCAGGTACATTATCTTCTAAAGAAAACCAAACCTGTCTGTCATATACTAAACAGATAAATATATTAAAATGTGCTTCCAAATGAAAAAGAACGAACGAGGCAGACGGCTTTGGAGAACACTCTCTTTAACCACTCTCCCCTCCAGCAACTGTGCTCCGTGCTCATCGTTCTGAAATGCTTTTCTTACTTCTCATCTCCCGTTTCTTCACTTCCATCTCTACTGTGAAACCGCTCTCACAAATTTGATCGACTCCTCCACGTTGATTTAGTGGAGAATTTCTGGGAACTCCTTATCTGACTTGCCAGCAACACTCACACACACAGCTCTCCTTTCATCTTCTCTTCTCTTCGCCTCACGGCACGGCACAGGTCTACTCTACCTCTGACCTCTGTGGCTGCTGCTCCTTGATCTCCTGCACCAGCTCTCCTCCAGCAAAATCTGCAGTTTGGGAATTTTTCTGATTTCCTTTGGGATGTTTTCGATGTGATACTTCCTGCTCTCACTTTTTATATTCATCCTTGTCAACTTCATCTACTTTTATGGCCTCAACTACTATTAATGTGCAGAAAATTTCCAATTTATTTCTCTAGCTCTGACATCTTTCTCTTATTTTAAAGGATTTCTTTCCTCTCCCCGCTCCCTTTTTAAGTAGGCCCCAGGCCCAACAAAGGGCTTGAACTCAGACCTTGAGAGCACCCTGACATCTTTTCTACGCTTCCTGTCTATACAATCAACGGCCCAACAGACTTTTCCACATGGATGTCTCACACACATAAATCGAAATCAACACTCTCAGAACCACGCCTGGGGCTGCTACCTCCTTCTATGCACCCCTCCCATACTCTGCTCCTTTTCTGGGGTTACCTATTTGAGAACATATCCGCCCACTTGACTGTGCTCAGTGAAAGCTTGGGAATCACCCCTGCAGCAGCTGGAAATGGCATCTATGAATCTGCACCAGAAACTCCCCGAACCACCACAAATTCATGAAGACATGTGCTCCGGCCCCGCTCCCTCCAACCAGCGTGCTGTTACTCAAGTGCGCCCATGCAGAAATTATGGAGTTCTTACTACAGTTTATCCTCTGGACGCCGCCTCGATCCCTCGCCTCATCTAACGATCACCAAACCCTGTTTATTCTCTGTCTTAGACAGCTTGAATCTTCCATCATCAGGTCAAAATCCTTATTACCAGGAGACTTATCTAAGTGACTTGGTCTCTAGTCGGCTCACTGTCCTCTCTTCGGAACAAAGCAGATCAGCCATACTCTCTCTTTTAAATACTTCCTTAGCTTCCTACTGCTCTTAAGCTGTCCCAAAGGTCCTTCTCAGTCTGGGCACCCCCATCTCCTGAAGCTTAGCGCACACTCCAGCCACACTGGGGTCTTTATGGTCTTGCTAATACCATGACTGCCTCGGAGCCTCCCCACCGCTTCCCCGGACTCACACCCGTTTCTCCTGATTCACTCATCGTGCTGATCTTTCAGACCTCAGCTCAAATGTCTCATGCTCCCGCACGCCTCACTTGGCCCCCTGCCAGAAGAGATGAAGACTTAGTTACATGTTTCCCAAAGAACCTTCCTATTTCCTCTTTCATAACAGGCATCACACTTACATTTACTGTTCCACCATCTGTCTTTCCTGTTAGATGAGGCTAACAGAGCATAGCAGCTACGATCACAGACGGCAGACGCACACTTACAGTATGTGATCGCAGGCAAGTTTCATACCCTCTCTTTGCCTCAGTTTCCTCATCTGGAAAATGACAATAACAGTACCTACTGTTACTGTAGAAGGTTGTGCTGTGGATTAAGTAAATTAACATATAAAAATCGCTCAAAATAATGTTCAGCACAAAGAATATGCAATATAAGTGTCTCCACTATCATTGTTATGGTTAATCAATTCCACCGATAGATTACTCGCACTGGTAGGGTCAATCAACGCTGTGTTCCAAGCACAGGGAACACTAGCTACGCTCACTCGTGCAGCCTAGTGCTGAGCCCAGCCAGTACTTGCCCCAGGTAAACACAGAATGAACTCAATTAGTATGAGTTGAATTAATGACAGACAGACAGACACGGCTGTGGCATTTACTTCTCTTTCCTTACATATTTCTTGGAGCCTTGGTTTCTTCATCAGTAAAATGAGGTCATTACTACTCACTACACCCCAACAAATGAGCTAATGCATGAAAAATTTTTAATAAGCCACACACCAAAAACTCAGTCAAAGCCAGTTATTTGTGTCACACACAATTCCGAGTTAGAAAACAATTCAACTAGATATATAGACGGATACTGACTTGGCTAGAATGAGAGTGAACAGGTGAACATACACAATAGAAATGAAATAGGGTTCAACCTCTAAAAGATCGAACATATCACTAATGGGAAGAATGTAGACTTGAGGTTGAGGAAAGGAGGATTAGCTGGTCCACTCTAAGCAATGAAGTGACCATTAGTTCTAAATAATATGAAAAAAATCAAGAATGAAGTCTAACTTCACTAACTTATTTTTTTCTCTAGAACTTAAGATACAGGATTCACAGATATATTCCAGTGTGATGAATAGTGAATTTATACTGCCCATTAATAGAACAGGCTTCAATAGTTAGGTATTTATTTAATAAAAATTAAAATTGTCAAAGTACACTTAATGGTGATCTAAATATTACTCAAGGTAGTACTGTCAAGGTATTACTAAAATGAAAGTTTAATTTGGTGACCTTAGAGGGATGCATACTTAGTATCTGATGGGTTCAACCTTCCCATTTTCCAACTACCCTAGTGGAGTTAGTAAGAGCTGACTCACTGGATCCTGGTAATCCACAAGCTTCATTCTCTAACTTAACACTCTATCAACATCAATAGAAGCCTGTTTTTGTACAATATATACAATGGAGAATTAACATTTATATTTGTAAGGCTCCAAACTCAGAGTGTCTGACAGATACACAACTGCCCACAGGTGTAAGTTTCCAATGTAACAGCATTATCAACTTCCACTTAATGATGAACCCTGTAACGGATAGAGAGCAACCTGCTTTAGTCAAGGCCAAAATTGAAAACGCAGGCAAAAATAAATAAGATAAAAAATAAAACTCAGGCAAAACGATTTTCTTATATGCTGTCAAAAATTTAAAGTTAAGGGCATAGGTTTTTTTTTGTTGTTGTTTTAATAGGGGAAAAATGCTGACCTATTTTTAACAGGAAAAAAATGTATTTGTTTTCATAATATAAGCGGGCACGAGAAATATATGCCAGAAGAGGATTATATCTCTCACAATGCAGTAGGCACAACATAGAGATCTAAATAAAAAGAAACACCAGACTCACTCATTAAAACACCATTCAAGCCAAACAAAATGCAAGACACTTACCACTGTGCTTACTCAAAAGGAGTTTCTAATCAGCACAGAAAGGCTGACAATGTATGTGTGCAAAGCCCTGTATTTGCAGAATATTGTCAAGTATTTTACAACAGGATAAAAACAATGTGCATGTTTTGCACTTATTTCCTTGACAGTTTCTTTCTTTAAAAAGTATTTTGATAAAAGAAATGAACTACTGAGGCAACCAGGCAGCTTTCACTATGACTCTGAAGGGTCAGACTCCACGTACGTCTGTTTATCAAATGTAGTGCTTTTGTCAAAAATAGAAGACGGGTGCCTGGGTGGCTCAGTGGGTTGAAGCCTCTGCCTTTGGCTCAGGTCATGATCCCAGGGTCCTGGGATCGAGCCCTGCATCAGGCTCTCTGCTCTGCAGGAAGCCTGCTTCCTCCTCTCTCTCTGCCTGCCTCTCTACCTACTTGTGATCTCTCTCTGTCAAATAAATAAATAAAATCTATAAAAAAAAAGAAAAGATATGGGACGCCTAGGTGGCTCAGTTGGTTTAGCAGCTGCCTTTGGCTCAGGTTATGATCCCAGCACCCTGGGATCGAGTACCACATCGGGCTCTTTGCTCGGTGGGGAGCCTGCTTCTCCCTCTGCCTCTGCCTGCCATTCTGTCTGCTGGTGCTCACTCTCTCTCCCTCTCTCTCTGACAAAAAACAAAAAAAAACAAAAAAAACACAAAAAAAAAACAAAAACTATACAGTGACTGCAATCAACCAATTCAATAACATGTATGTAAACAGTGAAAGAAACCAAATTTTTCAGTGAAGAATTACAATTTTTTTTAAAAAAACCTCTTTTTTAAAAGATTTTCTTTTTAAGTAATTTCTATACCCAATGTGATACTCTAACTTACAACCCTGAGATCAAGAGTCATATGCTCTACTGACTGAGCCAGCCAGGTGCCCCAACTTTAAAATTTTGATCAGTAACATTTTTATCCCCAATAAAGAAACCCAAGAACTACTATGGGAAATGGAACAACATGTCCAAGTACTGGAGAGCTTGTGAGACGAACATGGTCAAATGGTCAAATTTGATGAATGGTAAAAAAAAAAACAAAACCCTGAATTGTTAATTAAAGAAATCTAAGTTTTTCTTAAAAATATGGATAAGAAATTTAAAGTATGGTTAAACAATCCTTAGAAACATATTCAGAAGGAAAACTTAACCAATGTGCTGTTCCCATTCTACAGGATAAAATGGAGAACAGGAGTCTCGACAAAATTAAAACTTGAAGTCAGAGCATTATCTGAGGACAATAACTATCCCCCGTACCTTTAGCTCCTTTGATGGGGAGTCTTTCTTATTTGGTAAACATTCTCGGTTTTGTACACACCCTTGCTTCCGGGGATATGGCTGAGCAGAGTGATTACTGGCTCGAAGAGACAGGGGTGTGAATCCCAGCTCCTTCACTCTCAGCAAGTAGCTGGTTATCTTTCTGTCTCTTACTCTTCTTATACAACCTCTAATTCAGAGGAATGTTATAATGATTAAATAACACAATGCACAAAAACTGAAGGTTCAGTCTTTCTGAAAAGTCTTTTTAAAATAATGTATACAAATCAATGAAGAAATAAAAAAAATAAAAAAATAAAAAAAGCTCAGTTTTGAAACTGTACCCTCACCCCCAGACATGACCTATCCTCTTTTTTCTTAATTGAGCTTATTGGAAGATCATCTCCATACCAGTATTTCCACCTCTGAAACAAAAACCTCTCTTCTCTAACTGCTGCTCTCTGGCTTCTGCCTCCACCATACCAATGAAACCGCAAGGCCTCAACAACGGATAATCCGCACATTTCCAAAGTCCAGAAACATTTCTCAGTCCTTTCCATAGCTGACCTCATTGCCTCACACGTCGCCGCTGACCAGCTCCTCCTTGAACTTCTCTCTTCCCTGACTTGGCATTCTTTGGGCCCAGCCAATGTCTCTGCTTGCTCCTTTTCTGTCTGCTTAGCTGGATCCGTTTCTCTGCTTGCTCCTGTAGTGCAGACGCCGCTCTTTCACTGTGCCCTCTTTGCCTAGACAGCCTCCTCTGCTCCCCTGGTTTCAACCATCTGTAAATTCATTATTCTTTTTATTTTTTAATACTTTATTTATTTGAGAGGGAGAGAGAGACAATGAAAGAGAGAGAGCATGAGAGGAGAGAGGTCAGCGGGCGAAGCAAACTTCCTGCTGAGCAGGAGCCCGATGTGGGCTCCATCCCAGGACTCCAGGATCATGACCTGAGCTGAAGACAGTCACTTAACCAACTGAGCCACCCAGACGCCCCTAAATTCATTATTCTTTTTTGTTTTTTTTAAAGGTTTTTTTTTTTTTTTTAAATTTGACAGAGAGATCACAAGTAGGCAGAGAGGCAGGCAGAGAGACAGACAGGAGGAGGAAGCAAGCTCCCTGCTGAGCAGAGAGCCCAATGCAGGGCTCAATCCCAGGACCCTGAGATCATGACCTGGGCCGAAGGCAGAGGCTTAACCCACTGAGCCACCCAGGCGCCCCCCTAAATTCATTATTCTTAATGTTTTTCTCCACCTCAGGCCTCTCTGGTGACCCCCCAGAAACATATATCCCCCAACGGTCTATAACATTTCTCCATTTGGGTATCTGAAGGTACTCCAAACTCAACATATCAAGAAAATCTCATGTATTTTTCCTCTCCCACATAACCAGCTGTTTCTCCTGAAATTCCTATCTTGGTTGATGGTATCACCACTATTACCCATCAAGACACCTGGATATGGTTCCCTCGTTCATTTTTAACTACTCCGTCTCAAGGTGCCATCAATTCTGTCTCTTAAGTATTTAAAAAATCTGTCCACTCTTCTCCCTTTCCACCACTGCTGCCTTACTTTGGACCCCATACCGTCTCTCATCGGACTGCTACAACTGCCCCTACATGGCCTTGCAGTTTACAATCTTACCGCCCTCCAATCAACTGTCTATAATCCTGCCGAAATCATCTTTCCAATACGTAAACCCGCGTCTGCTTCTCTCAAGCTGAAATAATATTTATGGCATCCTACTGCTTAAAGAATTCAGTTACTCCCTCATTTAACAGATATTTATTGTTTTCACACAGAACAGATCTGGTGTTAGGCACTAAGTGTAACAGTGAATGAAAGCAATATTCAGAGGATACAGGCACCGAACAAAACCCTTACATGTATGATCACACATTCTGACAAATGCCATGAAGGAAAACAGCAGGTCCCAAAGAGAAAAAGAGCAGAGAATTACTCAAACTAAAATGTCATGTTACTTTTGAGAAAGAAATTTCTAACTGGGATCTGATGGGTAGAGAAAAGGATTTGGGGAGAGGGAATAGTAAATATACGGCTTTTGAGAGGGAGAGAAGCAGAGAGTATCAACGGGACTACAAGCAAACCTGTTTGCTAAGAGCTGAGTCAGGGAGGGGGGTGGCCTGAAATAAGGCTGGGGAGCCAAGGGCTGGGAGGTCATGCAGGGCTCTGTATACCAAGGTATGGGTTTAGGAGGCTTTGAAAGGCAAGGGGATACAATTAGAAAGTTTTAGGCAGATGAAGTACAGGTTTAGATTTATGTTTTTAAAAGTTCACTCTGGCTATTGCTGGGGAACAGGCTGTATGGCCTCAGTGGATACAAGGAGCCCAGGTAAGAGGCAGCTCCCTTAGTCCAGGTGAGAAAGACGGTGGTGGGCAGTTTCTCTAATTTTCATAAAAGTTATTTTTAGGTAATATAGGCCTGGGATGTAGAAGTCCCTAGTACTTTAAAAGATGTCATCCTGTTAAGCAAAAATGCATGAAATAAAAACAAAAACAAAACCAAAAAAAAATCTCAGGATTTAATTCTTTAAAATATTTCTAACTCAGAGGACTTATCACACAGTTCATTGATGATTATGATGCAGCTTCTGCCAGGCCCGCTCAAGACTTGCCCTTTTATGTAACACTTCTACTGATATGACTAAAAGGCATATCATAGTTTACGCCAGAAAAACCGAGAACTACTTGATTTCTGCCGCCAAACAAGTCTACCTTACTTAAGTGGCAACATCACTCACCCAGGCCTTGTTCCAAAAATCTGAGTGTTACCCTACAGTCATCTCTTTTGGCCATATCCCATATCATAAGTAAATTAAGTACCAAGTTAAACTGAATAAAAGATTCAATGTAATCTACGGGAATTATTCTATGTGATGAACAGAGTATGCAATCTGGCTACAAACTCTCTGGTAGTGATATACTATTTACATTCATGTATCCTTACAGAAATAATTATTTGCCTAGAGAGCAGTTTTTAACAATAGTACAATATATTACAATATGATATAATTGTACTTTACTGCAAGGGAATTATTCATCACTGTTAATACCTCTACAATAAATATATAGAGACAAAACATGCTGAATTTCTTACTTCTCAAATTCATTTACCAAGTCATTCATCATTTGTTCGTTCTCAAGAACAGAAAAACCTCCAGCAACACTTGTCATCTCAGGGCTATAGAGAATAATTTAAGACCAAAAGGAATTTATTTTAAAATTAGTTTCTGAATATGTCCAAGAAGACAGCTAAAATCAGATCTACTTCCCACTACTACTTCAGCAATATTTAATTTCCCAAATACTATCAGCAAATGAGTCATCCTACAGGTGTAAACTTTTCAGCCAACTAAAGCTTATGGCCTTAGGGCTGAGTTATTTCTTTTTTAATTTTTTGAAAAATACTTATAAAGTCCAATAAGCAATCATTTGTCATTTTAAATAGAAAAAAGGGAATATTATTTAAATTATTCTTGATAACTTAACATCAACTTTTTCTACCCACTGCATCACAATGCATTTAGAATTGTCCAGGGAATTCTGAGGGGCAATGATAAAGCTGTTGCCCTAATTCTAAAAGCCCATTTGTTTGGTTTGTCTTCCTCTACCAATCCGTTTCTGTGCTCTGTGTGCTCTTCTAGTAATAGAGCCTGACAAATAACCTCATGAGGCTGTGCTCACAGCTCTCGGGTTGATCTCATTCCTCTCCCACTACAAAAAGTGCAAGTGTGAGTGGAAGCTATTTTCCCTTCTGATTGATGGCTCCAAAGCTTATCTCTGAGTTCACAGCAGTGCTCCTTACAGTTAAAGCTATCAGGAGTTTGGTCACTCCTGAGACATAAAACCAAGTATCATTACAACAGCGATCTGGTAATAGAGAATATTACTGCATTATATAACCTTTTCTAAATCAGCCACTAGGTAATATGGTAGCCTCATATTCACAATTCTACACAATTTCATGATACCTAGAATTTTTAAAAATGGATATAGCTTATATCCATTACAATATTATTATAAAAAGATAATTTAAGGTTGGCATAAGGGCCAAAGGTAGAAATTAACTTAGTTTACGTAGAAGATAATTTGTAGAGGCCAAGGAGGCCCTTTGTACCCAAAACTACCTCGGGTCATTTAGCCCACCAAATACCCACTACCAGACCATGATCAAGATGAAATGCTATGAGGAAGTGAGAGAGAGCTGGGTTTATGCAACAAAGCTACGGCTGGATGGGCAGAGCGCATCTCCTGTCGCACGCACCCTGTTGCTCGTCAAGTGACATGGATCCGAGCTGTTTGTTAACCACAGAAGAAGGAGAATCTGAAACAAAAATGAGATTTCAACTTAAAAGTAAGCAGTAGAAAACTGCACAGCAAAGTCATGATCAACTCTAAGCTTAAGACAAAGGTCTAAGGGTGGGGAACAGAAGCCAGTACGGTGATGTATTTCCTAAGCAGTGAGTCAGCAGCCGTGGGCTTCAGACAGGTTATTCCACACAAGCATTTAGCAACGCTGAGAATGAGTTAAGAAAATAGTCTTCTACTTCCATGCATATACCTTTTATCAAATTCAAGTTTAGCATAGGTCAAGGCAGATAAAATAAAACTAGAGTATCTCCTTCACTAAACAGAAGACTCCTTCCCCTTCTCGAACCCCTTCCCAGCTCCTTAAGGATGGCTTTCATTCTGGACTGAGCATTCAAAGCATGAAATGAGATGCTTGCTATGCTTTGCTAGGTATTGCACCTTGAGTTGAAAATAGGAGCCCAAGTGAAGATGTCAGACAAAGAAAATGGTTTATAAGAGAAAAATCAATGAAGTAATTGCCATTACAGAAATATAGACAATGTTGGAAATTCTAAGATATGTTATGCATATTACAACTATACTCTGTTGAAGGCTTAGGTTTCTTTAGGTGCCTGGTGGGAAAAGAAAAAGAGAAAAGGAGTAGGTTTAATGGTCTGAGCTTTGTGCTTTCCACCCTGGCTTTAAATAGAACATTTAATTTTTTATCCTTTTGATACACTGAGTTTCTGTATAAGAATCTGTCCTATAAATGTGTTCTATTGTTTGGAAAACACTGATACAAAGAAAGGCAGCATGGGCGAATGGAAAGAGCACTCATCCGGGTTTATTGAGTTTTGATTCTAAACCTGGTTCTGACAATAATTAGCTATGTGACATTTTTAGATCTAAGCTTCACCTTTCTTCCTGGTCATCCTGGGGAACTAGTAACTTAAGCAAGGCATTGGAGAACAGAAGGAGGTGGCTACCAAGTCCTCGCTTGAGTTTCAGTGTCCAACAGGGCGATATGAAAAGGGAATATGTAGATAATAAGCACAGCTCTCTCCTAAATGTAAGAATACTTCCCGTCTCTAATCTCCTGTGTTCCAGTTCTTAGCAAATATTAGTAAGACAAAAACCTTGCACTTTTGGATAATCACCAGTTTCTATTCATCATGCCTTTATTTCCCCAAAAATAGACAAAATATTTTGAATCGAGAGTGTTCTTAACCTGATGGCTAAGAAAAGTTTTTCAATATATCTTGGATTCTCTGCAATTTTATATCACCTGATTGCTTCAATTTCTACACTTAAAAGTCTGAATCTTGGGGCCACTCCTATCAACTGTAAATCGTCTACCTTCTGATACAACCCGTCTGCTCAGAGACTTCTTTATTACTAGATTCTGATAAAGCATGTGCTCCGACTTAGGCTTACTTATCTCTTCATCGGAACATTCAGTTTAGCAAATCTGGACAACACACGCACGAAGAAGAAAGAACGGCAGTACGTCATCAGTTCCTGAGTCTATCCAGGCTCTACTTTCCCTTATAAAACTTCTCATTTAAGCATTTTAGACTTAGATACAACATTCCTACCATGTTGTTTTTTCAAGAACAGGTAAGTTGGTCTCTAGAGACAACCAAAATTATATTCCCTGCAGTAAAGAAAAACATAACAAAAACTTGAGTCACAGTGAAATAAATATTGGAAAATCTCCTAGAAAATGTCTTATGAATATTTTTTTGTCTCTTTGCATTTGTTATACATTTCACTGTGTTCTCATTTATAAGAGCCCTCAGAAAACTATGAACCTATCAGGGACTCATTTAACGAATACGGAATTTTCAATAAATATTATGTAATGTACAGGTCTTATAAAATGAAGTGCATCCTATCTAACTTCTTAGAGTTTAGAAAAGAATATGTCTTTAAAAAACGCACTGATGATTTAGAATGCTGTCACGGCCTCAAAATTATGGATTTTCAATCTCTTTAATGATTCAAACTATTAGCAAAGTTTACGTTAAAACAGAAAGACAGTGTTAAACAAGAAGGGTTTCCTTATTGGTTTTCAGCCTCTCACGATTGTATGCATCTGGGGAGTCATTTGTTGTGCCTCCCATCCTGAAAAGCCAATCTTTAAGAAGAAATCCTATCATTGCTTCTATTCCATTTTTAATCTTGGGTACAAGGCAAACTGGTTTTGGAAGGATTATTTTCCTGTCACATAAACATCTGAAGTAACATGTTTTTATACCACAAGATATTCATAAATACAATACCTGTAAGTTCTAACTTATAGAAATATTTCCAAATATTAACACAGTAAAATTAGCTCAATGCTGACTGCTTCAGCTGTCTGCATGCTCTACTCCATTTCCCTGTAAAATATCTTTCAGAAAGCACCATTACAAAGTAAAAATCAGACCATATGGTCTACTGATAACGTACTGCAAAATGCAACATGGTTGGTCTAGTTATTGGAAGTGTTTAGAATTATTAACATAATTTTTAAGGTAGAGATAAACTTTAGGCAAAAACTCAGTCAGTGCTGAGCTCAAGGTGTCTCAGGGTCAATTTCCGTATATTTAAAAAAAATTATATTTTGGTTTTGAAAAAAACTCTTTAGAATTTTCTGAATTTTCTCATCACAATTTTTCAATTGTAGACAAAATAAGGAATTATAGTCTTAAAGGTAATTAACAGGTACTCATCAGCCAGACTTTTGGGTTCAATTTTGGCTTTTCTACTCAGTTATACTATAATCCTGGACAAGCCATTTAAGGTCTATATGTCTCAGTTTCTCCATCTGTAAAATGGGGATAATCATAGTATCTACCACATACTGTTCTGGTGAAGACTTAATGAGATATCTAATGTAAACTACTTAGCACCGAGGAAAGGGTCAATTAAATGTTATTATTACTTGCCTGTTTTTCAGAAACATGATACTGAATGAGAAATAATGACAGGAAGCTTCCCAAGTCTCAAGCGCTCATTAAAGGTCGGGAAGGACTAAAGAACTAGACCAACATCACACCTGACTTACCAACTACTACTGCTATAAACACTAAAAACAGGATCGAATGCATCCACTTGAGAAGTGCTATACGTGACTGTTGCCACAGGACAGTGGGGAGTTGGGTGTTGTATAGCTCCTGCTTGCACAGGTTCGGGTAAGTGCTGATTTTTTCCAATATGGCTCAGTTTTGAAAAGCCCTTTTTGAAAGATAATCACCAATGTTTTATACCCTTTCGGGGTATAAAACTTACTTCTTTCTTTTCCAATCAGCAAAACCGTGCCATAAAGTGAAAAAACAGTTCCTACCTGACCCTCTCTAGGCTGGCTCCATGCTCCAGTGGGGCTCTGTGGTGGTCGGGCCAGTAGAGCAGACTCCACAGGGGCTGTCACTCTGAGCAGGAGCCAGCAGCCCAGGACTTCTGGGGGACCTGGAATGGAAAAAAAGAGTTGGGTTTAAAACCAGCACTGTGCCAACTGCCTCTGCCACAGCTGTTTCTGGCACGTCTTTACAGCTCACTCAGAACTCCGAATGCGGTCAGCTGTATACGGCTGGGGCACGAGCTAATTCTGAGGTAGCAAGTGAAAGATACCATAATTAAGATAGTACATTATTGTGTGCTGCTCTACTTAGGAGTATAAAAATTTTATGCAGTATTGTCTACCCCAACCTTGTGCTCTCTGTAAATCATGGCAGGCCAGACTATCTAAATAAAACAATAACTGGGAAACTGAGACATAAAGCAGCCAAATGACCTGTCCAAGCTCATCCAGTCACAGGAACAGGCTAAGAAGGCAACCAATCTAATACGTGAGCAGTAATCTGATGAAGGCAAATTCATCTCTTTATCATTAAAAAAAAAAAAAAAAAAAAAAAATCACCGAAAGCCTAGAAACAAGTCATGATGTATTTCCTAAAAGTCTAGGAAAAATTCTTAGTTTTTTAGCTTAAAAAAGTAAAAATATTTTATTTACTTATTTTTTAGTAAAAGTATTTTAATGTGATATATTCTGACTTCGAAAAATGAAATTTTTAGAAGTTAGCTATGGTCGGTCAATTAATGTCCACAATACAAAGACAATACTGTATTTATTCATTAAGTTTAAGAACATGTTTTGTTATTCAAATAAAACCTTATTTCCCTGTTGAATTTCATAAATTTAATTCCTATTCTGTGTTTTTATAATCTGTGTGTTCTGAAAAAATAAATTTTGCATTAAGCCGAATCATTTTTCCTCATATCCATAAATGGACAAATTAGATAGATTATATTGGTTGTTCTTTGTAACAAACTATATATGATTTAACTTTTTCTCATTTAATTACTACACAGTGTTCCCGTCACAACTGAGGACAGTCAAAGCAGCATTATGAAATGAACCCAGGATGCGTCACAGATCAGACGTACCGGGGCCTCACAGGAACGCTATGTTAAAAGCATAGGCTACACAAGAAGCACTTCACCTTGTAGGCGAAGGAAACGACACACAATCGCTCTGACACTAGAAGTCTCTACTACTGGCCATGGAGACAGGCTCAGCGGCCCCAAGATGTTGTTTAAAAACAAAGTAAAGGTTAACACATTTCTCAACCTCAAAATGAGGCAGTGTCTACGGAACTTTGGCTTTTTAAAGATTGCCACAAAAAGACTGATTACCAAATTAGATACTATTTAATGAGAAGAATACTCAGAGTTGGTAAAATAGCATCTCACTTCACAGAAACCACATCACTCTAAAGCTTTCTGGCTATAAAAAAAGAACCTGGTTGAATTCAAATTGGTAAGCTAGATATGAAATGCTGAGTTTAAAAATATTTTTCTAATGTCTACAATGTACAAATGTAGACAGTTTTGTATTTCGCACTCAAGCTCACTCTAATACTTGGTTTGTTACCTGTTAACTTCAGTATTTTAAAAATATGTATATACGTAGGTGCATTTTAACTTCCTACTTATTTGGTTTTTACGTTGCATATTTTTTCCTTTGAAACACATAAGCTACAGTTTTGTATATAGCACATAATTATAGCAAAATGTCTTATTCTTAAATGTCATGACTGTAACTTAACCTAACTCTCCAGTTAGTTTCAAGTACAGGAAAAAAAAAAATGATCAGAGACCTGGGCTGATACTCCTTCCACTAATGTAACACTGAATTAAAAATCAAGTCCAGAGTTTATTCCAAACATCGTATCTATATTATAGTTATTTAAATCTGTTTCATTCACCATGATATTATATAATGTGCTTTTGTTGTCAACACTTAGTGGAACAGATATTTATACAGTGGATACTGTTCAGTTCTACAAATATACAAACAGATTCCAAGTAGTTAAATTGGAGTTCTCAAAGTAATTAAATAAATACCCTAACTCATCACTCCTTAGGGTGGCGAAACAAAGTAGTATATCAAATTATCATAATCTCATTAGTATGAGAACCCAGCTACACTCTAGTTCCTAAATAAAAGATTTGTAGCATTTATGATGTAGTACCTATACAATAAGATGTATAGTACCTAACATCCATCTTGAAAGAATTAAATTGACAAATTATCTTGTGCTGTGTCTTTCACTGGTTACGTCAACAAATGTTTGTTGAGCATCTGGAGCTCACTGGCATAAACAAACTAGGCCATTAAAATGCTCAAAGAGGGCGCCTGGGTGGCTCAGCGGGTTAAAGCCTCTGCCTTCGGCCCAGGTCATGATCCCAGGGTCCTGGGATCGAGCCCCGCATCGGGCTCTCTGCTCAGTGCAGAGCCTGCTTCTCTCTCTCTCTGCCTGCCTCTCTGCCTGCCTCTCTGCCTACTTGTGTTCTCTGTCAAATAAATAAGTAAAATCTTAAAAAAAAAAAAAAAAGACATACTTAAAAAAATAATAATAATAAATAAAATGCTCAAAGAAAGAGAGAGAGGCACTAACCATCCCTGTCTATCAGAGTTCTACAGCATAGGAACAGGAACATGGGACTCGGGGGCATTTCTGCTGCCCTATGTATCAGAAAGTTGACTGTGTATACAAGGAGTAAGTAAGCAAATATTGAAGAAAATAATTACAGGAGGGGATAATGGAGTCAGCATGCTGGTTTGGCGGAACAACACTGTAATTCTAAAATCTAGGATCACACTCCATTCCCAGGAATACTGGTTAATTTCCACAGGAACAACAAAAGAACAACAACCACTGGGGCCATAAGCACAGATATCAATTCAGCATATAAGAAATTCCAATAAAAATATCAAAGCAGGCTCTGAATTCAGTAGATTATTCGAAAGTTGCTCATCTGCTATAAAAGTAATAATAAACATCAGCCCCCTCCCAGAAGTATTATGAGTAAAATTATGGCTTATAATTTTATTCATCTCTCTGGCAAATACTGCTGCCAAAACCTGTCCCTCCAGCCGTGGGATGACGAATACCCTCAAACACCCTCCACGCAGGACAGGGAGGGAGGGACAAGCTGCCAGCGCCACCAGCCCTTGCGGAAGGGGAGGAGGGAAGCATCTCGTTACACGGTAGCAGTGTTAAAACACCAACTCCACCAGCTGCGTGAGGACACTTGACGTTAATAACCTGAAGCCTGCGGGTCCTGTGAAGAGCCCTCGGGAGAGGACTGCTCGGAAGTGGAAGGCCGCTGGGCGCACGCAGCCAGTTCTTGCTGCCTCTGCTGCTCAGCCCTCTTAAGCCTCAGCTGTTGCAGGCGCTTGCGGAGCAGAGCTATCTCAGGCCCCCGCAAGAATTCTGACGCAGGCAGGAAAAGAAAGGTGAAAAGACAGCAGTGAAATAGAAAATAGGAAGAAATCTGATTATACGTTAAAGAGAGAAGAATATACACAAAATACATGTCTCATGGAGGAAACAAATTACTTACAAAAAATGAGTGACCTTTAGTTAGGAGATGATGACATATTCTAATGCTTGTTTAACTATAACGAATCACACACATAGTTCTCTAAGAGTGGTGAAGTAACTAAACAGAGTGAAAATAAAGTCTTCCATAAACGAAACATTTTAAAATGAATATTCCTTTCTTCACTAATTTCATCTTTTTCTAACAAAATGATACCAAGTAAAATTGGAAAATATCAGTTATCTAATCTGTATACAAATTATTAATTTCAACCATATAATTAAAATTCAATTAAAATCATGAAAAAGTTATATATTTGTAAACAGTTCTTGGAATTCACTAATGAAGAATTCTTTAAAAGTCAAAATTGCATATATTTTTCAGCTAAAATATTTCTTTATATTGAAAATGTCATTTACTTTTTTTAAGCTAAAATTATCTACATAATCCTTAATATGTTCTTAGCACAACGGTCACAGATAAAAGTGGGAATGTCACGCAGAATTCTGCAGGTACACTGGAGTGCCTACTATCTCTGAGGCACTGTTTTTGGCTCTGGGGAGAAATAAACCATTGAACAAACTAGTCCCTACTCATGTGGAGATTATGTTCAGAAAGGAAGACAGACAGCAGTGAACTCACACACACATATGTAATATACATGTATGTGTTGGTGTCCAACAGGGACAACTGGTGTGAAGCGAACTGAACAGGATCAAGGGAAGGGGACAGTAGTGGAGGACGGGTTGCTGCTTTCTGTATGGTCAGTAAAGAAGGCTTCTCTCCCAGGGGATTTTTGGACAAAGACCTTAAGGAATGAGAGAGTCGACCACACGGGTGTCTGGAGGGAGTGTTCCAGGTGGAAAGAAGAGCGTGTGCAAATGCTCGGAGGAGGAAGTGTGTCTGGGGGTGAGCTAGACCAGAGAGGGGATGGCAGAAGAGTTTGCTTAGAGGTGGGAGGTAGCATGGTCCCAGCGTTTTTGGCGCCGTAACAAGAAACTAAGAGCTGTCACTTACTGTGACAGGGAAAAGAGGGGGAACAAGCAGTAGCAGAGGGAAGAGGAGAAGCAACAGTGGAGACCCCGAACAGGGACTGAACGTAACAGTGTAGACTGGGGGTCGCTGGTGACGTTACCCGAAGCCACCTAGAGCGTAAGCGATAACAGAGACGTCTAAAACCTGGACTCTGGAGTGCTCGTGTTTACCAGGAAGAGAAATCTCTGGACACAGTGAGGAGGAGAAGCCAGGAGAAGGCTGGAGGACTGAGCAAGCACACCCTGCGGGCTGGGACGGAAGCAGGTCAGGAAGGGTGGGGGGAGCGGCTGTGCGGAATGCCGCGGATACAGTGGACAAGACACTGCACCGTGGAGTCCCTGACGACCTTGATGACCAAGAGCGGTTTCCGCAGAAATCGCAGGGCCCAAACCCAGACTGAACAGGTTCCAGAGAAAGAGAAGGTAATACAGCAGACACAACGTATATATGCTCTCTCCAGAAGACCCGCTGCTAATGGAACAGAGAAACTGATGACTGCTGGTGGGGAAGGAGAGTTCCAGGAGGCTTATCTGTTTGTCTGCTAGGGGACGATGTTTAATCGAGGGAAGGGAAAAGAGGATGCATGAAAAGAAGTGAACAAGTGCAGGAATGATGTCCTTGGGAGACCGAAAGAGACAAGCTGCAGTGGGTAAGGGGAGGGATTGGTTTTATTTATCTATTTGTTAAGATTTTTTTTTTTTTTTTTTTTTTTGACAGAAAATGACACAGCAAGAGAGGGAACACAAGCAGGGGGAGTGGGAGAGGGAGAACAGGCTTCCCGTAGAGCAGAGAGCCAGATGCGGGCCTCGATCCTAGGACCTTGGGATCATGACCTGAGCCAAAGGCAGACGCTTAATGACTGAGCCACCCAGGTGCCCCGAGAGACTGCTGTTCTGTTTTGTTTTTCAAGATTTTATTTATTTATTTGACAGAGAGATAGAGAGCACAAGTAGGCAGAGCGGCAGGCAGAGGGAGAGGGAGAAACAGGCTCTCCGCGGAGCAGGGAGCCCAATGTGGGACTCGATCCCAGGACCCTGGGATCATGACCTGAGCCAAAGGCAGCTGCTTAACAACTGAGCCACTCAGGTGTCCCAAGAGACTGGTTTTAAACAAAAATTTGATCCATTCTAACCAAAGGCAAGGCAGAGAGTCCACAGTTGCTGATCTGATGTTGAAGGTACTAGGAATTTTGTGTCTTGCGGTGACACCAGAAGGAAATGACACCAACTGTCAAACAACTTTGAGCCCCGTTTACATAGATCATAAGGTGCAAATTTGCTGTATTGTTTCACCAATCAATCATGTTAGAGATAATAACGTCTTGTTACCATGACCTCTACTTATAAAGAATTTTATTCTGTCAGTCAACTGGCAGTTAGGATTAAGCAAACAGTTCAAGTACTATCATAGTCTCTCAATGCCAGCTCCTCCTCAAAGTTCTCCAGTGCCAAGCAGAACAGTACTCACTGACTAAATACATCCCGATCCTCCAAGGCACGGTGCCTTCTTTTCAGGGATGTACACACACCTTATTTCCTGACAGCATGCATAGTAGCAATACTTCTAGCAATATAAAATAAATTATCATTATGCACCCACAAAGTTTATTTTACACATGTCATGTTTTGCTAAGAAATCAGAAAAAATATAGAAAAATCACTTGACTTTATTGCTGTTTCAAACCCTCTCTCTTATGTTGCCAAATGCTTTAAGGGAATAGAAGACTCTCCACCCAGAACCACTAGGTGCTGAAGCAGGCTCTAAGAGTAAGCAGCATGCTCTTTAACTTGGAAAACCAAGATTTAATGACAATAATGTCACGAACTATCTATTCAGCACTTTCAGCATTTTTAAAAGAACAACGTGTTTGTTTACTTCTAAGGCTGGCTGCATGTGACTTTTTCTCCCCTGGGTTAGAATGAAAAATGAGGCTATGGAAGGAAGTCACCACACAGCTAACCAGGGAGGCCAACACTACAAGCTCCAACCAGAATAAGCAAACTCAACAATTGGACGGAACAACAGTATTGCTAGCAGTCAGAAACATTACAGGCAGGTAAGATAGACACACATTACATACTTTAAAAAATGTACAGTTTATAATGTGAATAAATGCATTGAGGATTAGTGTTTGTTAATATTAACACGAACCAAAATGGAAAGAGAATCTATGAATACTTTGGGTTAAATTTTAAAAACAAACAAAAAAACCCTCAACAATGTTGAGGAATATCGGGAATTCCTAAAAGGAAATTTGTACTTCCGTCTCCTGAAACAACCTACACTATTCTTGTTTACTTCTCAAAGACTCCAGGCTAATGTCCCGAAGGAGTCAACTCCCACTGAAACTCTGGTTGACCTGACAAAGGTCCACTTGGCTCTAACCTCATGCCCTCCCTCTCCAAAACAGGTGTTATGTCCTGGAGACTGGATTATTTCTGTATCTAAACTGGTGGTCTTTATCTGCCTTCTGTAGATACGTCCTCCAGTCCCAATTTGCTTCTTGCCCAGGTGATCCTTATGCATATTTCTCTCAGAACTGTCACTCCTTTACTGACTTACAAGTTCCTCTGGTCTCTTCTTTGGTCTCCCCAAAGTTACCATTAACCCAATATTTCCACTTGTTTCTAATCTATGCATTGCCTCTACCTAGACTGAATAGACCCTGGCACCCTTTAAGGAACCTATAATCTGGTTATTTGGGCTTTGAAAGTTTTGCTTTGCTGTGCTGTACAACAGAGTTCTTAGTTCCCAACAATTTTTCTACAGAGCTCAATTTAGCTGTAAAGATTCTGAATAGACCTATATAAATTTGTAAATCTGGACAATTATTTGTAAACAGGCAGGAATTCACAGATAAGACATATCAGATACTATGTTAAAGAAACTAAATTCTCATGGTCTGAGTGGTGTATTTAATTAAAAACACATGGATCCCTTAGGTGACTCATTTCTCAAGGTGAGACTCCAAAGTGAATTTTGTATGATAACCACATTCAATCCAAAGAAACCACCTTCTCTAATCATATTCTTTTATTTAGATTAAAATAAGACCATTCTAAAAAGAGGAAGTCCTAAATCAATTCAAAATGAACAAAATAATTAAAAATTTCTTCCTTTTTATCTTTTTAGTAATTTCTATGCCCAACACGGGCCTCAAACTCACAACCCCAAGATCAACAGTTGCATGTTCCACCAACTAGCCAGCCAGGCACCCCAAAATAATTACACATTTTAATAAGTGCTTTCCAGGCAGTAAACAGGGCTATATAAAAGAGAGTGATACTGCAGTAAAGACACCTGAACTCAGACACAAGGAAAACGGAGTCGGCTGCGATGCGCCAGGGGAAGAGCTTCTCAGGTACGGAGAACAGTACGTGCAAAGGCTCAGAATCAGAAACAAGAGGCAGAATAGAACTTGGCACATTCAAGGAAGTAAAGGAAACTACTGCAGGTACAGCCTAACACTCACCGGGAACTAAGAAAATGCTATGCAGTGAGGTTAGAGAGGTGGGAAAACCCAGGCCACATAGGTCCTTGGAGAACCACAGTAAAAAATTTCAAATTTTTTTGCAGTTCTGCTCCTAAATGCAATTAGAAGTCTTTGAGGGGTTTTAAACAGCAAAGTTACGTAATCTGATCTAACAGCGTAAAATCCTCACCTGGCTGCTACATGGAGAATGAAGACTAGGGAGCGAGAAGAGTAAACGCAAGGAGGCCAATTAGCAGACAAGAAATGAGGGGGGACTGGAAGAAGAAGAATTTGTTTTCGACGCAGAACCAACAGGACTTGCTGATGGACTGAGCATAGACACGAAGGAAAGCAAGGAATCAAAAGTGACACACAGGCTGTTAAAATAAGCAAATGGGGCAGGTGGTTTTAAATTTACCGAAATATAAAGCAGCCAAGATGGAAGAATTTACCAGATGGGAAGGATCTGAGGCGAAATTAAGTTTTAGTTTGGACATGTTAAGCTCAAGATATCCAAAGACAACCTAAAAGAAGAGTCAGACGAGCAGCTGGACACAAAAGTCTGCAAGTCAAAGCGGAAGAGGGGACTGCTGACGTCCATCTGGAAATCTTCACCTTAGAGGGGCTAGTGAACAGCTACGGGAACTGATGCAGCCCCGCCAGGAAGACAGAACAGAGAAGAGAGTGCAGACTAAGGAGTTCTGCTAAAATATTCAGAAGTAAATAGAACAAGAACTATCAACAGCGATTACTGAAAACCAGCTAGAGCTGGTAATAAAAGGAAAACGTGGTACCACAGATGCCAAAAAGTAAAATGTTTCAAGAAAGCAATGTCAGACTATGTTAAATGCAGATGGATGAAAATATCTAGTAAGATGCTAACAGAAGTCACTGGTGACTGACCAAAAGCCTCAGTGGAAACGGAGCTGAAAGGCAGAACAGAAGTCGGCTGACAGACAGATGGACGGGGGTAAGAAAATGGAGACAGTGTGTGAGCACCTCTTGTGAAGACGATTATGAAAGGAGCAAAGACACAGGCTGGGGGAGAGTGTGGGTACAGCACGTAAGGGAAATTTTTTTTTTTTAATATTTTCTTTCTTTCTTTGTCAGAGGGAGAGAGGGAGGGAGGGAGACAGGAGGCTGAGCACAGGCAGGAGCACCGGTGGAGTGAGAGGGAGAAGCAGGCTCCCCACTGAGCAGGGAGCCTGATGTAGGACTCAATGCCAAGACCTTGGGATCATGACCTGAGCTGTAGGCAAACGCTTAACTGACTGAGCCATCCAAGCATCCCAAGGGAAGAAATTTTTTTAAGAAAACAGGTAATAGCAGAGCACGTTTAAGGTGGGAAAGGCGGTGCTAATGGCGCAGAGAAGCAGCAAAGGTGAGAATCTGGAAAGGGATGGCTCGCCTTTGTCAAGAGCAGACATAATTTTTCCCCAAATGTGTCTGTTTCTATCACGGAAACGAGAATGTCAGGGGATTCAAAAGTAGGAAAGTGAGCGCTTCCCCCCACAAGCTGCGTAGCCGAGGGAGGGATGAGGGAGAGGAGGGACAGAAGTCAGAGACAAGAGGGCGTTGAGCACTTCGTCTAGCTGTCGGGCAACAATGCTGAAAGACTGCTCCGACGTGGCAGGGAGCAACCCGCGAGCTGTGTGCTTGTGACGTTCTGCACGACGCAGTTGTGGGCTAAGCGAAGGCGAATGACTGGGTTCACAAGGGGATTCTGCAGGCCAGTGTCCACATTCCCGTCCTCCCTTTCCTTCACCCCAGCAAAGTGACAGACGAAACACGAGGAACATAAAGGAAACATTTACATAATGTGGAATCCACAGCAAGGCAAGAAGTATACTTTTTCATTCTGTCTCTGTGCAAGGCAACAGAGGCACACCTCCAAGATTCTGCGGGTTTGGTCCCACAGTCCCACAATAAAGTGAATATCCAATAAGGCAAGTCAGATGAATTTTTTGGCTTCCTTGTGCATATAAAAGTTACACCTGCACTATTCCATAGTCTTTTAAGTGCAACTGTCTGCTATCTAAAATGTTAACATACATGCCTTAATTTAAAAATACTTTGCTGCTAAAAAAATAAAGGTAACCATCATTGGGCTTTCGATGAGTCACAACCTCTTCTGCTGGTGGAGAGTCTTGCCTTGAAGTTTCTGGCTGCTGAAAGGTGGGGTAGCTGTAGCTTCAATGGACTCTTTCACTAACAATTTCTCCATGGCACGTGACATTATTTCATACCATTTTATTCATAGCAGAACTTTCAAAACTGGAGTCAATCCTCTCAAAACCCTGCCGCTGCTTCATCAACCATGTAACATCCTACATTCTCTGTTGTCATTTCGACACTGTTTACAGCATCTTCACCAGAAGCAGACTCATCCGTACGAGACGACTCATCCGTTCAAGTCTGACTCTGAGACGGCGGCAGTCCTGTCCCATCTTCAGGCTCCACGTTCCCTGCTGGTTCTCCTGCTATGTCCACCCCACCCACCATTACTTCCTTCACTGAAGTCTTGCATCCCTCAAAGTCATCCATGTGGGCTGGAACTGACTTCTTCCAAAGTTCTATTCATGTTGATATTTTGATCTCTTCCCATGAATCATGAATATTCTTTTTAAGTCGGCTCCATGCCCAGTGTGGGGCCCCAGGTAGGGCTAGCACTCACAACCCTGAGATCAAGACCTGATCTGAGATCAAGAGTCAGACACTTAACCGACTGAATCACCAAGGTGTCCTGACTCATGAATATTCTTAATAACATCTAGAATGGGGAATCCTTTCCAGAAGGTTTTCAATTCACTCTCCCAGACCCAACAAAGGAATCACTATCTATGATAGCTGTGGCCTTACAAAAGGTATTTCTAAAATAAGAAGGTTTGAAAGTCAAAATGAGGGTTGACCCAAGGGTTGCAAGATGGATGTTGTGTTAGCAGGCATAAAAACATTAATCTTGTACATCTCCATCAGAGCTCTTGGGTAACTAGATACACTATGAATGAGCAGGAATATTTTGAAAGGAGTCTTTTTTCCTGAGCAGCAGGTTTTAACAGAGGACGTAATATCCAGTGTACCATGTTGTAAGCAGACGTGTTGTCATCCAGGTTTTGTGGTTCCATTTCTAGAACCCAGGCAGAGTAGATTTAGCATAAATCTTAAGGGACCTAGGGTTTTCAGAACGGGGAATGCTGGCTTCAAACTTTTCTCCTGAAGCTTCCAAATCTCTCTGAGCCTTCACAGAGTTGAAGAGAGCGAGGGGCCTTGCTCTGGATTAGGCTTTGGCTTAAGGGAACGTTGTGGCCACTTCATCTTCTATTCAGATCACTACAACTTGCTCCATGTCACTTATCCTTCACGTGTCCACTAGAGCAGCACTTTTGATTTCTTGCAAGAACTTTTCCTTTGCATTCACACTTAACTAGCTGTTTGGCACAAGAGGCCTAGCTTCCTGCCGGTCCAGGCTTCCAGCAGCCTTCCTAACGAGCTCTGTCATTCTTAGTTTTCACTTAAAGAGAGGTGAGACTCTTTCTTTCACTTGAACACTAGAGGCCATTTCGGAGTCACTGACTGGCCTAACTTCAATATTGTTGTATCTCGGGGAATAGGGACGCCGAAGGAGAGGGACAGAGAGACAGCAACAGCTGTTCAGCAGAGCATCAGAACATACACATGCTAACAGAACAAGTTCACTGTCTTATGCAGGTGGTGTTTGTGGGGCCCCAAATCAATGACAGGAGTAACATCAAAGATCACTGATCACAGATCACTGTAACAAATACGGTAATAACGAAAAGGTCTGAAATAGTGTTAGAATTACCAAAATGTGACACAGATGTGAAGCAAGCAAATACTGTTGGAAAAATAGTACCGACAGACTAGCTCGACGCAGGGTTGTCACAAAGCTTCAAAGTGTAAAAAACAAAATATATGCAAAACACAACAAACTAAAAGCACAGTAAAATGAGTTATGTTTATAGTAAAAATCATGGCTCTAAACTGACACTCCCCCTTACCATATGGATAGTTCCTAGTATCCATAAACCTATCTAACCCAGAAGTGCAGAAGAGATTGGGAAAACAAAAAACAGAAAAAACTCATTAAGTCCTTATTGTTAAAATGCTGTACTCTGGGATAATGAAACGCCTGCTGTCAAAACAATTCCAGGCATAATCTTTAGATATAACAACTAACATCAAATTATTTTCTTCAATACTGACTCTATATTCCTAATATGGAAGTATTCTGATTTTCCAAAGTGCAGTCAACCAAAATTCTTTCAACTGGTAGAGACCACTTAAAAATATTTCTTTACTTCTTTAAAAAAATTACAGGCAAAGGGTGCCAAGTAATGAGCAAAACAATGATTACATGATCATCACAATTTTTCTCCTATTTTGATGATTCAAATGACTACTTACATTACACTTAGAATGTAATGACTACTTATACTTACATTAAATACTGAAAGGGATTTAGCAATCTGAAATGCAGTGTTTATTGTGTGAAATATCTGCACCAAAAAAGTAAAATGAAACTCCAAACGAAGTACTTTACTCAGAAATATGTTTAGAAACAAAAAAACTAGTCAGGGTTCAGTGGCATGTGAATATAAGCTAGGGAATCTTCTTGCCAAGTTTTCCTGATAACTTTTAACCGACCAGAATCTTTAAGAATATTTCTCAAAATGCTGTAACTTTAAAAAAAAAATTTTTTTTAACCAATTTTACCTGCTTTGACAAGTAAACTTTTGACTGATTCTGTCATTACTTCCCAAACACTCCAAAATATCTTACTTTCTCATAACCTGAAACACTATGTCAACTAGACAGTGGAAAACCTGACTTTAAAGCTCAGATTTAGCTATTATAAATAAATTGTGCACAAGTCTTAATAGTTACATAATTGACTCTGGCTTCTATTCCCATAGAAACTGAAGCGAATTACCAAAATGGGATATACAATAAAAGAATGCCTAAGATACAACACCCTGTATTTGGTGATCTGGTATTAGGTTTCAGAGACGAATAAAGTGACACCTTGGCAGTCACACTGTTCGGAATTTTTATAGGCTTTAGCTTAGGCCTGCCAGCTGTATCTCTAGTTGCTAATATTTTTTATTATATGTCAAGTAAAATGCCTCTATATAAGAACCCAAAGAAAAATACGAAAAAACTCCTAGTGGTTATTATAATTACATGTACACAGTTAAAATGCCAAGTAAATTATAGTCGTATTTGCTGAAAATTACTGTTACAAATACTAGGACATTCCATAGTTGGGGAAAGGGGGAGTTGGAACATGAGGAGTTTTAACACTGAGAGGACAACAGTATTTTAACAGAATTTAGGGATTGATTTTTTTTTCACTAATAACAAGTTCCAAGAAGACAAGGACTTGTTAAAATAATTTTTCATGTAAATATAGGAGAAATAAATCTTTTGGTAAATGGTATACGTTATTGACAAGACATGTTATCAAATGTACCATAAGGAATGTATTTAATGTATTTTATGATGTAAAGAAAAATAATAAAAACTATAAAAGAGAGGAACTGATAACAGAGATACAGCCGAGTAAGTCTAGAAAAACATCTTCATCTATAATGACTTATAAAAGTAATCTTTAAGTCAAACACATGAAGCTATGTCAAAACACTATCTGCTGGTACCTATATTTTTTATAGAATTGTCTTAGGTAAACTGAAGATTCTGGTATTTGTTAAATTCATGCAAGTTAGGCACACCTGAAGTTTGTCTTTAAGTTACATGTTCACGGCATAGTACGCGTCATTCTGATTTATTCCGGCAAGAACAAGTTCATGTGATTTAGTATCTTTCAAACCAGCCCACAAAGAGGTATTCACTGTCAGAACTCATCAGGCGAAGCCCACGGAAAGAGTGCGTCCTCACCAGACTGATGATGCGTGCGGCGTCCAGAGGCCTCCACAGGCTGCCTGTGCTCACGGTCTGGGGAAGACAGCGAGGAAGCAGGAGGAGGGCTTTCTGTAGAGGAGGGCGTCAGGTGAGCCTGCGCGGACACTGCAGGGGACGTGGAAGGCTCAAGCGACTGGCCAGCCGAAGGATCTACTTCCATCGCACTTTCCCCCACTTCCAAACCAGCGCTTGACCGGGCCGTAGGAAGAGCGGATACATCCGACTGGCTCGTTCCACCTTCAAAACACACACATTAGTGCAGATTCAAATACTAACTGCTTTCCAAAGCCAGTTACTCGAAGGAGATATATTCAAGAAGTTCATGTGCAGCTGTACATGCCTGTACACACACAGAAATATGTAATTCCAGGATATTAAAAGCACCCAGGGATGGTTTGATCCCTCTGACCAAATAGGCTAATCAAGAGAGATAAAATCTATGTACAGAACATTTTTGTTAAAATAATCAGTCTTTCAAGATCAATACGGTACCTTCATTTAGACAAAGCTAAATAATAGGTTGTGAAATGCCTACAAATAACATCTAGTCCCTTTAATTTGAAGATGATGTTTCTAATTTAATGACCGGCTAAAAGGAGAATGGATTTTGTTTGTCTGCTTATTTCCTTATTCCAGAAGAAGAGAGCACGCACAACACTGGAGGCAGGAGGGCTGACAAAGATCTCCAGCAGGCTCCACGCCAAGCACAGAGCCCTACATGACCCTGAGGTCCATGCCTGAGCCGTTATCAAGAGTCAGACGCTAAACCAACCGAGCCACCTGGGGTCCAGGAGAATGAACTTTATTGATATGTTTCCATTCTACAACATAATGTCTTCTTTGGTAAATATTTGAGAAAAATTTTATTGGGAAGAGTAAAGTTACAAATAGGTCAGAATAGGATTAAGTTCCTGATTCCTGCTTCATTAGGAATAATGTGTTAACCACTAAACTAACATGATGCAGCCATGATTTAAAAAGGCTTGAGTTTCTATGCCTTATGCTAGGCTTCGTGCTATCTGCAAAGGAATAATTAGGAATAGTCCGTAAACAATTACTGTTTCCCCTCAAGTCTAGATGTTTCTAAAAGAAATATGGAATGGACTAACCCAACTCATGTCTCACAAGATGCAACTACCAGAGAATATGAAGTTTTCTCTTTTAATTATCATGACTTAATTGTTTCTTGTTTTAAATTTAAGCACAAATTCAGTAACTCTTAGGCAAATCCACAGTCAAGGAATTTTTTTATAAAGTTAACTGAAATCAGGAGTTAATAAGAATCATTTATGGAAAAATTCTATTTAATTTTAAAATTTTGGAGTTTTAAGACAATAGGGAGCTAACTTTTACACTCCTCATTTTTTTTTTTTTAAAGATTTTATGTATTTATTTGACAGAGAGAAATCACAAGTAGATGGAGAGGCAGGCAGAGAGAGAGAGAGAGAGAGAGAGAGAGAAGCAGGCTCCCTGCCGAGCAGAGAACCCAATGCGGGACTCGATCCCAGGACCCTGAGATCATGACCTGAGCCGAAGGCAGCAGCTTAACCTACTGAGCCAGCCAGGCGCCCCACACTCCTCATTTTGACAGATAAGTAACTTGCCCAAGACCCCAAACTACAAAGTAGTGAACCAAGATATGAAAATAGGTCAGCTAACAACTAGAAACTGCAACTAATAACCAATGCCTAAGTAAGATAAAGGAGAAACTATTCCATTATATAGAACTTCTCATCCACAGAGTTTTATGTATTTCCACTCTCAGAATGCATACAAAAATGCAATACAGGGCGCCTGGGTGGCTCAGTGGGTTAAGCCGCTGCCTTCGGCTCAGGTCATGATCCCAGGGTCCTGGGATCGAGCCCCGCGTCGGGCTCTCTGCTCAGCAGGGAGCCTGCTTCCTCTCTCTGCCTACTTGTGATCTCTCTCTGTCGAATAAATAAATAAAATCTTAAAAAAAAAAAAAAATGCAATACAGAAAGGAAATATCAGAATTTCTTACTTTGCTTCAGAAAAGCAAAGAATAAGGGCCAGGTCTCCTGGTATGTGAAGGACAAATTATACCCAAGACCCTTGGTCCTCTACGGCTCGGCACAATACAGTTAAGAACCTATGACTACCACAGATACAAAGCGTATAAACTGAACGACAGCAACGAAACCGCCTTCGCCAGCTCCCGGCCGTCGCAGGAAAGACTACCTCGTGGCCGAGACGGTCCTCGTCCTCCGTTGCTCTGTGCAACTTCACTTGCTTCTTCAAACCACCTCGACAGCATGTCAGACATTCTCTGCATCAGTGACACGTTGGGACTTTGCTCACCTAGAACAATACAGGTCTTATCAGTGAATTCAGTAGGAATTCAGCTTCTTTCAATAATGCAAAAACCCAGATTGTAAGGTCTTTAATGAGAACATTTTTACAAAAAGAATCAAACTGCCTAAGTAAATTCTGCGAGTGTATATAAATCTGTTAGCACTACTGGCACATTTCACAGTACATGTTTGTGGAAGTGAGGCTCCATCTGAATTCTGAGCTCCTCAAGGACAGGGTTTACATCTCCTGAGTCTACTCTCGGTACCGCCATACCGCCCACCGTATATAAATCTGTTAGCACTACTGGCACATTTCACAGTACATGTTTGTGGAAGTGAGGCTCCATCTGAATTCTGAGCTCCTCAAGGACAGGGTTTACATCTCCTGAGTCTACTCTCGGTACCGCCATACCGCCCACCCCCACCCCAGCCCACACCCTTACTCCACCAACACGCAGCTAGGAAGGGCGCATGAATTGTAAACTGAACCGATTAAAAGAAACGTTTACCCTCTCACTTGGACTTCCTTAAACTCCATTTATTTTCACCACACTGGAAGCGTATTCCAGTGTGGTGAACACAGTAATAGAACCATTTATATAGAACCATTTGGGTTCTGAAATTAACAGAACCCAAAAGTATTGCATTTATCTCTTCCCTTTAGTCCTTTCCTCCTTCAAATATATGAATTTTCTCTTAAGGGAATTACCAAATTAAGCATGACACCAAATCTAACAATTCTAAGCTACAATCATATAATTTAAAATGCAAATCATCTGTTCTTGGATTTTCTGTGAAAATTTAATTTTATACTTTATTGCCTTTATATAATGTTTCTTTATATTTAAATATATAAGATGATACCAAGTATAATATACTAGAGAATATGCTTTTGATCTTAAAAGAATTCAGAAGTCATTTAAAGTAAGATTTTGGCTATAGACCAATTATTAAAATATACAGATTAATTTACTTTAAAAGTGTACCATCTTAAAGCTCCCAAAGTAATTTCTTATGCTTGTCAAAGGCACCTGATGAAAGAAAAAATAAATTCTTATCTATTATAAAACTCTTGAGTTGGAAATTAAAGAGTTTTCATTTTTCTTTTTGTCTAATAGGCAAAATTTCAGAAGTCTGATGATATCCAAAGTTTTATATGGCAATGGGCATCCCTATCCTTCCGGTAGGAATGTAAAACAGTGCATTTATTCTGGAGGGTAATTTGATAGCTATCAAACTAAACGCGCCAGCCTGTGACCCAGTACTCATTCCACTTTTAGGAAATCATCCTCAGATACACTTGCACAAGTATGTTAAGATATATGTACAAGGATGTTTGTTTTAGCATTACTTATAATAGCCAAAAAGAAAAAAAGAAGTTGTTAAAAGATTGATTTTTTGAGATTTCGTATTAGAAAAGGCTGAGCAAAGTGCATGTACCATCTCGTTCTCGTTCACTCTCAGGCCTCGCTCGAGGTCCAGTATCTGACCAATCCCCACGAAGTCTCAAACGCTTCACTGGAGGCTGTCGTAGCTAAAAGGTAAAGAGAAAATGCATTTGCTCAAGTCTTAAAGCAGGCTTTTAAGTCTAACAGACTCTTTCCATGTCCTTGCTGTCTCTACTGAGTATGCAGAACAGATCCCAGGTCAAAATACGACAGACAGCTCTTACAGCGATGGCATCTACTGGTGGTGCAGCCTAACCCGAACATCTTCACCCTCAGGAGTCTGAATGTAACTTTGGAATCAGTGTATGTGACTTCTAATTCCAACCGAATCTCTTTACAATTGACCACAGGAAAGTTATTTAACCAAAAGGAGCTTGAGGAGTTCTCTATTACAATGACACACACAGTCTAGGTAAGGAGCCTACACACATGACAACAGGAATTATCACTATTGTCTATAGTCACTTCTAGAGTTGGCCCTGGAGAATATCTTCCTTTTGTCTAGTTGTCTGTATTATTAACGGTTTACTCCCAGGTCCCCCTATCTACTGCAATCCTTCACTACTCACCTCGGGGTCTCTACATTTTCCCCTCATTCTTGGCTAATAACTCTTCCTCTTAGTTCAGAGAAAATAAAGTCAGTCCTGTAGAAATGACACTAAGCTCTTCAGCTGCATGCTACAAACGTATTGCCAGTCTACAACTTCCTAATTCCTTCGGACCTTTCTTAGAAGATGAATCATTTATCTTGTTTACGCTTAATCTCTCCACTGCGCTTTTCATTTCATTCCTTCAAGCACTCAGGCACCTTGCTCCGACAAGGACTCTCCCACAACGACGTCCATTTCCTTTCTCACTTCTTTTTTTTTTTTTTTTTTTTTTTTTTTTTTTTTTTTAAAGATTTTATTTATTTATTTGACAGAGAGAAATCACAAGTAGGCAGAGAGGCAGGCATAGAGAGAGAGAGAGAGAGGAGGAAGCAGGCTCCCTGCTGAGCAGAGAGCCCGATGCGGGACTCGATCCCAGGACCCTGAGATCATGACCTGAGCCGAAGGCAGCGGCTTAACCCACTGAGCCACCCAGGCGCCCTCCTTTCTCACTTCTTAAGCTTTGCGCAGTGGCAGTATCGTAGCCAATGAGGTTTATCCTTTCTCACTTCTTCCTTAAGACATGCTGACGGTTTCGTACCGTTCTGAACAAAAAGAACATCTCCATTTTATACTACTATTGAGCTCACTCTTCCCACATCTTCTGAAGCTTTCTTGTCAAGCTGCGTGAAAAGAAGCCTGCTATTCAGTCCGCCTTTCTCCACCCTCCTCCCTCAGCTCGCTCAGTCGCCCCATGATCCCATCCCTCCAGCGCATTCATTCTCGCCAACCTCACCAACCAGGGACTGTGAAGCTCACCAATCAGGGAAACAATGATCAACAGTCAATCGCCAATTCACAGAGAGCCCTTCACAGCCTACTTCTTTTGAGGCCTATGGCACTTGACACTCTTGATTATTCTCTGTATGTTTTGCATTTTTAACATTTTTTATTGAGATGACACATACACCAGAACAGTCACCCTTCTAAAGTATGTAAGTCACTGACGCATATGCACAAAGCTGTGCGACCACTTGCACCGCCTCTAATTCCAGAACATCTGCATCACCCAAAGAGAAATCCAACAGCTGAAGCAGCGGCTCTCCCCTTCTCCCACCGCTCGGCTCCTGGCAACCACTCGTGGACTTGCTGTCTCTAGCGATGTGCCTCTTCTGGACAACTCATCTAAGTATGCGGCCCCTTCTATCCCGCTTCCTTCACATGCTGTAATATTTTCAAAGTTCATCCATGTTGCAGCATGTATCAGTATTTCATTTCTTTTAATGGCTCAATAATATTCTATTATTTGGATATACCATTTTTTTGTTTATTCATTCAACACGCTATGAGTACTGAGTTGTTTCCACTTTTTGGCTGCTGTTCCTAATGCTGCTATGAACATATGTGCAAGTTTTTATGGGGACATATGTTTCCAGTTCTCTTCAGTATGTATTTAGAAATGGAATTGCTGGATCTTGTGATAACTCTATGTTTAACTTTTGAGGAATTGCCAAACTGTTTTTCAAAGCAGCTGCACCATTTTACACTACTATCAGCAATGTGTGAAAGCACCAGTTATTCCACGTCCTTATCAACACTGTTACTGACTTTTTAAAAAAATTTTAGCCAACCTAGTAAGTGCAAAGTGGTACCACACTGTGGTTTTGATATATTTTGGTTACTAGATTCTAAATCGTAAATCAAATATATGATGCATAAACACTTTCCCTCATTTTGTGGATCACTCCCTTTATTTTTATTTTTTAACATAACATTCATTGATTTTCTTTTCCCTCACAATTAAGCAGATTTTGATAGAAACTTAGAGACAGCTCAGCTGCGAATTTTGTTTTCTCCTGGAAACCATACTAAGCAGCAAGACGGGGGGCGGGGGGGGGAGTCTACATCCTCAGGAAAGAAGAGAGAGGGTAAAAAACCCTCACAAATTCCCCAAGTATATAAGTATGGCTAGAAGCAACAGAGAATAGCAAATGTGCACAGGAAGCCACAAGTGTGACTGGGAGCAATCAGAAGACTAGAGGAAGCCTCGTGTGGCAACTGGCCAAAATCTTACACAGATAATCATCTCCAGAACCAGAGGGCCTCACTCTGTATGTGAACTATATTTAGAATAGAGAAGGACTCTGCTCCGTAGTTTTCAGAGAGGAACTGTATATTATACAAGCAAATAGCTAGTGTCATAACCTCAACAATTATTTCTGGAACGAGATCTTCAAGTTAAAAACAGTTACAACTTTGAGATTTTGAGACAAGGAAAATAACCTACTCAAGAATAATGAAAATGGGGGCACCTGGGTGGCTCAGTGGGCTAAAGCCTCTGCCTTCGGCTCAGGTCATGATCCCAGGGTCCTGGGATTGAGCCCCGCATCGGGCTCTCTGCTTAGCTGGGAGCCTGCTTCCTCCTCTCTCTCTCTCTCTGCCTACTTGTGATCTCTGTCTATCAAATAAATCAGTAAAATCTTTAAAAAAAAGAATACTGAAAATGCTACAAGCACTAATTCAGTCATTCAAGAAAGACTCTTCTGAGCACCTTCTATGTGACAGGCACTACTCCAGGCATTAGGAAAAGATCAATGGGTAAATCATACAAAAACCCCAATGTCACAGTTTATTAACTAGTAGAGTAGGTGAACAATATGTGATAAAAAAGTAAAACACACAAAGAAAGTGTTAAGTGTTATGGGGAAAAAATTTAAGTAGACAAAGGAGTTGGGCATTACCAGGCCGTTAAAGGCTGTGACTTTAAACATGGTGGTGAAGCAGGGCCTCGCTGAGAATGGACAAGGGCAAATATCTAAAAATAGCTAAGAGAAAATAAAATCCAGATGTACAGGAAGACCATTTCAAGTGCAGTAAACACAGATGCTATAAGGAAGACACATGCTTCAGCTGCCTGAATAAGTCAGCAGAGGCAGCTGCAGCGAGTAGAGTGCTGACAGAACAGCAGAAGTCACCGAATCGCGGGACATAAGCACTTGAAGCCACTGACAGGACCTTCATTTTGCTTTGAGGAGATGGAGAGCCACCTGGGAGCACTGAACAGAGTAGCATAACTTGACTTGGTTTTAAAGGATTAATGGGCCACTACGTAGCTAAAGGACAAGTAGGGGAGCTGGTTAAAAGCGACTACAGTAATGTAGGAAAGGGAGTGAGGTCTTGGATCAGGCTAGTAATGACAGTCGGAATGGGAAGTAGTACTACAGATCTGGGATATGTAGTTTCGGCACAAACCATGGGGTCAGGAGAAAATGAGAAACTGGATTCAACAAAGTAGTCCGTGACTGGAGTGGGGCAGGTACAGAAAATGTCAAATAGATTAATTAGAGGAAAAGACAGCAAAGACAACAAAAAGAAAAAAGGAATACAAAAATAAAGGCAATGAGAAATTTACGAAAATTGAGTACAAAAAAATACTAAAGAAGGGAAAAAAATGAAAGAGAAATTATTACAGGATTAAGAATTAAGAAAAAAGGTTTTGCAGCAATATGTCGGAGTAGGAGACCAAGATATCATCAGGTGCCAGGAGATCAGCTAGACAGTTATCAAACCATTCCGAACACCAACAAGCACAGCAGGAGATCGAAGGGAAGAACAGCAGCAATTCTAGGAACAGAAAATCAACCACCTTCCAGAAGGTAGGACATGTGGGGAAGAGAATCCGAAGCCACAGGAACATAAACCGCAGGGGGAAGGGCCGGCTCCCGGAGAGGCTGGAGCAGCCGAAAACAAAATCGGGACCTTTAGAAGAAGTCTGCTCCACTGATGGACGTCGCCCCAGAGGCTAAGTGGGGGGTGGAGCCCACATGAGTACAGTGTTGTCTCAGGACCCACAGGGTCACAAAAGGATCAGGGGGTGTCCGAGTGCGGCAGATCTCCCAGGTGTCGGAGCGGGGAAACTGGCTGCAGAGACGGAGCCAAGGCATCGGTCCTCAGCTCGGGGTGACCTTAAGCCATGATCTGAGGCACATTCGGACCACTGCTCTTTCAGCAGGGACCCCATAAGTGACAGACCTGGGGAGACCCCGTCCTTCCTCTGGTAGGAGCATCCCAGGAACACAGAGCAGGAATCTGCTGGGTTTGGAGACTCCAAACGGGGCCATGCACCAGTGATAAATGCTCTGTTACAGGCTGGGGGAACTCAGAGCACGGCCGGAGACCAGGGAGATGGGAGGCACTGACTGATTGTTCTCTGAGAGAGCAATGAGGAGCGGGGCCCTGAGCTCTTGGCTCCTCCGAGCCAGAGACTGGGTGGCTACCACACTGGAAGTGTTCAGGGAACACAAGCTCCAAGTGCGAACCGAGGCAGATTGCTTAGCCCAGCCCCTGGCAGGGGCTATACAATTCTGCCTCAAGCAAAATCATTTGAGAATCACAGCAACAGGCCCCTCCCCAAGAAGATCAGCAAGAACATCCAGCCAAAACAAGTTCACCAATCAATGAGATTGCGGAACTCCAGAAGTAGGGGAAGGCAACACATGGAATTCATGAGTTTTTTTCCCCATGATCCTATATTCTTTCAAAGTTAAATTTTTTCAATTTTATTTTTTCTCATTCTACCTTATAAAATTATTCCTCTTTCCTGCTTTAACGTTTTAAACTATTTTATCTTAACAATGCCTTTTCTTAAAAATCTTATGTAATTTTCGTTGTAATAGTCATAAGGTCTCCCTTCATTGTATTACCTTATTTTTTGTATACATCTAGTCTTTTTTTCTGTAGAATTTTGGGATAGTTTCTTCTAAATGATCAAAACATACCCTAAATCAAGTGCATGGCTTAGTTCTAATCTCCAGCCTGATCACATTCTTTCCTTTTTTTTCTTTTTTCAAACAACTTATCAATTCCTTTTTTAGTATCTTTTTAAATATTCACCTTTACAGTTATACTCTATCCCTTTATCATGTTTACCCTTATTTTGTATATATATAAGTTTTTCTTTCTTTAAAATTTTGGGAGGTAGTTTATTCTAACAGACCAAAATACATCCAAAATCAAGTGTGTGGCTCTATTTATCAGTCATATATATATTTTTTTTCCTTTTGTTCCCCCTCTACCTTCCCCCCCACCCCCACTGGTTTTGGGTCTCTTCTGATTTGCTTCGTGTATATTTTTCTGGGGTCATTCCTACCCTTTTAGTATTTTGTTCTCTCATTCATGTATCCCCCCCCTTTTTTAATGATTTTATTTATTTATTTGACAGACAGAGATCACAAGTAGGCAGAGAGGCAGGCAGAAAGAGAGGGGGGAAATGGGCTCCCTGCTGACCAGAGAGCCTGATGCGGGACTCGATCCCAGGAGCTGAGATGATGACCTGAGTCGAAGGCAGAGGCTTAACCCACTGAGCCATCCAGGCACCCCTGTCATTCACCTACTCTTATCTGGATAAAATGACAAGGTGGAAAAACTCACCACCAAAAAAAAAAAAAAAAAGAAGAGGCAGTACTGACAGGTAGGGACCTAATCAATACAGACATTAGTAATATGTCAGAACTAGAGTTCAGAATAACAATTATCAAGGTGCTAGCTGGGCTCAAAAAAAGCATGGAAGATATTAGAGAATCCCTTTCTGGAGAAATAAAACCCCTTTCTGGAGATAAAAAGGACTAAAATCTAACCAAGTTGAAAGAAAAAAAGCTATTAATGAGGTACAATAAAAAAGGAAGGCTCTTACTGCTAGGATGAATGAGGCAGAAGAGAGAATTAGTGATACAGAAGACCAAATGATGGAGAATAAAGAAGCTGAGCAAAAGACATACAAACAACTGCTGGACCACAAGGGGAGAATGCGAGAGAGAAGTGATAACATAAGACAAAACAATATTAGAATAATTGGGATCCCAGAAAGAGAGAAGGGCAGAGGTGTATCACTGCAAATTAAAACAGAGAATTTCCTTAATTTGGTGAAGGGAACAAGCATCAAAACATAAGAAAAAATCATTGTGTGAAATTTTGATTCAAATTTTAAAATCCTTTTCAATCATTATTACATCTCCAATCAAAATACATTATTCCTTCCTTTGCTCTATAATTCAATTAAGTTTTACATATTCATGTTTTTATATCTTTATTTCCACTAAACTGTAAATTCCTGAGTGAGAGGCAATGTCTTTGTCAACGTCATCCTTGAGTTTCTTAAATTTCTACAGGACCTAGTAAAGTAGATATTCAATAAATATCTGGTGAGTTGAGTGTGTCTGAACACTACTGTCAAGGATTTTTAGCATGAAACACTGAAGAAAAGGTGGTAAGCTTAAGGATACTGACAACTAATTTCTTCTTCTATATATACCTGTGAATTTCTTAGTTTATTATACTAAGCACGATTTATTTTTATAATTATAATACTTTTTCAGAATTATTTTTCTTAATTTAGTTGATTCAGCAAAGAATACCAAGAAAACCATGTTCAGAAAACCAAGTGTTCATGACTCAGCCTCATTCACTCTGATTATGCAAACATATTTTGGCTCAGTATTCTATGGTACAAAAGCTGGCTGGCCCACTTAAAACATTTCTGCACTTCCAGCTTTCATTATGTAAGAGTCAGAAAGCTGGACTGTATGTTCACTGGAGCACAGGTCTCAAGAGGAATTACACAGCAGCAACAAAATGCAACAGCAGGTCTCGTTTTCAATAAAACCAATAAACTCAAAAATAGCCTTCATTAGCCAGCATCCCATTTTCTTTGTCAATTTTCTAATTCACTTAAATACACCGGAAAATTTAAAATTCCAAGAATATTTATAAAGATGTCCTGATTTTTCCCTAATATTACAGACTAATCTGCAATTATAACAACCGGATAGAGTTTTGTGTATCACAAGAATCAGAAAATTTTCTTCTTTACTACCTTTAAAATATGTTCACTAGTAGGAGTTGGTCCAATACCAAAAAGTCACTAATAATAGTAAAGCAACAGTTAATTTCAAAAACATTTACAAGCCAAACAGTAGTGATTAAACACAGGACATTGGAGGAAAAAAAAAAAAGTGAAAAATATATTGGAGAAAGAAGCTAAATGGGTTACAACAAACATTTTTCTATTGCTGCATACTTCAAGGATATATTATTTCTGGTTTTTGCCTTTTATAAATAAGAAGATGGTTTGCTATTTTATTTTTTTTTAATTGTATTTTTTTTTTTTTAAAGATTTTATTTATTTATTTGTCAGAGAGAGAGCGAGCGAGAGCGAGCATAGGCAGACAGAGTGGAAGGCAGAGTCAGAGGGAGAAGCAGGCTCCCTGCAGAGCAAGGAGCCGGATGCGGGACTCGATCCCAGGACGCTGGGATCATGACCTGAGCCGAAGGCAGCTGCTTAACCAACTGAGCCACCCAGGCGTCCCTTAAAATTGTATTTTTAAGTAATCTCTATACCCAGTGTGGGACTTGAACCCACAACTTCAAAATCAAGAGTCACATGCTCCTCTGACTGAACCTGCAAGGTACCCCAATGGTTCACTATTTCAGAGTTGCCTAGTTTCCTAGTATATAGATCTATATATAATAATTAGAAAATGCAATATATAAACTTCAGTTAGACTAAATGTTTATGCTCACCAACAGGATTTTACCTATTACCATTTACTATTCATATATGGACAACAATTCCTTCCTCTCACCATTGTGTGTGTATGTGTGCATATGTGTACTTTAACTTAACTTTTTCTCACTTATTTACATGTATTTTGTAAAATGCACTTAGGGAGGTATGTTACTAGTTCTTAACTATGACAGAGAAGGGGATCACTGTCCACATCTGAATAGTAAATGGTAACAAAACGCCTATTGGTGTATAAACATAAACATTTAGTCTCATTTTGAGTTTCAACATCCAGCTTTTATTGTTTTGTTTTTTATACGACTGTTAGAACTACTGATATTTCTTGCTCGCTGCTGTGCCGCCATAAAATTAGAAAAACATTTTGCTATTAAATATTTTCTCTTTAAAAATATTTCACAAGACTTTCTTCTAGAGCTTTATCCTTAATGATTAGCCCCTTTCATGTATACTTGTGCCCTTCTACAAAACCTAGACTATAACTACCTTGAAAATCAATTCTATTTTTTGAAGCCCTTCAAGTCCCAGGAGTCACTGAATTCATGTTTCTGAACGGAATGAAGAACACGGCTTTGAACAATCTTACCTCTTCTCTTCTTTCTTCCGCAGAAGGAGTCTTAAGTTCTCGCGCTGTATCATCTTTCGGGTCAAAAAGATATATGTAATCTGAAGAGTAACTAACAAGAATCTCTCTGCCATCTTCACTGTAACACAGCGATGTCACCCTGCAGGACTTATTATTAAGATGGGAAGGGATAAAACGGGCAACCATTCCAGTAGTTCCTCGACCTGCATAATTCCCTAAATAAAAAAACAGGAAGTTGTATACATTTTTTAAGAAAAACGTTTTAAAAAATCCGAATTATGAGATATGTGATTTAATGTAGCAATATAAAATCCAAACTATCATATTCTATTTCTAGGAAAGGCTCTTTTCTTAATAGCCTAATTTTATAACAAAATAATAAAGAATATAGTATGAAGGTTACGTAGCTTCAAAAAAAATTTCCCGAGTGACTGGAATTACACAGATTATATAAATATTTTATAGATTACATAAATGTTTTATTTGAAATACAAGTTATTTAATCAATTAAAATTATTTGTGATTATAGGTTACACTAAATCACCTTCCAAAAATTTTCCTCCAATGAAGATAATATAATTTTTACAATATAAATAGGTGAGCTTATATTTATTACTAGCATACTAGATAAAATCGTGCATTTTCCCTTTAAAATTATTTACCTTTTGCTTTAGGTTAGAAAAAGTTCTTTTAGTTTATTTATTTATTTTTCTTAGTAACCTCTATAGTCAACGTGGGGCTCAAATTCATGACCCTGAGATCAAGAGGTACATGCTCTTCCGACTAAGCCAGCCACGCACCCCTATGTCTTTTTTTTTTTTTTAGATTTTATTTATTTATTTGACAGAAAGAGAGATCACAAGTAAGCAGAGAGGCAGGCGGGGCGGGGGGTGGGAGAAGCAGGCTCCCTGCTGAGCAGAGAGCCCTATGCGGGACTCGATCCCAGGACCCTGAGACCATGACCTGAGCCAAAGGCAGAGGCTTAACGACTGAGCTACGCAGGCGCCCCCTATGCTTTTTAAAAGATTTTTGATTGTCATGAAATTTTCCTCTTTTAAAATGACAGAGTAGGGGCAGTATTCCAGCTTTAATTTTGGCAATCATCAATATAATATAATATGATATGATAGGGAGGGGTCCAACTGGCATTTTGTGCCCCCTGAGGTCTGGGAATGATAAATTCTAAGAGTCCCACAAAACTGTATAAGGAGACCTACTGCACAAGGTCTTGTCCTACCCAAAATGTCAGTTGTGTCCCACTGTTGAAAAATATTAATTTAGCCTAGAATTTCACATTACTACTGTTTCCCCTAAAAGTGCATATCCAAATAGGTAAGATTTCTCAACCACAGTTCCAAAAAACAAACCAACCCCATCCCCAAAAACCACCTACTCTTCCTTTTTAATCTTTTTTTTTTAAGAGAATGTGCACACGATTGGGGGCAGGGGAGAGGGGAGAGGGAGAGAGAGAGTCTCCATGCCCAGCACGGAGCCCAACTCAGGGCTCAATCTCACGTCCCTGAGATCATGACATGAACTGAAACCAAGAGTCGATGACCAACTGAGCCACCCAGGCACCCCCAACCTAGTCTTCTCATTTCGGTACCCTGAGTCAATTTTTACTGGATATAAACTGACACTGAGATTAAGACTGTTAAGTTTCTGGCCAACACCACTTTTATTTTTAGCAATATAAAGTATGTGAAAATATACAGATGTAGGTGTATTTGCTGGGTGTGTGGGTATATAATCCTGGCCTTCCCTTATAAGAAAACACTAATAAGCTGGCTTTAAATGGAATATTCCAGAGGCAGTTTCATTCCACAATGGAATGAGAAGCAAATGAGGAGTTTAAGAAAGATTCAACTTCAGGGCTGCAGCAGCAGCAGCAACAGTACTTAACAGGGCTTAAACTGAGCGTGAACAGGTGCCACGTACCCACTATTCTTCCCTAACTCTCCTCTCTACCACAAAGAGAAATGAGGAGAGCCAAGTGTTCTGGGCTGATAGTGTTCCCCCACAAATTCATGTCCATCTAGCACTCAGAATGATTCTGGAATATTTGGAAATAAGGTCTTTGCAGATGTCATGAGGTCATATTGCATTAGGGTGGGCCCTAGATCCAATATGACGGGTGTCCTAATAAGAGAAAAATGTGGATTCAGATACAACACAGGAGAGGATAGCATGTACATGTGGAAGCAGAGAGTGAAAGGAAACATTTAAAAGTTAAAATTGGGGATGCCTGGGTGGCTCAGTTGGTTAAGCAGCTGCCTTCGGCTCAGGTCATGATCCCAGCGTCCTGGGATCGAGTCCCACGTCGGGCTCCTTGCTCAGCAGGGAGCCTGCTTCTTCCTCTGCCTCTGCCTGCCATTCTGTCTGCCTGTGCTCGCTCTCTCCCCCTCTCTCTGATAAATAAATAAAATCTTAAAAAAAAAAAAAAGTTAAAATTGGGGGTGCCTGGGTGGCTCAAGTTGGTTGGGTGTCCGCCTTTGGCTTGGGCCCTGATCTCAAGGTCCTGGGATCGAGTCTTACGTTGGGCTCTCTGATCAGTGTGGAAAGAGTTGATGTCTCCCTCACACTCTCCCTCTGTGCTCTCTCTCACTAATCAATCAATCAATCAATCAATCTTTTTAGGGATGCCTGGGTGGTTCAGTGGGTTAAGCCTCTGCCTTCAGCTCAGGTCATGATCTCAGGGTCCTGGGATCGAGTCCCGCATCGGGCTCTCTGCTCAGCAGGGAGCCTGCTTCCCCTCTCTCTCTGCCTGCCTCTCTGCCTACTTGTGATCTCTCTGTGTCAAATAAATAAATAAAATCTTTAAGAAAAAAAAAAAAAATCAGCCTTTTTAAAAATAATAATAAATAAATAAAAGCTAAAGTTGTCAGCAATCACCACAAGCTAGGACAGAAGCATGCAAGAGTCTTCCTGAGTGCCATTGACAGAAAACCTTTAACACCTTGATTTTAGACATCTAACCCCCAGAAATGGGTGGTAATTTGTTATGACAGCTCTAGGAAATTAATACATCAACTGTTAAAATTTTTTAAAGTGATAAACTGCAGAAGTATCACCTGGATAGGGTCATAAAAACTTCATAAAATGCCATTTTTATGTACATATATATGTATGCATGTATGCTCCATGCCCAGTATGGAGACCAGTGTGGGGCTTGAACTCATGACCTTGAGATCAAGACCTGAGCTGAAATCGAGTCAGATGCTTGGGACACCTGGGTGGCTCTGCTGGTTAAGCATCTTGCCTTCGGATCAGGTCATGATCCCAGGGTCCTGGGATCAAGTCCCACTTCAGGCTCCATGGTCATCGGGGAGTCGTCTTCTCCCTTTCTCTGCTGCTTGCCCCGCCTGTACTGTCTCTCTCTCTCTGTCCTGATAAGTCCTTTAAAAAAAAAGGACTCTCTCTGTCCTTTAAAAAAAAAGTCCGATGCTTAACTGGGTGAGCCACCCAGGCGCTCTAGTAAAATGTCGTTCTTTCTAATAATCCATATTGCTTAAACACATTGTATTTAATGAATTTTATGAAACTAATGAAACCTTAAAATTGCAAATATGTCATAAAGATTTATTCTTTGAGCTGACAGAATCTTATATTTTCTCTAATATACAGCTTTTTACCTGTGGCTCTTGTGCCCAGCATTCGCCGATCATATATCCGTACTGAGCTATCTGAACAGCCGACAGCAAGGTAATACGGTGTCGGCGGGCAAATAGCGACAGATGTGGCAGCGCGTCGGCAGTTAATTAGAATATCCTAAGAAAGATTGTACACCACCAGTCACACACAGTACTGCTGTAGAGAGGCTACTCTAAAGATTTAAAACTGTGAAATATTTTAACATGTAAAACATTTTCCTTTTAACTAGAAGAAAATAACCATTCTCAGAAATCCTAACTCGGTTTGATAATGAGAAGGAAAAACAACATGGTTTTCTTTATTTTTCAGATTTCTATCAGTTTTCCAAAAAATTCGGCTTCTGTGAAGCCAAAATAAATATACTCAGTCAATATTCCTTCTCGGGAGTTTATTACTCTAAGGCAAATTCTTTTTTTCTTTGCAGTTTCCTACACAACTCTAATACTGACTTCTAATACAATATTGTACATTTACCTTATGAAACAACCAAAATATGAAATATATATTTAATTCGTGGTTGAAAAAACAAACAATACATGAGTAATGCAAATTGCATTCTGAAGAGACAAAATAAAAATTATTCCCAAATATAAGACTAAAACACAGAGTAATTACACTAGATCAACAAAATTTAATACAATCAAATTCACCCATAATCTTATAACCCAGAGATACTTAATGTCCAATTTTAATTTTTATCTTAATTTTTTTGGTCATTTATATAAAAATTTGATTCTTACATCTTTGCAATCTTCTTTTGTGCAGCTAGTTTTGATACGTGTATCAAACCACCGAACAGTTCCATCTTCACCACAAGAGAGGAAAGTATATGGGTCATTGGGCACAGTCATAATCTGTAGATGGAAATCAAAGTACAGGTAATGTTATTAAACATTTACACAAATGTCTTTGAAAGATACTACTATTACTTAAAAATTAAGGAAAAAATAAAGAAGTAAAATTGTTTTCATATTTATAGACGATCTGATCATCTAAACAGAAAATCTTATGTAATTAATTTTTTAAAAAATAAGTATTAGAATAAGTAAATTTAGAAGAGCTGCAGGATACAAGGTCAATATATGAAAATCAATGGTATGTCTATACTATGGCAACAAAACCATTAGAAACTGAAAATTTAAAAATAATAACATTTATAATAACATGAAAAATATAAAATGCTTAAGGACATAAAAGACACATAACAATGAAAATTATAAAACATTACTGAATAAAATTAAAGTCCTAAATAACAGGAGATAAACTGTGTTCACTGACTGAGAAATTTAATATCGTCACTTCTCCCTAAACTGATATATAGATTTGAAATAAATTCCAGCAGGATTTTCAGCACAAATTACAATTTGATTATCAAATTCCTGTGGAAACACAAAAGACCTAAAATACCTTAAGTAATGTTGCAAAAGAAGAACAAAGGACTTATACTCCTGGCTTTAAGAGTTACTATAACTACAGAAATTAACATAGTGTGATGGAGGCTTAATAATAAATCATTGGAAGAGAATAGGTACTGATCAAAAATAGATGAAAATACATATGGCCAAATGATTTATGATAATGGTGCAATGAAAACTCGGTGGAGAAAGAACAGTGTCAGAAAACTGGATACCCACAGGCAAAATAATGAACCTCAAGCAATATTTCATACTTTCTTTAAAAAAAAAAACAGGGATCATTGATCTAAGTATAAAACATAAATATAAAACTTCTAGGAAAAAATCTTTGTGACTCTTGGTTAAAAAAAGATTTTTAGATATAACATTGGCCCATAAAAACAAAGAACTTTGGTAAAATGGGCTTCCTGAAAATTTAGAGCTTCTTTTGGAAGGACAATGTTAAGAAAATGAGAAGACAAAACTGCTGACTTGGAGGAAAAAATTATAAATCACATACCTGAAAAATATCCAAAACATATCTTGAAAATCCCTCAAAACTCAATAATGAGAAATGAATATACCACTAAAACAATGGGGAGAAGATTTGAACAGACAATTCACCAAATACATAAAAATGATAAGCACATGAAAGGTATGCTCAACATCATTAGATAATTGGGAAATAAAAGTTAATAACATGAGAGATTCCACTCTGTATCTACTAGGATGTCTAAAATACAAGACTGACCACAGCAAGTGTTAAAAGGATGCAGAACAACTGGAACAGTCGGGCACTGCTCACAGAAATGTAAAATGATACAACCACTCTGGAACAGTTCGGCAGTTTCTTAAAAAGTTAAACTTCTACTTCTAATATAACTCAGTCATTCCATTACTAGATGACTACCAAAGATAAATGAAAGTACAAATCCATACAAAGACATTTGTACAAATACACAAAACGGCTGTATTTATAACAGCCCAAAACTAGAACCCAAATGCCCATCCAAAAATGAAATATAAAGAAACTGTGATAGATCTTTAAAAAGGAATATAACTCAGAAATAAGAAGTTAATTACTGATACTCTTAACAACATGAATGAATCTCAAACATGAGTATTATCCTAAGTGAAAAAAATCAGACCAAAGGAAGAATACATATGGTTTGATTACATAATCTCATTCATATATAATTCTTCAAAAAAGAATAGAAACGAATCCACAGTAACTGAAAGATCAGTCATTCCCAAGGATGTGGAGGGACAAAAGAGAGGGAATAAAAATGGGAATAAGGAAATTCTTGGATATAATGGATATATCCATTACCTTGACTATGCAAATGATTTCAAGGGACAATAAATTGTCAAAACTTACCACATTGTATTCTTTTTAAATCAATGCTATCAACATTTCATTTAAAGATAACTGAGGTACCAACCAGTGTAATAAGTCAAGAAAAAGAAGCAAAAGGTATATGGTTTGAAAATAAAAGAATGAAAAATGTCATAATGTAAAAAAGATATGACTGTGTAGACAGAAAATCCAAAAGAATCTATAGTTGAATTATGATTACCAATTAGTGAATAAAAAGACTACTAGTTTTAAAATATTATAAAGTCAATTGTATTTTTTATACCAGTAACATTTAAAAACTAAAATACTTAAAAAGATAACATTTACAACAGTACCAAAGTATCAAATACTTTAAAAAATTTAAGGAAAATTGTACTGTAATGCCACACTAAAAATTATAAAATATTTTAGTGAGAGAAATTAAAATCTTAATAGTTACAAAAATATATCATCCCCATTCACTGGAATATACAATAATTGTAAGATATTAGTTTGCCCTAAATTTATCTTTAAATTCAGTATAATCACAATCCAACCTTCAGCAAACTTTTTGTTGGAAACTAAATGCTGCTTTAAAAAGTTATACTGAAACACAAAAAATCAAGAAGTCAAAATGTTCTTGTAGTAGGAACAAGAAAATGTACTCTATTAGACACCAAGAGTCATTTCAAAGCTATGGCAATTAAAACAATTTGGTACTTAAAAAGGTATAAATATACCAATATTTGGTCTATACCAATAGACCAATGGTGCAAAATAGAGTACAGAAATGATCTATGCATATAGAAACTCTTAATTTACAGTTAATGGCATGCTGAATAGCAATGGGGGAATAAAACCAGTATTTTAAGATGGTGGGTAAAATCCATATGGAAAGAGTGATATGAGCAAGATTGCAGAACAGAAAGCCTCAACTCACTCTCCTACAAAAACACTGACTTTTAATAACAATATAAATTCAAAGAGCTTTCGGGCACCTGCATAGCTCAGTTGGTTCAACGGTGGACTCTTGATTTTGGATCAGGTCATGACTCCAGGGTTGTGAGATGGAGCCCCAAGGCACGTTCCACGCTAAGCATGGAGCCTGCTTGGGATTCCCTCTCCTCCCTATGCCCCTTCATTGCCCTCCCCAACCCTACTCGTGCACTCTCTCCCTCAAAAAAATAAATAAACTGAAGTCAAAAAGCATTTATGAAAATGCCTAAAACCAGTTAGAACAAAAATCGTAACAACAAAATACCAAGGCACACAAAGATACAGTGTAACAGCCCTATCAAGGTAACAAAATAGCTTCAGAAACTGACTCTAATAAGATGCATGAATTACCTAAGAATTTACAAATTAATTATCCTAAAGAAGTTCAATGCACTTCAAGAGAACACAAACAACTAAATGAAACTAGGAAAACGACACATGAACAAAAAGAGAGTATCACCGATGACCAAAAAAACTGGAAAAAAGAACCAAATGGAAATTTGGGGACTGAAGAATATAATAATTACTTTAAAAACTCACTAGAGGAAATCAACATCAGGCTTGATCAAGCAGAAAGAAAAATCAGCAAACTTGAAGACAACTCTTTTGGAATTACCATGTCAGAGGAACAAAAAGGAAGAATGCAGAAGTGAAGAAGACCTTAAGGGACTTACAGGACAAAACAGGTAATATATATGGAAGCAAAATATATGGAAGTTTCAGATGGAGAAAAAAAAGGGGCAGAGCACTTGTTTGAAAAAATAATGGCAGAAAACTTCCTAAATCTTCCCAAAGAAAATGGATATCCACGCTCAGAAAGCTCAAAAGGACTCTAAATAGGCTGAACCCAAAGAGGTCCACACTCAGACACACTACAGACAACCTGTCAAAAGTCAAAGACAGGGGCACCTGGCTGCTCAGTTCGTTAAGCACCTGCCTTCGGCTCAGGTTATGATCCCAGGGTGCTGGGATGGAGGATGAAACATAAAAACAAGAGTGCCAAAATCAGTATAAGATGTACTGAAAATAAAAGTAAAATGGCAATCAATAGTAAGTACTTCCCTATTAGTAACTACTTTCAATGTAAACAGTACCTTACCAAGTGGGAAGTATACAGCAGTAAACACCTACATTAGGAAAAAAAAAAAAAAAAGATGAGGGCTTCTGGGTGGCTCAGTGGGTTGAGTCTCTGCCTTCAGCTCTGGTCACGGTCTCGGGGTCCTGGGATCGGGCCCTGCATTGGGCTCTCTGCTTGGTGGGGAGCCTGCATCCCCCCCTCTCTCTACCTGCTGCTCTGTCTACTTGTGATCTCTCTCTCTGTCAAATAAACAAATAAAATAGTAAAAAAAAAAAAAAAAAAAAAGAAAAGAAAAGAAAAAGAAAGAAAGAAAAAATATCTCAAATCAATAATCTAACTTTATACACTTCAAAGAACTAACAGAAGAGCAACAAATGAAACCCCAAGTTAGAAGAGGAAGGATGTAACAGACTAAAGCAGAAATAAAGGAAATGGAAGACAGAAAACATATCAATGAAACTAAGCTGGTTTCTTAAAAATATCTTCAATATTGACAAACTCTTACCTAGACTAATAAGAAAAAAAAAAAAAAAAGATTCACAAAAGCCAGAAATGAAAGAGATAAGAGGAGATATTACTAATTATGCCACAGAAATAAAAAGCACCTTAACAGACTTGTATGGGGGCACCTAGGTGGCTCAGTGGATTAAAGCCTCTGCCTTCGGCTCAGGTCATGATCCCAGGGTCCTGGGATCGAGCCCCTCATCAGGCTCTCCACTCGGTGGGGAGCCTGCTCCCCCCACCCTCTCTGCCTGCCTCTCCGCCTACTTGTGATCTTGGTCTGTCAAACAAATAAATAAATAATCTAAAAAGAGAGAGAGAGAGAGACTTGTACTAATAATTATACAACACATGGAAAAACCTAGAAGAAATGGATACATTTCTAGAAACATACAACATACCAAAACTAAAACATGAAGAAATAAAACAAAATTTTTAAAAGATTTTATTTATTTGACAGAGAGAGAGAGAGCACAAGCAGGGGGAACAGCAGGCAGAGGTAGAAGGAGAAGTAGGCTCCCCATTGAGCAAGGAGCCTAATACGGACCTTGATCCCAGTACCCTGGGATCATGACCTGAGCTGAAGGCAGATGCTTAACCAATCAATTGAGCCCCCCAGGCTCCCAGAAATAAACAGTCTAAACAAACTTATAACTAATAAGGAGATTGAATCAGTAATCAAACACATCCCAACCAAAAAAAGCCCAGAACCAGATGGCGTCACTAGGGAACTTTAGCTACATTTAAAAAATTAACACCAAATCTTCCCAAACCCTTCCAGAACACTGAAGAAACAGGAACACTTCCAAATTCATTCTATGAAGACAACTTCATCCTGATGGCAAAACCAAAGATACTAAAAGAACACAAAACTATGCCTCTGATGAATACTCAACAACATACCAAAAAAACTCCAAAACATGTCATAATGAAGAACAAAAACCGTATGATTGTCAAAACTGATGCTGAAGGGGCGCCTGGGTGGCTCAGGTTAAGCCTCTGTCTTCAGCTCAGGTCATGATCTCAGGGTCCTGGGATTGAGCCCCGCATCAGGCTCTCTGCTCAGCCGGGAACCTGGTTCCTCCCCTCTCTCTCTGCCTGCCTCTCTGCCTACTTGTGATCTCTCTCTCTGTGTCAAATAAATAAATAAAATCTTTAAAAAATAACAACAAAAAACTGATGCCGAAAAAGCATTGACACAGTTCAATACTCCTAACCCTAAGAACTCTCAACAAACTAGGAATGGAAGGAAATCACCTCAAGCTAATAAAGACCACATATATGGAATCTCACAGTTAACATTATATTCAATGGTGAAACACTGAAAGTTTATTCATTAATACCAGGAACAAGGCATGAATGCCCACTCTTATCATGTCTATTCAATACAGTACTGAAGTTCTAGAGGAATCAGGCAAGGGAAAAAAAAGCATTGAAATTAGAAAGGAAAAGGCAAAATCATTTGTTTGTAGATGATATGATCTTATATGTAGAAAATGCTAAAAATCCCAATACAAAATGCTGTTCGAACTAATAAATGAATAGAGCAAAGCTGCAGGTTAAAAAAATCAACACATCTTTTTCTATACACAACCAATGAACAATCTGAAAAGAAATTAAGAAAACAATCTCATTTGCAATAGCTATCTTCAACAAATCTATGGGGTGGAGAACACACAAACTCTGTATCGATAAGGAATTAATACCTGAGATATATAAAGAACCCCTTCAACTCAACGAGAACAGAAAAGCAATCCCATTAAAAATGAGCAAAGGACTTCAACAGACATTTCTCCAAAGAAGATATACAAATGACCAACAAGCACAAAAAGAGGTATTTAACATCCCTAATCATTAAGGAAATATAAATCAAAACCACAATGAGATATCTCCTCACACTCATTAAAATGGTCATCTTGGGGAAAAAAAAAAGAAAATAACAAGTGTTGACAAGAATGTGGAAAAACTGGAACCTTTAATGCACTGCTGTCGGGAATGTAAAACAGAACAGCCACTGTGGGAAACAGTATGGAGGATCCTCAAAAAATAAAAAATAGGGGTCACCTGGGTGGCTCAGTCAGTGGAATGTCCAACTCTTGACTGCGGCTTGGGCTATGATCTCAGGGTCATGGGATCAAGCCCTGCGTCAGGTTCCAAGCTTGGCAGGAAGTCTGGTGGAAATTCTGTCCCTTCCCCTCTACGTCTCCCCCCTCTGCTCATGCTCTCCCTCTCTAAAACAAACATATCTTTTTTAAAAATTAAAAACAGAATTATCACATGATCCAGTAAACCCACTTCTGGGTATATACAACCAAAAAATTTAAAACAGGATTCCAGCATTACTCACAACAACCAAGAGGTAGAAATAACCCAAATGTCCACTGACAAGTAACAGACTGTATGGCATATCTACATACAATGGGAGAGTATTACGCTTTGGAAAAGCAGCAAATTCTGTCACAGATTGACATGGATAAACCTTGAGGACATTATGCTAACTAAAATAAACCAGTCACAAAAATACAAATACTCCATGAGGTATCCAAAATAATCAAACTCAGAAACAAGGTAAAATGGAGGTTGCAAGGGGAGGGGGGAAGAGGAAATAGCAGAACTGTTCAGAGGATATAGTTTCAGCTTTGAAAAAATATTCTGTTCCAACTACAGTGTGTATGTATTGAATAAAAAACACCTTTAACAAATGGGTATATACTGTTAAAATATCCCTATAGAGGATGCCTCTGTACTCTACTTGGGATTTTGACTTAATCACAAAAATCCATATGGAGAAAAAAAAGTTTACTCCCATTTCATCCTATCACAAAAATCAAATCCAGGTGAATTATAAGATCTAAATGCAAAGACAAAACAATAAACTTTTGAAAAGAGAAAACAGAGCATCTCCATAATCTCAAGACAGGAAAAATTATTTTGACCAGGATACAGAAAGCCCTAATAATAAAGAAAAAGACCAATATATTAGACAATGTTAAAACATCTGTTCACCCAAAGACACCATTAGGAAAGTGAAAATATAACCACAGAGTAGGAAAAGATAGGTTCATATGCAGAAGAGATTAAGAAATTCCTTTAAGTCAAAAATGAAACAAGATGACAAGACCAATGGAAAACTTAGGAAAGACATCTGAATAGGCACCTGACAAAGAATAAACCCAAATAACCACCAGACACTGCTACGAGGAGAGGCACAACAGCAGCAACAGGGAAGGCGTCTGAAACCGTAAGATGACGCTGCGTAAGCTGCCAAAATGAAGAGACTAACAGTACCAATCGTTGGCAGCGATGAGCAGTAACAGGAACTCTTACATACTACTGGCAGGAATATAAGCTGTTACAATTACTTTGGAAAATTATTTGGTAGCATCTCTCTAAAATAAACAAGCATGTGTCCTGTGACCATTAAGTTTACTTCCAGTATGTACCCAATGAAGTGAATGCATTTAGGTACTTAGACTCATGTAAAGGAATGTTCTCCAAATGGGAAATCAAATTTAACACTTTCATCAACAGTAAAAGAGAGCGATCCGCCGTGGTGCACTCACACAAGGGAATGCTATCCAGCAATGAAAAGGAACGAATTATAGTTGTACCCAGCGTGGGTGAATTTCACAAATTATCAGAACTCAGAATGAGGGGGCTTCTGGGATACTTAATGTTTTTGTACTTCTTGATCTAGATAGCTGTTACATGAAAAGATTTACTTTGTGATAATGTACTAAGCTATATGCTTAGGATTTATGTACTTTTCCTGTGCTTTGTACTTCAATTTAAAAAACCAAAGTTTAATAAGGAATAAGGTCAAATTCTAATCAGAATTCCAGGAGAAAAAGAATCAAAGAAGCTAGAGAATAACCAAAGACTGCAAACTTCCCACATTTTTTCAAAATGCCAATTTCTCAGACCAAAAACGTCAATAAATTCCAAGTATGACAAATAAAAAGGAAACTCAAACCTACCCACACTGTGGTGATATGAAGGAAAAAAAACAGCAAAGAAAAATACAGTTAAAAGCAGCCAAGAGAGACAGATTAACTGTAAAGAAACCACAGTTAGACTGATGACTGAGTTCTCAACTTCAACAATAAAGTGAGAACACAGGAACATCACCCAAAATAAAGTGCCAAACTAGACACCCAGCAAATATCCAGCAAAACAACCTTTGACGAACTGGTCTAAAATTCTTCATTTTCTGGAAAGATATGAAAGGGAAGAAAGGAATGAAGAAAAGAAAAGAATAGGAGGGGCGCCTGGGTGGCTCTTTTTTTTTTTTAAGATTTTATTTATTTATTTGACAGAAAGAGATCACAAGTAGGCAGAGAGGCAGCAGAGAGAGAGGAGGAAGCAGGCTCCCTGCCAGGGAGCCTGCTTCTCCTTCTCCCACTCCCCCTGCTTCTGTTCCCTCTCTCGCTGTGTCTCTCTCTGTCAAATAAATAAATTAAATTAAAAGAAAGGAAAGGATAATAGGAAATGAAAATTGTTTCTATTACCAAACTGTCACTAAAGGAACCAGAAAGAACATACTTTAGGTACACAATGACCCTGTACAGGCAGTCTGTGGTGGAAGAGCCAAAGGTACTGGCAAAAATGTAGGTAAATCTCGGGCGCCTGGGTGGCTCAGTGGGTTAAAGCCTCTGCCTTCGGCTCAGGTCGTGATCTCAGGGTCCTGGGATCAAGTCCCGCATCAGGCTCTCTGCTCAGCGGGGAGCCTGCTTCCTCCTCTCTCTGCCTGCCTCTCTGCCTACTTGTGATCTGTCTCTGTCAAATAAATAAATTAAATTTTTTAAATAATGTAGGTAAATCTAAAGAAATACTAACTAATGAGGCAATGATAATATTTCATTTATGAGAGAAAATATATAAACTCGGAACAATATAAGCATATACAATTGGACAAGGGATGAAGACATTGTAATGTCCTAAGGTGCTTTACTCAGAAGGGCAAAGGTACTTATTGATTAGGCTTTGTTAATTATTCTTCTAAAATATGAATGTCTATCCTCCCTGCAAGTAGCAGAAATAAAACAGACAAAAAGCAAAATCCTCAGGCAATTTTAAAGGAAGGCAAAAGACAAGGGGAAATATATAAAGAAAATTACAAAAAAAAAATACAAACAGAAAATAGTAAGATAAACAAATAGATCCAAATATATCACTACTCACAATAAATATAAATGGACTAAAATCTCCAGTTCAAAGCAAAAACTGTGAAAACAGATGAGAAAATAAAATGCAGCTATTTGCTGTTACACACCAAAACACGAGGTTACCAGAGAAATGAAATTCAAACCATGGACAAAGATATACCAGGTTAAGGATGATTTGATGCAAAGAAATACCATGAAAAGATTTTGAAAGAGCATTCTGAAGGATAAGCAATTTTTCAACGAAGTTACATAGTATGATTGAGTCTTAAATTCATTGCACCTCACTGAATTCAACTAGGGGTTGAGCTTATTAATGTCCTTTAGGAATCTGATTCTTTCGCCTGGTGGACTAGTAGTGTTCTTTCTGCCACAGGAACATTTGATAAGGATGCAATGAATGACTTTATAGAAGATGGTGATAAAGTGTTTAAAAGGTTGAAGTCTAGTACATAAGCTTGTAGCACAGTACCTGAAGTATTTTTAAAGGCTGACAACTGTTTGCAATTACAAATCCTGTTACTATTAGATTTTATTTAACTTTACTCACAAGCCTATCAAAGTCACTTTCTCAAGTACTTTACTGAAATCTAGTCTGTCAGTAATTTCTCTGCCTACATACGCATGAGTGTTAATTACACAAATCTACACATACGTACTTACATAAACACACAGACACGTAAAACACACAGTAATACTGTACCTCATAGGTAGTTCCATAATGGCACGTAAATTGGCATTGTCTGTTGGTTTCTGCATCTTGCTCAACATTAGTATAAAATATTACTCCATCCCCAGAGCAGGACACAATCTGCTTATCATTTGTGCATGGTAAGAACTTTGCACTAAATATATTTGCTCGGTGCCCTGAACGAATTGTTGTCAAAACCTAAAACACAGAGAAAAAGAGAAAAAAAGTTCTTGGTAATTTATTATTTCCTAAAAAGAAACATTCATATTTAATACAATCATAGCTAGGAATAAAATTCTCATTACTATTCTTATGATCTCCATAAAAAATTATCATTTGATTCCAAACTAATATAATTTTTTTCAAGATTTTATTTATTCATTTATTTGACACATAGAGATCACAAGTAGGCCGAGAGGCCGGGGGGGGGGGGGGGCGCTGAGTGGGGGGGAAGCAGGCTCCCTGCTGAGCAGGAAGCCCAATGCAGGACTCAATTCCAGGACCCTGAGATTATGATCTGAGCCGAAGGCAGGGGCTTAAACTAATATAATTTCTTAAAAATCAGAATCTCACATATTTTCCTTTTTTCTCTCTGAGATGTGAAGATTAAGTACCATCAATAGGAACAGTGTTGTGAGAATTAAATACACATATTTCTATTTGGTGTACCTGACTCATTCGTAAGATCTGGATATATAAGAGGAGACAGAAACAGAGCAAAGATGATTTTCATTATTTTAAAAACAGTTTCCTGTATTTCTCAGATAATCAACTTCAAGTTACTTTTAGAATTGGGGAGTAGATACAGGAGTGGGGAGAAAAAAAGGACTATCCTAAACTTTTTTTTTAAATTAAGATTTTATTTCTTTATTTAAGAGACAGAGAGAGACTGCGAGCGAGAGAGCACAAGCAGGGGGAATGGCAGAGGAGAGGGAGAAGCAGACTCCCGGCTGAGCAGGGAGCCCAGTGGGATGCTCGGTCCCAGGACCCGGATAGAAGGACCTGAGCCGAAAGCAGATGCTGAACGAGCTAAGGCACCCAGGCAACCCTCTGACGTACTTTTGAAACTGTTCACTAGAGGATTTTTAGTTATTCCCTTCCAGGATAAAGAAAGAAAAATAAACTGAATTTAAATGAATCGTGAAATGGTAAGATGAAACTATAGCAGAAATCCCAACATCTCCTTCCTGAATTGTATTTCTACACTGCAGGGCACCTGGATGGCTCAGTCACTTAAACATCTGACTTCTGTTCAGGTCTCGATCTCAGGGTCCTGGGATAGAGCCTTCCATCAGGCTCCCGGCTTAGCCGGAGTCTGCTTCTCCCTCTCCCTCTGCCATTCCGCCTGCTTGTGCTCTCTTGCTCACGCTATCTCTCAAATAAATAACATCTTTAAAAATAAAGACTAGAATTCCCGTGATAGAAATAAAACTTTTAAAAAGTTTAAAATAAATACGTAAATATTTCAACACATAGTGAAAATAAAGAACAAATCTCCCTAATAGTGCTAAAAATGAAGAGAAAGAAACTTAACAAAACCTGGGGGTTTTTTTGAGTAGGCAAAAGATCTGAATTCACAGTTCACAAAAAGATACACAAGGAGCCTTTAAGAATGTGAGAAAACATCCAACTTTGTTCATAAGGGAAATGCAAACTGAAGTTACACTGAGAAACTAATTCTCACTTTTCACATTGGCAAAAATGCAAGTCTGACAACATATTATGTGAGTAAGCCTACCAGGAAACAGGCTCTTCGTCATTTCTGCTGGGAGCACTAGATGGTGTAAGACTAAAAGAGAGGAATTTAGCCATACTTCACAAAGCCACGAGTGCATTTACCCTTTGACCAAACAAGTCTATTTCTAAGAATTTACCCATAAGATACACCTCCAACAATACAAGAGAAAATGCACAAAGTTATTTAATGAGCTATTCATAACAGCAAAGCATGGGAGATTTATTGAATAAATCATGATATATCCCCCACATGTATGTACAATGAAAATTTAATGCAGTGGGAATCTGATGTACTTTTAAAAATGTGCTCAAACAAATAAGAGTATGTCAAATCATAAAGTTGGCTTTAAATGTCCCAACAAACAAATGGGGTAATTTAAGCACCAAAAAGTATTATCGGTAATAGATTAAATTTTTTAAAAAATCTAAAATCTCAAGTGATTTTTTCCAAAAAAGTTGTAGGGACAAAAGAAATACCCTTATTTACAAAATAATGTTAATAAATGTTGAAGGAATGACAATTAAAAATCACTATTTTGGGGCACCTGGGTGACTCAGTGGGTTAAGCCTCTGCCTTCAGCTCGGGTCCCGATCGGGCTCTCTGCTCAGGAGGGAGCCTGTTTCTCCCTCTCTCTCTGCCAGCCTCTCTGCCTGCTTGTGATCTTTCTCTCTCTGTCAAATATTAATAAAATAAAATCTTTTAAAATAAATCATTTTTGTAACTACATTTTAACAACTGGTTAAGGCAAGAATCAACACTAAAACCAATATAAGAAAGATTGTTATGAAAGGGAGTATTTACAGGCTCAACATACCACTTCACAAACAGCTTATTAATTGCAAAGGGTAAACATACCAAACAATGGAGATATCAAAGCTAACATTATCAGTAAGGGGATAAATTCGTATCATGTACTACAATGTCACCTGTGGAGAACTCTTAGCTAAAATGTTTTAAATTGGGGCACCTGGGTGGCTAATGGGTTAAAGCCTCTGCCTTCGGCTCAGGTCATGATCCCAGGGTCCTGGGATCGAGCCCAGCATCGGGCTCTCTGCTCAGCAGAAGCCTGCTTCCTCCTCTCTCTCTCTCTCTGCCTGCCTCTCTGCCTGCTTGTGATCTCTGTCAAATAAATAATAAATAAAATCTTTTAAAATAAATAAAATGTTTTACATTTTAATCTACTCATGGAGAAACAATCAAATCCAAATTGAGAAACATTTGATATAACAACTGTTCTTCTATATTAATACAACAGTAAAACAAGTAACATATTAATATCATGCAAGACCAAAAATTTGAATGAACTATCTTAAAGAGACAAAGGAAATATGACAACATGTGAAATGATGGATGGAGCTGGGACTGAAAAGGCATGGCAGTGACAAAGAATAGCATAAACCAGTGAGAAAATCTGCATATAGACCATCTATGTGTATATGTGTATGTGTTATGTGTGTACATCATCAAATAGAAAATCTTATCTATAACAGCATATACTTGACTCTCGTCTTGCCTGATAAGTCACTGCCAATACTGAATTAACAACTACTGAACCACTGCTCCTGGAGAAATGTGTGGTTAGGTTCCTTTCAGCCTCTTGCCACAACACCTTCCTCAATCAATACACAGCACTGTTTTATATGTTTCTGTTTAAAGACCTTATTTAATATATACTGTTGATTCATTAACTTTGAACTCATGGCCAACAGCATTATACCTATATCATTTTTTTCTTCATAAGAAACATCCCAGTTTTCTGGTGCTTAGGAACATGAGACAGTATTTCAGCATGATACCTGGGGACGTTTTAAACTGAAATCATCAATACAAAAATGTGACATGAAATATACCACAAAAAAGATACTGTATGCATATCAGACTGTCGTCTTGTTTATCTCAGCTGGCAATGTGAGTGTTGATGTGTACTGAGTGACTCTGTTCTTTTGCCATTCTGTTCATGTGCATGGCCATATGACCAGGAAGGCACAGCAAGTATTGACTTAGGGGTTAAATGTAAATTTCCATGAGTAAACAAATTAGCAAATATAAAATCCACAAGCAATGAGGATCAACTCTGTATTCAGTATTACATATTTTTAAAAATAGAATACTGTGGGGCGCCTGGGTGGCTCAGTGGGTTAAGGCCTCTGCCTTTGGCTCCAGTCATAATCCCAGAGTCCTGGGATGGAGCCCCTACATCGGGCTCTCTCCTCAGCAGGGAGCTTGCTTCCCCCTCTCTCTCTGCCGGCCTCTCTGCCTACTTGTGATCTCTGTCTGTCAAATAAATAAATTAAATCTTTAAAAAAAAAAAAAAAAGAAGAATGTTCTTGTTTTTAGTAGATAAACACCAAGGCATTCATGAATTAAATGCATGATGCCTCCAGCTTGTGCTCATCGCTTTAAAAAAAAAAAAAATCTATTTGTGGATGTTCATTGTATTATTGTTTTGTTTTTCCAAAGTTTTAAAATTTTAAAACAAACTTAGGAAAATATATTTCAACTCTGTTTTGGGTTTAGCTTTAAGTATTTACTATATAACCCTCACTGCCAAACTCTTGCCAGAGACGCCTAACAAACGACAGCGCAAGTCTGGAGTGAGTATTAGCAGCCGTTTACCTTGACCACTCTGAATACGTAAGTCTCCGCGTTTTATTTAAGACCTAGATTACAGGGTTATGGCCAAAAGAAGGGTTTGCTGAATATCATGAACTACCCCACAGTAAATCTTCCATATAATGCACCTATAATTAGGGTCAAATAAAAAAGGGAGGGGTGTTTTTTGCACCTGCATTAACCAAAACCAATGGAGAATAAAACTGAAATATTTAAAAATCTTTACTTCCTCTCTCCAAGTGTAAGACACTAAGATCTGGAAGACTAAGGTATTAAAAAATAACTAAGAGAATAATTAATGTAAAGCCTTTAAACAAGATAGATCTCATGACCTTTACTGAACTCTGTCAGGTATCTTAGCATGGCTTACCAAGTAGCTAAATATATAACAGTCACTGCGTACAGTGTACGTATTAGTTTCTTCACCGATAGCCTTTTGTCTCTGCTTTAATCACATTCAGCAGACATTATTCTTAACAGTTCATGATTTATCTCCATTTAACAGGTTTATGCATAGCTTCAGAAACAAAAGCACTCCATACACTAATATGTGTACTGACATATCACATATTATTCACAAACTGATATGGATTTCTTTATTAAAGTAATCAAGATTTGAAGAGTAAACAGTTGAACCTCCTTCCTTTTGGACAAATGTCGATTTCAGATGTTGTCGTCCAAACTTTCTGCCCTTCCAGCGTTCTCCAAATTCATCACAATGGCAGCAGTATCCACCCCCACGGCTGATCAAGTCAAAAACTAAAAAAGCACCCTTCATTTCTCTTTCCCTCATCCACTATAAAATAGCAAAATATATAAGATATATTTATATAAAATATATAAAATCCATCAGCAAATTCAGGTCCAAGACACATTCCAAACCAATTCTCATCACCTCAATGCCATTATCTTTGTCCAAACCACCATCTCTTCTCAGTGGGATTACTCGATGGAGTCCTATCTCCTACTTCCTTTTTTTTTTTTTTTAAAGATTTCATTTATTTATTTGACAGAGAGATCACAAGTAGGCAGAGAGGCAGGCAGAGAGAGAGGGAAGCAGACTCCCTGCTGGGCAGAGAGCCCGACCCAGGACCCTGAGATCATGACCTGAGCTGAAGGCAGAGGCTTTAACCCACTGAGCCACCCAGGCGCCCCTCCTATCTCCTACTTCTAATCTTACTCCAACTCCACCCTCCAAACAGCAGCCAGAGCTCTCTTTTAAAAATGCAAATCACCTGTATGTTTAATACACTCCAGTAATTATTTCAGTCACACTAAAACGTAAATCCTAGTACTGCCTATCAAGCCTACTATCTGACCACTGCCTACCATGTTAACTACATTCTGAACCACTCACTTCCTAATTAATAGGTAATTGTTGGAAGAACAAGTACTCAGGTGCATACAATCAGTAATTCCAACAAAGGCTGGAATTTGTGTATAGCTGTCAATACTAAATCTATACAATCAATACAGCTATATATTCTACTGGAGGTAAAGAGTGACAAGGTTGATCTTTTTAAAAATGATATGCACTTGGAAATGGTTATTATTTTTGGAAGCTGCATTTATTTTTTTATTTGTGCTTCCTTGAATCAATGTCTTAAAATACTTATTCAGGAAACATCTAAGAATAATGGCCTAGGGAGACAGAAGTTGGTAGAGTAACTTAACTGAAGATGTAACTGACATATTGTTAACTGGAATTACTAATAAATGTGAATGTGAACTAGGTGTAACATCTATGACTTTACTGATCATCAGATTAATCTAACTGGCCAACCAGGTATCTCTTTCTTCTTTCAATACGTCACACACAATGTTTCTAAAACCTTAAGCTTGGGGCGCCTGGGTGGCTCAGTCAGTTGGGCATCTGCCTTGGGATCAGATCATGACTCTGGGGTCCTGGGATCAATTCCCACATACGGCTCTTTGCTTGTTGGGGAGTCTGCTTCTCCCTCTGCCCACCCCACTCATGTTCTCGTGTTCTCTTTCTCTCTCCCCCTCTCACAAAAATAAATTTTAAAATTTAATTTAATTTTAAAAAGGAAACCTTAATCTTGGTCCAGGAATATCCAGATAGAAAATGTCCATTCTTCAATCTCTTGGTAAAAATCACTCCTCTCTGAAGCCAACTCATACCCCCACCTAAGGAATTAAATACAGAAATTCCTTGCCTTTCCTTTACTAATATTTTTTGGGCACCTACTATGTGACAGATGACTTACTAAGTGTTGAGGAAACAAAAAAGAAAGAACTGTCACTGCCCTGAAGAAATTACTGTCTAATGGTGAGCAACATGGAAACAAACATAATATAATAATCTAATTATCTACAAAGTACAATGAGAACATAGACGAAGGAGTGCCTACATTTGCCCAGGGCAACAAGAAAGGTCTACCACCACAGCTAAAAGCCAAGAACTGAAGAATGTATTTAAATTTGCCAAGTAGGTGGGAGATGTTCGCCAAAGCAGGAGAACATCCCATGAAGAGAGAACAGTGCAAGCAAAAGCACAGAGTAAAGAAACAACATCTTATGCTCTGAGAAATTAAAGGTAGCTGGCTGAAGCCAAATCAAAAAAATCTTGCATATGTGGTACACTCAGGCCTTCCTTTATATTAGATATTACAAGGTAATTACCTTCCTTCAGTTTCATCTGTACCTTAAGGAGGTGGTCCTTTGCCGGGGGAAGGAGTGTCTCAGCATACCGTGGAGAGTCTGCTATAGGAATCAATACACTCCGTACTTGATTTGGGTCCTGAACTTTGTTTCTGTCTTACCTTGACCTTCAAGGCCATCAAGACTAAAGTTTATACATGCTTGGATTGACAAACACCTTCAGGGAGAAGAAAGTGGCTTTAATGCTCACTTCTCTGGACTTACCTTTTCCCTTCAATTTTGGACCAAGAATCCCTTACTATTAAGGAAAGTTACTTGTTACTTTTACAACAATTTTTAAAGACTTTAATCAAGAATATTTTAGTAGTTTTCAATGGGAGGATTGGTCCAAATAAACTAGACTACAATTACTGGAAAAGGAAACTTCTCTCTTATATTTGAGACGTACTATACATAAAATTAGGGTATGTTACCATTAATAAGGAATACTTCAAATCTCTTAACTCTATAAAAAACAAAAGTGTTTCTGGGCGCCTGGATGGCTCAGTGGGTTAAGCTGCTGCCTTCAGTTCAGGTCATGGTCTCAGGGTCCTGGGATCGAGTCCTGCATCGGGCTCTCTGCTCAGCAGGGAGCCTGCTTCCTCCTCTCTCTCTCTCTGCCTGCCCCTCTGCCTACTTGTGATTTCTGTCAAATAAATAAATAAATAAAATCTTTAAAAGAAAGAAAGAAAGAAAAATGAATGGGGAGAAAAATGTGGTATTTACATACAACAGAATATTGTTTGGCCATAAAAAAAAGAAAATCTGATATATACTGCAACATGTCTGAATGTTAAGGGCATCATGATAAATGAAGTAGTAAGAAAAAGACAAATGTTGTGTAAAACTTTCTATGAGGTATCTAGAGTAGTTAAATTCATAGAGGCAAAAGGAGGTGGTTGCCAAGGGAGGGGAGGAGAGAAGAAAAAGGAGCTACTGTTTACCAGGTACAGAGTTTCAGTTTTCCAAGATGAAAATAATCCTATAGCTGGATGTAGCCACAGTATCAACAATGTATATATACTTAATGTCATTAAACAGAATTACTAAAAATTATTAAGATAGTTAATTTTATGGTAAGTGTATTCTACTACAGTTTTTTGGGTTTTTTGTTTTGTTTTTTAAAGCGTGAAGCACTGCATCTTTTCAAAAACACAGATTATTCCTTTGGTGTCTACCCAACTACTATGAGTACTGTAAGCATTAAAATTCTGATAGTGAAAGTCAAAAAGCATTCCACATATACATCCTTCCAGGAAATTTCCTCTACTGTAAGGAAAAAGTTGTCCTAGAACAATATAATGATTTATAAGAAATATAGCTTTGGTCATCCAGATGACCAAAGATATATTTATGACTATATATATATATATTTCTCATATATATATATGGTCTTCTTTGAAAATGTTTCAGAGACAAGGTGAAATGGGTGTCTTGTTATTAATGAACATGACTTCTGGACCCCACCAAAGGCTAGGGACTGATTGCCAGAAGAAGCAATCCTGAGATTGGAGAGTTGGAACACAAGAACGGAGAGGGGCTGGAGGTTTAATCAGTCAGTGACCAAAGACTTTTAGTCAATCAGGGCTATGTAATGAAGCCCCCATAAAAACCCAAGGGGACAGTTTTTTTGGCCTTTTGCAGCGCTTCCACATTTGGGGAATGAGAATGCTTTCATGTGCCACTGATCCAGGCCCTAAGCTCCAGGCTGGAATTGGGTAGAGGCTCCTTAAAAGACCTAGTAATTGCAGACCTAACACAAGTAGGATTTGAAAATATCAAGTTTCCCTCTGCTAAGTCAGGACAATTAAGTAATGCTATCTCTGAAATAAAATTATGACCTGTCTTTTAATCAAGGATATCTTCAATATGAATCTCATTCAGGTTAAAGGACCACAACATTTATTTAAAAATCTTAACTGTTTAAATGTGGAAAAATAAGAAATACGTGAATAATTTATTCTATAAGATTGCTACTATTAAATAACAGTTTGGTCTGCCAATCAGTTGATACAAAAATAGGTGTATAGTGTCTCCATATACAGAGAAGAAAAGCCAATAAAAATCAGAAAGTAATTCTAATTACATAATCCTAAAACTCAAATGATTATGCCAGCTTAAGGTATTAGGTATCATGAATCATTTCACTAGAACCTAGATACTGTTTTTGAAAACTGAATAAATAATGTTTCTTAAACCACTTAGCTGAAGAGTAGAAAAGAAAGAAAAAATAATCACATCGACTTTTTTCCCTTAAGAATTGGTTTACTGAGATAATGATACTTTTGGCAATTTTACCTACATGAATAAAATGAAGCATATTTAAATTTGTTAGAGTCAAATGCTAGGTGAAATCTACTGTTTTCCTAAGAAGATTAAGGGGTAAGCATGATTTAACTTCCAAATTACATAACTACCTTGAGCAAAATAAGGATATTCATTACAAATGTCCATCCCATAATTATTTACAATTTCTTAATTTCTCTCATTAAATTACAGATCTTTTTAAGCCACTTTACCTTTCTGCTGTAAGGATTACTGATTACTAACTTGGTGTCATCTGAGCCAGATAAAATATATTCTCCAGTCTCATTCCAACAGATTGTATTAACCTAAAAAGAAAGCAAAAAATAAATTTAAGTAAACTGGACATTTAAATAAGTATGCTATCTTTCAATTAACTGATGATTCAAAATTTATATCACTAATAAAATCGTGTCTATCCCAAGGAGTATTTACCAGTTAATCTATTGAAAAAACATATTGTCATTTAGCAAACACTGTATTCTATAAACTGACAATGAAATGTCTGAATTGTTAAGTTTCATTGTTTAAATTTACTTTAATTAATTCATTTTATACCCAGAGACACAAAAAACAAGGCCATCTAAAAAAAAAATTTTTTTTTAAAGAACTCACTACAAAGTTATAGTAATCACGGCTGTATGCTACTGTCATGATCACAGACATATAAATCAATGGAACGGTACTGAGAGTCCAGAAGTAAACATTTATGTTCAAGTAATTTTTGACAAGGGGTCCAAGACCTTTCAATGGAGAAAGTATTTTTTCAACAAATCATGCTGGGACAACTGGATACACTCAAGAAAGGGAGACTATATACAAATATGAACTGAAAATGATCAAAAAATCTAAACTTAAGTGCCCAAAATGTAAGACTCTTAGAAGGAAACATAGGTATCAATCTTTAGGTTTACCAAAAACAAACAAACAAACAAACAAACAAACAAAAAAGCCAAAGAAGAAAATAGTAAGAGTTGGCTAGGGTGTCAAAAAATCGGAACGCTAACACAGTGCTGACAGGACAGGAGTGCAACACTGTGTTCCTATTTAGACAGTCTGGCACTTCCTCAAAAAATGAAAGTTAGCCCATGACCCAGCATTTTCACAATAAGGGATACATCCAAGAGAACTAAACACATGTACCAAACAAAAACCTTTTCACAAAAACCCACAGCTGCATTATTCCTAAGAGCTAAAAGTGAAAGCAATCCCAACATTTATCAGCTAAAGTACGGATAAACAAAATGTGATTATCGATTTGCTCATAACAAAACATCCATATAATGAAATATTATTCAGCCACAAAATGAAATCATGACACATCCTGCAACATGTAAATACTTTTAAGACATTATGCTGAGTCAGTGAAGCCAGTCTGAAAGGCCATATATTCTGATTCCACGTATTCTGAAAGTCTAGACTAGGCATATCTGTAGAGACAGAAGGTAGATAGGTGACTGCCAACAGCTTGGTAGAGGGGAATGGGAGTGCATGATAACTGGTATGGACTTTTTCTTCAGATGGTGAAAATATACTGGAACTAGACAATGGTGATGACTGTTTATGAATACACTAAACAACTTTATGAATACACTAAAAAAAAAATTGAGCCGCATACTCAAAATGGGTACATTTTATGATAAAGGAACTGTATCTCAATTAACAAAGAAAGACTTCCACTTTCAGTCAAGGCAGATTTACTATCCCATCTGAAACAACTAAAAAACAGAATACAGTCTCTTTTTTCCCCTTAAGATTGTATTTGTTTATTTTTTTAGAGAACACAAGTATGCAGGCACAAGAGCAGATGTGGCAGAGGGAAAGGGAGAAGACATTATCTCAAGCAGATTCTGTGCCTGACCTGAAGCTCAATCTTATAACCCCAAGATCATGACCTGAGCCAGAATCAAGAGTTGGACGGTAAACCTACTGACCCCTAAATATTTTTTTTTAAGATTTTATTTATTTATTTGACAGAGAGAAATCACAAGTAGATGGAGAGGCAGGCAGAGACAGAGAGAGAGAGGAGGAAGCAGCCTCCCTGCTGAGCAGAGAGCCCGATGCGGGACTCGATCCTAGGACCCTGAGATCATGACCTGAGCTGAAGGCAGCGGCTTAACCCATTGAGCCACCCAGGCGCCCCTGAGCCCTAAATATTTTTAAGTACACAAAAAATATTTACAAATATAGAAAATATTTATGGGCCATAAAACAAATCTCAATATTTTTTTAAAATTTCAAATACAGAGTATGTTCTCTGACTAAAATGGAATTAAGTGAAAATCATTAACAGAAAGATTTGGAAACTACAAAATAACAAGATATCCAAAAAAGAAATTACCCAATAAATTAGGAAGTATTTTGAAATGAATGAAAATGAAAGCACAACATAACCCAATTATTGGGTTGCAGCTAACTCTGAACTTGAAGGGAAACTTATAGCATTAAAATACCTATATTAGAAAAAATAAAAGTCTCATATCAATGACCTCAGTTTCCAATCAAAAAACAAATGAAACCCAAAGCCAGAAGAAGATTGGAAATAATGAGTATCAGATCAGAAACCAAGAAACAAGAGAAAACAGAAAAACAGGAGAAAAAAATACACAAAAACACTAGAAGCTGGTTCTCTGACAAGACAAATACAATTAATGAACATGTAGCTTAACTAATCAAGAAAAGAAAAGGGGACGGGGGAAATATACCACCAACATGAGGAATGAGAGGGTAACATTAATCACTAATTACATGTTCTACAATACCTGAACAGTAAGAGTCAACCTTATGCCAGTAATACAACAATGTAGATAAAACTGACAAAATCCCTGAAACACACATGCTAAACAAAATTTACTCAATACTTAGTCTACTTTTATTAAGGGATTGCATTTAGGATTTTCCACAAAGAAAACCAGGTCCAGGTGGCTTTACAGGTGAATTCTGCCAAAACATTTTTTTTTAAATAAATGAGAATTCTGTACTATAGCTTCAGAAATTTAGAGAAAATATAAATACTAGTACTAACAAGTGAGTTTGGGAAGTTTGTGAGATACAGATGAACATACAAACATTAGACAGGACAGAGAATCAAAACCACCACACGGTATCACCAGATATCTACTAAAATGACTAAACGTTTTTTACACTTGATCTTTAGCCAAATGGCAGAGAAGGGGATCTCTAAACTTTTTTTTTTTTTTTTTAATTATTACATCAGATCTAAGGGAAGAAACAACAAAAACAGCAGCAGCAGACTTCAATACCCCATTTCCAACACTGGGTAAATCACATAGACAAGAAATTAGTAAGGAAACATGAGAATTGAACCATACTTTAGAGCACATACAGAACAGTCCATCATCCAGGAGCAGAGATACATTCCCCAAGTGCACGCTGAACATTCTCCAGGGTAAATCATGAGAGGTCACAAAACAAGTATTAGCAAATTTTAAAAGAATTAAATCATCCTGAGTACCTTTCTGACTACAACGGTCTAAGACCAGAAAGTAACAGCAGGAAAACTGGAAATTTCACCAACATGTAGAAATTAAATAACATATTCTTGGACAATCTTTGGGTCCAAGAATAAAAAAAAAATTTGAAATAAATGAAAATAGAAATAAAACATATGGGATGCAGCAAAAGCAGTTATAAGCAGAAATTTTACAGCAAGAAATGCCTACACTAAGAAAAAAGAAAGGTCACAAATAAGCACAAGAACACATTAAAGGAAAGAGCGAAACAAACTAAGGCCAAAATTAGCAAAAGAAAGGAGACAACAAAGATCAGAGCAGAAATAAATGAAAGAGTAGGAAACAGAAAAGATCAATGAAACTAAAAGCTAGTTTTTTGAAAAAAATAAACAAGATTGATAAACCTTTAGGGGGAAAAAAAAGACCCAAATAAATAAAAATTATAAATGAAAGAGCAGATATTACCATTGATACCACAGAAATGCAAGAGTATAAGAGAATACACTGAACAGTTATACACCAATAAATTAGACAACCTACTAGAAACATATAACCTACACCAAGACTAAATCACACACACACACAAAAATTAAAAATCTATCCAGGCCAAAACCAAGTGATTTTTTGTTCGTTTGTTTCTGGAAACTGAATCCGTAATCAAAACCCACTGAAAAACAACCAAAAAAATTAGACACCAGCTTTTTACACTCTCTCAGAGATCAAATAGCAGTGGAAACTTATGGGTGACGTTTTTTAGTGCTGAATTCAGGCATTTTGATAGTTACCCTCTTATCCATTCATTTTCTGTTCCTCTTCCTATACAAATGGAGAGCAGGAATGGAACACCCCCCCCCACCCCCCCACCCCACCCACCCCCCCACCCCCCCACCCCCCCCCCTTCAGGGGCTTTAACTATTTACCAAACATTTGAAGAAGAATAAACACCAATCCTTCTCAAAATCTCCAAAAAACTGAAGAGGGTACATGCCCAAACTCATTTTCTGAGGCAAGCATTACCCTGATACCAATGCCAGGTAACATATTACAAGAAAAGAAAACTACATACCAATATTCCTGATGAATACAGATATAAATATCCTTAACAAAATACTAGCAAATCGAATTCAACAGCACGCTAAAAGGATTATACACCATAACCAAGTGGAATGTATCCCTGATTCAAGGATGATTCAGTATACACAAATCAGTAAATGTGACAGTCCACATTAATATAAAGAACAATAAAAATCACACGATCATCTCAATGTATGCAGAAAAAGCATGTGACGAAATTCAACATCTTTCATGATAAAAATACTCAACAAACTGCCAACATATCTCACCATAAGAAAGGTCGTATAGGACAAGCCCACAAATGACATCATACTCAATGGTGAACAGCTGAAAGCTTTTCCTCTAAAATCAGGAACAAGAAAAGGTTAACAACTCTTATCACTCTTACCTAACCACAGGATTAGATCCTGTCCAGAACAATTAGGCAAGAAAAAGACAAAAGACATCCAAACTAGAAATGATGAAGTAAAACTGTCTCTGTGTGTGTGCAAATGACATGATCTTACCTACAGAACACCCTGAAGACACCACCAAGAACTGTTGGCACTAATAAATGAATTTAGTAGTTTCAAGATACGGAACCAACAAACAAGTATCAGTTGCATGTCATGTCTACATACTGGCAATAAACTACCTGATGCTGAGCTACAATTGCATCTAAAACAATAAAATACTTAGGGACAAATTTAACTGATGAGGTGAGAGATCTGTACACTGAGACCTACACACTATTGATGAAAGACAACGAAGAAGACACATATAAATAGATAAGCCAAGTTCATGTGCTGGAAGGCTTACTATGATTAAATGTTCACACCACACAAAGCCATCGAGGGACTTACGGCAATCCCTTATTTTTTCACAAAAATAGAAAACAAACAAACAAAAAAACCCTAAAGTCTATATGGAACCACAGAAGACCCCAAATAGCCAAAGATATGTTGGAAAAGAAAAATCTGAAGGCATCATACCTCCTGAGTTAAACTATATTACAAAGTTACAGTAATCAAAATAGTACACTATTGGCATAAAAACAGAGACACAGACCAATGGGACAGAATACAGAACCCAAAGAGTAACCCAAACATATATGGTCTATTAATTTACAACAAAGGAGCCAAGAATACTCAATGGGGAAAACACAATCTTTTCAATAAATTGTTGGGAAAACTGGATGTTCACAAGCAAAATAAGACAAAACTAACCTGAAATGGATACAGTACTTAAACATAAGACCTGAAACTATAAAACTCTAGAAGAAACAGAGTGAAAAACTCCTTGACCTTGGTCTTAGTGACGAGGGAGCAGGAAGCTGGCTGAGGACAAAGCAAAAGCTGGCACCGTGCACCCCCTCTCCACCTGCTCCCCTCCCCTTGGTAATGTATGTGGCATTCCTTAGGCACCCCAAGGCCATAAGAAACAAACAGTTAACTTGCAGAGATCACGATCTGGCAGGACGGGTATCTGCCAACTATCTGATGTGAATGGCTTGCTAAAAGACAACACTGGTCTTCCGGCACCTCCTAAGGCCCTCTTTAGCATATGAAAGCTCCACTGAGACCTCCCTTCCCTCACCTCCCCCCCCCCCCCCCCCCCCCCCCCCGCCGACCGCAGGGTACAGAACCTGCCATCCCTCACAATCTGGGACAGCAGCTCTTTCTGCCCACGGGTCCTGTTCCTGTGCTTTAATAAACCACCATTCTGCACCAAAAATGTCTCAAGAATTCTTTCTTGGTCATTGGCTCTGGACCTCAGCCCACCGTACCTCACCTAGGTTATAGAAATTCATCATAAGTAGTGCTTTTTTTTAAGTTTTGTTTTTTTTTTTTTTTTAACTTATTTGACAGAGATCACAAGTAGGCAGAGAGGCAGGCAGAGAGAGAGGAGGAAGCAGCCTCCCCACTGAGTAGAGAGCCCTATGCAGGGCTCGATCCAGGATCCCGGGACCATGACCTAAGCTGAAGGTAGAGGCTTTCACCCACTGAGCCACCAAGGTGCCCCTTAGCAGAGGTTTTTGGCGTCTTGTTTTTTTTTTTGATATGACACCAAAAGTGCAAACAAAAAAAGGAAAAATCAAATTTGGAAGCTTTGGCACAGCACAGAAACCAGTAAGATGAAGAGGAAACCTACAGAATGGAAGAAAATATATGCAAACCATATATTTGATAAGAGGTTAATCTACAAAATATATGAAGAGCTCATACAACACTGTAACAACAACAAAAACAACAAATAATCAGATTTAAAAATGGGCAAAAGGGCGCCTGGGTGGCTCAGTGGGTTAAAGCCTCTGCCTTCGGCTCGGGCCCTGGTCTCAGGGTCCTGGGATCGAGTCCCGCATCGGGCTCTCCGCTCAGCGGGGAGCCTGCTTCCTCCTCTCTCTCTGCCTGCCTCTCTGCCTACTTGTGATCTCTCTCTGTCAAATAAATAAATAAATAATCTTAAAAAAAAAAAAAAAAGGGCAAAAGACCTACATCAACATTTTCCAAAAGTATACACAGCCGAAAAACAGATGAAAGGTGCTCCCCCCATCACACATCAGAAGGCAGATGCAGATCAGAACTATAGTGGAGTATCACTTCACACCTACAAGGACGGTACCATCAAACCAGACACGACAAGAGAACAGGTGCTGGGGAGGGTGTGGGGGAAAGGGAGCATCTGTGCACTCGGATAGGGCTGTAAACCGGTGCAGCCACTGTGGAAAACAGTCCAGAGGTTTTCAAAAACTTCAGCATGAAACTATCATATGATCGAGCAATCCTATTCTGGGTGTAACTGGAAGAAATGAAATTGTTATCTTGAAGAAATACCCGTACCTCCCATGTTCACCGCAGTAGGATTCACGACACCCAAGACATGGAAAGAACCCAAGTGTTTCTCTATGAAGCAATGGACAAAAGAAATGTGGTATATATAGGAGATGGAATATTAGTCATATAAAAGAAGGAAATCGTGTCGTTTGCACCAACATGAATAAACCCTCAGGGCCAAACAAGAATGACAAACTGTCTGATGTCCCTTATATGTGGAATCTAAAAATGACCATTTGGTAGAAACAGGCAGTAGAACGGCTGGCGGCTGCCAGCAGCTGGGAGATGCTGCTGCTGCAAAACCACAAACTTCCAGGGGCAAGCTGAGTTCTGAAGATCTAACGGGGATCTATGGACCTATATATCTAATGTAGGAGATGAGTCAATTCTGGGGCTATAATGTGCAGCATGGCTGGCGGTTACATTTAACACTATGTTGTATCCTTGAAAGATGCTAGGAGAGTAAATCTAAAATGTTCTCACCACTACCACCGCAATAAAACAGTAATACATGAGGCGATCTATGTGTTAACTAACCCTACTGCAATCATTTCACAACGTATCTGTGTACAAATCATCACATTGTACACCTTAAACTTACACCTTGCTATAGGTAAATAAATTTCAAGGAAGACGGAAAAAAACAAAAAGATATCTAAAAAACTCTAACAAGTAGTTGTACATATTAGGGAGCAGAAAGGAATGGGAGAGACAGAAACAAGGGTGGAAGCCACTTTTTATACACTTTTTAAAAATAATTTATTTTTATACAATGAGAAAGTACTACCTATTTTTAAAATTAAATGCAAGATAAACAAAGGACAACATGTTTTAAAAATAGTGTGAAGGCAGAAAAAAATATGGTTAAGCTTGCAAGAAGTTTACTTTCCACTCATCCTTAGAAAAATATTTTGAGAATATACTCAGTAAAATCTGAAAGTAAATTTAAAAATGAGAAGACACAGAATCCACAGCTTGCAAAAACTTGAGAATATCATAAAGGCAATTGTCCATTATGGGAGAATGCATCTGAAATTAATACTAGAAAATTCTCCTTTGGGCAAGGAGAAAGATGTGACCTATCTTTAAAGGAAGACATGAAATCTAACACACAACTCACACTCTGCCTCCTCAATCACAAGTGCCACATATGCACGAGGTCCTTCTCCTGACACTAGATAAAGTAAATAAATTTCTAAAGGTATTATTTTGGCCCACTGTTCCGGGGCAGGTATATATTCTATGAACAAATAAATAAATGTGTTTGTATAATTATGATGTCAGATAGTGATATGCACTGTGCAGGAGAAAAAAAACTGAAGAAAAAAGATACTGATCAGAATGGGGAACTATCTGACTAGGGTGGTCAGGGAAGGCTTCTCTGATAGGTAACATGGAGAGCTAAATGAAATGCGGAGGTGAGCTTTACAAATATATCGGGTAAGAGAGTTCTCAGTAGAAGGCATAAAATACCTAAGGCAAAACTGTACTTGGTGTATTTAAGGAACAGCAAAGAAATGAGTGTGACTGGAACAAATAAGTGTAACAGCAAACACAGTAAGGGATGAAAGAGGAGAAGGCAGCAAGTGCCAAACCACAGGGCTGGAAGCAATGAGGTCTTTGGGTTTACTCTAAGTAAGCTGGAAACCCACTGGAGGGTTTGGAGCCACTGAGTATTATGAAAAGATGACAGATCACTATCATATAGTTTTCTTTATAAATTTTCTTTCCATCCTCTTCTTATTATGAAAGTTTAACAAAAATTAAGAAAGACTTATAAGCACTGTTTACTAAAAATTTTGACTTTTGCAGTACATAGACAAATTACAGAAGATGACCAGGATGACAGAATAAAGGGTACATGTAACTGACCTGAAGATATAAAAGTGTCCGAGCTGATGGAGGTGTGAAACAAAGATAAAAAAGGTAGAGGGAAAGGGGCTCCGGGCTGGCTCAGTCAGTAGAGCACGCAATTCCAGGGCAGTGTGCTCCAGCCTCACACTGGGTGGAGAGATTAGTTAAAAATAAAATCTTCAAAATATTTTGGAGTGTGTGTGTGTGTGTGTGTGTGTTTGAAAGATTTTATTTACCAGCGCCTGGGTGGCTCAGTGGGTTAATCCTCTGCCTTCAGCTCAGGATCATGGGATCAAGCCTCCCTTTGGGCTCTTTGCTCAGTAGGGAGCCTGCTTCCTCCCCACGACCCACTTGCCTCTCTGTCTACTTGTGATCTCTCCCTCTCTGTTGAATAAATAAATCTTAAAAAAAAAAAAAAAAAGATTTTGTTTATTTATTTGAGAGAGAGAGAATGAGAGGGAAGAAATCAGAGGGAGAAACAGACTCCCCGCTGAGCAGGGAGCCCAGTGGGAGACTCCATCCTGGGACTCCAGGATCATGACCTGAGCTGAAGGCAGGTGCTTAACCAGCTGAACCACCTAGGTGCCCCTAAAAATAAAATCTTTAAAAAAAAAAAAGGTGGAGGGGAGGATGAAAGAACTAAATGTCTCTCTTACGGAATGAAGGTCCGAAAGGCATTGTCTCTAAATGGCAGACAGACAGACGGATGTTTTTGTATCTTGTTTAAAATTCAAGTGACCAGTACAGAGACTGAGAACAGTAATATAAAAATTCTGAGATGCCTACATTTAAGAAAGTAGGAGTTGTAGAAGTAGGTTTAAATCTTCCTCTATCACAGCAGGAACTCAACAGAGACAATGTTCGAAGTTGCGAAATCAAAAGAGACCAACAGAAAGAATTTTACACAGATTTCAACAAAGCAGGAAAGAATATCCAATGGATAAAAAGCAGTCTCTTCAACAAATGGTGTTGGGAAACCTGGACAGCCATACTTCTCCAAAGTATGAAAAACTGGACCATTTTCTTACACCACACACAAAAATTGACTCAAAATGGATGAAAGACCTATATGTGAGACAGGAATCCATCCAAATCCTAGAAAACACAGGCAGCAGCTTCTTTGACCTCAGCCACAGCCACTTCTTGCTAGACATGTCTCCAGAGGCAAGGGAAGCAAGGGCAAAATGAACTATTGGGACTTCATCAAAATCAAAAGCTTTTGCACAGCAAAGGAAACAGTCAACAAAACCAAAAGACAACCAAAAGAATGGGAGAAGATATTTTCAAACATCAGATAAAGGGCTAGTATCCAAAACCTAAAAAGAATTTATAAAACTCAACACCCAGAGCACAAATAATCCAATCAAGAAACGGGCAGAAGACAGGAACAGACATTTCTCCAAAGACATCCAGATGGCCAACAGACACATGAAAAAATGCTCAACATCATTCAGCATCAGGGAAATACAAGTCAAAGCCACAATGAGATACGACCTCACACCAGTCAGAATGGCTAAAATTAGCAAGTCAAGAAATTGCTGGCCCCTACTTGTCTAATGAGTCTCGCAGTATCAAAAAACAAGCCAGCAAACTCAGACCATAGGGCTTGAGATCAAGACAGTTTTCAATCTTCCTGCTTTTGTCAACCATACTGTATGTCTGGTTGGAAAAAGGAGGAATATAAAATAGGAGGAACACAGTATAATATAAAAAGGAGGAAATAACATAAAAGGAGTAATATGACCAGATTTATGTGCACAAGCCAGACCTGTTGAATGAGTCTGCAGTATAACGAGAAGACCAATTAAGAGGATACTTCCAGGCAAGGGAAGACAAGATCGCTTAAATTAGGTGGTAGCATAAAAACGGAAAGAAATGGGATGATTTCAGATATATTCTGGAGGTAGACTTTATTTATGGATAGACCAGATGTAGAAATCGAGGGAAAAAGAGTAATCAAGGGTAACTTGAAATTTCTCAACTTAACTGGCTGAATAGTGGTGCTATTTACTGAAATGTAGAAGGTTATAGACTTAGGGGAGAAAATCAAGTCTTTGTTTTAGCCACCTTAATCTTTTTTTAAAATTTAAACTCAATTAATTAACATACATAACATACATTATTTGTTTCAGTATAGTCGGTGATTCATCAGTCCTATTTATATAATAAGTAGTACTCATTACAACACATACCCTCCTCAATGTCAATTGTGTCCTACACCCCCTCCCCTCCAGCAACTTTTTGGTTATTGTAGCCACCTGAACCTTTGGTCAATCTTACCATTACTAAAAGTAGAACAAACATTATGTGCCTCTTTAAAAAAAAAAGATTTTATTTATTTGACAGACAGATCACAAGTAGACAGAGAGGCAGGTAGGTGGGGGGGCGTGGGGGGCAGGAGGCTCCCTGCTGAGCAGAGAGCCCGATGTGGGGCTTGATCCCAGAGGACTCTGAGATCATGACCTAGGCCAAAGGCAAAGGCTTTAACCTACTGAGCCACCCAGGCACCCCCACTGTGTGCCTCTTTATTCAACATACTATGAAGCATATAGTATCATCCTATAAATATTCCCACTCCAAAAGCTATATCTGAATCTAATCAAACCTCTAGGAGTAACGTCTACTTAGAGGAAATACAAAGCATATAAAAACAAGTTAAATGACAACACAGAAACCAGATCAGTCTCTAGAGTGTAGGACAGTCTACAGGAAAACTGACTGAGATTCTGTAACAAGTCGATGTCAGGAATGAAGAAAAAGGCAGCCTGCTCTGGCTTAACAGTGATTTAAGAGGCATGGCAACCAAGGAATGGACTTTGCCTGGATCCTCTTTTGAACAACTATAAAAAGACATTTTAAACAATGAGGGAAATTTGATTATGGACTGTGTATCAGATGATACCAAAAGTATACTGTCAATCTTGTTAAATTACATAATGGCATTTTAGTTACATAAGAAAATGTCCACTGCTTTTAGGCTACATATAGAAGTGAAATGACGTAATATCTGGGATTTGTACTGAAATACTTCACCAAGGGAATAAAAAGAGAAATGAAATGGAAAGTGTGTTACAATCTTGGTAACTGCTAAATCCACCTGATAAGTATAAGAAAAGTATGTCTGAAATTTTCCTAACAGAAATTAAAAGGAAAAGGATTCTGTTTTGGCCCTGCTAAATTCAGGATGCCGATCAGACATTCAGGGGGAATGTGAAGTAGAGAGCCGGGTACATGAACCTGGAGTTCTGGGAAGAAATGAGGAGATGGAAGGCGTGTTTTTCAGCCATGGGACAGGAGAGCATGTCCTAGAAAAGTGAAGTGAAGGGACACCTGGGTGCCTCAGTGGGTTAAAGCCTCTGCCTTAGACTCAGGTCATGATCCCAGGGCCCCCCCGCATCGGGGTCTCTGCTCAGCAGGGAGCCTGCTTCCTCCTCTCTCTGTCTCTGCCTGCCTCTCTGCTTGTGGGTCAAATAAATAAATAAAATCTTTAAAAAAAAGAAAAAGTAAAAGAAAGAAAGATAAGTGAAGTGGAAACAGGCTGGAGGAGCCAGGACCAAGTCTAGATACATCCAACGTCAAAGGTCAAGAAGTGGAGGAGTCCACTAAGACAGAGAAGATGCGGCGAGTCAGTGAGATACAAAGAGAACCAAGAGAGTGTGGTAGTAACACAAACCAAGAGAAAAAACATTCCAAAAATCAATGTGTTCAATTAATGTCTAAGTTCCCTAAGAAGTGGCCACGAGTAATCATTAGTAACCTCTACAAAAGCAGTATTCGTAGACTGAAAGAGATGCAAGCCTTTTTTTTCCCCCCTTGGAAGCCTTTTAATAATATTAGAAAATTCATCTCTGCTTTAAAAAAAAAACTCTCATATATTTTTCTAAATTCAAAATATACTTCTTTAGGGTTTTTTTTTTTTTTTAAGATTTTATTTATTTATTTGACAGAGATCACAAGCAGGCAGAGAGGCAGGCAGAGAGCGGGGAGGAAGGAGGCTCCCTGCTGAGCAGAGAACCCAATGCTGGGTTTGATCCCAGGACCCCGAGATCATGACCTGAGTGGAAGGCAGAGGCTTAACCCACTGAGCCACCCAGGCACCCCTATTTCTTTATGTTTTAATGTAAAACTTTATTCTCTTTATATCTGATTACAGTTAGACATAATCTCTTCTGGGAGGATGGGGCATTTCATCAAATATTGGAGCACTTGGTATTCAAGTCTTTCACAGTTGAGAATTAATCACTACTTACACAGCCATCATGCACATTCAGGGTTGCTTCAAGTTTCAGTCTTTGGATAAATTCTCTTCTTCCTGTTTAAAAAGAAAGGACTAAATGAATCATAAGTCATTTTTGTTGATCAAAGTGTCACAATGACATGAAGAGCCCAGGATCCAGCATGAGCAAACTCTTCATTGCTACTCCTGCACTTACAGGCTGAGTAATACTGGGGCAGACGGACCTACTTGGCCCTCATTTCTTTCTTAGGTAGTTGTTATCTACCTCATGTAGTCATTCGTTCATAAGGATGAAGACATGCAAGGACAGTAATCACTCAGATATTCCCTTCACTCAACCATTCATTCAACAAATACATTGGAAACTCACTCCACTCCAGGTGGTGCTCTAGGAGTTAGGCGCACAGCGGTGAAGTAAACAGAGCATAAACAGAGCAAGATCCCTGCACTCTAATGAGCCTTCTGAAAGACAGTAAACCACCGGGTCACAGTATTGTATGGAAAAATAAAGCGGAGAAAGGAGCTAAGAAAGGGCTGGAGGTGGGGGTGGGGTTTTAAATCTTAAACAGGGTGGCAAACAGTGTTATGTAAGATATTACCTATTTTTGAACACATCTCAATTTCAGAAATGTTGAAGTATTTTAAAGTTCATCTTATAATGATGCAAAATAGCAGCAAAATATAAAATAAAATCAGCCTAAATGTCCATCAGTAGCAGAACAATACTGCAAAAACAGAACAAATCCCTTTGAAAAAGAGAAATGTTTCCCTTTAAAAAATGAATCATCTTTACCAAAGAAGAACCAAAAAGCTTCATGTTTATTCAGAAGCTGTAATGAAAAGAAGCTGAATATATGACAAAGAACGATAATTAGCTAAGTAATCAGGCTGATGAGATCTCAAATAAAATTAAATTTGACTACGCTCTCTGTATCCTGTCACAAGGGACAGATTTCTCTATTTATTATGTTCTCTTGTCACTCCACGTAAAGATCATGATCTTCTTAAAGCCGAATTGCTTTCCTTCTCTCTCCTTGCTTGTAACTGGTAAGCTGGCTAGGTAAAGGATGAACATGTGGGTTACAGGACTGTTTTCCTTTTTCTGTGTGGAGGAATGCTCTATGGTTCCTGAACATACAGGAATAAAACAACCAACAAAAATTCAGTGTTTTCAGGGTGCCTGGGTGGCTCAGTTGGTTAAGCTTCTCCCTTTGGCTCAGGTCATGATCCTAGGGTCCTGGGATTGAGTCCGGCAGGCTCCGTTTTTGGTGGGGAGTCAGCTTCTCCCTCTCTGACTACCCCTCCCCCTGCTCATGCTCTCTCTCTTGGAGGCTCTCTCTCAAATAAATAAAATCTTAAAAAAAAAAAAGGGAAATTCACCATTTTCATGAACTGGTTGTACTTTATATAATAACTTTTCAAATCTGATTTTCAGTTTTAAAAAGATGCTAACTGCAGTAAACAGATAGCATTACATTTCCCCCCCTTTGGCCAACAACAGCAGGCTTGGCATTCCTACTGTTATAATTAAGAGTTAAGAAACAGTATTCAAATTAACAACATGACAGTAATTAAAATTCATTAAAGTTCTTAAAAAAAAAAAAAAGCAGCACAAAAATTTTTTTCCCAAATTTTTAAAATCTATGTTTGAAAACAGGGCTCTAGCCATCTCTGTATAGAGAAAATGGTGGTGGGACATGAGAATAGGAGACAAAGTGAATTCTTCTAGCAGAACTCTTACACATGAAACCTGCACCTAAAAACATGCACTGAGACATGACAGTTACATAAGAGCTTCTGAATGGTATTTCTACATGTGACTTTGGAGATCAGAATGACTGTTGTCTCCACACACCCCGTTAAATGTGCTTCTAGAACAAACCAGTGTAAACCTCCTCTACCCTTTTAGTAATTAAATGCACTACCAAAAAGTAGTAGCTCATAATCTCCATAAAGAATTATAAGTTTACTACGGTCAAATAATCTTCAACAAAGCGGGAAAGAATATCCAATGGAAAAAAGACAGTCTCTTCAACAAATGGTGCTGGGAAACTTGGGCAGCCACATGCAGAAGAATGAAACTGGACCATTTTCTTTTTTTTACAAGATTTTATTTATTTATTTATTTGACAGACAGAGATCACAAGCAGGCAGAGAGGCAGGCAGAGAGAGAAGGGAAGAAGCAGGCTCCCTGCCGAGCAGAGAGCCGGATGTGGGGCTCAATCCCAGAACCTGGAGATCATGACCTGAGCCAAAGGCAGAGGCTTTAAACCACTGAGCCACCCAGGTGCCCCAGAAACTGGACCATTTTCTTACACCACACACAAAAATGGACTCAAAATGGATGAAAGACCTATATGTGAGACAGGAATCCATCCAAATCCTAGAAAACACAGGCAGCAGCTTCTTTGACCTCAGCCACAGCCACTTCTTGCTAGACATGTCTCCAGAGGCAAGGGAAGCAAGGGCAAAAATGATCTATTGGGACTTCATCAAAATCAAAAGCTTTTGCACAGCAAAGGAAACAGTCAACAAAACCAAAAGACAACCAAAAGAATGGGAGAAGATATTTTCAAACATCAGATAAAGGGCTAATATCCAAAACCTAAAAAGAATTTATAAAACTCAACACCCAGAGCACAAATAATCCAATCAAGGAACAGACATTTCTCCAAAGACATCCAGATGGCCAACAGACACATGAAAAAATGTTCTGCATCACTCTGTACCAGGGAAACACAAATCAAAACCACAATGAGATACACCTCACACCAATCAGAAAGGCTAAAATTAACAAGTCAGAAAAGTAAAGTTAAAATAAAAACAAACTCATACCTGTTACTAAGAACCATTAAGTCTAGATACTGGTAAGCTAAGCACTTGGCCACCATCTCATGAATGCCGACAGAAGACACAAGACTCCTAAGTTAGGCACACAAGACTTTTCTACTGAAGCAGCCTAAGCTTCAGGTTCACACTGGTTCCTTATCCCCCAATTCCCACAGGGCAATGGGGAGCAGCCTGGGTGAACACTGCATGTGCAGTGGGTCTGAATCACAGCTGGGGAACTCTGAACGGAGGGAAATCAAATTTTATAAAGTATCAAGCAAACCTGCCTGGCCTGTGTCCCAAAGAGTGACAGTATCTTTATTATACTGGATAATAAATCAATCTGCCCTCTGCTTTGGAGGGAGATATTATAACTTCCCAAGTTGTTCCCTATATACACATCAATAAAAAGATAGTCCAGAGCAAAGTGGCCAGTGCCTCTGCTCACAAATGTGCATAAATGTGACAGACATGGAGCACTACCCCTCGGCAGTTACACACTTGCTACGGATGGATCCAGTTATACCTGTGGTTTCCTACTCTCAAGTCTTTCTTGCAACCCATGCCGTCTCTCATAACTCTATCACTGCTTTGACCTTCTATTCTATCTTAATAGACTCTAAGCTCAATAAAAAGGGAAACACTCTTTTGGTCACCCAAGTATTCTATGTGCTTAGAACAGTGCCAGGACAAAGTGAGCATTTGATACCCATTTGCTGAGTCAGTGACGTACTCACTCTGTTCTAGAATGAGTTTTCCCTCAGTGATAGAGGGTGAGCATCTTTCAAGGACAACACAGAGCTACTGCTCATACGTAACAGCTGTGTGACTGATTCACATAGCTATCTCCCTTAGTAGACTGAGGTGCTTGATCTAAGAAGTATCAGACCAGGTTTAAATGCCTAACTTGGAACATACTATGCAGAAGCTGAGCAAAATTTAATCTGTCAGAGCCTTACTTTACATTTGTGTGTTTTACATTTGATGGGAACAGACTTGGTGTCAGGAGTACATTAATTAGCATACTCAGAACTTATAAACGTGCCGGATACATGATACACTTACTTAGTTCTCTCCATATGTATAGGTGGGATTGTTCTAAGTTAATACTGCCCAAAAAGAGAGGAAACAATTTTTTTAAAGACCTCATTTAGGAATTGAGGTAAGTTCAGCTGATTAAGGGAAAAGAATAAGGCTGGTGATATTGAGATGGAAAAGCACTTTAACAAAAATTTTTACTTTACTTCACTCTATTGTCCCTTTGAGCTACTTCGTCGTTAATGCCCAACTTCCCAGGCATCTCTGCACGCTGCCTTCCCTAGCTCACCCTTAGGTCTTTCCCCTGCGCTGCCCCTGCAGCTTCCTCTTCCGCATTCGTTTTGTTCTTAGAAATCACAGGCTATCAGTAAACCAATGGGCCCTTTCAAGACACAGTTTTCATGACCTCATATGATTAACTGTCATAGCTGACTGCTATCGCCTCGAAATGATATTCCTCTCTGGTCCCCACGACATCTAACCAACTAACCAGGAGCACTGAAAATCAAAAGGGTGACAAAAGTACCTTTGAGGTGAGACAGACACAGAACTGTTTATCTTTGACAGAGCACAGGACAAAGAGGACTTCCATTAAAGTAAGAAGAAAATAGTGAGGAGCACCTGGGTGGCTCAGTGGGTTAAAGCCTCTGCCTTCGGCTCAGGTCATGATCCCAGGGTCCTGGGATCAAGCCCCGAAACACTTCAAGCTCTCTGCTTGGCGGGAAGCCTGCTTCCTTCTGTCTTCTGCCTGCCTCTCTGCCTACTAGTGATCTCTCTCTCTCTGTCAAATAAATAAATAAATAAATAAAATCCTTTTTAAAAAAGAAGAAGAAAATAGTGAAATTCTAACAAATGCTTAAAAACCAGTTGTGGGCTAGCAAGATGGTTGAGAATCTCTGAGACTCTAGACACAAGCAGAGTCCTCATTTAGCCACCGGTTCTTTTCCATTAGCTCCCACCAAGAACTCACAACACTGAAAATTGGGCAGGAGACAAGAAAGAGTCCCTGTTTGGTAGGACACAGGAATGAAACTCCACTCACCTTTCAGGGGAAATAAAAGCCTTAAACCATGGGGGAAACTCTAGAAATGGCCTCGGCAAATGCCTACCACCTCTGAGAGGAAGGAAACCCTCATTCTTATCTTGAGCAAAGGCAACTGCCCCGAGGAAGGGATAAAAGCTTATAGTCCCTATTCTTGAGGGAAAGGCAGGAAATCTCCTCCCATCTGATAATCAACATTAAGCTGGTGGCACTGAAATGTGTCAGCTCACACTCAATCATGTTCCCAGAATTCCTTCCCTGAATATTTCTTCTTGGGATGCATCTCCAGTCATTTTTGCACAAGACTGGTGGGTGGAAGTAAGGTCAGTCATATTGACTTTCACCTTCAGAAGGCTGGAGCAAAGCTCATGCTGCTTATACAAGTGTGGTTACTAATCTGCTGGCTCACCTTCCTGGAATGAGCAACAACTAGGCCTACAAGCGTCCCAATTTCCCATGAATCCTCCTTTGACTTCTTAATATACAGAGGAAATTGTGTGTTTTGCTTCGTGACAAAAGGTGCTAGCTGCCCCTACAGAACATCCCTGTAGAACATCAGTAAGTTTGGAGGCAGTGAGAACTATCACAGATCCTATCCCTTCATGAGTTCAAGGTTGCCCTTACCCCCCCAATTTACAACCATCTTCCCTTGCCAATTGTCTGTCCAAAGGATGTCAAGCCCCAGCATCAGACATTTAGAAAATAACTTTGCAAAGACAGTTTAATGGGTTCCCACGATAATAGAAGACCGAGTATCAGGAACCTATCTTTGTACGTATGTATGTGTATCCTCTAATGATTCTGTCTCTTGGATTGAGCCCACTCATAAACGCTCAGCAAACTAGGAATAGAGAGATACTTTCTCAATCTGATAAAAAGTGCCTATAAAAGAACCCACATTTTCTGGTATATTTAATGGTAAAAAACTTAACTTTCTAGTTAACGTCAAGAATAATACAAGGACGCCCGATCTCACCACTATCATTAAACATAGCGCAGTTTATATCCGAGATATGGAAGGTTTGGTTTCACACCACAATAAAGCACGCATCACAATAAAGTGCGTCAAATGAACTTTTCCGTTCCCCAGTGTACAAAGAAGTTAGGTCTACATCATACTGTAGTCTGTTGAGCGTGCAAAGCACACTGTTCAAAAATACAGCGTACATACCTGATCTTCTTAAATGATACTTTACTAAAAAATGCTAACCGTCATCTATAGTTCCAGTGAGTCCTAATCTTTTTGCTGCTGGAGGGTCCTGCCTCAGTGCTGAGGGCTGCTGATTCACCCGGGTGGTGGCTGCTGAATACTGGGGTGACTGGGCAACAACTTAAAATAAGACAACAGTGAAGGTTTCCTATGAATTGGCTCTTCCTCTCACAAACAATTTCTCTGTAGCATGAGACACTATTTTGTTACAGCATTTTACCCATAAGGAATCATTTTTCAAAACTGTAGTCAACCCTTTCAAACCCTCCTGCTGCTTTATCAACTATGCTTATGAAATATCCTAAATCCTTTGTCGTCATTTCAACAGTCCTCACAGCTTCTTCACCAGGAGCAGATTCCATCTCAAGAAACACTTTCTTGGCTCATCCATATGAATCAACTTATCTGTTTAATTTTGATCTTGAGATGGCGGAAATCAGTCCCATCTTCAGGCTCCAAATCTCATGCTGGTTCTCTGGCTATTTCTACCACATCCGGCAGTTACTTGCTCCACTGAAGTCTTGAACCACTCAAAGTCCTTGATTAGAATCAGTTTCTGTCAAATTCCTGCTAACGATGACATTATGACCTCTTCCTGTCAATCAAAAATGTTCTTAATCTCATCTAGAACAGGAAATCCATTCTAGGTTTTCAATTTACTTTGACTAGATCCATTAGAGGAATCACAATCTACAGCAGCTATGGCCTTACAAATTTAATTCTTCAATAGTAAGACATGAAAGTTGAAATGAATCCTTGGTCTAGGGGCTATAGAATGGATGTGTTCGCAGGTGAAAAAAACACAGTAATTATTTTTTTAAAGATTTTATTTATTTATTTGACAGGCAGAGATCACAAGTAGGCAGAGAGGCAGGCAGAGAGAGAGGGAAGCAGGCTCCCTGCTGAGCAGAGAGCCCGATGCGGGACTCGATCCCAGGACCCTGAGATCATGACCTGAGCCAAAGGCAGAGGCTTAAGCCCCTGAGCCACCCAGGCACCACAAAAACAACAGTAATCTTGATGTAAACCTCCACCAGAGATCTTGGATAACCAGATACACTGTCGTGAGCAGAAATATTTTGAAAGGAACCTTTTTTTCCTGAGCAACAGGTCTCAACAGGGGGCTTAAAACATTCAGTCAACCACGTTGTAAACAGATGTGCTGCCTTCCAGGCCTTACCGGTCTATTTCTAGAGCACAGACAGAGTAGATTTAACATAATTCTTAGGGCCCTAGGATTTTCATTTTTCTTAACCATCTTTTTTTTTTTTTAAGTTTTATTATTTATTAGACAGAGAGAGCAGAGGCAAGGTGGGGGGCAGAGGCAGAGGGAGAAGCCGACTCCCCGCTGAGCAGGGAGCCCGATGCGGGGCTCGATCCCAAGACTCTGGGATCATGACCTGAGCCGAAGGCAGATGCTTAAACAACTGAGCCAGCCAAGCGCCCCAGGCCCTAGGATTTTCAAAATGGTAAATGAGCACTGGCTTCAACTTAAAGTCACCACCTGTCTTTTGGAGCCTTAAAGCCACCAGGTATTGACTTCTCCTCTTTAACTATAAAAGTCCTGGATGGCATCTTCTTACAGCAGACTATTCAACAGAATGCTCTTTCACCTGCACTGAAAATCTGTTATTTACTGTAACCACCTTCACTGACTAACTTGTGAGAACTTCTCGAGAACACGCTGCAATTTCTACATCAGCACTTGCTGTATCACCTTGCACTTGTACATTACGGAGATGGTGTTTTTCCTTAAACTTCATGAATGAAACTCTGCTAGCTTCAAACTTTTCTTTTCCAGGCTTCTCACCTCCCTGAGGCCCAAAGTTAGGGCCTTGCTCTGGATTAGGCTTTGGCACAAGGCAATGTTATGGCTAGTTTGAATTTCTATCCAGACTACTAAAACTTTCTGTAACAGCAACAAGACTGTTAGACTTTCTTATCAGTCAGTTATGTGTTCACCGGAGTAGCACTTTTAATTTCCTTCAAGAACTCTTCTTTTGCATTCACAACTTGGCTACCCGTGGCACAAGAGGCCACCCTTCAGCCTATCTGTTTTCAACATGCCTCCCTCACTACGCTTAATCATTTTTTTAAAAAACGATTTTATTTATTTGACAGAGAGAGACACAGCAAGAGAGGGAACACAAGCAGGGGGAGGAGAAGGAGAAGCAGGCTTCCCACCGAGCAGGGAGCCTGACATGGGACTCAATCCCAGGACCCCAGGATCATGACTCAAGCTGAAGGCAGACGCCCAAAGACTGAGCCACCCAGGTGCCCTAAGCTTAATCATTTCTAGCTTTTAATCTAAAGTGAGAGATATATGACTCTTTCTTTCCCTTGAAAGGAACATGGTAGAGTTACTAATTGGCCTGACTTCAATATTTTGGTGTCTCGGGGAATAGGGAGACCCCAAAAGAGGGAAACATGAGGAACTGGTTGTCAGTGGAGCACACAGAACACACACAACATTCATCAATTAAGTCTACTGTCTTATACGGGCACAGTTTGTGGGGCCCCAAAACAATGACAATAGTAACACCAAAGATTACTGATTGCAGACCACAAAAATTATTATAAAAATGAGAAGTCTGAAATATTGTGAGAATTACCAAAATGTGATGCAGAGACACAAAGGGAACAAATGGTATTAGAAAACCAGTGTTTGACACAGGGTTGCCACAAACTTTCAATTTGTAAAAAAAATGCATCTGCAAAGTGCAATAAAACAAGACATGACTGTACTGGACGTCTTAGCCAATGTGATAATGCCAGGAAAATAAAAAAAGAAAAGACATACAGATTGGAAAGGAAGAAATAAAACAGTTCCTCTTGGAAGATGACATTTTTTTCCATGTAAAAATCCCCAAGAATATACCTCCTACAACTTTACGTGAATTTAGCAAGGTCACAAGACACAACATCATAACATAGACAAAACTGCATTTTTAAATACTAACAACAAACGTTGGAAGTTGAACTTAAAACACAAAACCATCTGTGGGGTGCCTGGGTGGCTCAATCGGTTAAGCATTCAACTCTTGATTTCGGCTCAGGTCATGATCTCAGGATTGTGAGACAGAACCCCACATTGGGCTCCACCCTGGACATGGAGCCAGATTAAGATTCTCTCACTCTCCCTTTGTCCCTCCCCACCCATGCCTTAAAAAAACAAACAAACCAAAAAACCCACCGTTTGTAATTGCTCCAAATAAAATTAAATATCTAAACATAAATGTAAAAATAAATACAGCATGTTGAAGATCTATATCCTGATCATTACAACATGCTGATCAAAGATACCAACAACCTAAACTAATAGAGTGTACCATATTTATGATCAGAAGACTGACCACAATGAAAGGTGTTAGCTCTCTAACTGATATATAAATCCAATGCAATTCTTATCAAAATTTCAGCAAGGTAATTTGGGGATATGGACAAGTCTATCTTACAATTTATACAGAAAGACACAAGACACAGAAGAGCTAAGACAATTTTGAAAAAGACAAACTAAGGGGGGAATGATCACTCAACCTGATGTTAAAACTTACTATATAGCTACAATAAGCAAGAGAGTGTGGTATTTACAAAGGGAATAGAGAACACAGAATTAGATCCACACAAAAACATCCAACTGATTTTTTTTTTAAGATTTTATTTATTTATTTGATACAGCGAGATCACAAGGAGGCAGAGAGGCAGGCAGAGAGAGAGAGGAGGAAGCAGGCTCCCTGCCAAGCAGAGAGCCCGACGCAGAACTTGATCCCAGGACCCTGAGATCACGACCCAAGCCAACCCACTGAGCCACCCAGGCACCCTCACCCAACTGATTTTTAATGAAGGCGCAGAGGCAATTCGATGGAGGAAATGTGTTCTTTTCCCTTTCAACAAGTGATGCCAGAGCAAGTGGCACCGACACAAAAGTGCGCTTCAAGCTAATTCGCACATCATACAAAAACTAACACAAAATGGACCCCAGACTGAAATACCATTAAAGGGAGACAACCTAGGAGACAATCTTTAGGGCCTAGGGATAGGTTAAGAGTTCTCAGACCTGATACCAAAGACATAAAAGGAGAAACTGGTAAACTGAACTACACTGAAGTTAACCACCTTTATTCTGCAAAAGACCCCCTGCGGACAGTGAAGACAAGCTACAGACTGGGAGAAAATGCATGCAAACTGCTCATCTGACAAAGGACTAGTTCCTGAATTACATTGATAAGGCTCAAAACTCAACAGTAAAGAACAGTAATAATCTCAACAGAAAATGAGCAAAAAAACATGAAGAGACAGTTCACTGAAAATATAAAAATGGTAGTAAGTACATAAAAAGATGTTCAACATTAGCCATTTGAGAAATGTAAACTAAAACCATGAAGCACTACTATATACTTCATGAGATGATGCAGAGAAACTGGGTTACTCAGACATGGCTGATGGGAGTGTAAAATGGTACGGCCATACTTGTAAAAGAATAAGGCATTTCTTAGAAAATTAAACAATGTGCTTACCATACAGCCCAGTAACTGCAATTCTTAGACATTTCTCCCCAAAAGGTGAAAACTTAGGTTCATACAAAACTGAATGTTCACAACAGCTTTAGACTTGACAGTCAAAAATGGAAAGAATCCAAATACCTGTCAACAGGTGAGTGGTTAAATAACCATATATCCATACCATCAAACACTAACCAGCAGTAACAAGGAATAAGCTATTAAAACACACAACAAAGCGGCTGATTGCTAAGGGAAATACGCCGAGTCAAAGAAGCCAATCTCAAAAGGTTAACCTGCTGTTATTTATAATGTTAACATACACGTTATATGTAACATTCTCGAAATGACAAAATTATAGACATGGAAAGATTAGTAATTGCCAGAGGTTAGCAACAGGAAGACAAGAATGTAGCTGTGGCTCTAAAAAGTATCACAAAGGATCACTGTGACGAACTATTCCCTACCTTAATTGTGGTGGTACCCATGTTAATCTATTAAAATGAAAATTAATGTTGAAATGCATAGCATACACACACAAATAAGTACATACATAACTGAATAAGGTTCATGGATTTTCTATGTCAACTTCCTGGTTGTGATATTATAACATAGTTTGTGTACGTTGTATAACCATTAGCAGCATTGGTTGAAGAGTATATGGGACCTCTCCAAATAATTTCTTACAACTGCATCATGAATCTACAATTATCTCAAAATAAAAAATTAAAGAAAGTACCAAGTTAGAAAGCAAACAAACAAACAAAACCCTTCCAACAGAAAAACTCCAAGCTCTTAAGTCTTTAATGACAAAAATATATTGAATGTTTAAAGAAAAGATAATTTCAATTCTATACAACCTTTCTAGAAAAGAAGAACACATCCAACTCATTTATGAGGTCAGCATTACCCTGGTATCAAAAACAGGCAAAAATAGAACTATCAGTTAAAATTATAAACGTGTAAGTTATAAGAAAACTACAAGGGGCATCTGGGTGGCTCAGTCATTAAGCATCTGCCTTTGGCTCAGGTCCTGATCTCAGGGTCCTGGGATCAAGCCCTGCATCGGGCTCCCTGCTCCCAGGAAGCCTTCTTCTCCCTCTCTCACTGCTTGTGTTCCCTCTCTCACTGTCTCTCTCTCTCTCTGTGTCAAATAAATAAAATCTTAAAAAAAAAAAAAAAAAAAAGGAAAGAAAGAAAACTATAAGCTAAGATTTTTTATGAACAAAGACATAAAGTTCCTACCAAAACTCAAGCCAGTAATACATAGAGGATAATTTATCATAACCAAGTAGTATTAGCCCAGGAACTGGATGTTGGTTCAATATTTAAAAATCATTCAACATGCAAATACACAAAATTAACAGAATCAATGAAAAGGAAATCATATAATCATCCTAACAGATGCTGGAAAAAACCCTGACAAAATTAAACGACTAGTCATGACAAACATTCTCAGCAATCCAAGAAAAGAAGGAAATTTCTTTAAAGGGTATCTACAAAAAACACACGGTTAACAGATATTTAATAGTGAAAAACTGAAATGTTTTACAAGATGAGGAATGAAGCAAGGATGCTCACTGTCAGTACTTCCATTCAAGATTCTGGGACAATCCTGGACAGTGCAATTAATCAAGAAAAAGAAAAAAAGAAGAAGAAAAATAGAATACAGGTGAAAAAGGAAGAAGCAAGACTATTTTAATATGCAGTGACGTTATCTATATAAAAATTCCCTAAATTTGCAAAATAAAAATATAAGAAGTGATTGGGGTGCATGGCTGGCTTAGTTGGTAGAAACTGCAACTATTTATCTCAGGGTTGTGAGTTCAAGCCTCACGTTAGGGGTAAAGATATTTAAAAATGAGGAAGAAGAGGGAGAAGAGGAAGAGGAGGAAGTAGAGGAGAAAAAGAAGAAAGGAAGAAACGAGCAGCTTTAGTAAAGTTGCAGGATGTAAGGCCAATAAAAAAAAAGTCAACTGTATTTTAATATACCCATAATGAACAACTGGATACTGAAATTAAAAAACAATACCATCTACAATAGTATTTAAAACATTATGTTACAAGGATAAACATAACAAAATATGTTTAAGATCATACACTGAGAAACAGAAAACATTACTCAGAAAAATGAGGGAATACCCAAATAACAGAGAGACAAAATTGACCATCATTGGTTGGTTGTTCAATACTGTAAAACTACAATTCTCTGAAATAACATAGATTCAACACAATACCAATCAAAACCCCAACAGTCTTTTTTGCAGAAATTGACAAACTGATTCTAAAATTTATATGGGAATGAGAGGCACCTGGCTGGCTTAGTCGCTAGAACATTTGACTCTTTCCTTATCTTTGGGTAGTGGGTTCAAGCCCCATGATAGGGGTCGAGTATATTAAAAGAAAGAAAGGAAAGAACCCAGAATAGCCAAAATAATTTTGAACAAAAAGAACTAAGTTCAAAATACTTCAAGTTGATTTCAATATTCACTATAAAGACATGAAGTACTGGCATAAAGACAGACACATCAATGGAACATGGCAGAGACATTAATTTACATATATGGCCAATAAATTTTTAACAAAGAGGAAAAGACCGTTTTTTTCACACATGATCCTGGAACAACTGCACATTCATATGCAAAGAAATTAAACAGTCCTTACCTCACAGCATATGTAAAAACTAACTCAAAATTATTCATAGACCTAAAGGTAAGAATTAAAAATAGAAAACTTCTAGGGGAAAAAAAAAAAAACAGTATAAATCTTTGTGACCTTGGATTAGGTAATGATTCCTAAATAGCACACATAAAACATGAACTATAAAAGACGCTGTTAAGAAAAAGAAAAGACAAGACCACGTAGGAGAAAAATATTTGCAAAATACGTATCTGATTAAGGATTTGTATCAAGAATAAATAAAGAATTCTTATAATACTAAGTAGGTGAATCTGATTATTTAACCAAAGTATACAGAGGGCAAATAAGCCATAAAAGATACCTAACATCATTAATCATTAGGAATAAATCAAATGCAAATTAAACTGATAATGACATCACTATACCTACATATCTAGAAAGGCTAAAATTGGGAAGAATCAGAATGCCAAGTGTGGTGAGAGTGCAGTATGGCACAACTACTTGCAAAAGCAGTCTAGCAATTTCTTATAAAGTTAAATATACTTCTACAACTCAGCAATTCGATTGCACGTATTACCCAAGAAATAAGAATTTAAAGGGGTCATACCCTAGGTATTTTCCCCACGGATAAAGTTTCATTATTTGTATTTTCTTTATTAGTTATCAGCAGTGTTTTAAATTAAACTTTTTAATCTACTGCAAGTACTTGGTAAACTCACCCTCCCTACTAACTATTGAAGCTAATAACAATTATAATTATTAAAAATACAAGCCATCTAGAATAGTTTTGCAAAGCTCAAGTCTAAGATCCATGACATAATCTGGTCTGGCAACAGCACTATTTCTAACATGACACAGAACAGAAAATAGTAAGGCTAACCACCCCCTGGAGAATCTTTCATTTTAGTTATATGTGTGTATCATAAGTTGCCATATAAATGTATTTTTACTGTGGATCACGGTCAAACATTTTAGAAACCGTGACCTAAAACACACCCGTACTATAAATTCTGTTACCAGCGGCTGCTGTCCCTTCTAGACATTTCCATCCTATGCCAGGGAGGGATGAGATCCATAGTAGAGCCATTTCACTGTCTGTAGTTGCTATATGATCGATATGCCTGTAGTGGTCTTATCTTCAGGAATTACCAGCTTATTCTCTAACATGTATATGTCATACTTGAGAGTCATTGTTCCCTACTAAAGTCAGACATCTTTCAACTTACATTGAGAATACAAAACTAAAGAAACAAAGTACAAATATTTCACTAACTTTTCCCTAGTAGCTAACAAGGAAGCATAATCAGAATTCACAGACTTTCCTATTAGACACTGTAACTTGGCAAGACATTATGAAGAACTAGGTCAAGTACGTGCATTAAAGGATATGCTAAAGGATAATCTAAATGTGGGACATCTGGGTGACTCAGCCGCCTAAGCATCCAACTCCTTGGTATTTCAGCTCAGGTGGTGAACCTAGGGTCGTGGGACCAAGCCTTGCGTTGGGCTCAGTGCTCAGCAATCTGCTTGGGATTCTCTCAACCTCTTTCTCTCCCCCCATCCCCAGCATGCTCTCTAAAATAAATAAGATATTAAAAAAAAAATCCCAAATGCAAAATCATCCATTTCAATAAATACTAACTCCAAATGATAGTCAAATGACACAGACTTCCCAACTTCAGTACAAAGGCATCACTGGCTGCCTGCTGTAGTATGAATGGTTGTGTCCCTTCAAAAATTCTATGTTGTAATCCTAACCCCAGGGCGCTAGTATTAGGAGGCAGGATTTTTGAGAGGTGATTAGGTTAGATTGGTACCCTTATAAAAGCAACCACAGAGAATTAGCACCTGGAAGCAAGCAGGCCCCCCTCACAGGACCAAGATCCTGACGTGAGCACCCTACTCTCAGCCTTCCAGCCTCTACAACTGTGAGAAATAAATTTTTGCTGTTTATAATCTACCCAGTGTATGCTATTTTGTCACAGCAGCCCAAGCTGACCAGGACACTGCCTAACCATAACTTAAGCATTTTATATTAAACATACTATACATACTAAACATACTATATGTTCCACATTAAACATAGTATACATTGTGCCTGGGGGCCTTCTGCTCAGGTCATGATCCCAATTACAGGACCGGGTCCTGCATGGGGCTCCCTGCGCAGCAGGGAGTCTCTACTCCCTCTGACCCTCTCCCCTCTCATGCTTTCTCTCTCTCTTTCTCTCTTATTCTCTCAAATAAATAAATAAAATCTTAAAAACAAAAACAAAAGCAAAAAAACCAAACTATACATTATGGCAAACAACTCCCTAGAAAATTTCCATTACTCTTTTGTCAGTTACAGTCTTTTAATATACAAGGGTTAGAAAGTATAAATTGGTTGTGGGCAAGTCTTTAAAATGAGAGGAGTATGAACAGAAAGAGGAAATGTATAGAAACCAGTATCTTTTACAATCAATGTCCACGTTTACAAAGCTGTGTGTGTATGTGTAAAAATAATATGTAACCAGTAAGTTACTATAATAATCACTGATTTCCAAAATACTACTCTATGGCTATACAATATCTTAAGAAACTGAACCATTTAAATCTACAGGTGTTTCTGACTCTGGACTTCGATAATTACTCTTTAAGATAAACACTATACTGAAATTTACATCTGGCCCCTAAAGATTACAAAAGCCGGTCAGGGATCGGGCCCCACGTGGTCAGGGATCCGGCCCCACGTCCGCTCTCTGCTCAGCGGGGAGCCTGCTCACCCCCCCACCTCTCTGCCTGCCTCTCTGCCTGCTTGAGAACTCTCTGTCAAATAAATAAAAATCTTAAAAAAAAAAAATGTTTGAAGTCTCAGAATAAAAAAGGGATCTACTTTCTGAAACTCCTGAACTTGGGCTTTTTAAAAGGTTTTGTAGTAAAATATTATACAAAATATCTTTTAAAAAAATTCATTAATTCAGGCGCTACTAATGTGCAATTTACTCTTTCCCGAACCCGAAGCCAACATAGCGTTCTTGGCGGGAAAGAGTTAGAGAAAGTAATGGTTTCAAGGAGGTCTACAAAGGCCAAGGAATTCCCTCCCAAGCTATTCTCCAATACTGAGAAAACCACCTCTAAAGGGTGCTGATTCAGAGTAGGCTAGTTACCAGCATACCTGACCGACGCATCTGAAGCTGCCCGGGCCGTGTCTGTCGGTGCGCAGACGCGGACCCGCACCCGCGCCCGCCCGCAGGGACCCGACCCCGCTCGCCGCCCCCGCTGCCCCCGCCAACCGCACGCGCCGAGGGAGCTCCGTGTTTAACCCTCGAAAGTACGGCTGGACTGCACGGGGCCCAAATAACCTGGGACTTGGAATGCGCGTCGGCACTTGAGCCGCCGCTGGCGCAGGCCCGGCCGACCCCACGCGCGGGGAGCGCAGCCCTGACGTGCGCTCAAGGACGCGCTAAAGGACGTTCCGCGCAGCTTCCGAGGTCGTGTAAAAACCTGTCCCGCACCGGGTGTGAGTCTAAAGTCGGGACCACTCCGGGCACTCACTGGGGGTAAGGACGGTCCCTGCAAAGCTTCGCGCACCGCCGCGGCCCCGCTGCAGAGCAGAGTCCGCGCCCGCGGAGCGCGTCCCCCACGTGGACACGACGCGGCCGTCGGGAGGACCGGGCCGGTCTGCTCGTACCGCCCAGGAGGATCTCCGAGACCGACCGTGCAACAGACCAGCGGCAGCGCCGCGGTCACGGCAGGGCGTCCACGCAGGGCGGCGTCCACGCGGGGGCACCCGTGCAGGCGGACACGCGTGTGCCCGCAGAAGCGCGGAGAAGCGGCCGGGGCGGGCGGCGGCACCGGGCGGCGGCACCGGACGGCCGCCCCGGTCCCACCCAGCCGGGGCAGCGGGGACGGCCCCGCTCCGCCCCCCAACCACGTACCCCCGGCCCGTCCGCTGCGAGGGGCCGCCGCTGCTCTCGCGGGCTCGAGGCAAAACCGAAGCCCTGGACACCGGAGACGGCGCAGGGCGGGCCGGACCCGGCTGCACGCGCCTCGCCTTCCAGCCGCGCGAGCGCAGCGCGGGCCGGGCCGACCGCGGCCGCTCCGGGGCTCCGCACTCGCTCGGCAGCCCCGCTCGGCCCGCGGCTCGGCGAGACGCAAACGGGGCGGCGCCCGAGCCGAGCCCGAGCCCCGAGGCTGTTTCTAGAAGCTCCGCGGGGAAGCCGCGGACGCCAGCGCGCCTCGCAGGGCGGGCGGAGGCGCGCGAAACCCGACACCGTCCCCGCGGCCGGAGCCGAGCGGAGCGCGCCGGGGGCCGGGGCCGGGGCCGGGGGCGCCGCTCTCGCTCCGAGGCTCCGGCCGGACGCCGCCGGGCCGTGGGCGCGCAGCCCGGTCCCCGCAGGGCGCCGGCAGCAGAAACTTCGCCTTCGGCGGAGCGCGGACGGCGGCGGCGAGCCCGGGCGCCAACTACGGCTCCGCACCGGCCGCGCCGGCGACGCGGCGTCTTCGCCCGAGTCCCGCCCCACACGCGCCCCGACACCTCCCGGCCAGCCGCGTCCGCCGGCCCCCGAGGAAAACCCGGCAAGGGCGGCGACCGGCGGCACGCAGGGGGGCTCGGCCGCGGGAGGACGCCCGCCGGCCGACGCGCACCGCACACCCCGCGGCCCCGGGCGCCCCTGCCCGGCCAACAGCCCCCGCGGCGCGGCCCCTCCCCCACGCCGAGCGGCGACTCAGCGCCCCCGCCCCCGCCCCGGGGCCCGCGGCTCACCCAGGTAGCGGCTCCGCAGCCGGGACGGGTCCTCCAGCCCGAGGGACCGCTTCCTCACGTCCCACAACAGGTGTGGGCAGGAGCCGCCCCGAGACATGGCTGTGCCGGGCGGGGCCGGAGGGGAGACCACCGCGTGGGGGAGGGGCGGGAGGGCGGGACGCGCGGTCCGCAGCCGAGCCGCTCACGCACCGTCCGCGCGCCGGGCCTCGCGGGCGCAGCGGCTCAGACGGCGGCAGCGCCCCGGCCCCCGAAGCCGCGCCTCGCCCGGGCCGGCGCTCGCCTCATGCTCCCCTCCTCAGACTGCCCAAGCGCCCGCGACCAGCCACAGTCCCCTCCCCCGACCCCTCCGACGCGAGGAGGAGGCGGAGGCGGCCGCGACTCCTCCCTCTCCTCGTTCTCGGCACCCGCTCGCCCCCGCCTTTCTCGCGAGAGGACGACACCCCCTCCCCCGGGACTCGGGCCCCGGTACGCCTCGGCGGCCCTCGCCCGAGAGGGGTGGGCTCGGGACACTGTCGCTAAATCCTTGATTCTCTGGGGGTGAATGAGGGCCGGAGAGAGAGGAAGCTGAGACACGAAGCCTCTCAGTCACGAGTCTCCTTCCGGAGGAGGCAAGAGCGTTGCGCGCCGTCATCTTTAGTTGGGGAACGAAGACCCAGAAAGCCCATGTTAACTACGGGCTATCTTAATCAAAGCTGGGCAGCTTCACTTTCCCTTCTCCAACATGGCCTCGAGGGCAGGAAGGAGAAACGGGACGTTCGCGCTGGACCCCGCCCCCGCCGCGGCGCGGACCAATCCCCGTCGGCCGCTCAGCCTGCGCAGGCGCGCTGCCGCTAGGAAGTCAGGTCGTCTAGGGGAGGCGGCCCTTCGGGCACCTGTTGCCGTGACTCCTCCCCGCCTCCGGGCGGCGGGAGGGAAGGAGGCGGACCCGGGGCGGGCCGTTGCCGAGCCTCCGCCCCTCCGCGTTTCCTGGGCCCGGGCACCCGGCGGTTGGTAGGGGCCGCGGGAGTCGCGGGAAGGGCGCCGCGGGCGAGAGGCGGGCGCGAGGCGCCGGGGCAGGAGAAAGTGACGCGTGTCCTTCGCTGTCATCCAGGCAGGAGCCGCGGCCGCTGTCCCCTCGGCCGCCCACGACGCGCCGGTCCGCAGCGATGTCGGCCGCCGGCGCCCGGGGCCTTCGGGCCACCTACCACCGGGCCCTGGACAAGGTGGAGCTGCTGCTGCCGGAGAAACTGAGGCCGCTGTACAACCACCCGGCAGGTGAGGCGCGCCGCCCCCGCCGCCGCCGCCCCCGCCCCCGCCGCTGCCCTCGGGGGGCCCGTCTGGCTGGGGCGCCCGGCCCCGTGCGCGCCGCCCGCGTCCGCATTGCTCGTGGGCCGGGGTCGCAGCGGGCGCCCTCCGCGACCTTCGTCGCCGCACGGCCCCCCGCGCGGGGCCTCGGGCTGGTCCTTCGCCCCTGCCGCGGCCGCACGGGGCCCCGGGGACCGCCCGCACCCGCCGGCTCGGCGGTGAAGGTCGCGCCGCCGCCCGCGCCGGGGGCCCGAGGCCTGCAGACGCGCCGGGCCCGCAGCCGCCGTCGCGTCCCGCCCCCGGGCCCCGGTGTAACGGCTGCGGCGCGGGCGCTCCCTGCCCCCGGGGCGCAGTCCGGAGTCCCGCGTGGCCTCCGCGCGTCAGCGTGACCTTGGGGGAGACCCTGGCTGGGCTCGTCGCGGCCAAACCCGCTTCGTGGGACGTGGGCGGCGCCGCGCCTGGGTCCTTCCCGGACGCCGGCGGGAGCGCTCGGTGGTGCGCGTGGGGGGACGCGGGCGGCCCCGGGAGGCCCGGAAGGTCCCGCCGGTCCCGCTCCGCGCCCGGGGCTGAGCCGGACGCCGTGGGGTCTGCCGCGCCGGAGCGCGAGGACGTGCTGGGAGGCGGGGGACCGACGGGCGGCCGGGAGCGGCGCTTCCCGCCCACGGTCGAGGCCCTCAGCCGTCGGGGTCCGCGGGAAGGCGGCCCGTCCGCCCCGGCGTCTGCGGTGGCGGCGGACTGGCCCCTCCGGTGCGCCGGCGAGACGGGCGGGACGGTCGTGCGGGATGTGTACTGCACCCTGCGCAGCCGGGACCGTTGCAGAAGTTTAAGGAGAGTTCAAGGAGAATTCTTTAAGACGCGTATTGAGCTTATTTGCCTTTTAGTTTAGTTTTTTTTTTTTTTTTCAAACTAAATTTTTGGGAGTTGTGCTGTGTATTTTGACGGGTTTTTCAGGAGGGAGGATTGAGCAATGCTTCTGCAGTATCTGGCTAAGTCGGCTGCACTGTGTGCGGTCAACTTTGACCCTCTTAAGCCTTGCGTTTGGGCTGCAGGGTAAGGAGAGCAGCGCAGAGGAGGAGCGGTCTGGAACTGCTCGGGCGAGAGGCAAGGGTGGTGCTGTAGGATCCTTTCAGGGCCTCGGCTCTACCCACTTGTCATTCCTGCTTTAGTCTCCCTCAGAGTCCGGAGGAACTGCCTTCACTTGCAGACGGAGCATCTCACCTGGGAACGCCTGGGTTCAGTCCCTGTAACTCCATGTTCAGTGTAGGGGGAGGAGAGCTGGCTCTGGAGCCAGACAGAGGTACATGGAAATCGTGGCTGTGTGACCTAGACCCTGAAGCCCCCAGCCTTATTTTTCTGGTCTGTAAAATGGAGATAATAATTATCATTTAAGGATTGTCGTGAAAACGAAAAGGTATGATGGCTTTAAAACCTTTAGCGGGGGCGCCTGGGTGGCCCAGTTGTCAAGCATCAGCCTTTGGCTTGGGTGGTGACCCCAGGTGGGGTCAGCCCCATGCTGAGCTCCCTGCTGGGCGGGAAGCCTGCTGCTTCTCCCGCTCCCCCTGCTTGTGTTCCTTCTCGCCGTGTCTCTCTGACAAATAAATAAATGAAACCTTTAAATAAATTAAATAAAACATTTAGCAAAGTGTTTGTACTTAGATTCAAAAAATATTGGTTCCCTCCCTTCTAAGATTTTAACCAATATACATAGTAAGAAGATGTATCATTCAGAAGTATTTGTGATTGAAAAGTTGGAGGCACACCCACAAAAAAATGGAAAATCATGAAAAATATAACTGTCGATCCATTGATATTTAATAAAATCTGAGGAAACACTGATTATTCTCCAAGAGTCATCATAGTGACTACGCAAGGTTTTTATGTGCTATTTTGCGTAATCTTACTGAATCCTCATTTAAATCTTAGACAACATTCACATCCTGGCGGTTTTTACAATGATATGCAAGGCTAGGATATTAATAGTTGGATATCATACATTGCGGATTCTAAATATCTGAGATTTAATTTTATCACTGGCAGAATGTCTAGTCAGGAAACAAGAATGTGTCTTTATATAGATTTATATTAGAATTATGGGACTATTATATATTACTATATCGCAGTGATTCCTATTATAGCTAGACCTGCAGCCTTCATCATTCGTGTATGTGTTGTTCCCGACACATTGTGATCTACCTTTATGGGGTGAGAATAGAGTTCCAACCAAATGTGTGTCCTGGCAAACTCGGTTCTCCTAAGGTATGTCACTTCACCACCTGACTGAAAGTATGTGACTCTGCACAAACCAGCTGCACAGCTCTACTCTGGGCATTTGTCAGAAAAATGACCTTGAAGTCACAATGACCAGTGTTTACTTAAAAGCTTAGTGGGGGGGGAGGGGACATGATTAGTGAAGGAGTGTCATTCCTTTGTATTTTTGAGCCCTCAGATGGGGTGAATTGTTTCAAAGTATGCACAAAATGAAACACTGGAATGTAGGAAGAAAACAATACAGCTTCTGTTAATGCTTAGTATTATTTTATCCTTTTACATTTTCTATTCTGCATATATCTTATAAAAATAGATCAGTATAGTTATATATATAGCTATGTAGAACACAATTGAGAGTTCTTTGGAGTCAACATATGTACATATACACATTTGTGTAAGTTATATGTATAGTGTATAAATACATACAATATATATGTAGGAGATACATGCTCAAAAAAAGGTTTTTTAAATGATAGGGTCCAATGTTCAAAAGTAGTTAGGAGACCGTAGCTCTAAAGAATCCAAAAGCTATCCTAAAAGGTGTTCTCAAGGTATAAACTTCCTGTTATAAACAAGTTTTGGGGATATAATGTACAACGGGGTGACTGTAATTAACAATACTGTGTTACATATTTGAAAATAAGCTTTTATGACACGAAAAAAATGAGCTAAGTGAGGCAATGGATACTAACAGAACTTATTATAGTAATAATTTTGCAGTATAAATATATCTCAAATCATCATGTTGAACGTCTGAAATTAATATACTGTTATATGCCAATTATATCTCAATAAAACCGGGAGAAATGAATAACAAATAATAAAAATACATAAAAACTATCCTTTGACTAAGTCAGCCCAGGAAACAGTTTTCTGAACCATATCATTTTAGGTACCTCACCGTAGCTCTGCTTTTCTTGAGTTACATTTTGCCTTAAGTGGAAGAACTTTTGAAAAGATAGTTCTGTGTCTGTCGCGGTGCTTAGTGGGCTGTTGCTGGAAAGTTTCTCTCCATTACATGGTAGTCTCCCTGGGAAGGCTTCAGATCTCAGTAACAGTAAGATTTGCATTTCTCCTAGGTAAGAGAATTGTTTTTCCCATTTTTTCTTAAATATCTAAAGACTGTGTTTTAAAATAAAAAAACAGGGGCATCTTTGTGGCTCAGTTGGTTCAGTGTGTGACTCTCGATTTTGGCTCCCGTCATGATCTCACTGTGGTGACACTGAGCCCTGCAACCAGCTCTGCGCTGAGTGCAGTCAGCTTGAGAATCTCGCCCTCTGCCTCTCCCTCAACTGGAGCTCTCTCGCTCGCTCTCTCTCCCTCTCAGTCAAATAAATAAAATCTTTAAAAATAAAATAAAAACATATTAAGCGAACCCACATTCGCGTTGCCCATAAGGGAATATCTTTATCATGAAAATTCAAAATTAAATACTAAGCAGGGGCACTTGGGTGGCTCAGTGGGTTAAGCCTCGGTCTTCAGCTCAGGTCATGATCCCGGGGTCCTGGGATCGAGCCCCACATCGGGCTCTCTGCTCAGTGGGGAGCCTGCTTTCCCCTCTCTCTCTCTGCCTGCCTCTCTGCCTGCTTGTGATCTCTGTCAAATAAATAAATAAAATCTTAAAAAAAAAAAAATAGAGGAGCTTGGATTTTCTTTAAGGTCCTTTCAGCTGTAATAATCTTCACATTGGTACTCTTACTAGAGCTTTTTTTAGTTTTGGACCTTTCAAGAAACTCATTTCATTGGGGTCAACTATGTAATTATTGTTAAGTTAGGATTTGGGGATCTTAGTTTTTAACCCTTGCTGTGCTATGTATTTTACACAGGTAGTTCCACATTTCTGGGCCTCCTTATCTTCATAAATCTAGAAGTCATTGATTCTTTGTAACTGAACAAATATCAGTTTAAAATGTGTCGATCCTAAAATGTTTATTAGCTATTTTAGCTAATTGTTTCACCTGTTATTTTACTTGGGCATTTGTACCAAAGCCTATTTTCAATTGACATTTTAAGAATCATTATATACCTTTGATGTTTTAGGGGCTATCTGAATGATGGCTGTTTCCAGGGCCTTTCCAAAAGTACAAAGATTACATGATTCTAAAATGGTAACCCAATCATGTTCTTAGTGTGAAATCAGAACTAGTTTTAGTACAAATAAAAATAAGTAACTTTTGACAGTCCATATCTATATCAAGGAGTAACATTTACAAATTCTAAGGATTTGTAAGTGTTGGTCACATGATAGCAAAGAGGGGATTTCTTAGTATATGAAACTTAGAAGAATGTTGAGGAATGTTAAAAGCAGCAAATCATAGAGGAACGATCTGAAAGGGACAAGAAGAAGTAGTGAAAAGCATTAAATGAGAAACTTTATTTTTCACGTTGGCACATCGCGAGCATCTCAATATCTGTATGTGTGCGTGTTTGCAAGCATGTGACATTATTCTATGCCAAGAAGGAAGTCTTTCCTCTGAGTTCATACGTGTTTAAATTGACTTAATTTTCTTGACTTGAAAATGATCAGTAAGATAAACTGAAAAGGTGAACTAAAGTAAGTTTTCTTGGGGCGCCTGGGTGGCTCAGGGGGTTAAGCTTCTGCCTTCTGCTCAGGTCATGATCTCAGGGTCCTGGGATCGAGTCCTGCATAGGGCTCTCTGCTTGGCAGGGAGCCTGCTTCTTCCTCCCTCTCTTTCAGCCCGCCTCTCTGCCTGCTTGTGATCTCTGTCTCTCTGTCAAATAAATAAATAAAATATTTAAAAAATAAAATAAGTTTTCTTGAAAATTTTTTGTTAGCTCTTTGTACGATAGGTATTGCTCAACCACTGTTTTCTTGACAATGAAGAAGACACTATTTGTTTGCATATATAGCTTTCCAACTCTGATTATTTGTGTCACTTGTCAGCATCCTCTGATATCTTAGAAATATTAGAAATTTAGAATGTCTTATAATACATATTTGCTAATGATATTTTTAAATTTAGTGCTTAGCAGTTGTTAAAATAATTGGAGGTGTGTTTTATAGTTTAAAATTATTCACTAACTAAAATAGTCATACCTCTCTTGGTCCAGGTTCTAGCAACCATAATTACATGTTTGAAGTTTTTTGTTTGGTTTGGTTGTGAGGAAGAGGAACGAGTAATATTTTAAAACTATCATCTGGCTTAGGGCAGTTGAGTAAATGACTTACCAAGCAAACACTTACTGAACAGCTCTACTGTTCATTAACTCTGAAGGAGCAAATACTTAAACTCATAAAGAAACCAGAACCTAGAGGCACTGTTCAGGAAACAGTTTTGAGGGTGGCGAAGAAGGAAGCATCAGTTTTGAAGTAGGAAGAGAGGAATTGGCAGAGAAGTTCAAAGCCAGAGACCAAAATGATGTGTTGACGTACCCTTGGGTGGTGGCGCGAGCCTCCTGCAGGGATTAAAGAGTGAACTTCGTAATTGAGATCGCAGAGGACTCCGAGACTTTGTGTATGGGAAAGAAAGATCAGACAGGTGTGCTGTGATAGGAATCCCGAAGCTCAAGCTAAACCAGAGAGTTTGAAAAGATTGACTTGTAGGATCAGTGCACTATGGCTTCAGACTTACAGGAAGAATTTTCTGAAGCCAGATAGGGGAGTGTTATGGTCTAAGAGAAGAGAGAATAACTAATGAGTGGAAATCAGATACAGCCCTGATGTAAAGGGAACCTGGTGTCCTTGGAGAGGAGTAAATTGCAGGTTCTGCCCTTGAGGATGAAACAGTGTCAAGGCATATCTGGTCAAACCTAAAATTTGAATATCCGTGTTTAACAACTGTCCTGGACATGGTCAATTCAATTCAGTTCTGTTCACAAATGTTATTTGTTAAGGAAAACTAAGAAATAGACCTTGTCTTCACCTTGTCTAATTAAAGTGACAGATGCATAAATTAATCATTTTAATTGTTAAGTGCAGAAAACAGGAGAGCATTATAGGGGCTGCTTTGGGGGTTCAGAGAAGGAGCATTTGATGTGACCTGGAGCAGTTAAAGAAGGCTTCCTTGAGGAGACGAAATCGAAGCTACGTTTCCAAAGGATATCAGGAGTTAGCCAGGTGAAGGCGTGGGATAAGACTGGGCTATTCTAAGCATAAACTAAAGGTTAGTCGTTAAACAGCAGGAACCTAGTTGCGTGCTTGTCTAGCTTATCAGTCCACCGTCTGTTAGGTAGGGCGACAGGTGTGAACACTGTCTAGCCATTAGCTTCAAGGAGGTCATAATTGGATTGGTAAGTGGATAGACTACTAACTGTAGTATAGTATTTACAGTACACTACGGTCGATTTTAAATCTCTTTGTATTAAAATCACATTGAATTAATGAATTTAATAGCTGTAAGAACAATGTAAATTTGAGAGGGATACAGAAATATCAATGACTATGTTAAATTGTGGAAGATACTAAAAAATGTGTAACATTGCCATCACTTAATAATGTTAAAGGCAAGCAATAGTTTATACTATTTATGTGACACTTTTGTAGAACTACTTAATAAGCAAAAGTTATAAAGACAGCAGATGCCATTTTTACATTTTTCAAATTTCTCTCAATGTTATTAAGCAACTACCTTTTTTTTTAAAGATTTTATCTTTTTTTTTTTTAAGATTTTATTTATTTATTTGACAGACAGATCACAAGCAGGCAGAGAGAGAGGAGGAAGCAGGCTCCCCGCTGAGCATGGAGCCCGATGCGGGGCTGGATCCCAGGACCCTGGGATCATGACCTGAGCTGAAGGCAGAGGCTTTAACCCACTGAGCCCCACAGGCGCCCCAATTTTATCTTTTTTTAAGTCATCTTTACACCTAATGTGAAGCTTGAACTTACAACCCTGAGATGGAGTCACATGCTGTACCAGCTGAGCCAGCCAGGTGCCACAAACTAACTGCTTTTGATAGTAATTCAGCCAAAATGCAATCCCCAAAAAGGAGTGTTATCATTGAGCTCATTTTTACTTTGAGATGATGGTATTACCTATGTGTGAAACTAGTGCAACTTTGAGAAAAGCACATTAGAATTAAGTTTTCCTAAAATGTTAGCTTCCAGATGTGACTTGACTTAAACAGCATTCTTGTGCTTAGTTAATAAAAACCAGCACTCTATCTTATTTTCCAATATATCCCCGGTGCTAGGTACACTATAAGGCATGCAGTAATTATTGTGGATGAATGAATGGTCTTCTCTGCAACAAATTAAACCCAGGACCACAACTAGGTTTTTACTTAACTCATTGCCTTTTCAGCTTCACTGTCTTTCTTTTGTGTTAGGTTTTTTTCCCCAAGATTTTATTTATTCATTTGACAGATCACAAGTAGGCAGAGAGGCAGGCAGAGAGAGAGGAGGAAGCAGGCTCCCCACTGAGCAGAGAGCCTAAGGTGGCCTCCAACCCAGGACCTTTAGATCTTGACCTAAGCCCAAGGCAGAGCTTAACCCACTGAGCCACCCAGGTGCCCCACTATCTTTCCTTTGTTTTGTTTCTAAATAATAAGTTTAAGTCAGTTTTATCTTTTAAATGTTATTCATAAGTGAATAAAAATACTTAATCGTTAGTGACGGTGAACACTTGCCTCCTATGGGAAGACTGGATAAATGCATCTTTACCTGCTGGTGCTATTGAGAAATATTAGTTGGGAGTAGATGAAGAGAAGTAAAACGTGTTATGCTTGGATGCTGATGCCATTTCAGGTGTGATTTTGGTTATCCACAAAAACAACTAATTTATTCCTGCAAAGCAAAGTAGAGTACTAAGGCAACAATGATTGTCATGACTATAATAGGATTTTAAAACTTTTGGGTGCCTGGGTGGCTCAGTGGGTTAAGCCGCTGCCTTCGGCTCAGGTCATGATCTCAGGGTCCTGGGATCGAGTCCCGCATCGGGCTCTCTGCTCAGCGGGGAGCCTGCTTCCTCCTCTCTCTCTCTGCCTGCCTCTCTGCCTACTTGTGATCTCCCTCTGTCAAATAAATAAATAAAATCTTTAAAAAAAAAAAAAAAAAAAAAAAAAAACTTTTGAATTTGCTAGTAAATCACTGTTTTCTTATATCAGGTTGTTTAATTTGTGTGTTGAGAAATAAATGTGGGGTGCCTGAGTGGCTCAGTCGCTAAGTGACTGCCTACGGCTCAGGTCATGATCCCAGGGACCTGGAATGAGCCGTCGGGCACCTTGCTCAGCAGAAGACCTGCGTCTCCCTCTCCCACTCCCCCTGCTCGTACTCCCTCTCTCGCTGTCTCTCTCAGTCTCTGTCAGATAAGTAAATAAAATCTTAAAGAAAGAAAGGAAGAAAGAAAGACGTGTGTTTGTTGGTGCAGTGTGTGAGAGCCCGCTCACCACATCACGAAGTCTGACATATATTGGATTTAGCCTGCTTGGTTATATTTTAAATTATCATGGACCAAAGTCTGTTTCTTTCCTGTCCCTGTAGCCTCTTGAAGGTTAAATGAGATATGTGATTTAGAAGAGTTAAAAGTGGGCAGTCATGTAAAGAGCTCGGAGACTTAAGTTCCAGTCACAGTTCTGTTGCTTACTGGCTGCCCCCCCGGACAGGGTCACGGATCTGCTCAGAGCCTCATGGTAAAATGAAGGGTTTAGGTTAGATGAACTTGGAATTTCCTTCCAGCTCTGAAACATCATATTTCTCAAATTCTATGTTATCTAGGAAACCAGAATTGTTTTCACTGCCACCAGCATTTATTTAACATTTTGCAAAAGGCCAGTGGATACCAGGATAGCTAAAATAACAACCCCGCTGTTACGGAGCTTAGAGATCTAAGTCTTTCCCCTTTCTCATGTGAACCCTAATATTAGGTTCATTACTTTTTTTCCCCCCGAAGATTTTATTTGTTTGACAGAGAGAGAGAGAGAGATCACAAGTAGGCAGTGAGGCAGGCAGAGAGAGAGGAGGAAGCAGGCTCCCTGTCGAGCAGAGAGCCTGATGTGGGGCTCGATCCCTGGACCTTGAGATTGTGACCCAGAGCCGAAGGCAGAGGATTAACCCACTGAACCACCCAGGTGCCCCTAGGTTCATTACTTTTGCTAGAGAGGTGTCTGTGTGGCTCAGTGGTTTGTGTAAGCCTCTGACTTTGACTGAGGTCATGATCTCACGGTCCTGGGATCAAGCCCCTAGTCCGGTCTCCCTACTCAGCAGGGAACCTGCTTCTCCCTCTCCTGTCTCCCCACCACTGCTCTGTCTCTCTCTCTCAACTAAAATCTTAAAAGAAATTTTTTTACTACAATATATAGACCTTTTATAAGAGCTTTCACTATTATACATATGGCAATACATCATTTATAATAAATATTAATAGAATTAGTGAATATTTAATAGTTACTGAGGCTCTTATCACAAAATCTCTATAATTTGTAATTTCTCCAACTCAGAGATTATCTTTAAGCGAACTAACATGAAGTTTGATGTTCAAGGCAGAACTTTGGTAATGGTTTCCAAACTGTCTGTTACACTTTCGATAATTTTTAATGGGCCACAAAAATACAAATAACTGACAAGGAAATCAAAACAACTTGAATGTAAGGTTGATACTGTGGTGACCTTCTAAATGTTAACAAATACACGGATGCAGAAAGGGTAGTACAAATGATTAGAAATGGATCACTAAATTTTGGGGATTTTGAAATGTGGTGATGGCTTAGAAGACCTGTGTAACCATAAAAGACTTAAAGATAGAGAACAAACAGGGTTGATGGAAGGAGGTGGGTGGGGTGGGTTCGATGGCTGGCGGGTAGCAAGGAGGGCACTTGTGACGAGAGCCCTGGGTGTGGAATGTAAGGGCTGAATCCATGAATTTAATCCTGAAACCAATATTGCAGTGTATGTTAACTAATGAGAATTTTTTTTTAAGTAACTAAAATTTAAATAGAAAAAAAAAGACATGTAAAGTAGTCACTTTGTTTCTAAATTTTTCTATTTTTTCTTTTTTTTCAGGTCCCAGAACAGTTTTTTTCTGGGCTCCAATTATGAAATGGGTAAGTCTTGAGTTTTGCAGAAGCTACTGAAAAAAAAAATTATTTAAAAGGAACTTACTAATTTGAAGTCATCTTTATGAAGAATGTACTTTTTAAATATTCATGGCCTGTCTGGAGATGATTTTATTCAAATAATCTCATGTGTCATTTTTACTGCATAAAGTGCACTACCTAGTTGAATTGTTCTTAACTCCTTAGATAAAAGACCTTCTCTGAACATAACTGTTACCAAAAAGCTTGTAATTGGGACGCCTGAGTAGTTTAGTCAGTTGAGCTTCTGCCTTCCACTCAGATCATAAGCCCTGGGATCAAGCCCTGCTTCCATGGGGAGCTTGCTTCTCCCTCTCCCTCTAACCCCTTCCCCCCACACCTCCAGCTCATGCTCTCTCTGTCTCAAATCAATAAAATCTTTAAAAAAACAAAAAACAAAAAACAAAAACCTGTAATTGTGAGCCCTTGAAACTGAAACTTCATTCCGAGATTGTATGACTAAGGCAAACATTTAACAAATTAGAACCCCCCAGATTAACTTTTATTATTAATTTAGTATATGTGAACTGAAGATACCGATACCAAAATGCAGGCAAGGGAAGTTAGTCTCAAAAAATAGAAAAAAATTATTTAAGGGTGTGTATTAACATTTGGTAAATGGCAGAGGCTAGGACTTCTGACTCCCAAGACCAATGCCTTTTACCTTATGCCAGAGTTTCCATTCTTAAAGTTCTCATTTAGCTGAAAAGAGGTAATTTTGAAAACAATAAAAGAGATCATTTTCTCTTGAAAAGGCCGGTTTGGGCTATAGCAGCAATTCTTGAAGTGTCGCCCCTAGACCTAAGGCTTTGGCGTGCTGGGAATGTGTTAGAAATGCAGATTTTCATTCCTGAACTCTGGAACTTGGGATGAAATGCCCAGTAATTTGTGTTCTAATAAGCCCTCCAGGTCATTCGGACCCCTTCTAGAATTCAAAAAGCACTGGTCAAGTACTGGTACTGTACAAGGATTGGTAGTCATTTTTTATTTTTTAATTGTAGTAAACTACACATAAAATTTAACATCCTAACCATTTTTTTCATGTTAAGTACATTCCTGTCTTGGTGCAGCCGATCCCCAGGACTCCTTTTGTCAGGCAGAGCCAAGCCTCCGCACTGGTTGAGCAGCTCCACGTTCCCTGCCCCAGCCTTGGCGACCACATTTTACTTTCTGTCTCTATGAATTTTACTACTCTAAGTACCTCAGAGAAGTGGAAACTTACAGGATTTGTCTTTTTGTTCTTGGCTACTTTGCACCATGTCCTCGGGGTTTATCCACGTTAACAAGTGTCAAATTTCCTTTTTTTTTTTTTTTTAAGTTTGAATAATACTCCATTTTACAGATACCACATTTTGCATAACCATCCATTGTAGATTCACACTTAAATTGCTTCCACCTTTTGACCATTCTGAACAGTGCCGCGTGCACGAGCAACATCTCTCCCAGGCCCTGCCTTCTGGTCTCTGGGCCCTGTACCTGGAGGTGGAGTTGCTGCATCAGTATTCCTTTGAGCACCTGCCCTGGCAGCACCATTTTCCATCCCCACCAGCAGTTGGTAAGGACTCCCCGTTTCTCCGCATCACCTGCCGCAGCAGTTACTTCCTAACAGCCATCTTAATGGGTGTGAAGGGTAGTTCATTGTGGTTTTGATCTGCATTTTCTAATTAGTTGCAGGAAGAATCTGTTATTTTCCTGTGCTTACCGACCCTTTGTTTATCTTTGGAGAACTGTCTATTCAGGCCCTTTGTCCATTTTTTAATCGGGTTGTTTTTTGTTGTTGAGTTGTCGGCTATTTTAATTTTCATAATCATATTGCTTTAAATTGTCAGAACATTGTCAGAAACTCAGTTGTAAAATCTCAGTAGTTGAGAATGTTAGAACTGGCTCCCCCTCAATCTTATGCAAGTTAAGTTAGCTATTTTGTCCCCTGACCCATAAAATGACTAGAGTAGATTCATGGTTGGGAGCTGCATTTTACAGAGAACTAGGGAGCAGTTCTTTTTATTATTATTATTTATATTGTTAAAAATCAAAATTCAACCACGGCATCCAGTTTAGCGAGTAGAGAGTAGAGGGGATCTCCCAAGGACCGCAGAAAGAGAAGGTTTTTAAAAGCACAAGGATGTCATACTTTAGAAAAAAGGATTATTTCCAGGTGAGGTCACCTTCAGTTGGAGACAAAAGAAAGGATTTTAGTAGATGAATTATCTCCTCTTTCTTTGGGGAACAGGGAGAGATTGCCCAGATAACTGATTACCTCAATGGTGCAAACCAGAAAACTCCTAAGTGACTGCTTACGAGTACATTCAGTGGGGAGGTTGAAAGTGTAGCCACATTAGGTACTGGTGACTTGGCCTAAGTGACGCCACTTTGGGCCTGTGGTTTTCTTTTTAACAATATATTGAGAAAAGGTCCCATCAGTTTAAAAAAAAAAAGTTTAAGCATATCACTTTTTTTTTTTTTAAGATTTTATTTATTTGACAGAGAGAGATCACAAGTAGGCAGAGAGGCAGGCAGAGAGAGAGGAGGAAGCAGGCTCCCCGCTGAGCAGAGAGCCCGATGCGGGACACGATCGCAGGACCCCGAGATCACGACCTGAGCTGAAGGCAGCGGCTTTAACCCACTGAGCCCCCCAGGCGCCCCTTGGCATATCGCGTAGAACGCTCGTGCTCACTGGAAATGGAGTTCTAGAACATGGGTGAGGCTCGGTGGGTGAGGTCGGAGCCGAGGACCAAGAAAGAATGCCTGAGGCATCTTTGGGGCAGGACGGTGCTTGATTCAAGCCCGGGTAGCTGCTGCCCTGGGCTGTGAGGGGCAGCTCTGTACCGAAGGAAAGGGAGGTTCGGTGGGACTGCGCAGGCTGAGGACCTGCGGGATCCGGATGCCAGCGGCCCAGCCACCGCCGGGTCGCTAGCCTTTCCTGCCAGTAAGACAGTTGGGAGATGCTAAAGTGCCCCACGCGTCCCACCCAGGAGCTGGGGGTGCGAGGGGTCAGCGCTTTGCTTTGTCCTCGGAAGCGCCGCACACTGGCTGTAGCTGGGTCTGGCCCCGGAGGGGCGAGGGCGGGGGATGGTCCCGGAAGCGCAGCCGCTACTCGGGTCCGAAGGCCGGGCGCGAAGGGCGGGGCCAGCGCCGAGCCCCGCCCCCGCCGAGCCCCGCCCCCGCCGAGCCGCGCCCCCGCCGAGCCGGCGCGGAGCTGACTGAGGAGGGAGCGCGGCTGCTCCCCTCGCGCCCTTCCCGGCCTCCTCAGAGCCGCGCCGTCGCGGTCGCGGTCGCGAAGACTGAGCGACGGTCCCTCCAGCAGCCGGCCGCCCTGGCACTCGGTCGGCGTTTTCTGGACTCGGTCGTTAGTGAGTCCTTCGCGCTCACGCGTTCCCGACGACGCGAGTTCTGCGGTCCGTGGCGGTCCGACGCCGAGGAACGGAGCGGGCGTCGCCGCACCCTGCGCTCCCGCCGCGGGACCTGCACCCGCCGCCGGAGGCCTGTTGGCCGCGAGACTCTTCGGAAGAGGCCCCGGACGAGGGTGCTGGGGTCCGGGGCGCCGGGGGCTCGGTCGTCCGGCCTCTGCGTGGGCTCGGGTCGCGGCCTCGGGGGCCTGCGGTCGGGCCCCGCGTCGCGCTCGCGGCTCTGGGGGAGCCGCTTCCTGCTCTCTCTGCCTCTCGGCCTGCTGCGGTCTCGCGTGTCGCGGACACCGGAACCAACCCGAGGGCTGGCGCAGGCGTCGTCGCGAAGCCGGCGGTGCGCGCTTCCGGCCGCGGCCACGCGGTTCCCGCCCTCGGCGCGGCGGGGGCCTCGGCGGTCACGGCTGCGGACGAGCCGCTTCGTCCGCGCAGCTCGCGGGCTTCTGCGCCGCTTGGAACACGTGTCCCCCGTGACTGCGACGCCCCAGAACCTCGGGCGCTCCGGGTGGCAGTGGGGCTGCCGAGCCCCAAGGACGAGCAGGGGCGCGGGGCGCCGGCGAGCCAGGAGAACGTCCCGCGGCCCCGGAGCGCAGGCTCCGCAGACTGGGCCCGGCTCGGCGCACACGGGATCCCTCAGAGTGGGGCGAGAACCGGTGAGGTCGGGCAGAGTGAAGGGTCCGCGGCACAGCATAAAAACCCCTGAAAGTTGGGGTGCCTGCCACTAACGGTCCCGCGAGAAACCCTATTAGTATGATGTAGGACTACCTTTTTTTTAATATTTCTAATGTGTTATCTGCTTATTAACTTAATTAAAATGCAGATCAAAGCCAAAACAAACATTCAGAGCTAGTGTGCTTTGAAAAAAAACATGAAAAGTACATTATTTTCTTCCTCTGTCTCAGCCCTGGAAATTGTATAGTAACCCTATGTGTATGACAGTATGATTGATTGCTTATGTGTCGTTCCTAGTACCGTCACTAAAAGGAAGAATTATTGACTCTGTAACAAATGTGGGGTTCTCCTGGGCCTCAGAATTGCCACAACGTCAAAGTGTACTGATTGTATCCATACTCGGCGTTGCTTCGATCTGACCCACCAGTGTTTTGAAACACAGTTCGGTCTACTCCTAAGTGCCTTGTTTGGGGTCTGTCTCCTTTAAAAGCATCTATTTTAAGTTCGTGTTGAAATCGTGCAGTCTTCTGATGACCGCATCACAGTGCAAACGGCCTCGGTCTCTGCTGAGGACACTTCTTTTGTTCGTCTTTACTGCACGCACCTCCTACTCCAGACCATCCGATGCTCATTCATCTACGGCAGTTATCCACGACCGGGAATAGTTGCCCTCCCCGGCCGCGAGTGCCCTGAATTCAGAATTTCAGACGATACTTGCTCAGAACCGGTGTGGAGTCCTTCTTAGCCACTTGTGTTGAAACCAGAGTTATTGAGGTCACAGTGGAGAATCGTAAAAAACAGTCCTTACATACCTTAAATATTTTATTTGCCCTTACTATGTATTCATTTGCCAGTCCTCTGTAAGGCTAAAGTGTTTATTTGTGGACGGATCTGCTTGTTTTGAGTTTACATTTTCTACCTTGGATGACTCACACTGTGGCTCACCCTGTATGATTTTCACTTCAGGGCTGGCTGGCTCGGTCAGCGCGCGTGCAACGTGTTGGGCTCCCTGCTCAGTGGGCAGCCTGCCTCTCTCTCTGTTTTCCACCCTCCCCCCAGCTTGTGCTCTCTCTGCTCTCTCTCAAATAAATGAATAAAATCTTTTTTAAACAGTCATAATCCTGGGGCACCCGGGTGGTTCAGTCATTAAGCCTCTGCCTTCAGCTCAGGTCACGATCTCAGGGTCCTGGGATCCAGCCCCGCATCGGGCTCTCTGCTCAGTGGGGAACCTGCTTCCCCCTCCCCTCTCTCTGCCTGCCTCTCTGCCTACTTGTGATCTCTGTCAAATAAATAAAATTTTTAAAAAAAGAGAGCAAGAAGAAATGACTATGTTGTATACTTTGATGTTAAAGAAAAATTATGCAACTTGAAAACTAAAATTAAAATAGAGCTTTTCTGATACTTCCACTTTTTTTTTTTTTTTTTTTTTTTTTTTTTTTTTTTTTTTTTAAGATTTATCTTTCTATTCCAGAGAGAACGCACATAAGAACACAGGGTTGCGGGGGGGGGGGGGGGGGGGTGTTGGACACAGGGAAAAGGAGAGAGAAACTCAAGCAGAGTCCATTCTGAGCACAGAGCCTGACATGGGGCTCAGTCTCACTACCATGAGATCACAACCTGAGCTGAAACCAAGAGTCAAGATGCTTTACCAATTGCACCACCCAGATGCCCCTGGTATTTCCACTTTTAAAAAAGACTTAACATTGACAAAAATATGAAAGGAGGAATCTACAGATTACCTTAAGTAGTTTTCCAGCACCCTCCGCACCAGTGGTTTCCAACACGCATAATTTCTCCCATCCAAGTACTAACCAAGCCCGACCCTGCTTAGCTTCCGAGATCAGACGAGATCGGGCGCATTCAGGGTGGTATGGCCGTAGACCCAACACGTATAATTTCTTATGTGGAAAAAGTACCATTTGTTAGGATACCTGCACACACTACTGATTTTCAGGTTTATGAGGCTGTTTCATGTGGTTAACATAATTTCAAAAAGCATTCCTGAACTCACTGCAGTTTTTTGCGAGGATACGTTTCCTTACTGCATGGATACTAAAACAGTACCAAAAGTCATGTTAAAATCTCTGAAATAGGTTTGTGTTTTATGTAAAGTTAAGAATTATTACTACACAATCATGATACCTTTTCTCTTGCTGTGTGTTAACATTTCCAGGGCTTGGTGTGTGCTGGCTTGGCTGACATGGCCAGACCTGCTGAGAAACTCAGCACAGCTCAATCTGCTGTTTTGATGGCCACAGGTAAATAAAATGAATAGTCTCTGTGTTCCATTTAGGACATTTGGTATTTTTGTTTTGTTTTACATCAGTTTATTTAACAGTTTAATGTTTGAAGCACCTATACACACTTAAACACATAAACACACTCATTCACAAAGGAATTAACAGTGTTCTTGCTGGGAAAGTATTATAGAGAAGGCAGAAGAGGGTTACTGTGAGGAAGTATCTGCATGAATTTAGTTTTTTATGTTTTTGCCATGAACCTGTTTTTAAAAGTGGGAAAAAATAGTTTGCCCTGTAAAGATTCCCTGTTGATGTAAGAATTACATATTTTGTGTAACACTGAACTGCAGCAACTTTATTAGACTCAAAGTATAGCATTTCCTTTTCCTTTATCCTACATTATATTGTCTTGGTCTTATTTATAATCATTTTACTCTAAAACTGAGTGTTCAGAAGATACTACAGCAGTACCTGTGCTTTTTTAAAAAAAAATATCTTGTTTCAACAGGGTTTATTTGGTCAAGATACTCACTTGTAATTATCCCAAAAAACTGGAGTCTGTTTGCTGTTAATTTCTTTGTGGGGGCAGCAGGAGCGTCTCAGCTCTTCCGTATTTGGAGGTAAGCCTATCAAAGGTGTAAAAAAAATCTACCTCAGAAGCCACCCAGGTGGCAGTGCTGGGTTTTGTCTGTCTGTCTGTCTGTCTGTTTTTAAGATTCGGGTATAATGCTAAGATGGGATATGCCTAAAGCAGAAATTTCCAGAAAAGTTGGGGGTTAAGTTAAAAGTGTTAAACAGGGGGCGCCTGGGTGGCTCAGTGGGTTAAGCCGCTGCCTTCAGCTCAGGTCGTGATCTCAGGGTTCTGGGATCGAGTCCCGCGTCGGGCTCTCTGCTCAGCGGGGAGCCTGCTTCCTCCTCTCTCTCTCTCTGCCTGCCTCTCCGTCTACTTGTGATCTCTGTCAAATAAATAAATAAAATATTTAAAAAAAAAAAAAGTGTTAAACAGTATGTTTGCCACCTAGGTTTTAAATCTGTGTAATATGTAGATATGTAGCCTATGCATACAATCTGTTTTAAGGCATTACTTCGTGAAATACTAAATAGTTTTCTCCATGAACCTTTTATCACTCAGTTTAAATTATATGTAATAAAGTGGGACCTAAATGTGTATGGTTATGTAGTGTTGGAAAGGCTCTTTGGAGGGAGGCTACTGGTTTTGTCTAAGTGTTCCATGAGCATTTGGAAATGTTTAAAACTTTATAGGCATGCCTTATTTTCTTTCATTTCATTTCATTGTGCCTCACAGATCTTGTACATTTTTACAAATTGAGGGTGTGTGGTAACCCTGCATCGAGCAAGTCTGTCCACACCATTTTCCAACAGCATTTGCTCCCTTCATGTCTGTGTCACATTTTGGTAATTCTCACCACATTTCAAAAATTGTCATTATTATTATATTTGTTATGGGGATCTGTGATGAGTGATCTATGATGTTACTACTGTCATTGTTGGGGGTGGGGAGCGCCACAAAGCAGGCCCGCATAAGACAGTGAGCTTAACTGGTAAATGTGCATGTTCTGACTCCACCGACCCGCCATCCCCCGTCTCTCTCCCTCCTCAGATCTATCTCCCTATTCCCTGAGATGCAGTAACATTAAAAATAGGCCAGTTAATAAGCCTGCAGTGGGGCTCTTTCCTTTCCAGTGAAAGGAAAGAGTTCTATGTCTCTCCTTAAAACAAAAGCTAAAATAATTAAGTTGATTTAGACACATCAAAAGCCAGTGAGAGGGGCACCTGGGTGGCTCAGTGGTTAAAGCCTCTGCCTTCGGCTCAGGTCATGATCCCAGGGTCCTGGGATCAAGCCTCACATCAGGCTCTCTGCTCAGCAGGGAGCCTGCCTCCTCCTCTCTCTCTGCCTGCCTCTCTGCCTACTTGTGATCTGTCTGTCAAATAAATAAAAATCTTTAAAAAAAAAAAAAAAAAAAGGCTAGTGAGATAGGCCAAAAGGTGACCTTTTGTGCTCAACATTTAGCTAAGTTACAAATGCAAGGAAGCATTCTTGAAGGGACTTAAAAGTGCCACTCCAAGTGGACACGTGACTGACAGGAGAGTGAAATGGCCTATCACTAACATCGAGAAAGTCTTAGTGATCGGGATAGAAGCTCAGACAGCCACAATGTTCCTTTAAGCCTAAGCCCAATCCGGAGCAAGGCCATCACTCGCTTCAGTTCTGTGAGGGCTCGGAGAGATGAAGAAGCTGCAGAACAGAAATCTGAAGCCAGTGAAGGTTGGGTCACGTTGTTCAAGGAAAAGCCATGTCCATGACATAAAAGCGAGTGCTGATATAGAAACTGTCTATTCAGAAGATCTAGCAAGTTAGATCATGAAGGCGGCTTCAGTTAACAGATCTTCAGTGTAGGTGAAACAGCCTTGTACTGGAAGAAGATGCCATCCTTGACTTTCATAGTTTGGAGAGGAGAAGTCAGTACCTGACTTTAAGGCTTCAAAGGACAGGTTGACTCTTGCTAGGGGCTAATACTTTATGTTGAAACCAGTGCTCATTTACCATTCTGAAAATCCTAAACACCTTTAGAATAACACTAAATCTACTCTGCTTGTGCTCTACAAATGGAACAACAAAGCGGGGATGATAGCACATCTGTTTCCAACATGGCTTCCTGAATATTTTAAACCCACTGCTTGGGGAAAAAATATTCCTTTCAAAATATTTCTGCTCATTGACAACGTACCTTGTTACCCAAGAGCTCTGATGGAGATGTACACCAAGATTAGTGTTGTTTTCATGCCTGCTAACACAGCTTCCATTCTGGAGCCCGTGGATCAAGGAGTTGTTTCAATTTTCAGGGCTTCTTCTTTAAGAAATACATTGTAAGGCCATAGTTGCTGTACATTGTGATTTCTCTGATGGATCTGGTCAAGTAAATCGAGAACGTTCTGGAAAGGATTCCCCGTTTTAAATGCCATTAGGAAGATTTGTGATCATGGGAAGGGAAGAGGTCAAAATATCAATGTTAACAGGAGTTTGCGAGGCTTGATTCGAGCCGCATGGATGACTTTGACGGATGCAAGACTTCAGCAGAGGAAGTAGCGGCGGATGGGGTGGACACAGCCAGAGAACCAGCAGGAGACGTGCAGCCTGGAGATGGGACAGGACTGCCGCCGGCTCAGGGTCAGACTTGAACGGATGAGGAGTGGATGAGCCAAGAAAGTTTTCTTGAGATGGAATCTGCTCCTGGTGAAGGTGCTGTGAGGACTGTTGAAATGACGACAAAGGACTCAGGATATTGCATAAGCTTAGTTGGTAAAGCAGCAGCAGGGTTTGAAAGGATCGATTCCAGTTTTGAAAGAAGTTCGACTCTGGGGTAAAATACTATCAGATGGCATCGTGTGCTACAGAGAAATCATTTGTAAAAGAAAGAATCAGTTGATGTGGCAACTTCCTTCTTGTCCTCTTTTAAGAAACTGCCCCTGCCACCTCAACCTGCAGCAATCACCGTCAGCCAGATCAGTCAGCAGCCACCAGCACTGAGGCAAGACCCTCCACCAGCAAAAAGATTACGACTCACTGAAAGCGTAGATGGTTAGGAATTTTTAGCAATATTTTAAATTTAAGGTATGTACCTTTTTTCTAGACATAATGCTATTGCACACTTAATAGACTATAATATAGTGTAAACATCACATTTATGTGCACGGGGAAACCAAAATACTCATTTGCTTGCTTTATCATGATACTTGCTTTTGTTGTGCTGGTCTGGAACAGAACCGCAGTGTTTCCGAAGTTCGCCTGTGCTCAGTGTCCGCGACTGGCTGACACTCTAGAGTGAGCGCATCTTAGATGAAGGCTCTGGCTTTATTTGAACCCCAAAACCTTTCTAAATTACAAAACAATGTTCTTTGGCTTAAAAAAAAAATCTCAATAAAGAAATAGAAAATATTCAGTTTTAATTTACCTCTCAGAAGGCATTCTATTCTGCAGAGTATAGTATAGCCTCTTTTATTCATCTTTACGATCCCTGGGTTTATAATTTAACCCTTTCATAATCATCAGGCACAGGTTGGATAGATGAATGAATAACTCATTCTACAGTATGTCTGCTGTCTGACCAGCATTTTTAAAGCTAACTTATGTCAATATTAACTTCAACTTGTACATTGATCTTATTCACAGTATTTTTCTCATCCACCATTTCATTTTAACTTTATATTAACTCAGTAGTAGAGCTAAGGAAATGCTAAGTGCAACATTCAGAACTATTTCTAGATCAAAAATGCAGATATAGTTTGACAGAAGGATTTTTGGCACCTTTCAGTCACAATAGCAGGTTGGGAAATTTAGTTAAAAATATAAATACTGGGCTCTGGAGCATTTAGAAAAACACTGTTGAGTATTTGAAATCAGATCCTTTTGAGAAACCTGGGAGGTGTGGTAAACTTCATGCAACACATTACTTTTTGTGCTTACAGTGTTGCCTACTCTCGTCGTCTGGCAAGAGTAGCCAGTGAAGCTCAGGGAAGGGCTCTGGCTTTGTGGTTTGTTCTTCTTTAGATGAATGAGAATTGGAAGAGGAGGCCTTAGCTTTACTCTCCTGCTGACCCAGAGTTTACAGTCGGCTAATCACTCAGTAACCTGCCTACACACAAAAGTACATTTTATTTTTAAATGATTAGACATGATCCCATTTCCAAATTTTTATTCTTAGGAAGGATGTTCCATGAGTATAAAATAAAAAGTTCTAGATGACCACATTTTGCTGAATTTATGTTCGGAATGTTTGTTATACTCTTACATAATTCAAGAATGAAAATATTCACACAAATAATACTTTTGTATAAGAAACGGTTCGTTGTTAAAACGCTTCGGCATTGGAAGCCAAATGCAAATAAAATCTTGAAGTCACGCTCCCTTCTGCCTGGTTTACCTGCACACCCCTGGGAAGATCGTAGAGCCACAGTGATACAGCCTCCTGATAGAGAAAGGACGTGGAGTGTACTTCCCAGTCCCTTCCTACCACACATTGATCTCTTGTGATTTGTCATTGTGTTTCTCTCTGTTTCCTTTATAGATATAACCAAGAACTAAAAGCTAAAGCAAACAAGTAAGAATTCCTGACCACCTGAACAATTTAGACGTGGATAGAACCACTGGGACTAATTTGACTTATATTTGGCTATGGATAAGGTGATATTTACTTGTGCTACTGTTTGGAAGGCATAAAAAAATCAAATTGTAAACTGGGGGCTAATACTTGATTCAACAGAAAAATAAAGCAAACTTTTAATAATGGTGTTTCTTTATATATGACTTAAGGAACTTATCTATGGATATGAGTAAATTTTTTCCTACCATTTACCCATAATAAATCATACTTGCTCCTACAGACCCTTGGCTTCCTTCTGTTCTAATCTCCCAGAGATGGTTGAATGGTTAAATAATCCGTTGTATAGTGAAGAATGGTGAAGTCGCCAGAAGTAAAAGGAAATAGAGCTGAAGAGAGGGAGAGGTGGGTAGTAGAATGGTGAGCCCAAGGATCTCTACACTGTCGAATTACATTCTGAAATGGATACACTGGCAGAAAAGGCTTCGGAGTCCTAAATTTGAATCCCAGCTCGGTGTTTTGTAATCGATGACTTTGGGCAGATTGAAGTGTCTGGTAGAGTACCCTGGACATAAGTCAGCTCTCTGAGAACATTGTGACCTTTGTCCCTGTTATGAACAGAGACTGGACATGGATTACTCTGTGCTAGAAATAGCGGCAGACTTTTTGATTTGAGCTCCTGTTTGGAGTACTGAGTTTCCGTCTAAAAATCCTAGGCTGGTCCTGTGTAGAACTGTAGTCAGAGGAATCAGCAAAGCAAGTTATTTCTAAGTTTTAGGAAGCAAAGACAAAAGAACTTTTAAAATCATGTGTGTGATCAAAATTTGGCAATTGGTGAAAACCTTGCACTTTGTCACTTATCCCTTCTCTTTAGTCTTTGAGGAGGAAGGTTTAGAGAATTTGATGGAGGCAAAACTGAAGAGGTCCTGAAGAGCCCAGTTACTACTGCTTTCCTTGTAGAAACCATGCTGTTAGTGTGGCGTGTGTGAGCACTTGTGTGTGTTTCCTAGGGTTAAGCCTTGAGAAAATATCTATTATGAAATGAGACATAGACACAACAAAGTTTATTGGGGCACCTGGGTGACTCAGTCAGTTAAGCGACTTAAGCCTTCGGCTCAGGTCATGATCCCCGGGGGTCCTGAGATGGAGCCCACATCTGGCTCCCAGCTTATTGAAGTACCTGCTTCTCCCTCTCCCTTTGCATGCTGCTCTGTCTGCTTGTGCTCTCTCTGTATCTCTCTGTCAAATAAATAAAAATCTTAAAAAAAAAAAAAAAAAGGCAGAGGATGCTTGTGCTTAGAAAAAAGTTTATTTTTTAAAAGTTTATTAAAATGGGGCGTCTGGGTGGCTCAGTGGGTTAAAGCCTCTGCCTTCGGCTCAGGTCATGATCCCAGGGTCCTGGGATCGAGCCCCACATCGGGCTCTTTCTGCTCAGCAGAGAGCCTGCTTCCTCCTCTCTCTCTCTCTCTGCCTGCCTCTCTGCCTACTTGTGATCTCTGTCTGTCAAATAAATAAATAAAATCTTTAAAAAAATATATTAAAAAAAAGTTTACTAAAATTTATATGTTGAACTGATGTTTCCCTTCCTTTTCATTAAAACTGTTCTTTCCTATATGGGTTCACTAAAGCCCCACTTGTCAGTCAAATTAATTGTAGCATTTTTTTTTTTTTAAGATTTTATTCATCCATTTGACAGAGATCACAAGTAGGCAGAGAGGCAGGCAGCGGGGTGAAGCAGGCTCCCTGCTGAGCAGAGCGCCCGATGCGGGGCTCGATCCCAGGACCCTGAGATCATGACCTGAGCTGAAGGCAGAGGCTTAACCCACTGAGCCACCCGGGCGCCCCTCATTGTAGCATTTAGATGGAATCACAGTTCTCTTCCTTTTGATCCTCAGAAGTTCATTGACAGGCCTCCAGCCCATGCTTTCTTTATGCTCCGGAACTCTAATCCATCCCATTATTGAATCTTAACAATTAAATGACTCTAGTAAGTATCCAATCAGAAATTACCACTTGAAACATACAGTCCACTGACCAGTCTCACAGCTACTCCCAGAAACTGAAAAAGAATTTATATACCTCAAGTCCTTACTACCAATGTATGTACTAAAGTCTGTAAAAGTACCTTTCACAGTGGTACAAATCACTTGATCAGTTGAGGTGATTGCTATGTCAAAATTTCTAACCCGTCCTTCTGGAAACCTTCATTAATTAAGTACTGGGTGCCAGGTCTAATAGGCCTGGATTTCAGCTCAACTCTGCTACGAATTACCTGGGAAACCTTATTAACCTTTGTCTCTGGTCTTTAGTGTTTTCAAGAGTAAAATGGGAATATGAGAGTACGTGATAGGGTTGTTGTAAAGATTAATTGAAATAACGTTTTAACTCAAGACCTGGTTGATGTTTGCTGTAAAATTAAATAAATATAGGAAGTCTCAGAAAATGTTAAGCTTATTAATTGAAGGTAGACCCAAAAGGTACTTTCTTGAACCAAAGTATACCTGCTAAAAGGGCATACTGTGTTAACCTGTTTGCAAACCTTCTGGAGTAGTCACTATTGAGTCTCTTGACGCTTCCACAGGTTAAAGCAGAAAAGCTGCTTGGGGTGAGGGTCCAAAGGCAGGTTGGAGAATGTTCAATAAGAGATCGACTCTTTAAAAACAAAAATTTCTTTAACCTGATCTTTTTTTGTCGTTTGGCATTCACTTCAAAGAAACACTGATCCAAAGTGCATCAATGCATTTCTCCATAGCAAACAGGTTGTCTTTTTTTTTTTTTTTTTTTTTTTAAGTTGTCAAATGATGGTGAAAGGTTGAATCTTAACAAGGATTGACCTCAAGCCCAGGTTCCTCTCCATAAAGCAAAACAGTTTCTATTGGAGCTTGTTTATATAATGAAGCAAATAGAAAGCACTGGTATTAAAATGGACTTTCTCCTTAAGGGGTCTGTTTAATTATATGAGGTATGATTCTAATTCTATTAAGACGGGTTTCCACAACTAACATCAGAAAATTTTCTTGACAAAATATAATTAAATGAATCTTTTCCTCCCTTAAGACAACTGTGTTTTGTAACTGGACTTTGCTTGAGAATGACTACTTGCTTTATCAGTTCAACTCTTTTAAATTCAAGTTTTACCTAAGTGTCACTTAAATGTTTGTTGTAGTTGTGACATACATAAGAACAACTAGAAAATCAAAACAGGATTTAAGCTGTTAGAAAGTATGCAACCCTCTTGAAACAATTTGCCATTGTCACTTTGGACTGAGAAACCCAAATCCAGTGTCACGTTGGATTGCAAGTTACCTTTGGTGTGAATTTGATTAGAAATGCACTTGACCAGTCAAAAAGACAGGAATGTGGGGCACCTGGGTGGCTCAGTGGTTAAGCCTCTGCCTTCGGCTCAGGTCATGATCTCGGGGTCCTGGGATCGAGCCCCACATCGGGGTCTCTGCTCAGCAGGAGCCTGCTTCCCCCTCTCTCTCTCTACCTGCCTCTCTGACTACTTGTGATCTCTGTAAAATAAATAAATAAAATCTTTTTTTAAAAAAATGACAGGAATGTAGTTCTTTTTTTCTTTAATTTTTATTTATTTTTTAAATTTCTTTTCAGTGTTCCAGAATTCATTGTTTATGCACCACACCCAGTGCTCCATGTAATCTATGCCCTCCTTAATACCCACCACCGGGCTCACCCAACCCTCACCCTCTTCCCCTCCAAAACCCTTAGATGGTTTCTCAGAGTCCACAGTCTCTCATGGTTCGTCTCCCCCTCCGATTTCCCCCAACTCCCTTCTCCTCTCCATCTCCCCATGTCCTCCGTGTTATTCCTTATGCTCCACTAATAGTGAAACCATATGATAGTTGACTCTCTCTCTGCTTGACTTATTTCACTCAGCATAATCTCTTCCAGTCCTGTCCATGTTGATACAAAAGTTGGGTATTCATCCTTTCTGATGGAGGCATAACACTTCATAGTGTATATGGACCACATCTTCCTTATCCATTCGTCCGTTGAAGGGGATCTTGGTTCTTTCCACAGTTTGGAGATTGTGGCCATTGGTGCTATGAACATGGGGGTACAGATGGCCCTTCTTTTCACTACATCTGTATCTTTGGGGTAAATACCCAGTAGTGCAATTGCAGGATCATAGGGAAGCTCTATTTTTAATTTCTTGAGGAACCTCCACACTGTTCTCCAAAGTGGTTGCACCAACTTCCATTCCCACCAGCAGTGTAAGAGGGTTCCCCTTTCTCCACGTCCTCTCCAACACACATTGTTTACTGTCTTGTTAATTTTGGCCAGGGAATGTAATTCTTCAAACAAAAATCTACCTCACAAAAATCCCTAAAGTTCTGAATGCAGAGTTGATAAATTTCATAGTCCTGGTTAAAGCCATAATCATTATTGATCAAAATTGGGTGTTTGCTTATTCAGGAGATACGTGGCTTTATGATATCCTACTAACTATTGCCTAATTTTAGCCACCCTCTACTAGGTCAGAGAATTATGAAAACTACTTTGGGGTCATGTCCATCTCCCCAACCCTTGCCCCACATGTCCAGATGGAGAACCTGAACCAACCAGTCCATGTAGGAGATAAGCCACTGGGACTGGTGGGGGAGGGGAGGGCAGTGCCAGCCAATCGGAAGCATGGTCAGTGGGCATGAAACAATGAGCTTCTGAGGAGGGTGTGGCCTGGAAAACGGCTTTTAGACAAAACTGTCATTTTATGGGCCATCCACAGACATGGCACTTCTGCTGTCTTCAGAATAATGTCACCCAGGTCTCTTTCTGTTTTCTGCACTCCTGAAAGATCCAGTACCTGATCTAGGCTCTGGCTTTCCCTCTGCCTTGAAGAAAGAGGAGGTATGTGGAGTCTCAGTAGGAAGAGCAGCTGCACAGGTGAAGGTGAGGTCAGCCCTCTGGGGAGAAGCCAGCTGGCTGCTGGCGTTAGAGGAAAGTGGGAGTCCTTGGCTAGGAACCCTAGATAGACAGATGTAAATCTCTCTGTGTCAGTCTTTGAAGTGAGGTTAGAACCTGAAATCTTAAATGTTGCCTCATCTTACGTATCTTGGATGCTCTGTTTTTCTGGCTTGCCGTCTTCATTTACCAATGTCCCCAACTTCTCCCATGATGGCTTCCTTCTTATTGGTCCTCCAATAGCAGATGTGTACCGTGTGAGGCGGCGTGGTAGGAAACAAGGCCGTGTAGAGTATGGTCTCTAAAACAGGAGTTTACAACTCTCAGGAAGACAGCAGGTCAATAGATAAGTAAGGATATTTACATAGAAAATAAGGCACATCCATTTACAGATACTAAATGTCCTTATAACTCAGAGGAAAAGTTCCCTTGGCTCGAGTGGTCTGCAGGTTTTCCTGACACGACATTATCCCTTTAAGTTCAGAGTATCTCCTCTTTGGGCTCTTGTAAAACCTGATTTTACATGGTGATAACAACAGGATGAAAGCTGAAATCCATTAGAAGTTTCTAGAAGAGATACTTAAAGAAACCATAATGGATCTAACTGATCTTGAATTTCGTTTTCATTTTTGGATACTGCTGAGTTTTAAGTAAAATGAAACCACACACTCCTTCCTTCTTTCAGGAAACTCTTTCTTGGTCTGCCTTTGGGGTCTCATCTGCCTGCTGGCTCTTTCCGTCTTCCCAATAGCCTCAGTCCTCAGGGCTTTCAGGCGCGCTCTCTTCTTGACTGTGACTGAGTTGGCCAAATGTTGGATGACCACATGCACTGGAAGTACTCTCAAGTTAGCCTAAGTACCCCCAAGTTGTCATAAAACATGTACAAGTGGGTTGTAGCAAGGTTTGGCAGAAAGAAGAACATGAATGTTCAGATCCCACCAAACTGGGCTTCCAGCTGTGTGGCCTAAAGCAGATTAATCTCTCTGAACCTCAGTTTCTCTGTCTATGGAATGGGGCTGGGGCCTGCATCACAGTGCTGTTTTGAGGCAACCTATGTAAAATGCTGCACATGAAGAGGTCTTAGTAAATTGAAATGTATGTGTCACATGTAAATATTCATCTACTCTTCTAAAATAGAAAGTTTCTGTTGCCATTTTATGAGTGTTCCTAAGACAGACTCAGGTCTTCGTCCCGGATGTCTGTGCCTCTTCAGCTCATGGACAAATCATTTTCTTTTTTTTTTTTTTTTAAGATTTTGTTTATTTGACAGAGAGAGACAGCGAGAGAGAGAACACACAATCTGGGGGAGTGGGAGAGGGAGAACAGGCTTCCCACCGAGCAGGGAGTCTGATGTGGGGCTCGATCCCAGGACCCTTGCCTCATGACTGGAGCCGAAGGCAGATGCCCAACGACTGAGCCACCCAGGCGCCCCGACAAATTATTTTATTGCTCTAGTTTCCCTCATACATTTGTCATCTTAGTGGCCAAATGCATCTGCTTTCCTTGCCTAGTAGTCGTAAACTTAAAAAAAAAAAAAAAAAAAAAAAAAAAACTACAAGTACCTGGGCAGCTCAGTGGGTTAAGCCTCTGCCTTCGGCTCAGGTCATGATCTCAGGGTCTTAGGATCGAGTCCCGCATCAGGCTCTCTGCTCCGCGGGAACCTGCTTCCCCCTCTCTCTGCCTGCCTCTCTGCCTACTTGTGATCTCTGTCTCTGTCAAATAAATAAATAAAATATATTTTTTTAAAACTGTCTAAGTTCTCAGATCACCTTATTTAAAAGAATGGAATCTTAGCTATCATCTTTCCATTAAATGTAAGAATCACTACAACCTTGCGGGCAAGACAGCTATGCCCTTCCCAAGGAAAGCTAGTGCTTCCTACACTGCCTAGTTGGGGAGTTTACATGTTAAGTTTGCCAGCATTGACCCTGGCTCCTCCTTTTGGAGCAACAAAAAATAAATCTAACCCACTTTCCACACGGTGTTCAAACCAAAGCGAGGCAGCCCGCACTGCGTACTTGCGGAGGGGGTGGTATTGGCCGGAACCGACAGGCTGGGGCAGGTTGCTGAAGAAGATGGAACATTTGGAATATATGTATATCTAAAAATTATGCAGCGTTCATTTAAGACTTAAGCTCAGCTGGATGTCCTGTGTCTTGTGGGTGACCAGTGACCACCTGCTCACTCTGGTTGTCTCGCAAATGGTAGCCGCAGAGAAAACGGTTGAGCAGTCCATGAGCGGTGGCCACAGAGGGAACGGAGCGCCAGCCCCCTGGCTTCTCTTCCAGCCCCCCTCGGTGCTGTGGCTGCTCCACACACCTGTGCTGCCCTCTCGGAGCGTCGCGGCCGTGCGGTCAGGGTCACCCGTGCTTTGACAGATGGACACTCTGCTGAGGAAACATCTCCAGCCTTCACTCCTCAACCCTCTTGTGAACTTCGTTCTCGCTCGGCCACACTCAGTCCCTGCCTGAGGGCGAAAGCAGAGGGATTCGTGTGTGCAAAGTGGGGGCCTGCGTTAGACTTTGCACAGGGACCTGTGTCTCTTTGTTTCCTCACAACATTTCCAAATATTTGAAGATAACCGGCATTTCACCCGAATGTCATCATCTCCTGACAACATTTCCAATCTCTCCCATCATTCATTATTGACCTTTAAACAAAGGGGGCAGAACTAACCAGTGCTCCAAGCAGATTTGAACATGACTCATGTCCCTTAACAGGTTTCATAGTAGCCCAAGTGCCAAAAAGCATATGAGAAGGTGCTTAATATCATGAGTACCACCAAGGAGACATACAGACACACACACTCACCTGCCAAGATGGCTGAAACTGTGAAAGACTCAGTGTCGGCCAGGACACAGAGCTTCTGAAGTCTGATATCTTGCTTGTGGGCACACATTGGTACAAGCAGTTTGGAAGACTGGCAGGATCCACTCAAGTTCAATATATGTGTGTCCTGTGACCCACCAACTCTACCCCTAAGTAGATGCCCAAGCACAGTGCACACATGTACAGCAGTGTTCTTAACAGCATTATTTCTAGTAGCCTAAGACTGAGAACAGCCAAAAGGTCAGCAGTACAGTGGATAAGTACTCATGGTGTAATCAATTGGTGGAGTACTAGACAGCACTGAAAAGGAAGGTTCTTGATATACATACAACACGGATGAATATCACCAACATTAGAGAAAAAGTATATATAGTATGATTCCATTTATGTAAACTTTAAAAACTGATAAAGGTCACCTATGGTGTTAGAAGTAAAGAGAAGGGCAGGGCGCCTGGGGGGGCGCATTGACCTCAGTCTGCCTTCAGCTCGGGTCATGATCCCGGGGTGCCAGCATCGAGCCCCTGCATTGGGCTCCCTTCTCAGCAGGGATCCTGCTTCTCCCTCCCCCACTCCCCCTGCTTGTGTTCCCTCTTTTGGTGTCTGTCTCTCTCTGCCAAATAAGTAAAAATCTTAAAAAAAGAAAAGAAGGGGTTACCTTGGGGAAGAAGAGTGGGGGTGTGCCTGGGCCATGACATGAAAGGAGCTTCCGTAGTGCTGGTAATGTTCTCTTTCTTGATATCAGTAGCAACTACATGGTGGTTCACTTTATAATAATTCATAAAACTGTATACTTATGAATTATTCATTTTCCTATGATATGCTTTAATAAAAGTGTTTTTTAAAAGATAGCATGGGGGGGCGCCTGGGTGGCTCAGTGGGCAGCTCAGTGAGTTAAAGCCTCTGCCTTCAGCTCAGGTCATGATCTCAGGGTCCTGGGATCGAGTCCTGCATCGGGCTCTCTGCTCAGCAGGAAGACTGCTTCCCCCTCTCTCTCTGCCTGCCTCTCTGCCTACTTGTGATCTCTGTCTGTCAAATAAATAAATTTAAAAATCTTTAAAAATATATATATATAAGATAGCATGGAATTTGCAGTAAATCTAGTTTAGCACACCATATGCTAATGCATTTGATTTCATTAAAATTCTACATATAGAACTTCGCCTTTGTTCTTCTGAAATTTTATTATTATTTCAGTCAATTAAGATATTTTAAGATCTTGGGGCGCCTGGGTGTCTGTCTCATTTGGTTAAACGTCTGCCCTTGGCTCAGGTCTTGATCCCAGGGTCCTGGGATCCAGCCCCACATCAAGGTCCCTGCTGAGCGGGAAGCCTGCTTCTCCTTCGGCCTGCCACTCCCCTTGCTTGTGCACTTTCTCTCTCTCTCTCTCTCTCTCTGTCAGATAAATAAATAAAATCTTTTTAGGATCCTGATTCTGTATTCAGGACATTGACTTTTTCTCTAGTTGTATCTTTAAGGCCTCTGGCCTGCCCATGGAGGCTTCCTTCTGAGTGGACTATAGAACATGAATCAATAGCCTTTAGGTAAGATTGTTGACTACGTTAACAGATATAACTATGTTTTTATCACCTAAACTTTAGTATCTTACCCACAAGGATGTGGGAAATTGGCTAAATGCCTTGCTAAAGTTGAGATATGTTTTATCTACAGTATTCTCTTGATGCAAAAGTTTAATAACTCTTCAAAAAAGGAGATCACTTCGCTCATAGCTTTGAGTCTGGTTCCTTTCAACCACCTCTTGCTGATCTAAGTGCTCACCTACCAGCACATATCTGAATTATTACAAATATTCCCACTCTGTCTCCCACTGCACACCATAAAATTGTACTTTCACACTTACGGGAAATCATGCTCACATAATTTTCTTTGGCCAGTGTCCTGTGAGTGGAAGAGAAATATGTCGCTTCCGAGAGGACACGTTAAGAATTAGTCTGCCCTTGGGGCGCCTGGATGGCTCAGTGGGTTAAAGCCTCTGCCTTTGGCTCAGGTCACGATCTCAGGGTCCTAGGATCAAGCCCCGCGTAGGGTAAATAAACACAATCTTTAAAAAACAAACAAAACTGTTTAAATTTAAAAAAAAAAAAAAAAAAGAAGAAGAATGAATCTTCTTCAGCAAATCCTCATCTTGCTGTCCGGAAGGTCCCAGAGTGAAGGCAGTAACAGAGCAAAGCCTCAGACGACCTACGACAGACAAGGGAGAAACGAACAGGAAATAGGCCTTTGTTATTTCAAGCCACTGTCATTTTGGAGTATTTGTTAATGGAGCAAAGCCAGCTTCTGCTGATGGATACATTGTATTTACCAGTCCGAGTGCTCTGTAGCCTCATCTCTGGAAATGCAGGAAAGAAAGTGGCCATCTCCAGTTTTCCTCTCTTGTTCTCACAATTGCATCGGTTCATCCTTCGTGTCTGTGTGCATAGGTTCCCCGGGGCTGGCTACTCGGGTTTATTTGAAGTGACTGGATGCTTTATTTCTACCTTCTTAGCTTGGAGTTCAGTTCTTTCTCAGCAATCTCTGTTGTGCTTTTCAGTTCTCCACTGTGAAGACAGCAGAAATGTTGTCCTTATTCCTCTTGTAATAATTTCTTTGCTTTTAATAAAGCCTAAAACTCCCTCTAAGTTCTCTTAACCTCTGCATTTTCCCTGCGTTCCAGCTCATTCTGGGGGTTCTGTGCTCTGCGCCCCCCTGTAAGTTCATGTGACACGTTCCAAATGCGCGATCTGCAATTATTTATTTATTTGATTCTCTATTAGCTGTTCTTAGACATGCTATGGTTTTTATTGAATTTTTAAATGCTGCCCCCCCTCTTTTTTTAAACCTAAGGTGCACATATCTCTATCTTTTATTCACTTCTTAATATTTGAGTTTGCCAGGGCTTTTCCTTTCAAAGGTTATTCAATACTTAATATTTAGTACTCAATTTTAGAGGTTTCTCTACATTTTAGACTTTGCTAAATATACTAGTTTCCCTTTTTTTTTCTTAAATGTTTTTCTTAAGCCTATGATAGATGTTATGTATCTCACTTTTTCCTTCCAATGTTCTCACATACCCCAGTATGACCTGTGTCTGGTTGAAATTACCAACCAGTTCCTCCCTGACAATCAGGAACAGTTCCTTTTTTTTTTTTTTTCCTTTTAATGCTCTTAAGATCTCTATCACTGAGGTACCTGTGGGGCTCAGTGGGTTAAGCCTCTGCCTTCGGCTTGGGTCATGATCCCAGCATCCTGGGATCGAGCCCCACATAGGGCTCTCTGCTTGGCAGGGAGCCTGCTTCCTCCTCTCTCTCTGCCTCTCTGCCTACTTGTGATCTCTGTCTGTCAAATAAATAAATAAAATGTTTTAAAAAAAAGAAGATCTGTATCACTTCTTCCAGGAACTTGGATTGCTCCGAAAATGTTGGGTATGCCATTTCTGTTCACGGGGATAGAGCATGATTTTTACAGCATTCAGGCATGAACATTTAATCGACCCCAACAGCTTAAAAGAAGGCATTAGGAAATTCTGGTTTTTCTTAGAACTAACTGGGCAGTAAATTAAAATTTCAACATTTGCCTTTTAACTTTCAGTTTAAAGCCCTACGCACACTCATCCCTTTGAATTCGTTCCCTCTCGTAATTTAAGACTGTACCTTAATACACACTTACTTGCTAGTGTGTGATACGGTGCTTTGCTTCTCACCTTTATGTAAATGTTCACCCACGTAAACCCACATCGGCGCTTCTCTTTTTTAATTTTCAAAAATGAGGAAGACGGATGAGGACCAAAGGGAGGGAGAGAGGACGATGAACCATGAGGACAGAATCCCAAGGAGCGGAGACGGAGTGACTAGTGCCCCTGTCTCCTCAGCTTTTCTTTGTAGAAGGTCTACTTGAGGACAGTTTGCTGTGACCACAGATTCCTGAACGTTTGCCCTGAACATGAGCTCCAGAAGAGAAGAATCACAGGACCGAGCCATTGTCCGGATAGCGGCTCACTTACCGGACCTCATCGTCTACGGAGACTTCTCTCCAGAGCGACCCTCTGTGGATTATTTTGATGGAGTCCTGATGTTTGTCGATATTTCAGGCAAGCACAGAGGGAATCTTTGATGTGGGTGAGCACCCCGGGCTTGCCGGCACCGTGCAGTGCCTTCTTTGAGTCTCCACACTGTTAGAGGAGGTGTTCCTGTGGGGAAGACCGGAGGGAGGAGGGATAGCCTGTGTGCTGGCCCTTGCGTCTTCCCTTCCCCGGCAGGTCCAGTCATGGGCAAACCTTTGAGATGCCCCAGGCCCAGGCCTGGAACTTCAGGCTCCGTGTCTCTGCCCAGTTTCATGGAGGCCAGCTCCCCAGCCCCACGCACAGCCCAGGCACACTTGACCTCCGCAGGTGTTGTTTACGTCTTAGCAGTACACGTGTCACCTCTTCAGACATGTTTCCGTTTCCTGTGTTTTCATTACGATGGAATGGAAGTTCTACCCGGTTAGAAGAATCGCAGTCATCCCCGCACAGGCTGGGAAATCTGGAGGGCAGACATAGCGGGCCTCATTTCCTGACCCCTAAAATAATAAGCGTCGATGGGAGGCCCCATGGTTGACCTGGACCAGCCGAAGGCCGTGGAGAAGAAACCATGCCCGTTCTTCAAAGCTAGGGCTCAGTGCTCTCCAGTGACTTCCTCTTTCCCTGGCTGTTTGGTTCCTCCAAGCGGCAGAGGAAATGAGGCGGACGTTTGTTACAGGGTTCACCGCCATGACTGAGAAGTTCAGCACGGCCATGTACATGGACCGAGGGGCCGAGCAGCTGGTGGAGATCCTCAACCACTACATCAGCGCAATAGTGGAGAGTGAGTGCCCCTGGGCTTCCGACCTGAGTATGTCTCCTTGACCGTCTTCCTGTACTTCTTGGTTATCACCCGATAGAATGCGATCTTTGTTTTCCTCATGAAATGTGTAAGAAACCAGTCTTTCTTGAAATACAATACAGCGTGAGGGAAGGAAAGTAATCACACCTCACTAACGCAGACTGTTTAAGGGAGAGAGGGTTTGCACCAGTTGAAAGACAGACTCTGAGGTTCCCTTTAAAGAACTTCGGTTATATTCAGTGACTCGAAAAAGCAAGCGTCGCCACAACCTAGATGTCGTCATGACGAAAACAAGCGAGTTTTACTAACTCATTAGTGCTCTGTCTTCTAATGACGAACTCAGAGGCACAACTGACTTTTCAACCTCCGCCTACCATCTTGTTTGTAACCTTAATTTGAACTATTCATGAAGAAAAATATTTACTCTGTTAAGGTAAACTCAGGGTCTAGTCTTTCATCGGGCTGATGGGCTAACGTCACACGCCAGACACAAGTTAATGCTTCTTAAAAGCAGAAACTGTCTAATTCCTGTTTGTGTCCCACTCAGCACAACAGAGCTCAACAGATTTGTGAGGCATAAATAAGAGCAAAAAACGCCCACTTCAGTCGTAAAGCCTAAAGGAAAGGGAGGTTGGTAATAAAACCCGAGCTGACCGTCGTGGTTTCCCAGTTCCCTGATTCTCACTTCCGTGGAATCCGCCCCGCGTCCACTCACGCCCCCGCCGAAGACGTGTCCTGATGCGTCAAGAGCGTCCCGCTGTCATGGGCGCAGGTCGCTGCTGCAGGCCTCCCGGGAAATCCCAGCTTCTCTCCTGCCTCTTCCCATTCGCGGGAACAGAGCACGCGCCCGGCTAGTGCTGTGCGCTGCGCTCTGTCACGCTCAGCGGGCGTGAGTGACGTGTGTGACGCTTCTCTAGGATAAGTTTAGTCTCCGAACTGATCTCTTGACTGAATTTCTATTCCATGGATGAAGATGAAGAAATTGGAGTTTAATTTACCTTTTCTTCTTTTCTCAGAAGTGCTAATTTTTGGAGGAGACATCTTAAAATTTGCAGGTAGGGGGGCTCGCTGAGGTGGGGGGAGGGAGGAGTGCGGGGGTGCCTGGGCCGCAACGGAGGCGGCACCTCGGAGAAGGCTGGGGCTGGCTGGAGGCATGTTCGAGGAGTGAGTGTCCGGACAGATTTCCGACAAAACAGGTCCCCGCCCGGGCAGCTCCGAAGCCTTCGGGTGTGTCTGTCCCTTCAAGGTGACGCGCTGCTGGCCTTGTGGAAGGTGGAGCGGAGGCAGCTGGAGAACATCATCACGGTGGTGGTCAAGTGCAGCCTGGAGATCCATGGGCTGTTTGAGACGCAGGAGGCTGAAGAAGGCCTGGACGTGCGCGTCAAGATTGGTGAGGCCCGAGAACGGAGAGTCGCCCCCGCCTTCTGGAAGCGGGTCCCCACGCCCAGGCATCTCTCCCTGAGCGGAAACCCAGAATGTTGTGGAGCGCAGGGGCTCAGCCCACCCGTCGCGTCTTGGACTCTGGAATTAGGCTAACCAGGAGTGGGGGCTCCCTCCCCAGCAGTTAAGCCTTGGGCGAACCCTGAGGAACTTGGTCTCATGCTGACAGCCTCCTCGCAGGCCTTACAAACTCGGGAGCGTGAGCTCCGCGGGTAGCGCCGGGCCCATGCTAAGCACCCTGCAAACTAACCCGTGTTCTGCGGTTGCTGCTGTTACTGTGGCTGACACAACCGTGGCTCACCTCAGCCCTCACAGAGAGCGTCTCGCACGTGTGTCGTTTCTGTCTTCTGTGGCTCTGGTACCAAAGGGGTGGGGCCCGGACTGTCAAAATACCTCCTCCTTGTCCCCAACCTTTCCCCTCTGGCTGGTGCCTCACATTCAACCCTGAGGGTGTCTTTTTAGTCAAAGCCGCAGCCTCAGAAAATGCGGACCCTCTCCAAAAGGAGTTACTAAAGTTGTTCTCTGTTGCTCCGTAGTACAAATAGATTCAAAAGGGGATAAAATAACTTGGGGACTGAGAGGGCCATGTAGAGCGAGAGGCGTCACCAGAAGGTGAAAACCAGTAGCTGAGTTTCTAGCTCGGGAGGAAGAAGAGTTTCGGAAGGTCTGGGCCGGCAGACGCATCCGATGACCCCCGTCAAGTCCCAGAAACGGCATCTGTTCTGAGGTAGGACCGTCACACGAGATTCGGACTGTGCCGGGGACTGACCCAGAAACTTCCTGTGCTTGCCCCTCGCCAGGGCTGGCCGCCGGCCACATCACCATGCTGGTCTTCGGAGACGAAACGCGCAACTATTTTCTGGTGATCGGGCAGGCGGTGGAGGACGTGCGCCTGGCACAGAACATGGCACAGATGAACGACGTCATCCTGTCACCGAACTGCTGGCAGCTTTGCGACCGGAGCATGATCGAAATTGAGAGGATCCCGGATCAGAGGGCTGTTAAGGTAGGTGCGATGCGGCCGCTTCCAGAAGGTTCTGTCAGTCTGTGCCGGGAAGCCACTGGGAAGGCAGGTCCTGCGAGGCTCCTGGGCGGGAGCCTGAGTGAGGCTGACAGGCTCTCGTCCAGGAGCCACAGCCGGGCGTTCAAGAGGAGGAGATTAGGCTTCTCTGCTACCTGAGGAGGTGGACTTTCGGGCTTGGAGGCCTTTGGCGGAGCCAGGGCCCTGGGGAAGCAGAGGACGAGTCTCCTGCTCATTCCCCGGGAGCGGAGGCTTGTCGTTTGAGGCTGCCATCGGCCGTCGCTTTCGCGACTCAACACCGTCCGGACTCAGGAAGGGATCACTGTGGGTGAGGACAGGAGGGGCGTGGGGGCAGCCGTCCAGTGCGGGAAGGGACTTTTCCCACAGCCCCGCCCGGCAGCAAGCTCGGCGCCCAGGTCGAGGACGGGCTACAAGCAGGCCTGCCCGTGGGGCGCGGCCAGTCGGAGAACTGGGCTCCGGGCGTGTGCGGCAGGGAGGAGGGCTGAGCCCAGGCAGAACCGGAGTGGACCTCGAGGCCGACGGGAGGTGGAGATCGGGGTAGCCGCCGGCGCAGGCGGGAGGCTCTCCCACGGCGGGCATCAGTGTGCACCCCATACCCAGCCGCCCTCCGCCTGCACCCGGGCCGCGCGACCTTGCCGGCTAACAGGGCCTGACTTCTTGGATCGTTCCTTATACCTTCAGAAACTGTTTGAATCTTCATGACTTTTAGACTCACAGAAAAGTTCAACATTAGTACAGAGTTTCCTCACTCAGCTTCCCCAGAGGTTAACATCTTCCATAACCAGAGTGCAGCGGTCGAGGCCAGAAAACCAACAGCAGCACGACGGTTCGCTGAAAAAAGGCCTCCTGTAGACCTCACTAGTTTCCTACAGGAGGCTCTCGGTGGAACATTCCAGCACTCTATCCCCGATCGCACACTGCGTTTTGGCGTTGTTTTCAGTCTCCTGCAATCGATGGCCATTCTTCAGTGTTTCCTTATTTGACCTTGATACGTAGTAAGAGCATTGACCATCCTGATGAATGTCCCTCCATTTGGTTTTGCCTGATCCTCTCTCGTTCCTGGACTAAGGTTACTCACTTGGGCTGGGAGGCAAGAACACCATAGAGCCGAGGTTGTGTCATTCTCAAGGAACCACAGCACGGGGTTCCCATGGGGTGACTCTTACTGCTGGGGATGCGCCTACTACTTTTTTGGGCATCAGCCCCCTTTGTCCAACTTTATCTTCATGATATAAGAAAGAAATGATAGATGGTTTAACTGGGTCTTATTTACATTAAAATGTTATGAAGGAAAGAAAGAAGAAAGTTTTAAGAGTGGAAAAGTATGCAGGCGAGCCACTAGTGTGGCCTTGTGTGTACACACTGAAGTTTGAGATCTTATGAAATAATCAGAAATATTTTAATGTAATCACATCCAAATGAAAGATTGTTGTTGTCTAAGTATGCAGTTTCTGTTTACCCTGTCCTGGACATTCAGAAGCACACTTCCTTCCTTTTCTGCTGAGAAATTCTATTCAAAGGACCAGACAACCCTTGGAATAACCAAAATCTTCTCTCTTTTTTTCTTTATTTAGGTTAATTTCTTAAAACCACCTTCTACTTTTAATTTTGATGAATTTTTCACAAAGTGTATGACTTTCATGAATTATTATCCTTCTGGTGACCACAAAAGTAAGTACACTCCATGGACAAGAGCCTTTGCCTTTACCAGTGGTCAGTAGGGTCTTAGCAACACCCAGGGCTCTATTATAACTGGCTCTCATTATGGCTCCTGGTCCTCAGCAGCACACAAGAGAGACTTCCTTCCCATTCCTCAGGACGCTGATTCCAAGTACCCTCCTCAGGCCCTGGCAATGACTCCTCCCCCTCATCATCTAAACAGGTGCAGGTCTGCCCCATGATGAAAGGAAAAATAAAACCTCTGTGAACCCTACTTTCCCCTTCTAATTTCACCACCAAAGTTCTCAAGAGTCATCTGTATGTCTGTGCCTCCTCCTCTCTTCTTATTTATTTGTTCACCCGGGAAACTTGCAAGAAAATTGCATGGGCCTGAGGGGCATGTGTTCACCTACTCTAGCGTCTAGAGTAGGTGACATCTAGCTTCTAGCCACTTCTCCCATCTGCTGAGACTGTTGAGATCAAGGCCACCAGTGACCATCAACTTACTGAAGCAGGTAACCTCTCTTCAGGCCTCATCCTAGCTGGTTGGCCTTAAACTACTCTCTTCTTACGGACACGAGTTTCTCCTCTTTCCTTGGGTTCATGAATATTCTTTCTCAGTTTTGCTTTTATACCTTAAGCCACCTGTTTCCACTGCCCTTGCTCCGTCTCCTTCCCGTTCCTTAAATGTTGGTTCCTCCAGGGCTCTGTCCTTGACCCTCTAGTCTTTCCTACCGACCTCTTGGAGATCCGTTCTATTCATCCGTGCTCCTCGTTCCTAGGACTCCCAGAAGACTGAGCCTAGGGTGAGGAAAGGAGAAGCCTCGGGCGCGAAATTTAAGGAGGCACTACTCGTGGTCTTGCTAGTTGCTTGCCTCACATAAGATCCAGCCCTAACTGCCAGAATCCAGCCCAGGCTTTGATCTGATTTCTAGACTCAAAAACCTGCCCATGGGTCATCTCCACTGAATGCCAAACCGGTACTCCAACATTAACATGTTGTTAAAAAATGGTTAAAGTAGGGACGCCTGGGTGGCTCAGTTGGTTAAGCAGCTGCCTTCGGCTCAGGTCATGATCCCGGCGTCCTGGGATCGAGTCCCACATCGGGCTCCTTGCTCCACGGGGAGCCTGCTTCTCCCTCTGACTCTGCCTGCCACTCTGTCTGCCTGTGCTCGCTCTCGCTCTCTCTCTCTCTGACTAAATAAATTAAAAAAAAAAAAAATTAAAAAATTAAAAAAAAAATGGTTAAAGTATATTTAAAAAAAAATGGTTAAAGACAATCTAGGTGACGCAAAAAACAAAACAAAACAAAAAAATGCAAATCCTTCTTTAGGAGACCTGCAAAATGGGGCAGAAGACAGCTTTTATAAGATGAGCAATAAAGAACAAGGAAGCAACAAGTAGAAAATATTCCAGCTGCTTAGGGCCACACGGTCAACCTTGTTTGGGCTGAGAAGCTGGAAGCTGGCTTGGCATTTGGGGATTGGCTGGCTAGATAGACTGCATTTCTGGTCAAGTGGGGCATTTCCAGGGACGTGACAGTACCTGAAGTCTTGGTTTGCTGACATAGCACCACAAGCTTGCGCCTAAGAATTGGTTTCGACCCTGTCTAAGCTCTGAGCTACTCGTCTTTCTCCCATAGTTGTTTCTTCCTGCGCACTGGGACCCCAGGAGCACGTCTGAATCCTCCTCCTTCCCTGCACGGGTCTTAGATATCCTGAACATTACAAAGAGTAGATAATACTTTTACTAAGCTGTAGTATGTCATGGGGCAGGAGGTTGGGCAGGACGGAAACTGTTGCAGAATTGACCAAGAAAGGCCAAGAACCCAAAATCTCCAGAGATGGAGAAGGTCCACGGGACATCCCTTGAGCCATCTCTACCTGATCGCATCTCCTAGGTCTTACTGGTGTCTTCAGTACAGGGCCTCTTCAGGCTTCACTTTGGGCACTGCAGTATCACAATGCAATTCTGATGGTAAGCACCAGGAGTTAGCACAGATTTCACAGGTTACGTGCTCTCCAAGCCCCCTCCCCCCAACCCGGCAACTTTGAACACCAGCAGCAAGCTCTGGGACCCCCAGGCCACTTGAACTTATGACCAACTATCTGTAAATGTAGGGGTTCCCCCAGGGCTCCCAATAATTCACTAGAATGACTCATTGATCTTAGGGAACAGCTAAGTTCACGATTTTAGTTTTATTGTAAAGGATACAAATCTGGACCAGCCAAATCAAGAGACACTTAGGGTAAAATCTGGAGATTCCCAGCCATGAGCTTCTGTGTCCTCAGGGCACATCACCCTTCCTGCATGTCGCTGTGTGATCGCCAACCACAACCAGTCCACCCTGCCTCTGGGGGGTTCAGTTTTTATTGGGGTTTGGCTAAGTAGACGTAACTGATTGACTCCTTGGCCACGTGATGAGACTCACTCTTCAGGCTCGTGGCCCTCGTCAGAGGTCGGAGGTCAGGCTCATACCACACGGCTCGAAGCCCCAAATCTCTCCTCACGCACTTGCCGTTTTTCAGCACAACTGGCCCCATCCTGAGACCCCGTTGGCCAAAACCCAGCTGTGGTCTGTAGGTCCAAGAAGAACAGACAATCCCATCACTTAAGAAATTCCAGAGACTTAGGTACCAAGGTACCAAGAACAAGGACCAGCCAAATTCTTTACTTTCCCGTAGGCACACGTACATCTCTGTCACATTGCCTCTGTGATAACCTAGACCTTTACTTTATTTTATTTAAAGATTTTATTTATTTATTTGACAGAGATCACAAGTAGGCAGAGGCAGGTGGAGAGACAGGGGGGAAGCAGGCTCCCTGCTGAGTAGAGAACCCGATGCGGGGCTCGATCCCAGGACCCTGAGATCATGACCTGAGCCAAAGGCAGAGGCTTTAACCACTGAGCCACCCAGGCGCCTCTAACCTAGACCTTTATAACAACTCCTGCTCCCTTGTCTCTCTCCATAGTCTGTTCCATATCATTTCTTCTTCCTGTTTCTTAAAGATTTATTTAGGGGTGCCTGGGTGGCTCAGTGGATTAAAACCTCTGCCTTCGGCTCAGGTCATGATCTCGGGGTCCTGGGATCAAGCACCACCTCGGGCCTCTGCTCAGCGGGGAGCCTGCTTCCTCCTCTTTCTCTGCCTGCCTCTCTGCCTACTTGTGATCTCTGTCTGTCAAATAAATAAATAAAATCTTTTTAAAAAATTAAAATTAAAAATAAAAATAAATCAAGATTTATTTATTTATTAGAGAGAGAGGTGGAAGGAGGGACAGAGGGAGAGACACTTGAAGCCCACTCCCTGCTGAGCACAGAGCCCTGCACAGGGCTCGATCTTACAACCCATGAGATCACCACCTGAGCAGGAACCAAGAGTAAGGCTCTTACCCAGCCGATGTCCCCATCATCATTTCTTAATCTCCAGTACTCCCAGGGGAGTCCAGCCAGGCTGGAATCTTCACCAGTCCTTTAAAGCACTGTCCTCATTCTTTTTTTTTTTTTTTTTAAGATTTTATTTATTTATTTATTTATTTATTTATTTGGAAGCCCAGTGAGGAAGTGCCTCCAGGAAATTGCCCACGCTTCCTCATTACTTTTTTATTCCCACGTAGTGCCTAGCAGGGTATTTTGAATACAGTAGGCTTGAGATGTATTCAGTGAATGGGCTAAATGGAATTTCCTCCTAAATTTATATCCTTTTCAGACTTCATTCTTGTTTTTCATCTCATGTGTGCGCCATTGTTATCCTATTACGTGCTGAAAACGTTTCGGCACTTTTTCTCCCTTATTTTTTTATTTCTCCGTGCTCATTCCTACCACCACCTGTTACTCTATTCTTTTTTTTTTTTTTTAAAGATTTTATTTATTTATTTGACAGAGAGAAATTACAAGTACACTGAGAGGCAGCCAGAGAGAGAGAGAGAAGGAAGCAGGCTCCCCGCGGAGCAGAGAGCCCGATGCGGGACTCGATCCCAGGACCCTGAGACCATGACCTGAGCCGAAGGCAGCGGCTCAACCCACTGAGCCACCCAGGCGCCCCCCTGTTACTCTATTCTTGAGTATAAAACCGTCAACCTCCATTTTCCCCGATGAGGAAATGGGGGGCCCCTAGGGCAGTGAGGTGACTTGTCCAGATTCACACAACGAGTTGCTATCAAACTGGGAGCGAGAAGCCCAGAGATTCGAAGTCTCCTGAATCTTCCTCCCTCTCCCCTGTCAGCCCCTCCGTCTGTCGTCCTTCTCCCGTCTGTCCATCCGCATCCCCTGTGGCCATGGCTTTAGTTCAGGTCTGAAAGGAAAAGTCTCCCCACATTCCAAAGCATGATGACAAGTGTAACAGGGTTTGGAGCTCCATGTGACAGAATTCGGGGAAACCTGCAACTTCAAAGAATCGCTCATTGGACTTCCTTTGGTTCTCTTTGGCCACGAGGTGTCCCAAAGTCCCTGACTGGACTGTGAAGACCACCACCCAAGGGAACGGGGACAGGGAGACTCCTGTCTCTAGCTCTGCAGAACCACGCTTGCTTTTCTGATCCTGCCCCTCCTTCTGCCCTCTTAGACCTCCTGAGGCTTGCGTGCATGCTGGAGTCCGACCCTGAGCTGGAGATGTCCCTGCAAAAGTATGTGATGGAAAGCATATTGAAGCAGGTATCTGCACATTTGATTCATTGGCTTTTATTATCAGGGATCTTGGACATCAGGAAAGATCGAGAAAACCAGTAGCCAGTAAAATGTTTCATTGAACTAAAAGAAGATGGGGCTGATGTTCTCCATGTATAGGAGATTACAAAATTTGTTCTTCAAATCAGGATATTTTTAAGAGTTAAAGGAGGCATTATTCATAATTACACTCTGACTACAGGCATAAACCAGGACTGTGCATTTTATACAACTGGGCAAATGGGAACTTTTTCCCAGCAAACAAGAACATGTGGCCACCCTTTGTCTAAACGGTAGTGGAAAGAACTCAAATGAATTAGCATATTGCTACACTGTTTCTCTCAGTCACTGACTCACCTCATCTTGAGCTTTGGGAGTTAACAATACAGATAATTATGATGCCCAGAACTACCTTCACCCCCTAAAATTTCCCCTTTTTATTGGCTTAGATCTAGGGTTCCTTAAACGTATTGATTCGTGTGACCCGCAGCACTCACCATAGCCCGGGCCTTCTGCTCTCACGTGTTGATCTTTCACAGTCCTTGCTGGAGAGCTTGATCCCCATTTTATATATGAGAAAGCCAAGACCTGGAAGGATACCAGCAACTTTTCCGAGATTATTAAAGTAAGAGACATAGCTAGGATTTGAACCTTGTTCTGTCCGAATCCTACATTTTTTTGCACAGGCTGTACATCTTCCTGATACATGCCTGTTTTAACCCTTAATTCCATCAAAATGCAGTTGTGTCGTGGAGGAACTCCTCGGCAAGCCTGCACAGCGGACGGGTGCCTTCCCAGTGGGAAGTGGTAGCCAAACTCACCCTCCGCCTTCAGCCCAATTTGAAAGCCCTGCCTCCCATACCTGCCACTGCGGGTCCCCTGAGATTTCTGAAGCTCCGGAAAACCCTCCCTCCCTGCCTCCAGGAGAGAGGACACACTATGCTTTGTTAGCTGCAACCAGCGGAGAACAAGGCTTCCAGGAACAGGGTAGAAGCTAGACTCCATGAGTCAGCAGGAAGGCTGTGGGGAGGCATGACAAACACCGGCTGACAAGATAGAGCTGGGGGAGCTGAAAGCAGGCAGAGTACCCAGACTGCACCTACAGCACAGAGATCCTCAGAGGTGCACACAGTCCAGTGGAATAATTTTGAACTCATTTCTTTGCTCGATTTCATCTTTAAATCTTTGTTTAATATTAATTTCTTATTTAGTGATTTATTGAAGAAAAGTTATCACATTGATTCATTAGACATTATGAAATCATCTTTTTTTTAAAAAATACTTTATTCAAGGCACCTGGGTGGCTCAGTGGGTTAAGCCTCTGCCTTCATCTCAGGTCATGATCTCAGGGTCCAGGGATCCAGCCCCGCATCAGGCTCTCTGCTCAGCAGGGAGCCTGCTTCCCCCTCTCTCTGTCTGCCTCTCTGCCTACTTGTGATCTTTCTCTCTCTCTCAATCTGTGGGTCAAATAAATAAAATTTAAAAAAATATTTTATTCATTTATTTGAGAGAGAGAGAGAGAGAGAGAGGGCATGAGTGGGTGGGTAGGGAGGGGAGAAGCAGGCTCCCCGCTGAGCAGGGAGCCCAGTGTGGGGCTGGATCCCGGGACCCTGAGATCATGACCTGATCTGAAGGCAGAGGCCCAACCCACTGAGCCACCCACATTCCCCGATTAAGTCATCTTTTATGAAAAGTATAAAATTACCTAAAACCAGGACTGTCCCAGCCAGTTAGGAGGCATGACCGCAGGGTTCCCTATGCACAATTCCCTCCTTTGTCAATGGCGATTCGGACAGTTTTGTGCTATTTGGAGAGAAACTGCAATGGTTTCCCCCCACTGGTTTGCTATGTGTTTAATTTAACAAAATTCAAGAATGGTGATAAGCAGGCACGATTTGGGAATGTGCTTCTCTCCTTTCCCCGGGCCTGTTGTAGCCGAACGTGGGGAGCAGAGGGGAGTGGGATGAAACAGACAGCCGGGCGCAGGTGTGAGTTGTAAATGGAGCACTGGACGAGGGGCCTGGAGATTGGGCTCCCTGTGACCCTGGGAAGCTTGTAGTGTTGCTTCATGTCTCAGTTATCTAACCAGTGAAGTGGGGGATAATCTGATTTTGTTTCACTGAAAGATAAAGTGGGATAGAACAGGAGAATGTCCTGGACAGTCCCAGGCTGTGAAAATTTAAGGCTGGGTTAGTGACACGCTGTTCTTGTCCCTAAACTGCGAGAGCGCCAACAGGACCAGCACCCTTTGTGGAACTGCGACGCCCCTCCAGGCGCCAGGGACCGGCAGGGGTCAAGGGCGTGGTGCGCACCAGCCGCGTGGGCGCCGCCCTGGAGAGCCAAGACGGTGCGCTCCCGGTCCGCGGCTCCGCTGCGGGCGGGTCTGCCGTGCTGCGCCCCGATTCCGAGAAGTGCAGCCTTGCGGGGCTCCCCAGTGACGACGTGGAGGTGGGTTTGGGACGCCGAGCCGGGTGCCAAGGACGCACGCTGAGGACAGCCGCTCTCCGCTCCCCAGATCGACGACAAGCAGCTCCGGGGCTATTTGTCTGAGCTGCGCCCGGTGACCATCGTGTTTGTGAACCTGGTGTTTAAGGACCAAGACAAGGCCGAGGTCATCGGCTCGGCCATCCAGGACGCCTGTGTGCACATCAGCTCCGTCCTGAGGGTCTTCCGAGGCCAAATCAACAAAGTGTTCATGTTCGACAAGGTGGGTGTGAGCGACGGGGCGGGCCCCTCGGCCGGGGAGAGGGGGGACGCTTTTACCCCGAAAGCGCCGTCTGGTCCTGACCCGGCGCCGAGGCCGCCAGGACCTTGAGGGCAGGTGTCCGGAGCCACCTCACCCCGAAGCCTGTTTCTCATAATCCGCACCCGCCGTGTCTACCCTCAGGTGCCCCTTCCAGCTCCACGGGGTGGGGGTGGGGAGGGAGGCAAAGAGGGGAGCGAGGCAGGGGCTGGGGGCGGCCCCTCCAGCTTCTGGGTGTTCTGTTTGGTTTTGTTTGCTTCGGGGTGTTTTTAATCCGCCCCTAATCACGTCGGAGGAGAACCGGGTGACTGACCCATTACGCGGACGCGCTGGCGAGCATGGGTTCCCCATCTCCAGGGCTTCCGCGTGTGTGTGGACGCGTGCGCATGTGCATGTGCACGAGTGTGCGCGCGTGCATGTGTGCGCCTGTGCATGTGAGTGTGCGCGCATGCATGTGTGTGAGTGACTGCGTGCATGTACGCGTGTGAGTGCGCGCGCGTGTGCATGTGCGCATGAGTGTGCGTGCATGTGTGCGCCTGTGCATGTGAGTGTGCGTGTATGCATGTGTGTGTGTGAGTGTGCGTGCGTGCGTGCATGTGTGCGCCTGTGCGTGTGAGTGTGCGCACATGCAGTGTGTGAGTGTGCGCGCATGCATGCATGTGCGTGTGTGTGCGTGCGTGCATGTGTGCGCCTGTGCATGTGAGTGTGCGCGCATGCATGTGTGTGAGTGTGCGCGCATGCATGCGTGTGAGTGTGCACGCATGCATGCGTGTGTGTGAGTGCGCGCACATGCATGTGTGCGCTTGTGCGTGTGAGTGTGCGCGCGTGTCTGCATCTCGTGAGCAGCGCGCCCGATGACCACCGCACACTCCGTCCTCCACTATGGGGCTCTCTGGAGCAAGGGCTACCCAAGTCCTCACTCCGCCCTGAAGCAGGGCTTCCTCCCTCTGGCCCCGACAGAGCCCGGGGCCAGCGAGGATCGGACTCTTAGACTCTGTGGAGAGGCCTGAGGAGATGAAGGCATTCTCCTTTGCATTTCATGAGGCTGGACATAGATTGAAATCTGTCCTCCATTATTGACAACAGATCTGACTGAGGTAATTTTTAAGGGATTGATACTAAGACCCGAGCTTCCGAGCTTAATCTCTGCTCGGAACAGCTAAGGTCATGCCAAGGAAAAGCGTCCGTGGAAGCCTTTGTCCCTCAGAATAACAACAATAGCTGAGAAGAACATTATAGCTCACCAGGTGTAACCGTAGCTCAAGTTTACATCGGATACGTATATTATGTGATACCTACGTTTACAAATAGAACATCAAGGTTACAAACGTCTACATAGACTGTAGTTTACAAAGTTATATATGTGCACACGCACACATGCACACACACGTGCGCACACACTCTCCTCCTAGTAGCCGAAGGAAGCTCGGCGGCTCTGCGTTTCGTCCCTTCGCAGACTGAGACACTGAAGTTCGCAGAGTGTAGCCGCCCACGTTTCCGCACTCGTGAAGGGGCCTGAGAACACAGACTTTCTGGTGCCTCCCCCTGCTCTGTGCTGCTTCTCACACGGACGCTTAACACCCTGTAGCAGGAGATCTTGGAGGCAGGGGAAGAGGCAGGTGGGGGCACCCGTAGCCCAGGACAACCCATTCGCACTGGAGAAAGGCGAGCTCTCCTCGGGCTGGACCCCTTGCTGCTGGCGATGCTCTAGAAGTCAGAGGACATTCACATTCATTCAGAACACAGGCAGGAGAGAAATCATGATGAAGTGGGACCCAACAGGGAAAGTTGCTGCACACATTCCCCCAGGCCTTCTGGCTGGTCCCCTTTAAAGGTCACCATGCTGTGTTCGCTGACTCTCTCCCTCACAGGGCTGCTCCTTCCTCTGTGTCTTTGGTTTCCCTGGGGAAAAGGCTCCTGACGAGGTCACTCATGCCTTGGAGAGTGCCGTGGATATATTTGACTTCTGCTCTCAGGTTCACAAAATCCAGTGAGTGTTGACCTTGATCCCATCCAGTGGTCCCTGAGCCTTTTGTAGTATCTAGGGAGAGAGAAGACAAGGGCAGGGAACAGGAAGTGAGGAGAAGGCTGTCTGCATTCACTACTGAGGGCTGACCCAGCCCCGGTGCAGTGATAAAGGGACACCCTTACAAAGTCAAAACGCAGTAGGTTTGCCAGAAAACAGAATGGGGTTGTGTCTCGATGGTCTGGCCTACTTCTTGGTAGAGGCTGAATCACCGGCGCTGAGCTGGACACCTGCACTGATTTTTAATAATTAGGAGATACAAGGAGTCCTTGGGCTGGAAATTTACATATTGATCTGGCCTCCAGATGATCTACTCACAGTAAAATGGTTAAGATGAGTAAGGGTTACTGTTCCCAGCCCTGGCTGCCTGAGAGCCCAGGCCCTGGGGTTCATCTAACCTGAACACCCCAAGGACCCAACTTGTAGCTCGACTTTAACGCGTATCACCCCCGGCTCTAAATATCCCCGCCGTGTCAGCCCCCAGTCATCTATATATGCAGCTGTCCTCGGGAACCAACAAAGTTAGCTTTTGATGCCACATACTACATCTGAGTTACCTCCTTTCAAAATAATGACTTTGTTCTTTCGAGCAACAGCAAAGATAGTTAAATTACCTCCAGCCACAGCCACTCTCCATTGAAAGTCCACTTGGGGCAATGAGAGGTTCTTTTCTAGAAAAGTGGCCCAGATGAATACTTAAAAATAGCAGAAAAGTGAACTGATTTATCACTTCTAAAGACTTAGTTCTGTGTCTGAAACCATCCCCCCTTCACAGCTCTAGACCACCCTGTCCAGTGGCCCTAGACCCCGCCGTGGAAGAGTTACTTGTTGAAAACCCTTTCCCTCCCTGCCCGCCCCCTGCTGCCCTCCCCACGGTCTCTCTGCCCATTTTCTTTCCCTTTTGCCTTACAACTCTCTTGCTTTCTTCCGGGCCCCAGTACTGTCTCCATCGGCGTGGCCAGCGGGATCGTCTTCTGCGGGATCGTCGGACACTCTGTGAGACACGAGTACACAGGTGTGCTGGGCTAGCTCACCTCCCCGCACCTGGCCCCCAGCTCTGTGGGAGGAAGGATGGAGCGGAGCGACACGTGGGCCCTGCCCTGTAGAGCACATAGTCCTCAGGAGGAACCGAGCCCTGTAGCTTCACCCACTGGCAGCTCGACGCTCGCAAAGCGCGCGTTTCTGGGCTCTGCACAACTCTCAGATGTGTGGTGCTCGAGGGAGTAGTGGGGGCTCTCAGTCTGGAATGAGGCCGAGAATGAGGGGCTTTCTAGTCGCTGGCTGTTAACAGGAGACAGTTACGCCTCTTAACTCCCGTCAAAAAATCCTAAAGAAATTTAAGGATATTGCTATTCCTGATAAATAACACAAATCTCAAAAGGAAATAGAAAGTAAATGTTATCTTGTGGTTTCGCTGCTTTGACTTCCCTCCTACTACCTTATTACCGTTTGATATTCAGAAACAAAACCTCTAGAATACTGGAAGAGCTATGTCTGAAACCACCGATGTCTGATAGGGTTTCTTAAATAATGCAGGCTGCAGAGCAGATGGGAGTGGAAACGGGGCAGGACTGGCCACAAGTTTGGGGCTTTTGGGGCTGGGTGACAGGTATGGAGATATGATACCGTGCTTTATTGCATGGTTAAATTTTAATAATCAATTTTTTAAAAGATTGTATTTATTTGACAGACAGAGATCACAGCAGGCAGAGAGGCAGGCGGAGAGAGAGGAGGAAGCAGGCTCTCCGCTGAGCATGGAGCCCGATGGGGGGCCCGATCCCAGGACCCTGAGATCATAACCTGAGCCAAAGGCAGACCCTTAACAACTGAACCACCGGGGTGTCCTCACTCACGGATCTTTATAAACTGTCCCCTGAGGGGGACACTGTTACATCCCCATTTACAGATGAGGAATTGAAAGCATGAGAGAGTCCGAAACTACTAACTTGCCCAGGGAATTTGCTAACATACAGATAGAGATGGGGATCGAAGCTGCATGGCTCCCTTCAGCCTGTACACTAGTGTATTACCCTTCTGTCTTACACACTCACCCCTCCTAGCCCTAATTACTCAATCTTAAGAAATTGCCAATGGGGCGCCTGCGTGGCTCAGTCAGTCAAACGTCTGCCTTTGGCTCAGACCATGATCCCAGGGTCCTGCATCAGGCTTCCCTCTTCCTCTGCCCCTCCTACAACTCATGCTCTCTTTCTCTCTCTCAAATGAATAAATAAAATCTTAAAAAAAAAAAAAAGGCATTCCCAAATGAAGGTGATTCATTTTGAAAATGGAATGAAAAGTTGCAATTTTGTGCCTCATGGGGAGGTCAGTGTCTCCCACCCAAGCTTGTGCTTGTCTGTCTTGTAGCAGAACACGAGCTGCGGCTCATCTGAGAGCCTTCAGGCCTGTGGTCACTGCCCATACAGAACCTTCTCCATATTCAAGACCCTTTAATCTCCGACCACATTGTCCCCGTGGCCTCCCAGGAGAGGTAGAAACTGTGTGGACAGCTAATCAGGTTAACTCCCTGTATAGTTTTTAAAAACCGTGGGCAGAATGAAGGTGGTCGAAGGCAGGACTTCTGTGTCATTCATGAGAGGCCAACGGAGTAAGGATTGAAGATGCCCCTTGGGGATCACATTCTAATTGTTCAATGGCTGTTTTCTCCCTGGTCGTTGCCGTCTTCCTTTCTGTTTCAGTTATCGGCCAGAAAGTCAACATCGCGGCCAGAATGATGATGTACTACCCAGGGATTGTGACGTGTGACTCCGTCACCTACAATGGCAGCAACCTCCCGGCCTACTTTTTCAAAGAGCTTCCAAAGAAGGTCATGAAGGGTGTTGCAGATTCGGGACCGGTCTACCAGTGTCTGGGGCTTAATGAGAAAGTGTGAGTGTGGGGCGTGGATTTTGTGGTACTTTTTGGTAAAGAAGTGGGGAAATTAAGATAGCAAAAACCCAAACCAAAACAGAACCCATTGGTTGCCCATGTCAGATCTGAATCCAAGTTATGAAATTAAAATCTATGCCTTCCCCAGACCAAGGCCCAGATTTCAAAATCCTTCAACTTTCTCTATCCTGCTGACTCTGTAGATGGCGCAGGACCCCATTCTACCCTCATTACTGACCGTTGGCGGGCAAGTCTCCACAGGTTGTGCAAACAGAACAGAGTCCCTCATTGGAGTATCTCTTTGGACCCAGATGGACACAGTGGCCAACCATGAAGTATTTACTGGTCATGTCAACCATGTGCCAGGCCTCGATGGGGCTAGAGCGAGTAATAGATGGCTGCTCCTGCCGGCCCGCAGTGAGCCACGTTCCTCCGGAGCCCAGCTTAGACGTGTGGGTGTCACTGGGGACTCAGAACCCCTCAGTGGCTCCCAGGCATCTTTGTGATGACGTTCACTTTCCTCGAAATGACGCACAGAGCAGTCCCTGCCTTTCCAGCTTGGCTCCTCCTGTGCCCCCTTCTCTGGGCTGTCTGGATAGATGGTCTTCTCCATGACCCACCCCATCCCCAGTCTGCTGGGGACACTACAGTCAACTTTTGAAATCTAGCTCAGGGATCTCTTCCTCCGTGAGGCTGGCTCGGAAGGGCCCAGTCCAGCCCAGGCAGCCCAATGTTTCCTCCTCGATGTACCTCTCTGGCACGTACCCCGCACAATTACTGACCCGATAGGCTTTTCACTTCCTACATTGAGGGCTCTTTGCAGAGACTGGCTATTTCTTGTTCATTTTTATATTCCCAGGCTTGGCGCATAGCGGGCACCGACAGTAGTGAATGAGTGAGTGAGTGAATGGGACATGGAAAGGTATCGATTCTCCGTGTCAGCTAGAACCCAGGTCTCAGCGGCCAGACACAGAGTCAGGGCTACAGTTGGGTCAAGGAGTCTTTCTTACGGACCTTTGTACTCCCGGGAGCGGTGCTGCACATGACATGCGCAGACCATCAATAAAACGCTATTTGAAGGAATGAGAAAAGCCGGGTTTAGAAATGCACAGTAAGGCTGCGTTCTGGGCAGCTGCAAAGCCTTGGTGGCTTAGTAGAGACCACAATAAACATTTGTTGGTCCCACAAATATGTGGGTTCAGCCGATCTGGGCTGGATTTGGCTGATCTTGACTAGGCTTGTTCCCATGCCTGGGGCTCAGCAGGCCGTCGGCCGATCCAGGACAATGTCAGGGGGGATAAGGGTGGAGTCTGGTGACACGGCGGGGACGGTTTGGCTCTGTGTGTCTCAGCCTGCATCACCCTACGCCAGGCATGTCGTCGCAGCAATATGGGAAGAGCGAGAGCGAGCGAGCCCAACACCGAAGCATGTCTCCAGTCCCTGTGTCAGGGCTGGTAACATCGCACTGGCAAAGCATGCACAAGGCCGAGCCCAGAGTGAATAGCACAGGGCACAGACACAGGTAGGGGTGAAAAAGGGTGGCCGTTAATCAGTCCGTCTACCCCAGAAAGCCAGGACTACCGGATCCCAAGACTGGCCGCCTCATAGTTTTTCTGTACCATTTCTGCAAATACGAGAGTGAAGAAGTGCAAATATGAACCGGGCCTGGTGCCTGCCCCCAAACTCAGTTTCATAGGGAGGCGCCAGCGTATGCAGTAGACAAAATCAGCTGTATGTTGCATATGCTGCAACAGAGACACAACAAAACAGTACAGTAGTGCTGGCAAGGCAGTGGTCCCGTTGCCTGAAAAGGCTCCTACAAGAAGTGATACGCGTTGGGTAAGCGCCGGCACCGGCGGCTTGATGCTGATTTTGTCGGTATTCCTGGCACTGTCCCCACTACCTGTGGGATCTTGGGCAAGCTAAACTCTCTGCACCTCTGTTTTCTCCTCTGTAAAATGGACATACTTGTGCTGTCTTGGTGAGGTCTTCATCAGGAGTCAAGGATGATATATGCAGAGCGCGTGGAGCTATGAGAGGCACAAAGCGTGGGCTCGCCAGGGAGGGGGCCGCTGCTGTTTGAGCGCCCGGTGGTGCTTTCTGGGCTGTGATGCAGTATGCCACGTGCGTGTCCTTGAGTCCCGTCATGGTGACTGGTTTCCCCAGAAAGGGGTTTGGTTCCACCAATGCAGACTCAACAGGCATTTACTGAAACTGTCCCAGGCTCCAAAGTTGTTTGGGCTCCTTCTTCCCAGGTAAGAATTTCTCTGCTCTCCGGCCCCAGGCATCTGCAACCCTTAAGTCAGGGGAAAGGAGACTTTCCGGGAGCTGAGAATGAAACACTCGCGCTGTCGGTATTTCCCTGTTGTGACTCTAACTTCTTTTCTTTTCCGCTCCAGCATGTTTGGCATGGCGTACCTCATCTGCAGCAGGGACGAGAGCTACCCGCTGCTGGGTAGGTAGTGGGCCTTGATTTTTGACCTTCTTTATCGAACCATGACAAAACACACAGAAAATACAGCAACGTTCCGTCTGCGACTTACTGAGCTGCCACAGAATGACCCTACAACTGCCATCCAGGCAAAGCAGTAGGAAAATAGCTGTCCTCCGGGGGCCCTCACAGCGCCCCAAGGTGTCTAACACTTGAGGTGACTCAGGCCTGTTTGGGGCGTCCTGTAAATGAAGCTGCCGACGTGTCACCACACGCGCCTCCCGTCAGCCAGCTTTACGCCACGAGACTGCCCTGCGGCGGCGGGTGTAGGGCTCGTGCGTTGGTCTGCACCGTGCCGCGGCAGCCCGTCTTGTACACGGGCCGCAGCTAGTCCTTTCGTCCTCGTGCAACCCTGCCGTGGCTTCCGGTTCTTGGTTTCTATGGGAAACGCTGCCGTCAAGATGCTGGTACTTGTCTCTTGGTGAACACCCGTGCGCGTTTCTGTTGGGCGTGAGTGTCCAGGAAGCTGTCAGGACGGTGGGCACAGCTTTGCTAGGAGATGCCAAGTGATTGTTCAAGTGGCTGTGTTTGTTTATATTTTTTTTTCCTAAAGATTTTATTTATGTGACAGACAGAGACCAGGCAGAGAGAGAGGCAGAAGCAGGCTCCCTGCCGAGCGGAGAGCCCGATGTGGGGCTCGATCCCAGGACCCTGGGATCATGACCCGAACCAAAGGCAGAGGCTTAACCACTGTGCCGCCCAGGCACCCCTGTATTTGTTTATATTCTGACGAGCAGGGTTATTATGAGAGTTCTGGTCACTCCTTGTCCTTACCAACAACTTAGTTTTAACAGTCTCTGATTTTAATGGCTCGGTTGGGTATATCGTGGCGTCTCCTTGTGATTTCCATTCGTATGTCCCTGATATGGCTGAGCTCCTTTTTCAGGTGTTTGTTGGCCCTTTGGACATCATCTTTTTATAAAGTATCTATACAGATCTTTTGCTATTTATTTTTCAATTAGGTTCTGTTTCTTATAGATCTGTTCGAATTTTTTGTATATCCTAAAAATAGGTACAGTCTCTTGTTTTTCCTGTACGTAACTTTTCCCATTCTGCACTTACCTTTCAATTCTCTCTGTGTGTGTGCACGTTTTTCTTAAGATTGTGTTTATTCTTCTGTCAGAGAGAGAGAGAGCACAAGCAGGGGGAGCCGCAGAGACAGGGAGAGGGAGAAGCAGGCTTCCCGCCAAGGAGGGAGCCTGGTGCGGGGCTCAATCCCAGGACCCTGGGATCATGACCTGAGCTGAAGGCAGAGGCTTAACAACCGAGCCCCCCAGGCACCCCTCGGATATTTTATTCTAATGTAATCCAGCTTACCAGTCTCTTATAGCTAGGACTTTCGTATACTATTTAGACATTTTTCTTCACCTGATAGTCATGGAAAAATTTTTTTAAGATTCTCTTCCGGAAATTTTGTTTTACCTTTTACATTTAGATCTGTGATCTAAATCTGGCAGTGGCAGTGATCTTTTTGTGACTCGTGGTGGCAGGGACCCTATCCTAAGAAAGCTGACTTGGGACTAGACCTCACAGGGAAGTGGACATAAAACGAGGGAGGGATATACCCTCTGGGGAGAGACCCTCCTAAAGATCTGCCCGTGGATTCTGAAGGCAGCCATTTCTAAGAACACTTGCGAATTCCTTCCGTTAGACTTGAACATCCCTAAAAGCATCATCATAGATTAAATCCCGGGCCCAACTGCATTAGGACCATGAGGAGGAGGCTCCGTCCCACACTGTGGGGGAACGTTGGGACAGAATCCTGATTTCAGCAGAGCCTAAAAGAATGGCAGAGGGTCAGCAGCAGGCGTTTTTCAGAGTCTGATCACTTCTTGTAACCCCAGGCCCCAGACTCCCGAAGACCGGAAAGGAGGAAGAATGCCCACTCTCCCTCCTCCGGGGCTTTACTGTCCAGCCTAGGATATGCTCACTGTGGTAGTGAGTGACAGCAAAAGGAAGTCCTAGGCCCCCTCGGCAAGACCAAGGACTCAATATGGCAGTCATATGAGAACACGGTGGCACAGTATACGATTTCTCCCTGATTCCATCGGTGAGAGGCAAACATCAAGCTCACATACCTTATCCTCGAAGCTCTAGCTGAGAAAGAGACTGTCAGAAGTTGGGGCTATAGGAATGCCCTTCTCTTACAAGAGCTCCTGTAAATGAAATTGTATGCTCACCAACAACACAGATGTCAACAAAACTATAATCAAAAAAGTGGTTTTTTAAGATCAAAAATTGAATTTTCTTAACACTAGTCATGTTTCTAGTGGCTCTGGGATAAGGGTAATTTCTCATTGATAAAGAGCAAGTTTCTTTCACAAAATTAGAAATAAAAAAAAAATACTGTATCTGTAATTGTTCAATATAGGAACCCTAACTTTAATACATTTATTTTCCGATGTAAAAATCTGGAGATTTACTTCTAGTGGGTTACAGAAAACAAGAAAAAGGAAAGGAACACAAGCTCCAGGGCCAGATAATGTTGGCTGAGTTCTTGTTGTGTAATCTAAGCAGTTGGTCACACTGAATCTTGGTTTTCTGTGCTAAAGCTACATGGATATTTTAATGAACATTATAAAAGTACTTGCCCTCATGGCTTGTGGGGATCAAACAAAACTGTAAAACTACATGGTTAACTGGAAAGCTCCAGAGAAAGATTAAAAAATATTTAAAGTGCACAGGATCTCAAGAAAGTTCATGAACAATTCCATGGAAATTCCAAAGGTATTTTTAGAAGTTGTATCACTATGTGCTTTTTTTGTGTTTCTAGATTATTTTATGTTGATTAGGTTTGCTCCTTTTTTTACAAAATAAAACAACAGGACGTGATAAGGAGATCAAGTACTTCATGTGCACCATGAAGGAGTTTTTGGTGTCCAACTGCAGCCGCGTCCTAATGTACGAAGGGTCATCAGGATACGGGAAGAGCCAGATACTTATGGAAATTGAGTATCTGGCCCAAGGAGAGAACCACAGGTGGGTGTCTTGCAGTGACCACTTCTTGGGAACCCAGAGAAATGTCCTTAAAGGGTTCATTTACCCTAGTGCCCCTCTCCCTCTGTCATGTGTCCTACGTAACCGTCCCACAACCTGTCAGTTATGGGGTGTCCTACCCTCTGAGCTAAGCAGATAATTGACGATAAATAATGTTGAACGAAGAAATGAGAAGCTGGGCTGACCCCTGAGATGCCGCTGTGGTGCCAGCCGGGACCTGGGTGCCACTCTCTGTCACCGGTGTGCAGTGGGAGCGTGGCGGCACGGACCCTGAGAGCAAGGCTGGGCGGGATCTAAGAACAAGCCCAGAGAGGTGTCCGGCCAGCGCCAGAGGACCGCTAGTTCAAACCACTTAGCCCTGTGAGTGGGGATGGAGAAGGCCAGGCCCCTGGATTTTCCCTTGGAAGGCAGAGCTAAGGTTCTCACACCGTCCAGCTGTTACCGTAGGAGGAATGTCACAAGGGCACTGGGACAGCCCACGTGGCACTTTGAGGCCAGGGGCCCTGTGGTGTTCGGTAGAGTGACCAGTGACGGTGACTAAGACGAGGACTATGGGGTCTGCTTGTAAACCGTACACTAGTGTAAGCTGTTTTCCTCTTCCACTGTCACAGTGGAGATTTCATAACGAGGAGACACTTCCTCATTCGTTTATCCTGACCCTTACCGAGGACCTACCGTGTTCCAGGAACAGCTGAGAGCTAAATTGCTTTGCTGGGGCTGCGTACACAGCACCACGGCCTGGGCGTCTCGACCAACAGAAATGTACTGTCTCTGAGCTCTGGAGGCTCGGAGTCTGAGATCAAGGTGCAGGCTGGTTGGTTCCTTCTGACGGCCTTGAGGGACGGTCTGTCCCATGGGTTTTTCCCAGCTTCCAGGAGTTGGCCGGCAAATGTTGGTGCTCCTAGAGCTGAAGTAGCATCACCCAGTCTCTGCCTTTATCCTTACATAGTGTTCTCCTGTGCCTTGTCTGTGTTCTCATAAAAACCCTAGTGATTTTGGATTAGGGGCTTCTCTATACCAGCATGACCTCAGCTTAACTTACATAATTCCTTCCATAGCGACCCTATTCCAAGATCACTCGGAAGATCACCCTCTGAGGTACCGGGAGCTAAGATTCCGACACATGAAATTGGGGGGGACATGAGTCACCCATGACAAGCGTCAGTGCCCCCAAGATGAGTAATATCCGGTCCCCGCCCTCACAGAGCTCTCACGAAAGAGAAGGAGAGAGGAAGAGTGAAAACAGGTTGCGGTGGGGTTGACGGAAGTGTGTTAGCGAGGACTGGGAACCTATGACAGAGAGGGGTCTGGGACCCAACGTCAGGGCACCGGGGAGGGTTTCCAGGAGGCTGCACATGAGCGGAGATTTGCAGTGATCGGACGGGGCTGTGAGGAGCCGCTGCAGTGGGGGCCACGAAAACTTGGAAATGGGAGAGAGGATTTGCATTGGTCCAGCACCGGTGTGTGGTAGGGATCCACGGAGTCGTGGTGCTAGACAGGTTTCTCAGCAGTGTGGGTGACAGTCTGCGGGGTTGGGGCAACGTGGTGGGCGTGGGACCACAGAAGAGGACATGGCTAGGCTGACGTCGGAGGGCTCCGGGACACGGAGGGATGAGGAGCTGCGTCAGACGCAGGAGTAAACCACAGCTTCCAGACAGCTTAGGGAATTGTTGTTGTAGCAACTGAACAGGAAGAGCCAGAGCTTTCCTTCAGCCTTGATTATTTTCACAAAATGTGTTTAAGTGTTCCCTTGGGCTGCTTGGTTTTCTCACCAACAGGACCATTGCTATCGCGTTGACCAAGATCGGCTTCCATCAGAACTTCTATACCATCCAGATACTCATGGCCAACGTTCTGGGTCTGGACGCCTGTAAACATTATAAAGAACGACAGACCAACCTCCAAAATAAAGTGAAGACTCTGCTGGACGAGAAGTTCTACTGTCTCCTCAACGACCTCTTCCACGTCCAGGCGAGTGGCGGGAGTGCGTCTCCGCAGCAGAGACGTGGGCGCCGGCAGCGGCTGCTGCCTGGGGTCGGCGACTTCGCGTCTCTTGGCCGTGGGTCCTCTTTCCCTTTTCTCATGCGGAGAGTCTGGGTGACGAGGAAGCGGCTCCCAACCGTCCCCGAGGGAGCTGCCACCTTCCGTCCACCTTCCGCACGCCGAGAAAATCCACGGGGCCCCTGCGGATCCGCCTTGCCTCACGTCTCCCATCAGAGCACCCCTGCACTAGCCGAGGCCGGGCACAGAGCCCCTGGGCTCCTGCAGGCAATGGCCAGGGCAGAGACGGAGCATGTCCTGGCATGTCCTGTGTCGGTCAGATTCAGCGACATACGGGAGACGGCTGGAAGGGACGTTATGAACCGTCTAACACGTGAGGCTTATGATGCTTTGAAGGCCCAAAATGGTAAAGTGATTTGCCCACACAGCTAGTAACTCCTTCTGCTTTTTCCCAGGCTCAATATTCTCATAATTCTTTATGCAGTTCCCTATTTCACGAGAGGTTTCCAAGATGACCACCTTAAAAAAGCAAAAGCAGCTGGAAACCTTGTTTCTGAAGATCTTGGAGCAAGTAAGGGCACCAGATCGCAAGCGATGGGGCTGGGGCGGGACAAAGGGAGGTGGCCCGAGGGGTTCAGAGCTTCCTCGAAGAGTGTGAAAGCTGTGACCTCACACCTCCCACAGCCCCTCCTCCTCCCAGACCTCAGGTCCAGGGTGCGCTCCTGACTCCCGGGGGTCAGCCTCTTCTTAAACCAGCCCCTCTCCTCCTCCCTCTGCTTGAGATCACAGGGAGATCCAGGTGCTTGGTCTGTAGGCTCCGTAGACAGACTACCAACATCTGAACCCTTAGGCCTATCACTTGCTGCCTGGGTGACCTAGAGCAAGTGACTTACCTTGTCTGTCATCCGTAAAAGAGGAAATAATAGTACCTGGGTCACAGGGTTGTGTAAAACGCTTAGAACAGGGCCTCTTTGGGACGCCGGGGGGCTCAGTTGTTAAGCCTCTCCCTTCGGCTCAGGTCATGATCCCTGGGTCCTGGGATCGAGCCCCGCGTCCCGCATCGGGCTCCCTGCTCATGGGGAAGCCTGTCCTCCCTCTCCCACTCCCCCTGCTTGTGTTCTCTCTCTCGCTGTGTCTCTGCCAAATAAAATTAAAAGAAAAAAAAAAATGTAACGCGAACCTCCCCGTTAATCAAAATGTCCTCAAGGTCAGTGAAGAGTAAATCTCTGGTGACAGAATGGGGCCCGACGAGTAGGCTTGTTGAGTTCATGTAACCAAACAGGGTGTGATACTTTATAATGATTGCCTTACGAAATCTGAAATTTTAAAGTAGCTTTCATTTGTAAAGACATGGAGGGGCAGAATGGGTTAACCAACTGTGTTCCCAGAAGGAGCCAAGAGAAAGGAAGAGCTGTGGGGAGCCCCGAGAGTGGGGAGGGCTTCTCCGCGGGGCTCTTGCTCTGTTGAGACCATGTGAGCTCTTACTTTGTTCAATGCCGTATCCTCAGCTCTGTGCACCCCTGATGGCTGCATAACAAATGCTTAATGCGTGAGCAATAGTGCAGACCTGTGAGGGAAAGGCAGCCGGCCAGCTTAGTCTCCCTCAGCCCTGCCCACGGAGCACCCAGCCCAGTCGGTGCCCAGTTAGTGTGTGTTGGATACATACATGTCGGTTGAGCAAATGTCCATTAGATAAACCCAAGAGATCTTTGTTTGCCAGTAGATTAAAATGATGTGTGGTAAACTTATCGGTTCTTTTTTTTTTTTTTTAAGATTTTATTTATTTGAGAGAGAGAGAGAGTGCAAAACCAAGGGAGAAGGCAGAAGGAGAAGCAGATTCCCTGCCCAGTCCCAACGCGGGACTCCATCGCAGGACCCTGGGGTCATGACCCCAGCCAAAGGCAGACGCTCAACCGACTGAGCCCCCAGGCGCCCCACATATCAGTTCTTCTAATGTAGTGGGTACTTCCACTTGGCTACTTTACCCTACAAAATTTGCATTATATTCACACGAGGGTTTGACAAAGTAAGAACCCGTTCCAGCCAGCTCTGTCTAAACTGCCACAAATTCCTAGAAGACTCTAAATAGTACAAATTTGTTGGACAGATTTTAATTTAGCACCACATAAGGACCATGTGTCCCTGGAGGACTATGAAACCCATGGTGGGATGAACCTGGAGCTTCATTACCAACAGAACAGAGTCTTCCCCCATCGAGCCGCCGTGCCGTCCCCCCTCCCCCTCCGCTCCCCGCTTCCATCCTCCCCCCCACACTGGTGGATACTTGTTTTTAAAAACTCATGTTAACAAAATCTTAGAAGTTGAAAAAAAATGCATACACATGCATACCCATACATGAATGGGTTTTTCAAATTTTTGAATAAAAATCCAAAGTCCTCCAGCATTTTTCTGTTTCTCTATTTTGTCCAGACAGTGAAAGAGGAAAGGATTATCTTCATCATTGATGAGGGCCAGTTTATTGACTCAGCCTCCTGGGCCTTTATGGAGAAGCTTATCCGGACGGTTCCTATCTTCATCATCATGTCCCTGTCTCCCTTCACGGACACGCCCTGCGTGGCGGCCCGCACCATCATGAAGAACAGGAACGCCACCTACGTGACCCTCGGGGCCTTGCAGCCTAAGGACATCCGCAACAAAGTCTGCCTGGACCTCAATGTCCGGTGCATCCCCAAAGAACTGGACACGTGGGTATCCTGCTTCTCTCTGGAGGTCTTCTTCCCCCGTGCCCGTTCCCCAGATCCAGACTTGATCCCGATTCTTAAAACACACCTGAAGGTGCCTATTTCTGCATTTCCACGGATCCTACCTTTCAAAAGAGCCGGCTGTCGCGGCTGGTGAGGTGGACCGTGCTGCCCCTTTCCCGGTTAGCCCTCCTGCCGCGGCTTCTCCCGCTTCGCTCAGCGACATCAGATTTGTTTCCCTTTCATCATGCTGGGTGTGGGCACGCTCCTTTGATCAGCAGTGACAGAGGGCACGACGGTTGTCACAAGAGGCCAGCTGGTAAGCCTGAAAGACACAGCCTGTGCCGAAGCAAGGTCGGCTGGAATCACTGTGTCTGCGGCAGGTGCCGGAGGCGGGCTCTTTCCGCCACTGCTCCAAGCTCCTCAGGGACTCCCCCACTGGGGTCCAGACCGTGGTCCCCTTAACAACACGGCCACTTACAACCCACCTTGGTATCTGTGGTCCCTTCTTTCTAATGAGCTTGCTTTGCTGCTTGCTTTGCTTTTGCTGAAGTCTGGGACGAAGTCTCACTTAAAGTAACTCCAGGAATGAACCCAGCTCCTTCCCTTCGCCTCTTGCTCATCCCCTCTCTGAATGTGTATGTGCAGATTTCTCTCTCTAAATGTGTACATTTTGTGTGTACGTGTACATATATGTGTGCATTTACCTTTTGATCTAGCAGCCCAATTCTAGGAAACTATCTCAAAGATATATTAACAAAGCTATAAAGAGACGTATGGACAAAGTTTTATCAAAACATTGTTTGTGTTAGCAAAAGACTAAAAACAACCCAGAAGTCCAGCTCTAAGAGGATAGGTAGAATAAAACAGGATACATGCACACAGTGGAGAGCTACATAGCGTTAAAAAGAATGAGAAGAGGGACGCCTGGGTGGCTCAGTGGGTTAAGCCGCTGCCTTCGGCTCAGGTCATGATCTCAGGGTCCTGGGATCGAGTCCCGCATCGGGCTCTCTGCTCAGCCAGGAGCCTGCTTCCCTCTCTCTCTGCCTGCCTCTCCGACTACTTGTGATTTCTCTCTGTCAAATAAATAAATAAAATCTTTTAAAAAAAAAAAAAAAAAAAAAAAAGAATGAGAAGATCTACTGATAGGGAGGGATGGGCAGGATAAATTCTTTTTTTTTTTTTTTTTTTTTAGATTTTATTCATTTATTTGACAGAGATATAGTGAGCGAGGGAACACAAGCAAGGGGGAGTGGGAGAGGGAGAAGCAGGCTTCCCGCTGGGCAGGAAGCCTGATGCGGGGCTCCATCCCAGGACCCTGGGATCATGACCTGAGCCGAGGGCAGATGCTTAACGACTGAGCCACCCAGGTGCCCCGGGCAGGATATATTCTTGAGTGAAAAAACAAGGTGTAGCAGAACATGCAGTAGGAGTGACAAGCTGTCTTTTAGGTAAGAAAGAGTAAAATACATCTGTGTGCTTTTTTGATATCTTTAAAAACAAACATTGAGAAGATAAGCCAGAAACTAACCGATATGGTTATTTATAAGGCGAGCAAGGGAGGCAACACTGATTATGTATATTATCTTTGAATGAATGTATTGCTGTATTCAAATGCTTTGAAATACTTTGAAGAAATGTAAATGTAATTTTTTTAAAAAAATGAAAGAGGGAAAAATCAACCCTAAAAAGGAAAAGCAAGTGGAAACAAATAGAGAATACTATTATTTTCAAATAATTAGATTACAGTCAAATATTTTTCCTTCCTAAGAGATGGTTGTTCAGTGTAAACAGGTCGCTGTGTTTCTACTGCAGGTACCTGGTGGAGGGAAGCTGTGGGATCCCGTTTTACTGTGAGGAATTGCTGAAGAACCTTGATCATCACCGGGTCCTCGTTTTCCAACCCATGGAGTCTGAGGAGAAGACCAATATGACCTGGAACAACCTGTTCAGTGAGTCTCCTGGTGAAGGCTTCTGCAGAGCGGGCAGGCAGGGGCTTTTCCATAGAGGACATCCTGTAGGGTCAGGAGGTTTGGGGAGGTGAGGGGTGCTGGAGCCGGTATCCAATATCCAGACGGTGAGAGACGTTGACCGGACAGTGGGGGAACGTGTGCCTCGGGAAAGAACACGGAAGGACACTGGGGCACCCGAAGCCAGTAACACTGAGGCGGGAGCTCCACGTTACGTGAGGGAGAACATTCCTGGACGTTCTGCGGCTGTGATTAAGACGGAGTCCTTTTTTACGTATTTGGTGATATCTAACTGCGGTTCTAATTTGCTTCTCCCAAATTGCTAATGATGTTGAATATCTTTTCATGTGGGTTTTGGTTTTTTTTTTTTTTTTGCCATCTCTGCATCTTCTTTGGAAACTATCTCTTCATGTGTTTTTCCCATTTTCTAATTGGATTGTTTGGGTTTTTTGTTGTTGTTGTTGTTTTAAATGTTGAGTTCTGAGAGTTTCTAATCTATGTAGATACAGGTCCTTTGTCAGATGAGGGTTTGCGAATATTTTCTCTCAGTAGCTTGTCTTCATTCTCACCAAAGTGTTTTAAATTTGACAAAATTCAATTATCAATTTTTCCCTTTATGAGTCAGTTAAATCTAAATTTTTTTCTTTTAAGATTTATGTATTTATTTCAGAGAGGGAGAGAGGGCACAAGTGGGGGGGGGAGCAGCAGAGGCAGAGGGAGAAGCAGGCTCCCCGCTGAGCAGGGAGCCCGATGCGGGGCTCGATCCCAGGGCGCCGGGATCACGACCCGAGCCAAAACAGACGCTTCACCGACGGAGCCCCCCAGGAGTCCCAAATCCAAGAACTCTTTGTTTATCCCTAGATAAACAAAGGTCAAAATTTCCTCCTCTGTCTTCTTTTTCTTGAAGGTGTTACATCTCACATTTAGGTTTGTAATCCATTTTGAGTTAATTTTCGTGTAAAGTGTGACACTTAGGTTGAGGCCCTTCTCTTCCCATTCCTACCCCCAACGTGTGTCCACCTGTCCGGGCACCATCGGTCACACGGCTCTATCTTCTTCCTTGACGTGCCTTGGCGCCATTGTCTAAAGTCAGCTGGACGCGTCTGTGTGGGTGGGTTTTGGTTTCCTCTTTTGGTGCATTGGTCTGTGTGTCTATCCCTTTGCCAATACCATTCAGTGTTGATTACTACAGCTTTCTAGTCTCGAAGCCGTAGGAACGGGTCCCTCCTCCTTGTTTTAGCTATTTGGTCCCTGTGCCTTTCCGTATGAATTTTAGAATAATCTTTTCCGGGGCGCACCTGGGTGGCTCAGTCGGTTGAGGGTCCAGCTCTTGGTTTCAGCTCAAGTCATGATCTCAGGGTCACAAGATCGAGCTCTGAGTCAGCTCTGCTCTCAGTAGGGAGTCTGCTTGGATTCTCTCCCTCCCCCACTCCCTCAAATAAATAAATAAGTCACTAGAATAATCTTGTCTGTACCTATAAAAAATCTTTGGGGGATTTTTTTTTTTAAAGATCTGTTTGTTTATTTTAGAAAGAGGCAGTGAACTAGGGAAGGGGAGAAAGAGAGAATCCGGAAGCAGACTCCTTGCTGAGTGTGGAGTGTGGAGCCAGACGTGGGGTTTAGTCCCAGGACTCTGAGACCATGACCAGAGCCGAAACCGCGTTGGCTGTTTAACCAACTGAGCGACCCAGGTGCCACCTTGAAGGGATATTGATAAGAATTTCAATATATATATATTACATCGTAGATCAGTTTGGGACAAATTGACATCCTTTTTTTTTTTTTGAAGATTTTACTTATTTATTTTACTCATGCTTTCTCTCTCTCTCCCTAATGTATAAATAAAATCTTTAAAAGAAAAAAAAGAAAAATTTTAAAACTAGAGAGGTTTTGGTCGCAAACAGTGTGAATGCACCGCGTGCCACTGACCTCGAAACATTAAAATGGTTCACTGTATGTGAATTTCACCTAAATTAAAAAAAAAAAAAAACTCACAATACAGGATCCTAGACTGGGTCCTATATTGGAAGGGGAAAAAAAAAAACACCAAAGGACATTATTGTATCACTCGACAAAATTGGAAAATGGACAGTAAATTCCTATTTCACTGTGAAATATTCTGAAACTGAAAATGTGCTCCAGTTGTGTAAGAAGATCTCGCTCTTAGGAAACACTGAGTAAAGCATTTGGGGTAAAGGGACATGAATTGTTCAACGTATGTTCAAATGCTCCAGGAAAAATAGAACGTACAGAGAAAACGAGGGCTGCGGTGAATGAGGCAAGACGTCAACAGGTGAATTTGAAGGGAGAGCACACAGTCTTATTCTCACAACTTTTGGTTAAGTCTGAAACTCCCAAATAAAAAGATTTAAAAACACCTGACATTCAGTTGTTTCCCACGGAGCTTACGATGAAATGCCGCCTCCCAACGGGGCCTGGGAAGCGCTCCAGGACCTGATTTCCGGACCTGCGTGGCCTCCTCCGTGCTCTGAAATGTGTTCCCGTTGCACGGGCTGCGTCCCTGGCATTTCCAGGGCTGGGGCACAGGCCCTGCTCCTCTCTGCTGCAGACGGCCGTGCCCCCTCCTCAGGCGCCCCCCACGGAGGGCTCCTTCCCTCCAGCTCAGGTGTCGCCTGCCCAGCGTGACTTTCTTTCTCTACCTCCTTCGCCAACTGGTTCCTTCTCCCCGCGAGGGACTCCTCTGTCCCCAGCCTTCGTGGGTGTCTGCCGGCGCGTCGTCTCCCACCATAACCGCGCGCTCCTCTCCGGATGCTGCGCCTCCAGTTGCCCGTCGGACGTCTTCTGGACCCGCTCACCCCTCGGACTCCGCCCGCCTGACCCGGAGGCAGCGCCCGCCCTCCCCACCACCACCTCCCAGGTCTCCCCGCGTGGTTCTTGGCAACACCCCGTCCGCTCCATCCCCGCCTGGCTCGGACCGGCTCCTCGCTGTGCCGTGTACCACGTCACGCCCCGTCGTGACTGATCTTACGCAGTGTCCCCTCTCCTGTTCCCTGGCCTGCCCCACCCGCACCGGGGCTGCCTTCTGAGAAGCGGCTGGTGGCCGACTCCTCCCCCTTCCCAGGCACCTGTGCTGTCCCGGGAGTGTGCCACGAGTCAAGTCCAGACTGGACAGTGCGACGTCAAACGCCCTCCACGGTCTGCTCCCAAACCATGTCCCCAGAGCACGTGCCCTGGAGGGGCTCCTGCCCCCTACGCGCTGGAGCCGGCGGCCCCGGCGACCTCACGTTCGCCTCACCTGCAGGGCGTCTGAGGCTGCTGTGCCCTGCCCTGGTCGGCCCCGCTCTTCCACTTGGAAACAACCTCCTCCTATGCGCCATCGTGCTACGTCCTGCTCCACGAGGCCGTTCGGAATCCACGAAGACGGAGCCGTGGCTCCTCTCTGGGCTCCCAGCTCACTGCGCCTTGCTTTCTACCCCCTGCGTCCCGCTGGCGCCTGACCGGCACGTCCGTGTCTGTCTCTAAGACACTGAGCTCCTCGGGGTGGGAAGCGGCACCGCTCGTGTCTGTCCCTGTCCCCGGCCATACGGTGCGCCGGGGATCCTCACTCTTAGTGACACTGGGCTCATCTCAAGGTGGCGCCCCTCACGTGGCCCATTTCCCGCCTGGAAGTGCAGCTCCGCACACACCTTCCCTCCAGGAGGTGAGGAGCCCAGCCGCGCTCACCCTCACGTTCCCACGCCACAGCCCACGGCGATCCACGAATGGCTGCGGGAGTAAGGGAGTGACGCACTGTGAGTATCGGGACACACAGTGACCAGGAGAGTGTGCGCGCCAGCCTCACCACTTTAAATATCTCGTTCTGATAACCGTGTTGTAAGCCGAGTACCTGTCCCAGAGTGCGTTTGCATACGAGCGTGGGTACCTGAATGTGCACACGGTGTACCCTAGTGTGTATTGCAAGATACGCCCTGATGATCTTTGAATCAAACTTCTCTTAAACTGCATGTACTACAGAAGACTTCTTTTTTTTTTTTTTTTTAAAGATTTTATTTATTTATTTATTTGACAGAGAGAGATCACAAGCAGGCAGAGAGGCAGGCAGAGAGAGAGAGGAGGAAGCAGGCTCACTGCTGAGTGGAGAGCCCGATGTGGGGCTCGATCCCAGGACTCTGAGATCATGACCTGAGCCGAAGGCAGTGGCTTAACCCACTGAGCTACCCAGGCGCCCCCTATAGAAGACTTCTAATAGTGATTCCCCATGCTTTGGGGGGTGGGGCAGAACGTTTTGAGTACATTTAGGTTGTCTTATATTAGTTTACTTAAAACATTATTCCAAAATACTGGATGAAGGGCGCCTGGGTGGCTCAGTGGGTAAAGCCTTCAGCTCAGGTCATGATCCCAGGACCCTGGGATCGAGCCCCGCATTGGGCTCCGTGCTCGGTGGGAAGCCTGCTTTTCAGCTCTGCCTGTTGCTCTCCCTGCTTGTGCTCTCTCTCTCTCTCTCTCCCTCTGACAAATAAAATCTTTGAGACCCACCTTGAAGTTTATTGTGAAACCGAGACGGTGACAATAACCCCAATGTGTTCTTCCTTTTCATCTCCCTTCAGAAAATTTCAGTAGACCATCCGAGGAACTAAAAATATTGACCCCTAATTATGAGGAGAGAAGTGAAGAAGTCTGTACCCTCGCCAGTGGTGTCAGACTGAAAAACTTGTCACCGCCAGCATCGTTAAAAGGTAAAGAAAATCGGGCCCAGTGTTCCAGGACCTCGCCCCCCGTTTCCCTTCTCTAGGGTGGCTGTCGTAAAGGGAGAGAGGGAGATGGCGGACTGCAGGGGCCGCCCGCGTGGCATTGCCTCTCACAGTCAGAGCTCCGTGGAAGGCTTAGCTTTTCTGCCTCTGACCTGGAGTGCCTGCTCCCCTGGGCATGTTCTGGAATCTGATTTGAACCAAGTTTAGTTCAAGTGCGTAAATGAATGAGGTGCAGTGCATTTTTCATTAAATCATTAAATTAAGTCAAATATTGAGGGAGAAAATCGAAACCTGACACTTTTTCTGCCACTTACTTTTATAAGAAATGGCAAGCGTAGAATTTATATCCGAGCTGTATTCTTACCCCGTTAAAGAAAAATGACCTTCAAGCAGTGTTGTGGTAGGGATTCGGCTCCCAGTCATGCCATCCACAAACAGCTGGAAGCGTCTGAGGCTGACCAGGGACACCTCCAGGTTCTCGGTCTTTGGAAAGCATCGCTGCTCAAGCGCTGCGTCTGCCCGCGTGGGAGGGCCGTGGGCTCGGCTTCTGCACTGTTCTGTGGGCAGGGGATTCAGATCTTGTCCCCACAGGGGAGGTCACGGAGGGGCATCCTGGCCAGGATCTCACCAGGCCGCGCTTAGGCGAGAGGTTGGAGTTGGCGCTCGAGGCTCTCTGGCGGGTGCCCTGAGCGCAGAGATGGCGGCGGCCGCTCCAGGAACGAGGCAGAGGCCGCGAGGGGGTCAGTGCGGGGCAGACGAGGGCCAGCCGCAGAAGTCAAGGTAGCTGGCGGCCGGCGGGCGCGCTCCGCCCACGGCCGGGCCCACCGTGACCTCCCGCCGCCCCACAGACCTTGTCACGCTCTGGCCCCGAACCTGAACCCCACAGCGGGTCTCGTTCCAGTCTGGCCCCCACGCCGGGTGCGTCTTGGGGAGCGGCTCCTGCGCCCTCGGCGCCCCCCGCTCACGCTCTGAGGCAGGCCCTGGGCAGGGGGCCCCTCCGGGGCTGGCTGGGGCGCAGGGCAGGCGGCGGCCGACCCAATGGGCCCGCCGCGGGCAGTGAGCGCCGGCCGGCCGCGTGGCTTTCCCCCGCAGAAACCTCGCTGGTGCAGCTGGACAGCATGAGCCTGTCACACCAGATGCTGGTGCGGTGCGCCGCGGTCACCGGCCTGACCTTCACCACGGAGCTGCTGTTCGAGGTCCTGCCTTGCTGGAACATGAAGATGATGATCAAGGCCCTGGCGACGCTCGTGGACGCCAACGTCTTCGACTGTTTCCGCAACGGCAAGGAGCTGCGGACCGCCCTGAAGCACAACGCGGCCTCGTGCAAGGTCAATCACCGCTCGCTGTCTCTGAGGCCGGGCCTGGGCATAGGTGAGTGCGCCCCGGGAGCCGCTGCCCCACGCTCTGGCCGCCGACCCCACGTGGGCCCGGGCCGAGCGGTGCGTCTCTGCCTCCGCAGCGCGTGACGAGGGCGAGGAGCTGCACGAGCTGGAGAGCGAGGTCATCGAGTGCCACGTCATCCGCTTCTGCCGGCCGGTGATGCAGAAGACGGCCTACGAGCTGTGGCTGAAGGCCGAGAGGAGGGCCATGCACCTCAAGTGTGCGCGCTTCCTGGAGGAGGACGCGCACCGGTGCGACCACTGCCGCAGCGGAGACTTCGTCCCTTACCACCACTTCACCGTGGACATCCGCCTCAACACGCTCGACGTGGACACCATCCAGAAGATGGCCAAGTCCCACGGATATAAAAGTAAATATGCCTCTGGCCTCGCCCGTCCTCTCTGCCTGGGGCCCGGCGTGGGTTTGGACCCCGAGGGCTTCAAGTCCCCCAAGGCGTGGGTTCTGCGAATGGCTGAAGACTTGTGTCGCATAGATGGGGGTCGGGGGGGGGGGCATGTGAGCACTGAGTGCACCAGAAACAGTCTTGCTGTGACACTCACAGAGAGTTTGAGATCAGGACTCTGGCAAAATGGGGTGCACCGAGCTCAAAGGAAAATATCCAGAGGGATTAAACTGACCCGGCTTAATTCACACCAAGGATGGAGTCCAAGGGCTGGGGTGGGGCTCACATGTTGAATGGGAACGAGAGCCAGAGGGGCACCGTTTCCTGGCAGGTGAGACTGTTGTTCCGCAGTCAGGTTTGAAACAAGGTTCCCTCAGAGAAAGAATGTGAGTGGGGGGAACCATGCAGGGCTAAGCAGGTCAGGGGCTCCGGCTCAGGGCAGACGTTCCAGATCGTCTGTGGTACAAACGTGAGGAAGTGGCAGTCTGGGGTGCGAATCAGCTACACAGTCTGGATTCAAAGGAACATGTACCAGGGACTGTTAGCACAGGCGTGAGGCCAGAGGCAGCAACCCCAACTCCAGCCCTCCCTCATGGGGGATCGGGGGCATCACAGGGCTCTGCGCCCGGGCCAGAGGCCTTGGTGATTAGGGCTGAATCTGGTTGGGAAAGCAGAGGATAAGGACAGGGTACTTATATTTCATGGTATTAAAAATTAGGAAGAAATGTATCTAAAGTGCCTTGTACATAATAGGTACAAAAATAATTTTAAAAAAGATTTTAATTATTTATTTGAGAGAGTGAGAGTGCCAGAGAGAGAAGGTGAGTTGGGGGCAGAGCAGAGGGAGAGGGAGAAGCAGGCTCCCCGCTGATCAGGGAGCCCGATGTAGGGCTCCGTCCCAGGACCCCAGGATCATGACCTGAGCCAAGGTGGATGCTTAACCAACTGAGCCACCCAGGCGCCCCCCCCGAAATAAATATTTATTCTCACTCATTCTTTATTTCACATGCATTCTCCTTTGATCTTCATGTTAACCTTTCAAGGTGGAAGGCTCTTGTTACTTTATACATGAGAAAACTGAGGTTCTGGAAGATTCAATAGCTTGTCCAGTGCCACAGAATGAGTGATAGACTATTCAATCGCAGGTCAGTCTCATTCCCAAGCTCATGCTGTGCCCAGTACACCTGAGCTTCCCAAAGTGCAGGGTGGGACCTTTGGGCAAGGCTGGCAGGGGAGATTGGAAGAGGTTTCTGGATGCGGCCGTCCATGGAGTCGGAGAGTAAAGAAGACGACGCCGTCTCCGTCCTCGATCAGGAGGAAAGCAGCTTTGCACTGTGGCACAAGTCTAGTGTTGACCTGGAACCAGCACTTGCTCACCTCCCTTTTCAAAAAAGAGAAGTCAGACTTCAGGTTCTGATCCCTAGAGTCCAGACTCTCCCGGGTCGGATGAGAGAAAAAGCCAGCCTGGAGCCCTTTTAAGTACTTCTTGGGAGTATGAGAAGAGCCCTAGATGTTGGAACGGAAGACTCAAGAAAGTAACAACTTCTAAGGACTTGAGGACCAAGACAGGGCAGACCCTACAACAAACAAAGCAGGCGCCCAGAGAGAGGGCTATGAGGGCTGATAAAGGCACATGGGCAGGTCCAAGAAGCTTCAGGGATGGTCCCAACACAGAGCCATGTTCAAGGAACCAGAGCAAGTGCCAGTAGGAGAGAGTTGACTGAGGGAGATAAAGACAGGGGACGCAAGAGGCAGCCTGGGGGGCTCCGCTGGTTAAGTGTCCAACTCTTGATCTCAGCCAGGGTCTTGATCTCAGGGTTATGAGCTCAGACCCTGTGTTGGGCTCTATGCTGGGTGTGGTCCCTACCAAGTGAATGGATGAATGAATGAGGAAGGAAGATTGGAACCAGTGAGTCTCTCCATGTATGTCTTTATATATATATATTTTGGTGGCAGTGTTGGGGGGGATATAATTGCAATTGATTTTTGTTTAAGATTTATTTATTTTAGAGCAGAGGGAAGGGCTAAGGGAGAGAATCCTAGGCAGACTCCCTGCCGAGAGTGGAGCCCGACACGGGGCTCGACCCCACAACCTTGAGATCATGACCTCAGTCAGAATCAAGGGTCCGACGCCCAACCGACTGAGCCACCAGCCGCACCCACAGTTGGTTTTAAGCAGGCTGGCGAGGGCTGTCAAAGAAAGCAACTTCAGGTAATCTTGGATTCTCCAATATGCCTTAGCGGTTTCACTAGGGTGCTTCTGTGCCCTCCTGTGACTCTGAGTAATGTCTGTGCTTTTGTCCGCTCCTCTACCTGCCTGAGGCCAAAGCTCTACTATTTCTCTTGTCAGAACTTTCCACCTGTTTAAGAGGCTATCAACTAGACATCTTTAAAATTTTTCCTAAAAGTTTTACAATAGAAACAATAATGCCAAGCCCCAGTACCCCACACACTTTGAGTACTTCTCAGGGGCCAACATCTTAACTTAATTGTTCTTTCTGGTCATCGCCCCCACGGACAAAAGGATGTGTTCATGCAGTTAAACAAAACAAAACAAATTCTGGCATTATCTGTTTTCTTCTTAATTTGGTGAACAGATACAGCATGCCAGGGGGAGAACACCCCCCGTCACACTACTCCTCGGGACCAGCACCGTTGATGACCATTGTTAGATAAATCATTAAGAAGACCATGTAAATGCTATTCATTCCAGAACCAAGTAATATACTGCAAATGGAGTTCTTAATGAAAGTCCATTTTCCTTGAGTTTCTAGGATAATTTTTTTTGCAATGTCTTCTTTATAATATCCTGTCTTGGTTGGATACTCTGTCCATTACCCCTGAACCTTGTGACGGTAGGTAACACTGGTAAAGGACATAGAGTTGACCTTTGAACAACACAGGTGTGGACTGTACAGATTCACTTATATGCAGATCTTTTTCAATAAATACAGTAGAGTACTATGAATGTATTTTCTCTTACGATTTTCTCAGTAACATTTTGTTTCTTCTAGCTTATTTTATTGTAAGGCTAGAGTATATAATACATAAAACATTGAAAATACGGGTTAATTAACTTCATGTTATCAGTAAGGCTTCTTGTCAACATCAGGCTGTTAAGTAAAGTTTTGGGAGAGTCAAAGGTTATATGTGAATTTTCCAGTGCTGGGGGCTCAGGGGTCGGGCGTCCCTAAGCCTCTGTGCTGTTCAAGAGTCAGCTGTCATCGGAAGAGGTTCAAAGACCATAGAAATAGATTAGGTAGTGAGGAAGTTGATTCTCTTTTCAATTCTCTCTTTTCTCAAGTCCTTCTTAAGTTATTTTCTTGAGTCTTGATCCCCAAAGATCTGCCCTTCAACGCCCTCCACCCACTTCATCAGAGACCACTCCTCTCACGCCTTCGCCTTCTGAACAGGGAGTGAAATCCCACCGACAGTTTGTTTACTCATTCAGCAAATCCTGAGGTCCTGCTCTGTGCCAGTCCCGGTGCAGCACTGGGACACATCAGTGACAAAAGAGCATTCACTCGATTGTGGAGAAGCAATGGAGGAAAAAACACAATAAGTAAGAAATCTACAGTATGTTGCGGGAGGTAAAACCCACTGCAGGGAAGAAAACTGGAAAGAATGTCCGGTAGGGTAAGGGAGACGAGGAATGCAGAGTCATTAGGGGAGCACTGAGAGGTGAGATTCCTAGACAGACAGAGGAAGTGGCGATGGCCAGGGAGGGGCATCCGGGCAGAGAGGACAGCCCCGGCAATGACCTCGGACAGGAACGGATCCCTTCCTTTCTATACATTGTGGGTTTGTGGCTTTTAAGATTGTTTTATTCTCATTTCAGTGGGGTAACATGTCCTGGACCCAGCAGTACTAGAGATAAACAAAGGAGTTCAGTTGGTCACCTTGAACCTGAAGTCTTATTTCCAGGTGTTTGAAACCATGAGATGAGCAAGTGGTGTCTTTGCTTTTCTCCTCGTTTCTGAGCACCTACAAGCATGTTGTATATATTCTTTTCTTCTGAGTTTTATAGATCCCCTTTGAAGTAGGGAACTTTTAAACAATAGACCCTTCATAAATGAAGAAGTTGAGAACTAAAAATAGTGCGATTCACCCACGGGTAAAGGACAGAATGACAAAAGCATATCTGTACGCCCAGCTTTGTTTCCTTTTCTAGTCAATACTGCTGGTCTCTGCGTCCCATTCTGTCACTATTACCGTTTGGAACATAAAAAAATAGAGACATTGGGGGCACCTGCATGGCTCAGTGAGTGAGACGGCTGCCTTCATCTCAGGTCATGATCCCAGAGTGCTGGGATCAATGCCTGTGGTTCCCTGCTTGGGGGGAAGTCTGCTGTTTCCTCTCAGCTTCCCCTCTGCCCCCACTTGTGTTCCTTCTTTTGCTCTCTCTCTGTCAAATAAATAAATAAAACCTTTTTTTTTTTCCCTAAGATTTGTTTATTTACTTATTTGACAGAGAGGTCACAAGTAGGCACAGAGGCAGGCAGAGAGAGAGGGAAGCAGGCTCCCTGCTGAGCAGAGAGCCCGATGTGGGGCTCGATCCCAGGACCTTGGGATCATGACCTGAGCCAAAGGCAGAGGCTTAACCCACTGAGCCACCCAGGCACCACTGATCTTTAAAAAAAAAAAAAAAAAAAAAAAAAATATATATATATATATATATATAGAGAGAGAGAGAGAGAGAAGAGAGAGAGAGAGAGAGAGATATGTTGAAGGAGAAATAGCATTTCATTTTTCTTATTGATTTTTAAAAAAAAGTGTATTATAGGGGCGCCTGGGTGGCTCAGTGGGTTAAGCCTCTGCCTTCGGCTCAGGTCATGATCTCAGGGTCCTTGGATCGAGCCCCACATTGGGCTCTCTGCTTGGCAGGGAACCTGCTTCCCCCCTCCCCTCTCTGTCTACTTGTAATCTCTGTCTGTCAAATACATAAATAAAATCTTAAAAAAAACCAAGTGTATTATATTCTGCAAATATTTACTGAGCATCTACTATGTGCTGGGCAGTGATCTAGGTGCCAGAGATATAGTACTGAAAATGATAGACATGTGTCTATTCTCATATATTAGAATTTTCATGAAGGCTGGTGATAGATGTGATAGACAATAAACCGATTAATTAAGAAAACCATAAAAGAACATTATAGGCCTTGATAAATAGTCTGACTTCTATTCTAAGGGGGTTGGAAGACTTTGGAGATTTATTAATTAGAATTAGTATTGGCTACATGTGACAAGGACCCAGCTAGATGGCTTTAATTTATTTACTGTTAAATTTATTTCTCTCTCATGTAAAATGTTTTGTCTGATCATTGGGACTAATGTGAAGGCTTCATCATCATCAGAAACTCTTGGTCTGAAAATGGCTGCTGGAATTCCAACCATCATGTTTACATATAACACTAGAAGAAGAAGAGAAACCAGAATAAATAAATACATTTTTTAAAAATTAAAAAAAGAAAAGAAAAAGAAAGAAAGGGATGCCCCCCTTCCCTTTTAAGGGATCGTCTCGAAATCCTACGCAGAACTTAGTCGCACGACTATATCCAGTTGGAAGGGAGGCTGGAAAATGTAGCTGCCCTGAGTAAAACTGAATTTTATTTGTAAGGAGAAAAAGGACAATAGAATTGAGATAGCGGACCAACAATCTCTGGCACGGAAATCTGAGTCATGTTTTTAAAAACACATCCTGTCTTCTCTGTAGAGAACAGATACAGAGATGGGACCGGAAGGGAGGTCAGTGTTTCACGCTTGTCCAGATAAAATTTGGTGGTGGACTGGGGTGGTGCTAGAGTAAAGACAGAAGAAGATGGATTCAGGTATGTTTTGAGGGAAAGTCAACAGGACTTATGATGGGCTGAATGTGATGAGGGAAAGAAAGAATCCAAACAGCGCCTAGGTTTTTTGCCATTAAGAAAACCAATCTATGGCTCTGATGCTTAGTAAGATCAGAGTACAGGTTGAAAGAGAGGTCCACGAGTTCTGCTTGGATCATGTTAATTTTTAAATGCCTGTTAGCCATTCAAGCAGCCATTGCCAAAGAGGCATTTGGGTACACGAATCTGTAGTTAAGGGTGGAGGTCAGGCTCAGAGATTAAACCGCTGGTGGTCGTGGGCATGTGACTGGAATTCATTGTCATGGGCAGAGGAGGCCACCTGGGAAAACTGTGGATGGAGAAGGGAGCCCAGGACGAGAGGGAGGCTCCCCAGCTCTGGGGATGTTGCTAGAGGAGTAGGAGCCAGCACAGTGGGCGGCCGATGACTAAAGCGACCAAACAACCAAGAGAATGGCTGTGAGAAAACCTGGTGAAAAGAGGGAGCAGTAGATTGTGTTGAGTGCTTGCTCAGAGGTGTGGTAACACATGGACAAACGCGGACTTTGGATCTGGCAACGTGGTAGCCACAGGCAACCTTTACAGAACCAATTTCAGAAGAGTAGAAGGAAAAGGCATCATTCAATTTATTCCGCATCTCGTCACTGGGAATACATTAGCTCGCAGTCTGCGGGGAGACGTGGGCAATTATTCCCACACAGTGTGACAGTAAGGACCATGACGGAGCTCTGCACAGGGCACAGGGGAGTTGGGGCCCTAAATCCATGGGGACGAGGGCACAGAAGGCTTTCAAAAGAAGATGAGAACTGGATGCTTAAACTGCCTGTTTAGAAATCGAAAGATCGGTGGAGTAATGCGTGGCCTTGGAGCTGGGAGACCTCGATTCCAGTCCTATCGCCATCCCTGACAGGCAGTCTGAGACAGTCCCTTCCCCTGCCCAGGGCTCTTCCTTCCCTCTGCATGGGGAAGATCCGACCATCCTCATTTGTTTCTGTTTTAAGATCATTAGGGAATTTTCTAACCTCCTGGAGTCTGGAGAGACGGAAGGTTTTGAGTTCAAAGCTCTCTGCCCTTTAGGTAGCCTCTGAAGTATGTACTCAACCATTCTCCACGGAATCGGACCCTCTATTCACAGTTGTAGTTGCTGCGAGGTAAATTAGGATAATGTTAGCATCTATAACCAGCCCCAACACTGCAGTGGTTTAACACTCTCGGAGCCACCGCAGGTCCCTCTGACATGGGCCGTTTTGCACAAACATCGTTTTGAATTAAAAGCCACCCAGATCCAGCAGATTCAGAGAAAGCTCTTCCCCTGCCCCTCCACGGCCTGCTTTACCAGCAAGACAGAGTTTCAAACAGGGATTCCTCCTGACCTAAGACGCCTCCCTGCATAAGAAGACACCCTTTGTTTCCAAGCATCTCCTCTCACCTTCTTGCTAATGGTCTTCCCTCCCTTTGTATCCTCAGGACACCCCCAGACCCCCGACCCTTGTCCTTGGCTCTTGGAAGCTTTATGTCTCTTCCCTGTCTTTGGAATTTCCATGTCTGCATGGGTTCCCCTTAATGACATCAATTAAATTTGATTCCCCTGTTAATCTGTCTCACGTCAGTCTGACTTAGTTCAGCTAGAAGGACCCTGAGGGGCAGAGGAAGTTCTTCCGTCCTCCGCAATGACACAAGAGAATCATTTTCCTCCTGCACATGTAATGATCCAGTGAAAGTTCTGACAAACGGTCTTGAACACAGTAAGTTAGGGGCACAAGCTGCTTCCATTCTGTCCTTTTGTCATCCCTGAGATACAATTATTTGCTCTCTGGCAGAAGGAAAGAGTGGAGGCGGTACCAGGCCATCTCCGCTCACAGGCGCCACACAGCACGCCTGACAGAATTCCATCCTAGACGATCACCAGGGCTCCCCTGCGGCGTCTGTGTGGGCAGCCTGTGCTGTGTCAGGAGAGGGGCAGCAAGAGTCTTTGGCGGACCCGACATTTCTCCCACAGGGAACACGTCGTGACGCACACGACTCATTTCTTTGTTTATTTTCTAGCTGAAGAAGAGATCACCTTTTCCAAAATAGAGACTCCTAAGAAATCGGAGATATTTTCTGAAAATCTCAGGTACAGGCATACGTAATTGCTTAGGCATAAACATTTGTCATTCAGCACAGAATACTGTTAAAATTTTCTGTCTGGTCAGTTCTTTTCGGCCTCTCTGGTGCGAGTGGGGACATGTTGGGGTGTGTGCATGGTGAGTTTGGTCGATGGCATCTACATCAGGGTTACCTTGTTCTTTTATGAGTTTTTAAAGATATTTTCACATCGAAAGCGAAGCGTGGCTACCACTTATTCCTCCTATTTACTTCTGCATTTGGACAGTCCTGAAGAAATAAGAGAAAAGATCTTGAGTTTCTTTGATGTCATCATAACAAAAATGAAGATGCCTGAAGAAGACATCATTCCTCTGGAGTCATGCCAGTGTGAGGAGATCGTAGAGATGGTCATCATGCCTCTGGCCCACCATTTTCTGGCTTTGGGAGAAAACAACAAAGCCTTATATTACTTCCTAGAAATTACATCTGCTTATCTCATCTTGGGCGACAATTACATGGTAAGGTGTTCCCCCCTCGCCAGCCCCCCACCCTGCCTTTGAGACAGTTCAGAGACCACAGCACCTGAAGGGCAGCTCTAGGGTTCTCCTGTCGCACTTCATGTTCTTGACACCTGCTGGCTCCCCTTTCCTCTGAAAATCGAACCCTGAGAAGGGAAATGACCTGAGATTGAGAGATGAAAGCAGAAATTGCAGCGAGCATCACACACTGTTCAAAAGAAACGTGCCAGGAACTGTCTACCTCGATGGGAAGGGGGTGGACGTCCTATCTCATCCCCAAAATGTATCGATGCTGCCGTTTCAGCAGAGGCTTCCTCAGTAATGTCCCGTGGCACCGACCTTCTGTCTTTCCTAAACACCTGTGAGCACAAACACCTATAGGTCTTTGGATGAGCACAGATCTGGTTTTTGTCTTGTGGTCCCCAAAGGAGCTCACCCACTTTGGTCCTCATGTCATTTGTGCCATATCATCATGCATTTCCTTTAGATCCCCAAAACACTAGTGTTCCCCGGGATAATTATAAATAATATTCCAGGGCAATGTGTCCCTAGACATGTGGGGGTTCAATGTATAATGAAATAAGAATTCATTCTTAAGTAAGTTGGGAAGCACTGAGCTGAATAGCTACATGGGTTTCTTTCCTGCAAATATTTCATGGACTTAATATGCTAAGACATGTGTAATCGTCTAGAGGATCTGGCTAGTTCTGTGTTTCTCCAACATCCTTGACCGGAGACCACTTTCCGTAGCGCCGCTAGCTAGACTGGCCTTGCATGATCTCACTGCAGGAAACGCCCCCGGCCTTGTTCCATTTGACCCCCGTTTCTGAGGAGACAGGCCTGCGGTTCCTGTCTACACCGGTGGTCTCTTCCATATTTACAACCGCAGCAGCCTAATCGACCTCATACCTTAGATTTTTATGAAATTTTAAAATTAAACCATTAAAAATGTTGGTAAGCCCTAGCTCTCTCAAATTTATGTTAAAGATGAAAGTCATCCACGCATATGAGGTATCATTATGCGTATTAATTTATGTACATATACACACTCAGACATATAGACAAGGGGGATATGGTCAGTGAGTCCCAAGAATAGAAGGTTTAAGTGGCCCTGAGGACCAACTTGTGAAGCGCCCCCTCAGTCAGCAGGGAGTGGGGATGGCCAGGAAGACAGTGAAGGGAAGCAGAGCCCCGTGCAAGTCACCCGGAATGTGCCATTTGCATCCTGTCTCCCATCAGAAATGATCTAGTAGGTTCGGGTCAACTCATTGCCTCTCTCTCCCATCTTGGACTATGTGACATTGAAGATATCACCTTCCCTTATTTTACTCTTCAAATCTGACCTTGCCTTGGTGCTCACGTGTACTAAGGCCGTCCTGTCTAACCACGTCCTAGTAAGTCATAAATGAGGTAGGCAGAGTTGCTCAGGGCCTTGCTTCCTGAAGACGGCCCTGGCGAAGGAAATGGGAGTGGTTCATAACTTGTTCCAGAAGTGGAGATCAGCTTCTCATAGACGTGGGGACACCATCGGGGGCAGGGCACACATTGTTGGAATTAGGGGCCATCGGGGGTGGAGTTACTCAGAGGAGGAAATTGCCCTGGCTCCATCCTCTGGAGCAAGTGATCCGGTGGCCAGGATCTTCAGCAGGGGCTTGACCCACCCAGGGCTGCCTCGAGCCGGGAGGCCCAGCTCCAGAGCCGGGGCTGGGGGCGGAAGGGGGTCCTGCCACGGCAGCCGCTCTTGCCTATTCGGTCGAGGCTGGGCGGTGGCCCTCTGTGGCCGGACCCCCGCTGAACAGATGCTTGTGCCCCTCCGCCGCTGCAGGCGCACCTGTATTTGAAGGAGGGAGAGCGGTTGCTGAAAATGCTCAAGGACGACAGATCCTGGAGTCACACTTTTGAGGCCGCGGCCTTTTACAGCCTCAAAGGTCAGGTAAGACGCCGCTACACACACGGTCCCGTGTCGGCAGTCCCAGGGGCGTTAGACACACGGTCCCGTGTCGGCGGTCCCAGGGGCGGTCGACAGAAGCAGCAGAAGCCCTCCCTGCCCTTCCTCCAGCTGCCCTCCAGCCACCGACCCTGGGCGGACCGACGGCAGAACCTCAGGTCTGGCTGCTCCGGCCTGCGGCCTCACTCGCCGGCAGCTCCTCCTCGTCTTCATGGGGGACATCGTCACGAAAGGTTTTCCAACAAGCTCCAGCCGTGGACGTGAACGTTGTCCTGCTCTCTTCTCCCCGTAGGTCTGTTTCAACATGGGCCAGATGGTGCTTGCCAAGAAGATGCTGCGCAAGGCCCTGAGGCTCCTCAACAGGGTCTTCCCCTACAACTTAATCTCCCTGTTTCTTCACACCCACGTGGAGAAAAACAGACACTTCTACTACGCGGATCAGCAGGCCCAAGAGAGCTCGCGTCCAGGGTAAGGGACTGAGCTGGGACGAGCTCGAGGTCTCAGTCCCCAGGAGAGAGACTTGCACACACGCCACCAGCCCCCAAAGCCTGGGCCTCTAATGGGTGCGGGAAGGCCTGGTGGCCGTGCCCTGAGGCTCTCTGGAGCCCGGGGGGGCCAGTCAGGGAGTGAGGGGCTCCCAGGCAAGGTGGCGTGGCCCCAATCGCGTCCCAGCAGCTTTTGTGAAGGGGAGGCAGGGAGCCCCCCGCAAGCCGAGCGCCGGCGCCCTGCCCCGGTGAGTCCCCTCCATCCCTCTGACACGCCGTGTTTCCCAGAAGCCGGGGGCACCGAGGAAGCTGCTCCTCACTGGCCTCAGTCTCGGGCCCTTTTCCAGCCGGGGGTGCAGACACCACACGGGGTGTCGTCCCTGCCCAGACTGCAGTAGAAGGTCCCAAAGACCTTGGCCAGAGGACAGACTGCCCACCCATGTATGGATTTGGAGGGGGATGTGGGGATGTGAGGGGCGTAGCCATCGGTCAAGATTAAACCGGCAAAATTTATACTTCTCAATGGATGTAAATTGTACCTATAAAAAACGATAACAATTAAAATGGCGGGGGAGGGAGGGACCCTGTGTGGCTCAGTCACTTAAGCATCTGACCCTTGATCTCAGCTCAGGCCTCGATCTCAGGGTGTGAGTTCAGGTCCTGGGTTCGGAGTCGTTGAAGCCAGGTGTTCCATGCATGTAGTTCATGATATTTTTCTGCTTTACTGTGTGTATGTTTGGAATGTCCCACAACAAAAGCTTTTGGATGTACTCCGCCTATCCATTCAGCGCCAAGGGGAATGCCACCTTGCTGGGCATCTGCAGGGCTGACAGAGGACACCTCTCCGGCGCTGAGAGGGACTGGGGCAATATCCTTCCAGGTTCTGCCCGAGATGCAAACATCTATTTTTAGGAGCTCGTTGCTATGCACCCCTCTGAGCCCACTGCCTTCCCCCAGAAGTGCTCCCTGATGTGTGGGGGAGCCTGGAGTGGAAATGAGCTCCTTTGCAGGTTAGGGACAGGCTCCTGGGAACGGTGGCCCCGTCTCAGGAGACACCAGGAGGGAGGGGGCTGGGAGAGTTCAGCAGAGATCTCTCTAAGGGGTAGGAGGGAATCAGAGTTTGGGTCACTGGTGAATTGTCTGATCAAGCACAGCCTGCTTGCCGAGTTCACGTCGAAGGTCAGAGGATATATATATATATTTTAAGACAGAAAAAATGAGTGTGCATGAGGGGGGAGGGCGGAGGGAGAAGGAGGAGGAGAGAGTCTTTTTTTTTTTTTTAAAGATTTTATTTATTTATTTGACAGACAGAGATCACAAGTAGGCCGAGAGGCAGGCAGAGAGAGAGAGAGAGAGAGAGGGAAGCAGGCTTCCTGCGGAGCAGGGAGCCCGATGCGGGGCTCGATCCCAGGACCCTGAGATCATGACCCGAGCCGAAGGCAGCAGCCCAAACCACTGAGCCACCCAGGCGCCCCGAGAGAGTCTTTTTTTAAAAAAAGATTTTATTTATTTTTAGAGAGAGAAAGATCACAAGTAGGCAGAGCGGCGGGGGTGGGGGGTGGGGGTGAGGGGCAGCAGGCTCCCTGCTGAGCAGAGAGCCCGATGCGGGACTCGATCCCAGGACCCTGAGATCATGACCTGAGCCGAAGGCAGAGGCTTAACCCCCTCTTAAGCGGGATCCATGCTCAGCACGGGGCCCAGCCCAGTGCGGGGCCTGATCCCACGCCCTCAGGATCACTGCCTGAGCTGAAACCAGGAGCCCGAGTATTTTCTAGGATACATACATGTCACACAAATATTTTGATCACATGCACTCTCAACAAATCATTGATTGTTTTGAAATGCAAACTTAACTGGGCATCTCCCATCTTCATTCCCGAAATCGGGCCCTGGTCGTTAACAGTCCTGTTTGTCACAGTCCTGTTTGTAAGAAGTTCCCTGCACGAGGTAAAGGGGAGGGTGCTGGGAGGAGGAAACCGCAGAGCTGTGGGCTTGTGACACCAGCCAGTCAAAGGGCTCTGATCTCAAAACAGGACAAGAAGCAATGTTAGTGTCGGTTTCTGTGGCCCTCATGACTGTCTTACACTGTGAGGGATTCTACCTTGTTTCCTGGGAGGCTTTAAAAAGTAATTTGCATAACAGATTCAATGTCATTAATTCCTAAATTTTGGGCTTTGTTAACTCAACTAATGTTGCAGCCAGCTGGCTTATCATAATAAGATAAGGTTCGCGTTTCGATCTCCAAGAAGGGACTGTTGGCTCCAGGACCAGGCGAACGGCTTGTTGAAGCCGACTGGGACCCCACACGCTGTGTGCAGGCGCTCCTGCATCCCTCCCCTTGCACACCCTCCGGCACAGGCGGTTCCCTGCCTCCTGTGATGTGCCTTCATCCACTCGGGTGTTGTAGAGGAACGCCGCGGACTGGCTGGCTTCTAATGAGCAGAACCGTATTGCTCCCGTCTGAGGTCAGAGACCCAAATGCAGGGCCTCGTCAGAGAGGGGCCTCTTTAGGTCACAGACATTTTTATCTTCATATGGTAGGAAGGGGTTGGGGAGCTCTGGGGTCTCTTTTATAAGAGCCCAGCCCTCTTCGTGAGGGTTCTACCCTCATGACCTAATCCCCTTCCAAAGGGCTACCTCCTGTTACCCTCACTTTGGGGGTTAGGACTCAACATATGAATTCAGGTCATGGCAGAATGTGACTGTGAAAAATGTTCATTTCCTTCATTGAGCGCTGAGGCCCAGCTCCCAGCAGTGATCTCACTGGAGGACAGGACGCCCTGGAGTGGCCAGGCTGAAGGGGACAGAGCCCTGCCACTTCTGGCTGTGTGGCTGTGGGTTAGTCGTTTAACTGTCGGAGTCTCAGTTGCTTGCGTAAAATGGGGTTATTTCTCCTTTGCTTCTAGGCTTGTTCTCAGAATCCAATGGGATGAATTATATAAATTTGCTTCTAAGATAACTTCATTTAAGTAGCGATGACCTGACAAGGGACAGGTGACTTGCATAAATTATCTTAATCCTCACAAAGTCGGTACTTTGCCCCCATTCGTGGGGGACCATGTGCAAAATGCAGGTGCCTGGGCTTCTCCAGCTCGTCATGGAGGCGGGACTCGCGCTCCCCCCGGCTTACACCTCCCAGCCAGGAGCGAGGATTCTGTCCCCAAATTCCCTTCCAGCACGCAGGCGACGACACCTTCTTTCTCGGTCCCACGTGTCTGTTTTCTCTCACAGGAAGAGGAGGCTGGCGCAGCTCTACAGGCAGACGGCCTGCTTCTCCTTGCTCTGGCAGATCTACAGCTTAAATTATTTTTTCCACCACAAGTATTACGGCCACCTGGCAGCTATGATGCAAGTGAACACGGCCCTGGAGACTCAAGATGACTTCCAGGTAGAGTGTTTTTGTAGCGGCTTTTTAAATTTCTGCATCTCATTTAGAGGGAAACTCTTCAAGATCACGGAGTTGGAGTGAGGAAAAAGGGACATTTACATGTTAAAGAAGACCTACAGGATACCACAGGCCTTGCCATTGTCAACCTGAGGTTGTTTCCCCCACTAGCAAGGCATTCACGGTAAGATAGCTGGGAGATTTCTGGAAGAATGTCACACGTGTCCCCCACAGGAGTCAGGGGAGGAAGAGGCCGCAGGTGACAGCTCACGCTTGGTCTTCAGCCAGTCCTTCTGCTCCCAGCCCAAAGACAGTGAAAGGCAGAGACGCCCTCGAGGAGCTGTTCAGGACCACCCTCCGAGGATTTTCTGTGGTGGTTTTGGGCCGGCACTGTGCTTTCCACACACGGCAATGCCCTGAAACCCTGAAAGTAGCGGGGACTGGTTCGTGCCCTCCTGGAATGGTCTCCGGAGCCCCAGGCAGAACTACGAGTCCACACTGGTGGGGAGGAGGAAGCTCATCTACTCTTCAGGGCCCTTCTACCTGGACCAAGATTCAGCTGACATGAGACAGATTAACAGGAGAAAGTCAAGTGTTATAGCGTCTGTGTGGGGATCCACAGAGACAAGAACTTCCAAAGACGAGGAGGCAACCCGAGGCCTCTAGGAGCTAGGGAGAGGGCTTGGGGCTTGAGGGGACACAGGGGAGGAGGGCGGTCAGCAGGAAGGTGCAAGGGTGTTACCCTGTTGTGCAGAGGAATTGCTTAACAGAAGAGGCATCTGTTAGTCGCTCTCTTCCTAGTGAAGCGGCCAGTCGAGAGACAGGTAACGAACCCGTCCTTGAAACTAGCGTAACACCAGATGTTAATTTTATTTCAGCTTAAAAAATAAATCAATTTGTTTAAGCCTTAAAAAATAAGCTTTTCTTGAATGTGCTGGGTTTTGATGGCCCGTCTGGGAGCAACCGGCCCTTGGCCCCGACAAAATGATAAACTGGGAAGTCTTTAGCTAGACGTGGAAAACTCCGGAAGACAAAACAAGATCACAAAACTAAAGCCATTTCATCTAAAGATTGATCGGGTCCTTTAGAAAAAAGCACATCATGTCTGGGTTTCTTGTGGGGCACTGATTTCCTCTTGGAGTGACTGATGATCTGGAATTGAGGGAAATGGCCGAGGGCACTCTAAACGGTGGAGGGACTTGACTTCCTAGCCATAAGTCTGTCCCCAGCACTAGGGCCGTCCCGTACCCCGGGATACAGAAATGTTTACGAAGCCCTTCAGAACAGCCTCTGCCCGTCCTCCTCCGGTGGCTCCCCAGGCGACTAAAGCCAGCCGAATTAGACCTCCTGCCGGCTCCTCAAACATCCAGCTCAGTCCCCTTGTAGGGTCTTTGCTGCGGACGTTTCCTTTGCCTACAGTGCCCATCCCCTGACCTTTACCAGGCTCTGTGCTGATCAGCCTGCGGTCACCTCCTCCATAGGCCTTTCTGGGCCCACCTGGCCCCCTGACTCTCCAGCCCCTCCCTCCGTTTTCGTAGCTCTTATTACCGGCTGACATTATCTGGTCGGCGCCCTTGCTGGTGTGTCGCCTGCGTCCACTACTGGCCTGCCATGTCCGTGCGAGCAGGGTCCTCGTCTGTTACCTTTCCTGTGTCCCGAGCTTCAGTAACAACGTCTGGCACATAGTGGGGTCTCCACAAACGTTCAGTGAATGAAATCCTTTCATCCCCCTCCCCACTGGGGCTGGGGGACAGGAGACTGCGATGGGAAAGCCAGAACTGGAAAGTGAATCCAAGGAGGCTCGTTAACAATATGCCTGTGGCGGAAGGCAGAGCAGCCTGGCAAGTGGTCACCTGGGTGCTCAGAAGCAGACGAGACACTCACTGTTGGAACCAGAAGGGACCAGAATGAGCCCCCAGAGAGCGATTTCCGGAACTTCCCCTCCCCATGGTGTGACCGCTGCCAAGCCACATAACCTCCGAGCTTCCTACTTTCTCCAAGAAGTAAAGCAGTTGGACTCTATGCTCTGGGTCCAAATCCAAGGGGTCCCGGGCTCCGGTACAGCGGTGGACATGTCATCATCCTGGCCGTCCGCTCCTGGCCCACAGCTTCCGGCTGCCCGTCCCCTCTGGCAGCCCGGCCGCAAACACAGCCCAGACCAGGAGCACAGAACCCCTCTGACGGGCTTTGTGGCTGCACAGGTGCCCGCAGTACTGTCTGTAACACATTGTGTGACTTGAAGAATTCTGGGAAAGAAGCCCCTTGTCCTAAATTTCTCTCCGTGGACGGCCCTTACTGCGAGCCCTTCGGCTATCAGAACCTTCTTGAGCAGGAGCAGCCTCCTCCTCACCCGCACCAAGCTTTCATACCCTGGAGCAACTCGACCGCTTAAAATCGTCGTTCAGGGAGCAGCGGACTTCCGGGGAGGTTTCTCGATTCCGTTCCAACCACGCTTTCCTCTTTCTGAAAGCAAACAAGCCAAACCCCCTTTTCTTGTTTATTAGCTAACAGAAGGAGACGTCCTTGCTCTAAAAATTAAACATCACAGAGACGTAGAAGGTGAAGAGTAAAGTCCCCCTTGCCCCTCAGATTCCTCCCCCAGAGGCGTACCGCACCCTGGAGCGAACCCTGCCCAGCTCTTTGCTCTGTGGTCGTACAGTCACATAGAGAAGTCACTGCTTTCATTGTTCACAAAATTAACATCCTTATATTTAGCTTAAGGACTCTGTGGGAGCCCTTGAGCGTGTCCTGAATCGTCCACTAAACAGGCAGCAGAGACCCAGGCGGATGTCTGTCCCCCAGCCCGAGCCTCGCCCAAAGGACCGGCTCCGTCCTCAAGCTTAGTAAACATGTGTTCACGGGCCAGCCCTGGGCAGCGACTCTGGGCTTCCTGCGGCGGTTCGCCTCAGTGTCGCCCTCCTCTGCCCCGCCGCTACCGTTTCAGATCATCAAGGCCTACCTGGACTACGCGCTGCATCACCAGCTGGCCGGCTACCAGGGCGTGTGGTTCAAACAAGAACTCATGGCCATGGAGCAGATCTTCAACCTCCCCCTGAAAGGCATGGGCATCGAAATCGTGTCCTATGTGGCCGATACGCTGGGCTACACCAAGCTTCTAATGGGTCACTTGGACTTGGCCATTGACTTAGGTAAGGTTTGTCAGGCGAGAAGGGGCACGCGGGGTACAGGTAACACCCTGGGGTACACCGGAATGGTTTCCTTCCCAGGCTCTCGAGCCCACAAGATGTGGGCACTGCTGCGGAACCCCAACAGACATTACATAGTCCTCTGCTGGCTCAGCAAATCTCTCTTCTTGAAAAGCAGGTATGCAGGGGCTCCTGGGGGCTCCGTGGGTTAAGCCTCTGCTTTCGGCTCGAGTCATGATCACCGGGTCCTGGGATCAAGCCCGGCATCGGGCTCCCTGTTCGGCGGGAAGCCTGCTTCTCCCTCCCCCAATGCCCCCACCCACTCCCCCACCTGTGTTCCCTCTCTCATTGCATCTCTCTCTGTCAAATAAATAAAATCTTAAAAAGAAAGAAAGAAAAGAAAAGAAAAGAAAAAAGCAAAGCAGGTATTTAGCTGAAAGCATTTTTCAGAACTAGAGGGAGGAAGCCATGGTCATTGAGCTCCCAGGGCTGGCTTTACCCTGGCCATTGGGTGGCAGAGGACCAGGGTTTACAGTAAGATGCAACGGACGCTCCTAGTCGTTGGAATTCCTGTTCTTTGCACAACGTTCTTTTTTTTTTTCTTTTTCTTTTTAAGATGTTATTATTCTTTAAAGTACTCTCTACATCCAACGTGGGCTCAAACTTACAACTCCGAGATCGAGTCGCACACTCCCCTGACCAAGCTGGTCAGGCGCCCCTGCACATATGATGCCCCCAGTCTGTCTGCTCTGGCCAGTGACTGCAGGAGGGTCCGTCAGCCATGCTGCTGTGGGGATCAGGCTTTCTCTGGAGGGAAAGGGCAGAGCCTCACAGGGGAGGCAAATGCTCAGAGAAGAGCACCGGGGCCAGAAGCTCCAGCTGACATGGCCTGACTCTGGTTGCCCTGATACAAAGGTCTGGGACAACAGTTTAAGCAAAGAGTCCATCTGAGATTTGGGGGTGGGTCTGAAATCTGCGTAGGGGCCATCTGGGTCTGGAGTCGTGGGTGCCATGGAAGCAAGGCCGGCAGTCTGCTCCGTCCTGTCCTCCAGCACCTCCTGGCCTCACCTCCTTCCTCTGCCGCAGAAACAAGCAACTGATCCAGGTGCTGGGGTGGCTGTGGGACCTCTCGGTAACAGAGGAGCACATCTTCAGCAAGGCATTCTTCTATTTTGTCTGCCTGGACATCATGCTTTATTCTGGTACATGTGGCTTGGGGATGTGCAGGGAAGCAGGGGACAGTGGGTGTGCCGTGGGGTGCGGCCGCGGTCAGGGCTGGGGTCTCGAGACCACTGGGCTTCGGGCTGGAAAGACCTCTAGGCCTGGGAAGGGCAGAGCGTGGTGGGAGAGCTGAGGAGCCATCTGGGAGGTCAGGAAGGACAGTTCAGTCCCGAGGAAACAAACCGTGGGTGTGAGCTGCCCGTTGAAGGGTGAGACCAACCTCACCCCAGTACAGGGACCGACAGGGTCTTCTGTGTGCCTTTTCTATAGTACTTGGTAGCAGGACATGCTAAAGACTTTGTGCTTTAGGACAAAGGGCAGGAGGGCTCATGGGTCTGGGCACTGGTAGCTTTGCAGGTTTGGAAAAGAAGCTCTGCCTGGATACTCCTGGGTACAGCCTCAGTGTCCACAGTGAACCGCGGGGAGCCAAGCTGGCATTCAGTCCCCACCATGGGATTCTGGGAAGGGATACAGATGCTGCGGCCAAGCGGGGAGGCAAGGGTGGGGAGACGGCAGGCCCCGGGCCGCACTCAGGCCAACTCCTGCAGGGCTGCCGGGGGACGGCTGGCTCAGACCGCACTGCCGCCTGGGCTGGCTTGGGAGCTGGGCCTCTGGGCAGTGTGGTCTCGAGCTTGTGGCCTGCCACAGGGCCCTCTCGATTCATAAAGTAAGCAGAGGTTACGGGCTCTCCCCACAGGCAGGAAGTTCCCCTGGGGGCTCTAGGCTACAGCAGGACCACGCCATCCCACCACCAGAGCTCTTCTGCTTCTCTCTTCTTTAGGGTTTGTTTATAAGACGTTTGAAGAATGTTTGGAATTCATACGCCAGAACGAAGACAACAGAATCCTCAAGTTCCAGAGCGGCATCCTCCTGGGTCTCTACTCCTCCGTGGCTATCTGGTAACGGGGGTCGCCTATTACCGAAGTCCCGAATTTGAACAGGTTGAACCCTGAAGAAGACTTCTAGGAGATTAAAAAAGAAAAGAAAAAGAATTTACAATTTATACGTGAGCTAGATTGAAGGCGGCAGCGTGGGCTCCCACTGGAAGGGGCCTTGGAGGCCCCCTAGTTCCTCCCCCCAGGCAAGGCCCCCTGGGCTGTGTTCAGTGCAACAGGTGTGGTGAGGAGAGAGGAAGAAGCCTTGCTTCTGGGAGGGTCTGGGGCTTGAGGAAGACGCCTAACAGCACCATTTGCCCCACCGAGATGGAGTGACGCGGGCCGCTGTCTGCAGTGGGGTGGGCGTCCTAGTTCTGAACCCCAGCATCAGACCTGCCCATCCTCAGCAGGCAGCTCCGGAAGGCCGCCGTCCTGCCGCAGTGAGACAGGCCTCTGGCCCCCACGTGGCAGAGAGATGCCGCACGAAGCTCCCGGTGGGCTGCTCTGCCTCTCGGGACGGAGAGGGCCAGGTCCTGGGCTACCCCGCCCAGCTCGGGTCCCGCTGTCACCGACCAGCCGTCCCTCCGGACCCTGGAGCAGTGAGGGAAGCAGGGGAGGACAGGTCGCGGGGCTCCCACGCACGGAAGGAAATGGCGGGAGGGGAAGCAGCACCCTTGGTGACCCATTAACCCACCGAGCCTGGGGCTTCACGCCTTTTACCCATCAAGGTTTTCCCTGAGGAAAGCTGCAGCTACTGTCCTAGCTTCAAGGAAGCAGATCAGCAGCAAGGTTCCAGAACGTTCACGGACGTCCTCCCCCAGCGACTCCCCACGTCGCCCCGTCGACTTCCTGTCTCCTCCACACGTTCCTCTAGTGCAGTCTGTCAGCGTCGTGCTGAGACTACCTGGCAGCAGGGGGCATTCCTAGGCAAAGTGCCCCACACCAGAGCCGTTCCCAGATTGAGTAGAACATGGTTACAAACTCCCTGGAGAAATCAAACTCTAAAACTTAACTACCCTTACAGGTCCAAAGAGTCAAGACAGCTTGCCCATGTGCATGAATAGTCAAGGAATCTAAGGTCCAAAACTCATCCTAATTTTTATTCTGTTCTATCTCCTCTCCACAGCTGTGGCCTAGGCCAGGGCTTGTCCACTTCAGTGGGCACAGCTGGTTCACACTCGTCCACATGGCGTCCTGCCCCCTCCCCCGTGTGTGATTCAGCAGGCATGGCTGGGACCTGCGAGCCCGCCTTTCTAAAGAGCATCAGGTGACACTGGTGACCCCAGTCTGTGGCCCCCGCTTGGAGCAGCACTGGCCTAGGCCACCTCTCTCCGGACTTGGAGCAGTGTCTAAGTTCTGGGTTTATAGCCCCAAGCGTCCGACTGCCTTTGCTTTAAAACAGCCCAAAGAGTTAAATGACTGGTTGCTAACGTTAGCTGAGTGTCCGAGGACCCTGTTTGCTTCAAACCGCTCTAATCCTGCCCGGCGTCCCAGCCCACGGTCCCCCTGGGGAGCGCACGGCCGGCTGCCCGGCCCAGGTCCTGGGAGCTGGACTTGCCGGGAGACCCGGGTCAGAACCGCAGCCCATTCCGAGCGCCCCCGGGTTCACGTCCTCGTTCTGTGCTGCCACAGGTATGCCCGGCTGCAGGACTGGGACAGCTTCCACGAGTTTTCCAGCAGAGCTAAAAACCTGGTGCCCAGAAGAACGCCCACCGCGCTCTACTACGAAGGGATCAGTAGGTACATGGAGGGGGAAGTCCTCTACCTTCAGAAGCAGATCGAGGGTCAGTCCGAGAATGCCCAGGACAGCGGGGTTGAGCTGCTCAAGGTGAGTCCAGGCTGAGCCGTGCCTTAAGTGGACTCTGTCTACCACCTTGTGATAATTCTTGTTTTGGATTCCAGAACTTACATGTTTATAGTACGAATTTTTAAGGTAACCCCTCCCCTCCGAATCCAAAGAAAACACCAATTGCCCACAACCTTACTACCCAGAGATAACCGCTTTTGATCTATCGAGACACCGCTGTTGAGGTTTTTTTCTGTGTGCGCACACACGCACGTTTCCATTTTTATAAAACGTGCGATCAAAATAAATTGTGAATGGTTTCCTGTCAGTACATTGTTTTCTACAGCACGAGTTAAAGGGAAGCATAGTGTTTTCTCTTATAGATAAAATCTCAAAGATCTTGTTAGACACTATGCCAAAGTGTTCTGGGACAGAAATTTTTTCGTAGCATTTTCCTGCTGCTCCTGTGATAGACATCTTGATAGGTAAGTCTTTGCACGTGCAAGTTTAAAATATTCAGCTGATCCTGAATGTGTCTTTTAAGTGAACTTCTTAAAAAAAAAAAAAACTCGTAAAGTGAGTTTTCAAATGCTTCAGTGTAAGCATCAGAACGTGCGTATCTTCCACTCACTGAACAAAATTGCGCTGAGTGCAAAAATACACATGTAATTAGAACAGCCAGCTGACAGGTAGTACCAGCAGGTGCAGCTGTGGGAGTGCGACTGGGGAGCAGGTTACACCTGGTGCCCGCCTCTGGGTTTCCAGCCTGGACAGGGCAAGCCCTCCAAGGGAGAGAGAAGCTGAATCTCTACGTGGGCTTGACCCTTACCTGCCTTGTTCTCTTAAACACCGAGCACAGGTGTATCTGGTCCCCATTGCCAGGTCCCCAGTTACCACAAACCTAACAGCTTAAATAACACAAATTAGGGATGCCTGGGTGGCTCAGCGGGTTAAGCATCTGCCTTCGGCTCAGGTCATGATCTCGGTCCTGGGAATGAGCCCCACATGGTGCTCTCTGCTCAGTAGGGAGCCTGCTTCCCTTCCTCTCTGCCTGCCTCTCTGCCTACTGGTGATCTCTCTCTCTCTGTCAAATAAATAAATAAAATATTTTAAAAAACTACAAAAATTTATCTATAAAGATGTTGATCCCAGGTTGATAACATACATAATGGATTTATTATGTATTGTGTGACTTTGTGTAATTTGATAGAGTAAACGTCTATTCCTAAGTGGAAAGAAGGACTTATGAGGGGCTTGAGACAGGCTTGACTCCACGGCGCTCAGAAGAAAGAGGTGTTTGTTTATTTTCTTTAACCATCTTGCACGTGATCTATTCCAACGTCCTCTCTCTCCTAAGTACCAGGCACATTACCTGTGACAAGCGAATTGACTCTCACTATCCCTCCTAGCGATCGGTTACTAGCAAAGGAGCACCATGTGTCCCGCCAAAGCAATCGGTGTAGATACACTAGACAAACCAGCAGGTGCTGAAAGGGAAGCACATGTTAGTGAGCAATGAAACTCCTCGTCCCAAAGCCAGGGCGGTTCGAAATACCGCAGGCGCCATCGGGAAAACCCTTCTCTGCACTCCCGAGGAGTCTGGGGTTTCTCAGAGTTGGAGAAGCAGGTAGGGGATGGGGCCTGGGGCTGGGAGGATGTGACGGAGGAGCAAACAGAGTACAGGACTACAGATGGAGAGCAAAGTGTGTCTCCCACAGAACAATGTCCTGTTCACAGTAGATGTTTCCTTTCCTTTTTTTTTCCCCTTAAGATTTTACTCATTTATTTGTCAGAGAGAACAAGCAGGGAGAGTAGCAGACGGAGGTGGAAGCAGGCTCCACTCGGGGCAGAGAGCCCGTTGTGGGGCTTGATCTCAGGCCCCTTGAGATCGTGACCCGAGCTGAAGGCAGATGCTTAACTGACTGAGGCACCCAGGAGTCCCTAGATGTTTCATTTGTTTAATCAATGGACTAAATGGATATGGAAGAGGTCAGTCCAGAAACCTCAGCGTTTTGGGTCCGTCTCTGTAATACTGCAGTAAGTGCGACAACACAGTAAAACGCTAGTTCATTGACGGTGAAATTAGCAAAGACATCAGGAAGACCCATCCTTACTCCGAGAGACCCCCGTGCACTTCCCAGGGAGCTCTCTGGCAAAACAGCTTTCAGATGCCCCAACGCCTCATTGTCTCCCGGGGAATTATTACAAGGAAATAATCAGATGGCAAAAAAATTTATCTATAAAGATGTTGATTTCAGGTTGATAGTATTATAAAACTAGGAGAAAAGAAAAACTATATGCACAGGGGCGCCTGGGTGCTGTCTGTTAAGCATCTGCCTTCCGTTCAGGTCATGATCTTGGGGTCCTGGGATTGAGCCCTGGGGTGGGCTCCCTGCTCTGAGGAAAGCCTGCTTCTCACTCTGCCCTTCCCCCAGCTTGTTTTCTCTCTCTCTCTCTTTCCCAAATAAATTAATTAACCCCCCCCAAAGCAAAACTGTATATACTTCACAAAGAAGTCTTGGTTAAGCTGGACACAGTGCATTCAAACACTGGGATATTCGACAAAAAATTCTGAATTTCCGATTCTTTTAAAAACTGGTGTATCTGGTGAGTCCAGGCCCACATTCCTAGAGGGCAGCCGTTGGCCGGGACTGAAAGATGACACGTCTCCTGTCACCTCTGCTTCCTACCAGGCTCCATCCAGCCTGCTTGCTTTGTTTTCAGAGACGGGCAAGGACGGAGGAACGAGCCGGGAGCCCGTAACCCAGCGTGACAACGCGCTCTTTCTGGCTGCTAGGCTTCCGGGCGCGCTCAGGCTACGCTCCGAGTTCCGAACAGTAACTTCTGCGGCTTTGGTCACCAGAATAAGAGTTTTCTCAGCGAGCCCCCACCTCTCACTCTCGGTCTGGCCGTCAGCTGAGACTCCCCCCCTGCGCGTGTCCCCTCCTGGCCGCGGCTTCCACGGAGGCCTCCGGAACGCACCTGGCCGGAAGCTTTGGAACGTTCCAGGTGGTCCGGGCGGGAGCCGCGACCGCTTTCTGATTCGGGTTTGCCGTGTCTCCTTCAGAGCCTGGAGAGTCTGGTGGCCCAGAACACCACCGGCCCCGTCTTCTACCCGCGGCTCTACCACCTGATGGCCTACGCGTGCATCCTGATGGGGGACGGGCAGAACTGCGACCTGTTCCTCAACACGGCCCTGCAGCTGTCCGAGACGCAGGGGAACGTGCTGGAGAGGTGCTGGCTGAACATGAGCAAGGTAGGCGCGGCCGGCCGGGACCGGACAGCCGCCTCCGGGGCCGCGGGAGCTCGCGGCGGTCCGGCTTCCCAGGCCCGGAGGCCTTCCCGGCCCGTGTGGGCGCGGCGGGCCCGTGCGCCACCGCGTCTTTCCCTCGCGGCCCGTGGAGCGTCCCTCACCCTCCGTGGCCCTCGCCGCGTCCCCGCCCTGCCCCCGGGCCCGTCCCTCCTCCGGAGCCCCACGCGGCGCCCCCCGCGCCCTCCCCGGGCTGGTTGCGCGCGGGCGGCCGGGCGGGGTCGGCGTCTGTTGGTGGGCGCGTGGGGCCCCGAGGCTCGAGGGCCCGGACCCGCGCTGACCCCGGCCCCGCCCGCGCTGACCCCAGCCCCACCCGCACTGACCCCCGTGCTGACCCCGGCCCGCCTGCGCTGACCCTGTGCTGACCCCGGCCCCGCCCGCGCTGACCCCGGCCCCGCCCGCACTGACCCCCGTGCTGACCCCTGCTGACCCTGCCCCGCCCACGCTGACCCTGCCCTGCCCGCGCTGACCCCAGCCCTGCCCGCACTGACCCCCGTGCTGACCCCGGCCCCGCCCACACTGACCCCCGTGCTGACCCCGGCCCCGCCCGCGCTGACCCCGTCCCGCCCGCGCTGACCCCGTGCTGACCCCGCCCCGCCCGCGCAGGAGCGCTGGTACTCGAGTTCGGAGCGCACGGACGACTGCTGGCCGCAGACGCTCGCGCGCCTCCCGTCCTGGGAGAAGGTGGCGGCCGGCGAGGCGAGCGCGCAGGACGTGCAGAAAAACAAGTTCCTCATGAGGGTCAACATCCTGGACAATCCGTTCTAGCCCCGCGGACGGCAGCTCCAGCCGGATGCGAGGACCCGGTCCGCCCCCTTCCCCGCTGCCGGTGCCCCCAGGCTCCCGCGTCCCCCGCCGCTCCTTGAGGGTCCGCAGGGCCCGTGGGGTCACGCCCTGCCCCCCTCACCCAACCGCCCCTCGTCCCCGGCTCGCCCAGCTCACTGCGGCCCACGCAGCCCGTGCGGGGACAGACACGCTCCGGGTGAACCCATTAAACCGACGGTTACTCACGCGTCTCGGCGTCCGTCTGTTGTGCGCGCAGCCGCCGCTCTTGGTGGAACCGGGTTTCGCTGCGGTTGAAACACCAGCGGCTCCAAGGTGGGCACAGGCGCAGCTCAGAGCCCGCTTGTTTGACCTAAGAAAGTGACCGCGCTCGGGCGCGGGTCCGTGGGTGAAGCCTCTGCCTTCGGCTCAGGTCATGGTCTCAGGGTCCTGGGATCGAGCCCCGCCTCGGCCTCTCTGCCCGGCAGTGGGCCTGTTTCTCCCCGGCCCTGCCTGCCTCTCTGCCTGCTTGTGACCTCTCTCTGTCAAAGAAATAAATAACATCTTAAAAAAAAGGGGGGGGGGAGGCGGTAGCACTCAGGTGCGTGTCCCAGACGCGGGAGCCACCTGCAGACAGTCTCTCTCCTGCTGGCAGACAGAACAGTTGTTTTGTGTCAGCTTTTCACAGAGAGTGAGCGAGAGCACGGCTTCGGGGATCCTGACCTGAGCCCGGCGCAGCCCCACGGGCGCCACAGACAGCAGTGTTGTCAGTGGCATTTCGAGCCCCTGCGTGTGTGGGACCCATGGAGACCCAGCCCACCGCCGCCCGGCCCAGCCGCTGTGCCGGACTCCCCCACGGGCCCCAGTGGCAGTCTCAAGCAGGTGCCCCAGGATTTCCACTCGTGGGTTCCAGCCGTCTTCTGGTCCCGGAGCAGGTTCCCCTGGAACCTGTACGGGAGGGACCTGCCCTCCTGTCATGCGCGCCCAGATTTCTCCCGGTGACTTCCACGGCAGTGCCCCCAGGCCGGCGTTTCTTTCACAGGCCGGTATCTCCCTGTCCTGCTAAGTGAGGGTATGTTTTTCATCCTGGTGGCACAGCTGTGCTGCAGAGGCCTGGGGGCCTGGGACCGTGGGAAGACGAGCAGCCGGGAAATTACAGGGTTGAACTCCAGCCGCTCTGCCGCACTCAAGCTCGATTCCCGTGGCTTGTCTCGGAACCTCCCTGTCTCCGCACACGTGTGAGGCTCGCAGGCGACAGAGGGGAAAGGTGTTGGAAAAGATAACGTGCCGTCCAAGTAAAACCGTTATTGGACAGAGGACTGTTTTTAAAATAAACACATCCAAGGGTAGGGGCGCCTGGGTGGCTCAGTGGGTGAAGCCTCTGCCTTCGGCTCGGGTCATGGTCTCAGGGTCCTGGGATCGAGCCCCGCATCGGGCTCTCTGCTCCGCGGGGAGCCTGCTTCCTCCTCTCTCTCTGCCTACTTGTGATCTCTGTCAAATAAATAAAATCTCAAAAAAGAAAAACACATCCAAGGGTAACCTGCATGGGAGTATCATCCCCTTCAAAGCTTTTGGGTCACCTGGAAGCTGGGGACTCGCTACATAAAAATTACTTGTTTTCTTACTTCATTATTTCGTACATGATTGTATTCACTCACTCATCCAACCAACACGTCTCGACAGTCCCAACGTACCAGGAACGGATTATGGACGGGAGGCTGGGACACGAAGACATAAAGGGCCGATCCTTGCCCTTGACCAGCTCATGAAGCCGCTGGAGGAAGCAGGCCACCAGTGAAGCCCCCGCCGTGGGCAGGGTAAGAATCGAGTGGTTGGGAGCAGCACCCAGGAAAGCCTCTCAGAAGACTTAGCTGAGCTGCCTCAGAAAGGAGTCCTTTGGGTTCCATTGTCTCTTCCTGGTGTAAGGGCCTGCCCCTCCCACAGGCACGTGCTTGTGGACCCCGGATGTAGGGGCGGGGCAGGCCGGGTGGAGATGTCCAATGGGTGTGGCATGTGTATATCCACTAGGGTGAATTGAGATCCGATTGGCCACCTGTGTAGGGGCGGGGCTCAACTAACCGCATAAAGGTCGCTGTGTGAGGAGAGCAGGAGAGCAGGAGAGCTGTAGTGGCAGCAGAAGGAAGAGTGGGCGGAGTGGAGGAGCTGTAACAGCTCTTGTAAGAGCTAGAACCGCCGCCAGCGGTCCCTCCACAAGTGGTCCCTGCGACCGCAGTCTCCAGCCGCCTGCAGCCCGGCCTCTGGTGGTCCTGCCTCCGGCGGCCCCGAGCCACAGCCTGCAGCTTCCAGCCGCCTGCGGTCTTTCTTCTGGCAGTCCCACCTCCGGCGGCCCCGAGCCCCGAGCCGCCGCCTGCAGCCTCCAGCTTCAAGCCGCCTGCAGCTTCGAGCAGCCTGCAGCTCCGAGCCACCTGTGGTCCCGCCTCCAGCGGCTCCGAAACACCTGTAGCCTTCAGCCGCCTGCAGCTTCCAGCGGCCCCGAGCCACCGGCGGCCCTGCCTTCAGTAGCCCAGAGCTGCAGAGACACCAGCAGTCCAGCGGTCCAGTGGTCAGCGGTCCCGACACGTGCAGCCCCTAGACGCCAGCGGTCCCGAGACGCCAGCAGTCTGGTCAGCGGTCCTGACGTCTGCAGCCCCTAGATGCCAGCGGTCTGGAGACGCCAGCAACCCTGAGATGCCAACGGCCCCTAGCCACCAGCAGCCTCGCTGCAAAATGCCTCGCCACCCTGAGCCATGAGTGGCCTTGTCTGCAGCAGTGGCTTCCTCTGGGTGGCAGCCTTGTCAGAGTGGCATCGTGGGGAGCAGAGTCTGTCATCCAGGTTGTCCTCTGTGTCATCGCCGCTGTCACCGTTGTCTCTTTGTCGTTGCGAGCGGCCTCATCTGGGAAGCAGTCTTTTCCAGAATGGCCTCTTCTTGGGAGCAGCCTTGTCCGGGGAGCAACCTCATCGAGCAGCAGCCTCGTCTTGGGAGTGGCCTCTTGGGAGCGGCTCCAATCATGGAGCGGCCTCATCTATGGAGCAGCCTTGTCCAGAGCGGCCTTCTTGGGAGTGACCTTGTCGGGATCATCGTTGTCACCTTTTTGTAAGAGATAGTCCCGACTGGTTGATTCTTGATGCTTGGTGTGAAATAAAGTTTTGCTTGACCTTCGCTTTGTATCAGTCTCGTTCCTTTGATCACGGACCCTAACATTTGGGGGCTCGTCCGGGATCAAACGACGAGAACTGAGCCAGCATCAGAATTTTTAGGAAAAGCCTCCGGAGGTATTGGGATCAGAGGTATTGGGATCGGAAGCATTGGGATCTGAGGTATTGGGGATCGGGGGTATTGGGATCCTATCTTTCTGGTTGGAGCTCCAGGGTATAGCCTACTGGGGAGAAGCTGGATGCAGCCATGCTCCCCAGGGCTAGAGTGGATGCAGGGATGCCCCATCCCTGTGCTGATAGATCGACAGGGGGTTTGAGTCCCCCTGGGCAGTCGGGGGGTTTGAGTCTCCTGGACAGTTGGGGGGTATGAGTCCCCTGCCAGTTGAGGGGGTTTGAGTCTCCTGCCTCCCCTTAGACAGTTGAGGGGTTTGAGTTCCCTTAGGCAGTTGGGGGATAAAGATAGCCCCCACCAGTGGCAAGTTCTGGGTAGGAATCGCTGGGTCTGCAGTTTTTGTCTGGTTCTTTTGTTGTCTATTGTGTGGTTTGTTTTTGCAGGGAACCAAGAAAGTGTCCCCCCCCCCCCCCCCGCAGCAGGCTCTGGATGAGGGCCACTGGAGTTGTGGTTGTTTGTTTGGTTTTGTCTTTTTGTTGTCTACTGTGGTGTTTGTTATGGTTGAAGGAATGTGGCAAGCAGAGAGTAAGGGGACGTTGGCTTTCATCTCTCTGTTCCTCATAATAGATGTGGGGCTTCTCCCTCACTCATTTCGTGTGTTAAGGGCTATAACGAGCCACCTGGAGTTAGTCAAATGCCGGGTTGAGGTGTCCAATGCTGATGCTCATTAGAGCCGGGCGTGGAATATGAGTGCCTAGTGGGCCACTTTTGGTAAGCAGAACTGGTACTGTGGGATGAACCGACCTCAAGACCGACTGTGAGGAATATTCCCAAGCAGCTGCCGAAACTCCCTTTGTTTTGAGGAATTCCTTGTCTTCTCTGGCCTGATGTGGACTGCCTAGCCCCTCCCCCTTGCTGGCAGGGAAAGCATGGCATCTGAAGTGGAATGGGCCCAGGTAGAATATGAGGTCTGTTGGTGAAGGGATGGCTGGGCTGATGGTTAACAGTCTCAAGGTTTTAATGAGTAATTGTTAAAGTGGCTTCTGAAGTCTTTGGTAACCTGAAACTGTTAAGGGTTGCTTGAATGACAAATGGAGTTAAATTTGTTGGACATGTAGGTCTTAACCAAATGGGATGAAGTGCTAGGGCGCTGGTTGCTGGAACTAGGTTTGTACTTTTGAAATCTGCTGGTGAACACATTCTGTGCTTAACTGATAAATTTGCCATCTAAAGAATTCTGTTGTAACAACTCACAATTGGTTTATATTTAGTCTTCAGTAGAGGTTAAGGTATTTCTAAGAGTACAAAATTCTGTTAAATGTAATTAAGACTGATGGAAATGAGAAAAGCAACTCCATATGTAAAAAGTAGGCGATATGTAAAAGTTTGAATCTGGAGAGTGCCTGACTGTGTGAATGTATCTCTATGGCTCCACCGCTTCTGCTATGGAGTCTGAATGGACTGCACCCTGAATCTCATGGGGCGTCATATGGCATAACGGTCATCTACTCCACGGAGTAGCCTGGTCCAGGGTTTATACAGACAGACCTTAGATAAGACGGTCCTAAGTTCCCACGAGGGACGCGAGCAGGACAGCATCCAGGAATGGCCCTGCTCCGATGGCAGAACAGACCACAGCTGTTCTCTCTGGGCTCCTCCACCCAGAATCTGGGAGATGGAACAGGGGAAATTCTGTGCAATGAATTTGGACTCTGGCTCAGCACCCAGCAGAGGTGTGTAGGCTCAAAGGTGTGCCTACGTGCCTTTGTCCATCGTCAGGAACTTGGGATCAGTAGCCAGCAGCAGGGCCGGGTAGCCTCCCCTTGCTGAGTGTTGCTGCTCCTGGGAGCACAGCCTGGGGAGTGGGCGGTGTGGGTTCAGGCGAGGCAGCACTGCTGCCAGGTGGCCGATACCCCCATGCTAGAGCATGCACGCCCGTGAGCCTCAGCACCTCTGTGTTGGCTTTCAGACCTAGAAAAACGAGAGTCTGAGGGTCCACTTTGAGTCTAGGAAGCCATCTTCCAAGGGGAAGAAAACTCTCTGAAGTGCCATGAGCTGCCCATCCCTCTTCTCTGATGTCTGGACTTGATGGGTCACACAAGGACCCATGGGAGGAGCTCGGGAGTCAAGGCTTCAAATCTTGGCCATCGGAGGCTGCCAGGGACCTTTCCCGAGTGATACACGTGCAGCTGCTGGCACGTTCCTGAATATGCTGGCTCTCTGCAGCCTCCATCTTTGAACGACATGTCCATCTGTCTGAAACCTCATTCTGTTCCAAGCACTTAGAAACCCTCCACTACCTCCTCCTTTGTACAGAATGGGTATGACCACAAGGCATCAATAGCCCAAGAAGGCCAGGGGCCAACGTAAATGTGAACAAGAGAGATATGGTAGCTAACCAAGCCTAGACAGATTAAGGGAACAGTAAGGTATGAGAAAGTTCAGCTTCCTCCAGCAAGGGGAGGACAGTTCCATGTTACATAGGGTGTTGCGTACACTCATCTGAGAATATATGGTAAGAACCTTATGATTTCTACAGCCATACCACCCTGAATGTGCCCGATCTCGTCTGATCTCGGAAGCTAAGCAGGGTCGGGCCTGGTTAGTACTTGGATGGAAGACTGCCAGGGAATACCGGTTGCTTTCGCTTTGATCTCCAAGAGGGAATTTCTTGGGAACATGGGCTACTGCTGGCTGTGGATGCTGCCTTCATGGAGATGGCACAACCTCTCTACAAACTGGCTAAGGGAGGACTCACTATGGTAGAGTGTGGACAGCTGAGGCAGAAGGAGCATTTCGGGAATTACAAAGATACAAAAAGCCTTACTCTGTGCCCCAGCATCGGTCATCCCAGATGTTACCAAGCCCTTCCACTTCTATGTGGATGGAAAGGCAGGGCTGACTAAAGGAGTTTTGACTCAGACTCTGGGGCCTTGGCGAAGGCCAGTGGTCTATCTTAGCAAGAAACTAGATCCAGTAGCAGCTGGGTTCCCCCCTTGTTTCTGCATAATTGCGGCCATGGCCCTCCTGGTCAAGAATGCATGCAAATTGACTCTGGATCAAAATCTCATATTGACTACCACCCACATTATTGAGGGCCTTCTCTGGACTCCACCATACCGGTGGATAACAAATGCCTGAGTCACGGGGTATCAGGCCCTCCTCCTGAACGAAAAAAAAAAGTGATCTTCCGGCCCCCGGCAGTACTAAATCCAGCCACATTGCTACCAGAGGTGCTGGCTGACCACCCACACAACTGCAGGAAGGTCCTAACCCAAGTCATGGGAAGAAGGCTGGATCTCAGAGATACTCCCCTCCCGGATGCGGAAATGACTCTGTTCACAGAAGGGAGTAGTTACATGGTCAGTGGAAAGAGGTATGCGGGGGCTGCAATGGTTTCTCCTGAGCAGGGACTCTGGACAACAGCCCTGCCACACAGGACCTCGGTGGAAAAGCAAAGCTGATTGCATTCACCAAGGCGCTACAGATGGCCAAGGCCGTGGGCACTAATTGGAAACTACAGTGTGCCTACTGGCTCCAGAGCTCTGAGCAAGGAGAGAATGAACCAGACTCTCGAAGACACCTTGACAAAGTTAATTCTGGAGGCTGGCAGTGGATGGATGGATCTCTTTCCTTTTGCTCTCCTCAGGGCACGATGTACACCCTATTTAAACAAGGTGACCCCATTTGAAATGTTTGGGACGACACCCACCCCCCCGCCCCCGCTCTGTCCTAGGCTACAGGAGGTTGCCCTAGCAGAAATGACTGATCAGTCTATACCCCAGTCACTGCAGGCATTACAATCTGTCTTAAAAAGAAGGGATCCAAACTGCCCACACTGGGACAGAGACAGTGGTGGAACCACATCCCAGGGACTTGATTTGGATACGTCACTATCAAGTGGGGAACTTGAAGCCTCGCTAGAAGGGACAATTTACTGTTATCCTAACCACCCCCACGGCAGTAAAAGTAGAAGGTATTAGGGCCTGGGTTCATGCGGGTCACGTCAAACAAGCCGAGAGTAAGGATGCCCCCCAGAGATGGCAGCGGCAGCTGACAGACCATGTTGACCATGGACTAGAAACTAAGACTAAAAAAACTGTAAGTTTATTGTTGCTATACTAATCAAAATTGGGGCGATAAAATGTTAGTTTTATATGTTCAATATAAGATAGAACTATCTGAAAAGTCAAGGATTTGACTAATCTCCAAAGAAAAGGGGAGAATGTAAGGGCCCGCCCCTCCCAGAGGAACGTGCTTGTGGACCCTGGATGTAGTAGCGGCGGGGCAGGCGGGTGGAGATGTCCAATCGGTGTGACATGTGTATATCCACTAGGGTGAATTGAGATCCGATTGGCCACCTGTGTAGGGGTGGGGCTCAACTGACCGCATAAAGGTCGCTGTGCAAGGAGAGCAGGAGAGCTGTGGTGGGAGCAGAGGGAAGAGTTGGTGGGAGCGGAAGAGTCCGTTGGGTGGAGGAGCTGTCACAGTGGAGCAGGTGGGGGGCACATGGGTGGGTGTGGAGGACAGCCTCGCATGAGCCCCTCTGGGCCAGCAGACGCTCTGGAGCTGCCCCGCCCTGAAGTGAGCCAGGCCCCCCTCCCTAGCCACCCCCCCTCCCCCTTGCAAAGATGGGCAAGGCTGGGAGGTGGAGCAGGTGGACAGGGAGAAGGCAGGGGTTCTTGGAGGTGCAGCCCCCGAACTCCCAGACCGCGCTGGGAAGATGCGCCGTGGCACTCACGCAGCCCAGAGGGGAGTGTGTCCGGCTGTACAGGAACCCTGCACTTCCGGCCCCCAGCCTGCCTCAAACCAGTTATGTGACCTTCCTGTCACTTTCCCCACATCCAGAACACTCACACTGGGAGCCGTCAGGGCCTGCTTCCCACCCACAGGACGGGCGTGGGCACGTCCCCTCTCTGGCCAGCAGATGGCAGCGCCGCCTCCCGCTGTGGCCGCGGTCGCAGCGTCCCGCCCCCCCCCCCCCCCTTTCTGGTCCCGCCCCGGCTCGCGACCCTTTGAACCACTTCCGCGTCCAGGGCAGCCCCCACCCCGCCTGCAACACCACGGGAGCGGGTGTGTCCGGCCAAGAGTTCCCCGGAGAAAGCGCCGAATACCTGAGGCTTCAGGAGCGCAGGGAACGGACAAGACCGGACATCCGCTTCTTTCTTTAAGCACGACCTTTGACCCCCTTCCCTCTGCAGGTCGCTGGAGGCCGGGGCTCTGTCCCCCTCCTCCACCGCCAGGCGGGGGGCGCAGGGGCTGGGCGCGCGGGAAGTGGGCGGGAAGAGCTCGCAGATGGCGGGAGGTGCTCGCGTTTCCACAGGCCCCCGAGAGGTTGGGACGCGTCGTGCACTGAGCGGGTGAGACGCGTGGACCCTAACGGAGATGAGCGAAGGTGACCCGCAGGGGCTCTGGGCTGGGGCCGTGAGGACAGGCCCGTGAGGACCCGTCTGCCTGGTCGTTACCGACGCGTGGGTCCAGGACGTCTCTGAACAGGATCCCCGCACGGCCAGGCGCCCGTTTTGTGTCCTTGGGCAGGGTCACCTCTTCGTGGGCAGTTCCCTTGTTGTTTTTTGTTTTTTAAGATCTTATTCATTTGACAGACGGAGACCACAAGTAGACAGAGAGGCCGGCAGAGGGGGGGGGGGAAAGCAGGCCCCTGCTGAGCAGAGAGCCCGATGCGGGGCTCGATCCCAGGACCCCGGGATCATGACCCGAGCGAAGGCAGAGGCTATAACCCACGGAGCCCCCCAGGCGCCCCCGTTCCCGTGTGTTAAACGGGGACAGTAATACCGGCCGGCTTTGCGGGCTGGTAGGAGTTAGTTCAGGTAAGCTCCCTGCAGAGGGAATAAACAGGCAATTAAACCCAGGATTTGGGGGAGAACCACACAGGGCTTGTGGGAGGACGACATGGAGAGACGCGCACCCTCACGGCTTTCGACGTTTCTCGGAAGCTTCCTGGAAGACAGCCGGCGGCCGGGGGAGCCTTGCCAGGCTGGGGTAAGGTGTTCAGGCTGGAGAAGCGGTTGTGGAAGCCACAGGGAGCCTGGGCCTCCCTCAGGGTCTGAACCGAGCTCCGGAGCGCGCGGGACCGACGTCTCTCGAGGCCGAGGACCTGGCGGCTGAGGGGCTGCGAGCTCCGCAGGGGACGTGGTGACTTCCCCGAGGCCGCGGCGCGCCGCCTTGTTTCAGAAACTCCGTTCGGGGAGCGCGGGGTGGCAGCGGCGGACGCGGGGAGACGCGGTGCGGGCCTGGAGCCGGCGCGGCCGCCGCCGAGGGGTCAGCCCCGTCGAAGACGCCGGAGGAAGCGCTGAAGCCGGAGGAGGACGCTCGCCGGCGGCCGGCACGTAGGGAGAGGCCCCGTCCACTGGGGACGCGGCGCTCCGAGCACTTGGTCATCCTGGGACCCACCGAGCGGACTGTTCCATCGCCACCTGTCGCCTGGGCCACAGCCCTGAGGCCCTCAGGAGCCCCCGCCCGCGAGCGGCTGCCCGTCTCTTCGCGGTGCTGCCGCTGCTCTTCTCGGGCCGTCTCTCCCCCGCCCGCCCGTCGCTCTTCGCACCCCCTCCCCCGGCCCTCCCCAGACCCTCCTGGCCATCCTCACTCCCACCGCTCTGACGATCCTGCTGGTTGGTGACCGGCGTCCCCGACAGCCACCTAACAGATCTCTGGCCGCCACCCCACAGGCGGGCAGGTGCGCTCCCTCCCTATGAATTCCCGCTCGCTGCTGCTCTGCTAAAGCCCTTTGCCTTCAGGGCGGCCGTCCCGTTTCTCAGCCTGGACCGCAAGGCTGTCAGGGCCCAAGCCCTGCCGAATCCGACGTGGCCATCGCGCTGGCCCCTCTCTCCCCCAGCCCGAGGCTCTGGGCTGTCCCCTCCGACTGGACCGGCCTCCGCCGGTCTGGAGAGTGTGTGGGGGCACCACGGACTGAAAGGCAGCCGGCTCCTGTGTGGTCTGCCCTGGGGCTGTCCGACAGAACTCCCTGTGCTGAAGGAAAGCTGCTGTCCGCGCGTGTGTCCCGTCCTCTGCACCTGCAGCTACCAGGCACCTGCAATGTGGTTAGTACAACGGAGGATGTGAACTGTAAATTCTATTTCACTTCACGTAATTTTCATGTCAGTGGTTGCATGTGGCCACTGGCAACCATAGGGGGCCATGCACTAACTTCATTGACCTTAAAATGTCAAGGCAGAACCATCAAAGATGGACCGGGAGCATCTGTAAAGAGTGATACCAGCTTGGATCGAAGGGGAATCACTAATACGTAGGAGAACAGGTATCATGTTGCATGGGCTACAATTCTCGTCGGGATGGATCTCTGCTGGGACGCCTGGGCGGCTCAGTCCGTTGAACGTGCAGACGTTTGGCTCAGGTCATGATCTCGGGGTCCTGGGATCTGAGTCCCTGCTCAGCGGGGAGCCTGCTGCCTCCACTGCATGTGTACTCTCTCTCTCTGACAAATAAAATACTTACACAAAAAAGATGTATTTCTCCAATTAACGGGATTCCAGATACCAAACCAGTGCTTGACAACAGCTCTGATGTCCATCTGATGCCAGGTCACACACTGGCTAGCCTGCTTTATACTTCTACCCTCCTTCCTACCCGCCCTTGGCCTCCAGGGGAAGGGACTGCCTTTTGCAATGACTTGAATACATGCCTGTGGACGGGGAGGAGGAGGTGGCGTGAAAGGGAACCCTGGAAAAACCCAGAATGAACTGAAATGGACAAAATGTACACAAGGCACCCGAATCTCTCATCTTCCTCACGGTATCAGCCCAGGTATTTCCAGCCAGGTGTGGGCACACCTGCTTCCTCCTTGCTCACGCTCACTTAGCCAGCAGAAGTCATTACTCTCCGCACCCCTGCGTGTCCTGAGGTGTCCGTGTCTGAGGGGTTCAGGCTGTGCCTTCTATACGTACTCCTTTCTCGGGGTGTGATGCTGTTCCACAGGCTTGACCCTGGAGCTTCCCTGCAGGGAAGGACTCCGCGTGGTGTGGCCCTTGCTGGCCACCAGCACCTACTTGGTCCACAGATATTTTACATTCTTTGGGACCAAAACGCCTAGGCAAACTTTTCAGAAACTCTGCTCCCTCTGGCAGAGCAACTACCTTCAGGAAAGGCTTCTGGGCAGGAAAGTCCAGGCCTTTGACTCTGATAGAAACGTCCAGATGCATTAGAAACAAAGCCTCTGGGGTTCCATGGGGCCCGCGAGAGCAAGAGCTTCTTTGTTCCCTGCTCCACATTCCTCCGGGTCTCTTGTACATTTTAAGAGATTCCCTACAAAATGAAGTAAACATATTTCTTTTATTGAGAGGAAAGACACTGTTGTTAAAAATCAAAAAAAACAAAAACAAAACCCTAAGAAAGAACGAGAATGGATCTAGAGTCAAAGTTGTGTCCTCGGAGTCTGTGGCAGGTGAAGGCAAACCTCGAGCCCTCAGCCAGCTGGCCTGAGCTGGGCCCTGTCCCCCATTCCCTCAGCAGAGTGGCGATCTGGGCACAGGAGCCCAAAGTAGACCCCGTGTGTCCGCCACGCAGCACTGAAGGGCAGGGCTCCGAAGCAGACGTAGGGATGTTAAACCTGCCAGACTTCCTCGTCCCAACTGTGGACGTGAAAAAAAAAAAAAAAGAAAGAAAAGAAAAGAACCAGCCCTTCCTCTTCATGCTCAGGAGCCCTGCAGGCTGGGGCCACTAGGCTCCCAGCAAAGGAATGACGGACCCAACCCAAACCTGAGCCAAGAAGGAACAATGGTCCCACACCCTGTCTGCAGGAGGAAAGGGAAGCCGGAAGCAGCAGCTCCTCAGGGACTTGGGGGCTTGAAAGGTTTACGTTTCCGTCCTTGTGAGCACAGCCAGGGCCTGCAGGTGCGGGGGCCTCCGCCAGCCTCCTACCCCCCCCCCCCCGCTGTTGTTCTTACAGTCCAGTCGGTGGCCCTTCTGGCAGCCGCGGGGCCTTCAGAAGGATGTGGTGGGGACAGGGAGCCCGAAGGGGGCTAGAAGGCCACCACCATCGACCCCTCCGACTCCCTTTCCAAGGGGGCTTGTCTCCTCCCACGCCGCTGCCCCGGGCTGCAAATTTTTCAGTCACGAGAGCAGGTGACGCTTGCAGGAGCACTTGGGTCAACAGAAACAAGACAAGTAGAACAAAAGCCAGGAAGTCAGAAATGGTTTCCAATATGGTGCATCGACCAGAGAGCAGGCTCCCTAGGTGTTACCGGCTGAGGGCCTGGGGCTTTCCGTGCTTGCACAGAGGCTGCTCCGAACCACGCTGAGGGAAGAAAACAAACCACAGAGGTCCGTGGTCCTGTCTTTGTTTCGGACACAGGCATGACGTCATTGGAGCTGTGTGTGCATGGGTCCTGATCCGAAGAAACCATTTGTAAATGCCATTTTTGAGACGGGGGAATTTCAATATGAACAGGTTTTAGATGATATTAAGGAATTCTTGTCATTATTTTTTAAGACAGATTTTTTTTGAGAGTGAGCGAGAGAGAGCACAAGCAGGGGCCCAGGGAGAGGGACACACAGGCCTCCCGCTGAGCAAAGAACCCCACGTGGGGCTCGATCCCAGGACGCTGGGATCATGACCTGAGCGGAAAGCAGAGGCTTAACCGACTGAGCCACCCAAGCGCTCCTATAGTCAAAGAATTGTTTAAATGTGTTTTTAAAATTTAATTCAACTAATATACAGTGTATTACTTGTTACAGAAGTACAGGCTGGTGATTCGTCAGGCATACAAAATCGCAACAATCGCAACGTGAGCCCTCCTTAGTGTCCATCCCCAGTCACCCCTCCCCCGCCAGCAAACCTGTTTGATTAAGAGTCTCTTATGGTTTGTCTCCTGCTTTTGATTTTTCCTTCTCTTCCCCCATGATCCTGTCTTGTTTTTCAACTTCCTGGTATCGGAGAGATCATAGATTTGTATTTCTCCGATTGACTTATTTCTCTCAGCATAACACCCTCTAGTGCCATCCACGTCGTTGCAAATGGCAAGATTTCTTTTTTTTTTTTAATGTGTGGTTTTTCTTTACACGTTTCCGTTAGGGGTGCCTGGGGTGCTTTGTCAGTGGGCATCCGGGCTCTTGGTGTCCGCTAAGATCTTGATCTCTGGGTCATGGGATCAAGCCCGCGTCTGGCTCAGAGCTCTTCCTCTACCCCTCCCCCTGCTCTCTTAAATAAATTAAAAAAAAAAAGTTTCTGTTAAATGTAATAAGACATTACGGTTATGTAACAAAATTTACCTATTTTTAGACATGACCAAAGAACGTCAGGTAAATGGACATGTTTTGGGATTTGTTTTCAAATAATTCAGAAAAGAGGAAGAAGGAGAAAGGGGCAGCTGAAGCATCACTGAGGCGGATGTGTGGAAGTGGGTTTTACCCTCCCCTCTCGTGCCAGTTTGAAATCCTTCACAGAAAACGTGGATATACAGGGAGAACGTGAGTGTGGGAACCCGCCATAGAGACAGACGGGCAGTGCCTTGCCTCACCTCCACCAACGACACCTGTCACCGTCCTGCCCGGCAAGAGCGCTCCCTCCGCTGTCCCAGGCACTCGGGGGAGGATGAAGTCATCGGTTCTTCACCCCAACCGGGCCAGCATGGCAGTCACCCAGAAGGATGCGGAGGGAGCCTCGAGGGGTGGCGGGGGGGGTGTTAGAGAATCTGAGGTTTCCACTTAAATACTGCCAAGCCCGCCCGCCTGGGGCTGGGGCCGCCTCAGCAATCACGAGAGTGTATTTGGCTGGTGCACTCCCCGTGCAGCCTGGAAACCAGAGCCCCCGTGGGAGCAACTTCCCCAGACCCAGTTCCAGGTACTCTGCCTCTGTGTGCTGAAGGAGGGTCTCTCTTCCTGGCGCCGCTTCACATGATCGCTGCATTCCCATGAGATCCTCTCCCACGGCGGGCCTGAGCTCCAACCCTCTCCCACTCAGGAGAGCGTGAAGGCTGGCCAGCCAGCCGCCTGTGCGTCTGTGGTAATTTTAGCAAGTTAATAAATCCCTAGAAAACATCATGGCTTATAAGACATTATAGCATTTGTTTTTTTTTAAAGATTTTTATTTATCTGACAGAGCATAAATAGAGGCAGGCAGAGAGAGAGAGGAGGAAGCAAGGCTCCCCGCCGAGCAGAGAGCCCGATGCGGGCTCGATCCCAGGACCCTGAGATCATGACCTGAGCTGTATGCAGACACCCAACAACTGAGCCACACAAGCACCCTCATTACTTGTGACACAGCTCTCAACAGACTGTCACCATATTTGTCTTCCAAACTGAGTGTGGCTCCTGATCCCTGTGTCTGTGCCACACCACCCTCACGTCAGCCCCACCGAGCTCCTCCTGAACACGAGGACTGCCTTTCAGCACATGGCACATTGACTCAAATGAAGAAGTTCTTTTATTTATTTGCTTATCTTGGTGAGCTAGGTCACAGGGCAGTGTTTCAGAACAAGCCCAGTCCTGCCTCTCTGGACACTATTCGCTGAGTAACCTCAGGCAAGGACTACACCGCAAGCATGACACTCTTTCTACAAGTGGGGTGAAGAGTTGTCCAAGTAGCATGTGCACCGTGCGACGCAGCGTGAGAAATGCCGAGTGCCGGGCCCACCGCTCAGTCGGTGCTGGCTGGCGCTGTTATGCCCCGTCAGGCCTGCTCTGTGGCAAGGGCCTGGAGCTTGGCTGCTTCATTTCAGTCTCCTGGGCCGGCACAGCCCCTGGGGCAGGGTCATGCACCCGTCGGTGCTCATGGAGCCCCGGCTAAGCACCAGGTACTGGTCTGTGCCCTGAAGATGGAGCTGCGAGCCAGAGCCGTGCTCTGGGGCTCGTGCTCCCACGGGCAGAGCTGGCCAAGCACACGGCAGTGGGACCCAGGGGGCCGGGGAGCCGGCCAAGGGGGTGAGGCGGCTGTTCTGCACGCGGCCGAAGGTCTCTCTGAGGGGAGCGGACGCTTACAGGAAGTGGGGGATTAAGCCACCCAGACAGGTGCCAAGTGCAAGCTCCAGGCCGAGGGGACAGCAGGTGCACAGGGCCTGAAGCGGGCAGTGCATGGTGCTCCTGAAGAGTGAGGAGCCCAGTGCGGCCCGAGGGGGACGAACGGTAAAGAAGGAAGACATGACACGATTCAGTAATTGAAAAAGATGTATTAAGATATTCACAAAGGTACAACAATTCTGAAGAAGGAAAAAACAAAAAAATAATAACGAACTAGATGGGTTTTCCCGAGCTGGATACATTTCACTGAAAACCGAGAGGTGGTCTGGGATTTTCGTCTCTTAAGAAATGCCTTCTGGGTGTCCCCTGATCACATGGAATGTTAAAAGGTCTCGTCCTGCCACTAATAAGGCACAGGAAGGGCAGCTCTGCCAGCTGAGAGCAACCCCACCATTGTCCTCTGCAGCAGGCACAGGCACACTGGGACACAAGAGGAAGGGCTAGGAGGCGCCTGCTGCCAGGGCCAGGGGTCTGGTTGGGCGGCAAGGGGGCCGGGGGCCAGCGGCTGTTGCTAGAGCGGGTGCCGAGCTCTCAGTTTTAATCGATTCCACGTACTGGGGGAAGTAGGGGGTGGAGTAAAAATAAAAAAAAGAACCCCCCCCCAAAACCCCACCCCAAACTTCAAAACAGTGACAGAGACGGGAACCCCAGAGTAGAAGTGCTAATAACCCTACCCTGATTCACAAGTCTAGACTATCTTCAGCCTCTTGAGACACCGGGAAGCTATCACAGAGCTATGACTGACGCCACGTCTCGCCAGACATGCCGGAAGCTCTTCCAAAGAGGATCGTCTCGAGACAGCTCCGGGTGCCACAGACTGGCTTTGTAATGACCCCATTTGTGCCCACTTAAAAGGAAAAGAAACTCCTCTCCTTTGGCTGGACGGAGACCCTTACTTCAAGCAGGAAGGACCTGGGCAAAGAATGTTAAGCAGTACTTCTTACTCTCCAAATGCTACCCACTCCTTAAGCAAGGCCTAGGCTTCCTACATCAACGGTGTTTATGGTATCCATCTGAAAGCATCGAGGAAGCGGTGGCCTCGGCATTTACCCTTTGCTGGTCTCACTGTGCCAGATCCACAAACTGAGAGGGTTAGGGTGTAACATGAAAGTCGGTCTCACAACATACAAAGCGAAAGACCACCCTGTATTCTAGAGAGAAATACACCAACAAAGACTTCTCAAGCTGTGTCCAAGGGGCACGCGAGATGAGGTTTTCCAACTCCTACAGCCCAGCAGGGGTGCCGACACTGGTCAGCGTCTCCGCTCTCCGACCACAATAAATGCTAAGACTGGCTAAGCCCTTAGACCACAGGGCCACGTCTACTGGAACACTAAGGATCTGCACTGTCTCCACGAAGGCAAACCGCACGTAAATGACAGCAACAGGAATGTTTTGGACTTTTCCCAACTGTAAATGACCCTGGAAGACAGCACAGAACAGCAAGGCAGTTCATATATACGTAGAATCATAGCATCTTTTTGTCATGCAGCACTGGCTCCCCGTATCAGATTAAATAAAATGTTTATACATATCCTTTATACAATCTTTTTCTCCTTCCGTGAATAAACGTGTTTGTCCTTGCCCAGCTCTCCCAGCCCACACGGGGTTTGGGCTCCGTTTTCTGCACAAGTGTCCCATTTCATTTATTTCTTGCTTAGGGTATGTTCTGGGTCTTCTCTTAATTCTTCCGGATGTCCGCATACACCACAGACTCTGACTTGTTAATCTTGTCACTGTGATGTCCACCAGAGTGGTCTAACTGCGCATATATGACTGGGCCCTGGAGAAGAGAAGGACAATTAGGGGTTTAGGAAAACCGGGGGTCCCTCCAAGGGCAGGTGCAGAAGCAATCATTGAAGAGGTAACATTAGGGTTCCAGAGTCGTGAGTTCCTCCTTTTAGACGTCTTGGAGGAGACCTCTTAGGAACAGCGTGTCCAGGGAAGACCCTAAAACAAGTCTTGGGACTGTTGAAGCTGGTGCCTGGGGGCACGTTACCTTATGCCATCTACTTCTTTATCTGTTTGGGGATTTCTGTACAGCAGAATGTTCCTCCTCAGGAATTACCCTTACCTCAATACCTGCCACAGAATTCCTCAGCCCTTGGAACTGGGATCTGAGTTTTAAGAACTAAGATGGGCACTTACCCCAACCCGAGACGCCCTGAAATCATGAGCATCAGACTAATGCCAGTAAGAAACCAGCATCCTGGGTATCACTCAAGGATATGCCCAGTCTGAACCGGTCACTTTGTACAAACAGGTGCTTAAAAACATTTCAAATACTCTCTCAAAACATTTCAAATACTCTCTCATGTGCCTACTTAGAGTATAACCCTTTCGGTCTGATCCTGTCATAACTAATAAAGATATTGCTTCGTTGACATCTAAGACCATGTAACTATTTTTCCTGTTTTAAAATAAAAAACCAAAAGGCTACGACTGAAGCAACGTGAAGAAAACTCTGCGGACCAGTGTGGAAGTCCTCCCTTTGGCCTCAGCATGAGGAAGGGGGCTCCATAGTCTCAGGCAGGGCAGCCAGGGAAGGCGGGGGGCAGGGGCGCAGAGCAGGGCACAGGAGTCCCTCTGGCTCCGGGGAGGCTGTCGAGCAGAGGCCGGAGACGGTGCCTGCACTTCACAACCCTTATTGTCCCTCCCTTCCGACCCAGAGGTTCTGAAGTTACAAACAACACCACCACAATAGCTCTGATTGCAAAAGACAAGTTCAGTATAACCCAAAGTCAACTTTTCTCCCAATCTAGGAAACTCTCCTGGGAAGTCCAATATTGTACTTAAACTTTCACCTCTGGAATCCTAAGCTCAGTGGCCAGACGCCTGTAGTTTCAACTGAACAAGCATACGCCCACCTAGGAGCCCGAGCCTGCCTCCTCTAATGTGACCCGGGGGCTCCCGAGGAGCGCAGGCCCTCCAAGCGCTCCAGAAGGGACACGTCGGCTATTGGGGCTGCACCACGTGCAACTGCAGTGAAAAGTGGATCACAGAACAACACCCCAGGGCTGCCTCTCGGGCCCACAGCCTGTCCCTGAACAGACCATGACCAAGACCACTGCGAACGGTCCAGCCGACTGTGGGTGTGTGGGTGAGCATGAGGACACGGCTGTACTCTCCCGGCCAGACCTGCCCAACCGACCTACAGAACCGGGAACCAAATAAACACGGTACCGTGTTCTGGGGTTTTGGGGTGGTCTGTTACACAGCAACAGGCCACTGGTCCACCAGGCGAGTGGAAGAGAGAAGAGAGAAAACAAAGACGAGAAAGAACACGGAACAAGCTGAGAATCAGCCAGTAGATGCTGACACACCAGTACGGTGTCTCATGCGAGACAGCGTTGTCTTTCCTGGCAAGAGGACACAACATTTGTCAAAAGCAACTGGGAAACACTGAAAGATACAAGGAATCCCCTCCTGTTGGTGGATTTGTGTTTTTTTTCCTTCAACTGCTTACCACTATGCCCTGTCCTCACTCCCTTTCCCTCTTAGAATGGGCTCCCGAGATCCGGGATCTTGTGAGTTCAGTGCCTGCGGCGGGACCAGCAGACCCAGGAGTGCCGGTGAAAGGGCAGATGATGCAACGGGCCCAGAGGAATTCTGGGATGTCGGTCAAGCTCAGGCACGTGCTGACAGATCTAGCGCAATCCAGAAGAGCTCTCGGAAGTCGGTCCGGAAGGCCCTCTGGAAGCTGAAAGCAGCCTGGGTCCCTGCGGAACATGCAAGTCGGAACATGCAAGTCCCACGCAAGGGAACGAAGACGGACGTGGAGATGACTCAGCCGCCGCGAAGAGAGTCACTTTTGGGTGTTCGAGAATTAAGACAACACCAGGAACAGCACCTGTGCTGACGTGGATGTCCACCGTACATCTCGGCACTCACCCCTCCAGCCTCCCCTTCCCTTCGGTGGGGTGCGGCTGGGGACTGCTTTACCACAAAGAATTACATACAATAATTGAGTAAGAAGCTGCTCTGGATACGTTTTCCCCGATTAATTACTACACAAATTGTCTTTAACTAGAAAATGTTTCAAGAAACAATCTGCTTGACTCAAGTCTCTCCTGTTAGTGCTGGTAGGAGATAAAATTACTCCTGAATTCCATGTGTATGAAAAGTTTTCCAATATGAAGACACAGGGGTGCAGGTGGGGGCAGAGGGTTCATGGAGAAAGGGTTGCCCCAAATGCACATTAATCACACGACTTAAGCTACCGTGTTCTGTCCTGCCGTCCACTGGCCGCCGTCTCTGCGGCCCTTTCTGGTCTCAGTCACGCCCGATCTGTCAGCCCAGGCACCACCAGAAGAGAACATCTGCTTTCACCACATGCTCGGCGACCGCTCACAAAACAGCTTTTTCAGTATTTATGTCCTGCCAGAAATAAGTGTGACACACAGCCACGTGTTAGGATGAGATCAATGGGCTCGAGTGTGTTGCGGACTTGACAAGAACGGGACAGGCCGGAGAAAACAAGCAGCTGCCTCCAAGCCAGACAGATCTGGACGGGACAGCAGCTCCGCCACCCAGCAACAGAGCAAGCTTCCCTTTGTCCACGTGCAACGCGGGACACAGAAGATCGAGCTGCGCAGGGCCATGCCGAGTGCTGCTCGAGCTGATGCACCCGCACCTCAAAGGCTGCTACGTCCCCACGCCCCGGCCACAGGGCACAAACTGGGTCATTGCGTCCCCACGCCCCACCAATGCCTGCCTCCTGCACACAGAACACTAACCGCCTCTAGCACGGGGTTCAGGAAAGATGCCCATAAAAATGATTTTAAACTCAACTTCCCAAAGGCAGCGTTTTACTTGTCATCCCCGACGCAGGATACTCGAAGCAGTGCCCACCTCGTGCCCTTCCCGACCAGGCCGCCAGCTCGCGCTCTGCTGAGCCCCCACCCTGTGTGTGCTGCTCACCCTCCGCCCGCTCAGGTAAATGACCTGGACGGGAAGAGCCATCAGGGTGACCCAATCCCTGTGGGACTCAGAGAAGCCTACGGGCGAACTTCTGGGGAAGGTTTTCCTCCACAACAAAACCGCATGGGAGGCGAGTCGGCTCTTCTCCCACGGCCTCTGCTCCACGGGAGAAACCACGGCAGCCATCTGGAAGCTGCGGGAAGGAGCCCAAGAACAAGACGATATGCAGAGACTGAAAGAGTACAGTGGGTCGGGGCGTCTGGGGGGCTTAGTCTTCAAGCATCTGCCTTTGGCTTGGGTCATGATCCCAGGATCCCGGGATGGAGCCCCGCATTGGGCTCCCTGCTCGGCGGGGAGCCTGCTTTTCCCTCTCCCACTCCCCCTGCTGTGTTCCCTCTCTCACTGTGTCAGTCTCTGTCGAAGAAATAAATAGCATCTTAAGAAAAAAGAATATGGTGGAAATAACTATGTTGTTGATGACACTGTGGGGCCACTGAACTAAAGAACACAGAAGTACCTTCCTTGGGACCCCTTGTGAATAAATAAACCTCTGACTATTAAAGCTACTTTTACTCAAGCCTTCCAATTATAACAAAAATAGTGACCAAAGCAAGACGAATGAAACAGCAAACTTAGTGTCTTGGTTGGGTGTTACGTCTCATCTTTTGTAAATATCCTCCTTAGGTTCTCCTGCTGCTTCTCTTCTGATAAAATAGCACGGATGTATTTATTTCTCCCAGTAGTAACTACAAATGCTACCAGGTTCTCAGATGGTGCCTGCAGGTAGGAAACGGAAGGTTTTGGTGATCAGGGAACATGTCATGATAAAATCCCAGAAGAAGGTACAAAGGTATAGTTTGCACATATTCCTACCCACACCCCCACTTCACCGGTCTGACTGCCAGCGTGCTGGGCAACCGCCTACCCCGTCCTTATAAAGCACAGAGCACCACAGGCCCTTATAACTAAAAAGAGAAAAATGAGAAGATCGACTTGCCCCAACCCATCATTTCAGAGATGACAAACAGATGCTGAGATGAAATAATTCTCCCCACGTTACCACCACCACTGGCTGGCCTCAAGTCAGTGCCAGTCTGTAACACATCACTAGTTCTCTTATTTTTTTAAATACTTCATTTATTCATTTGACAGAGACAGACACAGTGAGAGAGGGAACACAAGCAGGGGGAGTGGGAGAGGGAGAAGCAGACTGCCCGCTGAGCAGGGAGCCCGATGCAGGGCTCGATCCCAAGACCCTGGATCATGACCTGAACTGAAGCAGATGCTTAGTGACTGAGCCGCCCAGGCGCCCCCATATACCACTAATTCTTAACGCACTACCTTAGAGTTCATCTAAATACGAAGATCTCCTCAAGGATGTTTGCCGGTGTATTCAAAAAAACAAAAACTAAATAACCCCCCCTCAAATATTCATTAGGACTAAAAAAAAATTCAGGACATCACAGAAAAGCCTAAAAGTGATCCCAATAATCCAGGAGATCCTAAGGTTTTGGGGGGGCAGGGTGGGTGCCAATCATCTCCCCAGTTCAGCCTATGTGGCCTGCATGGCCAGTACCCACATGCCTGTGGAATGGTTCACACCAGAACATACAGATCAGACTCTTAAGAGAATCCTGATGTTTGGTTGCATTCAACTGATAGAAGATGATTAGTCTAGGGCGCCTGGGTGGCTCAGGAGGTTAAGTGTCTGCTTTAGCCTCAGGTCATGATCCCTGGGTCCTGGGATCAAGTCCTGCATTGGGCTCCCTGCTTGGTGGGGAGTCTGCATCTCCCTCTCCAATTCGCCCTACTTGTGCTCTGTCAAATGAATAAACAAAATCTTAAAAAAAAAAAAAGGGTAATTAATCTCATAAATTCCCTAATAAGATGGACATACCAGGTCAAGTACGTTTTCCCTAAACTGTGAAGATCTTTGCAGCCTCCATCTAAACAAGCTGAGGGAGAGTGTATGTCACAAGGGATCTGGCGAAAACAACTTCCATCAAAAACTCCGATGCTCAGAGAGGCATCGCTCTGGAACCTGAAGATAGCACTTGACTGACGGTGAATAAAAGCACATGCCAGGGGTGCCCAGGGCTGGGGGCTGCAGGGGAACAGGGCTCAGTCAGTTGAGCATCACATTTGATTTCGGGATTGTGAGATCCAGCCCTGTGTTGGGCTCCACGCTCAGAGGGGAGTCTGGCTGGAGACTCTCTCTCGGCCCCTCCCCTGCTCTCGCTCTCTAAAAGGAACAAATAAATCTTTAGAGAAAAAAAGCACAGACTAGGATCACCTGTTAATGCTCTATGGCACTTGGGAACTTTATGGTGTGAAGGAAGCAAACATTTTTGCCTTCGGAGTACAGTCCCTGTTGTGAGTTGACATGGCCACAAGATGCAACGCCAAACAAAACAAAAGCTAGAAGAGAAGTCTCCTAGGAAATCACATGATCTACGTCTAAGCCTGGCCCTAACTGGCAGAGGATGTGTAAGTGCCAGAAACAGGTAAGGCAGAAACTAGTCTGAACAAGCACAACTGCAAAATAAAAGGTACAGTATGACTTGGTAAAAATAAGTGAGTCAGACAAAGGGTACTCAGGTGCACGCCACCGAACAGAAACCCTGATGTGCAGTTGATGGGGACAGAAGAGGCCTTCAGGGCTTTGCCCTGGGCACAAAGGGAACCTCCCAGGAATCAACTGTGGGGAATGCTCCAATTCTGCTCCCAAAGCTAGTCTGCTCTTACCTTGCAGATGCTGAAAAATGCCCCTACTGGTCGACACTGTGGTTGGGTTATTTCTCACCAACTTCGGCCTGGGCAGAACCCTGGGGGCTGACTCGCAGGAAGGGAGGCAGCCTCTGACTCAGGGGCAGCAGGCATGGGAGGGGGAGGTGTTGGCCCTCCAAACAGTGTGGGCAAGTCTGCCTACAGAGCAAGGAGCCCTCGTGTCTCCTTCCTCTGCTCCACTCCCAGCAGGGACTTCCTTCTGGAGAAAGTGACGAACCTAAGAAGAGACTCCCAGCAGCAGGTTCAGAGGTCCCCCGGTGGAAGACAACAGCACCTCATATCAACAGGGAAGCCCGTGACCCAGGAAGCTCTGTCCCTACACAAGCAGCTTCGGGTCAGATCTGAGCACCTTCACTATCAATGGGTAACCAGGGGTCACTAAGCGTTTGAGTAAAGCTTCTAACATCAAAGAAACGATAAGAGAAAAAGGTAACTGAAAAGAAACAGCAAAATCAAGTGACAGAAGAAAACATTTTTAAAAAATCACATAAAATAGGGCGCCTGGGTGGCTCAGTGGGTTAAGCCGCTGCCTTCGGCTCAGGTCGTGATCTCAGGGTCCTGGGATCGAGTCCCGCATCGTGCTCTCTGCTCGGCAGGGAGCCTGCTTCCCTCTCTCTCTCTCTCTGCCTGCCTCTGCCTACTTATGATCTCTCTCTGTCAAATAAATAATTAAAATCTTTAAAAATAAATAAATAAATAAATAAAATGAAAAGCTCTATTTTAAAAAAATAAAAATAAAAAAAATAAAAATCACATAAAATATATGAAAAAATGGTATGTGCAGAGAGAAGAAAATGCATTCATGAAAACAAGTACAGGATATTATAGCGAGAGTAAGAAAAAGCTTTTGAAAATTATTAAAGGGGCACCTGCGTGGCTCAGTCAGTCAAGTGTCTGCCTCCGGCTCAGGTCATGATCTCAGGGGCCTGGGAATGAGCCCTGAGTTGGGCTCCCTGCTCAGCGGGGAGCCTGCTTCTCCCTCTCCTTCTGCCCCTCTCTCAAATAAGTAAAATTTTTGAAATACATACATACATACATGCGTACTTGGAAAACTGCAAATAAAAAGGCAAATATTGACTCCATGAAAAATAAAAAATTATAAAAGGAAGCAAATATATGTGGTACAATGGTGGGAAAAAAGGTTCACTCGACTCTGAAATGTCCCTAAATACAGTGACATAACCACATCGGGAAGAGGCCCGTGTGCATGTATGTGCACAGAATGTGTGTGAGGGAAAAAGACTGGGAGAAAAAGAAATGTATATTTTCATTTTCCATAGTAGGGGGTCAGTAGATAATATCTAAAACTGAAGAATCTAAAAGTAGTAGTATAATAACGTTGTTTAGAAACATGAAGTTCCGTCTGGGAACTGCCTCAGGGCAGTAAGCGCAGAGTGTCACAGGGCTCCTCTTACTCAGAAAAAATAGTTAAAAGAATGGAAAGCATTCGGCTATTATGTCATTTTTTTCCTTATTCTCTTCTCTTTCCTTCCCTTTTCTGACTCTGGTCAGATGTGGCCCATCTCCTCTAGTGAACCCTAGAGGTTCATTCTTCGTGCTTCATTGTGGGTAGTTTCTATTGCTGTCTTCGAGCTTTCTGATCTTTTCTTCTTTGGGTTATGCCGTCCAATGCTGCTGCTGCTGTTCACGCCCCACCCCCTGCCCTGTTTTGGTCTTTTTTATGTGTCTCGTTATGTCAAGGTTTCCTTTACATCATTAAAGTTATTTCTAAGATTTTCATGCTTGTTTAAATGTCCTGGTTCTATGTCCATTGTCTGTCATTTCTCGTTTTGTTTCTATTGATTGGCTTTTCTCCTGGTTATGTTATTATCTTCCTGCTTCTCTGTATGTGTGGTAATTTTTGATTGGTGCTAGACATCGTAAACTTTGCATTGCTGGGTGCTGCATTTTGTTGTATTCTTGTAAAGAGTGTCAGATTTTTGTTCTTGCATGCAGCTAAAATACTTTTACTTTAGTCTGATTCTTCAAAGGCCTCCTTTGAAGCTTTGTTATGGTGGGCTCACGGTGTCCACATGCTGGTGCTGCACTAGCTCTACTACTAAGGCATGACCAATTGTGAGGACTGCAACCAAAGCTCTGTGTAACACCACGTCTCTGCATTCTGGCCTTTAGGAACATAACTCAAGGGAGTCCCACCACTGCACATCTCTTTTTCTCTGTGGTTTCTTCTTCTCTGGTACTTTGCTTCATAAATCCTAGAAACCTTGGCCTCCCCAAATACTGACTTCTGCTCCTCAACTCACCGAGACAACTCAATTCCGGTTTGCCTCCCCTCCCAGCACTGCCGTCTGGGAACTGCCTCAAGGCAGTAAGCTCAGAGTGTCACAGGGCTCCTCTTCTTTGTGTCCTTTCTCTCAGGGATCAGAGTACCACACTGCGTTGTTTCATTTTCCAATGTCCAAACACCATTCTGGTTTTTATCTCCTTGTTTGTTTTGAACAGGTAAGCAATGCCCACAGCACTTAAAGAAGAAAAAAAAGTTTCCAAGCCTTCTTCAGATGTTATGCCTAACTCTCAAGCCTTTATTCATAACCCTATTCCCATTTGCAACCCAAATTTGTGAGCTGAGGTATCTGAGACATAGTATGTTCTCTGAAAGAGACAGACTAGGAATTAGTCATGAGCCCTGATGCTATGATATGACAGAGAATGTGCCAGAACCTGAGTTTTAGGCCCAGTTCTGTGAACTGCCGGGTGTGTGCTTTTAGGGAGTGACCATCACAGTGCCTCAGTAAAAGCTGTGGAATAAGAGCATGGTGGGGCACCTGGGTGGCTCAGTGGGTTAAGCCTCTGCCTTCGGCTCAGGTCATGGTCTCAGGGTCATGGGATCGAGCCCCCTTAAGGCTCTCTGCACAGCAGGGAGCTTCCCCCCCACCCCCTCTGCCTGCCTCTCTGCCTACTTGTGATCTCTCTCTCTGTTAAATAAAGAAATAAAAAAAATCTTAAAAAAAGAAACATGAGTGCTGTGAAGTGTGTAAACCTGGCGATTCACAGATCTGTACCCCGGGGATAAAAATACATTATATGTTTATTAAAAAAAATTAATTAAAAAAAAAAGAAAAGAAAAAAGAGCATGAGTATATCACCCTCCACAGAACACTGTCATTCTGTCCTTCAGTTCCCTTTAAATCCACTGGAGCTCCAAAACACCTCAGGGAAAAACTGGAATTGGCCAAATTCCTTAGAATGCTTTCTATCCCAGAAGGACAGAATTGGTCCTAAGCTCTGGAATTCTGCCGTGCCGCAGTTAGAGTCCCAACAACACAGCCGGAACACATTATCAAGCACGACGCTAGATCCCATGCTGAGCTCCAAATCACAGTTACTTCTCCTCTGTGCTTTCCATACGAAGTCCACCTCCACGCCGTGCCCTGTTCATCGAGCTTACCGGTTACTCACACACATCTTTACTTTCAGATTCTTCTAGAGAACTCATACAAAATAATGGTTCCCGTTTTATTTTCAATACCAAGAATATCACTTTTTCCTGCTAATTCCTTGTCTTGCAGGTGCCTCAAGCATAATTTAGTTCACTGGACTTGTTTCCTTAAGCAGTTAAGGAATTACATCTGACAAGGCCATCCCCTAATTTCATCGGGCCGAGAGGAGCGGCATGACTAGTACAATCTAAACGGTGGAACCCTTTGCGGGCTGGATCCTTCTCCACGCGTTCCCGTGGCCCTCCTCAGCCAGCTCTTGCTTCCCCCTTCCCGGGTGGCTCTCTTTCCTGCCGCAGGGCTCAGTACTGTTTCCGGCACCAGGAAAGTGCCAGGACGCAGAGCGGGGGGTCAGAGCTGCAACTAGCCATTACCTGGTGGGATCCGGAAGGCAGGCTCTTTACCAGACCCTCTGCATCGGAGGGCGACTTCCGTGGCGCCTCCTTAAGTGGGGACGCGCTCTCTGACGTACTGCAGCTGGTGAGTTGGCAGTTTGGAGAACAAATGTAAAAAAAAAAAGAAAATAAAATAAATGGAAAAAAATATATAGACAGGCAAGTGATGACAAGATGAAGCAGCAGATAACACACAACACAACAGAACGATGAGGGTCAAAATGGTCACAGACTCAAGGCTGTTTCTCGTCCCTGACACTACTTCTCTCAAGTTGATGAACCCACTGTGTGTGCACAGAAACCAGCGTGGCGCAACCTCTTGGCCCCACATTGCAATCATGCTACCTGCTGAGGGGGCTCTGGCTCTCAGGGTCACGTATGCTTCCGCTGCTCTGTGTCTTCCCTCTGTTGTCATCCACCTCGGCGAGCAAGCCCAGCCTTCCGGCCAGTGGCCCAAGGCAGGTCTCTGCTGAGTGCTCCAGAAGTCACCAGACCCGCACCCAGGCGCGCCTCCTTCCTTCCGCCCCATAGTTCCCCAGACTCAGTTTCCCCACGAAGGCTGCAGCCCAATCAGAGAACCCAGGAGGTCACGAACACTAAGAAACTGGGATGTCGCATGACACCGGCTGAACTTGGTCAGGCCTCTGGGGGTCTTTCAGAACGAGCATTATCTCATAAATAAAGGCAGAGTAACTGCAGGAGGAAACTCATTAGGGATTCCCTAGTGGTACTTGTCGGAGCGTAAGTCCTTTATGATGCATTTTTTAAAGCAACTCTCAGGACTGGGGGTGGGGTGGGGGGTCACGTTCAAGTGTGGTTACTAAGACCCAGAGGGAACAGGAATGGCGCTCTTCTCCGAAACAGGAAGCTCTGAGCTCTGACCCCAAACCAAAATGGTCCGGGGATCTGACACAAAGAGGGTCTCAATCACCAACACCACAATTCACATATGAAAGAACACGGACACACACACGCAACCACACACGCACCGCCGCTCCACACGAACATACATACTCCGATGCACAAACCCTCTAGGAACCCTGACAGCCCAGGTCCCGGGGATGGTACACTCAACAAGGGGCCCATGCAAACACAGGACGTATCCGTGGACAAACCGCAGTAACTGCCGGGTTAGCTCAGAGCTAGCGGGTTAGCTGTCGACAAGGGCGAGGGACGGAACACACACTCACGTCGATGTTAACAGCAACGGCAGTGTGATTAGTTACCATGTGTCTAGTGGGGGTGGAAGAGGACCCCAGCCCTGCCACAGTCCCAGGGTGTCGTCTACGTCAGCTTTTCTTAAGAAGTGGCAGATAAGCAGGATCTGATCCCGGCACACCACGGCAGAAAGAGCAGGGGAGGGAAAAAACCACAGTAAGAAGAAAAGCAGCATTCACGGTGCCATGCAGGATTCTAGGCACAGTTCTGCCCCCTTCTGAGCCCCAAAGCAAGAGCTACAGACCCAGGCGAGTCACCACCAGGCGTGAGTCTCCCGCTGAAAACCAGCCCTCTAGTCACAGGTCTTCGTAAAGCACTCACCATGCAAAGGGGAAGACAGAGTGAGCAGGACAGAGCATTCCAAGCAAACAAGATCTGAATTTGAACACTCAAACTTGTTAGAACACGGCACTCCTAAAGACCAGAGCAGCGGAGCCGGGTTCCCACCGTCCAGCAGCACGGGGGTCCGGCGCACGCCATCCTCTCGGAGCACAATCCCCGATTCAGGCTGCTGCCGGCAAGCCCGTGCACAGGAGGCCCGGCTCGTGCTGCAGCCTGAACCTGGCCTCCGCTTGGTCTTACCCTGGGAGTCATACCTAGCGTGCGTGGGCTGCCTGTCCAGCTGGAGCCAGGGAGAAGGTCCTTCAGTTAGACACGTACTCTCTGCTACGAGGTACTCTCTTTCCGAAGCCATAAACAAAAAGACAATCTACTTCTCTTTATTGCTCGTACACTCTGCTGTTCAGCTCTTACTAGCCGGGTTTAGAAGAGTCCAGCCGTGCATTTGAGAATGATCAAAGCAGTAAAACTGCTCACCAAGCAGGAAGAGCGGGAAAGCCCTCCCGTCACAGCGCTGCAGCCGTCAGCGCCGTGCTCTGAGACTAGCGTTTCATCTTCACCTAACTGCAAAGGAGAGCCTCGTGAGACCACTACCAGAGATTCAAACCACACTCAGAGCGGGAAAGGAACGTGCGTGGCCTCGCAGTCCTAACTGTGGTCAGGGGGCTGCCGACAGCCGTGCTGATCACCGAACCCAGGACGGGCCTTCTGGAGCGGGGCGGAGGCACAGCCCGTGCTCACCCATAGGCCTCCGCGCTCTGCTGGCCCCTGCGGGACACAGGGACACACTCCCCCACTCCAATGTGAAAGCAAACAGTAGCTAATACTTCACCATTCTTTCTCCAAAAACATTCACGTTTTTTAAATTCCTTTCCTTCCCCCAACCTCTCCCCTACCCTACCCCCGCCCCCAAAGCAGCTTTTCTTACCCCATATAATCCCGTTTAGAGTTTCTCCTTCTGTAGAGAACAGCCAGGGTCGTGCTGACGAGCAGAGTGAGACCCAGGACCACAGCAGCAACTATCCCCACCACCACCCAAACCGGAAACACGGGCAAGACCTCTGGAGAGAAAGAACAAAATCGTTTTAAGGTACTTTGCTACCAAGAGAAGAAGCAGGGTTTTATTAAATCACTAAGTGAGTGCTTTAGGGGCTTCCACGGCCTCTTTAGTGTCCGCATTATGAGCTCCTGGCGTCTGGCTGACGACGTGCACACGCGCACGGGTGAAGGAGGCACGGGTGAGGCACGTCTGCCACACACACCTCCCTCCCGATGCTCTAAAGCCAGAGAAATTCCAGGGCTGCGAATTTACCGCAATTTGCTCTCCAACAAAGCAGACTTTGTCTCAAAGGAGACACCAAATGCAGAACCTGCATTTCCTGCTTCTTTTCCAAGAAAGGGAAGGCAAACACTGTCCTGCTTTTGCAAATGTGGAAACTCTCCCTCGAAGGACATGGAAGCTGTACTCACCTTCTTCCCCACGGCCCACCCCTTCCACCCACTGTGAGTTCGGTCTTTCTTCCAATTAATACTGAAGAAGGACATTCCTGAATTTGGGTCAGTGGGCTCCAAGGATACAGATGGGGAACCCGGCTCAAGCAGCTGGAGAAGCAGAGGCTCCCCGACCTCGCATCCAGAGGTACATAGGGGCAGGGCACCTAACTGCAGACAAACATACTCGGAAATGTCACTCCTGCTCTTCAACTGAACCTGAGACAAAGGGGACTGTGTTACCACTGCCAAAACACTCAGGGAAGTACCTTTCTCTACGACATAGAGCCTAATGTGTCCCGGCTGGGCAACAATGTCAGGAGGGTTTTTGACGTCACAAATATAGGTGCCGTTGTGGATAAACTGCATATTTTCTATGTTGATGGACGCGTCCTTCTTGTCCAGGTCTCCAGCCCAGCTGGTCCTGTCCTTAAATGGTGGATAATTCCCAGGATACACTTGCCCTTGGGAGTAGTGGAAAAACTGCAACCAGAGAAAAAAGACACATGAGCTCTCCTCACAGGCAGGCACCCGACACGCCGTAATGGGCAAAGACTTCATAGAGAAAGGCATACAACTCCATATGACAACTGAGCTATGGGACAGAAGCCAGATCAGTGTTTAGAAAGCACAGGGATTGACACTATTTCAGCTGAAGCCATAAACTCGTATATCATCTCAAATCTTCTCAATATGTCACTGGTGGAGTGATTACTGCCCATTCTTCAAACATAAGGAAAAGGAGACTCAAAGAAGCCATCTGTTCAGGGTCACAGTGACAACAGGGGGTGGACCCAAAGTCAAAGTCAGGACCATCTGACCCTTCAGAGCCAGTGACCACACCATGACAGAGACTGTGAATCCAAAGGTTTCAGTCTGAATTCACAAAGTTTACCACTTAGTTCTAGAAAGCCCTGAAGCAGGTAAAGCCTTAATATCACAGAGCAGTTAGTTAATCTGACGGGCTTCTCCCTCTTACGTACTGGTTTCCCAGGGAAATGTTACGGGTGTGTGAGAGGAAGCCCAGATACGCCGATGTCCTCACTTCTCTTCAAACATCAGCCTTCAGCTAACTTTCCTCACACCTGCTTTTTAGCAAAGGAACTCATTTCTCAAAGAAGCCTTGTTAAGCCCAGCACCTTGGAAGCTAGGTATGGTCTAGGGGCCAGGGATCTCTCCTGATCCTGGGCTTCGATCCAAGCAGCTCTTTCTCCTTACTCGCAGGGGAAACCTATAAAAACCAAAGCAACCAGCTCATCTTATTAAACATATTCTGATGCTTTTGAGTTAAAAGATCTTTTATCAACAGCTAAGCGTTCAGGAATTGCCTGTGATCAGGGTGGTGTGTAAGTATAAACTGCTCAGCTAAATACGCTAATGAACACAGCATGTTCTCCACAGTAAGTCTTGTAGACTTGCTTGATTGAAGCCACTTGACAAGACTGTCTCGAGCATAAATGGAGCCGACTTTTTGAGAGAAAGTTATTACCACTGGGTGTCTTCCTGGTGAGAAGGAACGTGGACTGAACGATGCCCCTCACACCCACTCTTACCGAAGACTTCAGGTGGAGAACCCTCACAGGTTTGGACTCATTTGAGTAAACTCATGTGTGCTCCATTTTGCGTCTGTGGGAAGCATCTTCTGCAGCGAGGCCGTGTTCCCATAAAGACGCAGACCGCTTCCCCCGGACGTCTGCATGACTCCTGCCCTCACTCACTCCTACGCAAACTCACGCACATTCACCCCCAGCTGTACCCAGGGAGTAAGTTATCTAACATCTGCACTCGTGGACTTGACCTCAGCCTGCCTTCCTTCTCTGGCATAACATCAAGGGCGGCTTCCTTTTTAATGAAAATCCCGGAAGACATAGGTCCACTTAAGGATTTGGAAGTCAGGTGTGATATATTCCAACCTGGAGCAACAGGTCTTGTTTTGGAGACTTAATTCAACAGTGAACATGCAGCTTTCCCGACATCGCATGTCGGGAAGTGAAGCCACTCAGGCTGAAGTTTACTCCCAGGGCTCCAGTCATCTCTACATACCGCCGGCTCCCAAAGGAGACCCTCAGGAGCTCATGATCTAGAGATAATGGACAGGCAGTCACTCTGTTCTTTCAGGAAAGGCATCAAGGGTACATTTTTTGCACAAAGACTCTCCGTTTAAAAAAAAAAAAAAAAGATCTCTCCACTTCACAGATGACCAAATAGCAGCTTCCAGAGCTTCTAAACCATGCGTTCTCAACACGGGTGGCACCTCTCACCACGGGGGGCAAATACTGGTTCTGAGGACAGAAAACAATAAGAAAAAAAGCTACTCTTTTTTACATATAAAACAGATTTAACAGTGTATCTGTGGTCTCAAGATTTCATAGAAGGAGGACAGAAATTAGGAAAGCATGTTTCAAAGACACTCCGTAGGAAGGGGATAATGAATAATAAGACTGAGAGACACAGCTTGAAGCAATCCCTAAAGCCTAGAGACAGTAAACATTATAAACAAATGTTTCCCTCGGGGTGCCTGGGTGGCTCAGTGGGTTAAGCCTCTGCCTTCTGCTCAGGTCATGATCCCAGGGTCCTGGGATCGACCCCCACATCGGGCTCTCTGCACAGCGAGGAGCCTGCTTCCTCCTCTCTGCCTGCCTCTCTGCCTACTTGTGGTCTCTCTCTGTTGAATAAATAAAATCTTTAAAAACGAAACAAACAAACAAATAAAAAAAAACAAATTGTTTCCCTCTGAGTGAAGGGAGACATAGTGGAAATAACAGAGCAACCAGAGGGCAACAAAAGAGGGTTTGAACAATTCCCGCCTGTTTGGTGTGACATGGGGTAGGTCACGACCCTCTGAGCAGTTTCCCATGCCCCCCAAGTCTGCAGTGGGAAACACACATGTTCCTCACGAGGGTGAGGAGGCGATGAGACAGGCGTGCGAGGAGCACAGCCTCCAGAGGGTGCTCGGGGATGTAACCCATCATCACGCAGAATTTATCTTAGAGAGAAGCAGCACACTCTGTCCCTGCTGAGTACTGACACCCTGAAAAGGGAGACCCGCTAGAGCACGTCCATGTGCAGATGGAACCACAGAAACAGGACAAACTGTGCACATTAGCCCCTCAGGAGTCAGACACGGTCCCAAGCACTTGACGTGACAATCCTCTGCGACCCTCACAGCAGCCCCAGGGGGAGGGCTGCTTGTCCCCATCTTGCAGACACGAATCAGGGGGGCCGGAGTGCCGGGAGGGCTCAGTGGGTTAAGCGTCTGCCTTCAGCTCAGGTCATGATCTCGGGTCCTGGGATGGAGCCCCGCGTTGGGCTCCCTGCTCAGCAGGGAGCCTGCTTCTCCCTCTGCCTCTGACCCTCCCTCTGCTTGTGCTCTCTTACATGCTCTCTCTCAAATAAATAAATAATATGTCTTAAAAGTACATTAAAAAAAGAACCAGACGGTCCGTCCACGTGGAATCACCACACTGCTTGGTCCGCACTCAGCTGCTGACAGATGAACCTTCCTGTCAGCTCTCTGGCGCTCATCTCTGTTTGGCCACTCACCTTAGTCTGAAGTCCCCCCTCCCCCGGACTATTCCTACCCCCAATTATTACAGAGCGAGAGCACACGACTGAGGACCTGCTGCACAGGAAGGCCCACGACTGCCGTGGAAGCAGATGGACTCTAAATAAAAACCCTCATACTTAAATCAGAAAGGAGTGTGTGTGTGTGTGTGTGTGTGTGTGTGTGTGTGTGTAAAACAGGAATAGTTCAAAGAAATACAAATAAAAATGGGGCAAATGAAAGTTGAAATGGGGATGATCAACCAGGATGGGTCAGCAGGGTCGACCGGAAGCTGCTCCATGGAAGAGAATCCCATAAGGGGATGAGACGGAGAAGAACAGGGGCCGGTGAGGGGGCAGTGCCACCTGCGCAAGGCCAAGGAAAGAACTGCATTTCAAGGACGCTGAATTATTTCTTCCCAGAGAGTCTGAAGCAAGAGAAGGGCCCTGGAATCTGATTGTCAGCACAGCCCTTGGGGAAGCGAACCGGCCTTCGGAGAACGTACATTCACGACAGGACAGCAGGGGAGAAGCGGGGAGGGAGGCTCGGCAGGAGGATGTGAGCATTCCTACCGACACAGTGGTGTCGGTCCCCTCTGGCTGGAAGCTCCAGGAGACCGAGGTCGACGTGCCTGTGGTGTTCGCGGACTTGAACTTGCAAGTCAGCTTCCCTTGTGTCCCATTTGCCACGAAGATTTCCTTTGGCGTATACACCTCCAAGGCTGGCACGCCAGTGGCCACTGGAGAGAGAAGACCAAAGAGAGGCTGAGTCAGACTTAGCGCGTACCACCGTGCCGACCTATGAGGGAAGACGGCAAAGACAAGCAGAGTTACTCGAGGTCTACAGCACATCTGCGGCCGTCGTGGACTATGCGTGTCTGGCAGAATGTTCCACTGCCAGGCACTGCCCGCAAGCAGGGTGAACTGCTGACCGCCCAGGACTTTGTTCCTGTTTTTCACTATTCAGCTATACCTAATGTGTATGTTTTCTTTTAAATTAACCAGACTTGGGGCGCCTGGGTGGCTCAGTGGGTGAAGCCTCTGCCTTCGGCTCAGGTCATGATCTCGGGGTCCTGGGATCGAGCCCCGCATTGGGCTCTCTGCTCAGCAGGGAGCCTGCTTCCCCACTGGCTTACCTCTCTGCCTGATTGTGATCTGTCAAATAAATCTTATATATATATATGTATATGCATATATATATATATAAATAAAATTAACCAGACTTACAGAAATGATGAGCAAGAAGCAGAGGATTCCCATCTCTTCCCTCACTCCCTCCCCCCGTCCAAGTCTCCCTATTAGTAACATCTTTTGTTAGTGTAGTACACTGGACCACTGATGAGTCAATATTGTTAACTAAAGCCCACCTTTATATTAAGGCTCACTCTATGCTACCCATTTCATGGGTTTTGACAATGTATCCACTATTACAGTCAAACACAGAATCCTTCTACTGCCCTAAACTCTGTGTCCCGCCTGTTCACTGTCTCCTCCCTGCCCCAAGCCCCTGGCAACCACTCATTTTTTCCTACTGTTTCTTTGCCTTTGCCAGAGACAAAGTTGGTTGGAATCATACAGCAAATGTACCCTTTTTTTTTATTTTTATGGATTTTTATTTATTTATTTGACAGGCAGAGATCACAAGCAGGCAGAGAGAGAGGGGAAAGCAGACTCCCCTCTGAGTCAATCCCAGGACCCTGAGATCATGACCTGAGCCGAAGGCAGAGGCTTTAACCCACTGAGCCACCCAGGCGCCCCCAAATGTAGCCTTTTCAAATTAGCTGCTATCACTTAGTAATATTTAAGTTTCTTCCATGTCATTTTATAGCATTTCTTTTTATTGCTGAATAATGGATATATTTATGGATATTCACCTCCTGAAGGACATCTTGGTTGCTTCCCTGATGGTCTATTTTTAATAATGTTGAGGGCATGTTTTTTTCCACTTCTTTAAACAGTTCTACCTGTTAAATTTCAACCATGATCACACTAAACTTTTCTCATCTTCTATATTTAATGTAATTCAAACTATTCTGGGTACGGTATCGCTTCATTTAGAGCCATATTAAGAACACCTGGGTAGCTCAGTCATTAAGCACTGGACTGGAGCTCAGCTCAGGTCAGGGTCTCGGACTCTTGGGATCAAGCCCCCACTGGACCCGGCGATTGGTGGGGACTCTGCTTGAGGCTGTTTTTGTCTTTCCCTCTGCCCCTCCCCTTCCCTGCACTATAATAAACAAATAAATCTTAAAAAAAAAAAAAAAAAAAAAAAGCCAGGGCCCCCTGTGTGGCCCAGAAAGTGAAGCGTCCGCCTTCCGCTGGGCTGGAGGCCCGAGCCAGCCGTGAAGAGCCTGCTTTTCCCTCTGCCCCTCCCTGCAGCCCCTCCTCCACTGTGGACATGGGCTCTCTCTCCCTCTCCTGCAAAAATAAATAAACAAAATCTTAAAAAAAAAAAAAAAGCCAAGTTTATTGTTTAACTGACCTTTTTTCCTTTAAGGGATTTAAGGCGAAAATATGCACAACACAATCTGCTTTCCTTAGTGAAACCGTTATCTACTGCTACGTTTCTGCACGCCATAGAACAACCAGCTGCACACGCTGGGTCACATTTTCACTTCACCCACTGAGTTCATGCAGTTAGCCTAAGCCCAGAAATAGTCATTAAAATGTCTATCACTTATAATATAAAAATAGCTCCTTTTTTCAAATCTGTAAGCAGAGCCAACTGTAAGAATTTTATGGATTGCTGCTAAAATAAAATAATCTTCACTCAAAAAAGACATGTTCATGGATCAAATGAAGGTTACAAAGAAAGTAATTTAGCCTAAAAATGAAACCAATTAAAGCTAACATAGAAAAGATCATCTTCCAAATAAAGATATTTTTTAAGGTAACAGTTTGGGAAGAATCCGTACCCGCAGTGTCCCGATTCTTCTTCAACCTAACAGATGAGCACAACAGGGAAGGACACGGTCTACCAGCCAGGCCTGACGACCGTGCGCGGGACGTTTTCTTCCTGAGTCTTAACCAGGACTCTCGGCCGTGGAGAGCAAGTCCTCCCCCAGTCCTCCCAACCGTCTTCCAAATGTTTATTCTCAGGACACAATGGGCACTTTCGGCTATTCTCTTAAATCAACCGATAGCCACACTGCATCAAGCAGACTTTTTCTGCTAAGGAGGGTGGATTATTATTACAGAGAACAATGGATTATTATTTGTGGTCCAAACCTCAAAACAAGCCCTTCTTTCAAACAAGAAGCCAACAAAAGACGTTCCCTGCCATTGTGGGTAGGCAGAAAAGCACGCCAAGGCATCTGAGTTCAAAATGAAGGACAAAGCACAAGACCAGGCCATCTGACCAGGTTATTCCAGGAAGCAGCACTGGTTTATAACCCTTACTTACGCTGCGTCATTTTGACTGGTTTTCTCCACAGTGGTGAGCACTGCAATGGAAGCCAATCTACAAGGCCAATTAATAAAGGTCTCCTCAAGGGTTTTCTTAGGCCAGATCCCTCCCTCAAGGCTGGCGTGCAAAATCTGACACCTGAGAGGTTATTCAGAGATGGAACTGGGCCAAGGGTCCGAGTTTACAGTCACTGAATTTTGACCATAAAGAAAAACCAAATTCCCAAGTGGCTTTTAGACAATCTAAGACAGACTTAATGATATCACTTGTTAATGAACAAGTGACTTAAAAAAAAGGTCACTCTTGGGCTGATTAGGACAGGAAGCTCTTACAGCCAGGATTCGGAATTCCAACTCTGGCCAATCCGCAGTTCCAATAAAATAAAATAAAACGGCTCCATATAGACCTAGTTAACACCCTCTCATCCCTGGCTCGCTCCTTCTCAGCAGCACCACCCTTGCCCCAGCTCTTGGAGAGCCCATTAGTCTTAAAATGAACCTTCCAAAGCCTCAGCCTCTTTGTTTATCTTCTCTCTCCCTGTGATCTTATCCTCAGGCCTATTCCAGCTTCTATACAGAAGGATGTGCTCATTCCCACATCCTTCCCCAGGCCCTGTTGAAAACCGGGCTGCCCTGCTCCCTGCTCAGGGGCTGTCCCTGCAGAACAGGGTGTTTAGCACTGACCCTGACCTCTACTAGATGTCAGTGGCATCCTCTCCCCTTCCAGCCATGGCAATAAAAAAATGTCCCCAGACTCTGAAACAGCTTCTCGGGGCCAAACTACCCATAGCTGAGAACCACGGCCCCAGACCCTATTATTAATATGAACACACCCTCCACAATCTCATGCTTCTCTACTCTCTGACTCCACCTCCTGTCTTTCCAGGGCACGTCCCCCAAGACCCTGACTTGGCCGATCCTTCAGCTGCAGCTGAACCTAAAAATCCATCCACCCTCCAGTCTCTTCACGGTCTCTCCTGCTCAGCACGTCTTCGTTTTGTCCTACTCAGGCTGGTTCCCGGGCATATGACTGGACCCATCCCGACTCTCTCCCCTCTGTGCATTCAACCCAATCCTGTACTCCCCCCAGGCCCCTCATCTCCACCGAGACAGCGGAGCACAGACGGAGAAAAGGACACAATCCCACAGGCTGGTTTCACCTGAAACTCATGACCACTAACTTAAAAGGGGGCTCTTCATGCTGCCCAGCAATCCTTCCCCACTTCCCTAGTGCATCTGCTTTGCCACTTTCACATCTTCCTCTCTAACTTCGACTCTCCCCCCGAACACTGTGCTTCCTATTTCACTGAGAAAGCAGAAGCAAGCAGCAGAGAACTTGCCCAGTCCCCACAGGAAACCTCTGTGCTCCTCTCCAGGGCTGGCCCCTCTACACAGGACCTCTTCTCTGGCCTAACTAAGGATGTCAGTCAGCAACTCTTCCTCTTTCTCTGGACTGTTTCACTCTCCTGAGTCACTGCCAGCAGCCACATATACACCCACATCTATACTTATACCCCAGCTGTATGGGAAAAACCTTGACCTGCATCTCCCCACCGTGATGGCTGTTTTGTTCTCTTCTATTTTACAGATCTTCAAAGAATGGCCCACATTTACTGTGCCAAGGCCTCTCCCATATTCTCTTGAATAAACCCAACCCAGGCTTTTATTCTCAGTCCCCCACTGACGCTCTTCTTGTCAAAGAATCCGATGATTCCATGGGGCTAAATGGACAGCCAGTTCTCAGTCCTCACATGGCACACAGCTGAAGGCTTCCCACTGGCACAGCTGGTCTTTCGCAGTTTGACTTCTGAAATGCCACTTGCTGGTTCTCGTATCTCACTGCCTGCTCCTTTTCTGGTTCTCCTGACCTCTGCAGTCGGAGAGTTCTAGACCCTCCTGCTGACCCCTTATCTCTTCTCTTGATGACCTCATCTAGTCTTAAGGCTGTAATTATCCCCTAAATGCTGGACACACACACACACACATACACACACACACAATGCCATCAACTGCCTCACTTGGCTCTAACTGGCATCTCAAACTTCCTATGTGCGGACCGACTTCCTGACTCCCGCTCTCAAACCCACTGCTCTGCGGCCCCTTCCAGCTCAGCAAGCGGGGAGGCCAGCCTTCCAGTGGCTGAGGCTTCCTGACCCTGCACTTTCTCACACTCACCTCCATGCTGTCACCAAACATGCTGTGTCTACTTAGAAACATCTCTCAAGGGGCGCCTGGGTGGCTCCGTGGTTGGGCGTCTCCCTTCATCTCAGGTCATGATCTCAGGGTCCTGGGATCGAGCCCCGCATCAGGCTCCCTGCTCCGCAGGAAGCCTGCTTCTCCCTCTCCCATTCCCCCTGCTTGTGTTCCCTCTTTCACTCTTTGTCAAATAAATAAAATTAAAAAAAAAAAAAAAAAAAAAAAAAGAATCTCTCCGAAGTGCTCCGTCCTTGCGTCTCCCAGCGCCGCTGTCCTGGTTCCAGCCAGGGTGTCTGGCGGCTTCCCCAACTGGTGCCTCTGCCCCACCTCCGCCCAGCTCGCGGCAGCCAGTCCACGGGGGGGCTGCGCAGATCTTGTAAAATACGTATGGGAGCATACCACTGCTCTGCCCAAGACACTCCACGGTTCTCCGCGTGAGCCAGCATCGGGCGGGAGCCCTCACAGGCCCGTGAAGCCCCCAAGCGTGAACTCCTGGCCACTGCTCAGGCCGTTCCGCCCAGGCTTCTCCCTCGGCCTGGCCTTGGGCAGAGTTGCAGCAGCCGCCCTGGTCATGTTGTGGCCTCTCAGCCTGTGAGCGCCCCCAAGGGCAGAGAGATGGGAGGGAACCCGGGAAGCTGCGGGGCCAGGAGAGGCCAGGGCAGAGCCGGTGGCGCTGGGGAGGCCGAGCCGGGCACTCTGCCCAGGCCTCCTGGGGAGGACCTTCAGTGGGTCCCCACGCTTGCAGAGCCGCGGTCAGCCATGGGCTCTGCCCCGCCTGCGACCAGCGAGAAAGGTGCTGCTCCCGGTGGGCCGAGGCTGGCACCCTGGGTGAAGGGCGGGTTTCACCGACACGAGGCAGCCCACGCCGCTCCTGCAAGGCCCGAGTTCAGCGGTTTCTGAAACAACCGGGCACGGTGCGCTCTGTGCAGACTCTCCCCAAGCCCCATCCGCAGGAGTGCTGTAAATACACAGTAAAATCACTCCAGAACTCAGAGGGCCTGTCTTCACAGTCATGAAAGAGAGTCACCTAGAATGGCTAGAAATGCAAATGGAAAGCACACTGAGCTGAGGGAAACTACTGCTGTAAACCCGTCACTCCTCGCCACTGCGGACTGGGTCCCAGCCTGAGCCAGACAGTCAATAGGGCTCGTTTAGGCTGAAGATTTAGGTTGGTGGCAAACATTGCTGTGAGAACTAAAGCTTTAATTCAAAAGTTCAGATGGGGAAAAGTCTCCTCTTGAATCCTGGAAAAACCAACTGCCTCAGGAATAAAAACACAGAAGTGAAGCGAAACAAAATAAAAGGTTAAGGGAGGTCTAAACGTTTTTCTGTCCCGCAACTTGGATTCTGAGTTAAATATTAACTTACACGCAAATTTCAAAACAGTAACAGGCGCTGAGTTTACTTTCTTCCTGGGGGGAAGGAATCCTGCTAAGCTACACTTGCCTTCAAAGGGCAAGACACGGGACCAAAGACAACCCTTTTCCTGGGAGATTAATTCAAATGAAAAAAGCCTGAAAAATCATCTGATGAGGAATCAAAGAGTTTGTAAAATCAACTCACCAGGAGTGATTTCTACAGTAATCAACTATGAGACCCACCATTTGGATATTCTTCTATTTCAGAGGGAGAACCACAACAGCTGAGGAAAAAAACAAAACAACAAAACAGCATCCACTGCAATCACACACAAAAAAAGCCAATTCAAGAATAGTTTGGCCAAGAGTCTATATTTTGACATGATCTATTTCTTTTTTTTTTTTTTTAATTATTTATTTGACAGAGCGGGTGAAGAAAGAGTACAAGCAGGGGCAGTGGCAGGCAGAGGGAGAGGGAGATGCAGGCCCCCACAGAGCAGAGGTCCAGGCATCATGACCTGAGCCTAAGGCAGGCGCTTAACTCATGAGCCACCCAGGAACACTGACAGGATCTATTTCAGTATTTTGAATCACTGAAGTAATGCAATGTCAATAATGCCTCCTAATTAACATGCCAAATGGTCTTATGCCAAGTAAATTCAAATTCTCATACCATGAAATCATTAGAAATACACGGGAACAGCATTATTATGAATGAATACACACTTTCAAAGCCTAGACTGGGACCCTGAAACTTAAGGAGCAGCTCCTTGTCGTTATCACTACTGGTCTGTAGGGCCCTGCTTTGTCAAAATCTCGCCCTTTCAACAACCCCCGCTGTTTTTCCTTGAAACTGAAATAAGGCTTTTGTTTTGAAATTTTTTGGAAGCACTTTGATGTTACCAGTTTATTCTCCTGCCTAAAAGAGTACAATCAAGCAGTTTATTTAAATAGCTTTCTGGCCTATCTCTTATTGGCTATTTGCACACAATGTTAATCTGATATCATAATATCTCCTAACACAAGCATAAATATGACCTTTTAAAACATACTGAAAGAGAAAAACAAAAGAGCATGAAACACAATTCAGACGGGGGTTCTAAGTGGAAGAGGGTGGAGGGACAGATGACAGAGGCACGCTGTTGGTAACGTTCCAGTTCCTAGGGTAGGTAGTGAGGGCATAGAAGCACGCTTTTTTTTTTTTTTTTAAGATTTTATTTATTTATTTGACAGACAGATCACAAGCAGGCAGAGAGGCAGGCAGAGAGAGGAGGAAGCAGGCTCCCTGCTGAGCAGAGAGCCCGATGTGGGGCTCGATCCCAGGACCCTGAGATCATGACCTGAGCCGAAGGCAGCAGCTTCACTGAGCCACCCAGGCGCCCTGGAAGCGCATTTTAACGTTAGCTCCGTTAGCTCCTTGCGGGCGCCTGGGTGGCACAGTTGTTGAGTGTCTGCCTTTGGCTCAGGTCACCATTCCAGGAGGGATCTGGCCTTGTGTCGCGCTCTCCACGTCTCCCTCTCCCACTCCCCCTCCTTGTGTTTCCTCTCCTGCTGTCTCTCTCAGTCAAAAAAATAAACAAAATCTTAAAAAACAAAAACAAAAACAAAAAACATTGGCTTTGTAAACTGAAAGCACACACGTACACTCCTCTGTATTTAATTTTTCATAATAAAAATTGTCTTTTTAAAGAAAGGAAGACAACAGTAGCTAATAAGCGATTTACTTTTTAAATTCCAGAATGTGGGATCCCTGGGTGGCTCTGCTGAGCGTCTGCCTGCAGCTCAGGTCATGATCCCAGATTCCTGGGATGAGGTCCCATGTTGGGCTCCCCGCTCAGTGGGGAGCCTGTGTCTCCGTCTGCCTGCCGCTCCCCCTGCTTGTGCTCTCTTTCTCCCTCTCTCTTGCAAATAAATAAAATCTTTTTTTTTTTTTAAGATTTTTTTATCCATTTGAAAGACAGAGAGTGTACAAGCAGGGGTAGTGCAGAGGGAGAGAAAGAAGCAGACTCCGCACTGAGCAGAGAGCCTCATGTGGGGCTCCATCCCAGGACCCTGAGATGACGACCTGAGCCAAAGACAGATGCCCAACCATCTGAGCCACCCAGACGCCCCATAAATAAATAAAATCTTTAAAAAAAGAAAAAAAAAAAAAAAAGCTTTTCACATGTCAGGAACACACTCCTCTACACTGTCTGCAGTTATGCTCCAGGCCTCAATCTAAAAGTGACTTCCTGCCGGCGCCTGCCCACACTCTGCGCCCTGTGCTCCTGGCATCTGGCCTGGCCGGGCCCCGCAACGGCCCCTCACATATCTGCTGGAGCGACCCGCTGTCTGTAGCCAGGAGAGAAGGGACTGCATCCACCTGGTTCATCATCATGGTCTTGTCCCCTCACAAATGCCCATGTTAAGGTGTTCAACAAACGTTTGTTTGAAAAAGGAAGGAAAGAAGGACAGAGAGAGAGAAAAACAAGACCTGCCAACTAAACCAGCTACAGAGAGCACACTCGCTGCACAACAATGCCCTGAGGGTAAGGCCCCAGTGCTCGCAGGGTTGCTGGGGGCTGGGTTAGGACACTGAGGGCGATCTTGGAGGAAGCTTACACAGGGTTCAAGAATCTTCTTCCAATCTAGATGAGGGAATCCCAAAGGAGACTCACCTTTTGAAATGTTCAATAAGAAAGGGGTATGTACTACTTTTAGACCCCAACTAGACAAGCAACCTTGAAAAAGAAAAACAAAACTGAAGGCATCACAATTCCGGACTTCAAGTTACATGACAGAGCTGTAGTGATCAAACCAGCATGGGAGCGACACAGAAACGCACAGATCAATGAACAGAGCAGAGAGCTCAGAATGAAACCCCACAATCACATGGCCAATCAACGCACAACAGGAAGAGTATGTGACGGGGAAAAGTCTCTTCAACAAACAATGTTGGGAAAACTGGTCAGCTGCATGCAGAAGAATGACATGAGACCACTTTCTCACACCACACACAAAAATAAACTCAAAATGGGTTAAGGACCTAAATGTAAGACCTGAAACCCTAAAAAAATCCTGGAAGGAGCACAGGCAGAAATTTCTCTGACATCAGCTGTAACAACATCTTTCTAGATAAGTCTCCTAAGGCAATGGGAACAAAAGTAACAATAAACTATTAAAACTACATCAAAATAAAAACCTTTTGCACAGTAAAAGAAATAAGCAACAAAACTAAAAGATAACCTACTGAGTGTCATTTGCAAATGACATGTCTGATAAAGGGTTAGTATCCAAAATATATTAACAACTGTTACAAGAATACCACAAAGAAACCCCACAAACAATCCAATAAAAAATGGACAGAAGAGGGGCGCCTGGGTGGCTCAGTGGGTTAAAGTCTCTGCCTTCGGCTCAGGTCATGGTCCCAGGGTCCGGGGATCGAGCCCCGCATTGGGCTCTCTGCTTAGCAGGGAGCCTGCTTCCCCCTTTCTATCTGCCTGTTTCTCTGCCTACTTGTGATCTCTGTCAAATTAAAAACAAAAAACAAAAAAACCCCAAATGGACGGAACAGATATCTCGTTAAAGAAGATCTCCAGATGGCCAACAGACACATGAAAAAGATGCCCCACATCACTCATCATCAGGGAAATGCAAATCAAAACTACAATGAGCTATCACCTCACACTTGTCAGAATGGTTAACATTAAAAAAAAAAAAAAGAAAGAAAGAAGTGTTGGTGAGGATGTGGAGAAAGGGGAACCCTCGTGCACTGTTGGTGGGAATGCAAACTGGCGCAACCCTGTGGGAAACAGTATGGAGGCTCCTCAAAAAAGTTGAACACTGAACTATCATATATTCCAGTAACTCCATTACTGGGTATTTACCTCAAAAAAATTCAGAGGGATACATGCTCCCCTGTGTTTACTGTAGCATTACTTACAATAGATACATTATGGAAGCAACCTAAGTGTCCATCAGTAGACGAATGGATAAAGATGTAGTATGTATAATACAATGGAATATTACTTGGCCATAAAAAGGAATGAAATCTTGCCCTTTATAAAACATGACTAGATCCAGAGAGTATTATGCTAAGTAAAATAAGCCAGTGAGAGAAAGATATGACTTCACTCACACGTGGAATTTAAGAATCAAAACTAACGGGGGGAAAAGAGAGACAAACCAAGAAGAAGACTGTTAACTACGGAGAACAAACTGATGGTCACCAGTGGGCCGGAGGGTGTGGGGACAGAGGAAGCAGGTGAAGGTGTCAAGAGTACACTCACCACGGTGAGCACTGAGTAGTGTGCAGAACTGCTAGTCACTGTCTTGTAACCCTGACACTAACCAACACTGGATGCTAAGCATACCGGAATTTAAAAAAAAAACCAAACAAACCTTTATCTCAGAGAAAATAATGATAAAAGAAGGTCTGTGCACTTTCACAAACACACAGGATCACTGAACTCCTCTGAGCCACTCCTTCTACTCACAAGCAATGTCCAGCTGGCCACATCTCTATCTTTAACATTTTTTGCACCAACAAAGGTCTTTCTGTTTCTCAAATGGGAGGCATTCAAAAGGTCCTGAATCAGGCCAGTCATTAACTAATCATATGACTCCTTAAAGCCCTAGTATTTCTTCTCTGCCCTCCTCTATGTATGGACTGTTCATCTCTCCTGCTGCCGCTTTTCTTTTGTCCGTCAGCGGCTCATTCTTTCAAACCACACAGGGACTCAGCCTCTGCCCCGTAAGGACTGACCATCTCCTGGAGAATGAACAAGTATCTGCAGGCTGTGGCCAGGGCATGGCGCTGGCCCCCCAGGTTGCGCCCAGTCCCAGTGCAGACTTGGCATAGTGCAGGGCCTCCATCAAAGGCCAAAACGGGGCACCCAGGCAGCTCAGTCAGAGAAGCCACTGCCTTTGGTTCAGGTCATGATCTTCGAGTCCCAGGATTGAGTCCTACGTCGGGCTCCTTGCTCAGTGGGAAGCCCTCTCCCTGCTTCTCCCTCTGCCTGCTGCTCCCCTACTTGTGGTCTCTGTCAAATAAATAAATAAATCTTTAAAAAATTTTTTAAATTAATTTTTAAAAGGCCAAATGTCCAGTCAAGCAATCAACACAAATGCCGTGACCACAGCCAACCCGAACTGCATCCCCACATCAGGTGTCCCAGCTTTATCAGTTCTTAGCAAACGGATAAAAGTGAAAAATCAGATCATGTCACTTCCAATAGATTCTAGTGGACTAAAGAGCTCTGTGTAAAGGACACACGGAAGCCTCCGGGGGGCCCATCTTACGATGAAAAAATAACACTCTCATGTAGTTTATATTTCTCATGTGCTGAAACGGCTTATATAATTTCATGCAAACAGGAGACCACTGTACTTAAATCTATCTTTCTGAGCACTCAGATCTTCTCAGAAGGTCTACATTATTTTAGAAGATACCTGAACCATGATTTAATCCAAATCAGAAAAAAAAACCCCACAAAGTATTACAGCCAACAACAGAACATGTGACTTGGAGAAAAATATGCCTGTGGTCAGTGACAAGAAGGGCATTCCTCACCTCCAAAATAAGGCAATAAGGGTGCAATGAGAAAACCACCATTTACTGAGTGCTTCTTATGGGTAAAGCATTACTGAACTAGGGGACATTTAGTATTTTTCAACAACCCTGTTGGGTGTTATCTACTGGACAGAAGTTCAGAGAGAGGCCAAGGAACTTGCCCAAATCACTTATCCGGCCAATGCGGAGCCAAAAGTTGACTCTCGGATATTCTTACCCCAAAGCACCACTCTCTTCAATATGCTGATTATCAAGCTCTAACTGAATCTTTTATTCAAATAAAACGTGGGCTCTTATGTATAAAGATGTATAAAGAAGACAGAGGGAGTTTTCACATACAAGTCAGAATAATAAATAAGGCCCAGAACTACAAGACCGCGCAGTGGTCCTGGGCCTTGGCTGCACAGTGGAATCACCTAGAGAGCTTTAAGAGGTACCGATGCCTACCGAAACTACTGAAACGCTCCGCTTGGCAATGATGGATACAAGGCACTATGCACTTGTCCAAGCCCACAGAAGGTACAACATCAGAGTGAACCCTAATGGAAATCATGGATCACAGGTGGTTATGATCTATCAGGGCAGGTTTATCGATTATAACAAGTGCATCACGCTGGCGGGGAGGTGGACAACGACAGAGGCCACGCACGTCTGGGACGATATGGGTATATGGCACACGGATATATAAACTTTCTCTCAATTTTGCTATGAAAAACCGTCTATGAAAGGCAAATGCTGGTGTCCACATCCACCTCTAGCCCCAGGAACTGTGATTTAATTGGAAAGGGGTGTGGCCTGGGCTCCAGGGTTTTTAAAAAGCCCTCAGGTGATTCTCAACTGGTAACCGCTGAGCTATCAGGCTCCACTTCTGTCCTGCAGTACGGTAAGACTGTGCCGGAAGCACATGAGCCAAACCTTGCCTGGCATCTGGCTGAGTGTAGGTACAGGTATGTTCCACTGTAAAACTCTATTAGAGTATACATACAGACGGGAACTTCTTAAAAATGACTAGGGCGGTGCACTACTGTATTCTTAATCACACACAAGTTTAAATGTATACACAGAAATTACAAAAATCTGCTTTACTCAGAAGAATGCGTTAGCTGCTGGAATTAAGGTGGCAGTGGTCTCAGGTCCCCAAATTATTCCTGTGACTTCATATCTATGTATATTGTCCTTTTATTATTATTCTAATCGTTAAAAATGAACTTTAGGAAAGGGGCTCCTGGGTTGCTCAAGAGTTAAGCCTCTGCCTTCGGCTCTGGTTGTGATCTCAGGGTCCTGGGATCGAGTCCCACATCGGACTCTCTGCTCAGAGGGGAGCCTGGTTCTCCCTCCCTCTCTACCCCTGCTTGTGTTTCCTCACCCGCTATGTCTCTGTCAAATAAATAAAATCTTAAAAAACCAAACAAACAACAATTTTAGTGGAAAAACAGAAATGTACGTCGAGTGTTGAGAAGCCCTGAAGCAGAGGAGCCAGAAAGCCCCAGGAGTCCGAGAGCCTGGAAACTGCTGTCCTGCTGGGTTCTGAAGCGGACTACAGAGCTGTAAGACCAGAGTCTGTCCCAGGGCAGTGGAAAGCTAGAAAACAGACTAGCCACATTTTTAACCACACAGGGGAAGTGAATCAAACAGAGAAGGAAATACTAAACCCTCTTCTAGAGCTATGGGCACTCTTACAGCTGTGTCTGCTCCCTGGTTATCCTTTGGGCAGAGTCTTCATTAAAATGCAAATTCACCCATGTCAACTGAAAATCCAGTTTCACAGCTGCCCCATTACTGCGCCAGGCCCATAGTCCTCCGCACGGCACAGGACTTTGCAAAGTCACACCACCCTTTCCTGCTTTCCATGGGTGAGGGCTTGTCTCCAGGGAGCGGGTATGGGCTTGCTCTCACTTCCCTCAAAAGGCCATGCAGATGGCCCAGCTTCAGGGCACACGGCATGCAGACATACAGAGCTGGGGCGGAGGCCGTCTAAAATCACACAGAATCTCAAGAATCCACCCAAACGGGACTTTGGTAAAATCTTCCCTGATCTGACTACCTCTTCTCTTCTGCCCTGCTACTCTGTATTTCTTGTACGTCTCTCTGACTGCTGACTATTGAGGTCACACCTTTCAAGTGAGAGGCAAAACCTTTTTGGTCCTTGTACAGCCATTACCTCGAGAACACCCCCCAGACTCAAGACCCTTGGGGGTGCAGTTACATCTTACCTGGCCTTCGTGGGCCCAACACAGGGTACTTCCTCATGGCCACAAAGCTCTCAAAGAACATTTCAGGAGGAAACAAACTGATAACCGCTGAATTCTTAGGACTCCTATAACACAAACTTATCATTTAGGTATTACTTCATTTTTTTTCCCCTAAATAAACTGAAGAAACCAACTTGCCCTTAAATGGATACTTAACGTCAGTCAACATGATTGATCAGCACCCCCCTGGCACTGCCAGAAAGAGTTCAGAGTACAGGTGTTCCCCCTTACAAAGAAAATAAAATATGAGAGAGAATGGAAAACGTCTGCCCCTTCCCCCACCATCCTGCTGAGATGCTGGCTTTGTTAGAATCAAATAACAACAAAGATAATAAAAATGTAAAAGATAATTTAAAAAAAGGCTAGTATCAATTAAACAACTCATCTGCTGAATAGCCAACGAGGGCTAGCTAGTTCTGTGGGTGATGCAGTCTCGTCAGACACTCTACCTGAACCCACACATGCAGGAATGTGTACAACAAACTCTGAGCGCCAGCAGCTCTGGGGGGTCTGGGCACAAGGCAGGACCCAGGAACATGGTCCTCCAAACAGGGATCACACGCTCCCAGGCCTGTACTCCCCTTCCTGCCCGTTTCACTGGCATCTTCCCTAAGAAGCTCCTACAAAAGCATCTCCTTAGAGTAGCAAAGAGAACGCCCGCAGTTACTGAAAGCTGAGTCTGAAGAACCGATGGGTCAGGGAGTGTTTCCCAGACGATGCACCCGGGGTCCAGCCGGCAGGCGGAGAAGAGCCGACACAGAGGAACAGGAAGAGCGTTTCGCAGAGAGAAAGGGGATGGTGTTCACCAACACTTTAGGTTATGTGAGGGATATTTTTAAAGATTTTATTTATTCATTTAACAGAGAGGGAGAGCAGCAGGCTCCCTGCCGAGCCAGAGCGGATATGGAATGTGATTCCAGGGTCCTGGGATCGCCACGTGAGCGGAAGGCAGCTGCCTGACCAACTGAGCCACTGAGGCATTGTGAGGGATATTTTTAAAAAACTAAGTAGTGTAGATACCTAATTTCTTTGAAAGAAGTACGTCTGTCCTATGGCAGCCACAAGCTCCTTGAAGTTGTTTTGTTTTTAAAGATTTACTTGAGAGACGTGAGAGACAGAGAACACGAGTGGGGGCGTTGGGGAGAGAGGGGGGCAGAGGGAGAGGCAGAACCAGACTCCCCGCAAAGCAGGTGCAGGACCCTGGGATCATGACCTCAGCCTAAAGTGGGTGCTAAACCCACTGAGCCAGCCATGCACCCCGAGTGCTGGATTTCTTTATGGAGTAATGAAAGTGTTCTAAAATTAGGTAGTAATGATAGCCAAACTACTCTTGTGACTATACTAAAAACCACTGAACTTTACACTTTAAAGGGGCGAATTCTATAGTAGGTGAATTACGTAAAACCACTGTTTAAAAAGAGCGAGCTGGTGAACAACATGTTTGGGATGTGAACAACTTACAGGTTTGCTCCCATCTTCGTAGAACATCTCTGGAGAGAGACACCGGGAGCTATCATCAGCTTCCTCAGCAAGGACTCTGGAGACAGGGAGGTTGTTTACCACGGACTCTCTTTTTCAACCCAACTATGCCAATACAGCAGTATGCAATTCTTTTTATTAGAAGTGAAATGAAATTAGAAAATGTTTGTAATAGACTAGTTCCTGGGGCGCCTGGGTGGCTCAGTTGCGGGGTATCTGCCTTCAGCTCAGGTCATGATCCCAGGATCCTGGGATCGAGCCCCGCATCAGGCTCCCTGCTCAGCGGGAGGCCTGCTTCTCCCTCTCCCACTCCCCCTGCTTGTGCTCCCTCTCTTGCTGTGTCTCTCTCTGCCAAATAAATAAATAAAATCTTAAAAAAAAAAAAAAACACACACACAAAAAAACAAATCACAGACCAGTTCCTTCCCCTAGCTCTGTGTAAAACGATACCCTTGGAGGATGCAGATGGTGATGAGCGCTACAACTCGCCGGAAGAACAGGAAAACCAGCAACTCTCCGCACGGTTCCATCCGGTTCCATTAATTTTCCTCCCTGGTCTTCTCTTTGTATCTCGGGGGCTCTCTGACGCACAAATTTTCTGTGCCTCTTTTATTTGGAGACCCAAAGTAAATAAATTATCTCCTTAATAGATCAAATTCCCAAACTTGGAAAAAACACAAATCAAGGGACACCCAGGGTTTCAGTGGGGAGAGGGGGCTGGTTCTCTGCCTGCCTGCCAGTCCCCCTGCTTCTGCAGTCTCTCTCTCTGTCTCACTAACAAATAAATAAACAAATAAAACCTTAAAACCAAAAATAAAAAACCGAACACCCACAAACCAAAAACCCATTTTTAAAAAATTCTGTGATAGACTCTTCCTCTACCAGATGTTGTATTTTAGAGAAAAATAAGAATAATAAATGGCTCTTCACTTAGGAATAATTTTCAGAATAAGTGACCCTTAGAAGAAAGCTTGGAAACACCACTTCCTATATGCTTTCCCCAAAATTTCCATCCGAGTGGACTACCACTGCCCCACGAAAGCCATTCTCTCCTTTTCAGCAGCGGCCACGGCACTAGTCCAGAAACAGGCTTCCAGGACAGGCCACAGAACCCCAGCTCACTCTCCCCTGAGGCAGAAGGAAACAGCCCTGCTTGGTGACATTCTCCCCTCCAGTTAATTCCACAGCACTCAGCTGGTCCCTTCCCTGGGAGAGCTCTGCACGGCTCCTCTTACTGGACAAGCTGCGTCATCTACTCTCTTCTGTTACCGTGGCAATGCTCCCCACCCCCACTGAAGCGACAGGGGCCCACTGCTTTATGAGGCTTGGGGGGCATTAATACAAGCTCATCTCCACAGCCTGCCATGCCACACCACGCCACGCCACGCCACGTCCTTCCAAAGCTGGGTCCAGGTCACGGTTCTGACAGTTTAACTGTCTCCCCATCTCGCCCCAGGGCCCACATCTCTCCCATGGCGAACTCCTAACCCTGTCCCCAACACAATACACCCCGCAATGACATCATGCTTTGTGCACACTACTCTCTCTGTCTAGAATGCCAACTCCACCAACCCACTCGCTCAGCGTGGGCCAACGCCTACTTTTCCGTAAACGCAGGGCCAAGACGATCACATCTGTAAAGTCTCCCCTAACGTGGTTCAGATTGCGGATATTGGTCCTGAAGTTTAAATGAAGTTATGCTGAGAAGACATAAAGTTATAAAAATTAGCATATTTCATCAATTCTAAGATGTCATTGATGATAAGACACATTATTTTACGTGCCACTGGCAAGTAAAAATGCTGATTCTAACTCACCAACTGTTGTAAGGCATATCCCAATGTCAGAGACAGTGAAATATGAAAAACTGTCTTAAAATTAAAGATAATGCAGCAAACCACAAGTCTTGAAGGTAAAGATGCTGTTTTCCATTGGCCTGTTAATGTGTCTTTTGATAATTGTTTCTCTCCCAGGCCTTCGGCATCTAAAAGTCTGAGTTTTATTCACCTTTCATCCCGCCTCCTAACAGACCAGAACCTAAAACCCAAGATATGCACAGTAAAATAAGAGTCCTACTTATTAAATTTAAAAATGAAAAAAATCAAGCATCTACTTAATAGAATACAAAAAGATATCATAAAACTTAAAAATCATTAATGACAAAAAATTAGACTTTAAAAAAAGCTTCTTTGCCTATAATGATCAAGGGAATACCAATTGTTTCAGCATCAGGGTTATTAACCTAAACATATAAGGCATGTTAAATATTTCCAATGTTTTTAAAAGACAAAGAGGACATGTGTCCACGGTTCCAAATACATTATTTTTGTTTTTTTTTAAGATTTTATTTATTTATTTGACAGGCAGAGATCACAAGCAGGGAAAGAGGCAGGCAGAGAGAGAGGAGAAAGCAGGCTCCCCACTGAGCAGAGCCTGATGCGGGGCTCGATCCCATGACCCTGAGATCATGACCTGAGCCGAAGGCAGAGGCTTAACCCACTGAGCCACCCAGGCGCCTCCCAAATACATTCTCAACATCAGAGTTTGCAGAATCTTCCATTTGCAGTAATAGATTAACGTGATACGGTATTTACTTTAGTCCCTGGACAACATTTCTGCCCCATAATGTATATAAAGATAACCACTTAGAATTATATTTGTGAGGGCACCTGGGTGGCTCAGTGAGTTAAGCCTCTGCCTTCGGCTCAGGTCATCATCTCAGGGTCCTGGGATCCAGCCCCGCATCGAGCTCCCTGCTCAGTGGGGAGCCTGCTTCCTCCTCTCTCTGTGCCTGTCTCTCTGCCTCATTATTACCTCTCTCTGACAAATAAATAAATAAAATCTTTTAAAACATATATATATACACACACATACATACAGATATATATACACATTTGTAATGGAGTCTGATGTTTGCCAACAGCTTCCAAGCTGTCCCACATCCCTGCCCCTAGGCCAACTGTTAAAGTCCAGGTAATTCCGCCTGTGGGTCAGGCAGGAAGTTCCAACCAAACCCTGGCCCGAGGCTCACATGGGAGCCCACGCCCTAGCCCCACCATTTTATCTCAGTAAAAGTAAAGCCAGTCCCCTCTCCCTGTTCGTTTAAGCCACTTTTGAACGAGCCTGGGAAGCCCGCCCTGCTCTTCCCAGCGAGCCTCAGACCCCTCAGACCGCTGAGCAGTCCCTTCCCTACCCTCTTACTGCAAACAACTGAGACATCTTTGTTCCCACATCTGAACCAGATACTGTGGGGATGGGAGTGCCCACATCCATACTTCTTCTGATTTCACTTCCAATTAAAAGGAAACAAACTCTGGGATGCCTGGGTGGCTCAGTTGGTTGCACGACTGCTTTCGGCTCAGGTCATGATCCCGGAGTCCCAGGATGGAGTCCCAGGATGGAGTCCCGCATCTGGCTCTCAGCTCCTTGGGGAGTCTGCTTCTCCCTCTGAACTTCTCCTCGCTTGTGTTTTTTCTCACTGCCTCTCTCTCAAATAAATAAAATCTTAAAAAAAAAAAAAAAAAAAAAAAAAAAAGGAAACAATCTCAATGAACGACGTTCACTTGCTGTTGTAAGGCGTCCATGAAGGGGACCCCTGTGAGGGCTCGTCTGTGAACTTGCTTCCGAGGGATGTGGCCGGCGCACCTCCAGTGTACGTGCACGTTCCTACCGAACTCCGGGGCTTCATTGCGTCCCACTTTCTAATGGATCGTATTTGTTTACAGATCACAAGTTGGGCCCCTCGTAAGGTACTTTGTGAAGGGACCTCACAACTGCTGCTGAAAAGCTACCAGCATGCTTCTGCGCTGCTGTGGAAGCCAGAGGGCTGCAGGAAATCGCAATGATGCGTAACCTGGGGCAAAGACCCCTTTGGGTCTCAGCTGCCTTTTTTTTTTTTAATTTTTAAAAGATATTATTTATTTATTTGAGAGAGAGAGAGAGAGAAAGACAGCCTATGAGCAGGGGTGAGGGGCAGAGGGAGGGAAGGTGAAGCAAGATCCTCACTAAGCAGGGAGCCCTACATAGAACTCCATTCCAGGACCCTGGGATCACAAGCTGAAGGCAGACACTTTGAGCCACCCAGGCACCCCTCAGCTTCTTCTACGATAAATATGTTCTAATAATAGTGTCTACCTCACAGGGTTGTTACAAGCGTGAAATGAGTTAAAGTCCCACTAACGGGCTGTAAAGGGCTGAGAGGAATGCCTGGCCCACGGTCAGCTCCCCACGTGCCTCCGATAAAGAAATGAGCAGTCGCAATACCATTTAGGAATGTTTGTGCAATGTAATGCTTCTGGGCTCTAAAAGGTACCTATCAAAACAGACGATAGCTGTCCTTCCTGAAAAACTGCTGCATTAGTAAGGGGTCCAGAAATGTTGGTCCCATTTATTTCACGCACCTCTGCTCTCTCCAAGCGGACTCTAAGCACCTTGAATGCAGGGGCACATGGGTGGCTCAGTGGGTTAAGCATGTCCGCCTTTGGCTCAGGTCCTGATCCAGGGTCCCAATACCGAGTCCCACGCTGGGCTCCCAGCTCAGCGGAGAGCCTGCTTCTCCCTCTGCCCCCTGCTCATGCTCTCTCTCAAATAAAACCTTAAGAAAAAAATAGGCACCTTGAGTGCAGACATCGGTCACTCCCACCATCTTCACTGTACATGCCACAGAGGAAGTGTCGCCCCTCAGCTGCAGACGGCGACGCCAGTGGGCCGGCCGGCTTCTGGATGGTAACCGTGCTAGAAGGAGAGGCCAGGAAGGCCGCCCAGCCCACCTCAGTGAGATCCATCTGTTTTTTCAAAACAGAAGGCATTCTAATCTGTAATAAAGATTGCTCAGCAATTGTTCATGCAGAGTCCAGAGACAGAGGCCAAGTTAACCAGGATCAGAACACTGGAAAGTAAAACAGTACGGCTTGACTACAGGAAACAAGAGGCATCGTTACGTTTATTTACTTATACTCTGCTTACTTATATGAAGGAGTCGATGCTGCTTACTATAAATACAGATAAATATAGGTACTAAATAAAATATGGAAATCGGAGAAAATGTAAGTTAAAATAAAGGATCAATGTCAGGGGTAGAAGAACAGAACACAGATGGGCAGAAACAAGGCTTCTCCTGCCCAGTGTTCTATGAGAGATTTCTCAGGTACCTTCTGCAGGTAGGGTCCGCTGAGTAATGCAAGGGGCATGTCGCCAGGAAAAACTTAGAGTAGTAAATAGTAAATTTTATAAAGCAAGCCCTCCAGACACCCTTAAAAAAAAGTAAGTAAAAAAGCTAGCAACATGACACATGGCAAATTCAAAGAAAGCGGTCCTGTAAGGGGCCCAGACACAGGTGTCCAAGCACAAAGTCAAACCAAGGATAAAACAGGGAACCACTACAGAAGTAAACGGGCTGCCTATCACTTCAACAACCCTTTCCAAGTATCGCTTCCCTGAACTAGGCTGCTGACAGAAGTTGTTCGATGAAACGTTTCCGTTACGTTCTTTGCCAGCGTGGTCTGTGTTGATGATCAAAGGCAGACCACATTCGTAACAGATCAAAGAACAGAGCAGGTTGTAAACACTGGGGCGGCAAATTCAAGCTGCCTGTGGCCATCTCACCCACAGGTGGAGGTGAGCGACAGGCAGGCCCCTTGAAAGCAACAACGGCACTTTTCTTAGCAGCTCCGGGAATGCTCCGGAACAAAGTACGGATGACTGGTCATGCTGCCAACTCTAGCACACAGAGTGCAGGCAATACATTCTTGGCCCAGAAATTTCCCATGGTGAATTTCGGCCGCATCGTCTGAGGGGCCCAAGCCCGCCGTGGGGAAGGGCCTGGGTACCTGGACCAGGAGGGTGAGGGGCCACACTGAGTTGTCCACAAAACTCTGAGTGGATGAGAAGAGACGGCAGGAGCTTCCCCAAGGCTGTAGGCCTCATGGAATACAGTGAAGGGACCGAAGGAAAGGAAGGCAGGAGTTGTGCAAGGGACTGAGCCTAACAACGGACCACAGAGTCCAGGCTGGAGAGGGAGAGACGAGCAGCCAGGAAGTGGCCAACGTAAATGAGAGAGTGGGGAAGTATCAGACATGAGTCCCGGAGAGTACTGAAGTCAGACTCGAAGAAGGAGATTGTGTAGAATAGGGTGAGATTTGGGAGTTGGTGCATTTTTCTGGGTAATGACAAGGTTCAGAAGGACAAGAGGGAGGGGCGCCTGGGTGGCTCAGTAGGTAAAAGCCACTGCCTTCGGCTCAGGTCATGATCTCAGGGTCCTGGGATCGAGCCCGCCATCAGGCTTTCTGCTCAGCGGGGAGCCTGCTCCCCCTCTGCCGCCTACTTGTGATCTTTGTCTGTCAAATAAATAAATAAAATCTTCAAAAAAAAAAAAGACAAGAGGGCAGGAGAGACAGTCAGAATAGCAGATGTTTCTTGCTCTGAGCCCTAAGAAACAACTCCAGAGAGAGCATACACCCGGGGACGCCTTGCAGGTGACGGTGATCAACAGGGATATGACAGAGAACAACTCTACTGCGTTCCCCAGCTCTCCAGCCACTCTGTGGGTTCCCCGAGGCTTTGTGGGGGCGCCAAGGCAGCGCCTATGTGAGGCAACACCTACTGCGAATTGCAAAGCTACCACATTTTTAGAAGGTACATTCATTATACCTTAAAATGTTAGGAAGTTTTCATTTTTATTTTAAAAATTCAGAGAGCTCATGTATTTCAAGACTTTGAACTAATAAACTTTAATAAAGTATAACAATACTTTGCTACATGGTGACCAAAAATACATCCAACAGACATCTACTGGATTCCTCCTCTGTCCTAGGTACTTTTCTGGGTCTTGGTGTAGGTTCACTCTAGTAGGAGGGCCAAGAAAGAAGAGACAGAAGGCAAAAACAGAACACTCTCAGCTACGAACAGCAGGGAGAGTACTACCAAAGGCAAAGGAGATCGGCAAGAGCGGGGTTAGCGGGAACACGCCTGCTGCACTCTGGGTCACACTTGTGTTTACTTCTGTGCATCCTGACTCCTAAGTCCAGTGTTTTTTCCAGGTAACATTAACATAGGAAATATCCTGAAATCTGATAAAAACTCAATTATTTAAAGAAAAACAAAGACGTCAATGGATTTTGAAATGAGAAGTATCAACAACACTCCGTGTTCATCTGTACAGAATCCGCTCTAAATGACAGGCTCTCGGGGCACCTGGGTGGCTCAGTGGGTTAAAGCCTCTACCTTCGGTTTAGGTCATGATCCCAGGGTCCTGGAATCGAGCCCCGCGTCAGGCTCTCTGCTCAGCGGGGATCCTGCTTCCTCCTCTCTCTCTGCCTCCTTGTGATCTCTTTCAAATAAATAAATAAAATCTTAAAAAAAAAAAAAATGACCGGCTCTTTGTCTAGGGAAACTCTCAAGATTTAGGACAGTGTACCGTCCAGTCAAGGTTTCTAGGTGGTCTCTCCATGTCTACAGGGTGACGATCAGCACAGTTTAGCACTCTCCAGTGAGGAGCGTGAAGCAGCCAATCCAAGGCACCCCTCAGTTCTATTCCTACTAGTGTGGGAAACAAAGAAATTAAAATTCTTGTCCCCTGCGGCCGGATGACAAATACTGGAGAGAGGCAGAGTAGAACACTCGTCCAGGTAGTCCCCACTGTCTTACCCTTTGCTAAAGGGAAAAACCACCTTAGCTTGACAAGAGGATCCTGGGAGTCTTCTTCAGCCTGTGAAAGTCCTTCTGGACACCTCCCTTTGCGCTCATGTCCCCAGGCCCACGAAGTTTATAACCGGCCCCTCCTCACGGCCCTGGTGCAGCTCTTCCTGCGCAATGGTCCTGTCCCCAGGCTTCAAAACAACCACCCTTTTGCACCCAAGATGTCTCAAGCATTCTTTCTTGGCCCTGGACTCTGAACCCCACCACTTCAAACCACGTCACTGCCCTGGAGAGAAAGCTGTCTCAGACTACTTGGGCTTCATGACCACAGCCATTAGTCACTCGCTGAACGTCCTCTGAGCTGGTCCCATTTTCCCTGGGCAGTCTTGGGAGAGCAGTCCGCCTTGCATGGGGGACGAAGGTCACCAACCTGACCACTCACCATCCTAGCCCCCAGCATTCATCATGCTCTCCGTGAGGTAGTAAGCCAACACCAAGCTCTGGCTGGGCATCACGCCCCTGAGGGCTGGGTTAGTTTCCCCTGAGCCCTATCACTGTCAAACCCAGTGTCTGGACTCCCTGCATCTTCAAGTCCCAAGGCCTGGGCGGACCTGCCTTCTTATTTTCACAGCTTTCTGCTCTAAGGTTTATAGTTCCCACCTGGGTTTTGGTTTAACAGTTCACCAGGTATCTACTAAACACTTACCATGTTCTAGACACTGCCCTAAGTGTTGGAGACCTAGAGATTTCTAAGACACAGTTTCTGCATGTGGAGAGGCAATCCTATAAAAAGTTAATTTCAGGGGCGCCTGCGTGGCTCAGTCGGTTAAGGGTCTGCCTTCACCTCAGGTCATGATCTCAGGTTCCCAGAATCGACCCCCCGTGGGATCGAACCCCCACGGCAGGCTCCCTGCTCAGCGGGAAGTCTGCTTCTCCCTCTGCCTCTGTCCCTTCTCTCAAGCCCCTTGTGCGCTTTCTCTCAAATAAATAAAATCTTTAAAAAATAAACAAAGATAATTTTATGTAAAGTGACAGAGAGGAAGCTCAGGCACAGGCTACTTGGCTTTAGCTGGGGGTACCTGCAGATACGAGCGCTGCAGACCGGCTAAGAGTTAGGCAGGTACATAAACACGAAGGGCACCTGGGCAGGAGAGTGCGTGTGTCGTACATAAAACCAGGAAGACAGAACTCGTAACGTGCAGGAACATGCAAATAGCCAACAAAGCGCAAGGAAGGGACGGCAGGGGTTGGGGCAGGACAGGAGTCAAGCCAAGGGCCTGAGCTCATCCTAGAGGGAGCAGGGATGGAGGGTTTGGCACAGGAGTGGCAGGATTACACCTGCCCAGGAACGATCCCTCTGGCAGCAGCTGGGAGGGGAGACCTGAGGGGAACATGCAGCCTCAGGAAACCAATTAGGAGGCTCCTACAGTAGCCCGGACTTCAAATGACCGGCGCTCATCCAAGCACAATGGAAAGGAAGGGGCCGATTCAGAGACAGAAGGGTAACACTGACTGGCGAGACTGATTTAAATCCATGGCGTGTGAGGGAAAGGGAGGAGTCTGAGATGATGCTCAAGCGCTGGTCTTGGGTGACTGAGGGAAAGGCAAAGGGGACAGCAGGAAACAATGGGGAGGTAGAGCGGAGGCTCAGTGTGGGGAACAACAGATACGTGGAGAGAGCTTCCAACATACAAAGTTTGGGGTACATCTGGACATTGTAATGGACACGGACAGTGGGGAAGAGTCTGCAGTTCAGAGTGATGGAGACCTATTTAGGCGTCACCGTTTACAAACCCTTACTGAATGCCTAGATCTAATGAATATGGGTTTGGTAAAAAGAACAAAAGTGGAGACGATCACCCACGAGGAGCACACGGTGACGCGACCAGAGGGCGGAGCGCAGAACCTATGGGAAACCAACGGTGGGACTTAGCAGACTGGGAGGAGCGATGGGAACCAGAAGTCATGTCACAAAGACAAAGCAAGTAAGATCTGACTTGTTAACAATGTCACGGAAAGCAAAGAAGTCCAGAAAGAAAAGGTCTGGAACAGGTCACTGGATTTGGCAATATCAGATGGCCTTTACCGAAGTGTGGCCACAGTCAGACATCACCGACTTGAGAGGGGAAGAGGAAGTGTTCACGTGGAGAAAAGAACAGAACTGCTTCCCGTCAGGGGAAGTCAGCAACTGGAGATACAGTTTATCTTTTTTAATTCATTACTGTCATGTACCATCTTGGCTTTCAACATTCATCAAACTCATGAAAATGAGGACACTGGTTGACTGTTCCTAATGTCACTAGATAAGGTGGGGAAAGGGACATAGGAGCTCAGGGATTCCAATGCCAAATTCAAGTTCTGAATAAATGGTCAGAAACTTCTCCGTCTATCCTAAAAGAGGCCCTTATCTCCTTTAGCCACAGAGCTGAGACTGCTGAAAACCAAACCCAGAACCTCGTCCTGAGCGTGGCTGAGTGACAAAGCAAACTGAATTCCCAACCACAGGGGACATCTACTGTTAAAGTGAAGACACTGATCAGGAAGGAACAGACCCTGAAAGCTGGGACCTGATGAACGTGGAGCTGCTGAACCCCTGAACACGGAGCAGTCTTCTCTGCCAGGAAAACAACGCCTCTACTCCTGTCCGAGGAGACTACTGGTGCTTTGCCCAAACTGAGGAAACTGGGACTCCCTCTCCTGAGGCAGTCGCCCTGAGGGACACTGCTAATTCTCCTCAGGACCTACTCTGATCCCAGGGTCCTGGGATCGGCCCTGTGCCGGGCTCCCTGCGCAGTGGGAAGTCTGCTTCTCCCTCTCTCTGCTTGTGCTCTCTCTGACAAATAAGTAAGACCTTAAACAAATAGTCATAAAAACAGAAATTTACATCCCCTCAATTCCCAGACTTGAGCCAGTTTACAGACCCAGAACCCCTCAATAATGGGGGAACAGGCCCAAACCACCATCAATTAAGAAAGGAATTTGAATGAAGCCATTTCAGTGGCTTGACTTGATGTACCAAAAACATTTAAAGAACTAAAAATGTATTTTGTAGTTCTTAGTATTTGTAAGAGTAGAAAAAAATGTCAGAGAGCTGATACTGCACAGGCCCACAACCTCTCATCGAAACCCCTTGGTGTCAGATGTGTTTCAGATGTAGAATTTTCCAGATTAAAACAAAAATCAATATAATGCATACACTTTATATCATCTACCAGCCTCAGCAGGGTCCAAGGCAGCATCCCACAATCAAACGCGTGAGTACTTCTGTAGTGAAACACAGGATTAATCACACCAAGTGGGATCATGACTAAAAATAGTCTCTCCTTAGTACAGCTCAAATTTTACAGCCACAGGCGTTTGTTATCAAAAGTAGGGGGAAAGTTTCAGCTTTCAGAGATGTGGGGATTTGAAATCACGGATCAGAGACTGTGGCCCTACGATGTGAAATAAGGACAAGAAATGGGCCCTCAGCATGTTCTGTTCGGAGCTCCGTATACTCGAGCCTGGTTACAGTCGGTACCACCTCTGCTTACGGTCAGGACACGCTCTCTTTTCGCTGCGGTGTAAAACTCAGCAACCCTCACCAGTTCTCCCACTCTCAGTCACTGGGGGGAAAAGAAATTGAACTCTGCAGAGCTGGAAGTGGCTAAGAGCCAGTGCCCACAGGGTACGAGCCCAAGGCTTGACCTCCGGCTCGCGGCGGGCAGCAAGGTGGCCAAGCTTCGGAGCCTCTACTGGGGGGTTAGGGGGCTCGGCAAAGGTGCCGGCAAGGAAGGAGCCTCCCGTGCGAAGACCCAGAGCCTGTGTGGATGTCCTGCGGGGCGAGCCTGCCAGAAGTCTTCGCGTAGACTGACCTGCACAGACTCCAGGGGAGGATGCAACCCAAGCAGAAAGGTAAGGCTCAGTGGCGTGGTCCCTAGGTCGTGCCTCCTGACGAGGGGGCAAGGGACCTTTCAGAGCCTAGCGTGGTGTCAGATGCATGGTTAAACGGAGTCATGCGGTGTCCCAGGCAGATCAGTGTAAGAGTGAAAAGAATCTAGAAAAACCACAGCATTACAAATGCTGTGAGGCAGTCGGAGCACTGGGGGCTCAGACTCTGCCGCTAGCAAGGATGCCTCCAACACGGCAGCTGTCTCCACAGCAGGCAGCGGGGGCCCAGCCATCACAGTTCTTGCACAAACGTTACCATGAAGGGAACGATGAAGGGAAGTAGACTGGACACCCCGGGGCAGAATAAAGACTCTCTGAAAACATTTCAGAGATGCCAAAAGCCTCCTAAAAAATGGCTGGACCCTGAAGGAGAAATTCTGCAATATGGCAGAGAGGCTGCATATAGATACTTTGAGTCCCAGCTCTATCCTGTATTAGCTTTTTGTGACCTTGGACAAGTTACACAACCTACCAGATTCTTAGCTTCCTCATCTGTAAAATTCAGAAAAATAGTGATTATTGGGCGCCTGGGTGGCTGGCTTTGGCTTAGGTCATGACCCCAGGCTGCTGGGATTGAGGCCTGCTTCTGCCTCTCCCACTCCCCCTGCTTGTGTTTCCTTGCTCTCTGCATTTCTGTCAAATAAATAAATAAAATCTTTAAAAAAGAAAAACAGTGATTATCACCCAGAATAGTCAATGAGATAAGGCATGTAAGTTGCTTAGTAGAGGCTTAGCGCATAGGAAGCACTCAGCCAATGAGGGCAGAGCAACATCAGTAACATGAAACTGGTTTTATATCCAGATTTTTTTTTTTTTTAAGATTTTATTTATTTGACAGAGATACAGAGAGGGAACACAAGCAGGGGGAGTGGAAGAGGGAGAAGCAGGCTTCCCACTGAGCAGGGAGCCCAATGCGGGCTCGATCCTAGGACCCTGGGACACAACCTGAGCCAAAGGCAGACGCTTAACGACTGAGCCCCCCTGCCAGCCCTATATCCCAATTTCTAAGGGCTAAGAAACAGGAACTATACCTGACAGAAGAGACACACAGGATCCGTATCTGTATCTATACAGGCAGATATAGTATCAGTTAATTAACTCAAAATTTCTCCTTCCTTATATACTCATTCTCTCTCTGCCATTCTTGGCCATTTAGGGGATCTCAAATATTTGCATCTTAACACATTCTTCTCTGAGGAAATGGAGTCCTTTACCAGTGTTTCTGAGCAACACCCTTTGAAGAAGAATATTTAGCAAATATAACCTGGATGTGACTGGAGAGGGAGTAACTGTAAGATACCGTCTGGTACAGGGTCATATAAAGTTCTCCCTGAGGCTTAGTCTATGATACAGCACCTTCGCTTTTTTAGGTGCTATCTAGAAAAAGCACAAGATTATTTTAAAGTGACATAATTCAACACTGTGCTCCTTAATGTTTGACCATTTCTTAATTTTGATAAAAAACATTTTTTTAACGTTTTTAGGCCAGCATTTCTAGATGGAGGGCATGCAATAATATTTTTGAAAAAAGTCTTCCCCAATCAAAGCACATTTTAAAAACTCAGTAGGAAAGATCAGCCATTAATGAAATCCCAGTGTATCCTTTGTAAATTTAAAAAATATCTATTTTGTAATAAAAATAAGTGTTCTAAAGTTTTTTTTTTTTAATTCTGCAAAGTTTTATAACATGTGAATCATATTTTCCTAAACAGGTGAATCATTTTCTTTAAAGTGGTGACTGCCAGGAATTTAATCGGTCTTTACTATTCATTTTCAGTATGTGCATCGTGTAGAATCCAGTCTCCCTACAGCATCCCCAGAATTAAAATGACACAGGGCACCCAACAGGTGTTCATTTAGTGCCTGTGCTCTATAAAAACACAAATCTTCATTTCACGTACTTTTCACATAGATCTCTCTTTCACTTAAGATTCGTCTTTATTTCTTCTTTTGGCAGTCTCTGAGCCTAGTGACTATCCTAGAGTAAGGGTAAAAACAAGTGACAGAATTTTTTTTAAGGGCTAAGTTATTTTTTAACTTTCTTCAAGATTTTATTTATTTATTTATTAGAAAGAGAGAGTACAAGCAAGGAGAGGGATCTGCTGGGGGCAGACCTGAGGTGTAAGGCAGATGCTTAACGACTGAGCCGCCCAGTCACCCCTGGAATGTTTGTTTTAGTAACCCAACTGGTAAATAAGAACAAAGCTGAGGGAATTAGTACTGAAATTTGTGGCTTTCTGACTGAAGAAGTAGTGTCTCAAGTCTGAATTTTGTCAACAAGCATCAGATAAAAGTCCTATTGATGAAACACTTGAGGGCTACAACAAACATGATAAAAAAAATTTAAATATATATAATAACTACTAATTCTGAAACCAGTAGTTGAAGTAGTTGAAGAATGTTAATTCATTGCATACATTTCTTTTTTTTTTTTATTTTTTTTAAAGATTTTATTTATTCATTTGTCAGAGACAGAGGGAGAGAGAGAGAGTGAGCACAGGCAGACAGAGAGGCAGGCAGAGGCAGAGGGAGAAGCAGGCTCCCCGCCGAGCAAGGAGCCCGATATGGGACTCGATCCCAGGACGCTGGGATCATGACCTGAGCCGAAGGCAGCTGCTCAACCCACTGAGCCACCCAGGTGTCCCTCTTTTTTTTTTTTTTTTTAAAGATTTTGTTTATTTATTTGACAGACAGAGATCACAAGCAGGCAGAAAGGCAGGCAGAGAGAGAGAGAGGAGGAAGCAGGTTCCCTGCCGAGCAGAGAGCCCGATGTGGGGCTCGATCGCAGGACCCTGGGATCATGACCTGAGTCTAAGGCAGACGCTTAACGACTGAGCCACCCAGGTGCCCCTCACTGCATACATTTCTGAAGAAATATGAAATGGTATTTAAAGAATGAAAATAACCAGATAATACATAAATTCACACTTGGGAAAAAGATTCCTTTTTCAAGACACATTTATTGGGTACCCACCATATGCCAGGCTAATTCCTATTTACTTCAAACTACTAACAAACTGTTATGGAGACATACCTGTGCCTCATTGCCCTTTAACAAACATTAGCGTCCATCATATCCACTGTGCTATGCACTAGGAATATTTCTTTAATAAGTTTTTTCAAAAGATTTTATCTATTTATTTGTCAGCGAGAAAAAGAGCACACGTAGGGGAGCAGCAGGCAGAGGGAGAAGCAGACTCGCTGCCGAGCAAGGAGCCCAACGCAGGACTCAATCCCACCATCTGGGGATCATAACCCAAGCTGAAGGCAGATGCTTAACCGACTGAGCCACCGGTGTCCCAGCACTAAGAATATTTCTATAAATAAGACAAAGACTGTCTCTGTCCTGAATTCTCAGAGAGGAAAAAAGAAAAACCAAGTAGTTACAAATTACAACAAAGAAGAAAACAAAGGACCAGAAAATGACAACTGGGAACTCCTCTGGGCAGGTGGCTGGAAGGAGGCCTCTGGAAAAGCGAAATTATGCCCTTGCGGATGAGGAGGAGACAGCTCCCGGCATTCCGGGGAAAGAGCAGGAAGAGGCGGCAAGAACCGCAGGTGCGCGGGAGCAGAGCCGGAAACAAACGTCGAAGAGCAGAAGACGGTGGTGCAGCACAAGGGCAGGCATAAGTGGAAGGCAGAGAGGCAGAAACCAGATCCCGCAGAGCACTGCAGCCCATGGGGAGAAGCTCATGCGCCATTCGGAGCGTAAGGAGAAGCCATTAAGGCTTTTTAACAGGAAAGCAAAATGATCTGATTCCATTTTCATAAAAATCATTCTTGCAGGGGCTCCTGGGGGGCTGTCGTTAGGCCTCTGCCTTCGGCTCAGGTCATGATCTCAGGGTCCTGGGATGGAGCCCCGCGTCCTGCATTGGGCTCTCCACTCAGTGGGAAGCCCGCTTCTCCCACTCCCACTCCCCTGCTTGTGTTTCCTCTTGCTGTGTCTGCACATTTTGCAGATGTGGGGCCTGATGAAGGACCGGGAGGAACTGCAGGTGGACCCTAGGCTCCTGGGCCAAGCAGTAAGGTGAGTGGCAGTGCCGCTTACTGAGGAGGGTGGTGCGGATTTCTGAGATCCAGGCTTCATACACTGTGTGCTCGCTCCCTTCTGCTTTTTACACTTTTTATTTATTTATTTATTTATTTATTTGAGAGAGGGAGAGCACAAGTAGGCAGAGAGGTGGGGGGTGGGGTGAGCAGAGAGCCTGATGGGGAACTCGATCCCAGGATGGTCCTGGGATCGTGACCTGAGCCGAAGGCAGAGGCTTAACCCACGGAGCCCCCCAGGCGCCCTGTGTGTTCACTCCTACAGATGGGCTGCCAAAGACACGACAATTGGCCAACCCAGTGAACCCTCCTCCTATTTCATTGCTTCTGACACGGTTAACCACTCCCTCTTGCTTAAAACTTCATTCCCTCTTGGGGTGCCTGGGTGGCTCCATGGGGTTAAGCTTCTTTCCTCAGCAGAGCGCCTGCTCCCCCTGCCCTACCTGCCTCTCTGCCTACTTGTGACCTCTCTCTGTCAAATAAATACATAAAATCTTAAGGAAAAAAAAAAAAAAAAACTTCATTCCCTCTTGATTTCTAAGACGCCTCATTCTTTCAGTTCGTGTACTCATCGGACCTCCTTCTCGGTTCCACGTACCCCCGGCTCTGTCCCTGGCTCTATTTCCTTCAACACACTTGGTGGTGACCTCATCGAAACAATCCACAGCTCTAACTACTAACTACATGATACCTTCCAAATCTGTATTTCCAGCCCGAACTTTCTCACCTCCAGGCCTACCTATCCCACCGTCGTCCACCCACTTCTATTAGGATGTCTCAGCAGCATCTGGAACTCACCAAACCCGAAGGTAACTTCGTCATCACTGCTCCCTCAATCCCACATTCATCTGTGAGAAGCCCCACTTGCCAAAAATGGGCCCAGCCTCCCTAGCCCCGAACCTGAGGATCACCCTTCGCTCAAGCAAATCAACGTGCAAGCCCGATCCAACGTACTTTCTAACGAGCTCACCAGCGTGTCCCCCTTTCACAGCTAGCTCCCAGCTTTAATCCACGTCTCCGGTCTCCTCCGGATTATTAAAGCCTCTGGTTTCTTCCGTCTCTCCACTCCAACCCATCCCTGGCGTCCCCACAGAGAACGAAATCCTTCGTCCAGCCTCACATAGGCAGACTCGGTCCTTAGGGAGTTACTGCCTCTGCTGGCTCTCCCGCCTCAACTGCCCCACCTCCCTCGCCGGGTAACTCCGACCTCCCACCGCAGTGACCGACCCACAGGTCCATTGAGGACCCGGTTTCCTTGCCCCACGCCTACTCAGCGAAGCGTGTCTTCCTCCGGCGCCCCGTCCAGTGTGGGAGGAGGGCCCTCCTCAGGGATCTCGGGGCACACGGCTCTCCACGGGGGTTTCTCAAGTCACCGCCGGTGCTTCTCCCACTGAGGTAAAGTACGGAGGGCAGGGGCTGTCCTTCCCGGAGCACTTCTGGTTCTCAATAAATGTTTGCCGGATAACGGTATCCCGACCGAACTCTGCAAGGTGTTCTACGGAGGTGGACTGCTCTCTGTGCGCCGTCTACGGCCAGAAAAGGGGATTTTGAAGACGAGGGCAAGTTTTTGCCAAGTCTTCCAAAATTAAGCCAGCACGAGCCACTGCTTCATGAGACAGCCTCCTGTCCACCCTCTTCCCCGACTGCGGCGCGGGGCGCGTCCGAGCCGCGAAGCTGCTGTTCTGACCGTCCTCCACAGGACCCCACGAACACCCAGTGTTTCGTCCTGCGGGCGTTGCTCGAGCCCGACGAGACCGCCTGACGAGACCGCCTCAGGGCCGCGCCCTCAGGAGCAGCGCCCGACCCCGCCCGTCGGAGCACAGCATTTCTCATCCCCTCATTTTCAGTCTATTTCCTCACTTGTGGCTTAAAACACAAGGGCTGGGGGCGCCTGGGTGGCTCCGTGGGTCAAGCCTCTGCCTCCAGCTCAGGTCTTCCTGAGGGTCATGGGATCGAGCCCCGCATCGAGCCCCGCATCGGGCTCTCCGCTCGGCGGGGAGCCTGCGTCCCCCTCCCCCTCTGCCAACTTGTGCTCTTCTCTGTCAAATAAGCAAGTAACACTGAAAACCCAGACCCGGTCTCACCCCCCGGGCCGCACTCTGAACCCCTCCTCAGAGGAGACGAGACGGAGCACAGACCTGCGGACCCGCGGAGGGGAGGCGAGGCCTCGGCGCGTCGCCGCCGCCGGGATTCCCCCCCCCGGAATCCCCCCCAAGACGGCCCCCCCCGGATCGCCCCGCGAACGAGCCCGCCCGGGTCCGGAGACCACAGCAAGGGCCGCCCCGCCGGGAAAGCCCGAGCGCAGACGCTGCCACGCACCCGGCGCTTCGCGAACGAGAGAAACGGGGACGGCGGCGGGTCGGGGCCTGCGGGCGAGCCCGACTCGACCGAACCGCACCTCCGAGGCGAGACCAAACGTTCCCTCAGGCCGACAAAACCGCCCACAAAGGCCCCGCGCAAGGAACCCCGCGACCTGCCGCCGGCGCCCACAGGCGGCGACCGCGCCACCCCGGGCCGCCCGAACCCGAACCCCCGGAGCGGGGCCGGGCCGCCCCCGGGCCACACGCGGGCAGGGCGGGCGGGAGCAAGGCGGGGAGCCCGCCCCTCGCCCCGCAGCCGCAGGCCCCGGGAGCCCCCTCCGCGCCCTCCCCCCTCGGCGCCCCTCCCCCCGCCCCGCCGCGCCCCTCCCCCCGCCCCGCCGTCCCCCCCACCCCGCCCCGGCTGCGGCACCACTCACACAGCCCGAGCGCCGCCGCCAACAGCGACCACAGCCAGCGCCTGCGGGCAGCGTCTGCCCGCCCCGCCGCGACTCCCGCGGGCGCTGCCATCGTCCCCCGCCGCCGCCGCCGCTGCGCCCCGGGCCGCCGTCCCCACTGCGCTCCGCTCGGCTCCCGACAGCGCCCGGTCCTCGTCGCCGCCCGCGCCCGCGCCCCCGGCCCCTGCGCGCCGCGCGCCCGCCCCCGGCCCCGCCCCCGCGCTCCGCTCACTGGCCTGCGCTGCGCCCGGGGGAGGACGCCATTGGAGGACACCGACTGTCCATCACCCCTCGCCCCCTCCCCGGATCCCCCCCGTCCTCGGGTCTCCCCCCCCCCCCCCACGCCTGGCCCCTTCTCCGCGCGCGGGAGGCCGGGCTCGGGAGGCGCCCGGTTCCCGCCGCCCGGCCTCCGCCCGCTGGGTGTCCGCCTGGGGCCCGCCGGCTCCTCAGCCTCTCGGAGCTCCCGCCCCGCAGACCTCTTGGCAGCCCCCCGGCCGCGGGTCGCGCTCCTGGCGGTCCGCGCTGCGGGTTTCTCCGGGCCCCGAGGAAAAGGCGGCCGTCCGCGCACAAAGGCGGAGGAAACGGGCGCGACGGCGGGACTTGGGCGGCCGCAGGGAGCTCGGCTCCCGCCTTGCCCTGGCGGGGCCCGCCCTCCGCTCCGCTGGGAAGGCGGCGTGCGGCGAGCGGAGAGACCGCGGGCCGGGACGGCGCCTCCATCTTGCCCGAGTCTCCCCAGGGCCCGCTCTCGGCTCTCGGAGCGCCGGGGGCCGGGCACGAGGTCCCCCCGTCGGAGCCGGGCACGAGGCCCCTTTCGGAGCCGGGCGCTGCTTCCTGGCTTTCCGTTTGCTTGTCCGTCTGCGGACAACGCGCCCCTCGTTTGTCCATGGAAACCGGGTGGGGAAGTTCCCGAGTCTGAAGGGCCTTGGCTGACTCTGCTCACGTCGGTCTCTTGGCCCCGAACAGCGTCTGCCGCTCCCCGTTGCCTAATAAATGCTGGGGATGCTCAGTACCCCCAAAAGGCGCCGCGCGTCAGCGACGGGAGCAGGGCAAGAGCTCAGTGAGTGAAGAAAAGGAAGGATCCAGGCAAGGGTGTGGACCATTAGGACAAGAGAGGGGAAAGAGTATGGTGAGAAAACCCAAATGTAACCTCATTTCAGGGTTTTGTCTATAAAGTCCATTTTAAACAAAGGGACATTTTTGCAGTTTTAGCTTGCTAGCCTTGTAAGCCAACTCATAACTAGCAGTAGTGAGAGAAAACTAAAAAAGCATGACAACCATTTTGCCCTTTTCTTCTCTGTAAGATCCTTATGAAGTGTGTCTGAATGTCACAGGTTGGCTAGAGGACAAATGCGTTAAGTGAATAATTATTATGTGCTGTGGATGTAGAACACCTAGATTTTATTCCCCAAAAGCACACAGGCCTCCAGAGTAGACATACAGGCACTATATCTGTTTAAATGCTTGAAGAGAAGGAGAAACCCAAGGCCAACAGGGACATTGGTGCTCAAGGACACATGTCCTGTTATAGGCTTCTTGGAGGGTGATGAGGGAGCAGAAGGACTGGCTGAAAACCAAGCATGAGCTGTCACCTGCGGCCTCCTCCCTCCCCCCACTCCTGGGGGGGAAACGTGTGACATACTTTGGGAAATCTCCCAACTACCTTGCTAGTGGGGGAAAACAACCTTAGCTTGACAATGGCAAGGACTGCGGTATCTTCTAGGTCTTCTTTAACATGTAAATATCCTTTGAAACCTCCCTTTTTCCTTACTCCCCCAACCCTATAGTCTATAATCAACCACCCCTCATAGGCCAGCTCTTTCTGGCCACAGGTCCTGTCCTGGTGCTTTAATAAACCACCATTCTGCACCAAATCGTCTCAAGAATTCTTTCTTGGTCCTCAGCTCCTGGCTCCACCCCACCCGACCTCACCTATACTCCAGAACCACATCAGTGATAAACCCCAACACACACATCTTCCTCTTGTGGGACCCACTGGTGCATGAGGCATGTGGAAAAGATGCAGAAAGGATGTAGCATTTGAAGTGGACTTTATTTTTTATTTTTAAAGATCTTGTTTATTTATTTGACAGAGAGAGGGAACAGAAGCAGGGGGCCTGGGAGAGGGAGAAGCAGGCTGAGCAGGGAGCCTGATGCGGAGCTCAGGACCTAGGATTATGACCTGAGACGAAAGCAGATGCTTCATGACTGAGCCACCCAGGGGCCCCTGAGGTGGATTTTAGAGGTTGAGTAAAAGTTCACTGGGAAAGCAACAGCAAAAGCAAACTCAGAAATGGGAAAGCAGTACCAGGTCCAAGAAACTCTGAGTAAATCTTGTGTAGTTTGGAACTTCAGAGGAGGGAGTGAAAGAGAATGCTGGAAAAGTAGGCTGTTGTGGTCTTTTGAAGAGCTTTGGGTTGTTCATTCTGTGGGCAGTAGGGAGAGCTAAAAGGGGGAATGACACACTCAGCTCTGTGTTTTAAAAGGTTGACCACAGCAGACAGGGTCGGAAAAAAGAGGTGAAGGGGCTGGAGAGGAGGACAAGGTATGGAGAAGCGTTTCAGTTGAGTGAGAGAGCAACAGGATGGGGGTCAGCTGGATGGGAAGTCTATGCAAGAGAAGAGAATCCAGGGCACATCGATGTCTCAGGTCATGATCCTAGGTCCTGGGATGGAGCTCAGCAGGGAGTCTGCTTCTCCATCGCCCTCTACTTCTCCCCACTGCTCCCGCTCATGCACACGCTCTCTCTCTCTCAAATAAGTACATAAAACCTTTAAAAAGAGAGAGAGGGGGTGGGGGGAGAATCCAGGAAGACAGATATGACCTTCAGTTTCTAGCCTGAGTGGAGAATAATGCTGCCAGCCCACCAAAACTAAAAGCCAAGGAAGAGAACCTGGTCTTGGAAGACTGCTAACATGCTGGGCCTTGAACATAGCTTAAAATGCTGACAACACCCCCATGGGCAATCAGAAGGCACTTAGATGTCAGGGAAACCACAGAAGGGCTACATGGAACATGAGCCTCATGTGGCCACAAGGTGCTCACAAGAAAGGTCAGATCACCAGTCTCAAGTCAATAGAATACCCTTGCCGGCAAGTATGTGATGTAAAGGAAAAACGGATTCCAAGGCATTGTTTTCTTGGAAGGGTCGGAGGGCTTGGTCTATCTGAGCACTGGTTGCTGTCAGGCCTCCATAGGGACTCCCGGGTGACACCCAGATGTGACCACTCCCAGACTGAGCACACCAGCTCCTCTTCCCTAGATTCAAGCCCCAGCCAGTTTCTCCCCCTTCTTCTCCAGTTCCACATAGCTTGCGGGGAGGAAGACCAGTCCAGGGTCCAGAGAGAACAAACAAGAACACCCAGGCTCGGAGGTGTTTTGCAGGGGGCTGGACTTTCCATGGATATTTCCACAACTTCTACAGCCACCAGAGAGTGCATAGAATGGATTTCCCATTAACTCCCTTTTTAGAGCCTTCATGGGTTCCTTCTTGTCCTTAGCATGACGTCCAGACCCTTTGCTGGCGCGTAGTTTCTGTGAGCCCCTGTCTGGGGCCCTTCACCCCATACTCCAGTCGTGGAACCTCAATCTGCCTTCAGGTTGAGCGCTGGCCCCCGGGGCCTGCAGGGCTCTGTTCTATGGATTCCTCAGGCCCTAGGCCTCCCTCTGCTCCCAGACGCTCAGCATTTATCTTCCCATCTTTCAGAACATCACCAGAGGGTGAGTTCCTCTGAAAAGGTTTTCTGCCGTTTCTAGTATCTCCCTACACTGCCCTGTGTAGACATGACCACAGCGCATATACAGCGCATATACTCGTTCAGATTTCCAGCGATTTGAAAACCTATGATGGGACTTAGGTGTCAAGGTCTTTGCGAACACCACTGAGAGTAATGTGTAGGTGGTGAGTTCTCGGTAAAGGTTACTCTTATCCTATCAGCACCTGCTGGCTGTTACCTGCTTACTTGTCTGTCTCCTATATACAGTGGTCCCCCTCGAGGGATATAAGGGACTTGCCATACAGCTTTCTGCTTTCCCAGGGCCCAAGTCAGAGCCTGATGCATAGGAATGCTGGTCTCCTGTTACCCTCACACTTGCCCTCTGCTCTTAGCCACACTGTCCTCATGGCTGTTTCAGGAACAGTTCAGGTACATGCATGTCTCCTGGTGTTTCCTTTGCTCTCATGTCATCTTCTCAAAGAGGCCTGTCCTCGCCCTCTGTTCAAATTGCAAACCCTCCCCCTGCAATTTATTTCTTGGTTGTATGTACGGTCTGTCTCGTCTCCCTAGAGTGTGTGTTCCCCCCGGGGAAGGAAATGTTTCTGTTTTGCTCATGAACACACTCAGCATGTTGCACACAGCAGATGCTCTAGACATTTTTGCTGGATGAAGAGATGAATGAATGTTTTTAAATTAATCTAGAGACGTTACAGAAAATAAACCAGTCATGCAAGGTAGTTTCTGACCCTGCCATAGAGAGTAAATGGGAAAACAAACAAGCCCCAAACCCCTTGGATTCCAGTCATTATTGTTAGCCCAAGATCCTTCCTTCTCTTCACAGACCCCTTTCTTCCTCCGGGAAAGTCCCCTTTGCCAGCTAATGTCGTTCAGACAATACAATCCGAATCAGCGAAGACTTCCAGTCAGGTCAGAAGGGTCCTTTTCAAGGACGGCTGCCTCTGAAAAGAAGGGACTCTTTGGGAAGAATTTCCCCTACAGAATCAATAATAAGAGAGAATCATGTGCAGAGGCCTTCTGATAATAGTTATTGACACAGGCCCTTCGCCCTCACAGACCTCCTCCTTCATGGAGCGTACAACAAACAGAGTAGTAAGGAGGGGTTGGCCTTGGGAATTTCTCAGGACTTTTTATCTTTTCTTAATAGGGATAAGATAAGGGGCGCTCAGGAGCGTCTACTGCTGGCAAATAGAGAAGGACCTGGAATTAATGGGACAAAGTAGGGAAGGGTGACAGGCACCCAAATTTCAACCAGATGTTTGGGACCACTTCCGGTATTCTCGGCGGCATTCCTTCCTTCCTTGTCTTTACAGACCTGCTGCTACAGGCATTGGAACACCGTGATCTGTGGGTAGTGATTGCAGGAGGTTCCTGGAACACCAAGAATTTGACTGTTAATGAATAAATATCAGATAGAATAAAAAATGAATCCCAGGCCACCATGAGAAGGGTTTGCCTGAAGCTAAGTCGATTTCATTAATGTTTCTATGGACAGAATGGCTTCATGCAGGAGAAGGGGGGCAAATATTGAAGGTCTGAAAATTCGAATTCCCCAGAGTCTAGCGTTTCTGGGCACCAAACTGGAACAAAAATAATGGGGGTCCTCAGAGAGGTGTCGTCGGTCAAAGTAGACGTGCCAAGGCTTCTTCATTTGCTGTGACTGGGATGAAATGTTTCTCAAGACCCTTCGTGCCCCTGGACACTGTGACATCTCTACTCCAAGGGAGGGCGGTACCCTGGGGGGGTCACGGGCCGTCTTGCTTCTCACCGCGAGTCGGGCCGCCGGCATCTGGAGTTTTGTCACCGTCAGTCCTCGGGCAGCACCGCGAGAGGCGAACGGGACGCTCTGAGGAGCCCGAAGAGTCCAGACAAACTACTCCCCAGTCCCCAGAGAGCGGTACGAGTGAGAAGGAAAATCCTGAAAACAGTCGCAACTACAGCCAATTCCGGGGGGGGCAGGCAGAGACCCGTTAGTGACCGCGAAGCTCGGGTTCGCCGAAACCTGCGGTGGCTGCGACGGTTCATGGTCCGAGCCGCACTCTCCGGAGTCGCCATTCTCGTGAGAAAGACCTCCTCCCCCGAGTCCAGGGCGCTTTCCCCGGGCGCGTCGTGGGGAACAAGCGCGGGCTCCGAGCGCCGAGGAGCATCTCCGGGGCGGCTCGCCCTCCTGCCGGGCCGAGGGAGGGCCCCGGACTCCGGCTCCGACGGCCTCGAGCCAAGCCCCCCCGCCGCGGGGAGAGCCGGAGCTCGGCCCTGCCACCGGCGAGCGGCCACCTGCGGGGAGCGAGTTGCGGGCCCGGGTCCGGGGCGCAGGGCAAACCGCCGGGGTCGCGGCCAGAGGAGCGGACGCTGACGCGAAGCCAGTGAGCGAACAGGTCGGTCTCGGGCCGCCCCGCCGCGGCTGCCGGTTGTCCGGGCTGACTTGCTCGCGGGCGGAGGACCGGCACGGGGACGGCTGAGGAACCGGGAACTGACCGTCCTTCAGGGGGCGCCGTGCTCGCGCGGGCGTCAGCGCTACGGGTTCGAGAGAGACACGGACGCGGGCCCTCCGGACAGACGCGGGACCGCGGACACCGTCGCACAGAGTCACGCGGACGGCAGTGCTAGGGCCGGCGTCGGGTCCCGCAGCGCACGCGGTCGGGCCGCACGCCGACCCCGCACCACACGCCTGTCCCGCAGCACACGCGGTCGGGCCGCACGTAGGTCCCGCACCACACGCCGATGTGGGTAAAAGGTCTCCGGGAAGGGCAGGGTTCGGGGCCGCTCCCCGAGGAAGGAGACGTCCCCGCTGAGGAGAACCGCTGGAGCGGGAACGCGGAGGCGCGAACTCAGGGCGGGCGGGCGGCGTCTGGACCCTGCGAGACCGTGTAGACGCGAAACCATCCGCGGGAAGCGTCGCTCGCGGGACTGGGTGAGGCCGACTCGGGAACCTTCCTGCCGGAGGACCTTGTCGCAGACGCGCCGCAGCTCGTGAGCCGCGAGGATCCCAGCGTCGCGGCTCCTAGACCGAGAGGCAAGTCGGTCGCGGCTGTGGCGGGACCGCGGCCGCGCTCCGCGTCGGATTCCTGACGGGAAAGCGAGGAGACGCGCGGAGCCGGAGCCGGAAGGACGCGAGCAGCACGCCTGAGCGGCCGCGTGGGGGCGCCGGACCGCGCGGCGCAGCTTCCTCTAGCACGGCCGGGGCCAGCTCGTCACGCCGGCTCGTTGGTCTAGGGGTATGATTCTCGCTTAGGGTGCGAGAGGTCCCGGGTTCAAATCCCGGACGAGCCCTCTTTTCCTCACTCCCGAAATAAAGACGTGCTGCTGCAAGACGCAAAACTGAGACTTTTGGACTCGTGCACACGGTACACCCAAGAGCTGCCGGGACGGACGCAGGGTCGTGGGCAGGGCGCGGGCCCTGCGGAGTCTGAAGGCGCCGCTCCCACCCGGCCGGCACCCGAGACGCGCGCGGGGAGGACCCCGCTCCGGCGCGCGCCGCCCGCTGCTGTGGCTTCGGCACCTGCCCGCCCTCCCCGCGCCGCCGCTCGTCCGCGCCCGCCCGGTGCGGGGCTGAGAGGGGTCGCGCCCGCGCCCGGAGCCTCCTTTCCCCGCGCGCGTGCTCTGGGGGCCGCGGGTCGCGCTGTCCGCCGCAGGCACGGGGACACGCGGCGGCCTCCCGCTCCGCAGCCCCGGAGCAGCGACGGCCCGAGCCCCGGCGCCGCAGTCGTCGTGTCTGTAAACGGGCTGCGTGAGGACGAAAAAAAGCCGCGGACAGCGGAGGGCGTGGCGGGGAGGAAAAGCCTGGGCTCGTCCGGGATTTGAACCCGGGACCTCTCGCACCCGAAGCGAGAATCATACCCCTAGACCAACGAGCCACTCTCGGCAGAGCAGCGCCCGGCGCCTCCCTTCAGCCTGCGCCGCCTCTCACCGCGCTCCCGCCCGGCCGGCGACCCGTCCTCCGCCCGCACCGCGCGCCCGTCCAGCCGTGCGCCCCGGGGCCCCTCTCGCCGCTCAGCCTGTGGGGTGCGGCCGGTCGCCACCCTGCGCCGCGGCCCACGCTGCACCCGGCGGGGACGGCGCGCGAGGGGCCGCGGCTGCGAGGGCGCCAGCGGGTGCCCGCCTCCGCCCGCGCTCGCTGGGCGCCAGGGGCCTCGTCGAGCGGGCGCAGCCCCCGGTTCGCGCCCTCGGAGGGGAGCCGCGGCTGGAGGCGGCCCAGCGCGCGGGGAGGAAAGCCCAGAGGACGGTGAAGAGAGAACGTCCGCGTCCGCGGTGGGGTCGTCCGCCCCTGCGAGGGCTTGCGGGTGCGGAGCTCAGCGAGGACGTCGGACGTGCTGCTCCGACGTGCTACCGCCTGGCCGCAGCAGAGGGCACGCGGGACGTCGGGGGGCGCGCTGGGAGCCGCGGGAGGTTGGCTAGCGGGACAGGGGCAACGGGGGTCCGGCCGCCCGCGGGAACCGGGAGGACCCGGCGTGCGCGCGCCCCCTGCGGCCGGCGGGAGGGGCCCCGCGGTGGCGGCCCGCCTCCGCCTCAGCCCCGCCTCCACCTGCGGCCCGCCTCCGCCTCAGCCCCGCCTCCGCCTCAGCCCCGCCTCCACCTGCGACCCCGCCTCCGCCTCGGCCCCTTTTGTTGCCCCGCCTCCTCCCCGCCTCCACCTGCGGCCCGCCTCCTTTTGCGGCCCCACCTGCGGCCTCGCCTCCGCCCCGCCTCCACCTGCGACCCCGCCTCCGCCTCGGCCCCTCCTTCGGCCCCGCCTCCTCCCCGCCTCCACCTGCGGCCCGCCTCCGCCTCAGCCCCGCCTCCGCCTCAGCCCCGCCTCCACTTGCGGCCCCGCCTCCGCCTCGGCCCCTCCTACGGCCCCGCCTCCTCCCCGCCTCCACCTGCGGCCCGCCTCCGCCCCGACCACCCCAGAGCGGCGGCGGTCCTGGCTCCTGCAGCCGGTTTCTGGACCCCAAGCTTCCTTTCGGCCCCGCTCTGTGGAAGCTGTTGCTGCCTCGCTGTCGGACGGTCCTGCGAGGGTCCGCGCTGGTCTGGCTCCGCACCTTCCACCTGCTTCTCTGCTCTTCCCCGCCCCCTTCCTCCTGAGGCCCGCGGGCACCCGGGGTGTCTCTCGGCGACGGAAGGTCAGGACCGAGCTCGCGCCCTTGGCGGGGCTGTGAGCGGGGCTAGAGGGGATTTCAGGTGTAAACACCTCAAATCCAACAGCAAAAGCTGAAAAGCCAAGCCTGGCCCCGCTGACACCGCAGAGCCCTAACCCTAACCCCAGCCGCAGCCCCAACCGCAACCCCAACCCTAACCCCATCCCCAACCCTAACCCTAACCCTGGAGCAGGAGGACGTGGCTGGGGAGGGCGGCCGTCCGAGCTAAGCCCTCTGTGCGCTTGGACCACGCGTGGAACTGGACACCCTGCCCTTGTCCGAGACCTCCTCTCCTCCGGAGGCCTCTCCTGCCTCTGCCCGACCACTCTGCCCGGCCACTTCCCACACCTGCTTTCTTACCCCTTAAGTCGCTCCTAGTGACTTAAACCTGTGCCATCAAGACAACGCGGCAGGACAGCCTAATTCCCCGCAGGCTGCAGAAGGCGCGCCCAGCATTTCATTGGTGTAAGTGTTGCTTGACTGGCCCCTCTGTGCGTACACATTTTTCATGTTTTAGGTGATTTTCTGAGGTAATACGGTCAAAAGAGATGACCACCGTGACAACTATTATGGCTCCTGGTGCAATTTCATGCCAATGAACCTAGCTCGGCTGGTTTGCGAGTAAGATGGAAACTGGCTTGGGAGAACAGGACCAGTGGCTCTTGGAGAAGTTGGTAACCCATACTTTATGAACTATTGCTTTTTGTTTTCTTTTTCTTAAATATTTTATTTATTTATTTGACAGAGATCACAAGTAGGCAGAGAGGCAGGCAGAGAGGGGGAGGAGAAGCAGGCTCCCTGCTGAGCAGAGAACCACCCAGGTGCCCCAAAACCCATGCTTTAATATTTTAATTTTATTAAAGGGATCTGGTGGCATCAACGCTTTTGAGAATGGTCGTGATGTTAAAACTACAACCGAAGATAATTTTGACTTGGGGTCAGATGTATGAGTGGAAGATGATGAAGTTAGAGCAGGTCCTGGGGCACCTGGGTGGCTCAGTGGGTTAAGCTGCTGCCTTCAGCTCTAGTCCTGATCTCAGGGCCCTGGGATGGAGCCCTACATCGGGCTCTCTGCTCAGCAGGGAGCCTGCTTCTCCCTCTCTCTCTGCCTGCTTCTCTGCCCGCTTGTGATCTCTCTCTGACAAATAAACAAATAGAGTAGGTCCATTAGGAGATGGTTAGAGTAACTCTGGGATGATGTCAGGGTGGAGGCCTTGGAACAGGGAACAATCATTTTCATTCCTATTTTGTAACTAATGTTTGCACGCTCCTGAATTCAGACCCAATCTAGACCCAAGGGGTGCAAACTTTGTTCTGACCTGACGTTAGTCTCCGAAAGTGAGAATCCAATCTGAGCACATGGGTCTGCCATTCAGAGGACTCTTCGGTGACTCGGCACCCAGGACTGGAGTCAGGACTGTGTGCTCAGCCTTATTTGTTGCCCCGGAGGTTAGGCACTAACTGACTTTCAGGCTGCTGAGGTTGTCCTAACTGTCAGATTTGCTTCACCACCACAAGCCATGCCCTGATCCAAACAGAAACTTGAATCTGATTGAGAATGTGTGTCTTTTCCAAACTCCAGCCCAATATCCTATAATAGCTCTAGCTCCTTTTTACTAAAAATATTTCTACATGGTTTCCCTCAATGGTTCTTTTTCTGAGGTCTATCTCATAACTTCCCCTGAATTTTGTAGTCCCTGAATCATCAGAGGTGAATCTTTGGTACTGCCTCAGGTGTTTCTTTTTTCATTCAAAAGTTTTCACTTGATTTAAGTTTTGAGAGTCCTCAAGTTTTGAAGTCCTAAGGTGATCGAAATCTAAGGCTGAGATTGTGGAAAGAACCACGTTCTTCTGGAATACCATTTCCACCAGCGGATCTTATTGCCCCTCTGTTTTATATAGATTCGGTCTTGCTCTGGATAGTATTGGCCGCATAGAAAAGGACAAAAGTGTATAGTTTTCATGATCAGAAGTGGGATTGTTTATGAAGACTCGCTCCAGGTAGTATGTTACAAAAAGGAAAGATGCACAATTACATGTAAGGAGAACTTAATTTTGTAACAAGAATTAAAGCAAAAATACATATGCAGATTAAAAAAAACTAGAAAAACTCCATAAAGTCTTAATACTAGCTATTTCTTGGTAGGGGAGTTATAAACATGTTTTTTCTTTTTCTTTTTTTTCTTTTTTTTTTTTTAAATTTTATTTATTTCTTTGACAGAGACAGATCACAAGTAGGCAGAGAGGCAGGCAGAGAGAGGAGGAAGCAGGCTCCCCGCTGAGCAGAGAGCCTGATGCGGGACTCGATCCCAGGACCCCGAGATCATGACCTGAGCCGAAGGCAGAGGCTTTAACCCACTGAGCCACCCAGGCTCCCAAACATGTTTTTTCTTAATTATTTTTCTTTTCCTCCACAGATTTTCTAAAATAAAGATGTATTGCTTTTATAATAAGAAAAAATAAGGATAATTAACTCCTTTAAATTACACTTTATTTATTTATTTTTAAAGATTTCATTTTTTTATCTGATAGAGAGAGAGCACAAGCAGGGTCCCCGATGAGCAGGGAGCCTGATGTGAGACTCAATCCCAAGACACTGGGATCATGACCTGAGCTGAAGTCAGACACTTATCAACTGAGCCACCCAGGCACCCTAAATCATACCTTAAGAACTCTGCGTTTCTTTGTGCTTGGTAAAAGAAAAGAGACACAGACTCTGAGGCAGTGTAAAACAGGCCCTTTTGATTTTTCAGCCCAGCTCCTTCTGGAGTTCGTCAGTAAAGCTATTACGGTCACTCCTGAGGGGGCTGGTGCAGCCATGATGGGACTGAGTTCCTGGAGCCATCCAGCACCCATGGGTTCCTTGGTCCATCCAGCGGTAACAACTAGTGTCAGGGCTCCTCCTGTTTTCTTGAGCACCAACCGTACATCGTCATTCTAGAGTCTTCTTTGAACGCTTGCTTAAGTGCAATCCAGTCCACTTACTCTTTTAAAAAGAACTGGTTGAGAAGTGTGATAACTGACATTATAGGTTTGCCTAAATTCAAGTAATTTTCTCAGATTTTTATGTAAAATGACACCTTGAAGGGCCAGAATCATTACTTACAGGAGTAGCTGGTGGGGGTGGGGGGGCTTGCTTGTTTTGACCCCTTCCTTCTGCATCCTGTTTTCCTCCTAGCCCCTCCCTGGCACTGCAAGGACCAGAGTGTTACAGCTCCCACGGAGAAGGCCACAGCTTTCCAGGATTAGAAGGAGTAAGAAGTCTTTATGCTCTGGTTCTGGAGGTAGGTGGCTTTACCCAGGCTCCCTTTTCACTGAGAAGTACACAACGTTTACATTGTCTCCTCCTCCGGAGTCTCAAAGAGCCATGGTTTCCTGCCCGTCTGGGCACAGCGGAGCCTCTCCGGAATTCCACAGCTCCCCAGGGATCTGAGGGCAGTGCTGGAGCACAAGTCTTCTCGGCAACCATAGCCACTCTGGCCAGGACGTCACTGGGCTGAGTGGGAGCCTGGGTTGTCCCAAGCAAGATTGGGAAGTCAGAAAATTCTGTCTCCTGCCCCTAGACTTTTCTAGCATTCTGCTCCTACTATGTTTACCTGGCCCATAAGCACAACGTTGATGAGATCTTGCTGAGGGGTCAAACAAAATTTAATGTTTTAGTAAACCATGCAATAGTAGATTGGTGTGTCTGGGATTGCGCTGTTGGACACATCTGTTGCTGTGTTTTTTAGATCTTCCAGAATAATTTCCTTTGGTAACAGCACCCCATTGGACACCCACTGTCCTCAGTCACAGTCCTTGCAGACTGCACAGGAGTGGCTAACCTAGCCCTTAGCGCCGGAGGTCACACGACCCAGGCCTGGCCGGTCTGATCTCCGCAGCTTCTCAGTCGTAAAGGCTGGTTCCAGTATGAACATGTGATCCACACAGGGTTTATAGAAATCCTTTGTAGGTTTTCTTTCCCCGGTGCTATTGGGAAAGAATAAGCTCTTTCCATTGGGCTTATAGGCTGTGAAGGGCCTGCTTGGGAGATACGGCCAACACAGAGGAAAGCAGAGACCAAAAAACAAAGCGAGCCTTCTGATATTGCTTGAGTATTGTATTTAGGCCTATCCACGGGTTTTTAACTTATATTATTCAGTATGTAGGGAGGGAGAGAGAGAGAGAGATTCATAGATAGATACAGTTTTCTGTGTGTTTTTTTTTAAGACTTTATTTATTTATTTATTTGACAGACGGAGATCATAAGTAGGCAGAGAGGCAGGGAGAGAGAGGAGGAAGCAGGCTCCACTAGCTGAGCAGAGAGCCCGACTCGGGGCTCGATCCTAGGACCCTGAGATCATGACCTGAGCCGAAGGTAGAGGCTCGACCCACTGAGCCACCCAGGCGCCCCCAGTTTTCTGGATTTTATCGGCCAGTTGAAGTTGGGTTTCTTTCATTAGCAACAGCAGGTCCTCATTCATCAACTCTGTTACACAGTCACGTGGCCAAGAGTGTCTCGTCAAAGGAGGTGATGAACTACTGGCTGCCTGTCCACTAATTTAACCCTTTGTTAGACATATGTTTTTTGAGGGTCTAGTTGACTGGCAAACCAAGCTTTGTCCAGGGGCAGCTCAGGGAGGACAGTGGAGGCCCCTGGGCTTCCTGTGGTCACCTGGTTACTTGTCCCACATGTTGCTGAAACCATGGAACAGCCTCAGATCAAATACTGGCATCTCCCTTCAAAGCATTCAGGGTTTTTGTTTTTCTTGCTCCCTTTCTGGAGAAAGGAAAGACACAGTATGCAAATCAGGCCGAAGACAGAGGCAGAGGAGGAACACAACACCTCTGACTCCTCTCTCCAGCCTTGTAGCTGTGAAGAAATCCGTGTTTTTCCTTCAAGCCTATCAGGGAAGCCTGAACCAAACCAAGTCTTCCTGGCCCGGGGATGGCTTTGTGCTAACTAAGACACAAATGGATTTCTCGGATTCCCAATTTTGAAATTCCAGATCTGCAAATGCAACACGTCACATAATCGCAGTTGCTTTGGGAAGGATGGTGACCCACGGCAGGACAGCCTCGGAATCCAGACAGTTTGAGCTCTTCGTGAATCCCGCACCCACGGCCCACAGCCCAGGAAAGGGCCTCGGACTTCTCACAAGGTAGATCCAATAACGTGAGCATTAGGAACTGCGCCGGTAGAAAATCATTCTGACCCCATTACGGCTGCTCCTCTGGGGTCCCATTCTTGTCATTATGCATTGTTCCTTAACCACCTGCTGCTGTAGCTATCATGCCTCCAGACAAAAGATTGTTTTGTTCTCACAGCTACATCCCAGGCTGCCTGGCCTATTCCTTTTTCAAGTAAAGGAAAGTGGCAGGTGTCCCTTCTTTTGTCACACATGCTCACAAACACGCACACATTCACTAAACTCTGGCCCAGATGTGTGTGTCATAAACAATCCAAAGACATACGTAAATAAAATCATGTATTGTTTAGGGGGTAACACATCTCTGTTGGTATAGATGGACGGGCAGATAGGAGAGGGACAGGTACAGACGGGTGGACGGGGGAGGGAGCGATAGCTAAGGGTTATGTGGACCTCAAAATAACTGGAACACACCTAGCTCCGAAATCCTGCTAAAACATAAAACTTAAAATTTCGGGCTTAACTGAGTTACAAGGTCTAGAAAATGCTTGTATTTTTAAAAGTTTTGAAAAAACTTTTGGAAAAAAAAATCTTTGAAAAAATATATATCCCAAGTACGAACACTATCTGGAGTTAGGAAAACGGTCCTAGGAGCCTGTACTGTACTATAAAACTGTACTGAGACCGCTGAGGTACTGGCAGGGACAGAGGCCTTTTTGTCTGGGACATGGTTTCTGAAGTCAGGGTAGGAGGCTGCCGGACGGACCTTCAGAGAAACAGCTGCTCCGTCTACCACATCAGCGCAACGAGACGCTGAAACCCTCCACCCCGGATGAGAACCAACACCAAAGATTAACCGAGTATTTGGATAAACAGCTATGCATCAGGAGGGGAGAGGAAATGGCCCCTGCTCCTTGCAAAGCCCCTTGCACTTTCCACACCGAACATTAAAGCCAGAGCAACCCGTTGAGAAGAGGCTGAAAACCCAGGCCCCCCAATCCCGTCCGGAAAGGGAGCCTGGGCTTTGATTCAAGAGCAGCTTCCCAGGGAAGGTAGGAATATGTCTTTGTCCTGTACCTTTCAAAACAGATGCGCCAGCACCTCCCAGGAAGCACCTACTCCAGGCTCAAGGACGTCTTGCAGAACTGCACATTTCCTCCCCAAGATGTGTCAGAGGGCGGGCATTGTTAAGGTCTCCCCACTCTGCTCTCAGGATGAGGAAAGGCAGCGCGTGCAGAACCGTGACACCTCACATCTGCTTCTCCGGATCTGCCCGTCTCCACCTCCTCCTCCCCTGGGAAGAGCGTGGGCTGAGCCTGTCCCCTCCCTGGGTACCACAGACTGGAAAAGTCCCAGACAGCAAAGGTTCCTAATACATATTTTTAAATGGTGCAGTAAGTACCGCTTCCAGGCCAATGTTTTAAAAATTGGTTGGCCGGTTCCCATGTGGAAAAAGCTGAGAGGTTGTCTCGGGGTCTCCACAATTTAAGCTTTTCCATAGCCGAGGTCTTCTGTAACTGACGGGACTTCTATTTCAGCAACAGTCTTTGCTTTTGTTTCCACCCACCTGAAATCAGTTTTTACTCACATCTGAGAATCATAAAAAGTTCAGAGCGTTAAAAAGGCTATTGCTTTGCACAAAACAAAATCTGAGAAGCTAAGTCAGAATCCAGTTCTGAGGTCAGCCACAGGGACAGGTGGGTGCAGTAGGAGCCAGGCCCCCAGGTTGGCGAGGCTTCCGGGGAGCTGTCCCCACAGTAAACTGTTCTAAGTTTTTGTTTTTTTTCTTAAACCAAGTCCATTGAGACACGAACTCAAGGTGATGCAAGGCTGCCGGCCTTTGACTGATCTCTACCTGCGGGAGAATGTCAGCGTGGAGGCCTAGAAACAGTGTGGTCTGTCTCGGGCCGCTCCAGACCCTCCACGAGCTCTGCGTCGGTGATGGCTTCATTGGCTGCTACTCTTGTTGCTCCTTTGAAAGAGGCGTCTCCGGCAGCCACATCACTAGGCACGGTGAGCTCCTCACATCTTAGTGTCCTGGACAGGGGGGTTATCCTGCAAACACAGGAGGAACAGATGAGTTGGGAAGACAGTGGGGGACATCCTGATGCTTGGCAGATGTCCTTGGGGACGGCGGACCCAGCAAGAATGTAACACGAGTGGCAGTGGCAGTGGCGACAACGCGGTGTGCTCCACAGCACCAGCTCCTTTATTCCTCACAAAAGCAAGACACGTTAGATACTCTGTTAGCTCCGTTCCGCAGGTGGAGCCGTGAAGGCACAGGAGGGTCAAGTGGCTTCCCCTAGGTCACACAGCTAGGAAGTCGCGGAGTCAGGATTTAACCTTCAACTATTAGGTGACTTCGCCTGCTCCTTGACGCCCGGCTCCCGCGCCCTCGCCGCGCTGGCTTCCCACCTACGCATCCACTCTCGCTCCGTCTCATCCTCCCGCTCCACTGCTTCAGAAGTTTTGGTGGCGTAAAAGTGGGAAAAGAACACAACCCAAAACAGAAGGTGGATGCTCTAACAAAAGGGAAAATCGCTGTTCAGTCAACATTCAACCCAAAGCATGACTTCTGGCTCCTTCCGGGCTGCGGCTGCACCACGCCTCAGACCATGGGGTCTCTGGCTGGAAGCAGAGACATTTACGAGAGTGTCCTCGGCATGTGACCACGGCCTGGGCCCTGGGCCACCGGAACGCGCTGTGCTGAGTGTAAGCGACTGCAGGGGTCCCTGCGGCTGTCTCACTGGAGCGGTCGGGGGACGCCTGCGGAGGACATGGAGGTAGTGGGGCGGTTTCCAGGCGGCACCAAGGGAAATCTCCACTGGGGGTGTAGGTGTCAATGGAGGAGGCCACGGCAGGATACATGGGCTGGTGCCTTGCCTCTCCTGGGGCGGTGGGTGCTGGAGGCCGGCTGGAGGCGTGGGCGCCGTGATGGCGGGGAGGGAAAGTTGGGAGAAAGTTCAGCACGGAGAGGAACAGGAACTCGATTTTCCAATGTGTGGTATCAAAGCGTCTGGGGCAGGAGCATAGACCTTGAGATGCTGTTTTCAGGAAGAGGAATTGGGTGCTACTGTGTAGGGCAGGTCTGGAGACCAGGAATCCCGGTGGTGGGGGTGAGTCTGACTGTAGAGGTAAGGAAGGGGCCATGACAGTGGAGCAGCAGGAGGTAAAGCCCCTAAGGCCTGGGGCTGCCGAGACAGGGACGTGGAAGGCACGTGGGCACCTCGTGAGCAGCAATGGGCGACAGTAACAAAGGAACGTGCAGTTTCAGCTCAACACAAGTGAAGGGGCTGCTGAAGGGCCAGGAAGGGGGGTGGGCAGGGCCGAGGGACCCCCTGCCTCTGTGCCCTTGTGTCCGCCACAAAGCCTCCTCCTCGAATGGCCCCACTCGAATGCCATCTTCACCCCGAAGCTTCTCCAGCCTCCTCCCACACGCTGCACATGCACATGCACACACACACGCACACACGGTTTCCCCCTTGCTTGTGCTTTGGGCTTCCCCAGGGAACCCCCTGCCCAGGGCCACACTCTGCTTTCCTTAGCGTGTCCAAGGAGCTGCTGGTCTCCCGGGCTTCCTGGGCCTGCTTCCCTTTCCTGTGTCTCTGTCCCCTCACCATCCACAATGGGCTGTCAATCCGGGGCCTTTTTTCTGCCCAACTGAGCTGATTTGTGAGGACGCATAAGCAGACACACTCGAGCCCTGGCCGCCTCCCGGCATCGTGCAGGCCGCTCACCTCTGTCTCGGGGGCCTCCTCGCTGGGGCAGCAGCCTGGCTCCAGAACGGCCCCTGCCTCGTCCTTTTCCTCGCCTTTGCCCTGCTCCGGGATGTGGGGGACCTCCGCCCCCCGGGGGGGGCCTGCTGGGGCCTCCCCCGCAGCGCCCTCTGCCGACCCCGCTGCGTCTCGGCTCTGTCTGGGCTCTTCGTCTTCCTTTGCTGCCGTCGCCTCCTTTGCCTCCCTCTTTTCTGTCTCTTCTTTTCCTTCTGTGGGGCTCCTGCGACCATTCTCGGCCTCCGGGTTGGAGGCTTGGCCTGGCGGGACAGCCTCCCCTGTGGCTGGACGTGGGCTGGCCTCCTCGTCAGAGCCCCCCACGGCCTTCTGGGGCGGCTGCGCGTCATCCACGGCCTGGCCCTTCTCCTGCCTCTCCGCTCGGCTGGACGTCCTCCTCAGAGGAGGCTTCTCCCGGGCCCCCGCCGGCCCCTCGCCGGGAGGAGGAGAACCCAGGGCCTCACTGTGGGGTGGGAACACCTCGTCCCCATTCTCTTCCTTGGCACCATTCTCCTGGGATGACGCGGGGGCCCTGAGGTCGGCCAGGTCCCCACAGTCTGACTGGGACCTCCGGAATCGCCTGGAGGGAGGGCGCCTTTTTATGGAGCCCTTCGTCCGCACCTGGAAGAGCATGAGGAGAAGTTAGTCGCGGCCTGTGAGAAGGGCCAAGCGGACGGCGTGTCTTCCGATGTCAGTCTGCGGCTTCCTCAGCCGGCCTCCAAGGGCCCTTGACTTTCCAGGAAAACGGACCCCTGCGTGCTGGGTATCTGGGGTTGTGAAGTCACAGCTGACCTGTAGGTTTTTGCCTCATAAAGATGCAAATGCTTTCCATCCACTAAAAACGATAACCTTCATTATCCTGTAAAACATTAATCTGTTCGGTGTCGAATTTAGCAATTTAATACCAACATTTTTTTTTAGCTGCCTATAAATAACCAGGTCTTTGAGGTTCTTTGCATGAGCTTTTCCATATTACAGGTTTCCTCACAAATGGACGAGCTGAATAAAATCAATGTCTGTTTTTTATAAGAGTCATGTTTTAACATTTAGGACCTTTTACTTTGACCCAGGTGAACCCAACAGACAAGAGCATTAGGGGTCTGCAGCTGGCCTAGCCCTGCTCAGGGACCTCATGGGGACAGAGCCGCACAGCCGGTGACCAGCTTCGCCCCCTTCCCCAGCCTGGCCCCCCCAGCCCTCTGCAGAGCTGGCTAATCCCGGGAAAGCTGCACGCCCTCTCTTTCCTGGGCTCCGGTCCACCAGGAGCAGAAGGCTTAGGACCGTCCAGTGGAGCCATGTGACAATCCTGTCCGGTCCGGGAAGTGTGTGTGCCTCCCGGTCACTCGGGCCTCATCTAGGCCCAGTGGACTTTGCCAGAAGCGCGGTGGAAATGTTTATGTGGATGCCCTGCTTTATGCAAGTGTTGTGTCCTTTAAAATTTTATATGTAGATGAGATCTTATTTCATAAACCTTTAATCTTATTCTTGTAGGGCTTCCCAGGCCCTTTCCTGAGACCATGGTGCTGCCAGCCCTTTAGGTTATCAAGGCCTGGCCCTGACGTCACAGCAGGGTCCCTGCTGCCCTCAGAAGGCTAAAGCACCCCCTCTCCCTCATCAAAACCAGGTGGCAGCCCTCCCTCCCGGCCCCGCCCCTCCCTCTGCACGTCTCCCTGGTGAGCATCCCATGAAGAGAGGAGGCTCTGCCCTGGGTTCCTCTCTGCTGACAGGGGTCTTTCCATTACCCTGAGCTGGAGGATCTCTGCTCTATCCCCAGCCCGCAGGCTCAAGACTTAGCATCTGTTTGTTTCCCTGGGTTCTACCTGTTTCTACCCATTTGATTTTTCCCCATGAATTTTCTGAAATGGCCCGGAAGACCCCACTCTTTCCATCCATTTCTTTAAAGTTCTATCCATTTGCCATCCCCAGGCCTCAGATCCCTTTATGTTGGCCCCTGCCGGGCTCTGGCCCCAATTTTCTGGGCACCGCCCGGACAGTGCTGGACTGGAGCTCCGATTCTTACCGTGTCCAGTAGGGCCGAGGGTCTGATATAGGAAAACTCTCTCACTATCATGGCAGCATCTACAGAAATGGGCCCCACGTCCTTTTGTGCAAAGGGTACAGTTTGGATGTTCTTTCAACGGAGCAAGTTGCAGGAAGAGGGGGCACCAGAGTCGCGTGTTTCGGAACCCTCACAACCCTGCCCACCCACTGTGTGGGTCACTGATCAGGCCTTCAGACTTTTCTCAGTTTTTGTCACAACAGTCCGAGCAGCTGGGACCTGTCCTGAACCCTCTGCCCTCTCTCCACAGAGACGGAGCGCTCCATCCCCTAGGCGGCCCTCCGGGTGATGGGCACAGCTCTGGGAGACGATATAGGAGGCAGGTGAGTGGGAGCCACAGGAAAAGTTTCCTCCTGTTGAAAGGCAGCTCTGAGTAGAGTGCCAGCGTCCTCAGGGCAGAGACTCGAGACCATCCTGCCCATCTCTTCAGAGGAGCCCCACGCTCCCCAGGGCTCCGGGCCCAGACACTACCTTGTTGAAACAGGGCAGACGGCTCCCTTCGGGAGGCTGGTCAAAGCTCACGGGCACGTCCTCGGGCTCCTGAGACCGCACGCCAGGGCTGCTGGGAGTGGAGGGTGGGCTCTGGAACGGTGACACCACGGCCTTGAGCCCAGGACTCTTGGGCGAGGCCCCAGGCAGCAGGGCCGTTGGGTCGAAAGCTAAATTGGCCTGCCGAGAAAAGGGGAGGCTTGTTAAATAGCGGTGGGGGACCACGAGCGCTTCTTCTGGAGCTTGCTGGGCATGTGGGCCTGGAACCGGTGGGGACCAATCACAGGTGACACGAGGCTTACGTGTTGCTTCCTAACCAAGTATCCACCATCCCAAGTGTGCGTGTCATGTCCCGGGCCTGGAAGCAGTGCCCACGAGAGCTGTCTCCTGCTCCCTGACTGACCACAGGCTGCGTTCCAGAATACCCTGAAAGTGCTGATTTGGATCCAACAAAAATGCCACGGAACAGCCCCAGCTTAGAGACGAGGAAGCAGAAATGGCAACTACCAGCATGTGCAGACACACAGTGTCGCAGCAGGTCCACCTCTTGGTCCCTGTTCTCGAGGGAGCCCCTCGCAGTCCCTGCTTCCCGAACGCCGACTATTTGCTGGCACACAGCAGCCCTACACGGTCCATTTTGTTCTTGTGTCCATCAGGAAAGTGGCCGCAGAGCCTGCCCTGGGATTCAAGCCAGGCTGGCTTGTCCCTCAAGGCTTGCTGGTAGATGGCCAGAGGGGTGCACACAGCAGGCGGCCCAGCCCTTCTGAGAGGGGCTTGTGGACCAGACACCAGTGTGGGTGCCCCAGGGCCATCGCGGGGCAGGGAAAACCAGGCTCAGATGAATTCAGAGGGCAACACGAGGGAAGGTGACCTAAAGGGAACTGAGGCCTCAGGGAGCCAGGAGTTGGGCTGGCGGAGGGGCAGGGAGGCCCAGCTCCATCCCACGGCTGTGGAGAAGGCCGTGGTGCCCGACGGCTGTGTGGTCTGCGGTCCGTGCTACGGGCACTCCTTCTAGCTCTGTCACCCTCTGGGTCCCCCAACCCTTGCACAGACGTCTTCCAGACCAGCAGACAGCAGGGAAGCCTGACAGGGAGGGGACAGATGGCTCAGGGGAAGCCGTCCACACAGACAGAGAGGTCTGCGAAACTCGGGTCTTCCTCCTAACAGCTGTCTGATCTCCACTGAGTCCAGTAAGTAGCCGGAGTCTCGCGTTCTTTCTTTGTCCAAACTGGTTAGCTGCCCGCCAGAGTCCTCTCTGACCTGGTCCCGTTGCTGTGTCCTGCCACCACCCGCCCCTCCCTCCAGAGCTGTGCGGGTGCTCCCTTCCTCCTGCCAGAGCTCTGCTGGCTTGGAGAACCCCTGTGTGTGCTTTAGGACCTGCAGACGACACGGAGTTACTCATGTCTAGGAAAGTGTCAGTATGTTCGACTGTGATTTGAAGAAAGAACTTGTAACACGGACAGGCTGAGTCCTGGTAAGAATGAAAAACAGAAAAGTTACATAGCAACGCCGTGAGCCCGAGCCATGCCCGAAAGCAGCAAGGAGCACCAAGGGACAGGCCCGGTGACAGGGCTTCAGGGTGGGGCGTTAGAGCTTTGATGTCTCCCTCCCCGCCCAAGTTCAAGCTGGAAGTTCCGCCTCTAAGACTGCTTGCAAATAAAATACATCTCGCTGGCCAGCAGGAAACCTGAACTTTGAATCATGGACTACCCCTGGGAGGAAAATCCATACTCCGTACTCATCTAATAGAATATTTGGATGAAAAGTCTAGTGGATGATGCATTTCTTAGAGTTCTTGGCTCCCCCTGCCCTCTCCCCTTTCTAACAAAATAAGGCTCCTATGGGATCTGGCCAAATTGTCATCCTGTTGCTGACATTCTTAATGAGGTAGAATGATTAGCGATCACAGCCTTATTCTCAGTTGCTTGCTTCCCAGAGAGACTCCTTAAAGATGGGGAAGGGAAGGAGAACAGCCCTGGGGGCACAGAGCCCGTGGGAACGAATTTCTGGCATTCGGATGGGGGTGGGGAGGCAAGGGTGCAGGTCCTGGGCTACCCTGTACTCGGGCATGGGCATCTGGAGACCCTTCTGAGATCCTCCTTATGAACATGGGACCCTGGCAGCCTCCTGTGTGGCAGGCGGCTCCCACTCCTCCCTTGGAGCTGGAATGCAATCAGGGCTTCTCGGTAGGAATTCAACGTCAGGGGAGCCCCCTCACACCCTGCGCAGGGTGGGCTCACGGCCAGAAACTGGAGATGCTTTGCTTAACCCCAAACCAGGCGGGGGGCCAAATCCCTGGGCTCTCCCAGAGGTGGAGGCAGGAGCTGTGGCTACTCGTCTCGACACATCCCTCATAACGGCTTTGGGGTGAGGCTGATGAGCTGGTTTTCCCAGACGGGCCCGGACAGGAGGGTGCGGAGCACGAAGGCCTGGCTGCTCTGCTGGGTGCCCAGGCAGAGACCGTGGTGAAAGCCAGGAAGCCTCCACAGGCCCGGCCAAGACCGATGCCAACCTTCCTCTTAGCTTTAGCTCATGCTGTTCCCACAACGGGAGCACCTTCCTCCTTCCTTTCCAGCCTCCCATCCTTGAGAACCAACTCAGGGTCTAGGCATTTCATAAAGCCTTCATTAACTACCCCTGCCCACTCTAGTCCTCTCTTGTTCTAAAGTTCTAGAGCCGTGTTCTGACCTGGGATGGGGAGGGTGTCCCAGGAGATATCTGCTGCTGCCTAGAGATGGTTCCCATCGTCACAAGTGCTGGTGCCTCTAGCGGGTAGGGACCAGGGATGCTGTTAAGCATCTTGGAATGCAGAAGGCAGTGCCATGCCACAACATGCCCCCGGGGCCTCAGTGTTGCCAGGTAGAGAAACCCCAGTCTGGAGCAGCAGGAGTTGGGCGGCTAACACAACGTAGATCTGTATGTCATCTGTTGTATCATGCATGGATGTCTTGTCTCACCCCAAAAGACCGTGGGCTCAAGGTCAGTGCCACACGGTTCATTTACCCCCCAGGACAGACAGCCAGCTATGGGCACAGTAGCGAGGGCTACAAGGTGATGGGGGGTGGTGCAGGCTGTACTAACGACAGATTTGGGCAAATCCACGCAATGTCCAGCCGCGGAGGTTCCGTTATGTGTGAGACTGAAATGGTTTGTGGGGGCATTCAGGTCTTGGGGGAGAGGACTTGGCTAGTCCTGGAGCATTTCTTGCGCTATCATGTTTTTTTTCTTTTTCTTTTTTTTTTTTTTTAAGATTTTTATTTATTTGACAGAAATCACAAGTAGGCAGAGAGGCAAGCAGAGAGAGAGAGAGGAGGAAGCAGGCTCCCTGCCGAGCAGAGAGCCCAATGCGGGACTCGATCTCAGAACCCTGAGATCATGATCTGAGCTGAAGGCAGAGGTTTAACCCACTGAGCCACCCAGGTGCCCATGTCTTTTGCTAGACTCTCGGGCCACCCCATTATCCACCAACCCTTAGCTGTTAAGTACGGAGCTCGTGCTTGGTGGGATCTATAGTTTGGCCCTTTGTCCCGAGACAGAACTCATCCTTCGTAGCCGGTTAGCAGAGATCAAGTCTTCAGGTGACAGCAGGTCCTACCCTCAGGAGCCCCAGAGGCATGTGGATGTCGGATAAGAGATGGGGGCATCAGAGTAGCCACGGGGAACCATTCTACGCTTACCTGGAGCTTCTCGATCAGAGGCGAGCTCTTCACCTTGATTTTAGGAGGATGGCTTGCACTGGGCGGTGATTTCTATAGAGCAAACGGACCAAAACAGCCAAATGAGCGAGCCGCAGGGAGGTGGCATTCTGGCGGAGCTCGCAAGGCACAGGGGCAGGAGCTGGTTTCACCACTTTCCCACTTAGCCTCAGCTCCGCACTTCCCGCGCCAGGCCTGTGCCAGCCTAGGCTCCCCTCCACACGCCCCCCATCTCACAGCCAGCAAGAGCACTTGCACCTGTGAATCAGAGCTGGCAGGACAGACTCCGAAACACAAGAGGCCTCCTGCCCCAGGAAGGAAGACCTCAAGGTCATGAAGCGAGAACAGACTATGTCGGAGGGCACAAGAGCTTCACCTCATGACCTTCAACAACGTGAGCCCACAGGGAGGGAATTCTGAAGAGAAAAGGCAAAATGACCATTTGTTCTGTTTGCACAAACAAAACCACAACTACAGACCAAAGCTGAAACGTCACAGAGGCACAACCGAAATCTCTCCCTTGAACTAATGATATTTTTGGAAAAATCCGACCCGTGTTTTAATTATCGATCGTCGTTCTCCAGAACATTGGCACTTCATCCTGATGAAGCAGACGCCGATCCCTGCCGCCTTCGGGCATCGCGCTGGTTCTAGGAAGAGTGTGACTTGGCGTCTGGCCGTGGACGCAGCCAGCGGTTGACACATACGTGGAAAACCACCAAACTTTCCACCAGCTGGAGATGTTTTTGTAATGAATGTACTTCAGGAATCTCATCTGTAGTTTATTTTATTTAAAAAATGGACTCCTGGGGTGCCTGGGTGGCTCAGTGGGTTAAAGCCTCTGCCTTCAGCTCAGGTCATGATCCCAGGTCCTGGGATCGAGTCCTGCATCGGGTTCTCTGCCCCGCAGGGAGTCTGCTTCCCTCTCTCTCTGCCTGCCTCTCTGCCTACTTGTGATCTCTCTGTCAAATAAATAAATAAAATCTTAAAAAAAAAAATGGACTCCTTGTTTTGTGTCACATCCCTGTCACTTGAGTCTGGGTCCCCTGATATATGGGTCCCAACTCGGAGTGAAGACAGTGGCGTGATGGTGACGGCGAGGCGCCGTGTGGTGTAGCAGAGGCCGGGGCAGGATTCGGACTCGTCCACAGTTTGGAGACCCCACATGCGTTTCCTGCCCCCACGTGCTAGTTCACCTGCATCATAAAGAGGAGCGGCACCCACCTCTTGGAGGGGGTCTGAGGTATTTATTAACAGGATAATTGTACGTTAGTAATGGAAGGAGGAAGACTTACTCAGGCGAACTCCTTGGGACCTTTTTAAGGTCTCACATTGAGAGAGAGGGGCTGGGCTGGTTCAGTTTCCAGCTGGCACTCGGGTGCCCTGGCCTCAGCCTGACAACTAAGACCCAGGCAGGCAGGTTAGTATAAATGATTCTGGGGCGCCTGGGCGCCTTAGTCGGTGAAAAGTTCACCTTCGGCTCAGGTCTTGATCCCGGGGTCGTGGGATGGAGCCCGAGCCTGAGCTTCCACTCAGCAGGGAGTCTGCTTCTCCCTCTGCCCTTTCCCCCTGCTCATGTCCTCTCTGTCAAACACATAGTAAGATCTTTAAGAAAACAATGATTCTAAGGACACCTCCAGTGCGAAGAAGGTGCCTTTGGTCCCATGAGTTCACCCTGTCAGACATTCCCACAGCAGCCGTGCAAGGAGCCACGTGTCCCTGATGAGGGCAAAGAGCTTCCAGACCCAGATCAGTCGGTTTTGATTTCTGGGCTTTACGGTGAAATGTCACAGGAGCCGTTGTTTCTGAAGAGACTGTTTTGGGAACCGCAGCAAGGGTTTTGCTGACAAAGCTCACTTTGTGTCGTATCAGAAACTTCTCTTCCCCGGACGACCACTATCTTCATGAGAGAGGGGACTTTGGATGACAGCAGCCCCTGTGCTGTAGGACCGCTGGGAACCCAGCCCAGGCTCCCAGCCCATGGTCTTTTGACTTGGGCCGCAGAGTGGGAAGACGCGGGCGCCGCGGCCAGTGCAGTTCCCGGACACGGCAGCAGGGGACAGCATTCCCCCCGCCGTCTAACACAGGGCTCCATCTTCCCTGGAGCTCAGGCTCTGAACAGAAGTATGTACGTCTACATGTGACGTTCCTAGAAGGTCTAGAAATTGTGGAGCTGATTTTTCAGCTGGGAGAGCTTTTCATCCTTTCTCTGGCAGAGGGTTTGGCCAACTAGTCTTGTGGCTGGAGGGGCAGCAGTGACGAAGCAGTGAGGAGACCCTGCCCGCCCTGAGCAGTGCCCTGACTGGAGCCCTCCCTCGAGCCCCATGCCCCCAGGCTTCAGGAACTCAGTTCCTGCAGGCAGCAGCCTCCCTCCCGCCTGGCCAGTCAAAGCGGCTGGTTCTTTTTATTTCCCCTGATCACCCCGGTGACAAGACGTCATTGGTCCTGGAAGCAATGTCCTTCCTACGTGCAAGCAGCCTGCCACTTCTACTTCAGGCAAGGTTATCCTTCTAAACTCCGCTCTCCTACTCGTCCAGCCCTTGGCTCTTAGAGGCCGTCTCTCTGCTGGGCAGTCCCCCAGGGGCTGAGCCTGGAGACCGGTTTCTCCCAGAGCCGCTGAACTAACCTGACTCGCTCTGCTTTTATTCCAGGGAATAAAACGTCCCCGTCCAGCCCCTGTCATCTGTCTGGCTAGTGTTCGTGTCCCGTTTCACAAATAAGGAAGCAGGCTCAGTGCAAGACAGGGGCTTCCCCAGGGCTGAGCCCGGGTCATGGGGGGCAGCCACAGGTAGGCTCCTAAGGGCCACAGCCACAGACACCAAGCCCAAGGGCTGAGAGTCACCAGGAGAAGCTGACCCTCCGTAAAGAGAAGTCGTTGGCATGTATCTGATCATAGCACTGGCTAGTAACTCCTTGAGGCCACAGAATCATAATACTGGTGTTTGAAGAAATTCCAAAAATCCTCAGTTTTTAAAAACCGTGTTTCTTGGGGTTCCCATTCCAGAAAGAGACCCTTGTGCAGGGCCTGGGGGAGTAACCTCAGAGCAGTAACCTCTAGGTGCCCCCACCCTCCTTGACCGGCAGCAGCAGCGCATTTCCGCTTTCTCTGATGGGCCTCCGCCTATAAGCCGGTGGGAAAGGTTTGAAACTGTCTCTGTCCTCCACACATTCACGACCACAGGCGCTCAAGGTCACACGGGCAGCGCGTGTCCATTATCAGGTTGCTGGTCCCCAGAACGGAAGGAGAGAGGTGGCTGAGGTGAGATGTGGGAACTGAGCTGCGTTTGGCTTCCTGGCTCCCTCTCGGGGTGGGTCTCCCAGGCTGGACGAGAAAACATGCAAGCTCGCTTCTGGGGGACCGTGGTGTAGCCACCAGGAAGGCTTTGGCTCTGGGAGGGGCACAGAGAAGTCCCTCTTACAGCTACGATGGGATAAACAAGAGCAGGTACATACCGAGCCTGGGAATCTACTGCCGGCTAGATCTGTGATGTCAGCGCCCGGCTGCTGTGCGTGACGCTGGTCATTCACACACGAGGGCGACGAGGCCTCTGAATACTCTGATTTTCTTCCAGGGACCCAGAACAGTAGCCAGTCTTTACAAGAGTAGTGTGAAACCACGATACTCGGTCTCACGAGGCAACCCTGCCTTACACAAGTGCAGCCTCTGTCCAGGTGCCTTCTGCACAAGGAAGATCATAGAAGTCGGACCTGGACTAAAACATAACCTTGGTGACTCCTGAGTCTGGCGTGGTAATACTGTACGACCCATTTGTTCTCTTTGTTGAAATTCTCCGGCTTGGAAAACAGTGCTCCAAGTCTAGACAAATCCTAAAGGAGCCTCCATGAGGAGGAGTGGAAAGGAATCTGGGTGTCTGAATCAAGGATGCTGGGAGCATTAAGAAGAGGAACTTCATCCCTGAATCCGGATGGGAGAAACTCCCTGCACAGGTTTCAAGGTCTAAATGTGTGTGTTTCTCCTCTAGAAGGAGAAAGCAGATCCATAACGAGCATCCCCGAGCCCTGGCACGACACTTACCTCCTCACCGTTCTGGCCCAGCTCCACCTTGGGGGGGAACAGAGGGAGGGAGCAGGGCGGTTTCCTTCTCGTTGGTTTACAGGCTGGAGTCTGGAGGCAGGGGACAGACAGACACACAGAGAGAAAAGGAGAGAGCTAATCAGGCAACAGGAGGAAGAGGAGAAGCGGAAGCTGGTTTTGGGAATGTCAGGGATGTCTGGAGAGAGACGGAGGGAGGGTGCGCGTCTTTGATAGAGTGTCCGTTCACTGTATGAGTGATTCTTTTCCAGGGTCTGCCCCTTCTGACTTCCGGGCTCCTGGGTCTTTTCTGCGGGAGCACCCTGTCTGCTTTGAGAGTCACTGGCCTCTCAAAACAACCTCTCAAAATGACACTGGCTTCTGGTCTCCAAGGGCTGCCGGCACCTTCTATCGCCACTACCCTCCTCACCCTTCGCGACATCGCGTTAGTCTCTAGAAACCCAAGACTGATGTTTCAGATGGGAAAACCAAAGGACAAAACGTGGCACCTAAAGAATGATCGCTGCGCCCTGGTTGGCCCCAAGGGGCCACGGCCCACCCCGGCCTCTCCTTCCTGTCCCTCCTGCTGAGCTCTGCACACGAGTGACTCAGGACAATGTAGCCCAACTCTCTCCAGCGTCACAACAACCCTTTTCACACTGTCCCCTCCAGCTGGACTCCGCTGGGGTCTGGTGGTCCCCGGATCCTTCCCGATCCCTGGCCTCCCATCAGAATGCACGTCCCTGAAAAGTTTTCTCTTCCTCTTCAATTCTCAACTCAGAATCTGCCCCCTCTCACCGTGCTCCTGACTCCCGGACGTGGGCGTGGGAGCTGAGCATGGGGCACCTCCGTATTCTGAACCCGCCCAGGCCTCGCATGGCCAGGCAGGATCTAAGTCCCCCACAGTACATGACCAAGATGGAAACGAAGCCAGGCTCCCATGTTTCCAGCTCCCTGGCCTGCGTGTCCCCCCCTTCCCCGCTCCTGGCCAGGCCCGTGGGAAGCTTCGCTTGAGTGGGGAAAGATTCTGCCCAGGCTCAGCCGCCTGGCCACACCCCTCACATTCAGAGGGACCCCTCTCGGGCTTCTCTTCCTAATTTGGTAAGTACGGAGCCTCCTCCCTCCCTTTGCTCTGGGCCTGACCCAGACTTCCCCTTCCTACAGCCCCCTCCCAGAAGAGGGGCTCAGAAGCCCTCCGACTCACCTCCTTTGCGGCGGCTGCCTGCTCCCTGAACCGCCCAGCCAGCTGGGCCACGGAGGGGGGCGCCGAATCATCCACGGTGGCCCTGGCCTCTGCCGGTCTCTCCTGGCAAACCAAGGGGAAGCGAAAGTTAACGTGTGCTCGGCTCTCTCTTCTTTGCTTCTGGGGGCCACGCTGGGCGCTGGGCTGTGGCCTCGAGCAGGGAAGCTGTGACAACGACACATTTCAGTAGCATCTTGAACTTGGCCTGACGTCCAAGGATTTTTAAGACCCTCCACTTAACGGCATTTAGTGCATAGTGGTGACCCGCTCGGCCCTGGGTGTGGCTCCGGGGGTCTAGAGAGGAATAAAACTGGGTCCTGTCCCACAGGGGCACCCAGGGGTCTGTGAAGTAGCACAAGCTCATGTTCCTCACTCTGCAAAGACCCAGCCTGGAGAGGGTTCTGTAGAGATGGCACGGGGCTCTCCTACCCTTGGTCGGAAGAGGCCTTCAGAAATGGGGAGTGTCCAACACGTTGGAAAGAAGGGCTTTAAGTGTAAGGAACAGGGTAAGCAGATGCCCTTACTGAGCTCTGAACATGGATATAGGTCTTGGCGTCTCTCCTTAAGTGAATGCCTTGGACGAAGAAGCATTCGGTGCCTCTTTGTTGAATTAATCAGGAAATAGTCTGACGGGCACTTGGCGAGCATAAGGGAGCCAGACCACCCGGGTTCAGGCCCTGAATTCTCCATCTCCTAGGAGCTCGGCGAGCTGGGCCAGGGGCTCCCCCTTTCTGCACCTTTCCACGGGTTACATGATTCACTGTCTGGAGTGCCGAGGCCAGCCGGGCACACCGTGAAGGGCTCTGGAAGGCTTGTCACTATGCCCAGCAGCGGGGTTCTCGCCAGAGCCCTTCCCGAGAGCGGCTCGTCCGCTCTTCCTTCTGCTCCTTTTGCCAAAGGAAGCACCTGCAAGTTAGTTTTCTCCAAGTTGGCTACAGGCATGCGCAGGCTCTGCTTGCCCCCCGCGCAGGTCACTGGGACTCCCTCCAGGTGCCTCCAGGCTCCCTGACGCAACCAAGGTGCCCTGGACACTGTTGGTGTCCACGCGCCACTTCTCACCGAGACACACTTGGGGAGTCAGCGAGGGCTGTAAATGGCCACCCCACTCCGGCCGTGGGGCACGTGGTCTATGTAACCACCTGTCTGCAGTATTTTCTTAAATGCCCAGTCCTAGAGGCGTCAGGCATTGGCTTTGGGGATGACGGCAATGGCTGCAGCCGCCCTGTGACTTCCCCTCCTGCGTCTAGCCTGAAACTGGGATTTGGGCGCAGCTGGTCTGAGAAAGCCCACCTTGGTCTCTGCATGGGGCTTGTGGCCCACAGAGATAAGGCCCGTGTCCATGTACATCACACACATGCGCTCACATTCACGTACGCTTATCCACGTGCCAACACACGCACGCACATGCGCTTCCTAGGCCCTCCTTTTTGTGCTAGAGGTGTGTCCAACCTTTCTTGTTTGGGTGTTCCCTCCAAAGTAAATGTCCCTGGTCATGCTAGACCCTGCGTGGGGTCAGGGGGTAAGGCAAGCCCCAAGCCCCACTAACCTCTTGTTGTGAACTTCAGCGATCAGGGCTGAGCCCTGTGAAGACGCCTTTGTTTAGAGTTGGAGAGGAGTGGCCGGAACACAGACCTTTGGGTCTGAGAACAGGCTGTCCCGGAGGAAAGATGAGCTTGTCTTTGCTCTTTCCTGCTGTAATTCAAGGTCAAGCCCAGCCTAAACACCCAATGCTGACCTCGCATGCGGATGTGGAAGGGTTCACCTCCATTCGGGAAGCCAGGGGGGAGACTGAGCCCTCCCCTAGCACGGCCCAGCTGGGCGGAGCTCCGGGGCTCCCACCTGCCCCGCCAGAGGGATCACAGGCCTTCGGGTCCTTCGGAGAGGTTTTGGCCCGGTTTCGATGACTAGAGCCCCTCTGGCAAAGACGCTGGGCCGGCTGGTCTGCGCCTCTGCCTGACTCCCCGCACACAGAACGGATCATTTCTCCGTCCGCCGCTCTTCACTGCTCGGGCCCTGCTGACCGTGCACTCTGCCTCTGCTCGAGAGGCACCAGTGGCGGGTGAGCAGGAAGGCACATTCCAGACAAAAATAGAGCTGTAAGGGACTCAGAAACTCCCCCTAACCTCCTTGTCTCCAAACAGGGCTTGGCAAGGGGCTCCGGGAAGTGCTAGGACGATGAGGCTTCGGGAAGCTTTTGGGGCTTAGAGCTGGGTTGAAGGAAAGATTATAATATATCTGAGTTTGTTTCCCTGGAGCCCAGTGAATGGCTCTCCTTTAGAACGTCTGAGGGTTCCAGAGCTTATTGAAGCCTGGAAAATCCACTCACCACCAGCCCCTCTCCAGATCCCAGGCTCTCCGCTGCGGCAGTGACACCCAGAGAGGGCAAGTCACTTAGCCAGAGTCACACAGGGGAGCCAAGAGGATGATCCCTGAGAGCCTTTCCTCCAGCGGCTGATAATCCAACAACGAATGTCAGTCAGGCAGCATGATTTGTGAAGGCGCTTGGGAAACTGCGAAATGCTCTGTAAGAAGCAAAACTTGTCGGCCACCGGGTCGCACTGGTGCGGCAGGAGAAGTGTGGCCTTGCAGATGGACAGGAGCTGGCAGCTCAGCCTCCTTGAGGCTCTGCCTGGGTCTCTGCCTCGTGGTTCTCGTAGCTAGAGCTGCTAACCTCCTCCAGTGGTTCAAAGGGGCACCACGCAGACTCCAGGTTAGCGAGGGACTTCTCCAGCTTTCTCTCCTGGTCCCGAGGCTGCTTCGGGAGGGCCACGCGCCCACCTGGACTGAGGAGGGCGTCAGGGTCCCTGCCTAGTCCAAGACTTTGCTGGGGCCCCTGCGACCTCCCTAAGGAGTTCTTTCTCTGTCTGTAATATGTCCACAAGGCATTTAACACAGAGCCCAGAGTGCAGAAAGTCCTCGTCGGAGGGGGCTTTCTGCTTCCCCCGCCCCCGGCAGCGTCAGGGCCATACCTGCTCCTAGAGTCCCGACACCCTGACTGACCCCCTTGGGACCTGGCCAGTCACAGGCTCTCCCCGGCTGCATCCAGACCAGATCTGAGTCACCGCTGAGATACCAGCGCATCCTTTCTTCTTGGGTCAGTCTCTAGGTCTTCAGTCTGTTTTCCAGATTCATCTCCTTCCGGACTTTAGCTGACACCTGTCTTCCCCGACTGTGCGTCTCCGCGCCAGCGTCCTGGGCCCAGCTCCGGCTCACCGAGCCCTCCCGCCACGGATCAGCTTGGCTCTGCCAGCCAGCTTGGAAACCGCTCCTGTGTACCTGTCTAACGTTGCTGAGGCCAGAAGAAAAATCACCTCTGGTGTTTACTTTCCTTTTCTATGGGACTTTCTTCTGAGAACTGGGGAGTCCCTGTGTCTGGACGGCATGGAACTTCCTCCAAGCCGTTGCCATGTTGTGGAAACACAACCGCGTAAGCCGACCATGCACACAGCAGAACCTTCGTGCGTGGCCCGACTCAGGCTCTGCCTCCTTCTTGGCCCTGCCCGTTGCTCCGTTGTCTTCTTGGGTCCAAGACCCAAGTACCTGACACCATCCGGGCCCTGCATTAGGGAAACAAGGCACCGAGGGAGGCCTCTCCGTCCACAGTGAGGGGAGAAGCGAGGGGAGCACCAGCTCGGGGGCTGAGGAGCCCCTGCTCTTGCCTAAAAGGAAGGTTCTCTTGCATGCCAGAGACAGCACAGGTGACCAGAGCCTTGAAAATATGAAGCGTTTCCTTCTTTGCTCTTCTAGAATGACGACGGATCTTAACACAGTCCTTTAGGGGATTCACATTCTTCCAAAACGATCATACTTACACTCACTTCAAAAGATCCACGGACCAACTCTCCGGGATGCCACAACGGTCTTCCTTCACACCCCTCCCTTCTCCCTGACTCTTCGACTCACCCAGCGTCCAGCCATTCCCATCCTGGGATGGTGCACAGGGTGCGGGGCTGGGACCCAGGAAGGCCCACGTGACCGACCTCTGTGCTCAGGACACCTGCTGTGTGGGGAGCTCTGCCCTTACGGCACTCGGGACACTCGCTGCAACTCTCACGCCCCTCTTCCGGGAGAAGAAACTACCCCAAGTGGCTGAGTAACTTGCTATTCAAGTCAGCAAGAGCCAGCACCGGACTTCGCTAAATGCCAAAGCTCCAGCTCTTTCTAGAACAACGCGCTAAGTAACTCTAGACCTTTCGGAGAAGGGTTCTCTTACTCAGTCATTAATATATCCAGTATTATCCACTATATCCAATTATGTGCAATAGTATCACCAATAAACATCTACGGTTCTAGGCCCTGGGATATAACAGCAAATAAGAGGGAGCGCTCACCCTTAAGGGTTTGCTGTCCCAAGGGCGGACACCAACTACAAGCACAGACACAGGTAGACAAGGTGACTGGCTGAACGCTTAAGAAGAAAGGAAACGTTATCTCTGCGGGTGGGGAAGACACATATGAGGAGGCGTCATCCAAGTTCAATCCCAGCGGGGGACGAGATGGGAAGCAGACAGCCCAGACAGAAACAAAGGCTGAGGGCCAGAGTGACGAGCAGGACAGAGACACGGTGCGTCCAGGAGATGAGGGACGTATTGCGAGCGGCCGGGGCCACACCATGGGAGGCTGTCTCCCAGAACACCACCCGGAGGGTTTCCAGGAGAGCTGGGAGCTGGGCCCCCCCAAGAGGCTGTCTGTCTGGAAGCGGAGAGCCCAGGAGGGGCTTCTGCAGGTGGCCCCGCTGAGCGCCAGTGGTGGAGGGGCCAGGCTTGCAGGGGGCAGAAGGGGTGGTCTGGGGACAGGACAGCGAGGAGAGACAGACGCCCTGGGTCTGGGGAGCACGGGAAGGCAGCAGCCGAGGGCGACTCCCGAGAGTCTGATTCGGACAGGGGGAGGCAGCGGGATTTTTCCCTGCGCTGGGGCAGGCTTGCTGGGACAGGAACTGTGAGTGAGGGTGGACGAGGGGTGAACCGTTCCTTCTTGGTCACGAGCGTCTGAAATGTTCATAGACGTCCAACTGGAGACACGGCAGAAGGGAACTGAATGCAACCACATCCAGAGCTCAGAGGACGGGTCCAGGCTGGACACGAAACTAACCCTCGTTAGACTGTATTCACAATCACAAGACTAGATAAAATCGGAGGATACACAGCATAGGGCAAAGAAAGGGTCCCCAGACTGAACTCTGGGCCATCTCCTTATTAATGCTGGGATGGCTGTCGTTCGCAGAGGAGGGGCCCTGGCAGACATTTTCCTGCAGATGGGATGGGTCGGGGCCAGAAGAGCCCTGTGGCACAGGTGACAGAGGGTAAGAACCCTGCGATGTCACCGGACAGAGAAAACCTCGTGTCTGTCCCCCGTGCTGTTGAGACCCTCCTTCCTTATTTCTCGAGCATCTCCAGACGCCGCAGCAGGCACGGGATGACTGTGGTGGCCCTCAGAGGGCACACGGCCCTTTCTGGAGGAGGCGGGCAAGGGAAAGACCAGCAACAAAATGAGGCCCAGGCACAGGAGCGTGTGCATGACGCCGACCAGATTTCACATAAGCCCCCAAAGTCCCAAATATCCCATATCTGCCCATCTGCAGGCTTTAAGGATCTGAAAACAGCAGGTGCTTGGCCTCTGAGAGTCTCCTCTTAGGAGGTGACGGCAGACCAGGAGTGTGGACAGGGTTGAGCAGCCCTCAGTCAGTGGGACACATGATGGACGCATTAGTGGTCTTAGAATCAGTGTAGCCCGTGGCTTTGGGGGCGCGGCAGGTCATCCAGGAGGGCTCAGCTGGGTTAGTGGCGGAGGCACGGGCTGGGTTAGGGTCCAGGCGCGTTCCCAGGTCACGGCAGGGACAACAGAGGGAGAGGGGAGGCAGAGATGTTCATCCCGAGCGCCATTCTAGTGATGGGACCTTATAAATGTAATTTGGGAGATAAGGTATCTTCACTTTCTTTATCCAACCCGTTGCCTGTCGGACAAGCATAAGGAAAACACCTTTGAGTCTGGTGGAGCTGGGGAGGCACAGGGACTGCTTGGCAGAAGTGGAAAGAACAACTCATTCGGAGTCAGATCTGGGTTCTAATCTTGGCTCTCAAACGCACTGGACATGGGTCTTGCTGACTCTGTGCTTCCTTATTCATAAACAGAATTCTTAAGATCCATCAGCCTCTGGTCCAACCCGATATGCAACAGGGACCCTGTTTCCTAGAGTGATGCCGTCATTCTCCCGGAGACACAGGAGGCAGCTAGAATCCCCAGAGTCCCCACAGATTCAGAATGAGCCCTGTCTGTGCTGGGAGGGGTTCCCAGCTGGTGATTCTCATGCTCTATGCGACACGGTAGAGCCCAGAGCTCAGGGTGGGGCCAGATGGCCCCGGTTCAAATCCTGCCTCTGCATTTACTAGTTCTGTGGCCTTGGACCAGCTACCATTTTTGTGCCTCCATTTCTTTCTTTCTCTATCCTTTTTTTTTTTTTTTTTAAAGATTTTATTTATTTATTTGAGAGTGAGCGATAGAGAGAGAGAGAGAATGTGCATGAGCAGGGGAGAGTCCGAGGGAGAGGGAGAAGCGACACGGGCTTGAACCCAGGACGCTGGGGTCATGACCGAAACCAAAGGCAGACATCTCACCGACTGAGCCACCCAGGTGCCCCGAGTGAGCCCTGCGCCTCAGTTTCCATCGACGATGGTCGCACTTACGGTATATGGTCATTGGAGGGACTTAATGAGCTCACGCATGTAGAATGTTTAGACAGGGCATGGCATGAAGTCGGCCTCCTGGAACTGTTAGCTGTTACTAAATAGCATCTGACGGCAGATGCTGGCTACGGGGCCTCTGGCTCCCTGGATGCACCAAGGGAAATCCAGGGTCTCATCTGCTCCTGCTCTCCCATTCCCTTTGGTGACTGAAGCCTCGGGGGGACCCCCAGCTGGCGGAGATGTGCTCCCTGTGGCTTCCCGCCCTGGGTGCTCCAGAGGGGCGATCGCGCCTCAGCCGTCTCGGCTGGCCACCGTACCAGCAAGGCCGGCTCCCAGCAGACTCTGTCAGAGCGCTCAAGCCATCCCCGAGAAACCCATGTGCTCGGTGATGAGCCATTAAAACAATAAACCAAGCACAATTTTATGCTTCGTACGGTCGGGACATTGATCGGGGATATAGACACACCCCACCGTCCAAAGCTCTTTGTCCAATCAAAACAGCTGGATCAAAATATCACGTCCGCGGCCACTCACGGACGCACGGACAGGCGGCCGTGGCCTATCTGTGTATCGGACTGCCGCTTGGCCACGCAAAGGATGCGGTCGTAATCGCGGCACAGTGTGGGTGAACCCCAAGGCTGCTGCTCGCTTGGGGACGGGGCAGTCACAGAGGACCACGTGCTCCACGATTCCATTTCCACGAATTGTCCAGAACAAACAAGTCTGTGAAGACAGAGTAGGTCCCTCAGAGTCACAGACTGCTCTGTGGCGCGTTACCAGAGAGGCGCGGTTGTGCAGGGCTGGGGCACGGGAAGACGAGGACATGGGGTGAGCGAGGGCTCAGGGGTGTGGGATATCTTTTTCGGTGAGGTGATGAAATGCTATGGAACTGACCACAGGGACGGCTGCACAACTCTGTGAATAAGGAAAAACCTTTAAATGGGCGAATCGTACTGGACGTGAATTCTCTGTCAACTGAGCTTGTTGGTTTGGGGTGGGGAGGCCAGCCGAGGGGACCGGCTCTGTCTGCATGTGCCCGACTTCCCTCTCTGCACGTTCGGCTTTCCCAGGCTCCCAGCACGCCTCGCAGCTGCAGACCCTTCTAGGGAGTGTCCTCCAACTTGTCCCTGGAGGGGCTGGTCACGCAGTCGGGTGCCTTACAGGTCTGTGAGCAGGACAGAAGGCGTCTGAGGTCAAGCAGCCAGCGGAGGGCCTGCACCAGAGGCCCTCCGCTCACGGTGGGTCCCGCCTTCCCTCAGGGAGTACTTACTGAGCGTCTGTCCTGTGCCCAACACGGACTAAGTGCCGGGATATAACGTTGATAGTTCATGGTCCTGGGGCTCCAGGAGCTGCTCGTTTTACTGAAAACAGACTAATAAAATTACCCTAATGCAGAAAGACCGTGGCTGGGATTGGGAAACGCACGTCACTGCCATGGAAGCTTCAGAGAAGGGGCACTTCGGTCCTGTGAGTGAATCAGGGAAAGCTGCATGGAGGAAGTGATGCTTACGCAGCCTTGAGGGGTAAATAAGACGGATGGAGGGAGTGGGGGGAGGGGGAGGTCATACCCGGCACGGGGGAAGGACTGGCAGGTGCCCAGTGTCCAAGTGCGGAAGACGAAGACGTCTTTGGGAAGTTTAATTGGTTCCATTCGGTCTAAGTGGAAAGGGGAGGCGGAGCCAGGTTTTGGCTCAGGCTCGTTCAGGCTGTGGCACTCAGGTCTTAGCTGCGTGGGGGGCCTCGGGCAGACCTCCATGTCTCTGAGCCTCAGTTTCACTACCTGTAAACTCAGCATGATAACCCTCGTGTCCCTGTGTCGTCAAGAGGACACAGGACGAGGGTGGCCCTCAGGGCCAACACCTGCCGTGAGCGTCCTCGCCCAGGACCTCTGCAAGCAAGTGGGGCTGCTGGGACGGCGCTCGGGAATGCGGACTTCATCTCCCAGGCGTGGGGGAGCTAAGGAAACCTCGTGACGGGGAGCGATAGGATTCGCTGCGTGGGAGGAACCCTCTGGAAGCAGATGCACAATGGCGTGTGTTTCCACCCCTTCTGCCGTCCTGGGGCGACAGGCAGGATCTCCTGCTGCTCTTCGGAGGCTGCTGAGAAGGAAGTTGTTTTCCGTCATCGGCATCTTCCGCCTTTCTTCCTTTTCTTCTCCTCCTCATGATGGTTGTTGCTTGTTACCGCTCCTCGCGCAGGGCGCCTGGGAGGTGGGCTGGTCAGGACACTGGGCAGGTCCCGAGCATGATCTCGGACCTGCCCCTTTCTTGGGGGACTCTGGTCACCTCACACAGGCTCTTGAAGCCTCGGCCTCCTGCCCTGTGCAGTGGGAGTCAGGCCTGCCTTGCCTCCCTCATGGGACCGTTGTGAGGCTCTGCACACGTGACGGCAGACGCACACCGGATGAGAAGAGACAGAGACGCCACGACGGGTGCTGTCTGCACCCGAGTTTACGGGCTGCTGGGGATTTTAAGTATTTAAAGTGTGACCCATCTGCTTGGTACGCAGAATAACGGCCCCCAAAGATGTCCGCATCCCAACCTCTGGATCCTGTGAATACAGTAGGTTCCACGGCAAAGGGGAATGATCAGCTGCCCTTAAAACAGGGTGATTGTCCTGAATGAGCTGGGCAGTCCCAGTGCAGGCAGGAGGCTTCCCAGACGCGGAGGAGTGGGCTGGAAGGGCGTGAGCATCTGAGAGAGCCAGTGAGGCTGTGGGGCCTCGAAGGCGGAGGGGGCCGCAGCCGGGAGAGGCAGGCAGCTTCGGAGCTGGGAAAAGCGGGGAAGCAGGCTCTCCCCTAGAGCCTCCAGAAGGAACACAACCTGCCAACAGCTTGATTTTTGCGCAAGGAAACCCATGTCCAACTTGCGACCACCAGACCTGCAAGGTGACAGTTCACTTCACTGGCCACGGAGGACGACGGCAGGGAGCCGGCCAGGGTTTGCTGAGCACCCCCGAGCTGTGAGCTCTGTGCTGAAGACACGGCACCCCCCGTCCCTGGAACCCGCATTTGGGGGAGGGACTAGCAGTGAACAAATACCCAAGTGAACGCAGAGCATGGGTGTGTTGTTAAAGCCTTGAGTGGCTCACCGGAGACAGGGGCACTGGGCACGGCTTCTGTGTGTGGTCACAGGGCACCTCCCTGAGGAGGGCAGGAAGGGGGGAAGGGGAAGAGGTGACATTGAGCTGAGGGCCCTGTGGCTAGAAACACGGCCTGGGCACCCACGCTGGCCGGGGGCATCTGGGAAGGCTTCCAGGAGGAAGCACCAGCCTGGCCAAGCCTGAGGGATGAGCGCGACTGGTCCTTCTCCCACCGACAGAGCCTTACGGGGAAGGCTGGGGAGGCCAGGGCAGCTCTGGAAGCACAAGGGTTCCCCGAGTCTGGGCCAGGGCTTGCGGTGGGCGGCAGGAGGGGATGCAGCGGCCAGGACGGGAGGGCCTCCGAGCGGGGACCCCGTTCCCAGGGCCACGCAGAGGCATCAGAGGGTTTTAAGCAAAACCGCTGGGTTTATTTTGATGCTCCTCTGGCTGGGAACTGGATGGGCTGGGGACAGGGAGCCCGGTCTGGAGGCTGTCACCCCTGGGATCAAAGTGGGCACAGAGCGTGTGAACACCCATGGCTGCCCACAGAGATGGCCCTGAACGACGCTGCACTGGGCCAAGCCTCTTACTGCGTCTGGATCTGCCAAGGGAGCTGGAAAGCGCACTTGGGAAGAGCGAATGTGGACGGTCGGGAAGGGGGTGAGCCCCCGAGGAAGGTCGAAGGCCGCCGACATCTGGGGCAGGGGCCAGGGTGGCAGGAAGTCTGGGGACGGGGTTGGGGGCAGGGGTGGAGGGTCTGTCGGAAGTCCGCTGTCGGTGGCTTGGGGTTGTCAGATGCGGGCGGCGGTGAGGGCCTCCAGCCGTCCTGCAGCTCCTACCCTGCGTGCGGCCGCCTTTCACTCATGGGTGAGAACCCACGGTGCCTACAGCCCACCTTCTGTGGGCAAAGGAATGGCCTCAAGATGCCGAGTTTGTGGATTCTCCCGCTCGGAAGATCTAAACGAGTCCCTACCACACACCAGGGGACGCCAGGGGCTCACGGGTGAAGGATGGATGGGGCACTTGGGGCTGCTGGCCTTGTAGGAGCGTGAGGACGAGGACCTTCCAGAGGCTGAGAACAGGGCTCAGCGGTGCCCGTGAGCATTTGTCCCGCTTGGGAATCCGTGGCTGTCCTAAGTAAGGACAGGGCTCGAGCCCCAGCTTTCTGCTGACTTCGGGGGTCTGCCGGACTGCGGGGGACGCTGGCTTGAACTGGGAAGGGACAAGGGGACAGGACTGGAGACCATTCAGGAGAAATGGTTACAGCCAGGCTGGGTGACTGACCAGCTGGTGTGGGAGGAGTCGGAACCTTGTCCCGCCCGAGCTCTGGCTCCGGCTGCTGGGGGACAGGGGCCGTGGGCCGAGTGGGCGTGAGGGCGGGGCTGGCCCCGCGGAGGGAAGGGCGCCCAGGAGGGCCCTGGAACAGCTCCGCCCCAAGTGCCTGCCAGGGACTTCTGGAGTGACCATGGCAGTGACAGCGTGCGTCCTGGGGTCGGGGACATTTGTCCTTCGGCCGCAGCAGAAAGCGGAGACATACCTTCTAAGATTAGAACAAGTCACCCAAGGACCCGGGCCTGCCTCCCAGTCAGCTGCAGCCTCTCCTGTTACAGCGGCTCCCTCCTCCCTCCGGGTTGGAAGCTGGACTCCCCCAGGGGGCCTTCCGATGCTCTGGGGCTTGGGTCGCCCCGGGCAGGGCGCGGTGCTGGACCCTCCGCTCCCTCCTGTCCTTCTACCCCATGTAGGACTCCTTCGTTCACCCACCCATCCTTTCCTCTTGAGCCCTGGGCTGAAACGACGAACCGGAGGACACGGTCCTGTCCTCGTGGAAGGTCGTGAGGGAGCCGTGCATTCAACAACCGTCCTGCCTTTTACCCCCGGCTGGTTGTTCCTGGGGCAGAAGATGCTGGAGGGAAAGGAGGCCAGCCAGGTGTGTGTGGAAGGGAGCGAGGGGTGTCCAAGGGCGTTCCAGCAGGGCTGACAGGAAGGCCGAGACACCAGAAGAACGGGGGTTGGAGGAAGTGAACGGAGCGTGGAGCTCAGAGAGCTGAAGCGATGCCCACAGCTGTGCACGGCTGTCTGCCTCGGCCACAGTCTCTGAGCGCAGGCCCCTTGTATTATTCAGGTCCCCACCCCAGCCCGAGGCCTGGCCCGTCGTAAGTGCTCAGTGAATGCCAGTAAATGAGGGAATGGCGAAATGAGGGTGCGCCGGCACCCCTAGGCTGACACCGTGAAAGCTTGATAAATTTAGATCAGGACCTTGAACTGAAAATGGAAACAAAGTGTCAGCCAGGGTTGGCTGTGGGCGCCCCTCCCCCCCGAATATTTTCATCCAGGCTCATGGCCACATCCCAGGTCACTGGAATAGGAACCAGAGGGCAGAGAAGGAGATCTTCACGCCAGGTCTGCTACTTAGCCTCTGAGCTCCCGGTCTCCGCTCGGACCTAGGCAGTCGGTCACAGCGCCAGGTTCCCATCCCTGGGTGTCTGTCGTCTCCACTTTTAACCACCCAATTTATCCAAAAACATGACACACCTAAAACATTCCTAACATGTGTCTAAGATCCGAGTGATCGAATCTCTGTGTCGTCTGCTGATATTTTCAGACACATTTCATCCAGGAGTAAACTGAGGCAAACGGAGGCACGGAGCCCCTGTGGAAACAGAAGTGTCTGCCCCAGTGGATCTTAACCCCTCAGCCCTGGCCTGGGCTCCGCAGCTGCCTCCACACCTTTGCTGCCCGGGCCATTCTAGCCGACGTCCCCAGTCTCGGGTGCCTCGAAGACGTGCCAGGCGTGGACTGGGCTCTACCTGCCCTAGGAGCCAAATTAGCTGGGATGGGGCCACAAGGGGTCCTGAAGTTACTTAATGATTGCCTGTATCTCCTCTGGCCACAACCTTCAAAGAAGAGAAGAGAAAACTGCCTAGCTGAGTGTAGTGGCTTCACTTGAAAGGTCTATTGGGTTTTATTGAGCAGAAGCGTGGGCCTCCTTGGCACGAAGCAGGGAGACTGGGCAGGGCAGGGAGTCTGGCCTCAGCCCGCAGAGGCCAGTCAAGGGCCCCAGCGCTCTTTCTGCTCTGCCTTTGGCTCTGGCTGCTCCCTTCGGGTCTAGGGCTGCTTCACAGTGGGAGGGTCCCCTCCAGGTGCCACCTGAGAGCACCTCAGTGCTCTCACGAGTCCACACCTGTGTGCCGTGGCCGTGGCGGTGGTGGAGGGCGCGGCTTGGGTCCCCGTGGAGCCCGGCACTGTCGACAGTCCGACTGATCTAGCCACAGCTACTGCCACTGCTCACATGTTTCTCTTTAGAAACTGGCTTTTAATTGTAATAGTAACCTTTGCCACGTATTTTCTTGACTGAAATAGAGCAACTCATTTCTGAATGTTTATTATGCCAGGTCCTGTTAAGATCATTGCTTTCAATTCTCACGACATCCCTGGGACCTGGGTTTCGTGATCACCCCTGATTTGCTGACGAGAACAGTTGGGTCAGCATCCAGATGCAGACCTTCTACGAAAACCCATGTTCCTAACCACAGGACCATCCTGCCTCCAGCAGAAAAGCATTTGGGAACTCACATTCTGGGATGAAATATTAGCCATCAAATTTGGTAATAACAGACAACCCAGTAAAACAATGGGCAAAGGATTTGAACAGACACTTCACCAGAAAAGATACATGAGTGGCTCACAAGCACCGTGGTGATTAAGTAAACGCAAATTAGAAAAGAGGCACATCACATGCCCACGGGATGGCTAAGATGCAACCACGGACGACACCAAATGTTGGGAAGGCCACAGAGCAACTGGAGGGCCTGTACCGCTGGTGACGACGCTAGACGGGAGAGCCACTTAGAAGAGTTTTTGGCAGTTCTCATGGAGTTAAACGTGCGCCTACTGAGCAAGCCAACAATCCCGTGCTTAGGAAAGCACATGTCCACACGGAAACTCGAACGCAAACACTTAGAGCAGTTTCCTGAACGGCCCAGATCTAGAAACAACCCGAGTGCCCGTCACTGAGTCAGTAAACAGACATACTGTGTGCTGTGGCCCGTCACCCGGCGAGTGGGTAAACAGACATACTGTGCGCTGTGGCACAGAACCAGGGATTCGCACAACACGGACGGATCTCGAATGCTGTATGCTGAGGGAAAAAAGTCAGACACAAAACACACCATGTGATTCCATCTACGAAATACTTTGAGGAGGCTATAATGACCAAGGGCAGATCACGACTGCCCAGGACTGGAGGTCAGGACAGGGAACTGACCACTAAGGGCACAAGGGAACTTCGGAGGTGATGGAAATGTTCTATCTCTCGATGGTGGTCTGTGTCTTGTGCTGGTGGTTACGTGACTGTAAGCAGCTGTCAACACATTGTACACTCAGTTTTGTTGTGTGTAAATTTACCTTATGAATGTGATAGAGCAAGCAGGAATGGTGCAGAAAGCTCAGAATTTGAAAGCTGACAAGCTGAGATTTTTTACCATCACGGATGGTGGAATCGGTCAGATGTGGGTAATAACAGCCCTTGGGGGTCACGGGGATGCTAAGAGCTAATGTTCGATCAGACAGTCGGGCTCAAGTCCAACCCTCCCTCTTACCAGAAGTGAGGTCTTGGGCCAGGTCCAGTTTCCCCACTGGTAAAATACGGCTTATCTCATCGGATTATATCATATTATCTGGGCTGTAACGCCCAGAGGAGGTAATGCACACAGTGTCTGTCACACGATAAGCTTTCCCTCGTACTGCTGTCGCCTAAGGTACTGACCGCCACGCAGTAGGAGTTAGTGGGGACGCAGACTCCCCTGCGCTCCTCTCGGACATCTGAGGCAGACGGCTCATGCTGCAGAATTGCAAGGGCTGGGCAGGGAACCCACTGCTGTCCCGTTGTTTTCATTCTCCTCCTGCAGGACAAGTTGGCAGACCAGGTGGGCTGGCACCGCATCTTAGTGCAGGCATTTACAAACGGGAGTCTTTCGAATTGTGCAAAACGGGAGACAGGCTAACTCAAATGGGACTCTGGACTCCAGCCACAAACAGCCTAACTCCCAGCAGGGCCGTTCACAGGCAGGGGTCATGGGGAAGCCTTGGGGCTGTGGAGTGGGATCATGGGGCGGCACCAGCCACTGGAGGGAAGCTTGCTTCAGGCTTCTGTGGGTGGGGAAGTGTCTTGCCTTTTACCCAGGACCCTGCAGCATGAAGGGCCATAAAAGGAAAGCCCCCTGAGCAGAGTGTGAGGGTTGTGCCTGCCCCTGCGTGTCCAAGTCTGACCGGGACAGGGTCTCAAGTGGGAGCAGATGCCCTCTGGGGCTACGGTGGGTGAATGGCTTGGGCAGCTCTCCAGAGAACATGCTTGGGTCCAGATGGTGTGGGGAGTGGGAATAAGGGGTTAGGTTTCTGGGAAGACATGCTCTGTCCCTCAGAAGGGAAGATGAGTTATTTCAAGAGCTGAGCGGCCTGGAGCATGGAGGCCACTGACCCAGCAGTCGGGGGAGCTGTGTGAACTCCCCGCCCTCTCTGCCCTTCTGTTTCCTCACCTGTGACACAAGGGGCTCGCGAGGGCCCCTTGAACTAGCTCGCTCTTTATTTTTTCACGTTAACACGACTGTGAAGAAAACTGGGGACACTCAGTTTATCTCATCAGGTCAGTGATTCTTTGGGCAAGCAGGGCCTCGAACAGCAACATGGCCCAGCTCAGACAGCCGAGGGGGTGCTCGGCCTCACAGAGACCGTGGGTGAGAACCCAGGAACAAAGAAGAACCCACGCGCTGGGTCCCAGGGCACGAGGCTGAGAGAAGCGTAACTGTAACGCTGCAAAGTCAGAGAGTTCGGGGTCTTCCCCGGGCTGCCGCCTAGCTGGGCGAGCCACAACCCTCGCTCTGGCTCTCTGTGCAAGCTTATGGACCGGGGAGTTTCTACCAGCGACGACAGCTCTGCTTCTCTTTCCTTCACGCCCGTCGGCACGTTATCTTACTGCTGTCTGCCATGCCAAGGGGACAGGCTCAGGGCTGTGGCCAGCTTGAGAGCGCGGTGGCTCTGGAGCAGGAAGGGTTGAGGCAGGAGCCAGGGCTCTAAGAATTAATGGGCCCACAGGAAACCCTGGGGGGATGGTGACGCAGACCCATGCATGGGCTGGAGGGGGGATCTCCGTGGCCACAGGGGGCTCCCAGGTTCTGAGCAGATGGTCCTCACAGGACCCAAGAAGGGTCCTTCCAGGGCTGAGCGTGCAAATAGACGCAAATCTACGGGTCCCAGGGCGAGAAGCAAGTACAGGGCCCAAGACACAGATAAGCCAGCCTCGTCCTGCTGCTCTCGTCTTCCCCACCGCCTGCGCACAAGAAGACTCCCCGCGGACACCAGCCGGTCTGCTCCTCACCCAGATATCTGGGCGGATGACTCACAGGATGATCTGGTTTTTCTCATTGACAACGGGCTGTGGACATCCAGGCAACACTCCAACCCATCACTCCTGCACACCCACACACACCTGCTCACTGCCTGCGGGGAGCCCGGGGTGGCCGTCGCTATGGCTTTTCCAGGATGGGTGGCATCACTCTCAGGGCCTCCCGGGCCCCTTCACACACAGAGGATGTGGGACCCCCTTGACCCCCACAGCAAGCAGGGAGGCGGTGGTGCTCAACTCCATCTCAGGGTCGTGTGGGGCTGGTGATGAGGTCAGACGGGCCCAGGCAGGCTGCCCTCCAGGCACCGGCTGGTGAGATCCAGTCTGAGGGGTCGAGGAGAGTCCCGAGGACAGTCGGGTCCCAGCTCTGCTCCTCTCAGCGAGGACCCGTCTCTAGACGGCATTTCCTCTTCTGTAAAATGAGGAGGCTTGCCACATAGGGTCGTTATGAAGATTAAATAAAATGTGGGTGGGAAGTGTCTTATAGGCCAATAGTTATTTTTCTTAGTTTCCACTGATTTTACTTGATATTGCCAAGAACTGGTCCTGGCCAGGGCTGGAGAGCACTTGTAGTTGAGACATTTAATTTAAGCAGGGATTTCTCTGTAGGTTCATCACGGTAGGTGTTTTATCTTATTTTACTTTATTTTTAAAAAATATTTTATTTATTTATTTGACAGACAGATATCACAGGTAGGCAGAGAGGCAGGCAGAGAGAGAAGAGGAAGCGGGCTCCCCGCTGAGCAGAGAGCCCGATGCGGGACTCAATCCCTGGACCCTGGACCATGACCCAAGCCCAAGGCAGAGGCTTAACCCACTGAGTCACCCACAGCAGATATTTTAAAGCCAAGCAAGATTTAAGAAGATTCGATATTTCCCCCAGGAGTCATGGCTAAACCTCACTAAACCTCCTGAAACATAGAAAGCAATAAGATGGCCAACAGACACGCGAAAAGATGCTCGACATCACGCATCATCAAGGGAATGCAAATTAAAACTACAGTGAGGTATCAGCTCCCACCCGTCAGAATGGCTAAAGTAAAAAAAGCAAGACACAACAAATGCTAGCAAGGATGTGGAGAAAAAGGAAGCCTTGCCTTGTCAGTGGGCACGCAAACTGGTTCAGCCCCTGTGGAAAACAGTATGGACGTTCCTCAGGAAATTAAAAGCAGAACTACTCTGTGGTCCAGTAATTTCACTACTGGGCATTTACCCAAACAAAAAGAAAACACTAATTTGAAAAGATACACGCACCCCTATGCTTCTTAGCAGCATTAGCTACAATAGTCAAGATACGGAAGCAGCCAAGGGTCCACCCGCTGACGAATGGATAAAGGTGTGGTGTACACACACACGACGGAATATTCCTCAGCCATAGAAAAGGATGAAGTCTTGTCATTTGCAACAATGGGAATGGATCTAGAGAGAATTATCCTAATGGAAATAAGTTGGACAGGAAGACATATACTGTACGATTTCACTCATACGTGGAATTTAAGAAACAAAACAAATGAACAAAGAAAAAAAGAGATGAACAAAAAAACCAGACTCTTAACTACGGAGAACAAACTGGTGGTCACCAGAGGGGAGGGTGCACGGACGGGTGAAAGCAGGATTAAGAGCCGCTCACTGGGACGAACACGGAGTACTGTGTCTAGTAGTGTGATGTAGGGAACGTTAGATCACTATATTGTGCACCCGAAGTGAAGAGAACACTGTATATTAACTATATTGGAAATTAAATGTTAAAAGAGTGATCAATCAACACAGTTTGTGGGGAAGGCTGGTTACAGAGAAATTCAGTCACGGTCCCTGCTCTGTTGAGTCCCGTAAGTAAGGAAGGAGGGTGCTGAGGAGACGATGGTCTCTTTGAGGGGCAGGACGGGGGCCCGAGGGGCAGACAGGCCGCACGCGCTGCTGCGTCGGAGGACCCGGGAAGGGGAATTGACAACAGGGTCAGGACGGGGTCCAGTGGGATCAGAAGGTGGTTACGGACACTGCTCTGGACACGCGTTTGATGCCTGTCCCCACCCCGCCCCTCTGTGACGTGGACGGGCGACGGAGCCTCGCTGAACGTCAGCATGAATTTCGCGTGAATTTCCAGATTCACGTGGAAAGGGGCGAGAGCAACATTCACATCACAGGCTTGTCTGAGAATCGAGCACTACTGTCCACGGGGACAGTGCTCAGCCGGAGTCTGGCGCTGAGCAAGTCCTCAGAAGAGCTACTGGTAACCATGAAGCCGTGTGAGAATTTATCTAGAGTGAGAATTTATCCCGAGGTCAGGTTAAATCTGGCAGGAGTTGAAAGAAAAACATTTGTCCTGAGTTCTTCCAGCGCCAACCCTGCAGCAAAGAGGCACGTGGGCAGCCCCCACGGTGGGTGGCTCAGACATCCTTCTGGAGACAAGGCTGGGTGTTCGGGGAGGGCTGGACGACCCGGCTTAGGTGGCAGGAAGGTCCCCCGTGACCCAGGAGGCCCTGGAGCCAGGGCATGGAGAGTTCAGGGACATTCCATATCTATCCGGGCAGAAAGAAGGACAACATACAGAAGAGAGCTGGGAAAGAGGAAGGATGACTCTGTTTCGGAGCACATGGGGGAGGGGCTGTCGGAGGCGGGGAGAAGACAGAGGCTAAGAGCCGGAGATGGAGCGATGCCAGACTGGTGTCAGCGACAGGGTCTCGGCGGAGAACAGACGTGTGGCCGAGGAGCGCCGGCGTTGCTGGATCCCCATGCCTGTCTCAGGGTTCATGACACCCTGAGCTGCGTTACAGCTGAAACACCGGGTAGAACGGCCGAGGACAGGATAAAAGAGCATTAACATGAAATAGTTCCCCTTTTTAACCAAGAGAGAAATCCCAGAAGCTATGGAAAAAGGCCACTCTAACCATAAAAAGCGTAAAAATGTTATGGCAAAAATACTATAAATGACGTCAGGAGAAAACAAGAGATTGGAAAAAGTGTTTGTAACACGCATGAAAAGGAGAGGGTGTCTGTTAGCCTAAGTGGTCCCTCAAAATGACAGGAACAATGTATCTATAAATAAGGGGTTCCCAGGAAAAGAGCAAACCCCCAAAGCCCAAGAAACATAAAAGATGCCCCAATTTACAAGTTGTCAGAGAGCTAGAAATTCAATGAACACTGAGACTTCTCTGTGCTCAGCAGACAGGCGGAGAGGGTAGGGAAGCAGGAGATAAGAGAGAGAAAGAGCCGTTGCCGTTTGAGGGGGGAAGGAGCCATCACACGTTGCTGGAGGGACCGAGTGTTGTTGTAGCCTCTTGGCAATATGATCTGACAACATTTATTAAATTAGATTACACAAACCTTGCCACGCAGCCCCGTGCTCCATAAACACAAAAGGCCAGTATATAAGCACACAGAGGCTCCTCACAGCACTGTTCACAGTGGCAGCACTCCAAAACAAAGCAAAGACCCTCAAGGAGGGAAGTGGTTTCCATTCCCATGCTGGGTTACTGTGGAACCGTTAACAAGAGTGAATCAGAGCACTCCAGACTTCCGTGAAAAATTGTCCAGCGAGAACAGAGAGACGCACGGAAGCCACAATGAACGCAGCAAGCCCTCCCTGTACTGCGAGCGCCTGTGTATCGGCCTGAGTTTGTAGACCGTCTACGCGGTCATTCCATAGTGGTAGAGTAGGAAGTGTCCTACAGAAAGGGTTACATGAGGTCTGGGGGGGCCGGGGTGTGGGGAGGGAAACTCACTTGGCGGAAGCAAATCAAAAGGAAAACACTGCCCATAAAAGCCCAGCAGGCGCGAGACGATTTCAGTTACATCAAATTGTGTGTGTGCGGTTTTAAAAAATATTTTATTTATTTATCTGACAAAGAGAGGGTACAGCAGGGGGAACAACAGGCAGAGGCAGGAGGAGACGCCCCACTGAGCAGAGAACCTGGCATGGGACGAGATCCCAGGACCCTGCGATCGTGACCTGAGCCGGAGGCAGAGGCTGAATCCACTGAGCCACCCGGGCGCCCGTGTATGTGTATTTGAATGAGCAAACTAGAACTGATTTATAGGGTTGCCTGTGATCGTTTTTTCTTTCCTTTTTTTAAAAAATGATTTTATTCATTTATTTGAGAGGGAGAGAGCCTGAGCAGGGAAAGGGCCAGAAAGAGAGGGAGGGATCTCCAGCAGGTCGATCCCAGGACCCTGACATCGTGACCTGAGCTGAAATCAAGAGCTGGACACGTAACTGACTGAGCCGCCCGGGCACCCACCTGTGACTGTTCTCAAAGGAAAGAAAGGAAGTGACCAAGGGGTATTATAAGGTAAACATAAAGAAAAGTGTTTAAAATTCTCAAACAAGAGTTTTAAACTCCACTCCCCGAGTCTTTTGGGAAGGTGTGGTTTGAGCGGGGAACAAATACCTGAAAACAACTTTGGAGAGAATTGTCAGTCTTCTCGAAACACCAAAGCCAGGGCCCGAGTGTCAGGAGACAGGACACGTGTGCCCAGAGGGGAGCAGAAAGAGGAGGTGAGGTCAGTACCTCCGTGAAGACACTGTCGGCATCACAACACTGAACTTAAGGTTGTATTACAAAGCTGCAGTAATCATCACGGTATGGTACAGGCACAAAAACAGACACAGATCAATGGAACAGAATAGAAAACCCAGAAATCAACCCACAGCTATGTGGTCAGTTCGTCTTGGACAAAGGAGGAAAGAATATCCAGTAGGAAAAGTACAGTCTCTCCAGTATCTGCTGTTGTGAAAGCTGGACAGCTCCATGTGAAAGAATGAAATCAGACCACTCTCTAACACGGCACACAAAAATAAGCTTGAAATGGATTAAAGGCCTAAATGTGAGACCTGAGATCCTGGCATTGGGCAGAGCAACTTCTTTACAGATACGTCTCCAGAAGCAAGGGAAATAAAAGCAAAAATAAATAACTGGGACTTTATCAAAATAAAAGGCTTCTGCACAGCAAAGGGAACAACCAACAAAACTAAAAGGCGACCTACAGAGTGGGAGAAGACATTTGCAAATGACATGTCCAATAAAGGGTTAATATCTAAAATATATAAAAACTGATACCAGTCAACACCCAAAACCCAAATAGTCCAATTAAAAATGAGAAGACATGAACAGATGCTTTTCCGACGGCCAGCAGACACATGAGACAGATGCTCAGCATCACTCAGTCGCCAATGAGGACTACAGTGAGTTACGACTGCACACCTTCCAGAACGGTTAAAGTAAAAACACGAGAAACAACAGGTGTTGGCGAGGATGCGGAGAAAGGGGAACCTCCTACACTGTTGGTGGGAATGTAAGCTGGTGCGGCCACTCTGGAAAACAGCATGGAGGTTCCTCAAAACGTTGAAAATAGAGCTACCCTATGACCCAGCAATCGCACTATTGGGTATTTTCCCTAAAGATACAAAAATAGTAAATAAACGGGTACATGCATCCCACATTTCTAGCAGCCTTATTTACAAGAGCCAAATTATGGAAGCAGTCGTGTTCATAGATGCATAAAGAGGATGTGGTCTGTACACCCCGTGGAATACTACGCAGCCATCAAAAATACGACATCGTGCCATTTGCAGTGACATGGAAGGAGCCGGAGAGTGTGATACTGAGTGAAATAATTCAGAGAGAGACAAGTACCATATGATCTCACTGACATGGGGAATTTCAGAAACAAGACAAGAAGGTGGAATGAGAGACAGACAAACCAAGAAAAAGACTCGTAACTGCAGAAGACAAACTCATGGTCAGCAGAGGAGGCTGGGGGAGGGATGGGTGAGACAGGTGATGGGGATTCAGGAGGCTCTTGTGATGCCGCAGGGTGACGTGTGGAATTGCTGAGTCACTGTGTCGTCCACCTGGAGGTTATGTAACACGGTGTGTTAACTATCCTGGAATTGAAATGAAAAAAAAAAAAAAAAAAGATTGCGTCCCTAAGTTTAAATATATGCTCCTTGAAGCTGTTTTTAGGGTTAGTAAAATCTAGGCCAATTCACCCTGTTTGCAGGAGCCCCAAATACATTTTTAAATGCTGTTGCTTTGTTATTACATAATTCTCTGTACTCGAGAAAATGATCGATCCAAAGCCAAAATGTCCCCTTCCGTCTCAGTGTATACTCAGAAAAACAAAATCACAAGACAAGAGAAAGGAGAAACTGGTAATTTCCATCAGGCCCCACACGCTGACTTTCTACAGATCTTGGACGACTCGGCACAGGGACATTTCTATCCTTGGTGATACGCGGCTCAGTCCCGGGGCATAGCTGTCCGTTTGGGAGAGGACAAGGGCAGGACCCAACGCAGTTGGAGCGCTACTGTGCGCACGGCCCGTCAGGGAAGAAGCTCGACATGCGTGGAGACGACATTCCTGTGCGAGTACCCTGCTTGACAAGGGACCACAGAGAGGGGTGGCCTTCCCCGAGTCCCATGCCCTGCCGTGCAGCTCGGTGCCGGAATCGGCCAGGCTGCCTCTGTCACAACACAGCCACCCTCGCTTCTCTGAAGTCTGTTTGCACGCTGGATATCGACGGTGTGAATTCTGACCAGGACTGGCCACTCTGAGAACGCCACTGGCCCCCGGGGAGCTGCCACCTCCTTCAGAGTCCACGGGAGACGCTCCCAGTGGGCGAGACCTGCTCTGATCCCAGGTGCAGCTCGGTGCCCCCCTCCCACATCACCGAGGGTGGGCTCTGCAAACCCCAGTGCCCTCAGAGGCCAGGCAGGCAGCGCACGGGTGTGGGCAGGGTGGGGCGGGGGTACCTGGGGGGGGGCAGTGGGAGAAACCCCTGCTTCGTGGGGGGAGGTCATGTCCTCCTGCAGCATGGGATCTGGGAGTTTGCAACTTCTGATTTATGGGAACAATGTTTTATCCTATTTGACCTGTTTTCCTGGATAATCCCACGAGGCATTTTTGTTTTTATTATGTGAATTTCTTTGAATTCTTTTAGGATGTCACGGATTCATTGCTCTCAATGTCAAATACTATCTCAGGGATTCTCACCTCCTCCTCGACTTCTAAGGGGGGTCAGGGTGCACTGCAGACAGGATGAGGGAGGGACCTGGTAGACTTCTGTCCCAGCCCCTCGGCAGCGACCAGACACCCCTTACCCATCCCGAGCTTCGGTCTCCTGTTCGGTACAATGGGCCAGTAAAGCCAGCTCACAGAACGGCGGTGCAGGTTCTACAAGGGACGCTGTGTCATAAAAGCGTTCCATAAATACTTGTCCCAGTCCTTGTACAAGGCAGATATGAGGCTCCACAAGTTCATGTATAAATTGAGAGAGATGCTGCTGTCTGACAGGCAGTCTCTTCACTGTGTAAAAGGACTTCCCATCGCCAAAAGCTTTCTCTGGGTGTGTGAAAAACAGGATGTTTTCCCCAAAGTTTGAGTTTGTGCATGACTTTTTGGGGTAAAAATAAACAAGCACTCTGCCTTTTCAACAGCTGTTCTACAAGACGGTCCTACTTGGTTGGAGGCGGGAGAACAGTCCCGCAAATAAGTGAAGAGTGACTCTACCGGAATTTGGGGCAGCCCTTTCATGATGGTCACCTCAGCTGGGGAGGCAAAAACGGGGACCAGAGCCTTCCTCCTCTCCCGTCCCCCCATGGACATGTCTCCCCAGGGGCACTTAGGAACGAGCCCGCCTGCACCGCAGGTGAACGGTGGAAAACCCACGCAGCTCGTGGAGGCTGTGCTCAGCCCACCTTGCCCAGGGGGGTTGTGAGGTGGTGCTCGCAGGTCACCGCAGGAGACTTTTCGGCAGTCTCAGAAACAGAGCTGATTATGTCCCGGGCTCTGGTCTTTCTGACAGCAAGACCACAGGAAACACCTGTAGACAGCAGGAAGCTAGAGGAATTAAAAATATCTGCCTCATCCCTAAAAAATAAATAAAAGAGGAAAGTCAAATGGTCTCTTGTCTTCACGGGGAAAACAAACAAGCCAGTATCTGGTTTGCGCCATTTCCTCTCTGCAAAGCACCGCCCTCCCCGGGCAGAGATGTGCCTGGCCTGTAGGCTTCAACAGCCGAAGACATCCGGCCCGAGACGGTTGTCAGAGATGGTCCTGAGCAGGTTCTAAGCCCCAAGCCCGAGATTCTTTTGCAGGAGTGGAGGCTGAGGAAGCCGAGCCTACTTCCCTGGGGAGAGCTGTAGCCTCCGGCTACTTTGGGAAACAAGGGGCCTCTGAGCTTTTCCTCCACAGGTTTCCTAACCCTGGGAGCCGGTCTCGGGGAGCCAGGGAGATCGGGGACTGCGGGCCCACTGGAAGGATGGACGAGATCACTGCGTCGGCTCCAACAGGCGGAGCCCAGGAGCAGACTTGCAGGTGGCCGTGTGCCCTGCCTTTCCACAGCCACGAGGTCACCAAGTCCAGTTGCTGTCTTCTACTTAATCTGCGTTTCTGGTCCGGCCTCCTCGTTCCCACAGTGCTCACGGCACTGAGGGTCCCCACCTCTGCTCCTCCGGCTGTGGACAGAGAATGTGGCCACTTTGTCTCTGCTCTTTACCTTCTAGTCCACTCTTCCCACTGCTGCCCCAACAATCTGTCTAAATCTGTCTGATCATGACTTTGCTTGACTTCCCTACTCTGTGGTCTCGACTCCATGATCAAATCATCTCAGCAGAGAACATAAGGCCCCGTCCATCCCTCCGTCCTGAAAGTTACACCTGCTCAATGACAAGAGCTGATACTTGTAGGGCGAGCATTTGCAAGTGCCCAGAATGATGCCCAGTGCTCGATAAGGACGATCTCCGGTGGTCATTCCCCAGCCCGCCAGCCGGGCGTTGCGGACATCATGCAGTGGACGGCAGAACGGGAGCCTGGAGAGGCTACGTGACCCCCTGAAGATGACAGAGCTGTCGTGGGGCTGGGACCCCGGCCCCGAAGGCCGACTCCACACCCATGCTCCCCCCATGTCCCCAGCACACCCCTCATTTTCATGCCTCTGTCTTTGCACACGCCGTTTGGCTACCGCGAAACCTTCCTCTGTATTCCCTCCCCTGGAGGGCTCTGGTCCGTCCGAGCCCCGGCTTCTCGCTTCCTCAAGAAGCCTCCGAGGCCGTCTCCCATAGCACTTCCCCGGTTACAATGCAGTGTCCGTCCCTGTCGCGGGCGTGACTCCCCTTGAAAGTGTGTACCACAGACTTCACCGGCTTCCCCCCTTCCTAGCAGAGGGGCTGGTTCATAGTAGGGGTGCAACAAATATTTATTGGTTTGAAGACATCAGCCACTGGATAAAGACTGGGTTCTGGATCAAGTCCCTGGGTCTCGGGGTCTCTACCTGTTAGAGGAAACCAACAGCTCCTCTCTAGTCCTCCTGAGGGGCTAAGGTCTGTGTCTCAGAGACTCCCGCACATGAGTCCCTTGCTTGCTCTAGAGACGGCACAGCGGTGACAAAGCCGCCGGAGTGGACGTTTGCTACGGGAAGTCACACAGCACGTGTGTGCTGTGACCTCTTGGCCAAATAAGCACCCAGAAGGCAGCGGGGCAGAGACACTTGCAAAGCCAATAGAGAAAATGCCGACGCAGAGTGATCGTTGGGGAGGACGCAGAACGTTGACAGTCAATACTAAAATGCAAATTAATCTAAGGTAACATCGCGCCGCCATTAGATGGGCAAAATAGGTCCCAAGGATAAGAAGCCAGAGTTGGCAGGACTATGAGGAAGATGGTTTCTTTAAAAAATGCTGTTAGCGTTACATCTTGACTAATTCTGCCCTCTCCTGGGACCACGGTCTGCAGCCGTGTGGCAGGAGCTCGAAAACGATTCGCTCCATGTTTAGAACAGACGTTAAGGACACAAAGAAGAAAAACGCAGTTTGTACAGAATCATGTATAACCCTACTATTTCCATAAAGGTGAAAGACTAGAAACCACCAAATACTGTCTCGCAGAGAATGGTCAGCATCAACCCCACAGCACGAAGGCAGTGGACGCTACGTGCCCATTTGGAGCGACAGGCACCCGACGCTCCTGGCGCAGACGGGCGCGGAACAGAAAGGGAACCAGGGCTGGAGAAGTTCAGTGTTCTGTGTGCCGTGGCGTGGCTCACCGAAGCGTGTAAGTACCAACTGGCAAAGACATGCGGCGCCCGGCGGGCTCCAGCGGTTAAGCGCCCGACTCTCGATTTCTGCTTGGGTCACGGTCTCAGGGTTGTGGGCTTGAGCCCCGCGTTGGGCTCTATGTCAAGCCTGCTTGGGATTCTCTGTCTCTCTCTGCCTCTGCCCCTCCCCTGCTCGCATGAAATAAATAAAATGTTCTTTAAAAAACTCACAGACGAGAAGTGAATTTGGAAGGTAACGTTCATCAGCTTTGAGGTCCTTCACAGTTTTCATAATTAGAACATGCGTGTCCCCGGCTGGGGCAGCAACTGGTCAGTGTCTCTCTCCGCAGGGGCAGGCCTGGTTCCAAGCTGACAAGTGCTTGTGCCCTCACCTAGGCCTCCTGTCCAAAAATACACTCCAGCATCTGGCCACGGTGAGGCTGTGACTTCAACGGGACCCACTCCTTTTCAACTCAAGTCGTCCCCAGTCCCGGTGATAAGAAGGGGGTCAGGAGGCGGGGGCGTGAGCAGAACAGGAGCCGCGGAGGGGATCTCCTCCAGGGCCTGGAAACAGGGCGCTGGTGACTGTCTGTGTGAGAGGAAACATCTGGGACCCAGCCCAGATAAGAGTGGAGTTGGGGTGGGGGGAGCAGCCCCTTCAGCCCTCTAGCCCTGTCAGAGGCTCCAGATGCCCTGTCGACAGAGCCGAGAGCCAGTGAGTTGGTCCGTGGTGGCCACGGTCCTGCCCTGCCTCACGCTGCGTCCTGGCTGGGAAGACGTGGCCTCCCAAAGGGAACGGTGACTGGGGAGGAGGGGCCTGTTGTAACAGAGTGACCCACGGGGCTCTGGGGAGGGGCAGGGAAGTTCCAGGCGGAGAGGCCGGCATGGGCAAAGGCCTACGAGCCAGGGAGTCGGGAGAATTTTCCAGAGGAGCTGGAAAACACCGTGGGGACAGGCCTCAGCCCGGCACTCTGCGTGGGCAGGAGAGGGTACCGGAAGGAGGCGGCGGAAGCTGGGCCTGGGTGAGGGGAGCACCGAGAGCGTGAGCAGAGCCAGGCGGCAACCCTGCCAGCTCAGGGTTCAGCGTGCCCTGCTGCCCTGCTGCCCTCTTTCTAGGACATGGCCTCAGGACAGGCATGACCGAGGTCACACAGGAGCCAGGCGTGGGGCGGAAGGTGGGCCCTGGGCCACAGCTCGGGCGCTCAGACCTCTTGCAGCTCCATCTCCAGCCGGCGGCCGTGGCTGGGAGCCGTGACCTCCCCAGAAGCCTGTCCTTTCTCGCCCGCAGCAGGAAGTGAGGCTCTGGAGCCGGGGTGATTTGTGGCCGAATGGTGACGTCCTGACCCTCGGTGCCTCCGGACAAGGCTCTTGGGGGACAGTCTTCAGGGAGGCGGTTCCGTTAGAATGAGGTCCTTGGGGTCAGTCCCCATCCGGCGTGACTGGCGTCCTTGTAAGCAAACATGAGGACGCGGCCTTGGAGAGGGAAGACCCGGTGAGGGTGCGGGAGGAGGAGAGGCCACTGTAGAGAGCGGCGTGGCTGACGTGTGGACCCTGGGCTTCTAGAAGGCCTCCAGAGCCGTGAGGAGACGCTGCTGCCCCCCCAGCTAGCACGGCCGCTGCTCCTGGCCTGTGGAAGCCCCTCTGGGCTCTGCCCTGACGTCCCGCTCTGGGCAGCAGACTGCGTGTCCTCCTGCAATCATGCGGGGTCAGGACCCACGTGCGTCGCGTCCTTCTCCCCCACAGCCCACACTGTCGATGCCACGGGACTTCACACAAGCAGAGAGACTGGCTGGGCAGTCATTGTGACCTTGGCTGCTCCCTGCTATTCCTTAATTGGGACTTTTGTTTCCAAAACTCAAGGAACACGTCACTGGACGGAAGAGGGGTCCTCAGAGCTGCTGGATGTCGCTCTTGACGGCGGTTGTAGGGAGCTCCTGGCTGCAGTCATGGGGACCCCTGGTACGGACAGCGGGGCCTGTGACCCAGCTGCTCCCGGTGGGGCCCTGGGGGCACCAGGTCAGAGACATCCAAACACCTCAGAGTCTGGAAGCCCTGCCAGGCCCCAGCTGGTCTCCTCACTGTGGCTTCAAACCTGGCTCCTGCCTCCGAGCTGAGTGACCTGGGCTGGGCAGGACCTGGTCGTTCATCGAACAGCTGCTCTGAGCTCCAGAGGCAAACCACAAGCAGGGGAGGAAGCCGACTCGCAGCTTCCCACCCTCCCTGCGCACCCCTTCCTCTCTCAGGCTCCACGGTGCCTGCCTCTCTCTGAGCCACTGAGTTATTTCCAGATCTTTCCTTGTGCTTCCAAAGCTCAGGGGTGACCACACTGGATCTGCGGCGTCCTCTGTACCTGCTCCAAGGCGTTGACCATGAATACGTGGTTTCCCTCCATCCTCCCAATAATCCAGGCAGGGATGGAATCATCATCCCGATGAGGACCCCAAATCTTGAGCCACTGATCTGATCCCACAGCCATTCAGTGATGGAATTTAGTTCAGAGGCCTGAACTCGGACCCTCCGTGCCCGGCTTTCTCCAGCTAGAATGAAGCCCTTCCTCGGCTCTCCTCCAGCCCACACAAGGTACCTTCCCAGGCCCAGGAGGCACAGGTGAACCGCCTCTCATTATGGACACTAGAAACCCAGCCCCAGGGCTGCCCTCCTTCCTAAATGCCGCGGTCGCATCTGGGCATCCCCATGCAGCACAGGCCCCTGGAACCAGCAGCTCGCTCTCTCGGTCCTCAGTGAAGCCTGTAGGGAGGAAGGGTCCGAGTCCACCCCCTCCCTCCGCAGGGCTTGCCTGACCTCTGTCAGAGGGCTGCCCAGAAGGTCCCCATGCCACGGTCCCTCCACGCCCTTCTGCGAACCCTAGCCACGGCAAACTTTCTAAGATGGAAATCGGATTGCATGATCCCCTGCCCACGCCCCCAGTGGCTGAGCGTCGAATGGTGGCGACACAGGAGTGGGCTTTAGAGAGCTTTAACTCTCCCACAGCCTCATCGTGATGCCCAAGAAACATCCGATTTACATCGCAATGTGTGAGCTCCAATGCCTCGTGGTCAGGACTGTGAATTAAGTGCCTCTGCAGAGAAATCCTCACGTGGCCACGACCAAGCGTGATGGAGACCCCCAGGGTCTCGCGTAGTCGGCCACTTCACACACTCCCTCTCTCCCACTGCAGCGTCCCCAGCGTTCCCAGCGGGGACGTCCTTCTGGCAGAGGCTCCCCATCTCCTCTGAGCTCAGGTGTTACCTCCTCTGGGAAACCTCTCCCTCTGCAGAAACCTCTCCCCCTACGTCAGTGTCCTGAGCACGGATACGGAAAGGGAAGTGATCGCACGCTGGCAATCCCTGCCACCCTTCTGACTTCCTTACCAGGCTGCAAGCTCCTTGAGGGCAGGGCCCAAGTTTTACTCCTTCTGTGGGCAGAGTTTCTGGCCCAGAGCCTGACAGAGCGGGCACTCACTAAATATTTATGAAGCCGACAAATGAGTGTGTCTCCGGCCTAACCCAGACCACTCTCGTCCGTGACCCGGAGGGATCTCCTTGGAGCAAGTCTGCAGCGCCCAAGAGGGTATCCCGCCCGCGTCCTCGCTGGGGACTGGAGGAGGAAGGGGGGGTCTTGCTCACTCTGCTCTGCCTCCCTTCGCTAGTGTGTGGTTCCCCCCGTCGGCAGCTGCTGCAGCAGGAAGTGCCAGATTGCTTCATTTCCCACGGGGCCCACAACCCTTCCTGCCCTGTCCTGCCCCTCCCTGCTGGTGGGGGAGGACCCGCAGGAGCACCCCGGGCACATCTCCCGGAGCCCACAGTTTGTGCCACGGGCACCGCGAGGCTTTAAGGAGGGAAGGAAGGGAGGACCAGTCTGGCCGCACTTACCGAGAACCGTAAAAACAGTCACATTCTTTGACCTAATCATGCCACTGGGGGAACGGCGTCCAGAGAAATGATTCAAAAGAAGAGCAACAAAGATACGTGTACTGTTTATGGCTCTGTTATTTACAATAAGGAGAAAGTGAGAGCAAATGCTGTGTCCCAAAGTAGAAAAAGAACAAAATAAATTACGGGATATTTGTGTGACAGGACACCATTCCAATATTTAAGATGAAAACAGGACTACGTCAAACAGGCGTGTTGTCTTGGAAATGATATTAAGAGAGAAGATATAGACTTGATGACGATTTCGTAAAGACTATATACGTGGCCGAAAGTAACAGAGGCACACAAAGCTGAAGTAGTTGCATTAAGTGGAGCTGCCTTTCCTAGCTTCTTTTTAATGATGAAGGAGATTCACACGGAGGTTCAGAAACATGCAAGAAAAATAAAGGGAAAACAGCTGTGTCAGGATGACGAATTTTTAGGATTTTCCCTGAAGATGCATAGTATTAGTTCAATAATAATAAAATAACATTTTAAAGCTAAGGCAAATACCCTGAACGCACAGTCCAAGGGTTGTCTAAGAGGATTTTTTGTTAATTGCGGTCTTCGCTTCATTTTACAAATTACAACCAGAACATCCGTATTCAGACCTTCCCTGTGTGTGGCTGGAGGTCTGCAGATGCCCCGGTGTGGAGCCTGTAAGCCTGACTGCCACTACACGCAATCCAAAGACCTTGGCGCAGTGGATAAGCGTTCTGACCCCTGCCCCTCCACTCTCTCCATATGGACTACCACAGTCCCCGTCCCTTGGCCTTCCTTCCTTGAGCGTGACACAGGCCAGGGGAAAGGAGACGGGAAGATGGGGTCCCACCAAGGCGAGACCTCGGGAGGCTGCCTGTGCAGGGAGAGGACTGCAGGTCCTGCGCTGGTGGGGTCAGAGGCAGAGCTGGGACGGAGCCCTTTTCTTCCCGAGGGCTAGTCTGTGTGACGTGTATGCTGGGTTCGGACTCCCCACCCTGGGCACGCACACTGCCATGCCCCTTCTCTGTCCTCACGTCTCCTGGTGCCCCTCACCGGTGAGGGGTGTCCACGGCCTCGTGCTTGGCCTGACTTTCTCCGGCAGGGGCCCTTGCCCCCTCTGTGCGGAGACCACTTCTGTGCAGGTGGCCGCTGAGCCCCTCCGCCCCAAGCCCCTCCGAGCTCCGGACTGGATTCCCTGCCGATTCGGCCAAGGCCTCCACGGACAGGTGGCCTCTCCCGCCCAACGTTCTTGTCCCTGCTGGCCGACGGAAAGTGCTCTCACTGTGCCCTGTGCACACTCTCCCCTCGCTGTCCCCCACCCCGCCCGGCCCCAAACACCGACACCGGGGTCCCTCCCTCAGTTGATCCCAGCAAACACCAACACTGGGGTCCCTCCCTCAGTTGATCCCACCAAACACCGACACTGGGATCCCTCCCTCAGTTGATCCCAGCAAACACCGACACTGGGATCCCTCCCTCAGTTGATCCCAGCAAACACCGACACTGGGGTCCCTCCCTCAGTTGATCCCAGCAAACACCGACACTGGGATCCCTCCCTCAGTTGATCCCAGCAAACACCGACACTGGGGTCCCTCCCTCAGTTGATCCCAGCAAACACCGACACTGGGATCCCTCCCTCAGTTGATCCCACCAAACACCGACACTGGGGTCCCTCCCTCAGTTGATCGCACGGCCTCTTCTCCTCTCCAGTCTCAAGGCCATCTCCCATGGTGCTTTGGCCTCTAGAGTCTACCCATCCAGCCCCCCACCCCATGCCCTGATGAATGGCCTCCCGGCGCCCCCTGACCCCAGGAGCCCCTCTCCTGGGACTTCATTTCCCACAGAAGAACGCCCACATCACCAACGCCGTCTTTCTAGGCAGAGCACCTGGTTTCATCCTGTCTGTGCCAGCCTCCACTCTACCTCTCCCCACTCCTGTGTACACGCACACATTCTTGCACACACATTCCATGTGCACGTACATGTGCACGCATGTTAGCACTCACAGGCCTGTAGGCACGTACAGCCCGTGTGCAAGTACACATACACACTTTAGCACGCACATCACCTTGTGCACATGCACACACGCCGCCTCTCTGCACGTACACGTGTTTGCACATTCGCACATGTGTCCCCCATGTGCACAAATACGTGTACACAGGTATGCTTGCACACTCCCTGTGTGCACACACGTGTATATTAACATATGCTCACACACCCTCTGCGCGCACACATGTGTACACAGGTGTGTTCACATGTCCCATCTGTGTGCACATACACACGTGTGCACATATGTTTGCACACCCCTCGGTGCACACACACACATACGCACATATGCTCGCACACCCCTCGGTGTGCACATGCACACATTACCTCAGCGCGGACAAGTGTATGCCCGTTTGCACACGTGCCCCCTCTGTGTGCACGTACGCAAATACACATCTTTGCATGCACACCCACTCCCTTAAGAGACCGTCCATTTCCGTCACTTTGAATGCTTGGCGTCCCCGGTGCGCGTCCATCATCCCGTCTCCTCCTCACTTAGCTTCTCCACACCGCTGCTTCTTGGCCTCTGCACTCCTGCTGCCTGTTTAGACAAACCTTCCTGGTGTTCAGTGTCCACTCTGAAGTCGCCCTCCCACGAAGCCGTCTCCAGCTGGACCCCTTGAGGAAGCTCCCCCCGGAGAAGGTCCTCCAGCCCCAGAGCCTCGTTGCTTCCGTAACAGCCTGTGCCCTGCCTTTCTCTGCAGATGTGTCATGTGGCTTCCCATGACTACGACGCACCCTGCGCTGACCGAGTACCGTTGACATCTGGACTCCCTCTGAGAGCCCGACAGCATCTTCTCGCAGCGGGCCCAGCACATACGTGCGGGACGACTGGGCAAACGAACGCGGGTGTGTAAGCCCCGGCTCTCCCCGAGTGCTGTGCACCCTTTTCCTAAAGCCGAGCAGACGACTCTATGTGCGTCCCTGTTTAATTTCATTAGGTTGGTTTTGGCCCAGCTTCCCACCCCATATAAATCATTTTGAACTTGAATATGTCACGTAACATATTAACTATCCTGGCTGTGGGTCATCTGGATTCTTTCTATTTTTCATTCCAGTCATTAACAAAAGTGTTTAACAAGCAGGGCTAAGGACAGAGCCTGTGGCCTGTCCCTGGAGATACGCCTCAGGAAAGACCGGAGAGGCAAAGTACAGCTCACTACGCCTCGGGCAAGGTAGCTCATCTGCTCTGAATTCTTCTTGCCAAAAAATCCTTCCTAAGACAAGTAACGTAACTGTCTGAAGAGTCAGAATGCCCTGGTTGGCATGCGAAAGCCCTGGATTCCTCCAGCCGGGCCAGCAGCTCAGGCCGACGAGGGGAACGTCAGCTCCCGACTCTCCCGTCCCTGCGGCCGTGCTCGCAGTCTCCAGATCCCACGTCCCACGCTGGCCAGCGTCCCGGCAGGGGCGCCCCGTGCGGTGGGAAAGGTGAGGACGGGTCTGGGAAGAGATCCGCAAGGTCAGTGGGAGGGGGGGCAGCCGTGCCGTTGGACTTTCTGCTTACCCTCGGCTCCCTCCTCATTCACTCGCTGCCCCATCAGGATGGACCCACACAACACACTTGCTCCCCCCCTTCCCCTCCCTTTCTCTGAAACCCATTTACCAGCCCGACTCTCCCTTCCTCTCGTAGGCTTCGGCCGCCATGGAAGCCTGCAGCCCGGATCTGCTGCTCTATGCCTCAGTCAGCCCCACTTCCCAGTTTCTGGTCTGGACTTACTGCTCCAGCACTGCCCTGAGGACCAGCCTCCTCCAGGGGCCCAGAGGGCTGTGACAGCATCCGCCAGCCCTTGCTCACACATACTCCTGGGGGAGGACTTTGCATGTCCTCCTGTCCATCTGGGTCTCAGTCAAAGCTGCGGGAAGAGCAGGGGAGGCTGTCCTCTGTTAAGTGGCTATAGAAACCGACTTCTGTATTCCAGCAAACAATCACGTCACTCCTCGTACGTGCCAGGCCCTGTTCTAAGCACCTGACACAAATCTTTAACTAATTTAATCCTCAGAACACCCTAATCCTTTAAGTACTTACTCTGATTTCCATTTAGCAGATGGGAAAACCGAGGCACAGAGAGGTCACCAGCTAGTAGTAACTGGGAAAAATCAGGATTCAAAGCCAGCTGTGTGACCCCCCCGGGCCTGCATTCTTAACTCTTATCCCTGCCGAGTTTGTGCATAGTCTGCCTTCTGGTCCTCATTCAGAAGTGTGCGTTGAGAACCTACTATGCTCACTGTAGGAGAACCAGCGCCAGTGATGGAGCTTTCAGGGCTCATTGTTTCGTTGAAGAGCTACGGGGGAGTGCTGTAAAAAGAAAGTGTGGTAAAACTGCTTTTCTTTTTACCACTTTGTGAGTCCTCTGACCTAGAGAGGAAGCCTTAGCTCTGCCATAGTCACCAGTGTCACCTTCTCACACTCACTCTGCCACCTCCCACTAGGCACAGAGAACACCAGAACCTTCAACCAGAAGACACACTCAGGGATGTTACGACTTTCCACAGTGTCCTCTTAATAAATATTAATAATGATACCGCCAGGATTTTACATCCATGGGACAGTTTAAAGTTCCAGGGCAGTTTCATAGTTTCTTTAATATCACACATGATCTTACTTCCTTCTCAAATGAGCCCTAGAAGGTAAGTAAAACGGGTTCCCATTTTACAGATGGAGACACAAGCCAGGGCCCTAAAGCGGTTACGGACTCTGAACCCAAACTCAGGTTTCGTGGTTTCTCTGTCCACACGGCAACCCTGTCAACCCATTTCAGACGCCATGATCGGAAAAGGAAAACCCGAGGGGACAGAGGGCAGAGAGAGGTCTGTTGTCCCTTCAAAATTCACCGCCTCATTGCAGTGTCTTCGCGGGCCTTCCCTGACCTTTCCTTAAGCCTAGAGGGCAGGGCTTGTGTATATGGGTTATGCAAAAATTCAAATTCTGGCTGTTTTGTAAGGACATGCAGGAAAAAAAGCATATATTCCCTGTTCACTGCTGGGGTGGGGGGGATACCTCCAAATCAAAAACGGTGGCTATAAGCTCTGGATGGCATGGTCTGTGGAATTAGCTCTTCCAGGGCTAAGATGTCTGAAAAACATTAAAACTTTTTTTACTTATTTGTTCTTTGAGAAACACTGCAAACAGTTGCCCCTAATGGTTGATGTTTATATCTGACCAGTGTTGTCTTCCCACAGAAACAGTGCGTGTCCACCCACGGCGCCCCTCCCACCTCCCTGCCCCTCCCGGCGTGTCCCAAAGTACAGAGAAGAATTAAAATCGCTGAAAACACTCTCTGTGTTTGCGAAGCAGCCTTCATTTTCATCAGGACAAATACCTCCGACCACGGAGTTGTGTGAGTGGGTGTGAGCGGCTCAGATCCAAGTTCTCCTCCACAGTCTTCACGCCTTCGTCACCCGGACGCCGCAGTCTCCCCTCCAGACCCGGCTCCACGGGCGTCTCCTCTGCAAGTCCTGTGAGACTCCCCGGGGCACCGCCCATGCTCGTGAAACTGTCACTGCTCTCCTCATTTAGGGCACACGGGAGGGTCGCCCTTCCTTCTTCCTGTGCTTGAGTGTAGCTGTGGCCTACTTCCAACCCTCCCAGGCCGGAGCTGCAGCCAGGGAGAAGCTTCCGGAACTTTCCCTCCATCCGCCATGACAACTGACAGTGCTCCATGTGGGAGCTGCTTTGTCGACCTGGGTCCCAGGGGAAGGACAGCAACGAGCAGAGCCCCCAGCCTCACTCCTCATGGACACGCTGCTGAAAACGTGTCCTTAAATACACGAATAAAGGATGCATCAAGAATAAGAGATTTGACAGCAGAACATTAAATGAGATCGCACAAAAGGCAACTTTATAACCTTGCTAGGCACAACTCTTTCTGAAGGTGGGGATGATCCCGGATGATCTTAAGTAGCTCTGCCCAGCCTGCTAACACTGCTTTTCTCACGGGGAAGAGACCGGACCAGGAGGCGCCAATCCTTGGAGCCCCACAAAGACGCTCCCTAGCACCCTGCAGACCCCTTCTCCTGACTGTGGCTTGGACCCACGAGGACCGTGTTTGGGACCCACCCCAATACGGGTGCTGTAGGTTACCCCAAGGGCAGGAAATCAGTCACAGGGCAGACGCCCATGAGTATTCGCTGGTAATTGACTCGCGGGCAGTGATGGAGACGGTGGTGCCACCCTAATGCCGGCAATAATCCAGGATTCCCTCTGTCAAAGCCCCAAGTCCCCTGTCCCTACGACGGATAGCAAGTTGCCTGTTGTCGTGGACTAGGTGGTGGCCCCCAAGAACATATGGTCACACCCTAGTCTCCAGAACCTGTGAATGTTTGGTAAAGGCTTATGGATTCAAGGTGTGGAGATCCCCCTGGATGATCAGTGTGACTCCTGCGTCTAGTGACACATGTTCCTTAGGAGAGGCACACAGAGACGGTGAAGTGAGCCCGGGGCAGAGACACACTGTGGCCACAAGCCCAGGAAGCCAGCAGCCGCCAGGACCTAGAAGAGGCGCGGGACAGCATCTCCCCTCGAGCCTCGGTGGGGAACGTGGCCCTGGGACACTGTCAAGTATCCAGGCTCCAGCACCAGGAGGATAGATTCCTATTGTTCTGAGCCGGGCAATGGCTGGCAAACTCCTCTGCCTCCTCACCAATGGCTAGCAAACTCCTCTGCCTCCACACCAATGGCTGGCAAACTCCTCTGCCTACACACACGGAAGCTCGAGGTTCTCCCCGAGGGCAGTATGCTGGGATTCTGCTGCAGGCTGGGGCTCCCAGTCACATCCCCCCGAAAACACAAGGGCTTGGCACCAACCTTGGTTTTCTCCAGTTTAGACGCTCAGGAGAGGATTCAGGCAGGACTGGGCAACGGGTCAGTGTCTGTCCCAGGAAGACCCCCCAGGAAGGCTAGTAGGAGCAGCGCCTGCGAGGTTGGTCTCCCCAGCCTTAGCCCTGACCTTTTGCCCTCACAAGCTAGAAGGATGACAACAAAAGCCCTTCCTCTCCCTGCGTGTGTCACCCCAGAAATAATGCTGCTTGCTAGGTGAAGCCTCGAAAACGGAGCCCCGCCCAGGCCTTGGGAGAGCCTCGAGGAGACGGCACACAGAAACGAGGCCGTGAGACAGTAACGAGGATTTTCAGACACGGATCTACAGTGGCCTGTGCAGGGGAGCGTCCTGGGTGGAGGGCGGGGACGCCTGCGTCTGAGGCCCGACTTGGCCACTGGCCGGCTGAGAGAGTGACCCCTCGTGAGCATTTACGTGACGTCTCCTCATCTTTAAAGTGAGGGAACTGCAGAAATCGCTAACACTCCTTCTTGCTCTTCAAACTCGAAGCCTTAAAATTGCATTTGTATTTAAACTTCCTTTTTTGCCATGAACGTTTGCACTCGTTTCCCCGAGAAATACAGCTGGAACCTTCCAGAAGCCTTTCAGATACTTGGGGAGGGCTCTGAGTGACTCTGTAAGACATGCCTTGCCACCCGGCCTTCACTGAGGGCTGGCCCTGGGCTGGAGGAAGACAGGCTGGGCCCAGGGGCCTGTGGTCTCCCTGGGAGCACACATACGTCACGCGGGCGGCCAAAGCTTCCCCAGCGAGGAGAAAGGAGAAAACCCACCCAACATGGTGGGTTCCAGTGTTGGCTCTCCGGGAGTCTCTTCTAGGCGCTGAGCACATAATCATGTGAAGCCCCAGGACCCGCATCTGGAAAACGCAGGGAACAGGACTTTCACTACCATCGATGTGGCTGCTCAGCAGCGGTTCCCACTATCCATGGAAACGGACCTCAAAAGCAAGCCAAGCCAGGGGCCTGGAGCCTGGGAACATACTTCAGAGTTGGGGCGGAGCGGGGGGGGGGGAGCTGTCCCTTTAGCTCACGTGCGTGGAGTGAACTGTGGCCGGTGGGGGTCGGAGGGGAGGCCCCGAGGAGGCCTGCAGCCCTCTGTGGCCTGTTGTGACACACAAATTCTCGGGGACCTCTGGTGTGGGTGCTGGGCTTGTGTAACAGCAGCCACAAGGCCCGGCTTCCTGTTTCTGTTGCTGGGTTTGCAGGACCCAGCCCGGACCGGCTGCTGCTGCTGGGCCCACCTCAGCTTGTCCTGGCACCAGCTTTTCAGACCGGGCACAGGGTGGGCGGCCACGGTGGGAGGAATGAGTGGGGCTGCGGTAGACATGTGAAAGGGACGAGGCGGTTTCCTGTGAGCACGGCTGTTCCCAGAAGCCTCTTTCTGACGAAGGCGAGCTCCCTGGGGGTGGCTTCTGGCGAGCCTCACAAACACATTCCCTCGGGGCCTGCAGCCTGTTTCAAACGGATTTCCTCAGCGCACTGTGCAGGTGCAGGCCCAAGGCTGTGCGCATCACGGGGTTGAAATCCCCGTGGTCGTGCACCCTGGGGCTGCCAGGAGGCTGCCATATTTGGGGGGCCGGGGAATCCCCAGCAGAGGAAGCAAGTTTTCTTTGACTGCCATGAGAGAAGCTGACTTCGAACTCCTACATACCCGAGAACTTATCAAGATAGTATCTTGTATTTCGTACATCACGTGTGCGCATCTTATTTCCCCAAACAGAAGAAAGCTCCTTTGAGGCAGGAACTGGAACTTATATTTCTCTGGGTCTCCCATCCTGTCCCCCAACTTCAAACCCTTTATCTTGCTTTGCCCTCCAGAGACAAACTGCGGGAGTCCCCAGACACACGTGTCATCTCTTGGCCAGAGGCTTTGCTCCTGTCACTCCCTCTGTCTGGAGTACTCGTCCCAATTTTCTGCACTAGAACTCCTACTCATCCCTCAAGACCTAACTGAGAAAGTGCCCCTAACAGGAAGTCCTCCTGAACCTTGGGCTGTGTATACCACTCACCCTCTGTCCTTGGGAGCTCAGACCACTCAAACTTACCTGGTAGGCGCTTGCCCCACTCCTAGACCCGAGTTCTTCAAGGCCCGGCGGAGTGAGGCATTCAACTCTGTGTCCCCAGAGCCTGACCTCAATGCCTGTTTGTTGCACCTCGTTGAAGAGAGAGGGGCCCTGCCCTGTGACTTGTTAGCCGTCAGTCATAGAAGAGCCAGTCGGGAAAGCCTGTGATTGCTACCCTGAGGCCAGGAGGGAGGCCTTGATACGTACAAGCGGTTTCTGAACGAAGAGCTGGGGACACTGACAAAGCAGACGCTTGGCTGCTTGGTTGGAGAGAACGTCAAGTGCCAGCGTCCCTAATTCCGCCATGCTCCCTGCCTGCGGCGCCAACGTTATCCATTAAGGACGGGTTCTGATAGCCTCTCTGGAGTGTCTGCTCCCTCCCCGGGAGCTCCTGGGGCTGCTGACGGCAGTGGTTGGAAGCCCTCCTCTCAGGAAAGGATCGGGGGGGGGGGGGCTCACAGGCTTGGCGCTCGTTTTCTACAATTCCCAGAAGACAGGTGCCCGAAAGACAGAAGACGGGGCACTCACTGCCGCCATGACCACTGCATGAGGGCGGATCTGTTCAGAAGAGGAGCTCCTGGAGCGCCCCAGCGCAGTGAGGTTGATGGTGGCCACCAAGCCTGAGCCCTGTGTCCGCAGGGTCCTCGCATCCGCTCACGCAGAGGGACGAACATGTCCGCATAATGCCCGGAGGGCCAGACGCTCGGTGGACCCTGCTCTGGGATTAAACGTCACCTTCCTTCTTATGGCTCAGGCCGCACGGCCCCCCACGGCTAGCCACGCCCGAGCTGCCGGCTCTCCGGTGCGGCAGCCTCTAGTTTTCGCCTCCCGGCGTGGCAGGGTGGCCAGAGAAGGCTTCCTTCCACCCGCAGCTCTGAAATGAGTGAGCGGCGCTGGTCAAACTGCCCGCGAACCTGAAGCTATTACTAGAGGAAGGCAAGGCCGTCTTCAGATTTCTCTGGAACCTGCGGCCCTGATAAGATGACTGGGCCGCTGAGCCACCCACGGTCCGATTTCCCATGGAACTCCTGCTCTGGCTCACAGGAGGAGGCACGCGGATCAGGCTCTGAAACCTGACTCCATCCCCAGGAATGCACACTCACCTCTCCCGGAAGGGACATGGGGCCTGGGCTGCCCCCCATTCCCCCTGTCACTGCAGGCTGGTGAGAGAAAGGTGGCGGTTAAGTGGAAGCCGGTGTTATTTCAAGGGTCCCGCTGAGCACCCGGGAGCCACACAGGAATGCCAGGGTGCTCGGGGACACCCACAAGTCCTCCGAGCTGAACCCCAGCTTCCAGATGCCATGCGATCCCTAACCATGACCCACGAGCTCCAGCCAGCCGCCAACGGGTGGCTCCGTGAGAGGGTGGGTCCCAAAACAGCAAAGGCTGCTGGTGAAATTGGGGTAAAAAAAAATTTAATGAAATTAAAAAAAATCAGTTTAAAAGTAGGTTACAAATGGAACACATTCTGTACACAGGGACACACACGGGTCACACAGGCTCTCCGCCCCTTCCTCCCTCTCTCTCGTCATCACTGACACCGACAGTCTGCGAGGAGGAACAGACATGACAGCCCCGTAATCTCTGCGTACCATTCACACACAAGGTTCAGCATGAATAAACGCTCCGTGAACAGATGAGGAACAAAAGATATCTGGACACGACCGGGCGTAGCCTCAGAGGAAAGGAATCATTAGCTGTCCCCATCCAAACTAGAAATTAATGATCTGTTCAGTGGCAAGAAAGTTCAGTCACAGACATTCACCTAAATAGCAGACATGTGGTTGTGGGACACAAGTTTAATTTTCATGTCTCTACTAGTCACCGAGCAAATGAAGGATTTCATCCGTGAAGATTAAAATTCTTTGCCAGCTATTTCGTAGAGCCTACGATTTACAGCTGAACAACTAAGAACATTAATTTGCTTTAGGTGTCCTACGTCTCTTGCTCCTTCTCTGATGTACTCCTCCGGCTCCATCCACAGCGATGGGCCCGTCAGCTGCTCCAGAGAAACTCGAGTACATCAGGGGACATCTGACAGAGAGAGATCTGAGAAATACGGAGGCCTGTATTTCTCGTGGGGCGCTGAGCATTTCAAAACCAATATACCTAAACCTTGCTTTTTAAAACAAATCTGATCTTCTCCCCATCATTAATTAATCTCTGGTCATTCAGAAAGCATTTACTGAGTGTCTGTTGGGCCTTCCGGGGAAAGAGCCAGCGGGGCAGACGATGACCAGTGCACCTAGTACTGGGATCCCGCTTGCTTGCACAAAGTGCTCCGGGGAGACAGCTGCAGAGTCTGAGGGCATCTGGGAAGGCTTCCCAAGGCGGCGGCACTGGAGATGTGGACTGAGGTGACAAGGAGTTCCCTGTTTCTGGTAATTCATTTATCAAGCAAACCTCTCCTGAGATGTGAGGTGACTGTGATTGGAGGCACTGTGCGCGTCTCTGGAGGCCGGAAGACCCACAGGACAGATCTCGCTTACGAAAGGCGTGTGGGCTTACGTCAAAGCTGCGCTCTTCCCCTTGGTGTCTTGGGGAGCTCAACGCTTCTGGGCACCCTGTGAGCTCAAGCATGGTGGTCATTTCTGATTTCTCCTTTGACACATGGTCTTTACTCTTCCCTCTTCCATCCTACTCTCTCTTGAAGGCGGAAACAGTGTGGACACTCGGAGAAGCGTCTCAGCCTGGTTCCCTTGCTCACTCCAGGAACTGGCATTGTTGCCAGTCCATCTCTGCTTCCTCATGACCGCCATCTTCCTAAAGGCCCTGTGGAGTTTCCTGCTCTCTGCAGAGTAGAACCCAGGGCCATCCACTCTCTGGCCTCGGAGGCCTGCAGCTGGCCTCTGTCTGAATTAGAAAAAGGCACCCTTTTGGGGGCATAGCTAGACAAGGAGACTTTGTATGAAGAAAAAGTAACCCTTTCGTCCAGATGGCTTGGATTCCAGCTCCCACTCACCCACTTGGCCAGCATCCACTAACTTGGAGGCCCTGTGGTTTTATCTTATTACTTTCATCTTTTTCCCTTGATGCTTCCCTGCCTTCCTCTCCAGCCAGCTGGCCCACTTTCCTGAACAGAGCTGGCATCTTCTCCCCGTACCCATTGCTTGCCTCCTCACCACCCAGCTTTCTTTGAAGGCTTCGGCCAGGTCTCACCTCAAAACACCAGAATACTCATGATCGGCAGGAATCATTCGTTTGGCACTCACGCATTTGAGAACACATACATGACAGGATCTAGTAAGCCTCATTCGGCCTACCGCATTGTGAGCTTTTGAAAGAGGGCTTAATGAGGGCTGAAGTAATGACTGATATCAGTAACAGTGACTTAAAAAAAAGAAAAGAAAAAAAGAACAGGGTTCCCAAAGACTTGCACGAGGTAGGCTGGTTCTAGAGAATGAATGTTGAGTAAGCCTTGTTGATGCGGTTTGAATTCCTCATACTGAGAAGTCATATAAGTCAGTCTCTCCCCAGACAGAGAGGTGCCTTCTTGCCTCAAAAGTGGGTTTCACCTCCCAAAAGAGGGGTTTGCTCTGAGGTTTGCCAGGAGCTCCCCAACCCCACTCCCGCATATCATGTCCCACCAGGAAAAGTCTACTTCCTGGCTACAAACCACCACTTCCCCAGCCTGTCCGTTTCTTCTTTACTTCCTTCTCCAGAGCTAGGGGCTGCACTGTTTTTTCAGTCGTTTTGACAAAGAAACTTCAAAAGCAGTCACTGCCAATCAGCAATCCGTGCCCCGTGCAAAAACCCCCACAACGGACAGGCTTCCTGGCTGACTGAGCGGTTCCCTCCCAGCCCCGGCTTGGGAAAATCCCCCAGCAGCGACTACCCTGCTCCCTTTGTAGACCGGAGGGCCTGGCCTTTCCCCGGCCCCAGCCACACAGGAAGTCGCTCAGGTGACAGTTCAGGGCCTCTGCCACACACCTTCCTTCCTCAGCTGAGAGGACCTGAGAGAAGGGCAGTGCCATTGTCTTCCCAGAGCAAAGTTCACACTCGGATTTGGCCCCCAAGCAGCAACAGGCTTTTAAGCCTAAGGCTTGCTTTGCTCTTATCCCCAGTCCATTTCTGCAAGATACCAGATGGGTCTTATGTCATACCCAACCTCCAGCCTAGGGGCTGAGGCCTCCTGTACTCTCCCAGAGGAGGGAATCCACTTCTCAAGCCACTGCTTTGGGAGCCTTCATTCACAGCCCCCCCCCCCCAAGCTGAGCGCCCCAATCGGGGCCATCTCCCTCCTCCGCCCCAAAGCTGTAGCCAGCGGGGACAACCCTGATGCTCTGCTCTTGGAGCGCTTGGGCAGACCCGGAAGCCATCTGTGGAGCTTTGCCTTGTGGGCTGCCTGCGCCCTTCCCCAGCCCTGATCTGCACGAGCTTCCCAGGCTTATCAGTGTTTCTCTGGAGGGCGGATCCCACACTCTAAGGCACCCTGAAGACGACCCTGCTCCTCGAAGACAACCAGTGCAGCGGGATGTCTGAGTGTAGGGTGCCTGCTCAAGACAGACCCAGAGCCCTGCAGAGTCACAGGGCTTCACAGGCCCAGCCGGGGTCATGGCTCAGGAGAGCCGGCCAGGCCTCCGGGGCTGCAGAGCCTGCAGCGGGACCGGAAGGACACTGAGTCGTGACTGCTGCGGGCTACAGCCCCAGGAGCAACCTTCTTCCTCTGGATTGTGGGTGGGAATCACCTAAGCAGCTGTCGAACATTTGCGCCTTCTCCTTCCGCCTGTTCCCAAAGTCCCCTCCCGCGAAGACCGGCTCAGGGCTAGACGTCCGGTCTCTGTTTCCAGGGGAAATGGGCGGAAGCCTCGGAAATGGGAGGAGGGCGGGACAGGGGAGCACAGCGGGCGCCCCTGCACTGGGGGGACGCCCGCACCGCACCGAGGCCGGAGGCGGGAGCAGCACCAGGACCGAGCCGCAGGGAAGCGGGGCGGGGTGGGGGGCGCTCACCCCGGGGCGCCCCGCAGATGCGGCCCTAACCCTCTCGGCGGCCCGGCTGGGGAGGCAGGGGCTGACCAGGTGCGGGGCCGGCTGCCCCGAGCCGAGCTTTCCCAGAGTTCCGGAAGATGTGGCGGACAGAGAGGGCTCGGGAAGCGGGAGGACTGTCCTAAAGGTCACTGCTCCGTCGGGAGGGAAGCCCGGAGCCCGACCCAGAAGCGCCCGCGGCGCCGGGTCTGCTTCTCGCCCAGCGCCCGCCTCTTCAGACCCTGGGTTTCTGCTTCGCCACGATTTCTTTTTCTTTTTTTGGCCCCGCATGTTTGCCCGCGCGCGGACTCACTTTCTAACTCGGGGGCGCAGAGGTCCTGAGGCCAACACCTGGCGCGCCCGCGGCCCCTGCCCCGCGCGCCCTCCAGCCCGGCGCCGTGCGGTCGGGGCGGGGGTCGCGGGCGGCCGGAGCCCCGCAGCGGCGCCCCCGCGCGCCCGCCGCCCCGCCGCCCCCGCCGCCCCCTGCGCCCGCCCGCCGCCCCGCCGCCGCCCCGCCGCCCCCCTGCGCCCGCCGCCCCCGCCGCCCCCGCCGCCCCCCTGCGCCCGCCGCCCCGCGCGCCGTACCTCCATGGCCTCCAGGTGCCGGCTCCGCGGCGGCCGCGCTCGCTGTGCGCTCGGCTCCGCGCCCCGGGCCCGGCTGGGTGAGGGGCGGCGGCGCGCGGCTGCCTGGCTCGGGACTGCGGGCGGCCCGGCCCTGCGCGAGAGCACGAGGAAGGGGGAGGCCGCGGGAGGGGGAAGGGGTGGGGAGCGGGGGAGGGAGGCCGGCGATCGGGGTTTAAATTTAGACACAAATCTAAACAGATACTGTCCCCTCCCAGGGCAGGACTCGAGCGGGGGAGTCGCGACTCCATTCATCTGCCCAAACATGGGGATGGGACAGGCGCCTGCCCCGCGCCCGCGCAAGTGTCTGCGGGACCCTGGGGTCGGCCCCGCGGCCGCCCTTCCCCAGCTGCCCGCCCGCTACAATGCGCTCGTCCTGCCCTCAGCGCCAAGCCGCTCTTCCATTCTCGTCACCTTTTCTCTTTCCCTCCTTGACGTGCGACCTCCTCGTGCGAAAGACACGGCGGCGTCCAGGTCACACCCGGGGTTCCGGGCATCCTTGCGTGGGAGTGGGAGACCCCGCATGCGGCTGCGTCTCTCAGGCGGGAGCTCTTCCCACCGAGCCTCCAGCGCTCCGCGTGGGACCCACGGGACCCCTTTCCTATTTTCATCCCTTATCCTTCCCACGCGCAGGGTCGCGTTTGCAGGAAACCCCTCTCGTTCCGTCCGCCTCTCGGCTGTGTGCGGGGCGGGGTGGGGGGCACAGGGACTCCAAGCAAGGATTTTCACGTCGCTTGTAGCATTACATCTTTTTCCCTCCCCCTGATTTGGTGGATGCATTGGAATCTGTGGGAATTTCAGCTCCCACAAGCTGCTCGCTAAAGGGCCTTTTCGCCGTTCCTATTAAATAGAGTAAAGGGCGGGACCCTGAACCTCGGATTCCAGATTCCCGGAAGACCCAGCACAGCAGCCCTCCCGCAGGGCTGTCCCAGCAGAGGCTGAAGAACAGAAGGAGGCTGCGTGGGAGGGGCTGGTGCGGGACCTGGAATCTGCAGGAAGTTCTTTCTCTGCTCCCAGCGTGTGTACTGGCCGCCAGCTCTAAGGGCCCCTTCTGGATCCCCCGCCCCCTCCCCACTCCCAGGACGGAGAGAAGAGGGGGGAGATGCTTGCAAGGACTGCGAATGGAAGGGGACTGGCTGGCAGGGAGAGGCGCCTCGGTGTCCCGCCTCGGTGTCCCGCCGCGTAGGCCAACCCTGCTCCCATCCCCAAGGCCTCACCCATGGTCGCGCCCAGCAGGGAGGGCGAACAGTGTCAGAGAGCAGCAGGAGGGTGGGCGACAGTGAGCCCTGTTAGGGAAACCTAGGGAGAATCCCGGAAAGCAAAGAAGTGGAGAGTTTGCTCGCAGGAGGAAGGACTGCTCTAGGACTGCTCTGATGCAGCCGTTCCTTCCAACACCACTGGTGTCCTCTGGGCACTTAGACTGCTGCTTCGGGTGCCAGTCTTAGCAACATGACCTTCTTCCCATCATAGAACCTGCCAAAAGCCTGACTTTCTAAAACATGAACAGCCTAAATGCCGACGTGTTTTCCAGGTCTGAATATAGGGGCAAGACCTCAATTTCGGAAACGGACAGTGGGTTGAATTCCAGCTCTGCTACTTTCTCGCTGGGCTTCCTCTGACAAGTCATTTAACCTCTCTGATCCTGAGCTTCCTCACGGATACAGTTCAGTCGGCCTCTGAGAAGAGTAGCTGTTTTAATACTGCTCAGCTTTGTGTACAAGCTCAAATAAATAGTGACCAGATATTTCTTTTATTTCGGGCAGGGCATTCTGGGGGCCCATGAAAGGGCCCCCTGCCCCCAGGAATTAAGGGTATGTCCCCTTGGCAGCAGGGAAGGACATCTCCTGATACCTTACAGGGAAGGACACCTCCTGATACCTTACAGTAGGCACTTGTTCCTGTGACCGGTTTCCTTTCTTCCTTTTAAAGGTGCAGGACTGAGCGGGTGACAGAACAGTCTCTTACCATGTTTCCTAACCCTGACTCGTGGGGCCTTTGTCTCTCCACCTCTATCTCATCTTCTGCTGGGCTCAGAATGGGGCTGCCCCAGCACAGGTTTCTGGCTTCAGAAACAGGAGGGCAGAAGTGCCTACCCACCGGAAACCGTTAGGCCCAGAGAGCGTCACAGCCGCCCAAGTACCTCGCAGCTGCACCCACGCCCTGCTCACACCTTCCCCTGCCCATCGAGAGCCCATGGCCCAAAGCGCAGTCAAGCTGCACCTCTGCCATGTTCTGGGGTCTCGGGACCTGCCGAGTGGAAAGCGGCTGTGGGGCTCTCTGGGGCTCTCTGGGGCCCAGGCAGAGGCCTTCACTAGAGGAAGGAGTGGAAACCAGGGAGAGAGGGGTGGAGGACAGCATAGCCCTGTGCTCACTTCAGCAGCCATGAGCATGTGTGGGGCTGTGCTCCCCTTCTTTCTCCCTCCTGCCCCTCCAGAATATCCCCAGAAGCCAGAACGGACACAACCCAGCTGGTAAATACTCTATTTTTGCTGGGTCACCTGGGGTTGTGCCTTGCTGCTCTTGTGACAGCCTAAGGGGAAGGGAAAGTGGCTCTGAGAGGGTTGTTCCCCTTCCTCTCTGGGGGGCTCGTTGTCTCTCATCAGGACCCACTTCCTTTACTTTCTCCCATGCCTCCTTCAGATACCCCTGCTGTCTGACCAGCCAAGCAGTAAGTAGAGGCCAGTGCAGAAGGAAGTACAAAGAACACCAGACACGTAGCTGGGGCAGGGGAGTGTGTGTGTCGTGGAGCCCTTGTTACCATGGGCAGCCATAGACACAAAGCAGGTCCTTGAGGGATATCTGGTGAATGAATGAGTGCGTAAGGAAGTGGAGCAAATTAGGAGAATCTTTGTCATCAAATCAAAGACAAAGCCCCCAGTGAAAGAAAAGACCCACTGGGAGAAAAGATCATGAAGACCATGGTAAGTTAAGCAGTAACTCCATGAGTTTTTGAGCAGAATTGTCAAGAGCTCAATCAATCAGTTCTTGGTGGCGACACCATACTGCTGATCATCCGTTTCTAAAATGAAGAGCAAGAAACAAATATTCTTTCATGACTGCAAATATTAACTCAAAAAAATAATATATACGCATGCACACACTTCAGCTCTAAATTCTGGGAATGTGGCAAAAACAAAACAACTAATTTTGCCCTAAGTGACTATCATTGAGGAATAGAGTTAAGAATGCTGAAATGAAAGCATAAAGGCTTAGGGGTTTTGTGTGTTAAAGGAGTGACAACGGAGGGTTTCCCAGAGGCAGAAGATGGAAGGGGGTAGCTGTTTCAATGCGTGGAAGGTAAGTGGAGTCTGAAGGCAGCAGGGTGGCAACAAGCCACAGGGAAGATGTTCCAATGTGCAGAAGACTGTCAGGAGGGATTGGAGATGGCATGGGGAAGGCTTTGACTGGCCCTTCAGGGATCAGGAGATTGGCTACATAGGGAAGTTGAGCAAATAAGTTGATATAGTGAGGCCTATGGGAGCCAGGTTTCTGGGCAAGGGAGGTACAAACATGTGGGAGGCGGAAGGGACTAGAATGAACTCTGGTGCTGGAGTGGATGGGAGGTAGTGGTGTGAAGGCATGGTTTGCAGTCTGCAGATGGCTGTGGACATCAATGTATATATATACACACAAGTATTTCTTAGTTGAAGCCACCGATGGAGCTGAGGGGCAGTGACACCCCAGCAGCAATCAGTGCACACAGAGCCCAGATCTTGGTTTCTAAATACCGTTCTCCACTAAAGGAACCAGGTCTTGTGGAAGAAAATGGCTGATTATAGGGCTGGGGCAGATAAAATACGAGATTAGCCTGGAACATCTTTTTTTCACAGAAAATATGGAGGTTCTCAATGAATGACAGAGGAGTGTTAAAAGGACCAAGAACTCTGCAGGAGTTCCCCCTGGCAATGTTGGGATAATTTGGGGTAATTTAAGAATCGGAAGAAATAATGGTAGCGATGAGGTGTAACCCATGAAATAAAATAGAAGTTCCTGACTCCAAACTAATGACCAGGTGAGTCAGCGGAGAGAAACCTCTCAGAACATCATTGAACAAACGGGACAAAGATTGGAAGAAATTTGCTGTATGACAATCATCATAGGTATAATTTCAGGTAAGAAATACTACTGGAGGGGCCCCTGGGCAGCTCAACCGGTTAAGGTCTGCCTTTGACTCAAGTCACGATCCTGGGGGTCACCAGTGGGAGTCTGCTCCCCAGCAGGGAGTCTGCTTCTTCCGCTTCCTCTGACCCTCTCCCCGCTGTGCACACACACTCTCTCTCAACTAAATAGATAAAATCGTACAAAAAATACTATTGGATGCTAAATCTGGAGGGTAAAAATGAAATGAGGAATGGGATTTTCATAATTTAAAAACATCCCCCTTACAAGATACTCATTAGTTACAAAAGGGAAAAAGCACATTCACAGAGAACAAACCTAACAGACATCATATTAATCAAGTGATTGAAGTAAATATGACCAACGGGGGGACAAATTGACATCACATGCTACTCAACAGGATACAGGAGCCTAAGATCGCTTCTGGAATGTTCTTGCCCAAAGTGCATAGACTCAGTCTAAAGCTGAAGAAACACTGGAGAAGCTAGATAGGAAGATGTTCCTCAAAGTGGTCTGTTCCTCAAAGGGTCCTAGGCTGAAGGAGATGACAGTGACAGGACCACTGTTCAACGTGTGGTTCTGGTCGGCTCCTTCGACTGTATAGTCAAGTAAAGGGTTATTGTATATACATTATATACACATACATACACATCATGGCAATGTACGCTTTAAGTATCTTATAGTGTTATTAGTGAATTATGCCTCAGTAGAGCTGAGAAAAAGAGAAATTATTAGGATAATTGGCAAAACTGCAAGGAATCCTGGGTGAAGGATATGTGGGGTTCTTTGTACTTAGCTTTTCTTGATGTTTAAAGTTATTTTAAACTGAAACATGAAGGAAAAAGCTGGGGGGGGGGACTGAACTGTCCCATTTGTTTGATTTCAGTGGACTCCCTGCCTAGTCCCTCCACTGTCTGTTCCTCTCCATTCCACCTCCACCCCAGACATCCCCAGGGTGGCAAGGGCCCCGGTGTCCCCAGTGTCCCTGATGCTGGAGAGAGAGAACAGTCAGAGAGCACCTAGTATGACAGCAGAAGGAGATGGGAAGGGGAGAGGATCCAAGCCTTCCTTGGCACAGCTAGCTCTGTGTGGCTGTAGCAAACTCATGGATCTTTATGATTTTGGGGGAGAGGTTTAATTGAAGAAGAAGAAGAAGAAGAAGAAGAAAGAAGAAAGAAGAAAGAAGAAAGAAGAAAGAAGAAAGAAGAAAGAAGGAAACAACCAAAGAGCCAAACTGGACCGAGGGAAGTCTGTGCACACCCACAGAGACCCCGCTCGCCTCCAGGGCCCCAAAGAAGGGGCTGGCGTCCGAAGCTGCAGCAAGGGCCCGTCAGGGATTTCCCAGGGTGGGGCAGGGGAAGCCCAGCGAGTGCACTGGTCTGATTACCCATGCCAAGGAGCAGTGTTGACAGAAACCTGAAGAGGGTGGTCTGGAGGCCCCAGCAGACTGTGGGCTTCTTCTGAGGCAAGTTCCATGTTTAGGAGGGAAAATCTTGTAGCCCTACAAGAAACTCAAACCTTTTCAACCTTATTGTATCATCCCGAACACCTGAACCCCAGCCTCACCTCTGGCTGTCAATTAGAATGACCCAAGGAGCTTTGGAAAAAAGTATCTATGCCTGGGCCTCACCCCTAGTCAATAGGGAGTGACACCTGGTAATAGTTTTTTTTTTAATTAAAAAATATATTTTTTGAAGATTTTATTTATTTGAAAGAGAGAGAGACTGTGTACCCCACCCAGAGATGAGGTTGGGGCGGGAGTCAGGGGGAGAGGGAGAAGCAGACCCCTGCTGAGCAGGGAGCCTGAAGTGGGCTCAATTCCAGGACCCCAATGTGGGCATGATCCCAGGAGCCCAGGATCATGACCTGAGCTGAAGGTAGACCTTGACCTGCTGAGCCACCCAGTACCTCCTGCCTCCCGGCCTACCCCGCCCCAGCCCTTTTAAGCTTCTGTAAAGAAGTAAACCCAGAATAGTCTAAGACAAGTGAGGAAAAAAATTTCTTCTTTCCAGAAATTGGTTTAGAGAGAAATAAGTGAGATTTTGGTTAATGAGATTAAAGGGGAAAACTTTATGATTTCTGATAAGGACACAGAGAGGAGGAGATGCCCTGTAAATATGGGGTATTTTCTTATTTAATATTATCCCCAGAACAGGAGCAACCATTTTGCTACCATGAGAAAAGCTGGGAAGAGCCCAAATGCAAGCTCCATGAAGACAGACTTTGTTTCTTTCTGGTCAGTGTCGATCCCATGTACCTAAATCAAGGCCGGCACAGCTAGGTCCTCAGTAAATATTCACCAAATAGTCGTTCACCAGGGACTGCTGAGGCACTGACCCGGCCAGTTGTGGAGGGACTATCCCCTGATTTCTTCCTACGTGAAGTGATACATTTCTTTGTGGTTTAAGCATTTGAGTACAGTGTTTTGTTATAGCTGAAAGCATTCCAATGATTAAGATAGATACAAACTTACAAGAAGACAAAGTCAGACTTACATACCAGCTCGGGCAAAGCTGCATTCCTCAAAAAAGTGTTCAGCGGAGATAGAGAAAGAGCCGGGCATGGGAGGGGGGAGAAGGAACGCACACACCCACACGCACACCCACGCGCACAAACAGAGGTGGGAGAAGGAGGCAGAAGAAGAGAGGGGCGACCTGAATAATACCTATTGGGGAGGAAAAAATTTAGTTTGAAAAAATTAGAGTAATCACTGTCAGAATTTGAAGTGTCTTAATTCCTATCTGAATTTTGGGCATCGGATGTGGCTAATCCTCTATCGTTCCTTATTGTCCCCTCCCAAAGATTTTATTTATTTACTCATTTTAAAGAGAGAGTGAGCACAAGCAAGGGGAAGGGGGGAAGAATCTCAACCAGACTCAGGCCAAGAGCAGAGCCTGACTCAGGGCTCCATCCCACAACCCATGAGATCCAGACCTGACCCAAAACCAAGACCCTCAACAGACTGGGCCACTCGGGCACCCCTATCTTGCCTTCTTCTTCTTCTTTTTTTTTTTTTAAAGAGCTTACTCATTTATTTGGGAGAGAGAGTGCATGCAAGCGGGAGAGAAGAACAGAGGAAGAGAGACAGGCAGACTCCACACTGACTGTGGGGCCTAGGGCGGGGCTTGATCTCACGACCCTGAGAGCATGACCTGAGCTAAAACCAAGAGTTGGGTATTTAACTGACTGAGACACCCAGGCGCCCCTCTTTCCTGATTCTTAAAAGGAAAAAGAACTAACTTCTTCTAGAAAAAAAGGGAACCTATTTACAGAATTAAAAGTACATATTTTTAAAGTGTATTTTCATAGGGTAATTCATATCACAATTTCTTTTAGGATATTTTTAGTGATGTTAAGTGCTGTTGCAGTTTTGCCAGTAAAGGCATTTACTAATATGAACCGGCATCTTGGATTGGGCAGGAGTTTGTCCAACGCTGGAGGTTACCCACATGGCCTTCAGATAAACACCTGCGATGGTTCTGAACCGTAAAGTGAAACGGGTCATGAGGAAGTGTAGTGCCCAAGTCCCGCCTACCACCCGTCTCCTTTGCGCTCTCTACATGGACAACAGGAGAAGAACGACTTCTTTCTTTCTTTCTTTTCTTCGAAGGGATTTTATTTATTTATTTGTCAGAGAGAGCGAGCACAGGAGCAGGGGGAGGAGGAGGCAGAGGGAGAAGCAGGCTCCAAGCTGAGCAAGGAGCCTGAAGCAGGACTCCATCCCAGGACTGCAGGATCACGACTTAAGCCAAAGGCAAACGCTTAACCAACTGAGCCATCCAGCATGCCCTAAGTGGAAAATGTTCTGCACACTCCATGCTCATTTTTCAACCCCAGCAAAGTGCACATTTGCAAAAATTATTAAAAACCTGTGTCCCCACCTGTTAGCTTCTCTTTTGCTCTTGGAGCAGTCTCGCTGTTCACCCTTTTGTTAGGACAGAAAGCTGGGAATCATTCTTTTTTTTTTAAAGATTATTTATTTATTTATTTGACAGAGAGAGAGATCACAAGTAGGCAGAGAGAGAGAGAGGAGGAAGCAGGCTCCCTGCTGAGCAGAGAGCCCGCCACAGGGCTCAATCCTAGGACCCTGGGATCATGACCTGAGCCGAAGGCAGCGGCTTTAACCCACTGAGCCACCCAGGCGCCCCTGGAATCATTCTTGATTCTTCTCTCATCTTTACCAGTAAAGTGCTACCATTCCAACTCCGAGACCCCCAGCCATTGAACGTGAACTCACACCGTTTCCTGACAAGGCCTCCACTTACCTCTCTGGCCCCTTCTTCAGCAGAGAACACCCAGTCCTCAACACTCCAGGCGTCCTGAACTGCTTTCAGGTCTCTGAAAGAGCTCTGTCTTCTGCCTGAAACACAGTTTCTTCCTTTGCCCAGAGCAAACCCTTATCCATTCCTCAGTCCCAGGTCGATCTTCCTCCAGGGAGTAGGGTCCTGAGTAGGGCCCTTCCCCCATTCTCGGGCCTCCCCCTGCCCCCAGAGACAGCTTCCCACTCACGCCTCCTGCCTGTCCTCTTCCTGTCTTTGAGAGAGTTGCTTTCTAACTGCCTGTTTGCTTCCTTTATCCTCTCCTAGAACTTGACACTTAATGAAGGCACATTCTGTTCTCCTTGGTCAAAGTTCTGTGATCAAGGCCAGTTCCACTGTGGTGAGTAAATACATGTTGGAAGAACGAATGGACACGGGCACCCAAGCAGAAGCAGCAGCTAACCCACACGGCGGTCCGCTTCCTCAGCGGCTGCCGACAAACGTAGGAAGAGCAGAAAGAGAAGACATTGAGGGAACACGGAGGGTTAGGAAGGTCAGCATGGAAACCGGACTTCCTGGCTCCCCCTGTGTGACTTCGATCAAGTTACATAACCATTCCCCCCCATTTCTCTGTCTGTGAAGTCATAGAACTGATCCCATAGAGCTGTAGGGATTAAGTGAGTTAATACGTGGGAAATGCTTAGTATGGTTGCTGGTGAGTCGTAAGCGTGATGAGAGCTGGAGTGTTCCTGATACAGTACTGTTGGGAGCGGCTGCCGTCCTGTGTCCGGAAGAAGACACCATCGCTATGGCCAGGGTCCTTCTAACGTGCATCCGTCATGTCCGTCTCTCAATGCCAAGCCTCCACTGATGATTTCCACCTACTTCTATGAAGTCTTCTGCTTGGTGGCAGCCTCACCTTGGAGGACAGATGCATCTTTCTCTCATTTCTCCTCATTTGTACTGTATTCGACAGTTCTTGGATATTCTAAGTTCGGATTCAGTTCTGCATTTTTTTGCTTGCACGTGCCAGAAAGGCGGGGGAGGGGAGGAAGGGGTCCCGAATCTCAATTCTGAATAAATTTCACTATCTTGAGTGGTGTTTCTTCGTCTTGGAAACTAGTTTTAAGGTACCTTCTCTTAAATAATGCATACATTTCATGGATAAGAACTATGGGTTTTTTTCTGGAGTAGACAAGCATGAGACCTTTTCTGAGTGTTGCCACTTACAGGCTTGTTTACGTGCCGACCCCAGAGCCTGAGGCTTCCTTGTGACTGACTTACGGTTTTGGAATGCGTCGTTATTACATTTCGTACGCTCGCGTCTCTGTTCGCTTTCTCTGCTTCCCCACCTGGGATGTACTTGAGACTTTCTTGTAAAAGATCTTGTTTTTAAGTAATCTCTACACCCACTGTGGGGCTCAAACTCACAACCCTGAGGTTAAGGGTCGCGCGCTCCCACGGAGCCAGCCAGGTGCCCCGTATCTGAGACTTTTTAAGACTTTTTTTTCATCTTGCTGATCTTTCTAACCCTTGTGTTACCTCAATGTTCTCCTCTTCATAATGACCAGTGTCATTGGGCCCTGTGAGCCCCACATGGAGTCTGGATCTTAGAAGACTGTCATTTATCTGAGGAGGCAGTAAGTAGTAGACCCTTGAACATTTGACTCAAAATTTGAACAAAATATCAGGATCCTAACTATCCTGAATAATTGTGAACACTGGCAGCCACTGCGCCCCGAGGAAGGCCTGCAGACAAGAGGAAGAGGCAGCCGGCCTGGGGTGCTTGGTGGCGTTGGGGTGGGGAAAGAACTATGTGAACGAGGGGCTCAGAGAGGCTGAGGGGTGGTGGAGAGGGACGTGAGGGCTGGTCGGATGCCAGCTTGGACAGTCCTCAGGTCTGCAAAGTGTGGCCCGCATGGGGCACACGCTGGCCCTCTGAGTAAGCATTACCTTTAAACCCATCCTGGGGTCCTACTACGGGGCCGGCTGCGCTGCGAGTTTTGTTCTGGGAGTGCTTTGTGCTCGGTACTTGCTTCCGAAAAACAGGTGATTATTGGTCTTGAGCAAAATTCCCTCTGTTTTGTGTTTTTGTTTCTTTTTGTATGTGATGGGCACTTCAGGCCAAAACAGAGAGAGAGACAGGGGTGAACAGGAAGAGAGAGAGAGAGACAGGATGACCACGCACCTGGAGTGACTGAGGGCAGAGGAGCCACCCCCCAGGACTGGGGACCCCAGGCCCCTAGCTGTGTGCTTCCTCAGGAGTGAAGCAACTTAACGATTCTCTTCATTTGAGATTGGGTCTCATCAGTCACCCAAGGAGGTAGTAAGGAATTCCTAAGGAAAATGACTGTAAATCTCAAATGAAAATGGGTTAGGCAGTAAATCTGATCTTGCACAGCCCAGCTGGCCATGAACGAGGGAGAACAGCAGCCTCCCATGGGAGTCACACAGGGAGATGCATGCATTTCTGCTACCCAAAGGGGACCGGTGTGGGTGGCAGCAATCGGAGCCGCTTGGGGGAGGGGTGGAGAAGGAATTTGCATCTTGTGGCTTAATCAGATCTGAAACCTGACATCCTGTTTTCTGTAGGTTGGGCACACCAGTAACTGAAAGCCTCCCGTGACCATGGCCGGCCTCAGGAAGTGAGTGTCAACAGCCTTGCGGAGGGGAACCCCAGTCCTGGGTGGCCAGGCCTGCAAAGGGGTCCCCCTGCACCCCGAGCAAGACCCCGCCCTCCCTCTACCACAGTTCTAGAGCTCCAGACCTCACCCCTCCTCCTCTGAGACTTACCAACAGGAAGTTCAGTCGGCTGGAACACTCTGTTCCCTTGACATTTTTGTTTTAATTCTGCAGCTGTGTTTAAGGCTTCATGAATTCTCTGTCTGGCTCTGTCTCTTGGGTCTGTTTCTCTGCGTGGTGCTTTTTCTCTCACACGCATGCCCCGAGTCGTGGTTACCCTAAGGCCACCGTGGGAACTGGGGTTGGTAAGAAGGAAGTGGGGTGGGAAGAAAGCACTTGAGGGACTGTCCTAGTGGCCGCGGACGAGCTAAGGCAGGTGCCTCTGCTCAGGGATCCTTACTCGGGAGAAACTAGAAATGCTGGGGAGGCATTCCGACATTGGCGACACTGCACCTGCCCATACATCCTTCCTCACGCCTAGGTCTACCTCCCAGCCCAGCGGGCCGCACCTTCTCTTCTCCACGTTCCTGAGTGTCTGCTCGGCGGATGCCTTACTCACCCTCGTTCTCCCACAGGAAGCTTCTCTCCTGGCTTCTATCCCCCCTCAGCTTACCACTCAGGAAATCACACGCACCGTGATGGCCCTGTGGCCTCGGTCTCTGCCGGCTGCGCCTCACCAGTCCCTCGTGCTGAACGGCTCCATTCTGTTCGCAGAACATCCTTCTGAGACTCATCAGGCCCTTCTTTCTTCTTTCCCTCGTCCTGGTTTCTTTCCCTCCTACTGCCTCTCATTCACGTCTAGAGGGAAAAGACTCCAGACCCAGAGGCTGGGGTCTCTAAGACGCCCTCGCGGCTGCTGGCGATTGTTCTTCCTCCAAGTTCTTCTGCCGCAACAGACCCAAGAAGCGTGTCCTGCGTCCACAACAGTAGCTGGCCCGGCCAACACACATGCGTAAATGGCCGGCGTTTGTTCTATTTATTTATGTATTCATTTGTAAAGATTTTATGTACTTATTTGACAGAGAGAGAGAGAGAGAGAGAGAGAGAGTGAGCAGGGGGAGGAGCAGAGGGAGACAGAGAAGCAGACTCGCCGCTGAGCCGGGAGCCGGGATGCGGGTTCAGGGCTGGATCCCAGGCTGCTGGGATCATGACTCGAGCCAAAGGCAGATGCTTAACTGATGGAGCCACCCAGACCCCCCTGCCAGGGTTGGTTTTAAGGAGTACGTGAGGCAAATGACTTACAGTCACACAGACTGGGAACGTTTTGTCAATCACTTGAAGCTTAACACAGCTCATAATACAGGTATGGTCCCTTATGTCTCTGAAAACCACATCTAGAGAACCCATACACAGATCTGAGGTCAATTCTGCATTTCCATACAGTAACAGTGAACAATCCAAGAAGGAAATTAAGACAGCAATCCCATTTGTTATGGCATTAAAAAAACAAACAAAAAAACCCTTAAGAGTACACTTAACCAAGGAAGTGGTAGATCTGTACCCTGAACAATATAAAACATTTTTTTAAAAGATTTTATTTATTTATTTGACAGACAGAGATCACAAGTAGGCAGAGAGGCAGGCAGGGAGAGAGAGGAGGAAGCAGGCTCTCTGTGGAGCAGAGAGCCGGACGTGGTGCTTGATCCCAGAACCCTGGGATCATGACCCAAGCCAAAGACAGAGGCTTTAACCCACTGAACCACCCAGGCTCCCCAAATATCCTTTTTTTTTTTTTTAAAGATTTTATTTATTTATTCGACAGACAGAGATCACAAGTAGGCAGAGACTCGGGCAGAGAGAGAGAGAGGGAAGCAGGCTCCCTGCTGAGCAGAGAGCTTGAGTGAGGAGCTCGATTCCAGGACCCTGGGATCATGACCTGAGCAGAAGGTAGCGGTTTAACCCACTGAGCCACCCAGGCGCCCCCAGTATAAAACATTTTGCTGAAGAAACTAAGGAAGACACAAATAAATGGAAAGACGTTATGTGCTCGTCCATTGGAAGATTTAATATTGCTAAAATGTCTATATTACCCAAAGCTATTTACCAAGTCAATACACTTCCTTTTAAAATCCCAATGGCATTTTTTTCAGAAATGGAAAAAAAAATCCTAAAATTCATATGGAATCTCAAATTGCCTGAATTATCAAAAAAGAAAAATCCTGAAAAACAAAAACAAAGTTGGAAGCCTCATACTTCCCGCATTCAAAACACATAACAATGTTACAGCAACCTAAACAGGTACTGACATAAAGACAGACACATGGACTGATGGGACAGAACAGAGAGCCCAGAAATCAACCTTTGCATGTGTGGTCAAGTGATCTTCAAGAGGATACCAAGACCACACAACAGGGAAAGGATAGCATCTTCAAAAAATGCCGCATTTGGACAATAGGATATTCACATGTGAAAGACCGAAGTTAGGACCTTACTTTACACTATATTTAAAAATTACATCAAAATGGACTAAAGACCTAAACATAAGACTTAAAACCATGAGAATTCCAGAAGAAAACACAGGGAAAACTTTCATGACATTGGACTTGGCAATGATTTATCAGACAGGACACCAAAAAACAGGAAACAAAAGCCAAAAATAGACAAACATCTACTACATAGACTACATCAAACTGTAAGACTTCTGCAAATTGATGGCAACAACCAACAGAGTGAAAGGCAATCTATGGAATGGGGGGAAATAATAGTAAATTATATATCTGTCCAGAAGGCGTAAAGAACTCCTACGACTCAACCACAAAAAATGAAATAACTCAGTTGAAAAATGGGCAAAGGCTTGAATAGACATTCCTCAAAGAAGAAACACAAATGGCCAACAAGCGTATGAAAAGATGCTTAACATCACTAACCGTCAGAGAAATGCAAGTTAGAATCACAATGAGATACCACCTTGCACTCATTAAGATAGCAATCATAAAAAAACACAAAATACAGAACACGAATGCTGGTGAGGATGTGGGGAAATTGGAACTATTGTGCTTTGCTGGTGGGAATGGAAAATGATGCAGTCATTGTGCAAAATGGCATGGAGTTTCCTCAAAAAACTAAAAATAAAGTTACTATATGATCCAGCAATCACACGTCTAGGTATATATCCCAAAGAATTTGAAACAGGATCTCAAATAGGTACTTGCACACCTATGCTTACTGCAGCATTATTCACGATTAGCCAAGAGGCGAAAGAAGCCCCCATATTCATTGCCAAATGAATGGAGAAAGGAAATGTGGGACATACATATATTCATTCCATGGAATATTAGTCAGTCTTAAAAAAGAAGGATCTGTCACCCGCTCTAACAGGTATGAGCCTTGAGGACATCATGAGTGAAACAAGTCAGTCACAAAAGGACAAATATTATGTGGTTGCACTTGTATAAGCTCTCTGGGGTAGTCCAAGCCACAGAAACAGAAAGAAGAATGGTGGTTGCCAGAGGTGGGGGAGGGAAGGGAGAATGGAGTTGTTATTCAGTTGGTATAATAGAGTTTCCATTTTGCAAGATGAGAAAGTTCTGGAGATCTGCTATACGACATTGCGGATATAGTTAACACCACTGAACTGTACGCTTAAAAACTGTTAAGAGGGTGGGTTTTATTTATTTTTATTTTAACCACAATTAAAACTAAAAAGATGTGGGGGTGGGGAGCAGAAACACAGAGGCCTGAATATGCTTAATCACAAATTAGCTTCACTGGTGCCACACCTGTGGGTTTATGTCAAAGACCAGGCCTATGACTACCTGAGTAAAAATACCTAAAAAAGCATATTTAGGGGGTGCCTGGGTGGCTCAGTGGGTTAAGCCTCTGCCTTCGACTCAAGTCACGATCCCAGGGTCCTCGGATCGAGCCCCGCATCAGGCTCTCTGCTCAGCAGGGAACCTGCTTCCCCCTCTCTCCCTCCCTGCCTCTCTGCCTACTTGTGATCTCTGTCTGTCAAATAAGTAAATAAAATCTTAAAAAAAAAAAAAAAGCATATTTAGCACCAACCAGGAAAACACCTTTATAATCTCTAGGCTTCCAACTCTGTGCTTGTGAGAAGGGGTGTGTCCCCCACTAGTGAAAACTGGTGAACAGAGAAGCCAATCTCAGGCAGTCTCTTATGGAGATGCATAGAGTCTCCACATTCTGACAGAGCTGAACTGCCACTTGCTTTGCAAGGAGATGCTGACGGGGAGATGCTAGGATTCTCAGCCACAGATTGGGCTGAGCAGTGGTGATAGTGGTAGACATCCCATCAGGCTCTCTGCGCCATGACTTGAACTGCTGAAGCCATGGACGTAAGCCCCCGTGGAGTGGACCAAGAGGAGGACATGATGACAGTGCATGTCTGTGGGTTGGTGGGGGGCCATACACGGGCGTGGGCGGAGTGGAGGGGAAGGGACGCACGCTTCAGATCTCAGCTTGCAGAGAAGGGACAGGACGCCACGGGCCTCCTGAGGTGATGTGAGGGAGAGGGCCCAGAGCCACCTACGAGGCGATGTTTGCCAAAGTCACTAAAAACCCAGCCAGAGTCTAATCATGCTTCTAGTTTAACTCCCAATTTAGAGGAACTATAGCATATGGTTCATGTATGACCCATGAAGACTTAATCAGAAAAACCCGGAATAGGGTTTTCTGTAGAGCAAATGAGCTGGTTTCTTCTACAAATAAGTGACGTTTTAAAAAAAGTAAAGAAAGGGAAAGAAGGAATTGTTCTAAACTGAAAGAGACCTAAGAAATGTCTGGAAACAATGTGCAGACCTTCGCTGCATCCTGATTCAGACACGACAGTGGTTTTGAGACAGTTGGGAAAATTTGGACACAGATGGTGTGTAGAAATCTGTATAACTTTTCTTAGGTGTGATAGTGATGTTAAATGCAAAGGTTATTATGTGTCAGAGGCGTGTACCCACGTACTCACGGCTGAACTTCAGAGGCCTAAGATTTGCTTTAAAATATTCCAGGGGCGCCTGGGTGGCTCAGTGGGTTAAACATCTGCGTTTGGCTCAGGTTGTGATCTCGGGGCCCTGGGATCAAGCCCCACATCAGACTCCTGGCTCAGCAGGAAGCCTGCTTCTCCTTCTCTCTCTGCCTTTCCCTCGAGCTTGTGCTTGAACTCTCTTTCTCTCATTCTCTCTCAAATAAATAAAATCTTAAAAAAAAAAAAAAAAGTCCAGAAAATAAATGGTTAGGGGATGGACAATGGTTAGGGGATGGATTAGGAGTGCACTCGGCACTGCTGGAACAGCGTGGCATGTGGGAATTCTCTCTGAGTTTGTTTACAAATTTCCAGAATAACCGGGAGACAGTGAACCCAGCTGACTAGGTATCCTAAATAGATCTTGGCATAGAAGGCAGAAGGGACACTGATCACTCTGAGATCGAGAAACACATCCTGAGTTGTTCATAGGTTTGCTTAATGGCCGTCTCCTTCATGTGGCTGGGGGAGAGTCAGCTCCATGACCCAGCAATCCACACCTAGCTAAAGTCCCAAACAGGTGGCTCTGTCCCAGACAGGTACAAGAATGTTCACATCAGACGTATCCATCGTAGTACAAAACAGGAACCACCCAAATGTCGAAGGACAGATCAATGGTTGTGTATCATTCACACACACACAAATGTCACTCAGCAGTAAAGAGAAAGAGATGCCTGACACGCACAACACGTATGGCTGAGCAGAACCAGACACAGAATACAGGTGTGACCTTCAAGAACACACACAGCCACGTGAGGAGACAGAGGCCAGGATGCCAGCTGTCCCTGGGTAGTGGTATTGACTGGGAAGGGGCACAGGGACCCCTTGAGGAAATGGAAACATCTTCTGTCTCGATCTGAGGGCCAGTGTATGCGAACGTAACAACGCACCAACCTGCACATGGTGACCAGCCTGCTCCGGGGGGTGCCTGTGGGATGCAGTTGGTTGAGGAGCTACATCTGACTCAGGTCATGATCCTGGGGTCCCAGGATCGAGCCACAAATCAGGCTCCCTGCTCAGTGAGTTGCCGGCTTCTCCCTCTCCCTCTGCTGCTCCCCCTGCTTCTCAAATAAACAAAATACATAGAAAATACAAAAAAAAGGTCAGTGTGCTTTGTGCATTCTAGGGTATGTAAAACAATTTTATTTTTAAAAAATTTTTAAAAATCTCATTAATTTATTTGAGAGAGAAATAGCACGGGAAGAGAAGGTCAGAGGGAGAAGCAGATGCCCCACTGAGCAAGGAGCCGGAAATGGGGCTCGATCCCAAGACCCTGGATCATGACCTGAGCCAAAGGCAGACACTTAACTGACTGAGCCACCCAGGTGCCCCTAAAACTCAATTTTAAAAACAATTTTTAAAAATAGGAAAAGAGGGGCTCCTGGGTGGCTCAGTCATTTAAGTGTCAGACTCTTGATTTCATTCAGGTCATAATCTCAGGGTCCTGAGACTGAGCTCTCTGTCTGTCTCACACTCAGTGAGGAGCCTGCCCCTCTCGCTCTCTCAAAGATAAATAAATAAATAAACAAACAAATAAACAAACTTCTTTTAAAAATAAAAATAAATAAAAACAGGAAAAGAAAGAAAAAAAAATAACCCCTTGAATTGTTTGCTATTTCCAAGAGAGACCCAAGAGATGGTGTAATTTAAGATAATTTTAAGGTTTAAAAACAACTACGTTCCTGACTCTGACAGCAAGTCTCTTCTGAGGAAAATGCTGCTTGGAATGTCCTATAGTCCTGGGGTCAGGGAAAGGGTTCCAGTTGTGCACCCGACTTCCATCCTGCAATTTTGCCCTCTTGCAAAGGACATCAGCCCTACCCAGCTGTTTGCCCCAGTAGCAATTAAAGAACCCATTCTTTCTTCTATTTTAATTTTTTGCTGAAAACATTCATGGCAAATCCCTAATCACCACCAGTTCAATACACCAAGCCAAATGAAGATGTCATGGACAAAATAAGGAGCGAGCGGCCAGCAAAGAAGAAATGATTCGTTGTCCAGGACTTCCTTTTGGGACAGGGAGGGGTTGAGGGGCGGGTGTGGGTGTTTTGGGGGGTTGCTGGGTGCAGGGTTCTGTAAACAGGGCCGGGCATCCAGTGAGAAGACTTGGGGTCCAGGCTGGCTGTTCCTCTGACTACTTAGGTATCCAGGGGCGGGTCATGGATCCTGGCCATGTCAGCAGAGACATGATTCAGACCTAACCTGGAACAGAGGGGAGGGTTTGAAAGACATCACGGATATCGTATTGATCAGCTAGGACTGGTATTCGGGGGTAAGATGGAGTTGCTGAAAAGAAGTAAAACTTTCAAGGGCACCTGGGTGGCTCAGTGGGTTAAAGTCTCTGCTTTCAGCTCAGGTCATGATCCCAGGGTCCTGGGATTGAGCCCCGCATCGGGCTCTCTGCTCTGTGAAGAGATTGCTTCCTCCTCTCTCTCTGCTGCCTCTCTGCCTACTTGTGATCTCTGTCTGTCAAATAAATAAATAAAATCTTAAAAAAAAAAAAAGAAGTAAAACTTTTAGAGGACGGTTGCCAGATTTATTGAACAAAAACACAAGATAGATGCCCAGATACATTTCAATTTCAGATCATCGATGAATAATTTTTAGTCTTAATGTGTCCTGTGCAATAATTCATCTAACGTTCCAGTTGAACTGGGGGTCCTGGATTTTCTCTGGTAACTCGATTTCAGAATTCCCTAAAATACAAGTCTGATTTGCTTAAACCTCTACTACCTTAATTTGATCTCCCAGGTAGATAATCCTCCTGGAAAGAGACTGCATTTGCTAGTTAAAAAGAGTCTTTGGGGAGCACCTGTGTGGCTCAGTTGGTTAAGGGTCTGCCTTTGTCTCAGGTCATGATCTGAGGGTCCTGGGATCGAGTCCCACATGGAGTCCCCCACTGTGGCCCCCGGAGGGTCCCTGCTCAATGGGGAGTCTGCTTCTCCCTCTCCCTCTGCCCCCTTCCCCCCACCACTCATGCTCTCTCTCTCAAATAAATAAATAAAATCTTTAAATAAAACAAAATTTTAAAAAACCACCCCCACAATAAAAAAAGAGTATTTGGGTCCATTAAGCAACCCTAGTTTTCCTTTTCAACTGGCAAATGAGCCCAGTGAAGAGTGTTTTCCAGCACCACCTTTATTTCAGCCGTGTGACCCACCTGTGCTGTCATTTACTCGGCATGTTTTTAGACCTATGTTAAATTTGCTCCATTTTAAAATCAGTCTTGTCCTACGTAATCGTATCCATGAAATCCTCAGTTTAGTGTGCTAGTTTTTTTCTGTACTAATAAAATAAACAATTGACGATAAAATAACTCTTTTTTTACCTCCCCATGCTACAGAAAGCATACTCGCTTCGGGAAACTGCAGTGGATGGGGAGAGCTGGGCCGGGGCTGGGCTGGTCTGATTCCGACCCTACGGGCCCAGAGACCCAGTCACTGTCCAGACGGAGGAAGCCGTCCCGGTGCACTTGCAAGCCTGCCCTTGACAATTCTAGATTAGGAGGAGACCGAGAAGCCCCTGATAAGAAATGGGCAGTTCGGACTGCAGCTCAGTCCAGGGTCTCCTGTCCGCTCTGCTCAAGACAAGCTGCGTGGGGACGGGTGAGTGCCAAGAACTTGGCTTTAAATTAGTTGGGCTGAGACATGACCTCCCCAGGGGAGCAGCTCCTCTCCCCAGGGACTGTAAGCTGATATCCAAGAAGACTGGCTCTGAGATTTGGACACAGACTGCGATCTACCTGCACAAATGTCTAATTGTTCCTGATTTGTTCGGAAAGCTTCTCCTGATACTTGGTAGCAGCTCAGGTCGGGGTCAGTCCCTGAGCGTCCAACAGAGAGATTTTCCCAGGTTTCTTGATGGAGACTAGAGCCATTGGAATTGGGGCACCTTGAACTCCAACTAGCCGGCCATTTTTGCCCAGACACCCCTAACCCCAAAGGTCATGCCAAGAGCCCAGAGGCTCTGATTGTGATTTCACCACCTCAGCTAATAATGGCCCTTATTGTTGTGTTTTCCAAATGCCACAAGGCTCCTTTCTCTCAGGTTTCACGGATCCACCCTGCTTGTAAAAAGACCCCTGGATCGTGTCAGCATTCATCTGGGCCTTCTCTCTGCTTATCAAAGTCCAGACCCTTTGGTGTGGGCTGACGGATGCCTGGTGTGCTTTTCCAAGGTGGGCTAGTGAGACAGAAGACAGCAGAGGTGAGAGAGGTGAGTGCAGTAAAAGTGAGGCTACTGTATCAAGAAGACAAAAACACAGTAGCTTACACTAACTTATTTCTCTCATGCCAGATTTCAGGTGAGTAGTTCAGAGGTGCTCCACTCCAAACGGCTTCCTCAGCTCCGGCCCTCACATTCCGTATCCTCGCCATCAGGAAGGAGGAGAGCACAGGCTTTTGTTTTAAGGGGCTGGCCTGGTAGAGTGCACATACCGCTTCTACTTCTCTTTCACGTTGGCCCAAGCATAACTACATGGACAGCCATAGCTGCCAGGCAAACTGGGAGACACAGTCTTTAGCTGAGTTGCAGGTGCCCAGTAAGAATTTTTCTTCCTGTAGAAAAGGAGAACAGACATGGGGTGGGACACGTGACCGCCACAGTAACTCTGGGAAGCTCTTGCACGGATTGAGAGGCCATTTATGTTTTTTTTAAGAAGTCGAGATTCAGGGTGCCTGGGAGGCTCTGTGGGTCACAGCTTCTGCCTTCGGCTCAGGTCATGATCTTGGTCCTGGGATCGAGCCCTGCGTGGCGGCGGGGGCGGGGGTCTCTGCTCAGCGGGGAGCCTGCTTCCCCCTCTCTCTGCCTGCTTCTCTGCCTCTTATGATCTCTGTCAAATAAATAAATTAAATTAAAAAAAGAAGACTCTGTCTTCTCCATTGGTTTCTAAGCTCCTGAAGGAAGGAAGGAAGGAAAACTTTTCTCAGCATCTTTTCTGTCACAGGAACATAAAGAACTTGCCAGCATTTGGCCCTCACCCAACCTCACTGCCAGAGGGTATCGGGACTTCCTTTTTGACGGACGAGGAGGCGGAGGTTGGTCACCGTGCTCAGGACGACACAGCCATTAGCAGAGGAGTCAAGCTCTGAACCAGGACCTATGACACCGAGTCCAGCTCTTTTTATAATGCCGCAATTATTTTTATGACAGTTGAGGGTGGAAGGGTAGAAGTCGGCTGGTTGGTCACTGGATCCTCCTCTAGGCATGACTAGCATGACCTCCTGTCTGCCACAAGGACCCAAAAGAGTTAGAATAAACTCTTTTTCAGCTTTTCATCTCTGACAGTGCACAGCATAGTACCTGACATGTGAAACAGGTCATTATGGTATTTACTGGACATACCTGAGTTGTTGGATTGATATTTTTAGAAGAATCATCATTGCATTCCAAGAGGCCTTGCAAAGTCTTCATGGGGCTGGGGTCCTTCTGCAGACACAGCAAACAAGTGAAATCAAGGAAAGGGGTTTTTGGACGCCACTGTTCATGCCCAGATTCCTGGCAGGCCCTGAGCACGAGGTCACCAGTGCTCCACTGTGTCTGGTATCTGAGTCGCGCTCAGTCTTGAACCCATGGCTGAAGGAGATGGCAGCTTCCGGCAGGCATCCCTGAGAAGAGAGAATTTCCCCTGAGGTTTGCGCATGGCGACCATCCATCCTGGATTTTCTGGCACGGTCCCAATTTTATGTCTTTTGTTCAGAAGGCACGTGCCTGGTGGGGTAACGTGTCCTGTTCTTGAATTTGGAAAATATGGTCACCGCAGGCACGTGGAATGTGCCTTTTATTGCCTCCTGCTGTAGCTCAAAAGTAGAGGGGTGAGACTGCCCAGGGGAGCAGCTTTAGCCCAGCGAAGGGGGGACGCCAGGGCTCGGGAGTCATTCTGTTATCCTGCTGAGGTCAGGAAGCTTCCCTTAGAGAGCCACCTGGAGCAGGGCTGCATCCCGAGAACTGGGTTCTGGAAAAGCTACAGAAAGTGATAACAGGAAAGAAAACAAGCAGAGGCAGAAACTGCCCTTTGGATCTCATTGCACAAAGGAAGGAGGTGACCCAAGGGCTCCTTGTGACACAGGAAGAGCACATTTGGGGAAGTGAGAGCTCTCTCTGCAGGTCCTTCAGATTTGAGGCCAACGGTAGGTGGCCCCAGGGCAAGCATGAGGTTCTTCTGCGGTTCTGGCTCTTTCCACACCTGGGTGGGGTCAGTGCTGGGTAAGGGTGCCTCTCACAAGCACTGTGAAACTAAGTCAAGAGCCTATTTGGCTTCTAGGGTCAGTCCATTCCCATCTCCCCAGTCCCCACGCTGCCTACCCTTCAGTCCCCAGCCTGTCTGGGGGCTCCTGAGGGCTGGGCTTTGTGCTAGGACTCAGGAGACCCGGGGTCTTATGGGGATTCACTAATCAGCTCTAAAACCTGGGGCGCATCACTTTCCCCCTCTGATCCCTGTTTTCTTGCCCATTGGAGGAGGACCCCCAGCGGCTGGCCGAGCTACGGAGCGCTTACCCCTCGCAAGACCCTTGCTTTGCTCCGAGGGGAACCCAACGGGCCGACTGCACACGAGGGCAGCTCGACAGTGTCCGCTTCCCTCAGTCCAGTAAATGGTTTTCGATTCTGCCACCTCCTTCCTTGCTTCGGTCATTCAGTCCGACGCCTACTGAGCCCCATCGTCCGCCAGCCCCGCTACCTGCAAGCTAGTGTTGCTCCTGCCTGTCGAGTCCCTCGAATGTGTCACGGGCTGTCTTGCCTGCTTTAGAGAGACCCTCCACCCCATTTAATAACCCTCCCCCCACACACACACTTGCAGTTATAGGAGATGATACTTCCCTTTTTGGACTGAGAGGGGTTTAAGCAACTTGCTCCCTAACCCTTGAGTCAGACTCTGGTCGTGGTGTCTTGATACACTAATTCTGTTGCTACAGAGACACAGGACATGCAGTTAGTTGGTTTCTGATCTTAAGGAGCTTCCAGCCAGCAGCCCTGTGGTGGAAGGCCAGCCCCGGACATTAGAACATGTCCCACCCATTCCGGAAAACCTGGTGACCCTAGTACACACAGCCAAAACTTCTTTTCCCTGGAGGCTCCCAGCCCCAAGTCCCACAGACCTAGTTTCCCACAAGAACATAAACTGTAGGATCAGCGCCCTCGTGCGTCAGAAAAACAACCTACGTTTGAACTGTGAAGCCCTTTAGTTTTCACTTTTTTTCCCTTCCCTTCTGTGTCTTTGAAACAAGTTGGGGAGAAATGACAGCCACCTGCTAACGGGCAGAACCTGACCCAGAGGCACACGACTAAGTGCTGCGGGACCAGCAGGAGCGCACAAAGGGGAGTGATCTTGGCACACTCCTTCGCTGAGTGACTTGAGGTCCTGTGTTAGCCTGGAAAATCAAAACTTCGATCGTTCCAATCTGAGAATGATCCTTGCTTCTTTACATGTTCCCTTTCTTCCTTTATACTTGCTTTTTCATTTATTTTCTCCTTTTCTTGTTTTCCATTCAATTGCTTTTTCCTTCTTCTCTACTCTCCCTAACTACTCCTAGGAACAGCTATATTTCCCTATAAAACATAACATTTTTATTTCTCTCTTACCTGTTATTCAAGAAGTTTGCCTCTTGGTTTGGAAGGTGTGTTTTGGTGGAGAGGGTGCGCGGCGAGGGAAGCGCTGCTATGGCAGAGAATCCGACTCGGAAGGAGAAGCTCTGGGTTTGCCTCCACCTGCCCATCCCTCTCTGCTGCTTGCGGGGTGACTAGCAGTGAGTTTTAAAGCACAGGCCGTGCAAATGACACGCTGTGTAAGTTGGGCCATAGGAGGTCAGAGACCACATGTGATCCTGTAAAGGCCGGGGTGAGTGCGGCACAGAGCGACACTGGCCTTGCGTTGGCTCCGGTGGGTCGCGATACGTGTCCTTGCGGAGTCTCTCAGAAACCAAGGCAGAGGGGAACGCGCACTTAGGATTCGCGTCGACCGTACTCCTCAGGTGAAAACAAACGGTTGCTCTTTGGAAGGACTGTGCGTCCTGAGATCCAGACTGGACGAATTCTGCTACACTGTGAGACCAAAGGCCCTGCCACGTTCCCACTAACAAACGTCCTCTGTGTTTCTTATAACAATGCTCCAAGCCAGGCTGATGTGTCACTCCAGGGTACAGTTCAGTAAAAACAAAACCAAATGGGGTTGGGGGGTGGGGGGAGCAATATTATCCAAGCACAATTCTCTGCTACTTTGCTACATTTCAAGGATAAACTTCAGAATTATTACAGGAATGAGTGGACTGCATTTTCCTGGGTGATGCACCACCACCCATTTTATTTCTCCTGACTGGGATTTTGATAAAACCGAACAAGGCAGAATAGGAGTTTGTGATCTCTCGAAAGAACCTGCATTACGGATAAAAAGAAAATTGTTGTGCTTTTAATGACTAAAGGGGAGAACAGAGTTTAGGGTTTTCTCCAGACTCACGGCTGGCTGGTGCCTCACTCCACCTCAGCAGAGGAAATCAAAGTACCGAGAAGCTGGCACCAAAATCTCTTTCAGAAAACAGTTTGAGGTCTACTCCAGCTTTTGAAAGAAAGGAAGAAAGAGGCACCAAAAAACTGTCAAACTTTCATGTGTGCAGGACCTACTAAGATACTTGTTTAAAATGCAGAGCCCGGGGACCCACCCCCACAGATTTTGGTCTCACTGTTCTAAAGTGGATCAGTGAATGTGCGTTTTAAACTCAGGAAACAGTTGGAATGCGGCTCTGACGTATCTAGTCGGGAACAGGGATTCAAGGCAGATGCTCGTGGCCATTCACTTGGACAAAAATCTCACCATAAAACTCATTGACTGATGTTAATTTTAAACTATAGTTTCCTGGTAAATCCTGTGGGACAAATTAGTTTAGAATGGTGCCCCGCTCCCAGGAACTCAATGTTCTAACCTGATGCATAGAATTGCCAATATAAAGCAACTTTATGTGCAAGATATTTGTCAAAACTGATTTTAGAATAGATCAACTCAAGTCAGTAGGTCACTTACGGTTAGGTTTGTCGGCACGACAGAAAAATCACAGTCATTAAGCATCTGCCTTTGGCTCCGATCATGATCCCAGGGTCCTGGGATCGAGCCCTGCATCCGGCTCCCTGCTCAGCGGGAAGCCTGCTTCTCCCTCACCAGCTCCCCTGGCTTGTGTTCCCTCTCTCGCTATCACTCTCTGTCATAAATAAATAAAATCTAAAAAACAAAGTAAAAAAAAAAGTGTGTGTGTGTATACATATATATGTACATATATACACATATGCATATACTGTGATTAAAAAATATCTATCTGTCTATCAGAGTGGCTTAAAGAAAGATCAGTTCTGTCTCCCAGAAATGAGTGCCAGAGACTGGCAGTGCTGGGCTGGTCACATGCAGTGCTCTGCTACATGGGGACCCAGCTCCTTCCACTGTACTGATGCCCAGCATACGGCTGGAGGTAGCTGCTGGAAGTCTGGTCATAGTTCCACACTACAGAGACCAGGAAAGAAGAGGGTGAAGACTGACAGCTCTCTTCCCTTTAAGGAGACTTTCCAAGTTTGTACTCAGCATATCTGCTTCCATGTCATTGCCCAGAACTTAGTCTCATGGCCATATCTGGCTGTGAGGATTTGAAGGTCTGGGGAAATGTATTCTTTATTTTAGGTGGTCATGTGCCCAGCTAAATTTGGAGGTTGATGACAAGAGGAAGAAGCTGGAAGTGGGTATTGGGGGACATCTCCCAGTCTCTGCCATGGTCATTTGTGGACACAGATTAGGTGACAAGGTCAATCATTGGTTGAAGCGAGTTCTAGTGGGCAACATCAAAACCATATCACCTCTTTTAGGAAAAATGTGCCTTTCTGAGCTCAAGAACAGACACTCATGCTTCCTTCTCATCTCAGAGCAAAAGCAGTTCACAAGATACACACTGTAAAGGTGATGTGTCAAAATCCTTCTGCTTGTTTCCATTCTTGCCGTTTTAAAAATTCTACATGTGTCACACGACTGTGACACATGCAAGCAGCACAGAAGATACAAAAGTTCAAGTTCCTGCTGCCACAGCCCCCAGCCCCGTCCTACCTCAGGGCAGTCTTGGGGACACCTGGGGACCAGTCGAGATTGGGGACACTTGGGGACCAGGCAAGATTATGTCGCCCACTCATCCTTGTTACTCTTTATGTTTACCCCGACTCCTATTTTGTTTTGTTCTGTACCAGCGTGGGGTTCCGGTGGGGTTTATCACAAGGAGGGAGGCTGGAGTCAAAGATTACAGATGTTAGAGTGTTTGAAGGGCTTGAGAAATTGCAATGGGTTCTCACAAGTAATTCCTTGGTATATAAACCAGGAAACATAAATGGGACTAGGGTTGCCCACCCCCCACTTGACTAAAAGAATTTTCTTTATTTTGTAATACCGGGTGGCTGGACAACACCAGCAGGCCTCTGTGCCAAAGAGAAGGCTCAGGGGAACGGAGGACATTTTTTCCTTTTTGATTTGCTTATTTATTTATCTAATAACACCCTGTTGTACGAGAGGCTCAGGGTGGTCAAAAGTACAAAAACATTGACATTAAGGTCAAAAGATGGAAAAGGCAAGGTTGTGAGTCTTGTACCCGTGGGCCAAGTGGGTGACAGAATGAGGAGGTCACACCCTTTCTAAGGGACAGTAGCTCATGCTTCAGGCCTAGGCCACCTGATCTAGTTCCTTAGAGGATGGCAGAAAAGTGGATTTTCTGATTTATAACTTTCAGAAACTCCATCCTTAAAAAGCTTCAAGTTGGAATCTCAGAGGTTGGAAGCCAGTTGGTGGTTTTCCTCAGAGAGGTGGGGAAAACCAGGAGGAGACGTGAGCATAATGGCCTGGAATGTTCTGGGTCTTCATCTAGGCTGGTTCCACGGGTGTGTGTAGCCCTTGGTCATTTAATGGGTCCACACACAGATGTGTGCCTTTCTTCTCAGATGAAAATGTAAAAGGTAAATTAATGCCACAGTAACCACAGACTGGCCAAAGTACGTCTCTAGCCTGGATTTGATCGGCGGGACGCTGTTTCATCTTCTGAAACAAGACCGAAATGGAAGTTAGGTTGTCAGCCTGGAAGGGCAGGTCCCAGGGGCCAAGAGAGAGGAACAGGAAGCAGAGGTCCACTTGGGGCTTCCCAGCAGCCAAAGCAAATGGGAAAATGAAAAATACAGTCATTTACATGGTTTGTCAGGCCAAGGAGAGAAAAAGATAAATGGACACCCCCCAAAAAACAGTCCTCGGCACACAAAACAGAACATCTGTGGTTTTTTTTTCTTTTTTTTATCCCTGGGTGAAAGAGGTTTTATTTTTAGGCTCTGGCTTGTTTTATGTTTTTTGGCTTCCTGGGCTAGGAAAACAAATTTCTTTTTCGTGCAAAAGTAAGTATGTTATATAAATGTATAGAGATATTTTTTATATGTGTAATATCTAAACTAGACTATTGCCACTACCTCCCACACGGCCAGTGGGATTTCTTCTCAGCCTCCGGCCTCCCCACGAGACGTCAGAGTATCCTAAATTTTGTGTTCTAAATTCTTTGGCTTTTTAAAGACTTTTTATTTATTTATTTGAGAGAGAGAGAAAGAGAGAGAGGTAGAGAAAGCACAACAGGGGAGGAACGGGGGGGGGGGCGCAGGCCCCCCGCTGAGCAGGGAGCCCAATGCGGGGCTCGATCCCAGGACCCCAGGATCATGACCTGAGCTGAAGGCAGCTGCTTACCTATGGAGCCCCCCAGGCGCCCCTACTATTTCTCTTATTTTTAATTGAGGTAATAGGCAAAAGTTCAAAGCATGCCTGCGGATACGGAAGTGTGTGCTACGTGTGCGTGCCGGCGCCTACTTGCAGATAAGTGAAGGAAGCAAGGGAGGAATGAAGGTCATTCCCATAGTTTTCTTTTTTTAAAGCTGCATTCTCTTGCCGTCAAGCCGGCAGTCACACTCCTTGGTATTCACCCAAAGGATCCGAAAACTTCTGTCCACACAAAAACCTGCTCACAGATGTTTATAGCAGCTTGATTGATGATTGCCCAAACTTGGATGCAACCAAAATATTCTTCAGTGGATAAATGAACAAATCAGCAGTGGCCCACCCACATAATGCAATCTTGTCCAGTGCTAAAAATAAAGGAGTTATCAAGCCTTGAGAAGGCATGGAGGAACTTTAAATGCAAATTACAAAATGAAAGAAGCCCACCTAAAAACTACGCACTTTTTACGACCCAAACTATCCGACACTGCAAGAAAGGCAAAATGGTAGAGACATTAGAGAGATGAGTGGTTGCCAGGGGTCCGGAGGCTGGGGATGAGGGACAGGGACGGATGCGCAGGTGGGGCCCGGAGGATTCTGAGGCAGTGGCGGGACTCTGTAGAGCTCCATAATGGTGGAGACGTGTCATTATACACCTGTCTAAACCCATGGAAAGTCCAACACTAAGAGTGAACCCTAATGTAAACTACGGACTTTGGGGGATTAGACGTGTTAGTGTGGGTTCATTGATTGTAACAAATGTGGCATGCTGGTGGGGATGTTGAGATGGGAGAGGCTGTGCCTGTGTGGGGCGGCAGGTAAATGGGAAATCACTGTTCCCGTCAATTTTGCTGTGAACCTAAAACTGCTCTAAAAAGAAGTTTGTGGACGGGGCGCCTGGGTGGCTCAGTGGATTAAGCCGCTGCCTTCGGCTCAGGTCATGATCTCAGTGTCCTGGGATCGAGCCCCGCATCGGGCTCTTTGCTCAGCGGGAGCCTGCTTCCTCCTCTCTCTCTGCCTGACTCTCCACCTACTTGTGATCTTTCTCTCTGTCAAATAAATTAATAAAATCTTTAAAAAAAAAAAAAAAGAAGTTTGTGGTTTTTTTTGGAAGGCAGACGGCTACACACAGTGCCTCATTTGGATGTGTCTGGAGTCTCGGAAACTTGACTCCCCTAGGTTCTCCTCCAAAGGGACCTCGAGAGCTTGTTTGGAGGGTCTAGCAGGGGACATAGCTACTTGTATACCCTCAACCTTGGGGCGCCTGGGTGGCTCAGTCGTTAAGCGTCCGCCTTTGGCTCAGGTCATGTTCCCAGGATCCTGGGATCGAGCCCCGCACTGGGCTCCCTGCTCAGCTCCGTCTCCCTCTGCCCTCCCCTTATTCATGCACGCCCCCCCCTCTCAAAAAAATAAAAAAATAAACTCTTTTAAAAAGATATAATAAAAGGTAAAGATGAATAACCAGGTGAAAGGTGTACAGGCAAGATCCAGGAGGGCGTCGAGCATACACCCTTCTGTCCCCGTGGGGTTTGGGGCGCTTCTGGCTTATGCATGCTTTTACCATCCTGGAAGCTCTCCAAACCCAGCTTAGGGCTTCTACAGAGGCTTCATACATAGGCCTCATTGATTACATCATTGGCCTTTGGTCATTAAGTCAGTCTCTGGCCCGACTCCCCTCTCCAGAGGTCAGTGGGTGCAGGAGTCGGGTCTAAAGTCAAATATTGCAAGGCGCCCGGCTAGCTCAGTCGGTAGAGCATGAGACTCTTAAAATCACATATTGTAATGAAAGGTGTTCTCATCACTCGAGAACTTACAAGGGTTTCAGAAGGTCTGTGCCAGGAACTGGGGGCAGAAGCCAAATCTGTAGTTCTCGTTTATGTCACAGCGGTCAAGAAAGTCGGACACGGAGGAAAGAGAGTGGAGAGGAAAATAAGCACAGGCTTCCTCCTCAGCTCTCGGAGAGGCAAGCCACACGGAGCTGTCAGAGCGGGCTTTCTCCTCGTCATCCTGGACCTCAGGGCGAGAGGCCGTGCCTCTGCCTCCAGCCCCGAGCAGGATGTCGTGTCCTGAGGGACAGCAGCTCTGGGCACAGCCCCTAAGTGAGGCTGTCCCCGTGCCCCTCCGATCAGCCTCTCTGGTTCCTGGGAGTGACCTGCAGAAAATGGGTTGCCTGTTGGTCCACACACTAAATGCTAGGCCTTGGGTGGGCTCCTTAAGCCCGGTGGCCCTCAGTCTTGTCCACCATAAGATGGGGCAGATAAAAACAGACCCTCAGCCAAGAGACCCGGGGCCATGTCTGTCTCGGAAGTCACCATTTTCCAGATCTGAGGAAGGTAATAAGGGGCTCAGAAGTGTCTGTTTTTGGTGACCTACAACACCTCAGAGCAGGGTTTACAGCAAACCCCCTGTGAGAGCCCCTGAAGGGTGGAGACGTGTCCACGGAAGTCCTCAGGGGCTCCTTCCACCTCCTGCAGCACGTGACCTCAGCCCTGCCATAACTGCTCCTCCCCACCCCTCCCGATGAAATCCAAATTCTTCCATTCTGGCTGCAGACAAGCGGGAAGAATTCCTCTCCCCGTCCAGGACCCACCGTTAACCACCCGTTCCCAGAACCGCTAAGCAGGGCTGATCCTCCTGCTGAGTCCCCGTGACACAGCCCCTCCTTCCCAGACAGAGCCTACTTTAGGGGCCTCTCAGGCCTGGAGTTCTCGAATGAAGGCTCATGAGGATGGCACTCTAGGATCTCTTTCACAACATTGGGAATTTTACTGTGAAACACGGGTGCACGCATGGGTTGCGGAGCAGACAAAAACAGTAAGGACCCTCCCCCAGGTTAAGGTCTGCTGCCAGATGACTTACAAACACGTGTTGTTTTCAGAACTTTTTGGATTTTGGAAATGAGGTTATGAGGTTGAGGGCTTGTATACCAACAGACGTGAGATTTGATGAGACGGTCTCGGGAGGTGTTTAGAACAGTGCTGGGCTCATGGAGCTTAACAGGTATTTGTCACGTGAATCATACTAAGAGGACAGCCGTCACTAAGAACTGTTGCTACGAGAGCTCAGACCCACAGGCCTGCCTAGTGATTGCAGTTTAGAGCAACGCCATGCGCAAGGCAGCCTCTCATCCCTGAGCCCTGAGAAACTATGGGGCAGGTGCCTGGCGTTTGCAGCAGAGAGCCTGTGGTCCTTGACAGCTGAGATCAGAGCTCTGAATGCAGACTGTCCACAGAAGGCTTTGGTTTCCCAGCAGTTAAATGATTTATTTTTGCACACGGCAATAGTCATAGGATCGGCTCCGCAGCCTGAAGAGGATCCAGAACTCTTGGGCTTTTCACGGGGGAGTGGGATGACAGATGGACACAGATGCACGGAGCATGTGCCTCTGATAAGCATTAACATGTGATCTAAAATCCTACTCTAAGCTGTACACACTACAGAGGTAAGACCAGTCAAAAATATTTTAAATATTGCCCGTGATTTAATCACCACTGTATTGGGGCGCCTGGGTGGCTCAGTGGGTTAAGCCTCTGCCTTCGGCTCAGGTCATGATCCCAGGGTCCTGGGATCAAGCCCCACATCAGGCTCTCTGCTCGGCAGGGAGCCTGCTTCCTCCTCTCTCTCTGCCTGCCTCTCTGCCTACTTGTGATCTCTCTCTGTCAAATAAATAAATAAATAAAATGTTAAAAAAAAATATCACCCCTGTATTCATTCACCCGGCCATCAATTCCCGAGCACCTGCTGTAGACCAGGCATTGTCTGTGGCCAGCAGGATTCCGGACTGAACACACAGACAAAGTCTTTGCTGTGATCTGAACAGTTCTGTGTCCACTCTCTTCGCTAAAATGAAAACTCCATGAGAAGAGAACTAGGTTCTTTCCGAGTGCCACCCACACTCGGAACCCTAACACCCAAAGTGATTGTGTTAGAAGGCAGGGCCTTTGGGAGGCGATTAGGTGGGGATTCGTGCTTTTATAAAAGATCCCCCGGGCGCCCTTGTCCCTTGCAGCACATGAGAATACCAGAAGTGTTTGACCCAGCAGGGGCCCTTACCCGACCACCCTGGCACCCCCAGCTTAGACTTTCAGGTTCCAGAACTGCGAGCCATAAACTTCGGTCAGTTGTGAGCCCCCCGGTCTGCGATAGTATGTCACAGAGGCCCAGAGGGACGCAGTTAGTTCTCTTCTCATGGAGTTTTCATTTTAGCGAAGAGAGTGGACAGACACAATTATCGGCTGTGGTGAGGGCTACAGAGATAATAAATCAGGTCCCAGAGCCAGGAGGGACTGGAAGGGACTGTTCTGGAAGGGGTGGCCAGGCAAAGTCTCTCCTCACAAAGGCTGAGGAGGCTGAGAAGAAGCTGGCTTGTTAGGAAGACAGGTGGGAGGCCCCGCGGTGGCAAGGTCTGAGGTGTGGGAGATGACAAGGGGGCAGCGGCTGGGCTGGGGGGTGAGCAGAGGAGCTGTGGCTGGAGAAGTCAGCCGGGAGCAGCCAGGTTGACTCTGCAGGCTGAAAGGAAAGAAATAACGTGCTCTGATTGTAATTATTTAAGGAACATGAGATTTTTTTTTAAAGTCATCTTGACCACTGTGAGGCTCAAACTTCCAATCCCGAGGTCAAGGTGCTCGTGCTCTGCCGACTGAGCCAGCCAGGTGCCTGAGAATTGTTTTTTATAGTGTGTTCTGGGCTATGGTCTTTCACAGTCTTAATGTATCTATAAGGCAAAGCCTTACATATTCTTTTTAAAAATTATTATTTTTTTTTAGAGAGAGAGGGTGTGCACACACACGAGCTGTAGGGGGTAGAGGCAGAGGGACAGGGAGAGAGAGAATCTTCAGCAGGCTCAACGGTCAGTGCAGAGCCCAACACGGAGCTCAATCTCACCACTCTGAGATCGTGACCTGAGCCAAAATCAAGAGTCAGCTGCTTAACTGACTGCCCCCCCGCCCCCCCCCCCCCCCCCCGCACCTCTAGAAGAAGTCTTTGAAGGACTTTTAATTCATTCTAGTTCCTGCAGATGGCGTTCTGGTCGTCGCACAGTTACGGACACTGCCTTCCGTCACCGCTAACCCTCCAAAATCAGATCATCCTCTTCTAACCCCAAACCTGTGATTGTTAAAAATAAAGGACATGACCTAATAAATAAAGCTTTTTCTATGGTGCAGACGCTGCTTACATTAAAAAGAGAAATATTTATCAAACATTGGCTTAGTAAGGGTTCGTGTGAAGACCTAAATGACATGAGTGCCTCGTGTCTGAGCCACATCATGTCGTGACAATTCAGCTCGTCTGTCACTACTTAGCTCTCATTTTCCTCCTTGCTTTTGGGAAAAACTATGAACAGCCCCACATTCCCTATCTCCCACACACCTCTCCACACCACTCATCCACTTTTTTGATAAGTGAAGAGTTTGCCACCAAGCCTAAGCCTCTTGGACGTGGTAGGGAAATCCATGGAGGTTAAGTCCCATGGTTTCCCTTGAGGACCTGGACCAAAGCCAGCTTCTCGTCACCTCAAGCATAGCCTCTAGCTAGCCAACTCACGGTTTTCCCTTTCTTCCGATGACAGCTTCACCTACATAAATAGCTTCCATTTGCCCAGCAGATACCCGTGCCTAGGTCACGTGAACACTAACGCTGGGTTTGTGGTCCTTGCCTTCACTCACGATGGTGGGACCTGCCTCCCTTCTGAGCCTTCCTACCACAGGGGCTCACAAGTGAGCTCGCCCTCTGCTGCTGAGACCATCGCTACCCACAGAGGCACGAGGGCCCTGTTGGCAGAGCCTTTAGCTGAGCCACTTTCGGGGACACCATTGTCTGGACCCTGCAGATCTGTGCACCAGCACCGGCCTCCAGGTACCATCAAGGTGGGGGCTCCATGGTAGCCAGACATTATTGCCGCCATATGCACCTTCAGTTTGTGTGGTTGAGGGTTTTTTAGTCTCTCCTTCCCCTTTCCGTCATGTTCCATTTCTAGATGAAGGTATGAGACGGGGGGAGGGTATAGAGTTGGGCTGGAGGAGACCTACAGATGGCGGATGTTTTTCTGAGTCCCTACTGGCTGGATTCGTAACTGAGTGCCACCGTCCTGTGACTGCAACAACCCCATGTTCCTCTCTGGCCCACTCACATTCTGTGTCAGTCCCCTTCCCTCCAGCGACATGATGCCACTCGGAGAGTCTAGCAAAGTCACATAATCTGGGTTCCATGTTGCTGGGCTGCTTTCTCTCTCTCCCCGCCCTCAGTCACTTGCTTCAACCCGGCTGCCAGGATGGAAGCTGCCCTATGGAGAGGCTGTGTGGCAAGGGTGGGGGTGGGTGTGCAACCAGCAGCCAGCAAGAAGCTGAGGCCCTAGATGGCAGCTCCAGCCACTCCTGGCTAAGGGTTTTCCCTGATACTCCATGGAGGAGGGCCTGGCGATGGAGAGCTGAAGCACCCCACGCTACTCTCCAGCGTCTCTGTCTACTCAACCTCCCTCCCCGCTGTTGATGTTGGAAGGCTCTATGCGCGAAGAATTCTGTTGGATATTATTAATTCCGTTGGCAGCCATTCCATAAATATTTATTGAGTGCCTACTCTTGTGCCTTGGGAATACAGGGGTGGGCGAGATAAACAGCATTCCTGTTCTCCTGGAGTTTCGGTTCTAGCATTAATGAGTCACTATGTAAATAAATGCAGTTCCTACTGGGTGTGATAATTGCAAAGGAAGAAGTGAACAGTGTTGCCCACTGGAGAGTAACTGAAGAAGGCCTGTCACAAACAGTGGTTAAGGGGCACCTGGGTGGCTCAGTGGGTTAAGCCTCTGCCTTCGGCTCAGGTCATGATCTCAGGGTCCTGGGATGGAGCCCGACATTGGGCTCTCTGCTCAGTGGGGAGCCTGCTTCCCTCTCTCTCTCTCTGCCTGCGTCTCTACTTGTCATCTCTGTCTAATAAATAAAATCTTAGAAACAGTGGTCAAGGAGGCATCACGGGGAGTGCATCTGAGCAGAGATCTGGGTGGCCATGCCCCCAGTTGAGGGAGAGCACAGGGTCCACAGGCAGACAGTCCCTGGGGACAGGTGCTTAAAGCTAGGGGGTTTGTAGAGCTCACTCTTAAGCTCAAGAGCAGGGAGACCAACTTCCAGGCACCTGTTTTGCCATGGAGCTACACTAGGGCCTATTGTTATTTTGTGTCCCAGCATAGAGGCATAGCAATAAACAAAAAGTGTATTTTTTTCCTCTTGCAAAAGGTCAATGGGAAACTCACAAAAGGTCCATATTTTGCATCTTGATAGATTATAGAGCCCACAGAGGTGTCAGATATCAATTCAGTTTCTCATTTCAGGTGAGAAAACTGAACCCCAGCAAGGCGAGTGGAAGTTCAACGGTCCGTGGCTTGACGGCGGCAAGGCTAGATTAGAATTCCAAATGGGAATTTATGTCCACTCTTTCCTTAACAGGTTACGGCAGTTGCTCCGATTTCTTTTGAAAATTACAAACTGGATTTTCCTCCTCTTAAATTCCTCTCTCCTTAGTTTTCCATCTAGCCTGAAGCTCTTCCAAATTCACTTGTTAAAAAGGAAACCCTCTGTTATTAAGGGTTGTTCACACTTTTTTGGCTTCCAGAGGGGACTGAAAACCGTCTTTCTTTACACAAATTCCCACCGAGTAGCGTGAGAATCTTCTCGGCTGAATATTGCCGAGTCTGAGACAGAAATCAGCGGCAGGACTTCGGCTCCCACCTGCTGCCCGCACCCGCTCACATGACTGGCCCAGGGCACGAGCGGAACGACTCGACTCCACGGAACTCAGCCGCGGAGGGCCGGTGACCGCCAGGGCCGGATTTTTGAAGCTGACAAACAATTCATGCCGTGCGACAGTTAAGGTGGGGCTGCGGGGCGCAGCCAGGGGCAGGAGTGTCGCTCCGTCCGAGGAGAGTGACCGAAGCTCACAGCATAGAGCACGTGGGTCCGGGTCTGAGCTCGTCGGCCCGCCGCGGTAAGGCCGTAATAAGGCGCAGGGAAGCGGGTCCGGGCGGGGAGGTCGCCCTGCTCCCGCGGCCGGAGCGCACGTGGGCGCCGGGAACCGGGCCCCAAAGGCTCCCGCACGGAGCGTCTTAGCCGGAGCGGAAAGAAGTGCTGTTCCCACGCGCGAGGGTCAGCAGCGGAGAAGCCTGCGCAGCCGCGGGCCCTCCGACGGCTCAGCGGGTCCCCAGCGGCCTCGGTCAGCTCGGATCCGCGCGGGGGGCCCTGCGGGTGGACGCAGCCTCGGGCCTGGCGAGGAGCCTGCGGGGCCGGGAGCAGCCTCAAGAGTCCTAACTCTGGGGCTCCTGTCCGCCCGCACCGGACCCCGGAGCTCTTCGCTGCGGACGGCGAGGCCCAGCGGACCCGGCCCGGCGGCGGCTCCCGCGGCCTGTGCGCGTAGACGCGTCTTTCCCCAACCGCACGACGCGGCGGGCTGCGGACTTCTCTGCGCCTCCGCTTCCCCGGCCGCGGGCAAAGCAGACTCGTCGGACGGCGCCGCGGTGCGGGGTCGGGCCGGGTCCGGGGTCGGGCCGGGGCCGGAGTCGGGCCGGGTCCGGGGACGGGCCGCGTCCGCGTCCGACTTCTGCGGGTCTCGGGGCTCTGGGACCCGGCCCGACCCCGCCGAGCGGGCGGGGCGCGTCTTCCTCGCCCTCGGCCCCGCCCCCGCCCCCGCGCACGCGCTCTCCCTCCCGCTCGCTCAAGTACACGAAGAAAGAAAATATTTAGGAAAAGAAAGCGCGGCCGGGGAGGCGGAGAAACGACTCCGGCCGCAGCGGGTTGCAAAGCTCCTCCGCCGCGCCGGACTCCGATTGGTCCCCCCGGAGGGGGCGTGACTCGTGGTCGCCGCCGTGGGCGGGGCCGGGAGCGCGAGGCTCCGCGTCGACCGCGTCCTCCGCCGCGCCGGACTCCGATTGGTCCCCCTGGAGGGGGCGTGACTCGTGGTCGCCGCCGTGGGCGGGGCCGGGAGCGCGAGGCTCCGCGTCGACCGCGTCCTCCACCGCCCCGGACTCCGATTGGTCCCCCGGAGGGGGCGTGACTCGTGGTCGCCGCCGTGGGCGGGGCCGGGAGGTCGCGACTGACCCTCGACCCCGGTGGGTCGCGGCGCCGCGCACTCGCTCCCGGGTCCCGAGCATGACGAGCCGAGCCGGAGGGTCCGCGCGCGCTCTGGTCGCCGCGCTGCTGGCGCCGGCGCTGGTGGCGCTTCTGGTGGCGCCGGCGCGGGGCCGGGGCGGCCGGGGTCACGGCGACTGGGACTCCGCCGCGCCGCTGCCGCCGCTGCCGCCCCGCGAGGACGCGGCGCGCGTGGCCCGCTTCGTGGCGCACGTGTGCGACTGGGGCGCGCTGGCCACGGTGTCGGCGGAGCCCGCGGTGCGCGGCCGGGCCTTCGCCGACGTGCTGTCGCTCAGCGACGGGCCCCCGGGCGCGGGCCGCGGCGCGCCCTACTTCTACCTGAGCCCGCTGCAGCTGTCGGCCGCCAACCTGCGGGTGAGCGGGGGTCGCGGGGCGGGGCGGCGGGGCGGCGCGGGGCGGGGCGGCCTCCGGGGTCCGGCGCCCGCCGCTGCGGTGGGCTCTTCGCCCGCCCCCGCCGGCAGCACCGGCGCCGCGAGTCGTCCGGGGGCTCCGCGGGCGGCGCTCGGGGGCTCACGGGGCCCTTCCGCGCGGCCCGAAGCCGAGGCCCCCCGCGGGTGCCGGGCGCAGCCTCTGGGGCCCGGCGCCACGGCCTTCACGGGAAGGAGCGGGGCTGGGGCGAGGTCCGTGGGCTCGTCTCCGCCCGGCGCGCGCCAGGCCGGGGCTCGCCGCCGTCGGGGGGTCCCGCCGCCCCCCGGGGGTCCCGCCGCCCCGCTCCGCCGCTCGAGGGCGAGAGCCGTGCGGAGTCCCGGACGGGCTGCGGGGGAAGAACCCGCGCGGCTCAGGCCGAGGGACGCGCGGCGCCGCGCGGGGTCCGCCCGCCATCCCGATTCGGGTCGCGGAAGGGCGGCCGTGACCGGAACGTGCCCCCAGACCCGCGTTCCTTGGCGCACCCGCAGCTCGTTGCGTTTTCCTTTGGGATCGCAGCGGCTCCCCGGGTCCGCGGGTCCGCGGCCTGGTTCCGTCGGCCTGGAGTCCCGCGCGTCGGAAGCACCTGCTTCTCCTCGGGAGGTGGTGTCGGTCAGGCCGGCCCCGAGCCGGGCCGCCGCGGCCCCACTTCCCGGTCCCCGGACGCGCTCGTCCCCAGCCCCGGCGGTGCTGCGCGCCAGCCGCTCCGGGAGGGACGGAGCCCGTTCTCCCTTTGTGACAGCGCTTCGCTCCGCGTCCCGCTGCCTTAGGGGCGGTTGTGGCCTCTCGCTGCGCCTGTGCTGGGCTTCATCACGGGCGTGCGTGCGCCGGGAGACGGTCTGTGCGGGGCCTCCGACACCCGCGGGGCGTCGGCCGGTGCTTGGGCGTGAGGCTGGCGGAGGGCCTGCTGTCGCTGCCGACCTTCGGAAATGGGGACTCCACGTTAGCGTCCGGGGACATCTGTGCCCCCGGGGACCCGAAGCAAAATCCGAAACCGCTGCTCTCCGCAAGCGACGCTCGCCTCCGGGCATCCCGGCCTTACTGCCCACCCCACTCGGGCATTTGCCCAAAGCAGGCTCATTCCTCGCCAGCGATGCTCAGCCTTGGCTGGAAACACCGTCACCCGGAAGACTTTAAAAAATAAGTGCCCGGGTATTGTATTAAAAACATGTTTTATTAAACAACAACAACAACACCGACTCCCCAGTTCCTCCCTGATCCTTCTAATGAGGGAGGGGGATGGAGAACTACTGCTGTCCACGATTATATTTAAACTCTCACTGATAGGGTCACCTGCTTTGTAGGAAGGACGACAACTAAGACTCAGGTGCAGCGAGTCACCTGTGCCCGGCCGCTAATGGCTGCCAGGTAGAACTCCAGCCCGGGTCTTGGACATGTCTAGAGAGATGGGGTAAGGACCATGCGGGATTTCAGGTTTCCGGGATGGCAGTGAAACGGTGTGGCCACATCGGAATTAGTCTGACTGGATCCCTTCGCTTCAGGCCTCAGGTTGATTTATACCTTCTTTTCCTCCTCCTCCTGACCTCTGTCTTCTCCCTGTCACCCTGCCCACCAGATTTATAGGAACAGAAGACCACATAGCATTTCCCTCTGCCCAGAGACCTTTAACAACATCTGGCTGTCTAGAGCTGGGAAAGATTCACTTGGGATGTTTGCTCAAAGTACAAGTACCAGGCCTGGGAATGGAGCCCAGAAATCAGCATTTTAACAAGTTCCCCATGCAGGTGGTTCTTGGAGAGCACAGACAGATGCCAGCCTGCAGAGCACACCCTGGCTCCTTAGCTTGGACTTGAGCCCCCCTCACTCCCCCACCCCCTGCCACTTCTCCTTCATCTTCCCACCCACCCCCAAACCTCTTTTTCAAGCAGGTTGGGTTTCTCATTGCTCACAACCATGTGCCACATTTCCCCAGTTCTGTTTTTGAAATTCCCATTACCGTGAATACATCATCCCACTTCTGTCCTGATTTTGAGTATCTTACAAGGCTCTCTATAGAGTCCGTATTACTCCAGGCTGTGTTGACATCTTAAACTCCAAATACACTTTACTATGTCATTCACTTGATAGTCAGTTATATATTGTCTTCTGATCTCTTCTGTGTCATTTTGCATTATTTAAGTTTTGTTTATGCCTGACTTTTCAGTCGATTATCAAGTCACAGAGAAATGAGAGACCTTTTTTTTGGTCTCCTATGGCTTCTTGCCTAATAGGGCACAGACAGTGAATGTTTGGCTAAATGATTTCAAGGAGCTCTCTTGAAACTCGTTGTTTTGATAGGTCACCATGAGATGGCAGAATTTTCCACACAAGCCGCTTGGAGTTTAAAGTACTAAATGCAACATTTGAATTTTTCTGTGATCTGTCAACAGTGCCTTTCCTAAACCTAATTTCTGGAAAAGAAGGAAGAATTTTGCTTGCCTCACTTTTTGAGTCTAAGCATTCTTCTCTTATTGCTTAAACAGGAATGAACAACTTCTCCAATTTTGAAATCACACAATTTCTGCTAGCCTAAGATAACAAGAAAGCATGATTCAGCAACTTTCTTGGTTAAATTGTACAATTAGTTAGTTGAACAACTACGTATTTTTATGCCCTAGTTTCATAGTAGAGCCTGACCCTTTAGGTCTTTCAGTGAAGGTCTAGACCAGCCTTGTATTTAGGTGATATCATAATCGTAATTTCCCTGGTGAATGTGAAACATTAAGAGTTTAAGAAAAAAGAGTGGCTTGGTTAATTTTTAATATAGGACCCTAGCCACTGCTTTTTGGGAAGAAGGGTCAAGATCAATCTCTACCCAACTAGTCATTTTCTCAAATGGTAGGTGATGTTTTACAGTTCATTGTTTCCTTGAAGAACACTCAGCTCTAGGGACAATGTGCATGTGACTTGTGAGGTTGACTCCAGAGACAAAACCTCATGTGCCAGGATCTTTATTTTCTCTATACAGGAAAATCCACATGCTACGCTGACTATGTCTTTGGCACAGACGAACTTCTGCAGGAAGCATGGATTTGATCCCCAAAGTCCCCTCTGTGCCCACATAATACTGTCAGGAACCGTTACCAAGGTGAGTAGTTAACAAGAACAGAGATGGGTTTTAGATAAGTACCATCTATTAACAATAAAAGAAGAGATATCTTTTTTTAATTTAAGATTTTATTTATTTGAGAGAGCAAGAGAGCACAAGCAGGGGGAGTGGCAGAGGGAGAAGGAGAAGTAGGCTCCCCACTGAGCAAGGAGCCCGATACATCCCAGAACCCTGAGATTGTGGCCTGAGCCGAAGGCAGATCCTTAACCCACTGAGCCACCCAGGCGCCCCAAGAAAGAATTTAAGAACAAAATGATAATGATTTGTGATTGAGATACAGAGTGAGAATATGTTCTAATGTGTGCATTGATGAAAACTAAAGGCTTAAATTGGTTGATTTCGTATAGATGTTCAATAAGATATTTATGTAGAAAACGAATGAGTTTTTGAAGCTGAACAGATGTAACAGCTGCTCAACTCCTCTGTAAGGAACACCTGTTCAGCCAGAGCCCTCTGCCGCTGGCCATGTTGTATACTGCCCGGTATTTCCTGTGTGGGGCTCCTTGTCTCCGTATGCTAACAGTGGCTTAGGGCAGGGAGCGGACCATGTAAGCTGAAATATCAGATGTGAACTTAGCGCAGTGAATGCTGCAAGGCAGAGGGCCAGGTGTCACAGCACCGACCCCACCGCCCTACTGGCAGATGTGCTTCTTGACCTTGTGGATCATGATGACCCGAGGCAAGTCTGATCACGGTCTGGAGGTTTCGTGTGGGTGCCACTGTGCAGCTGCATTTCATGAGTAGGAGAGAGGCGGGAACGGGGCAGGGAGGGACAGCCGATGCTCTCGAGTTCCACTGCGCCTCCCGAGACCTTCGTCTGTGGGTTTGCCTCTCCACGTTGAACACGGGCTTGTTACAGGGTCCGTGGGCCGACGTGACACGGTGTGAGCACCGCAACATTTCATCCTACGCCCTGTGCCCATTACTCTGGTAGCTTGGAGGGACTGCCAAACAGTGGAAGGCGGACCTCGTGATGATTCCCCACCTCAGGAGATCTGTACCGCTGACATCTGAGCTCCTGGATGTTTTCCGTTTTTCTGCATGCCTCCTGCAGTTTTTTCCTGATTCCTTGAGCTTGTAACTAAAAAAACTCTTCAGGTTTCTAGAATCACGCCCCCTTAGCAGGCCAGAACACAGAGTATGGTTGCCATGAGTCATTCATGTCCTGTATAACCCTTCAGGTGAACCAGACGGAAATGAGCTTTGCCAAGCATTCCCTGTTTGTCCGACACCCTGAGATGAAAACCTGGCCGTCCAGCCATAATTGGTTCTTTGCCAAGTTGAATATAACCAACATCTGGGTCCTGGACTACTTTGGTGGACCAAAAATAGTGACACCTGAAGAATATTATAATGTCACATTTCAGTAAGTATTTATACATCTTTCCTCTTTTGCATACTGCAACTGAGCAGTCCTCGGTCTTTTAAAGCGGGGGGAGGGGGGTTTCACTGTTTCATATACCACAAACTGACCCTTTTAACAACCTGGTAAAACCTATGACACCCCCTCAGAATAATATATTTAGGCGTATAAAATACATAGGCAGCGTAACGGAAGCCGACTCTATTGAATTACATTTATAAAAATATTTTTTAAACGTGTGATGTAATATATTGACTTTTTAATGAACACATTAAATAAGATTTAATAGTGAGCCTGTAACATTACTGTACTTTCTGAGTAGTGAGGACTGAGTATTTTATGGCAGTCGCTACAACCCTAACGTGAGGTGAAAGTATCTGCTTGCGTTATTTCTGTGGCTGACTGTCACAGATACGTGTCCGCTGGGCTTTGCTGTCTATTTTCATCATGGAAGAAAATGATACATTTCAATTAGAGCTTAATGAAAATGAAAACATCTGTTTTCCATCCAAGTTCACAACCCCTGAGCTCTGTCTACAGGCTTGAACGCCAGGTTGAAACCTTGTTTCAAGGCGATGCTTTGGGGCCCTGGCTGACCTGTGATGGCCTTTTCCCATGAGAATCAGACTTGGGTGCTCCTGGACTGCGAATGGTCCACATCTGAGTGTGCACGTGGCCTATTTCCCATCAGCCTCAGTGCTGTGAGTGCTGCGGGCGCCGTGTGGGGTACCCACCAGGACGTGGACACTTGGGGCTGGAGGAGGTCAACTCCTGAGGGGTCCCAGGAGAAAACGAAGAAGAAAATAGCCTGAAGACGGGAAAAGGACAGGAAAGAAGGTGTGATTAGATCCTCTGAAGTTAGATTGGGGTTCAAATGAGGGAAGGCAGTTTTTCCCGGTGACAAGGTGGGGGGCCTAGCTGCCCTCCTGCAGGCCCAGCGGCTACTCCGTAGACTGTGGCTCAGATTTTATTCATTCATTCATTCATTCATTCATTCCCAAACAGGGTCTAGGACAGTATGTGGCTCAGAGCAGAGGCTCCTTCTCAGGCTGATAATTTGAGACAAAGATTCTCAGCTTCTCTGGTTGAATGAGGAACCCAGCAGTCACCGTGTTTATTTTGCTTCCGAGCATGCAGGAGATGAGGCACAGGCTAGCGATTCTCTCCTGGCCTGACAAAGCCACCTTACTTCATAGGAATAGAGAGGCAGCCCTTAAAACATGATGACCTGGCAGTGAATTATCCAGGAGGATGGCCAGTAAGATAACAGACCCACGACACAAGGCTAATGTTTGCTTTGACAAGCCTTGGTGATCTCTGAAAGACATTATTTGTGTATAAATAACATGCCCAAGGGCAGTGCTGGCTGGTGGCTCAGTTGGTTAAGCAGCTGCCTTCGGCTCAGGTCATGATCCCAGCGTCCTGGGATGGAGTCCCGCATCGGGCTCCTTGCTCCGCAGGGAGCCTGCCTCTCCCTCTGACTCTGCCTGCCATTCTGCCTGTGCTCGCTCTCTCTCTTTCTCTCTGACAAATAAATAAATAAATAAAAATCTTAAAAAAAGAAAAGAAAAGAAAACTGTGCTTCCCTGTTAAGTCTCTGTGTTGAGTGAGTGAGTGGCATAGATAAATTTGAGGTTCCCATTTTCTTACGCAGACTAGGGAGCCTTTTGTGCAGCTCAGAGAGAAGAGGGAGCATTTCCCTGTCTTGAGAGAACTAAAGTCTAGACCAGGGTGTCGCCCTGTCTGAGGCAGGACAGAATCCTAGGGAGAGGCAGCCACGAAGCCGACCTTTCGAGTTCAGCTGACTATGGTGGTTTCCGACATCGGGTGCCGCTCAGCAGAGCTGCATCCCAGAGGCTGTAGCAGAGGGTGTGGTGGTCGCACTCACTGGGGCAGGGTGCTGGCTGACATCCAGTCTCCGAGGCCAGACCCCAGACCTATAGATACCAGAACCCAGGCAATTCTTCCGTGTTCTGGGGTGGCTGAAATTCACTCAAAATCTTAAACTTCTGGATCAGGAGTTGCTTAAACCATTCCCTAGAATGATGACCTGGTAAGATCTGTCAACTCAGTTTAACGAAGTAAGTCTTCTTCCTCTCTCTTCCCCTCTCCAGGTGAAGCAGAACACGGCGTCTTGAACAACACCGGGGAGGTGGCTATGGGTGGCTTATGCACACCCGAAGGCCTTAATGTTTCTCTGTAGAACATTTCCCAGATGGGTTTGTTGGCTTTGCTTGCTTGCTTGTTTACAAAGTAGAGTTGCACTATTCCTGGATTTCTTGGAAGATGTGGTTGCTAGATTTTTTTTTTTTTGCAAAATTTGAAGCCATTTTCTTAGAGGGATATCTTTCATCATGATCAAGGAAGTTTTATTCCATCTGTTCCAAACAGTTTTCCGGCAGTGCTCCTTGAAGAGAAGCCAGTGCTGGATTTAGGTGGCCCGCTGGCATTTGGAGGCATCGGAACGCCTGTCCTTCCTTCGTGGAGGCCACAGTGCTGGCGAGTGGGCCTCAGTCCACCATGGCTGTGCCCAAGCTGTGGGAGCCGGGCGGCGGGGCTGGCCTGTGCACCTGTGCACGTGCGTCATCGTGCCAAACCCTCCTCCTCATGAGCCATTTGTGCCTGACAGTCTTGGGGACCAACATAGGGCAAAACTATTTCTTACAAAGTACTTTTTTTTTCACTTTTCAAATTAAAGTGATAATTCCCTGGAACAGAAGAAGTTCACAAGCCTTTCCTGAATTTCATTTTCCCATTAAAGTGGACACTGGATAATCTGCGTTCTCCACTCAAAACACACACCACATATATGTGTACTTTATTTTTCTCCCCCAAATGGGCTTGCAAAAGAAGAAAGGATGCAGGGAATTTTGTGTGTCATTTTCTGGTGTTCTGTTTAAGTGGAGTTTAGCAGACATAGACCAGCTTAAGCCAGTCCCCAAACCCACTGCCCCTGGTTGCACTTTGTCGCTTTTTAAATAATGCCGCTCTCAGCAGGGGCCCGCAGCCGCTCACAATCTTTAAATGGCTCCTGTGCTATTACTGCCTAAGTCAGGTCGTGAGGGAGAAGATAACTTTAAAGGAAAAAAATCACATTTCTTCAGAAAAGAAGCTGGTTTTATTATCTACACACATGGTTTCAGAAGATGAGGGAAGACCCTTCTCAAGAGGGGTGTCAGGAACCAAGCTGCCGGATCCTTCGTTGGCTAAAAACGGAAGAGGAATGTGCATTGTTATGTTTTAAAACTACAAATTGAACTTACCTAAAATCTAGCGAAGAGCTTCTGTTTAAGAAAAATGATTTATATTGAACTTGCTAAAATGGGCTTTTCACTCAAAATAATTAAAAGCATTATTTTCGTGAAGTGTGTTGGGTCTGTTTTCTTCAACATGGATGTTCGTATTTATTATGCTTTCACTGTCTGCTGTTGAAACCCTTTTGTGTTTTTGTTTTAGCAAAGCTGTTACACGATCCGCCGTTGGCTGCCTTCCTGCGGGGCCTTGGGTGCAGAGGGAACTTGGGATAGGATCAGACTGAGGGTGTGTGTCTGCTTCTCTCCCTTTTCTCACTGCTGGTGATTTCTCCCTTCACCACTTGGTGCCGTGTGAAAGCTTCCGTGTTGGGGTAAGATCCACTTATCACCCGGAAAGCCAAGCACTGTGTCATTGCAGGCACTGGCGATGGCTCCGCACTTGAGTATGTCTGTCGTGCTCTGACTGACCACCAGAGAGCACCATAGACCCCTCTGTGGAGATGCTGGGTTCTTGTCCTCAGAGCCACTCAAGTCCCCAAGAATGATACCGTGGGCCAGGTTAGGAGAGGATGGCCTTGATAAGGCCACACGGGGGTAAAAGCAGCCTGGTGGGGGCAAGAGAAGCAGGGGCCTGGGCTGCTGCGCTTCCTACTTCCTCCGTGTCGTTTCCTTTGGAGCCCCTGTGCCCACCTGCAGCAACAGAGGGTCGGAGCCCTTGCCTTTACCAGAGGGGCTGAGTGTCTCCACGAAGGCTGGATTGGACAGAGGACGAGGTAGGCCCTGATCAAGAAAAGAGAATTTAAGATAGAAAGGTATTGGCTAAGGAGCCTGAGACGACTGAGCCCAGACGGGATTCTGGCTTTGGGTGTGTGGTTAGCGGGTCAAGTCTGCTCATCTTTACCAGGCCATAGCCAATAATTAGTGTTTTTATTCTTTTAGTTCAGGTTCAGATTCCCTGGAGACATGGAGTGGGGTGGAGAAAAATCCTTTAGGAAATGTGGCACGGTTCAATGAAATCAGTGCATTAATAACCTGACTGGAGGCAGTTAATACCACGGCTCCCTTCCTAGTGATAATCAAACCGAAGCTCACAAAGTTATTGAAGAGCCGAGCCTGCTTTTCTATCATGGAGCATGTTTCCAGTTTTAGTAATGAAAAAAAAAAATAGCATTCTCCTGTTGTGCAAAGCTGGTAGGTCAGTATTTTTTAGGAGAATCTCAAACTGTCACTTCAGAAACACTCTAAAATTTTCATCTGAGAAGACCATGATAGCTTAAGTCCTTTTTGGGATCAAAGGAAGTATAAATCAATAAAACTTAATCTTTTTCTTAGTTTCTTCCCTTGGTATTTACTGTAAGATATATATCTGTATGGACAATTTTTTAAGGTTGAAAATTCATAATCTCACCAGTCAGCATGGCTGCTAATATTTTGATGTGTTGGCTTCCAATTTTTGCATCCATGAAATTTTTTCTGTGAATTCAATCATTGTGCAGTGTATGGATTGTGAATCACACTTCTTTCAGTCTGTCAAAGTCTTGTTATGTTCCCAGAAACCGCTCCTGAGGATGGCGTGCACTGACTGCAGAATATCCCATCAGGTCCGTCTCCTCTGGCTGCCAGCTAATGCTCTGTGTTAGTGCTCCAATTGCTAGTGGCCAGAACCCTCGTCAGAGTAGTGTAAGCAAAAAGAGTTCGTTGATCTGAAAATACTCCTTCAGCACCATCTCCATCTCCGGGCTTCTCTTCCCACTGCGTTGGTCTTAACTGCAGCCAGTTTCATCTTAGGGCGCAGAAGGTACACCTTCCCTGGCGAGAAAGCCACACACTAATGTCTGTGTCCAGGTGGGCTGACCTCACTGGCTGAGCCGGGCCACCTGTCCTTCCCTGCAGATGGGTTCAGCTCGGCGCCGGTGGTCAGAACCACAGGGGCTGGGAGAATTTTGAAGCAGGGCTTCTGAAAGAGAAGAAGTCAGGCTGACTAAAGGGTTGTGGAGAGACAAGAGCTAAGTGCCATTTTCACTTTCTCTAGTTTTGTCCGTGTGAGTGACTTCCAGTTCCTCCTTGCTCTAAGAGAAAGATCTTATGCATAAAGTGTATTCCGCATCTCTGTTTATGTCCTTAAGTGGCTGAGGCAGAAGCCCGAAGTGCTTGTTCCAGATTGCTCCTAAGAGTTTATGTCCATGAGGCCTGCACGTGGCCTACCATAAGGCATGCCTAGGGCCCTGAATTTAACAGGTAAAAATAGAATTGTCTTATTTTAATTGACAGTTCTTAGGTTATTGGTAACATTGGACATCTAAAAACTCAAATGCTAGTTGCCTTTCTTTCCGTTGCTTCAAATATCAGTTGGCAACCAATAGGTCGAGTTTTATCAAAAATAAAAGTTATGATCATCATAAGACATGATGTTACAAAATAAGTTCATACACTGTGTTTTTTCTCATCCTTGCAACAAGCCCATGTGGTAGATGGGACACACATTATTGTCCTTTCAAGACAGGAAAGCTTTCAGAGTGTTCCCACTGTCACATTGTCAGGCCAGGTCCTTTAATCTAGCTCTAAGAATCCAGGGACATCTCAGCTGCTGGCTCACAGGGGTCCTTTTGATGAAGTCTCAGAATGTAAGTGAGGTTTGGTGGGATGAGGTCCGGAGCCGATGACCAAGAAAGAATTCTTGAGACATCTTTGGTGCAAAATGGTGGTTTATCAAAGCACGGGGACAGGACCTGTGGGCAGGAAGAGCTGCTGCCCTGGGGCTGTGAGGGGTGGTCCATTATATGCTTGCAAGTTGGGAGGGGGTCAGGGATGGCGTAAGTCTCTAAGGAATTTTGGAAGCAAGGTTTCCAGGACCTTGAGAGGCTGGCTGCTGTTGGGAAAAAGGTGATTCATTCCCAGTAATAAAACCTTTGTCATGAGACCCTTTAGTTGTGTATCGGTGGGCCACATGCTTGGGAATGGTTGTCCACACTATCTTGGAGGGGTTAGAGAAGTTTCCAAAGGAATTGTTAAAGGAGACTTACAGGGTCCTGGTTGGGGGTAGGGGTCATCAGGCTAGGATTGCCCTTTGCCCAGAGTTGAGGCAGTTGAGTCCCTAGAGGAATGTCACTCTGCCTGAGTCAGGCTTGTCAGTGGGTAAGGAAACTTAATAATTTTCCCTCTGCCTCTGTTTCCCACGTCACTTTGAAGAAATGTCTTGCCACTTGTATTTAAAGTTGTGTGGCACAGGAATGGCACAGGTCAGGAGCGCCTGGGTGGTACCACTGGTTAAGTGTCAGACTCTTGGCTTCAGCTCAGGCTGTGATCTAGGAGTCGTGGCGATGACCCGTGTTGGGCTCTGTGTTGGGCACAGAGAATGCTTGAGACTCTCTTCCCCTTACCCTCCCCGTCCTGCATGCTCTCTCTGTCTCTCTCTTGAATAAATAAATAAATAAATCTCAAAGGGGGAAAAAAAAAAAAAGGAAAGAAAGAAAAATAGCGAAGGTCACCGGTAAGCACAGTGTGGGTCTCACAGCTAGCAGCCTGACTTCTCCTGGGGCAGGCAGTGTGGTGCCCAGGAAGGCTGTGAACCCTGCAGCTGAAGGTCTAGTGCACCCGATTCCCACTCAAGCACTTAACGGAGTGGCCTGTGGTGAATGCTCTGCTCAAGGTCCCTTTCGTAAGTCAGGGCAACACCTAGGTTTGGTGGTGACCCTTGGCATCAGTTCATCTCCGTCCTGGTGTGGGATAGCCTGAGGCCAGTGCATGGAGGATCTGGAGCCATTTTCTTGGTGATAACACTACTAGAAGGTCACACCTGTTGTGCGTCAGTCACTGGTCTCCACTGTGCACTGGAGGAGACCCTCCCTCACCCTGTGCTATGTGAGTTCCATGTCTCCACCTGGGAGAGGGGGGAAGCTCTGGGGTCCTGTGGTGGAACCTAGTGAGAGATCAGGCCCAGTGGGCTTGGAGCCAGAAGAGCCCAGAGATCTCTGTTTGATGTGTCCATAGTTACAGGTCCCTGTGGTGCCCAGGAAAGGCTGCCCAGAGCAGAAAAATCCTGTTCATGCCAGGGCCAGACCCAGGGCCCTGCTGGAGCTCCAGGCCCTTGTTTGTCTATTTTAATTACCTTCCCTTTCTCCTAAGTTGGTGACTGTCCTACGGGCTGTAAACGTCTACAGGGGGGACCCTTCTGTCCCTGCCCAGCAGTCCCCAGAAGTGGGCTCCCATCAGACTTATTCCTCGAACAGGAGGACATGGGCCTGGATTGGGGTGAGGGTGGGGAGTCTGGCCAGGGCTGGGCTGGGCTGAGAGGGGACTTCCAAGCTACCAGCTACCTCCATGCCATGCAAGCCCATGGGGTCCTTCCCCCTTGAAGATGCTCAAAATGCAGTCTGCAGGAAGTCAGAGCCACTCCAGTGCCATAACATGGGGTAGAGCCTTGCAAACCGACGGTGAGCTGTGACGATCTAATTGGTTTGTTGGATGATGGATAACTCAGGCAGCATCTCATCCAGCAAGTAGAGGGGAGCTCCCAGGAGCTATACAAAATGGGAAGCTTTTACAGGCTGAAGGGGGCAGAGACAAGGAAAGAGTGGATTACATCATCTTTCTTTGGGAGAAGAAAAGGGGCCATGTGGCAGTTTTCCTCATTGGTAGTGATTAGAAGATTCCAGACTGACTGGTTGAGACTACATTCCCGGAGCAGGCTGGAACTGTAATTAGGTTAGGTATTAAGCCTTGGTCTGGTGATGTGGTTTTAGCATTAATGACTCTATTTTGGGCCTGTGGTTTCTTTTAACACCCTCATATGGAAGCCTGGACACAAGGCAGTCACCGGCTGCTCCTTTAGTCAAAATGGCGCAGGGGGTAGATCACAGCAGGCAGGGGTAAAAGGTGGGGGGGCGAGTGGGACATGGGAGAGGTGGGAATAATTATCTGTAAATATAATTTCAAGCTAGAAGACAGCAGGTGGGGGCCATCTGGTTTACCCTTCCATCTTTCTTTTCTTTTTAAGACAACAAGAAGAAAGTACTTAATTGTTTTTAATGCTTTGATTATAAATACAAATAAAGACTATCACCTCTTCTCTAACAAGTGCTTATGTAGCTTCGGGTATGTCCTGGGTCTCATGAGACTGGGCAGTCCTGTAGAGCTGCTTTTCTGACGGAGGAACCCACAGCATTGCTGTCTCTTTTTCACAGTGTTTTTCAGTCTCAAGTAATAAAACCTCCCCTGGGAGTTCTGCCCCTTTGTCTTACAGCAAAAGACACCAAGCCCTAGAGAGGCCCAGTGATTTGGTCAAGATGACACAGCAAGTTAAGGACAGAGTGGGGACCAGTTCCTCAGTTTTTGCCTTCCCACAGAGGTAGCACCTGGTCGTCCCACACTGGGAGGAAGTCCGTGTGGTAGAGCAGTGGAGGGGAGAAGCCATGGCAGAGGTGAGGGTTTGTGAAGAGCATCCACTGTTAGCCCATGGTCAGGGACTGGGCTCACAGATGTCCTGGTGTCTCATGGGTTGAAGCTTGCCCATTGCAGACGATGATTTTGTGTTTGCTCAGATATCCAGGAATATACTTCTTAGGTGTTTTGGGGTTAAACTCCTCACCTCCACCAACCCACGAACTGGAACCATGTCTACATAATGCACGTGAGCAGAGGCACTGAGTCCCCACCTGGTGCTCAAGAACTTCGAAGGTCAGAATGAGGAAGCACACGGTGCCCTGCTCGGGGTGGGTGGGCCTCCATTCTTCTAGAGGGCTTGTCCACACCACCCCCGGCCATCCACAGCCTCCTCGCCCCTCTGGGCTCCTGTCATTCCCAGAAAGACCTTGCACACAATATCTGCCCCCAAACATTGAACAACCTCCAGGAGCCCTTTCCTCAGGCAACAATGGGCATGGTCACCACTCCTGAATGATGTAAAAGGGAACAAATTCTTTCCAACAGTTTCTATTCTGGGCACACAACATATCATTTTATTCATTGCTCCAACCATCCACTGTTGGCCATTGGTCAGTGGATGGGCTGGACTCAACCTGGGGTTGGCAATTCCACAGCTCATGTCGTTCCACCTCTGGGGACCAGCACCCAGGAAACATGAGTTATAGTCCCGATTTGGCATTTACTGGCTTTGTGACCTTGAGCAAATGACCTCACTTTTCTGAGTCTCAATTTCCTTACCTATAAAATGGAAACTATATACCCAGTATTGACTACCTTACTGAATTATCATGAAGATTAATTATGACATATATGTGAAAGTAACCCATGAATGTAGGCATTCCCACTAAAGCAGAAAAAGTTCTGTTTGCAGTGGAGACTCTTTGACTGTCAACATCAATATGCAGTCAGTCTGAATTCATCTCCTCCTGTGATGGCATCTCTCCAATTTCACCCGTATTCCAGATTGTTTCTACTATCCCTCACCACCGTTGAAGATCTTTTATATCCTTGTGTGGTCTTCTCATCATTTCTTTCTTTCCTGTGTGTTTGGACAGGAGGCATGCGTTTCCTCCCTCAAGCCTTACTCAAAAAACAAAACTTGTGACTTAATTTTCTTCAGGACGAATAATTTGGGGGTTGGGAAAGGGCCCATCAGGTAAAACTCTTACAAAGAAGACCCAGGTCAAATGGCAAGTTTGCAAGTGCATCTTCAGGGGCCATACGTTTTCAGTATCTGTGATAGTCAAGGCCATTTCAGCAGCAAGGTATGGAATCAAAGTCCTAGAGCTTAAGAAAAATTAGTTGGCTTATGAAATGGAAAAGCCTGTGGGCAGGCCTGTAGCTGTGGCATGATCCAGGTTGTCAGTGGATGCAGTAAGTGTTCTGTTTTTAATACATCTCTTGTTTTGTCCTCCTCTGGGTTGGCTTCATTCCCAGGCAAGCTTCCTCCATCTGATAAGAAATATACCAGGCATACCTAATCCTCACAGAGGAAGAAAGAAGGAACATCTTTTTCTCATAGCTCTTCTTTAGGAAACAGGATCATGAGATGGCCTCTAGAATTTCCACATTTTTTTGGTATATGCACTATATAATCTCCTTGATTACAGGAAGAATCTGTGAATATGATGGGATATCACTCCTGTGATTACATTATGTTATTGTGGGTGGGCCTGACCTAATCAGCCAAACCCTTAAAAAACCCTTTAAAAGTTTTCTCAAGTTGGTTGCGGAAGTTAGAGATTGGCTCTGGTTGTCCTTGGAGAAGGCAGACATCCATGTTGTGAATGTCTGTGGGGCCCCATTCAAGTAACTACAGGTGTTCTCTAGGATCTGGGAACAGTCTTGGCCAAAGTTACTAAGAAAATTAAGATCTCAGTTCTATATTTGTAAGGGAATACATTTTGCCAACAACCAGTGAACTTAGAACAGGTTCTTGAGCCTCAGATGAGAACAGCCACCCTAGCTAAACGATCTTGATTTCAGCCTCATAAGAACCTGAGCAGAGAGTCTGGTTGTGCTGTGCCTGGATTTCTGACTGACAATACCATGAAATGATACATTTGTGCCGTGTTCAGCCACCAAGTTTGTGACCTCCCATTGTGCCTCATCTATCCCCCGCTCTGCCAGTGGTACAGCTCTCAGCCGCTGCAGTTTCTCCTGTGGGGGGAAGTGCGAACACATGAGTAAGCACTCAGCTTCTTCAGCTGGGTGGGCTGCTGCCACAGAGGCCCACTTCTCTCTCATTCCACTTAGAGCACTGAAGCCTGAGCTACACCGTGGGGCAGGAAGAGACCAGGAAAGTGGCAGGTAGGACACTTGGAGGGCATTAAAGCAATCTGGATCCCACTAACTGCACTGTGGACTCCGTCAAGAAGCCAGCCTAGGAGCTGCTGGGGCTACTTTGCCTCTAGCTCCCCCCAACAGGCCCAAAGACACCCCAGTGCTGTGCCTGCCTCCCCACATGTCCGGATCCCTGAGGTGCTCCTGATGGCAGCAGTGAGGGCACATGTTGGCAGATGTCCAGTGAGCATACACAGAAAGCCAACCTGAGTCTGTGGACCAGAGAGAGACATGGCATTGCAGCTTGTCCCCACTGTGCTGACAAGTGCAGACATGCCATGTGAGACGCTGGAAGGAAGGACCCTGAAGGATCCCGACACTTGGCAGGGGTGGTGAAATGCAGTGTGAGACGCTTGCAGAAGTGGCAGTGCCGTTTTCCACCACTGGAGGCAGTGGCGAGTAGGAGACAAGGGATGGTGCGGCTTTACTGACGGTCGCCACTGGAGGGCGTGGTGAGCTGTGATGGGAGGGTCACTTTAAGGCATGGCAATGCTGCTTGCCACCACTGGAGGCAGTGCTGAGCTGCCGTGGCAAACACACCAGAAGAGGAATCGGTGCTGCCTGCTGGCTCTGAGGGCAGTGGGGAGGTGCTGGGTGAGGAGCCCTGAAACGTGAGACACTGCAGTTCGTTTTTAAAGGACGGAGTGTTGAGCTGAAGACTGTTTCCCCAGGCTCAAGAGTGGTGGTCACAACCGCTGGAGCCAGGCCCCCACTCAGCACTGTGCCCTGTTGCCCCAGGTTGGATAGGAATGTGCTGTCAGGATGGTTCAGGAGGGCCCTGCCAGTGGGGGTCTGGAGCGGGGGGAACCAAACCCGACCCACGGTGCCCTTGGAACCGAGGAGTTGAGTGTCTGTTTGGAAGAGTCTATTTGCTTCTCCAAAAAGGACAAGGGCATTGGCCAGCTTGAGAAGGAAGTGGATGACCACTTAAGAAACAAGCATGTGTCTCTCCTTCTCCCAGGAATCAGAGCAGGTGTGTAGGCTTTAGGTGGCAGGCGCCTCCATAGCAACACCTGACAGCCCTTCTTCGCTCTGGCTCCACGAGACCTGAAGTTTGGAAATCAGCGTCTGAATCCGTCCTGCAGCTTGTCCCAGGACGTCAGCATTCAGAGAAAACAGCAGGCCCGTGGGGCACAGTGGCACATCCATGCCAGCATGGGAGGTCAAAGTTCTATTTCAGCCCAGACAACCTGGGTTTTCTCTCATCTCTAGTGGAGCCAAAAAGTCCCACGAATGAAGCTGTCAGCCATGGAGTATGGGTGCTAGGGTTCCTGAGATTCCTTGCAGGGAGCACCTGGCAGGGAATCTCATTTTCTCCGCTTCTTTCTGGCTCACAAAGGTGTTTGGAACATTTCTTTCCTAGGCAATCCCTTGGATTCGAAAAGGAAGATGAGATGGACTTGGTGTGTGTTTGGGACGTAGAATGCGTTCCTTCCTCGAACACTGTTGATTCCATGGGTCCTAGGCTGTGGTGGAATGACCGGCATCTAGAGTGAGGTGACTGCTTGTGGTCAGAGAGAGGCTTGGAGGATGGCTTCTCCTTTGTCCAAGGGGATGTGTCCTAATGAATTATTTTTTATCCAAAGAGTTTCGATGAGGGCAGAGAGGACATTCAAAAGGATTCCAAGGAGCCTTGGATGATTGAAAAGGGAAGCTTGACTTTCTAGTTTTACTCAGTGGACCATCTAGAGAGTTGGGCATGGCATCCTTTCTCTGCAGTTTCATGGGTGGTGAAGTCAGAAGAAGAGTCTTTGGGAATTCCCCTGGATAGAGGCATTCTGATGGCTTCACAGGGCATGGTGTCAGGAACCCTGGGGTAAATTTCTGGGGCTACTTGCCAGACATGGGGTCATGTTATCCCCCAGGTTTTCCGTTTCCTCCTTAGGGAAGTTACTGGCAGGGAATGTTCTGCTTCCAGCAGAACCCTTCTGCATGGTCGGTGGGCATGCGGGTTGTTGCAGCCACTCTAGAAAAGAGCATGGTGGTTCCTCCAAAAGCTAAGAACGGAACAACCCTAGGATCCAGCCATTGCCCTCCTAGGTATTTCCCCAAACAGCACAAAAATGCACATTCAATGGGAGTACAAGCACCATGATATTTACAGAAGCATTATTAACCATAGCAAAACGATGGAGGGAGTCCCAGTGTCCATTCACTGATTATATATATATATATATATATATATATGAATGTAGATATCTAATCTCCCACATATTCTCAATGGAATAGGAGCCAGGTTCAGAAAGAATGTAATCTTACCATTTGCAAAGATGTGGATGGATATAGAGTGGATTTAGCTAAGCCATATCAGCAAGAAAAGACCAATAACCTATGATTGACTCCTATGGAATTTCAGCAAGAAAACAGATGAACATAGTGAGGGGAGAAAGATAGGACAATGAAGAAACAGACTCAAACTTAGAGCATAAATGGAGGGTTTCTAGAGGACAGGGGTTTGGGTTTGGATTCTGGTTAGGATTCATGTTAGAGTTTGGGTTCAGGTTTGGGTTTGGGTTCAGTTTCGGGGTTAGGGGTTTGGGTTTGGGTTGGGGTTAGGGTTCAGGTTAGAGTTAGGGTTGTGGTTAGGGTTAGGGGGTTAGGGTTAGGGGTGTGGTCTTCCAGTTGGCTTGAGCACCAGGCCCCCACGGGGCTCACTCTCTTGTGGGATCACTGTACAACGTCTTCCCTTAGGTTCCCTATGCCCAAGTCATCCTCTGCTTGGGGACCATTCTTGGCTCAGGCTCCACACGCTGGGATTGGGAGCAGGTTACCTGGACCTTCTGGACTTGTGCTTCCATGCCCATGACGTGGGCATAGGCTGACCTCACAGACTTGTTAGAGGAGACCCAGTGCAGGATGACGCAGGCTACTGTGACCCCAGAGGGAGCACACAGGCCTTGCACAAAGCACTGGGATCAAGGGACCCAGCGCAGGATCTTGGCACCAGGCCACAGAGCATGGGGAGTCCTGGTGGGGGAGGCCCTGGTTGGGGTAGGGGTCCATGGAAGTGTCCTAGAAAAGGCAGGAGACAAGGCAGGAAACAGGGCTGAGCTTCCCAGGAAGTCGATGGAAGAGTCAGAGGATCACAGAGACCTTTGGGTAAACTCAGAGGCCCTGGAGATGTTGGCTGAAACGCTGGAGATGTTGGCTGATCAACGTCATTTGATCAGAAATGTTGTGTCACAAACCCCCAGTCAACACTGAATGACTTACTCTTTGTGCTTCTAGGAATCAGTGTGTATGGACCATTAGAACTCACACTGCATGAGGTCTAGGATATATTGACTTTTCATCATTTTTCAGAACTAGATATTGGGCCTCTCAGGAGTAGCATCCTGGTGGTCTTGAACACTGCTAGCCTTGAGGACTAGCCCCGTCACCTCCCACAGTGGACATGAGCACATGGGTTGAGGGGGTCTCACTGAAAAAGCCCAGGTGCTCAGTAAGAGCAGGGACCCCAGATCCTCTGTTGCATGAGGGAGGGCATGAGGGAGGATGGGGGTGCGGGAAAGAGGGAGGGAGGATGGGGGAGAGGGAGGAGGAAAGGGGGGAAGTGGGGGAGGGAGGATGGCAGGGACGGAAGGAAGGAGGATGAGCAGGGAAGGAGCGAGGCCGAGAGGGAGGCAGGGAAAGAGGAGGGCAGACTCAGGGAGGGAAGGGACGGGTGCAGGGGAAGGAGAGAGGGGGATTGAATGATGGAGTGAATAAATGAGGTAGGGAGGGAGGGAATGAAACCATAGAAGCCAGTCCATACATCAGGAGCCACTATTTTGTGTGAGGTCTGAGGGAATCACAGCTCAGGCCCTGGATGGTGGCTCGGGGCACGTCTATCTGCCCTTCCAGTGCTGACATGGCGTCTCCTTGGCCCGCTGTCATCCTGGATCCTCTCCACCTCCTCCACAAAATATTCTGAATGTTCCAGGATCAGGGTGGCAGGAGTGGTGTCTCAGGAGGGGCTTCCATGATCCTGTGCCCCAGACAGCACTGAGAAAGGAGCCCCAGGACATTGTGTCAGGAGGACGGGGATCAGGATCCCCTCCATCTCCCTGGGCACGAACACTGTTCCATTCCCTGCTGTCTCACCACTGCTGTGCCCAATCCTACTGATAACACATCCGTGGCCCACCGAGCCAGAGTTTCTGGGGGTGAGTTCCAGGCTGAGTCCTGCTACGTGACAGGTGCCCCTGTGGCCTGGGATGGGTGCCGCTCACGGTTGTCTCAGACAGGGGTGCCTGTCCGCCTTCTCTCCAGGGGCCCTGCATCGGACCTCTGCTTCCTCACGTTCTCCCCAGGGCTGCTGGTCCCCAGACCAGACACCTGCCAGTCTGAGGGTGACCAGCACTGCCTCCCCAGGGTTTCCTTTGCCTGAGTCCTTCCCCGGGAGCTCCTGCATCTCCTGACACATACTCCCTGTGTGCTTCTCCTCCCCCTTGAACTTGCACGTGTCTAGTCTCTGTCCCTGTGGGACCCAGTGACTTGGAGCATGGATTGGAGCAGACCCATGGGAGACCTTTCTCTGGCCTAGGGTTGTGAGCGATGCTTTTGCCCTCCGCGGTGTGTCTTCCAGCTTTCTGCATTTCCCTGGTTTCTGTGTGGGCCACAGGAGGAAACAGCCGTGTCCTGTCTGGGGACCGACTGTGGTGTCCCAGCAGGAACAGGGGCCTTGGCCCCGAGATTGTGCCCAGAATTCCTAAAGGGGTCCCTAGGATGACATCTCCTCTGTAATCCATTGGGCGTCTCAACATCCAAGAAGGGAAATTCTATGTCAAACAGAGAGAAGAAACAAAAACCAAACCTAACCAAACCAAACCAAACCCCAAACAAGGGCCCTTTGAAAATAGGTGCAGACACAAAGGCACCTATTGAGGGATTCCACTTCCAGAAACCTCCAGAACACGTGCAGGAACAGCTTAGGGCTTGCGAGGGGCCAGGCTAGGGGAACAATGGGCAGGAGGGCTTGGGCTCAGGGTCTCCTCCTTTGGGGAAGGAGATAGCCTGCAACGATGTTCTGGGGCGTGGTGGCACAGCGTTGGGAATGCACTTCATGCTCATGACGTTGTTTTCAAGGGAAAACAAGAACTTTTATTTAAAATAAATAATACACGGCATAGAGGAGATGGACGGCGGCGAGAACGGTGACTCCATACAGGAGAGGAAGAACACAAGGAGGGGGGATGAAACATTCTGGGGGGATGTCGGGGTCAGGGGATGGAACTGACGGCATTTTTCTGGGAAGATCTCCCCGCAGAGCTGTGGGCTCTGGATGCGGGTCTGGGAGGCCCGCAGGAGAAGGTGTTGGGGCAGGGGTTGGGCTAGGGGCGGGGACAGGGTCAGCAGTAGTGGCCGGTGCAGGATCCAGAGCAGGAGCTGGGTCAGAGGCAGGAACAGGAGGCCAGGCAAGGGCAGGGAAAGGAGCAGGAGCAAAGGAGAGGGACTGGGTCTGGGGCGGGAACAGGGGCCTAGGCAGGGCCAGGGGAAGGGGCAGTGGTCCTGGCAGGGCCAGGGGAAGGAATGGCAGCAGTTGAAGGGGAAGACGCAGGGACAGGGCCTGGGTCTGGGGCAGGAACAGGGAAAGTGGAGGCCTTCCTGGCAGGGGCAGGTGCAGGGGCAGATGCAGGGGCAGGGGCAGGGCCAGGGGCAAGACCAGGGGTAGGACCTGGGTCTGGGTCAGGTGCAGGGGCAGTGGCCCTGGCAGGGAAAAGAGAACGGACAGGGGCAGGGGCAGACGCAGGGGCAGGGGCAGGGGCAGGGGCAGGGGAAGGGGCAGGAGCAGGAGCAGGAGCAGGAGCAGGAGCAGGAACGGAGGCAAGTGCCTTGGTGATGACTGGTGCAGGGTCAAGGGCAGGAGCTGGGTCTGGGGCAGGAACAGGGGCACCGGCAGGGAAAGAGGAGGCCTTGCTGGCAGGGGCAGGGGCAGGGGCAGGGTCAGGGTCAGGGTCACGGTCAGGGGCAGGGGCAGGGGCAGGGGCAAGAAGAGGGTTAGGATTTGGGTCTGCGGCAGGTGTAGGGGCAGGTGCAGGGGCAGGACCTTGGTCTGGGGCACGTGCCGGGGCAGGTGCAGGGGCAGTGGCCGTGTCAGGGAAAGGAGACGGGATAGGAGCAGGGGAATGGGCAGGGGCAGGAGCTGGGGCAAGGGCAGGGGTGATGGCCTGGGCCAGGTCAAGGGCAAGAGCTGGGTCTGGGGCGGGAACAGGGACCTAGTCAGGGCCAGGGGAAGGGGCAGTGGTCCTGGCAGGGCCAGGGCAAGGGATGGCGGCAGTTGAAGGGGAAGTCGCAGAGACAGGGCCTGGGTTTGGGGCAGGAACAGGGAAAGTGGAGGCCTTCCAGGCAGGAGCAGGGGCAGGGGCAGACGCAGGGGCAGGGGCAGGGCCAGGGGCAAGACCAGGGGTAGGACCTGGGTCTGGGTCAGGTGCAGGGGTAGTGGCCCTGGCAGGGAAAAGAGAAAGGACAGGGGCAGGGGCAGACGCAGGGGCAGGGGCAGGGGAAGGGGCAGGAGCAGGAGCAGGAGCAGGAGCAGGAGCAGGAACGGAGGCAAGTGCCTTGGTGATGACTGGTGCAGGGTCAAGGGCAGGAGCTGGGTCTGGGGCAGGAACAGGGGCACCGGCAGGGAAAGAGGAGGCCTTCCTGGCAGGGGCAGGGGCAGGGGCAGGGGCACCGACAGCGAAAGAGGAGGCCTTCCTGGCAGGGGCAGGGGCAGGGGCACCGGCAGGGAAAGTGGAGGCCTTCCAGGCAGAGGCACGGGAAGGGGCAGGGGAAAGGGCAGGAACAGGGTTAGGACCTGAGTCTGGGGCCGGTGCAGGGGCAGGTGCCTGGGCAGTGGCCCTGGCAGGGAAAGGCGAAGGGATAGGGGCCGGGGAAGGGGCAGGGGCAGGGGCAGGGGCAGGAGCTGGGGCAAGGGCAGGGGTGATGGCCTGGTCGAGGTCAAGGGCAGGAGCTGGGTCTGGGGCGGGAACAGGGGCCCAGGGAGGAGTCGGGGAAGGGGTGGGACCAAGGGAGGATCTGGGTCAAGGGCCAGAACAGGAGCACAGGCAGGGGCAGGGGAAGTGGGAGTCGCTCTGGCAGGGGCAGGGGCAGGGGGAGCGGCAGGAGCAGGGGTGGGGGCAGGAGCAGGAGCCAGCTCTCCCTGGACAGCATCAGCATCTTCGTGGGCAGGCGCCCGGGCACCTGTGGGCTCCCGGTCTCCCGCCGAAGTGACTCCAGACATCATGTGCCCCTCCGGAGTTGCTGAAGTTGGGAGTGGGTCTAGCTCCTCCGCTGGAGAAGCTGGGAGAGGAGAGAAGGTCACCCGCGGGCCTGCCTCTCCCTGTGGCTTTGCAGAGACAGAGCCCAGCCCGGGGCCTCCCGGAGAAGCCGCAGCCACGAAGGAACCCTCCCCGGGACGTCTCCCCGACTGCAGTCCACCCCCTGGGTGCTCCGAGCCAAGTCGAGGCTCCTGGCCCCACACCGGCCTGTGGGGGCTTCTCCCTGTGGGGCCCAGCACCGACCCCTCCCCACACAGCCACAGGCACCCCACCCCAGCCTTCTCACCCTCGGACTTGGCCTCCGTGGGCTCCGTGTCCAGGACCGCAGTGCAGTGGAGTACCGCGGGCAGTGGTCTGGGAGGTAGCGAGGGCCTTCCCAGGACCGGGGACTCCGGGGTCGGGGAGGGGTGCGTGTCTTCCCGCCTCCTTCCTAGTTCATCCGTGGCCTGCCAAGGCAGAGACGGGGAGTGTGCAAGAGGCGTCAGACCCCTGCCCAGCCATACCCACCGTGCTCCTGCCCAGTGCCCCTGCTTCTCCCAGATCCCACGCAGACCTGTGTGTGCACAGCCCCGCACCTGGGTCAGTGACCCGTCCCTGCAGGGTCTCAGGATCAACCCTGGGCAGAAGGGTGCAGCCCCCACACTCCGTCCCACCTAGCCAGCCTTAACCTGGGGTGTGAACATGACCTGCCCACCAGGCATCTGACCCCTCATCAGCCTGCTCCTGCTTGGGGCGTCTCCACCCCCCATGAGCTCTCTTTACACACACACACACACACACACACACACACACACACACATCCATACACGGGGAGGAGACGTAGGCCTACACGGGTCGGTCAGAAGGTGTGGGGCTGTCTGACTTGAGCCTCCCGGTATCACCTTTTGATTCTTTTTGCCAAAGGGCCAGAGTCGTCGGGGAAGCCTGACACGACCTGCCCAGTGGGGGGACGTGTCTGGCGGGCGAGTTCTCCTCTGCCTGCATCCCCTGGGCTTCGGTAGGCAGCAGCAGAACATGGCGCTTCCTTCAGGATCTGCCCAGAAATGAGCTGGGCAGGGGGGTTTTCTCTGGAATGTGGGTGCCTGGATACGTGGGTTCCAATTCCGTTGGGCTGTGTCATCAGGGAAGTGAGGTCACCACTGCCTGGGGGCTCCTTACCGGACTTCCTGCTCCCACCAGAGCTCCCTGAGGGTTAGGGTTAGGGTTAGGGTTAGGGTTAGGGTTTAGGGTTAGGGTTAGTGTTAGGGTCAGTGTCAGGTTTCCGGTCACGGTCAGGCTTAGGGTCAGAGTCAGGGTTTAGTTAGGTTCCAGTATAGGGTCAGGTCGGGGTTAGGGTTAGGGTTAGGTTCAGGGTCAGGTTTAGGGTTGGGGTTAGGGTTAGGTTTAGTCTTAGGGTTGGGGTTAGGGTAGGGTTAGACAGTGTTAGGGTCAGGATTAGGGCTAGTGTAGGGGTTAGGGTTAGGTTTAGAATCAGGGTTAGGTTTAGGGTCAGGATCCGTGTTAGGGTCCGGTTCAGGGTGAGGTTTAGGGTCAGCGTCATCGGTGTTACGATCAGGGTTTGGGTCAGGCCCACCGTCATGGTCAGGGTCCGTGTTAGGGTCAGGGTTTGTTTCTTGATTAGAGTCAGGGTCAGCTTCAGGGTATGGTTAGGTTTGGGTCAGGCTCACAGTCAGGGTCCGGGTTAGGGTTAGGGTTAGGGTTAGGATTAGGGTTATGGTTAGGGTTAGGGTTTAGGGTTAGGGTTAGTGTTAGGGTCAGTGTCATGTTCACGGTCAGGGTCAGGCTTAGGGTCAGAGTCAGCGTTTAGTTAGATTCCAGTATAGGGTCAGGTCAGGGTTAGGGTTAGGGTTAGGTTCAGGGTCAGGTTTAGGGTTGGGGTTAGCGTTAGGTTTAGTCTTAGGGTTGGGGTTAGGGTAGGGTTAGACAGTGTTAGGGTCAAGGTTAGGGCTAGTGTAGGGGTTAGGGTTAGGTTTAGAATCAGGGTTAGGTTTAGGGTCAGGATCCGTGTTAGGGTCCGGTTCAGGGTGAGGTTTAGTGTCAGCGTCATTGGTGTTACGGTCCGGGTTTGGGTCAGGCCCACCGTCAGGGTCAGGGTCCGTGTTAGGGTCAGGGTTTGTTTCTTGGTTAGGGTCAGGGTCAGCTTCAGCGTATGGTTAGGGTTGGGTCAGGCTCACAGTCAGGGTCCGGGTCAGGGTTAGGAGTTACTGTTAGGGTTAGGTTTAGGGTTAGGGTTAGGGTTAGGGTGTGGGTTCAGGTTTACGATTTGAGGTTAGGGTTTGGGTTCGCGTTGAGTTTCAGTGTGAGGGTTATGGTTTAGGGTTCGGGTTCCGGTTCAGATTCGGCTTAGTATTAGTGTTCTGGTTCGGGTTAGGATTAGGCATGGTGGCTCGGGGCTGGTCCATCTGTCCTCCCAGTGCTGACCTTCCTTGTCCTTGGCCCTCTGTCATCCTGGATCCTCTCTACGTCCTCCTTAAACTATTATGAATGTCCCCAGGAGCAGGGTGGCAGGAGTGGGGTCTCAGAGGGGCTGCCGCGATCCTGTGCCCCAGACAACACTGAGAAAGGAGCCCCAGGACATTGTGTCAGGAGGACGGGGATCAGGATCCCCTCCATCTCCCTGGGCACGAACACTGTTCCATTCCCTGCTGTCTCACCACTGCTGTGCCCAATCCTACTGAAAACACATCCGTGGCCCACCGAGCCAGAGTTTCTGGGGGTGAGTCCCAGGCTGAGCCCTCCTAGGTGACAGGTGGGCCTGTGGCCTGGGATGGGTGCCGCTCACTGTTGTCTCAGACAGGGGAGCCTGTCCGCCTTCTCTCCAGGGGCCCTGCATCGGACCTCTGCTTCCTCACGTTCTCCCCAGGGCTGCTGGTCCCCAGACCAGACACCTGCCAGTCTGAGGGTGACCAGCACTGCCTCCCCAGGGTTTCCTTTGCCTGAGTCCTTCCCTGGGAGCTCCTGCATCTCCTGACACATACTCCCTGTGTGCTTCTCCTCCCCCTTGAACTTGCACGTTTCTAGTCTCTGTCCCTGTCTCTGTTCCTGTGGGACCCAGAGACTTGGAGCATGGAGTGGAGCAGACCCATGGGAGACCTTTCTCTGGTCTAGGGTTGTGAGCGATGCTTTTGCCCTCCGCGGTGTGTCTTCCAGCTTTCTGCATTTCCCTGGTTTCTGTGTGGGCCACAGGAGGAAACAGCCGTGTCCTGTCTGGGGACCGACTGTGGTGTCCCAGCAGGAACAGGGGCCTTGGCCCCGAGATTGTGCCCAGAATTCCTAAAGGGTTCCCTAGGATGACATCTCCTCTGTAATCCATTGGGCGTCTCAACATCCAAGAAGGGAAATTCTATGTCAAACAGAGAGAAGAAACAAAAACCAAACCTAACCAAACCCCAAACAAGGGCCCTTTGAAAATAGGTGCAGACACAAAGGCACCTATTGAGGGATTCCACTTCCAGAAACCTCCAGAACACGTGCAGGAACAGAAAGAGAAAGCAGCTTAGGGCTTGCGAGGGGCCAGGCTGGGGGGAACAATGGGCAGGAGGGCTTGGGCTCAGGGTCTCCTCCTTTGGGGAAGGAGATAGCCTGCAACGATGTTCTGGGGCGTGGTGGCACAGCGTTGGGAATGCACTTCATGCTCATGACGTGTTCAAGGGAAAACAAGAACTTTTATTTAAAATAAATAATACACGGCATAGAGGAGATGGACGGCGGCGAGAACGGTGACTCCATACAGGAGAGGAAGAACACAAGGAGGGGGGATGAAACATTCTGGGGGGATGTCGGGGTCAGGGGATGGAACTGACGGCATTTTTCTGGGAAGATCTCCCCGCAGAGCTGTGGGCTCTGGATGCGGGTCTGGGAGGCCCGCAGGAGAAGGTGTTGGGGCAGGGGTTGGGCTAGGGGCGGGGACAGGGTCAGCAGTAGTGGCCGGTGCAGGATCCAGAGCAGGAGCTGGGTCAGAGGCAGGAACAGGAGGCCAGGCAAGGGCAGGGAAAGGAGCAGGAGCAAAGGAGAGGGACTGGGTCTGGGGCGGGAACAGGGGCCTAGGCAGGGCCAGGGGAAGGGGCAGTGGTCCTGGCAGGGCCAGGGGAAGGGATGGCGGCAGTTGAAGGGGAAGACGCAGGGGCAGGGGCTGGGTCTGGGGCAGGAACAGGGGACCAGGCAGGGAAAGTGGAGGCCTTCCTGGCAGGGGCAGGGGCAAGACCAGGGGTAAGACCTGGGTCTGGGGCAGGTGCAGGGGCAGTGGCCCTGGCAGGGAAAGGAGAAAGGACAGGAGCAGGGGCAGGGGCAGACGCAGGGGCAGGGGAAGGGGCAGGAGCAGGAATTGGGGCAAGTGCATTGGTGATGACTGGTGCAGGGTCAAGGGCAGGAGCTGGGTCTGGGGTGGGAGCATGGGTCTAGGCAGGGCCAGGGGAAGGGGCAGTGGTCCTGGCAGGGCCAGGGGAAGGAATGGCAGCAGTTGAAGGGGAAGACGCAGGGACAGGGCCTGGGTCTGGGGCAGGAACAGGGAATGTGGAGGCCTTCCTGGCAGGGGCCGGTGCAGGGGCAGATGCAGGGGCAGGGGCAGGGCCAGGGGCAAGACCAGGAGTAGGACCTGGGTCTGGGTCAGGTGCAGGGGCAGTGGCCCTGGCAGGGAAAAGAGAAAGGACAGGGGCAGGGGCAGACGCAGGGGCAGGGGCAGGGGCAGGGGCAGGGGAAGGGGCAGGAGCAGGAGCAGGAGCAGGAGCAGGAGCAGGAACGGAGGCAAGTGCCTTGGTGATGACTGGTGCAGGGTCAAGGGCAGGAGCTGGGTCTGGGGCAGGAACAGGGGCACCGGCAGGGAAAGAGGAGGCCTTCCTGGCAGGGGCAGGGTTAGGGTCAGGGTCAGGGGCAGGGTCAGGGTCAGGGGCAGGGGCAAAAACAGGGTTAGGATTTGGGTCTGCGGCAGGTGTAGGGGCAGGTGCAGGGGCAGGACCTGGGTTTGGGGCACGTACCGGGGCAGGTGCAGGGGCAGTGGCCGTGTCAGGGAAAGGAGATGGGATAGGAGCAGGGGAATGGGCAGGGGCAGGTGCTGGGGCAAGGGCAGGGGTGATGGCCTGGGCCGGGTCAAGGGCAGGAGCTGGGTCTGGGGCGGGAACAGGGGCCTAGGCAGGGCCAGGGGAAGGGGCAGTGGTCCTGGCAGGGCCAGGGGAAGGGATGGCGGCAGTTGAAGGGGAAGACGCAGGGCCAGGGGCTGGGTCTGGGGCAGGCACAGGGAAAGTGGAGGCCTTCGTGGCAGGGGCAGGGGCAGGGGCAGGGGCAGACGCAGGGGCAGGGGCAAGACCAGGGGTAGGACCTGGGTCTGGGTCAGGTGCAGGGGTAGTGGCCCTGGCAGGGAAAAGAGAAAGGACAGGGGCAGGGGCAGACGCAGGGGCAGGGGAAGGGGCAGGAGCAGGAGCAGGAACTGAGGCAAGTGCCTTGGTGATGACTGGTGCAGGGTCAAGGGCAGGAGCTGGGTCTGGGGCAGGAACAGGGGCACCGGCAGGGAAAGTGGAGGCCTTCCAGGCAGGGGCACGGGAAGGGGCAGGGGAAAGGGCAGGAACAGGGTTAGGACCTGGGACTGGGGCCGGTGCAGGGGCAGGTGCCTGGGCAGTGGCCCTGGCAGGGAAAGGCGAAGGGCTAGGGGCGGGGGCAGGGGCAGGGGCAGGAGCTGGGGCAAGGGCAGGGGTGATGGCCTGGGCGAGGTCAAGGGCAGGAGCTGGGTCTGGGGCGGGAACAGGGGCCCAGGGAGGGGTCGGGGAAGGGGTGGGACCAAGGGAGGATCTGGGTCAAGGCCCAGAACAGGAGCACAGGCAGGGGCAGGGGAAGTGGGAGTCGCTCTGGCAGGGGCAGGGGCAGGGGGAGCGGCAGGAGCAGGGGTGGGGGCAGGAGCAGGAGCCAGCTCTCCCCGGACAGCATCAGCATCTTCGTGGGCAGGCGCCCGGGCACCTGTGGGCTCCCGGTCTCCCGCCGAAGTGACTCCAGACATCATGTGCCCCTCCGGAGTTGATGAAGTTGGGAGTAGGTCTAGCTCCTCCGCTGGAGAAGCTGGGAGAGGAGAGAAGGTCACCCGCGGGCCTGCCTCTCCCTGTGGCTTTGCAGAGACAGAGCCCAGCCCGGGGCCTCCCGGAGAAGCCGCAGCCACGAAGGAACCCTCCCCGGGACGTCTCCCCGACTGCAGTCCACCCCCTGGGTGCTCCGAGCCAAGTCGAGGCTCCTGGCCCCACACCGGCCTGTGGGGGCTTCTCCCTGTGGGGCCCAGCACCGACCCCTCCCCACACAGCCACAGGCACCCCACCCCAGCCTTCTCACCCTCGGACTTGGCCTCCGTGGGCTCCGTGTCCAGGACCGCAGTGCAGTGGAGTACCGCGGGCAGTGGTCTGGGAGGTAGCGAGGGCCTTCCCAGGACCGGGGACTCCGGGGTCGGGGAGGGGTGCGTGTCTTCCCGCCTCCTTCCTAGTTCATCCGTGGCCTGCCAAGGCAGAGACGGGGAGTGTGCAAGAGGCGTCAGACCCCTGCCCAGCCATACCCACCGTGCTCCTGCCCAGTGCCCCTGCTTCTCCCAGATCCCACGCAGACCTGTGTGTGCACAGCCCCGCACCTGGGTCAGTGACCCGTCCCTGCAGGGTCTCAGGATCAACCCTGGGCAGAAGGGTGCAGCCCCCACACTCCGTCCCACCTAGCCAGCCTTAACCTGGGGTGTGAACATGACCTGCCCACCAGGCATCTGACCCCTCATCAGCCTGCTCCTGCTTGGGGCGTCTCCACCCCCCATGAGCTCTCTTTACACACACACACACACACACACACACACACACACACACACACACACATCCACACACGGGGAGGAGACGGAGGCCTACACGGGTCGGTCAGAAGGTGTGGGGCTGTCTGACTTGAGCCTCCCGGTATCACCTTTTGATTCTTTTTGCCAAAGGGCCAGAGTTGTCGGGGAAGCCTGACACGACCTGCGCAGTGGGGGGACGTGTTTGGCGGGCGAGCTCTCCTCTGCCTGCATCCTCTGGGCTTCCGTAGGCAGCAGCAGCAGAACATGTCGCTTCCTTCAGGATCTGCCCAGAAATGAGCTGGGCAGGGGGGTTTTCTCTGGAATGTGGGTGCCTGGATACGTGGGTTCCAATTCCGTTGGGCTGTGTCATCAGGGAAGTGAGGTCACCACTGCCTGGGGGCTCCTTACCGGACTTCCTGCTCCCACCAGAGCTCCCTGAGGGTTAGGGTTAGGGTTAGGGTTAGGGTTAGGGTTAGGGTTTAGGGTTAGGGTTAGTGTTAGGGTCAGTGTCAGGTTTCCGGTCACGGTCAGGCTTAGGGTCAGAGTCAGGGTTTAGTTAGGTTCCAGTATAGGGTCAGGTCGGGGTTAGGGTTAGGGTTAGGTTCAAGTTCAGGTTTAGGGTACCGTTTAGGGTTTGGGGTTAGGGTTAGGTTTAGTCTTAGGATTGGGGTTAGGGTAGGGTTAGACCGTGTTAGGGTCAAGATTAGGGCTAGTGTAGGGGTTAGGGTTAGGTTTAGAATCAGGGTTAGGTTTAGGGTCAGGATCCGTGTTAGGGTCCGGTTCAGGGTGAGGTTTAGGGTCAGCTTCATCGGTGTTATGCTCAGGGTTTGGGTCAGGCCCACCGTCAGGGTAGGGTCAGTGTTAGGGTCAGGGTTTGTTTCTTGATTAGGGTCAGGGTCAGCTTCAGGGTATGGTTAGGTTTGGGTCAGGCTCACAGTCAGGGTCCGGGTTAGGGTTAGGTTTAGGGTTAGGATTAGGGTTAGGGTTAGGGTTTAGGGTTAGTGTTAGGGTCAGTGTCAGCTTCACGGTCAGCGTCAGGCTTAGGGTCAGATTCAGGGTTTAGTTAGGTTTCAGTATAGGGTCCGGTCAGGGTTAGGGTTAGGGTTAGGTCAGGGTCAGGTTTAGGGTCAGGGTTAGGGTTTGGGGTTAGGGTTAGGTTTAGTCGTAGGGTTGGGGTTAGGGTAGGGTTAGACAGTGTTAGGGTCAGGGTTAGGGCTAGGGTAGGGTTTAGGGTTAGGTTTAGAATCAGGGTTAGGTTTAGGGTCAGGATCCGTGTTAGGGTCCGGTTCAGGGTGAGGATTAGGGTCAGCGTCATCGGTGTTACGCTCAGGGTTTGGGTCAGGCCCACCGTCAGGGTCAGGGTCAGTGTTAGGGTCAGGGTTTGTTTCTTGGTTAGGGTCACGGTCAGCTTCAGGGTATGGTTAGGTTTGGGTCAGGCTCACAGTCAGGGTCCGGGTTAGGGTTAGGGTTAGGGTTAGGATTAGGGTTATGGTTAGGGTTAGGGTTTAGGTTTAGGGTTAGTGTTAGGGTAGTGTCATGTTCACGGTCAGGGTCAGGCTTAGGGTCAGAGTCAGCGTTTAGTTAGATTCCAGTATAGGGTCAGGTCAGGGTTAGGGTTAGGGTTAGGTTCAGGGTCAGGTTTAGGGTTGGGGTTAGCGTTAGGTTTAGTCTTAGGGTTGGGGTTAGGGTAGGGTTAGACAGTGTTAGGGTCAAGGTTAGGGCTAGTGTAGGGGTTAGGGTTAGGTTTAGAATCAGGGTTAGGTTTAGGGTCAGGATCCGTGTTAGGGTCCGGTTCAGGGTGAGGTTTAGGGTCAGCGTCATCGGTGTTACGGTCAGGGTTTGGGTCAGGCCCACCGTCAGGGTCAGGGTCCGTGTTAGGGTCAGGGTTTGTTTCTTGGTTAGGGTCACGGTCAGCTTCAGGGTATGGTTAGGTTTGGGTCAGACTCACAGTCAGGGTCCGGGTTAGGGTTAGGGTTAGGGTTAGGATTAGGGTTATGGTTAGGGTTAGGGTTTAGGGTTAGGGTTAGTGTTAGGGTCAGTGTCATGTTCACGGTCAGGGTCAGGCTTAGGGTCAGAGTCAGCGTTTAGTTAGATTCCAGTATAGGGTCAGGTCAGGGTTAGGGTTAGGGTTAGGTTCAGGGTCAGGTTTAGGGTTGGGGTTAGCGTTAGGTTTAGTCTTAGGGTTGGGGTTAGGGTAGGGTTAGACAGTGTTAGGGTCAAGGTTAGGGCTAGTGTAGGGGTTAGGGTTAGGTTTAGAATCAGGGTTAGGTTTAGGGTCAGGATCCGTGTTAGGGTCCGGTTCAGGGTGAGGTTTAGGGTCAGCGTCATCGGTGTTACGGTCAGGGTTTGGGTCAGGCCCACCGTCAGGGTCAGGGTCAGTGTTAGGGTCAGGGTTTGTTTCTTGGTTAGGGTCACGGTCAGCTTCAGGGTATGGTTATGGTTGGTCAGGCCCACCGTCAGGGTCAGGGTCAGTGTTAGGGTCAGGGTTTGTTTCTTGGTTAGGGTCAGGGTCAGCTTCAGGGTATGGTTAGGGTTGGTTCAGGCTCACAGTCAGGGTCCGGGTTAGGGTTAGGTTTAGGGTTAGGATTAGGGTTAGGGTTAGGATTTAGGGTTAGTGTTAGGGTCAGTGTCAGCTTCACGGTCAGCGTCAGGCTTAGGGTCAGATTCAGGGTTTAGTTAGGTTTCAGTATAGGGTCCGGTCAGGGTTAGGGTTAGGGTTAGGTCAGGGTCAGGTTTAGGGTCAGGGTTAGGGTTTGGGGTTAGGGTTAGGTTTAGTCGTAGGGTTGGGGTTAGGGTAGGGTTAGACAGTGTTAGGGTCAGGGTTAGGGCTAGGGTAGGGTTTAGGGTTAGGTTTAGAATCAGGGTTAGGTTTAGGGTCAGGATCCGTGTTAGGGTCCGGTTCAGGGTGAGGATTAGGGTCAGCGTCATCGGTGTTACGGTCAGGGTTTGGGTCAGGCCCACCGTCAGGGTCAGGGTCAGTGTTAGGGTCAGGGTTTGTTTCTTGGTTAGGGTCACGGTCAGCTTCAGGGTATGGTTAGGGTTGGGTCAGGCCCACCGTCAGGGTCAGGGTCAGTGTTAGGGTCAGGGTTTGTTTCTTGGTTAGGGTCCGGGTCAGCTTCAGGGTATGGTTAGGGTTGGGTCTGGCTCACAGTCAGGGTCCGGGTTAGGGTTAGGTTTAGGGTCAGGATTAGGGTTAGGGTTAGGGTTTAGGGTTAGTGTTAGGGTCAGTGTCAGCTTCACGGTCAGCATCAGGCTTAGGGTCAGATTCAGGGTTTACTTAGGTTTCAGTTAGGGTCAGGTCAGGGTTAGGTTAGGGTTAGGGTTAGGGTTAGGGTTAGGGTTAGGGGTTAGGTTTAGGGTTAGGGTTAGGGTTAGGGTTATGGTTAGGGGTTAGGGTTAGAGGGTTAGGGTTAGGGTTAGTCTTAGGGTTGGGGTTAGGGTATGGTTAGAAAGTGTTAGGGTCAGGGTTAGGGCTAGGGTAGGGTTTAGGGTTAGGTTTAGAATCAGGGTTTGGTTTAGGGTCAGGATCCGTGTTAGGGTCCGGTTCAGGGTGAGGATTAGGGTCAGCGTCATCGGTGTTACGGTCAGGGTTTGGGTCAGGCCCACCGTCAGGGTCAGGGTCAGTGTTAGGGTCAGGGTTTGTTTCTTGGTTAGGGTAGGGTCAGCTTCAGGGTATTGTTAGGGTTGGGTCAGGCTCACAGTCAGGGTCCGGGTCAGGGTTAGGAGTTACTGTTAGGGTTAGGGTTATGGTTAGGGTTAGGGTTTAGGGTTAGGGTTAGTCTTAGGGTCAGTGTCATGTTCACGGTCATGGTCAGGCTTAGGGTCAGAGTCAGCGTTTAGTTAGATTCCAGTATAGGGTCAGGTCAGGGTTAGGGTTAGGGTTAGGTTCAGGGTCAGGTTTAGGGTTGGGGTTAGGGTTAGGTTTAGTCTTAGGGTTGGGGTTAGGGTAGGGTTAGACAGTGTTAGGGTCAAGGTTAGGGCTAGTGTAGGGGTTAGGGTTAGGTTTAGAATCAGGGTTAGGTTTAGGGTCAGGATCCGTGTTAGGGTCCGGTTCAGGGTGAGGTTTAGGGTCAGCGTCATCGGTGTTACGGTCAGGGTTTGGGTCAGGCCCACCGTCAGGGTCAGGGTCCGTGTTAGGGTCAGGGTTTGTTTCTTGGTTAGGGTCACGGTCAGCTTCAGGGTATGGTTAGGTTTGGGTCAGGCTCACAGTCAGGGTCCGGGTTAGGGTTAGGGTTAGGGTTAGGATTAGGGTTATGGTTAGGGTTAGGGTTTAGGGTTAGGGTTAGTGTTAGGGTCAGTGTCATGTTCACGGTCAGGGTCAGGCTTAGGGTCAGAGTCAGCGTTTAGTTAGATTCCAGTATAGGGTCAGGTCAGGGTTAGGGTTAGGGTTAGGTTCAGGGTCAGGTTTAGGGTTGGGGTTAGCGTTAGGTTTAGTCTTAGGGTTGGGGTTAGGGTAGGGTTAGACAGTGTTAGGGTCAAGGTTAGGGCTAGTGTAGGGGTTAGGGTTAGGTTTAGAATCAGGGTTAGGTTTAGGGTCAGGATCCGTGTTAGGGTCCGGTTCAGGGTGAGGTTTAGGGTCAGCGTCATCGGTGTTACGGTCAGGGTTTGGGTCAGGCCCACCGTCAGGGTCAGGGTCCGTGTTAGGGTCAGGGTTTGTTTCTTGGTTAGGGTCACGGTCAGCTTCAGGGTATGGTTATGGTTGGTCAGGCCCACCGTCAGGGTCAGGGTCAGTGTTAGGGTCAGGGTTTGTTTCTTGGTTAGGGTCAGGGTCAGCTTCAGGGTATGGTTAGGGTTGGTTCAGGCTCACAGTCAGGGTCCGGGTTAGGGTTAGGTTTAGGGTTAGGATTAGGGTTAGGGTTAGGGTTTAGGGTTAGTGTTAGGGTCAGTGTCAGCTTCACAGTCAGCGTCAGGCTTAGGGTCAGATTCAGGGTTTAGTTAGGTTTCAGTATAGGGTCCGGTCAGGGTTAGGGTTAGGGTTAGGTCAGGGTCAGGTTTAGGGTCAGGGTTAGGGTTTGGGGTTAGGGTTAGGTTTAGTCGTAGGGTTGGGGTTAGGGTAGGGTTAGACAGTGTTAGGGTCAGGGTTAGGGCTAGGGTAGGGTTTAGGGTTAGGTTTAGAATCAGGGTTAGGTTTAGGGTCAGGATCCGTGTTAGGGTCCGGTTCAGGGTGAGGATTAGGGTCAGCGTCATCGGTGTTACGGTCAGGGTTTGGGTCAGGCCCACCGTCAGGGTCAGGGTCAGTGTTAGGGTCAGGGTTTGTTTCTTGGTTAGGGTCACGGTCAGCTTCAGGGTATGGTTAGGTTTGGGTCAGGCTCACAGTCAGGGTCCGGGTTAGGGTTAGGGTTAGGGTTAGGATTAGGGTTATGGTTAGGGTTAGGGTTTAGGGTTAGGGTTAGTGTTAGGGTCAGTGTCATGTTCACGGTCAGGGTCAGGCTTAGGGTCAGAGTCAGCGTTTAGTTAGATTCCAGTATTGGGTCAGGTCAGGGTTAGGGTTAGGGTTAGGTTCAGGGTCAGGTTTAGGGTTGGGGTTAGCGTTAGGTTTAGTCTTAGGGTTGGGGTTAGGGTAGGGTTAGACAGTGTTAGGGTCAAGGTTAGGGCTAGTGTAGGGGTTAGGGTTAGGTTTAGAATCAGGGTTAGGTTTAGGGTCAGGATCCGTGTTAGGGTCCGGTTCAGGGTGAGGTTTAGGGTCAGCGTCATCGGTGTTACGGTCAGGGTTTGGGTCAGGCCCACCGTCAGGGTCAGGGTCCGTGTTAGGGTCAGGGTTTGTTTCTTGGTTAGGGTCACGGTCAGCTTCAGGGTATGGTTAGGTTTGGGTCAGGCTCACAGTCAGGGTCCGGGTTAGGGTTAGGGTTAGGGTTAGGATTAGGGTTATGGTTAGGGTTAGGGTTTAGGGTTAGGGTTAGTGTTAGGGTCAGTGTCATGTTCACGGTCAGGGTCAGGCTTAGGGTCAGAGTCAGCGTTTAGTTAGATTCCAGTATAGGGTCAGGTCAGGGTTAGGGTTAGGGTTAGGTTCAGGGTCAGGTTTAGGGTTGGGGTTAGCGTTAGGTTTAGTCTTAGGGTTGGGGTTAGGGTAGGGTTAGACAGTGTTAGGGTCAAGGTTAGGGCTAGTGTAGGGGTTAGGGTGAGGTTTAGAATCAGGGTTAGGTTTAGGGTCAGGATCCGTGTTAGGGTCCGGTTCAGGGTGAGGTTTAGGGTCAGCGTCATCGGTGTTACGGTCAGGGTTTGGGTCAGGCCCACCGTCAGGGTCAGGGTCCGTGTTAGGGTCAGGGTTTGTTTCTTGGTTAGGGTCACGGTCAGCTTCAGGGTATGGTTATGGTTGGTCAGGACCACCGTCAGGGTCAGGGTCAGTGTTAGGGTCAGGGTTTGTTTCTTGGTTAGGGTCAGGGTCAGCTTCAGGGTATGGTTAGGGTTGGTTCAGGCTCACAGTCAGGGTCCGGGTTAGGGTTAGGTTTAGGGTTAGGATTAGGGTTATGGTTAGGGTTTAGGGTTAGTGTTAGGGTCAGTGTCAGCTTCACGGTCAGCGTCAGGCTTAGGGTCAGATTCAGGGTTTAGTTAGGTTTCAGTATAGGGTCCGGTCAGGGTGAGGGTTAGGGTTAGGTCAGGGTCAGGTTTAGGGTCAGGGTTAGGGTTTGGGGTTAGGGTTAGGTTTAGTCGTAGGGTTGGGGTTAGGGTAGGGTTAGACAGTGTTAGGGTCAGGGTTAGGGCTAGGGTAGGGTTTAGGGTTAGGTTTAGAATCAGGGTTAGGTTTAGGGTCAGGATCCGTGTTAGGGTCCGGTTCAGGGTGAGGATTAGGGTCAGCGTCATCGGTGTTACGGTCAGGGTTTGGGTCAGGCCCACCGTCAGGGTCAGGGTCAGTGTTAGGGTCAGGGTTTGTTTCTTGGTTAGGGTCACGGTCAGCTTCAGGGTATGGTTAGGGTTGGGTCAGGCCCACCGTCAGGGTCAGGGTCAGTGTTAGGGTCAGGGTTTGTTTCTTGGTTAGGGTCCGGGTCAGCTTCAGGGTATGGTTAGGGTTGGGTCTGGCTCACAGTCAGGGTCCGGGTTAGGGTTAGGTTTAGGGTCAGGATTAGGGTTAGGGTTAGGGTTTAGGGTTAGTGTTAGGGTCAGTGTCAGCTTCATGGTCAGCATCAGGCTTAGGGTCAGATTCAGGGTTTACTTAGGTTTCAGTTAGGGTCAGGTCAGGGTTAGGTTAGGGTTAGGGTTAGGGTTAGGGTTAGGGTTAGGGGTTAGGTTTAGGGTTAGGGTTAGGGTTAGGGTTATGGTTAGGGGTTAGGGTTAGAGGGTTAGGGTTAGGGTTAGTCTTAGGGTTGGGGTTAGGGTATGGTTAGAAAGTGTTAGGGTCAGGGTTAGGGCTAGGGTAGGGTTTAGGGTTAGGTTTAGAATCAGGGTTTGGTTTAGGGTCAGGATCCGTGTTAGGGTCCGGTTCAGGGTGAGGATTAGGGTCAGCGTCATCGGTGTTACGGTCAGGGTTTGGGTCAGGCCCACCGTCAGGGTCAGGGTCAGGGTTAGGGTTAGGGTTAGGGTTAGGGTTAGGGTTAGGGGTTAGGGTTAGGGGTTAGGGTTAGGGTTAGGGTTAGGGTTAGGGTTACGGTTAGGGGTTAGGGTTAGAGGGTTAGTGTTAGGGTTAGTCTTAGGGTTGGGGTTAGGGTATGGTTAGAAAGTGTTAGGGTCAGTGTTAGGGCTAGGGTAGGGTTTAGGGTTAGGTTTAGAATCAGGGTTTGGTTTAGGGTCAGGATCCGTGTTAGGGTCCGGTTCAGGGTGAGGATTAGGGTCAGCGTCATCGGTGTTACGGTCAGGGTTTGGGTCAGGCCCACCTTCAGGGTCAGGGTCAGTGTTAGGGTCAGGGTTTGTTTCTTGGTTAGGGTAGGGTCAGCTTCAGGGTATTGTTAGGGTTGGGTCAGGCTCACAGTCAGGGTCCGGGTCAGGGTTAGGAGTTACTGTTAGGGTTAGGGTTATGGTTAGGGTTAGGGTTTAGGGTTAGGGTTAGTGTTAGGGTCAGTGTCATGTTCAAGGTCAGGGTCAGGCTTAGGGTCAGAGTCAGCGTTTAGTTAGATTCCAGTATAGGGTCAGGTCAGGGTTAGGGTTAGGGTTAGGTTCAGGGTCAGGTTTAGGGTTGGGGTTAGGGTTAGGTTTAGTCTTAGGGTTGGGGTTAGGGTAGGGTTAGACAGTGTTAGGGTCAAGGTTAGGGCTAGTGTAGGGGTTAGGGTTAGGTTTAGAATCAGGGTTAGGTTTAGGGTCAGGATCCGTGTTAGGGTCCGGTTCAGGGTGAGGTTTAGGGTCAGCGTCATCGGTGTTACGGTCAGGGTTTGGGTCAGGCCCACCGTCAGGGTCAGGGTCCGTGTTAGGGTCAGGGTTTGTTTCTTGGTTAGGGTCACGGTCAGCTTCAGGGTATGTTTATGGTTGGTCAGGCCCACCGTCAGGGTCAGGGTCAGTGTTAGGGTCAGGGTTTGTTTCTTGGTTAGGGTCAGGGTCAGCTTCAGGGTATGGTTAGGGTTGGTTCAGGCTCACAGTCAGGGTCCGGGTTAGGGTTAGGTTTAGGGTTAGGATTAGGGTTAGGGTTAGGGTTTAGGGTTAGTGTTAGGGTCAGTGTCAGCTTCACAGTCAGCGTCAGGCTTAGGGTCAGATTCAGGGTTTAGTTAGGTTTCAGTATAGGGTCCGGTCAGGGTTAGGGTTAGGGTTAGGTCAGGGTCAGGTTTAGGGTCAGGGTTAGGGTTTGGGGTTAGGGTTAGGTTTAGTCGTAGGGTTGGGGTTAGGGTAGGGTTAGACAGTGTTAGGGTCAGGGTTAGGGCTAGGGTAGGGTTTAGGGTTAGGTTTAGAATCAGGGTTTGGTTTAGGGTCAGGATCCGTGTTAGGGTCCGGTTCAGGGTGAGGATTAGGGTCAGCGTCATCGGTGTTACGGTCAGGGTTTGGGTCAGGCCCACCGTCAGGGTCAGGGTCAGTGTTAGGGTCAGGGTTTGTTTCTTGGTTAGGGTCACGGTCAGCTTCAGGGTATGGTTAGGTTTGGGTCAGGCTCACAGTCAGGGTCCGGGTTAGGGTTAGGGTTAGGGTTAGGATTAGGGTTATGGTTAGGGTTAGGGTTTAGGGTTAGGGTTAGTGTTAGGGTCAGTGTCATGTTCACGGTCAGGGTCAGGCTTAGGGTCAGAGTCAGCGTTTAGTTAGATTCCAGTATTGGGTCAGGTCAGGGTTAGGGTTAGGGTTAGGTTCAGGGTCAGGTTTAGGGTTGGGGTTAGCGTTAGGTTTAGTCTTAGGGTTGGGGTTAGGGTAGGGTTAGACAGTGTTAGGGTCAAGGTTAGGGCTAGTGTAGGGGTTAGGGTTAGGTTTAGAATCAGGGTTAGGTTTAGGGTCAGGATCCGTGTTAGGGTCCGGTTCAGGGTGAGGATTAGGGTCAGCGTCATCGGTGTTACGGTCAGGGTTTGGGTCAGGCCCACCGTCAGGGTCAGGGTCAGTGTTAGGGTCAGGGTTTGTTTCTTGGTTAGGGTAGGGTCAGCTTCAGGGTATGGTTAGGGTTGGGTCAGGCTCACAGTCAGGGTCCGGGTCAGGGTTAGGAGTTACTGTTAGTGTTAGGATTAGGGTTAGGGTTAGGGTCCGGGTTAGGGTCAAGGTCAGGATCAGGATCAAGTCAGGGTCAGGGTCATGTTTAGGCTTTGGGTCAGAGTCAGGGTTCAGTTTGGTTCCAGTTTAGGGTCAGGGTCAAGGTTAGGGTTAGGTGCAGGGTCAGGGTTAGGGTCCGGGTTAGGGCTTGTGGTTAGGATTGGGGTTAGTGTTAGGGTTGGGGTTAGGGTAGGGTGAGACAGGGTTAGGTTCAGTGTTAGGGCTAGTGTAGGGGTTAGGGTTAGGTTTAGAATCAGAGTTAGGTTTAGGGTCAGGGTCCGTGTTAGGGTCAGGGTCAGGGTTAGGTTTAGGGTCAGCGTCATTTGAGTTACGGTCAGGGTTAGGGTCAGGCTCACCGTCAGCGTCAGGGTCAGTGTTAGGGTCAGGGTTTGTTTCTTGGTTAGGGTCAGGGTCAGCTTCAGGGTATGGTTAGGTTTGGGTCAGGCTCACAGTCAGGGTCCGGGTTAGGGTTAGGGTTAGGGTTAGGATTAGGGTTATGGTTAGGGTTAGGGTTTAGGGTTAGGGTTAGTGTTAGGGTCAGTGTCATGTTCAAGGTCAGGGTCAGGCTTAGGGTCAGAGTCAGCGTTTAGTTAGATTCCAGTATAGGGTCAGGTCAGGGTTAGGGTTAGGGTTAGGTTCAGGGTCAGGTTTAGGGTTGGGGTTAGCGTTAGGTTTAGTCTTAGGGTTGGGGTTAGGGTAGGGTTAGACAGTGTTAGGGTCAAGGTTAGGGCTAGTGTAGGGGTTAGGGTTAGGTTTAGAATCAGGGTTAGGTTTAGGGTCAGGATCCGTGTTAGGGTCCGGTTCAGGGTGAGGTTTAGGGTCAGCGTCATCGGTGTTACGGTCAGGGTTTGGGTCAGGCCCACCGTCAGGGTCAGGGTCCGTGTTAGGGTCAGGGTTTGTTTCTTGGTTAGGGTCACGGTCAGCTTCAGGGTATGGTTATGGTTGGTCAGGCCCACCGTCAGGGTCAGGGTCCGTGTTAGGGTCAGGGTTTGTTTCTTGATTAGGGTCACGGTCAGCTTCAGGGTATGGTTATGGTTGGTCAGGACCACCGTCAGGGTCAGGGTCAGTGTTAGGGTCAGGGTTTGTTTCTTGGTTAGGGTCAGGGTCAGCTTCAGGGTATGGTTAGGGTTGGTTCAGGCTCACAGTCAGGGTCCGGGTTAGGGTTAGGTTTAGGGTTAGGATTAGGGTTAGGGTTAGGGTTTAGGGTTAGTGTTAGGGTCAGTGTCAGCTTCACGGTCAGCGTCAGGCTTAGGGTCAGATTCAGGGTTTAGTTAGGTTTCAGTATAGGGTCCGGTCAGGGTTAGGGTTAGGGTTAGGTCAGGGTCAGGTTTAGGGTCAGGGTTAGGGTTTGGGGTTAGGGTTAGGTTTAGTCGTAGGGTTGGGGTTAGGGTAGGGTTAGACAGTGTTAGGGTCAGGGTTAGGGCTAGGGTAGGGTTTAGGGTTAGGTTTAGAATCAGGGTTAGGTTTAGGGTCAGGATCCGTGTTAGGGTCCGGTTCAGGGTGAGGATTAGGGTCAGCGTCATCGGTGTTACGGTCAGGGTTTGGGTCAGGCCCACCGTCAGGGTCAGGGTCAGTGTTAGGGTCAGGGTTTGTTTCTTGGTTAGGGTCACGGTCAGCTTCAGGGTATGGTTAGGGTTGGGTCAGGCCCACCGTCAGGGTCAGGGTCAGTGTTAGGGTCAGGGTTTGTTTCTTGGTTAGGGTCCGGGTCAGCTTCAGGGTATGGTTAGGGTTGGGTCTGGCTCACAGTCAGGGTCCGGGTTAGGGTTAGGTTTAGGGTCAGGATTAGGGTTAGGGTTAGGGTTTAGGGTTAGTGTTAGGGTCAGTGTCAGCTTCACGGTCAGCATCAGGCTTAGGGTCAGATTCAGGGTTTACTTAGGTTTCAGTTAGGGTCAGGTCAGGGTTAGGTTAGGGTTAGGGTTAGGGTTAGGGTTAGGGTTAGGGGTAGGGTTAGGGTTAGGGTTAGGGTTAGGGTTATGGTTAGGGCTTAGGGTTAGAGGGTTAGGGTTAGGGTTAGTCTTAGGGTTGGGGTTAGGGTATGGTTAGAAAGTGTTAGAGTCAGGGTTATGGCTAGGGTAGGGTTTAGGGTTAGGTTTAGAATCAGGGTTTGGTTTAGGGTCAGGATCCGTGTTAGGGTCCGGTTCAGGGTGAGGATTAGGGTCAGCGTCATCGGTGTTACGGTCAGGCTTTGGGTCAGGCCCACCGTCAGGGTCAGGGTCAGTGTTAGGGTCAGGGTTTGTTTCTTGGTTAGGGTCAGGGTCAGCTTCAGGGTATGGTTAGGGTTGGTTCAGGCTCACAGTCAGGGTCCGGGTTAGGGTTAGGTTTAGGGTTAGGATTAGGGTTAGGGTTAGGGTTTAGGGTTAGTGTTAGGGTCAGTGTCAGCTTCACGGTCAGCGTCAGGCTTAGGGTCAGATTCAGGGTTTAGTTAGGTTTCAGTATAGGGTCCGGTCAGGGTTAGGGTTAGGGTTAGGTCAGGGTCAGGTTTAGGGTCAGGGTTAGGGTTTGGGGTTAGGGTTAGGTTTAGTCGTAGGGTTGGGGTTAGGGTAGGGTTAGACAGTGTTAGGGTCAGAGTTAGGGCTAGGGTAGGGTTTAGGATTAGGTTTAGAATCAGGGTTAGGTTTAGGGTCAGGATCCGTGTTAGGGTCCGGTTCAGGGTGAGGATTAGGGTCAGCGTCATCGGTGTTACGGTCAGGGTTTGGGTCAGGCCCACCGTCAGGGTCACGGTCAGTGTTAGGGTCAGGGTTTGTTTCTTGGTTAGGGTCACGGTCAGCTTCAGGGTATGGTTAGGTTTGGGTCAGGCTCACAGTCAGGGTCCGGGTTAGGGTTAGGGTTAGGGTTAGGATTAGGGTTATGGTTAGGGTTAGGGTTTAGGGTTAGGGTTAGTGTTAGGGTCAGTGTCATGTTCACGGTCAGGGTCAGGCTTAGGGTCAGAGTCAGCGTTTAGTTAGATTCCAGTATAGGGTCAGGTCAGGGTTAGGGTTAGGGTTAGGTTCAGGGTCAGGTTTAGGGTTGGGGTTAGCGTTAGGTTTAGTCTTAGGGTTGGGGTTAGGGTAGGGTTAGACAGTGTTAGGGTCAAGGTTAGGGCTAGTGTAGGGGTTAGGGTTAGGTTTAGAATCAGGGTTAGGTTTAGGGTCAGGATCCGTGTTAGGGTCCGGTTCAGGGTGAGGTTTAGGGTCAGCGTCATCGGTGTTACGGTCAGGGTTTGGGTCAGGCCCACCGTCAGGGTCAGGGTCCGTGTTAGGGTCAGGGTTTGTTTCTTGGTTAGGGTCACGGTCAGCTTCAGGGTATGGTTAGGTTTGGGTCAGGCTCACAGTCAGGGTCCGGGTTAGGGTTAGGGTTAGGGTTAGGATTAGGGTTATGGTTAGGGTTAGGGTTTAGGGTTAGGGTTAGTGTTAGGGTCAGTGTCATGTTCACGGTCAGGGTCAGGCTTAGGGTCAGAGTCAGCGTTTAGTTAGATTCCAGTATAGGGTCAGGTCAGGGTTAGGGTTAGGGTTAGGTTCAGGGTCAGGTTTAGGGTTGGGGTTAGCGTTAGGTTTAGTCTTAGGGTTGGGGTTAGGGTAGGGTTAGACAGTGTTAGGGTCAAGGTTAGGGCTAGTGTAGGGGTTAGGGTGAGGTTTAGAATCAGGGTTAGGTTTAGGGTCAGGATCCGTGTTAGGGTCCGGTTCAGGGTGAGGTTTAGGGTCAGCGTCATCGGTGTTACGGTCAGGGTTTGGGTCAGGCCCACCGTCAGGGTCAGGGTCCGTGTTAGGGTCAGGGTTTGTTTCTTGGTTAGGGTCACGGTCAGCTTCAGGGTATGGTTATGGTTGGTCAGGACCACCGTCAGGGTCAGGGTCAGTGTTAGGGTCAGGGTTTGTTTCTTGGTTAGGGTCAGGGTCAGCTTCAGGGTATGGTTAGGGTTGGTTCAGGCTCACAGTCAGGGTCCGGGTTAGGGTTAGGTTTAGGGTTAGGATTAGGGTTATGGTTAGGGTTTAGGGTTAGTGTTAGGGTCAGTGTCAGCTTCACGGTCAGCGTCAGGCTTAGGGTCAGATTCAGGGTTTAGTTAGGTTTCAGTATAGGGTCCGGTCAGGGTGAGGGTTAGGGTTAGGTCAGGGTCAGGTTTAGGGTCAGGGTTAGGGTTTGGGGTTAGGGTTAGGTTTAGTCGTAGGGTTGGGGTTAGGGTAGGGTTAGACAGTGTTAGGGTCAGGGTTAGGGCTAGGGTAGGGTTTAGGGTTAGGTTTAGAATCAGGGTTAGGTTTAGGGTCAGGATCCGTGTTAGGGTCCGGTTCAGGGTGAGGATTAGGGTCAGCGTCATCGGTGTTACGGTCAGGGTTTGGGTCAGGCCCACCGTCAGGGTCAGGGTCAGTGTTAGGGTCAGGGTTTGTTTCTTGGTTAGGGTCACGGTCAGCTTCAGGGTATGGTTAGGGTTGGGTCAGGCCCACCGTCAGGGTCAGGGTCAGTGTTAGGGTCAGGGTTTGTTTCTTGGTTAGGGTCCGGGTCAGCTTCAGGGTATGGTTAGGGTTGGGTCTGGCTCACAGTCAGGGTCCGGGTTAGGGTTAGGTTTAGGGTCAGGATTAGGGTTAGGGTTAGGGTTTAGGGTTAGTGTTAGGGTCAGTGTCAGCTTCATGGTCAGCATCAGGCTTAGGGTCAGATTCAGGGTTTACTTAGGTTTCAGTTAGGGTCAGGTCAGGGTTAGGTTAGGGTTAGGGTTAGGGTTAGGGTTAGGGTTAGGGGTTAGGTTTAGGGTTAGGGTTAGGGTTAGGGTTATGGTTAGGGGTTAGGGTTAGAGGGTTAGGGTTAGGGTTAGTCTTAGGGTTGGGGTTAGGGTATGGTTAGAAAGTGTTAGGGTCAGGGTTAGGGCTAGGGTAGGGTTTAGGGTTAGGTTTAGAATCAGGGTTTGGTTTAGGGTCAGGATCCGTGTTAGGGTCCGGTTCAGGGTGAGGATTAGGGTCAGCGTCATCGGTGTTACGGTCAGGGTTTGGGTCAGGCCCACCGTCAGGGTCAGGGTCAGGGTTAGGGTTAGGGTTAGGGTTAGGGTTAGGGTTAGGGGTTAGGGTTAGGGGTTAGGGTTAGGGTTAGGGTTAGGGTTAGGGTTACGGTTAGGGGTTAGGGTTAGAGGGTTAGGGTTAGGGTTAGTCTTAGGGTTGGGGTTAGGGTATGGTTAGAAAGTGTTAGGGTCAGTGTTAGGGCTAGGGTAGGGTTTAGGGTTAGGTTTAGAATCAGGGTTTGGTTTAGGGTCAGGATCCGTGTTAGGGTCCGGTTCAGGGTGAGGATTAGGGTCAGCGTCATCGGTGTTACGGTCAGGGTTTGGGTCAGGCCCACCTTCAGGGTCAGGGTCAGTGTTAGGGTCAGGGTTTGTTTCTTGGTTAGGGTAGGGTCAGCTTCAGGGTATTGTTAGGGTTGGGTCAGGCTCACAGTCAGGGTCCGGGTCAGGGTTAGGAGTTACTGTTAGGGTTAGGGTTATGGTTAGGGTTAGGGTTTAGGGTTAGGGTTAGTGTTAGGGTCAGTGTCATGTTCAAGGTCAGGGTCAGGCTTAGGGTCAGAGTCAGCGTTTAGTTAGATTCCAGTATAGGGTCAGGTCAGGGTTAGGGTTAGGGTTAGGTTCAGGGTCAGGTTTAGGGTTGGGGTTAGGGTTAGGTTTAGTCTTAGGGTTGGGGTTAGGGTAGGGTTAGACAGTGTTAGGGTCAAGGTTAGGGCTAGTGTAGGGGTTAGGGTTAGGTTTAGAATCAGGGTTAGGTTTAGGGTCAGGATCCGTGTTAGGGTCCGGTTCAGGGTGAGGTTTAGGGTCAGCGTCATCGGTGTTACGGTCAGGGTTTGGGTCAGGCCCACCGTCAGGGTCAGGGTCCGTGTTAGGGTCAGGGTTTGTTTCTTGGTTAGGGTCACGGTCAGCTTCAGGGTATGTTTATGGTTGGTCAGGCCCACCGTCAGGGTCAGGGTCAGTGTTAGGGTCAGGGTTTGTTTCTTGGTTAGGGTCAGGGTCAGCTTCAGGGTATGGTTAGGGTTGGTTCAGGCTCACAGTCAGGGTCCGGGTTAGGGTTAGGTTTAGGGTTAGGATTAGGGTTAGGGTTAGGGTTTAGGGTTAGTGTTAGGGTCAGTGTCAGCTTCACAGTCAGCGTCAGGCTTAGGGTCAGATTCAGGGTTTAGTTAGGTTTCAGTATAGGGTCCGGTCAGGGTTAGGGTTAGGGTTAGGTCAGGGTCAGGTTTAGGGTCAGGGTTAGGGTTTGGGGTTAGGGTTAGGTTTAGTCGTAGGGTTGGGGTTAGGGTAGGGTTAGACAGTGTTAGGGTCAGGGTTAGGGCTAGGGTAGGGTTTAGGGTTAGGTTTAGAATCAGGGTTTGGTTTAGGGTCAGGATCCGTGTTAGGGTCCGGTTCAGGGTGAGGATTAGGGTCAGCGTCATCGGTGTTACGGTCAGGGTTTGGGTCAGGCCCACCGTCAGGGTCAGGGTCAGTGTTAGGGTCAGGGTTTGTTTCTTGGTTAGGGTCACGGTCAGCTTCAGGGTATGGTTAGGTTTGGGTCAGGCTCACAGTCAGGGTCCGGGTTAGGGTTAGGGTTAGGGTTAGGATTAGGGTTATGGTTAGGGTTAGGGTTTAGGGTTAGGGTTAGTGTTAGGGTCAGTGTCATGTTCACGGTCAGGGTCAGGCTTAGGGTCAGAGTCAGCGTTTAGTTAGATTCCAGTATTGGGTCAGGTCAGGGTTAGGGTTAGGGTTAGGTTCAGGGTCAGGTTTAGGGTTGGGGTTAGCGTTAGGTTTAGTCTTAGGGTTGGGGTTAGGGTAGGGTTAGACAGTGTTAGGGTCAAGGTTAGGGCTAGTGTAGGGGTTAGGGTTAGGTTTAGAATCAGGGTTAGGTTTAGGGTCAGGATCCGTGTTAGGGTCCGGTTCAGGGTGAGGTTTAGGGTCAGTGTCATCGGTGTTACGGTCAGGGTTTGGGTCAGGCCCACCGTCAGGGTCAGGGTCCGTGTTAGGGTCAGGGTTTGTTTCTTGGTTAGGGTCAGGGTCAGCTTCAGGGTATGGTTAGGTTTGGGTCAGGCTCACAGTCAGGGTCCGGGTTAGGGTTAGGGTTAGGGTTAGGATTAGGGTTATGGTTAGGGTTAGGGTTTAGGGTTAGGGTTAGTGTTAGGGTCAGTGTCATGTTCACGGTCAGGGTCAGGCTTAGGGTCAGAGTCAGCGTTTAGTTAGATTCCAGTATAGGGTCAGGTCAGGGTTAGGGTTAGGGTTAGGTTCAGGGTCAGGTTTAGGGTTGGGGTTAGCGTTAGGTTTAGTCTTAGGGTTGGGGTTAGGGTAGGGTTAGACAGTGTTAGGGTCAAGGTTAGGGCTAGTGTAGGGGTTAGGGTTAGGTTTAGAATCAGGGTTAGGTTTAGGGTCAGGATCCGTGTTAGGGTCCGGTTCAGGGTGAGGTTTAGGGTCAGCGTCATCGGTGTTACGGTCAGGGTTTGGGTCAGGCCCACCGTCAGGGTCAGGGTCCGTGTTAGGGTCAGGGTTTGTTTCTTGGTTAGGGTCACGGTCAGCTTCAGGGTATGTTTATGGTTGGTCAGGCCCACCGTCAGGGTCAGGGTCAGTGTTAGGGTCAGGGTTTGTTTCTTGGTTAGGGTCAGGGTCAGCTTCAGGGTATGGTTAGGGTTGGTTCAGGCTCACAGTCAGGGTCCGGGTTAGGGTTAGGTTTAGGGTTAGGATTAGGGTTAGGGTTAGGGTTTAGGGGTAGTGTTAGGGTCAGTGTCAGCTTCACGGTCAGCGTCAGGCTTAGGGTCAGATTCAGGGTTTAGTTAGGTTTCAGTATAGGGTCCGGTCAGGGTTAGGGTTAGGGTTAGGTCAGGGTCAGGTTTAGGGTCAGGGTTAGGGTTTGGGGTTAGGGTTAGGTTTAGTCGTAGGGTTGGGGTTAGGGTAGGGTTAGACAGTGTTAGGGTCAGGGTTAGGGCTAGGGTAGGGTTTAGGGTTAGGTTTAGAATCAGGGTTAGGTTTAGGGTCAGGATCCGTGTTAGGGTCCGGTTCAGGGTGAGGATTAGGGTCAGCGTCATCGGTGTTACGGTCAGGGTTTGGGTCAGGCCCACCGTCAGGGTCAGGGTCAGTGTTAGGGTCAGGGTTTGTTTCTTGGTTAGGGTCACGGTCAGCTTCAGGGTATGGTTAGGGTTGGGTCAGGCCCACCGTCAGGGTCAGGGTCAGTGTTAGGGTCAGGGTTTGTTTCTTGGTTAGGGTCCGGGTCAGCTTCAGGGTATGGTTAGGGTTGGGTCTGGCTCACAGTCAGGGTCCGGGTTAGGGTTAGGTTTAGGGTCAGGATTAGGGTTAGGGTTAGGGTTTAGGGTTAGTGTTAGGGTCAGTGTCAGCTTCACGGTCAGCATCAGGCTTAGGGTCAGATTCAGGGTTTACTTAGGTTTCAGTTAGGGTCAGGTCAGGGTTAGGTTAGGGTTAGGGTTAGGGTTAGGGGTAGGGTTAGGGTTAGGGTTAGGGTTAGGGTTAGGGTTATGGTTTGGGGTTAGGGTTAGAGGGTTAGGGTTAGGGTTAGTCTTAGGGTTGGGGTTAGGGTATGGTTAGAAAGTGTTAGGGTCAGGGTTAGGGCTAGGGTAGGGTTTAGGGTTAGGTTTAGAATCAGGGTTTGGTTTAGGGTCAGGATCCGTGTTAGGGTCCGGTTCAGGGTGAGGATTAGGGTCAGCGTCATCGGTGTTACGGTCAGGGTTTGGGTCAGGCCCACCGTCAGGGTCAGGGTCAGTGTTAGGGTCAGGGTTTGTTTCTTGGTTAGGGTAGGGTCAGCTTCAGGGTATGGTTAGGGTTGGGTCAGGCTCACAGTCAGGGTCCGGGTCAGGGTTAGGAGTTACTGTTAGTGTTAGGATTAGGGTTAGGGTTAGGGTCCGGGTTAGGGTCAAGGTCAGGATCAGGATCAAGTCAGGGTCAGGGTCATGTTTAGGCTTTGGGTCAGAGTCAGGGTTCAGTTTGGTTCCAGTTTAGGGTCAGGGTCAAGGTTAGGGTTAGGTGCAGGGTCAGGGTTAGGGTCCGGGTTAGGGCTTGTGGTTAGGATTGGGGTTAGTGTTAGGGTTGGGGTTAGGGTAGGGTGAGACAGGGTTAGGTTCAGTGTTAGGGCTAGTGTAGGGGTTAGGGTTAGGTTTAGAATCAGAGTTAGGTTTAGGGTCAGGGTCCGTGTTAGGGTCAGGGTCAGGGTTAGGTTTAGGGTCAGCGTCATTTGAGTTACGGTCAGGGTTAGGGTCAGGCTCACCGTCAGCGTCAGGGTCAGTGTTAGGGTCAGGGTTTGTTTCTTGGTTAGGGTCAGGGTCAGCTTCAGGGTATGGTTAGGTTTGGGTCAGGCTCACAGTCAGGGTCCGGGTTAGGGTTAGGGTTAGGGTTAGGATTAGGGTTATGGTTATGGTTAGGGTTTAGGGTTAGGGTTAGTGTTAGGGTCAGTGTCATGTTCACGGTCAGGGTCAGGCTTAGGGTCAGAGTCAGCGTTTAGTTAGATTCCAGTATAGGGTCAGGTCAGGGTTAGGGTTAGGGTTAGGTTCAGGGTCAGGTTTAGGGTTGGGGTTAGCGTTAGGTTTAGTCTTAGGGTTGGGGTTAGGGTAGGGTTAGACAGTGTTAGGGTCAAGGTTAGGGCTAGTGTAGGGGTTAGGGTTAGGTTTAGAATCAGGGTTAGGTTTAGGGTCAGGATCCGTGTTAGGGTCCGGTTCAGGGTGAGGTTTAGGGTCAGCGTCATCGGTGTTACGGTCAGGGTTTGGGTCAGGCCCACCGTCAGGGTCAGGGTCCGTGTTAGGGTCAGGGTTTGTTTCTTGGTTAGGGTCACGGTCAGCTTCAGGGTATGGTTATGGTTGGTCAGGCCCACCGTCAGGGTCAGGGTCCGTGTTAGGGTCAGGGTTTGTTTCTTGATTAGGGTCACGGTCAGCTTCAGGGTATGGTTATGGTTGGTCAGGACCACCGTCAGGGTCAGGGTCAGTGTTAGGGTCAGGGTTTGTTTCTTGGTTAGGGTCAGGGTCAGCTTCAGGGTATGGTTAGGGTTGGTTCAGGCTCACAGTCAGGGTCCGGGTTAGGGTTAGGTTTAGGGTTAGGATTAGGGTTAGGGTTAGGGTTTAGGGTTAGTGTTAGGGTCAGTGTCAGCTTCACGGTCAGCGTCAGGCTTAGGGTCAGATTCAGGGTTTAGTTAGGTTTCAGTATAGGGTCCGGTCAGGGTTAGGGTTAGGGTTAGGTCAGGGTCAGGTTTAGGGTCAGGGTTAGGGTTTGGGGTTAGGGATAGGTTTAGTCGTAGGGTTGGGGTTAGGGTAGGGTTAGACAGTGTTAGGGTCAGGGTTAGGGCTAGGGTAGGGTTTAGGGTTAGGTTTAGAATCAGGGTTAGGTTTAGGGTCAGGATCCGTGTTAGGGTCCGGTTCAGGGTGAGGATTAGGGTCAGCGTCATCGGTGTTACGGTCAGGGTTTGGGTCAGGCCCACCGTCAGGGTCAGGGTCAGTGTTAGGGTCAGGGTTTGTTTCTTGGTTAGGGTCACGGTCAGCTTCAGGGTATGGTTAGGGTTGGGTCAGGCCCACCGTCAGGGTCAGGGTCAGTGTTAGGGTCAGGGTTTGTTTCTTGGTTAGGGTCACGGTCAGCTTCAGGGTATGGTTAGGTTTGGGTCAGGCTCACAGTCAGGGTCCGGGTTAGGGTTAGGGTTAGGGTTAGGATTAGGGTTATGGTTAGGGTTAGGGTTTAGGGTTAGGGTTAGTGTTAGGGTCAGTGTCATGTTCACGGTCAGGGTCAGGCTTAGGGTCAGAGTCAGCGTTTAGTTAGATTCCAGTATAGGGTCAGGTCAGGGTTAGGGTTAGGGTTAGGTTCAGGGTCAGGTTTAGGGTTGGGGTTAGCGTTAGGTTGAGTCTTAGGGTTGGGGTTAGGGTAGGGTTAGACAGTGTTAGGGTCAAGGTTAGGGCTAGTGTAGGGGTTAGGGTTAGGTTTAGAATCAGGGTTAGGTTTAGGGTCAGGATCCGTGTTAGGGTCCGGTTCAGGGTGAGGTTTAGGGTCAGCGTCATCGGTGTTACGGTCAGGGTTTGGGTCAGGCCCACCGTCAGGGTCAGGGTCCGTGTTAGGGTCAGGGTTTGTTTCTTGGTTAGGGTCAGGGTCAGCTTCAGGGTATGGTTAGGTTTGGGTCAGGCTCACAGTCAGGGTCCGGGTTAGGGTTAGGGTTAGGGTTAGGATTAGGGTTATGGTTAGGGTTAGGGTTTAGGGTTAGGGTTAGTGTTAGGGTCAGTGTCATGTTCACGGTCAGGGTCAGGCTTAGGGTCAGAGTCAGCGTTTAGTTAGATTCCAGTATAGGGTCAGGTCAGGGTTAGGGTTAGGGTTAGGTTCAGGGTCAGGTTTAGGGTTGGGGTTAGCGTTAGGTTTAGTCTTAGGGTTGGGGTTAGGGTAGGGTTAGACAGTGTTAGGGTCAAGGTTAGGGCTAGTGTAGGGGTTAGGGTTAGGTTTAGAATCAGGGTTAGGTTTAGGGTCAGGATCCGTGTTAGGGTCCGGTTCAGGGTGAGGTTTAGGGTCAGCGTCATCGGTGTTACGGTCAGGGTTTGGGTCAGGCCCACCGTCAGGGTCAGGGTCCGTGTTAGGGTCAGGGTTTGTTTCTTGGTTAGGGTCACGGTCAGCTTCAGGGTATGGTTATGGTTGGTCAGGCCCACCGTCAGGGTCAGGGTCAGTGTTAGGGTCAGGGTTTGTTTCTTGGTTAGGGTCAGGGTCAGCTTCAGGGTATGGTTAGGGTTGGTTCAGGCTCACAGTCAGGGTCCGGGTTAGGGTTAGGTTTAGGGTTAGGATTAGGGTTATGGTTAGGGTTTAGGGTTAGTGTTAGGGTCAGTGTCAGCTTCACGGTCAGCGTCAGGCTTAGGGTCAGATTCAGGGTTTAGTTAGGTTTCAGTATAGGGTCCGGTCAGGGTTAGGGTTAGGGTTAGGTCAGGGTCAGGTTTAGGGTCAGGGTTAGGGTTTGGGGTTAGGGTTAGGTTTAGTCGTAGGGTTGGGGTTAGGGTAGGGTTAGACAGTGTTAGGGTCAGGGTTAGGGCTAGGGTAGGGTTTAGGGTTAGGTTTAGAATCAGGGTTAGGTTTAGGGTCAGGATCCGTGTTAGGGTCCGGTTCAGGGTGAGGATTAGGGTCAGCGTCATCGGTGTTACGGTCAGGGTTTGGGTCAGGCCCACCGTCAGGGTCAGGGTCAGTGTTAGGGTCAGGGTTTGTTTCTTGGTTAGGGTCACGGTCAGCTTCAGGGTATGGTTAGGGTTGGGTCAGGCCCACCGTCAGGGTCAGGGTCAGTGTTAGGGTCAGGGTTTGTTTCTTGGTTAGGGTCCGGGTCAGCTTCAGGGTATGGTTAGGGTTGGGTCTGGCTCACAGTCAGGGTCCGGGTTAGGGTTAGGTTTAGGGTCAGGATTAGGGTTAGGGTTAGGGTTTAGGGTTAGTGTTAGGGTCAGTGTCAGCTTCATGGTCAGCATCAGGCTTAGGGTCAGATTCAGGGTTTACTTAGGTTTCAGTTAGGGTCAGGTCAGGGTTAGGTTAGGGTTAGGGTTAGGGTTAGGGTTAGGGTTAGAGGTTAGGTTTAGGGTTAGGGTTAGGGTTAGGGTTATGGTTAGGGGTTAGGGTTAGAGGGTTAGGGTTAGGGTTAGTCTTAGGGTTGGGGTTAGGGTATGGTTAGAAAGTGTTAGGGTCAGGGTTAGGGCTAGGGTAGGGTTTAGGGTTAGGTTTAGAATCAGGGTTTGGTTTAGGGTCAGGATCCGTGTTAGGGTCCGGTTCAGGGTGAGGATTAGGGTCAGCGTCATCGGTGTTACGGTCAGGCTTTGGGTCAGGCCCACCGTCAGGGTCAGGGTCAGGGTTAGGGTTAGGGTTAGGGTTAGGGTTAGGGGTTAGGGTTAGGGGTTAGGGTTAGGGTTAGGGTTAGGGTTAGGGTTACGGTTAGGGGTTAGGGTTAGAGGGTTAGGGTTAGGGTTAGTCTTAGGGTTGGGTTTAGGGTATGGTTAGAAAGTGTTAGGGTCAGGGTTAGGGCTAGGGTAGGGTTTAGGGTTAGGTTTAGAATCAGGGTTTGGTTTAGGGTCAGGATCCGTGTTAGGGTCCGGTTCAGGGTGAGGATTAGGGTCAGCGTCATCGGTGTTACGGTCAGGGTTTGGGTCAGGCCCACCGTCAGGGTCAGGGTCCGTGTTAGGGTCAGGGTTTGTTTCTTGGTTAGGGTCACGGTCAGCTTCAGGGTATGGTTATGGTTGGTCAGGCCCACCGTCAGGGTCAGGGTCAGTGTTAGGGTCAGGGTTTGTTTCTTGGTTAGGGTCAGGGTCAGCTTCAGGGTATGGTTAGGGTTGTTTCAGGCTCACAGTCAGGGTCCGGGTTAGGGTTAGGTTTAGGGTTAGGATTAGGGTTAGGGTTAGGGTTTAGGGTTAGTGTTAGGGTCAGTGTCAGCTTCACAGTCAGCGTCAGGCTTAGGGTCAGATTCAGGGTTTAGTTAGGTTTCAGTATAGGGTCCGGTCAGGGTTAGGGTTAGGGTTAGGTCAGGGTCAGGTTTAGGGTCAGGGTTAGGGTTTGAGGTTAGGGTTAGGTTTAGTCGTAGGGTTGGGGTTAGGGTAGGGTTAGACAGTGTTAGGGTCAGGGTTAGGGCTAGGGTAGGGTTTAGGGTTAGGTTTAGAATCAGGGTTAGGTTTAGGGTCAGGATCCGTGTTAGGGTCCGGTTCAGGGTGAGGATTAGGGTCAGCGTCATCGGTGTTACGGTCAGGGTTTGGGTCAGGCCCACCGTCAGGGTCAGGGTCAGTGTTAGGGTCAGGGTTTGTTTCTTGGTTAGGGTCACGGTCAGCTTCAGGGTATGGTTAGGTTTGGGTCAGGCTCACAGTTAGGGTCCGGGTTAGGGTTAGGGTTAGGGTTAGGATTAGGGTTATGGTTAGGGTTAGGGTTTAGGGTTAGGGTTAGTGTTAGGGTCAGTGTCATGTTCACGGTCAGGGTCAGGCTTAGGGTCAGAGTCAGCGTTTAGTTAGATTCCAGTATAGGGTCAGGTCAGGGTTAGGGTTAGGGTTAGGTCAGGGTCAGGTTTAGGGTCAGGGTTAGGGTTTGGGGTTAGGGTTAGGTTTAGTCGTAGGGTTGGGGTTAGGGTAGGGTTAGACAGTGTTAGGGTCAAGGTTAGGGCTAGTGTAGGGGTTAGGGTTAGGTTTAGAATCAGGGTTAGGTTTAGGGTCAGGATCCGTGTTAGGGTCCGGTTCAGGGTGAGGTTTAGGGTCAGCGTCATCGGTGTTACGGTCAGGGTTTGGGTCAGGCCCACCGTCAGGGTCAGGGTCCGTGTTAGGGTCAGGGTTTGTTTCTTGGTTAGGGTCAGGGTCAGCTTCAGGGTATGGTTAGGTTTGGGTCAGGCTCACAGTCAGGGTCCGGGTTAGGGTTAGGGTTAGGGTTAGGATTAGGGTTATGGTTAGGGTTAGGGTTTAGGGTTAGGGTTAGTGTTAGGGTCAGTGTCATGTTCACGGTCAGGGTCAGGCTTAGGGTCAGAGTCAGCGTTTAGTTAGATTCCAGTATAGGGTCAGGTCAGGGTTAGGGTTAGGGTTAGGTTCAGGGTCAGGTTTAGGGTTGGGGTTAGCGTTAGGTTTAGTCTTAGGGTTGGGGTTAGGGTAGGGTTAGACAGTGTTAGGGTCAAGGTTAGGGCTAGTGTAGGGGTTAGGGTTAGGTTTAGAATCAGGGTTAGGTTTAGGGTCAGGATCCGTGTTAGGGTCCGGTTCAGGGTGAGGTTTAGGGTCAGCGTCATCGGTGTTACGGTCAGGGTTTGGGTCAGGCCCACCGTCAGGGTCAGGGTCCGTGTTAGGGTCAGGGTTTGTTTCTTGGTTAGGGTCAGGGTCAGCTTCAGGGTATGGTTAGGTTTGGGTCAGGCTCACAGTCAGGGTCCGGGTTAGGGTTAGGGTTAGGGTTAGGATTAGGGTTATGGTTAGGGTTAGGGTTTAGGGTTAGGGTTAGTGTTAGGGTCAGTGTCATGTTCACGGTCAGGGTCAGGCTTAGGGTCAGAGTCAGCGTTTAGTTAGATTCCAGTATAGGGTCAGGTCAGGGTTAGGGTTAGGGTTAGGTTCAGGGTCAGGTTTAGGGTTGGGGTTAGCGTTAGGTTTAGTCTTAGGGTTGGGGTTAGGGTAGGGTTAGACAGTGTTAGGGTCAAGGTTAGGGCTAGTGTAGGGGTTAGGGTTAGGTTTAGAATCAGGGTTAGGTTTAGGGTCAGGATCCGTGTTAGGGTCCGGATCAGGGTGAGGTTTAGGGTCAGCGTCATCGGTGTTACGGTCAGGGTTTGGGTCAGGCCCACCGTCAGGGTCAGGGTCCGTGTTAGGGTCAGGGTTTGTTTCTTGGTTAGGGTCACGGTCAGCTTCAGGGTATGGTTATGGTTGGTCAGGCCCACCGTCAGGGTCAGGGTCAGTGTTAGGGTCAGGGTTTGTTTCTTGGTTAGGGTCAGGGTCAGCTTCAGGGTATGGTTAGGGTTGGTTCAGGCTCACAGTCAGGGTCCGGGTTAGGGTTAGGTTTAGGGTTAGGATTAGGGTTAGGGTTAGGGTTTAGGATTAGTGTTAGGGTCAGTGTCAGCTTCACGGTCAGCGTCAGGCTTAGGGTCAGATTCAGGGTTTAGTTAGGTTTCAGTATAGGGTCCGGTCAGGGTTAGGGTTAGGGTTAGGTCAGGGTCAGGTTTAGGGTCAGGGTTAGGGTTTGGGGTTAGGGTTAGGTTTAGTCGTAGGGTTGGGGTTAGGGTAGGGTTAGACAGTGTTAGGGTCAGGGTTAGGGCTAGGGTAGGGTTTAGGGTTAGGTTTAGAATCAGGGTTAGGTTTAGGGTCAGGATCCGTGTTAGGGTCCGGTTCAGGGTGAGGATTAGGGTCAGCGTCATCGGTGTTACGGTCAGGGTTTGGGTCAGGCCCACCGTCAGGGTCAGGGTCAGTGTTAGGGTCAGGGTTTGTTTCTTGGTTAGGGTCACGGTCAGCTTCAGGGTATGGTTAGGGTTGGGTCAGGCCCACCGTCAGGGTCCGGGTCAGGGTTAGGAGTTACTGTTAGTGTTAGGATTAGGGTTAGGGTTAGGGTCCGGGTTAGGGTCAAGGTCAGGATCAGGATCAAGTCAGGGTCAGGGTCATGTTTAGGCTTTGGGTCAGAGTCAGGGTTCAGTTTGGTTCCAGTTTAGGGTCAGGGTCAAGGTTAGGGTTAGGTGCAGGGTCAGGGTTAGGGTCCGGGTTAGGGCTTGTGGTTAGGATTGGGGTTAGTGTTAGGGTTGGGGTTAGGGTAGGGTGAGACAGGGTTAGGTTCAGTGTTAGGGCTAGTGTAGGGGTTAGGGTTAGGTTTAGAATCAGAGTTAGGTTTAGGGTCAGGGTCCGTGTTAGGGTCAGGGTCAGGGTTAGGTTTAGGGTCAGCGTCATTTGAGTTACGGTCAGGGTTAGGGTCAGGCTCACCGTCAGCGTCAGGGTCAGTGTTAGGGTCAGGGTTTGTTTCTTGGTTAGGGTCAGGGTCAGCTTCAGGGTATGGTTAGGTTTGGGTCAGGCTCACAGTCAGGGTCCGGGTTAGGGTTAGGGTTAGGGTTAGGATTAGGGTTATGGTTAGGGTTAGGGTTTAGGGTTAGGGTTAGTGTTAGGGTCAGTGTCATGTTCACGGTCAGGGTCAGGCTTAGGGTCAGAGTCAGCGTTTAGTTAGATTCCAGTATAGGGTCAGGTCAGGGTTAGGGTTAGGGTTAGGTTCAGGGTCAGGTTTAGGGTTGGGGTTAGCGTTAGGTTTAGTCTTAGGGTTGGGGTTAGGGTAGGGTTAGACAGTGTTAGGGTCAAGGTTAGGGCTAGTGTAGGGGTTAGGGTTAGGTTTAGAATCAGGGTTAGGTTTAGGGTCAGGATCCGTGTTAGGGTCCGGTTCAGGGTGAGGATTAGGGTCAGCGTCATCGGTGTTACGGTCAGGGTTTGGGTCAGGCCCACCGTCAGGGTCAGGGTCCGTGTTAGGGTCAGGGTTTGTTTCTTGGTTAGGGTCACGGTCAGCTTCAGGGTATGGTTATGGTTGGTCAGGCCCACCGTCAGGGTCAGGGTCAGTGTTAGGGTCAGGGTTTGTTTCTTGGTTAGGGTCAGGGTCAGCTTCAGGGTATGGTTAGGGTTGGTTCAGGCTCACAGTCAGGGTCCGGGTTAGGGTTAGGTTTAGGGTTAGGATTAGGGTTAGGGTTAGGGTTTAGGGTTAGTGTTAGGGTCAGTGTCAGCTTCACAGTCAGCGTCAGGCTTAGGGTCAGATTCAGGGTTTAGTTAGGTTTCAGTATAGGGTCCGGTCAGGGTTAGGGTTAGGGTTAGGTCAGGGTCAGGTTTAGGGTCAGGGTTAGGGTTTGGGGTTAGGGTTAGGTTTAGTCGTAGGGTTGGGGTTAGGGTAGGGTTAGACAGTGTTAGGGTCAGGGTTAGGGCTAGGGTAGGGTTTAGGGTTAGGTTTAGAATCAGGGTTAGGTTTAGGGTCAGGATCCGTGTTAGGGTCCGGTTCAGGGTGAGGATTAGGGTCAGCGTCATCGGTGTTACGGTCAGGGTTTGGGTCAGGCCCACCGTCAGGGTCAGGGTCAGTGTTAGGGTCAGGGTTTGTTTCTTGGTTAGGGTCACGGTCAGCTTCAGGGTATGGTTAGGTTTGGGTCAGGCTCACAGATAGGGTCCGGGTTAGGGTTAGGGTTAGGGTTAAGATTAGGGTTATGGTTAGGGTTAGGGTTTAGGGTTAGGGTTAGTGTTAGGGTCAGTGTCATGTTCACGGTCAGGGTCAGGCTTAGGGTCAGAGTCAGCGTTTAGTTAGATTCCAGTATAGGGTCAGGTCAGGGTTAGGGTTAGGGTTAGGTCAGGGTCAGGTTTAGGGTCAGGGTTAGGGTTTGGGGTTAGGGTTAGGTTTAGTCGTAGGGTTGGGGTTAGGGTAGGGTTAGACAGTGTTAGGGTCAAGGTTAGGGCTAGTGTAGGGGTTAGGGTTAGGTTTAGAATCAGGGTTAGGTTTAGGGTCAGGATCCGTGTTAGGGTCCGGTTCAGGGTGAGGTTTAGGGTCAGCGTCATCGGTGTTACGGTCAGGGTTTGGGTCAGGCCCACCGTCAGGGTCAGGGTCCGTGTTAGGGTCAGGGTTTGTTTCTTGGTTAGGGTCAGGGTCAGCTTCAGGGTATGGTTAGGTTTGGGTCAGGCTCACAGTCAGGGTCCGGGTTAGGGTTAGGGTTAGGGTTAGGATTAGGGTTATGGTTAGGGTTAGGGTTTAGGGTTAGGGTTAGTGTTAGGGTCAGTGTCATGTTCACGGTCAGGGTCAGGCTTAGGGTCAGAGTCAGCGTTTAGTTAGATTCCAGTATAGGGTCAGGTCAGGGTTAGGGTTAGGGTTAGGTTCAGGGTCAGGTTTAGGGTTGGGGTTAGCGTTAGGTTTAGTCTTAGGGTTGGGGTTAGGGTAGGGTTAGACAGTGTTAGGGTCAAGGTTAGGGCTAGTGTAGGGGTTAGGGTTAGGTTTAGAATCAGGGTTAGGTTTAGGGTCAGGATCCGTGTTAGGGTCCGGATCAGGGTGAGGTTTAGGGTCAGCGTCATCGGTGTTACGGTCAGGGTTTGGGTCAGGCCCACCGTCAGGGTCAGGGTCCGTGTTAGGGTCAGGGTTTGTTTCTTGGTTAGGGTCACGGTCAGCTTCAGGGTATGGTTATGGTTGGTCAGGCCCACCGTCAGGGTCAGGGTCAGTGTTAGGGTCAGGGTTTGTTTCTTGGTTAGGGTCAGGGTCAGCTTCAGGGTATGGTTAGGGTTGGTTCAGGCTCACAGTCAGGGTCCGGGTTAGGGTTAGGTTTAGGGTTAGGATTAGGGTTAGGGTTAGGGTTTAGGGTTAGTGTTAGGGTCAGTGTCAGCTTCACGGTCAGCGTCAGGCTTAGGGTCAGATTCAGGGTTTAGTTAGGTTTCAGTATAGGGTCCGGTCAGGGTTAGGGTTAGGGTTAGGTCAGGGTCAGGTTTAGGGTCAGGGTTAGGGTTTGGGGTTAGGGTTAGGTTTAGTCGTAGGGTTGGGGTTAGGGTAGGGTTAGACAGTGTTAGGGTCAGGGTTAGGGCTAGGGTAGGGTTTAGGGTTAGGTTTAGAATCAGGGTTAGGTTTAGGGTCAGGATCCGTGTTAGGGTCCGGTTCAGGGTGAGGATTAGGGTCAGCGTCATCGGTGTTACGGTCAGGGTTTGGGTCAGGCCCACCGTCAGGGTCAGGGTCAGTGTTAGGGTCAGGGTTTGTTTCTTGGTTAGGGTCACGGTCAGCTTCAGGGTATGGTTAGGGTTGGGTCAGGCCCACCGTCAGGGTCCGGGTCAGGGTTAGGAGTTACTGTTAGTGTTAGGATTAGGGTTAGGGTTAGGGTCCGGGTTAGGGTCAAGGTCAGGATCAGAATCAAGTCAGGGTCAGGGTCATGTTTAGGCTTTGGGTCAGAGTCAGGGTTCAGTTTGGTTCCAGTTTAGGGTCAGGGTCAAGGTTAGGGTTAGGTGCAGGGTCAGGGTTAGGGTCCGGGTTAGGGCTTGTGGTTAGGATTGGGGTTAGTGTTAGGGTTGGGGTTAGGGTAGGGTGAGACAGGGTTAGGTTCAGTGTTAGGGCTAGTGTAGGGGTTAGGGTTAGGTTTAGAATCAGAGTTAGGTTTAGGGTCAGGGTCCGTGTTAGGGTCAGGGTCAGGGTTAGGTTTAGGGTCAGCGTCATTTGAGTTACGGTCAGGGTTAGGGTCAGGCTCACCGTCAGCGTCAGGGTCAGTGTTAGGGTCAGGGTTTGTTTCTTGGTTAGGGTCAGGGTCAGCTTCAGGGTATGGTTAGGTTTGGGTCAGGCTCACAGTCAGGGTCCGGGTTAGGGTTAGGGTTAGGGTTAGGATTAGGGTTATGGTTAGGGTTAGGGTTTAGGGTTAGGGTTAGTGTTAGGGTCAGTGTCATGTTCACGGTCAGGGTCAGGCTTAGGGTCAGAGTCAGCGTTTAGTTAGATTCCAGTATAGGGTCAGGTCAGGGTTAGGGTTAGGGTTAGGTTCAGGGTCAGGTTTAGGGTTGGGGTTAGCGTTAGGTTTAGTCTTAGGGTTGGGGTTAGGGTAGGGTTAGACAGTGTTAGGGTCAAGGTTAGGGCTAGTGTAGGGGTTAGGGTTAGGTTTAGAATCAGGGTTAGGTTTAGGGTCAGGATCCGTGTTAGGGTCCGGTTCAGGGTGAGGTTTAGGGTCAGCGTCATCGGTGTTACGGTCAGGGTTTGGGTCAGGCCCACCGTCAGGGTCAGGGTCCGTGTTAGGGTCAGGGTTTGTTTCTTGATTAGGGTCACGGTCAGCTTCAGGGTATGGTTATGGTTGGTCAGGACCACCGTCAGGGTCAGGGTCAGTGTTAGGGTCAGGGTTTGTTTCTTGGTTAGGGTCAGGGTCAGATTCAGGGTATGGTTAGGGTTGGTTCAGGCTCACAGTCAGGGTCCGGGTTAGGGTTAGATTTAGGGTTAGGATTAGGGTTAGGGTTAGGGTTTAGGGTTAGTGTTAGGGTCAGTGTCAGCTTCACGGTCAGCGTCAGGCTTAGGGTCAGATTCAGGGTTTAGTTAGGTTTCAGTATAGGGTCCGGTCAGGGTTAGGGTTAGGGTTAGGTCAGGGTCAGGTTTAGGGTCAGGGTTAGGGTTTGGGGTTAGGGTTAGGTTTAGTCGTAGGGTTGGGGTTAGGGTAGGGTTAGACAGTGTTAGGGTCAGGGTTAGGGCTAGGGTAGGGTTTAGGGTTAGGTTTAGAATCAGGGTTAGGTTTAGGGTCAGGATCCGTGTTAGGGTCCGGTTCACGGTGAGGATTAGGGTCAGCGTCATCGGTGTTACGGTCAGGGTTTGGGTCAGGCCCACCGTCAGGGTCAGGGTCAGTGTTAGGGTCAGGGTTTGTTTCTTGGTTAGGGTCACGGTCAGCTTCAGGGTATGGTTTGGTTGGGTCAGGCCCACCGTCAGGGTCAGGGTCAGTGTTAGGGTCAGGGTTTGTTTCTTGGTTAGGGTTCGTGTCAGCTTCAGGGTATGGTTAGGGTTGGGTCTGGCTCACAGTCAGGGTCCGGGTTAGGGTTAGGTTTAGGGTCAGGATTAGGGTTAGGGTTAGGGTTTAGGGTTAGTGTTACGGTCAGTGTCAGCTTCACGGTCAGCATCAGGCTTAGGGTCAGATTCAGGGTTTACTTAGGTTTCAGTTAGGGTCAGGTCAGGGTTAGGGTTAGGTTTAGGTCAGGGTCAGGTTTAGGGTCAGGGTTAGGGTTTGGGGTTAGGGTTAGGTTTAGTCGTAGGGTTGGGGTTAGGGTAGGGTTAGACAGTGTTAGGGTCAGGGTTAGGGCTAGGGTAGGGTTTAGGGTTAGGTTTAGAATCAGGGTTAGGTTTAGGGTCAGGATCCGTGTTAGGGTCCGGTTCAGGGTGAGGATTAGGGTCAGCGTCATCGGTGTTACGGTCAGGTTTTGGGTCCGGCCCACCGTCAGGGTCAGGGTCAGTGTTAGGGTCAGGGTTTGTTTCTTGGTTAGGGTCACGGTCAGCTTCAGGGTATGGTTAGGGTTGGGTCAGGCCCACCATCAGGGTCAGGGTCAGTGTTAGGGTCAGGGTTTGTTTCTTGGTTAGGGTCCGGGTCAGCTTCAGGGTATGGTTAGGGTTGGGTCTGGCTCACAGTCAGGGTCCGGGTTAGGGTTAGGTTTAGGGTCAGGATTAGGGTTAGGGTTAGGGTTTAGGGTTAGTGTTAGGGTCAGTGTCAGCTTCACGGTCAGCATCAGGCTTAGGGTCAGATTCAGGGTTTACTTAGGTTTCAGTTAGGGTCAGGTCAGGGTTAGGTTAGGGTTAGGGTTAGGGTTAGGGGTAGGGTTAGGGTTAGGGTTAGGGTTAGGGTTAGGGTTATGGTTAGGGGTTAGGGTTAGAGGGTTAGGGTTAGGGTTAGTCTTAGGGTTGGGGTTAGGGTATGGTTCGAAAGTGTTAGGGTCAGGGTTAGGGCTAGGGTAGGGTTTAGGGTTAGGTTTAGAATCAGGGTTTGGTTTAGGGTCAGGATCCGTGTTAGGGTCCGGTTCAGGGTGAGGATTAGGGTCAGCGTCATCGGTGTTACGGTCAGGGTTTGGGTCAGGCCCACCGTCAGGGTCAGGGTCAGTGTTAGGGTCAGGGTTTGTTTCTTGGTTAGGGTAGGGTCAGCTTCAGGGTATGGTTAGGATTGGGTCAGGCTCACAGTCAGGGTCCGGGTCAGGGTTAGGAGTTACTGTTAGTGTTAGGATTAGGGTTAGGTTTAGGGTCCGGGTTAGGGTCAAGGTCAGGATCAGGATCAAGTCAGGGTCAGGGTCATGTTTAGGCTTTGGGTCAGAGTCAGGGTTCAGTTTGGTTCCAGTTTAGGGTCAGGGTCAAGGTTAGGGTTAGGTGCAGGGTCAGGGTTAGGGTCCGGGTTAGGGCTTGTGGTTAGGATTGGGGTTAGTGTTAGGGTTGGGGTTAGGGTAGGGTGAGACAGGGTTAGGTTCAGTGTTAGGGCTAGTGTAGGGGTTAGGGTTAGGTTTAGAATCAGAGTTAGGTTTAGGGTCAGGGTCCGTGTTAGGGTCAGGGTCAGGGTTAGGTTTAGGGTCAGCGTCATTTGAGTTACGGTCAGGGTTAGGGTCAGGCTCACCGTCAGCGTCAGGGTCAGTGTTAGGGTCAGGGTTTGTTTCTTGGTTAGGGTCAGGGTCAGCTTCAGGGTATGGTTAGGTTTAGGGTCAGGCTCACAGTCAGGGTCCTGGTCAGGGTTAGTTGTTAGTGTTAGGGTTAGGGTTAGGGTTCGGGTTTGGGTTCAGGTTTACGATTTGAGGTTAGGGTTTGGGTCGCGTTGAGGTTCGGTGTTAGGGTTATGGTTTAGGGTTCGGGTTCCGGTTCAGATTCGGCTTAGTATTAGTGTTCTGGTTCGGGTTAGGATTAGGCCCTGCATGGTGGCTCGGGGCTGGTCCATCTGTCCTCCCAGTGCTGACCTTCCTTGTCCTTGGCCCTCTGTCATCCTGGATCCTCTCTACGTCCTCCTTAAACTATTATGAATGTCCCCAGGAGCAGGGTGGCAGGAGTGGGGTCTCAGAGGGGCTGCCGCGATCCTGTGCCCCAGACAACACTGAGAAAGGAGCCCCAGGACATTGTGTCAGGAGGACGGGGATCAGGATCCCCTCCATCTCCCTGGGCACGAACACTGTTCCATTCCCTGCTGTCTCACCACTGCTGTGCCCAATCCTACTGAAAACACATCCGTGGCCCACCGAGCCAGAGTTTCTGGGGGTGAGTCCCAGGCTGAGCCCTCCTAGGTGACAGGTGGGCCTGTGGCCTGGGATGGGTGCCGCTCACTGTTGTCTCAGACAGGGGAGCCTGTCCGCCTTCTCTCCAGGGGCCCTGCATCGGACCTCTGCTTCCTCACGTTCTCCCCAGGGCTGCTGGTCCCCAGACCAGACACCTGCCAGTCTGAGGGTGACCAGCACTGCCTCCCCAGGGTTTCCTTTGCCTGAGTCCTTCCCTGGGAGCTCCTGCATCTCCTGACACATACTCCCTGTGTGCTTCTCCTCCCCCTTGAACTTGCACGTTTCTAGTCTCTGTCCCTGTCTCTGTTCCTGTGGGACCCAGAGACTTGGAGCATGGAGTGGAGCAGACCCATGGGAGACCTTTCTCTGGTCTAGGGTTGTGAGCGATGCTTTTGCCCTCCGCGGTGTGTCTTCCAGCTTTCTGCATTTCCCTGGTTTCTGTGTGGGCCACAGGAGGAAACAGCCGTGTCCTGTCTGGGGACCGACTGTGGTGTCCCAGCAGGAACAGGGGCCTTGGCCCCGAGATTGTGCCCAGAATTCCTAAAGGGTTCCCTAGGATGACATCTCCTCTGTAATCCATTGGGCGTCTCAACATCCAAGAAGGGAAATTCTATGTCAAACAGAGAGAAGAAACAAAAACCAAACCTAACCAAACCCCAAACAAGGGCCCTTTGAAAATAGGTGCAGACACAAAGGCACCTATTGAGGGATTCCACTTCCAGAAACCTCCAGAACACGTGCAGGAACAGAAAGAGAAAGCAGCTTAGGGCTTGCGAGGGGCCAGGCTGGGGGGAACAATGGGCAGGAGGGCTTGGGCTCAGGGTCTCCTCCTTTGGGGAAGGAGATAGCCTGCAACGATGTTCTGGGGCGTGGTGGCACAGCGTTGGGAATGCACTTCATGCTCATGACGTGTTCAAGGGAAAACAAGAACTTTTATTTAAAATAAATAATACACGGCATAGAGGAGATGGACGGCGGCGAGAACGGTGACTCCATACAGGAGAGGAAGAACACAAGGAGGGGGGATGAAACATTCTGGGGGGATGTCGGGGTCAGGGGATGGAACTGACGGCATTTTTCTGGGAAGATCTCCCCGCAGAGCTGTGGGCTCTGGATGCGGGTCCGGGAGGCCCGCAGGAGAAGGTGTTGGGGCAGGGGTTGGGCTAGGGGCGGGGACAGGGTCAGCAGTAGTGGCCGGTGCAGGATCCAGAGCAGGAGCTGGGTCAGAGGCAGGAACAGGAGGCCAGGCAAGGGCAGGGAAAGGAGCAGGAGCAAAGGAGAGGGACTGGGTCTGGGGCGGGAACAGGGGCCTAGGCAGGGCCAGGGGAAGGGGCAGTGGTCCTGGCAGGGCCAGGGGAAGGGATGGCGGCAGTTGAAGGGGAAGACGCAGGGGCAGGGGCTGGGTCTGGGGCAGGAACAGGGGACCAGGCAGGGAAAGTGGAGGCCTTCCTGGCAGGGGCAGGGGCAAGACCAGGGGTAAGACCTGGGTCTGGGGCAGGTGCAGGGGCAGTGGCCCTGGCAGGGAAAGGAGAAAGGACAGGAGCAGGGGCAGGGGCAGACGCAGGGGCAGGGGAAGGGGCAGGAGCAGGAATTGGGGCAAGTGCATTGGTGATGACTGGTGCAGGGTCAAGGGCAGGAGCTGGGTCTGGGGTGGGAGCATGGGTCTAGGCAGGGCCAGGGGAAGGGGCAGTGGTCCTGGCAGGGCCAGGGGAAGGAATGGCAGCAGTTGAAGGGGAAGACGCAGGGACAGGGCCTGGGTCTGGGGCAGGAACAGGGAATGTGGAGGCCTTCCTGGCAGGGGCCGGTGCAGGGGCAGATGCAGGGGCAGGGGCAGGGCCAGGGGCAAGACCAGGAGTAGGACCTGGGTCTGGGTCAGGTGCAGGGGCAGTGGCCCTGGCAGGGAAAAGAGAAAGGACAGGGGCAGGGGCAGACGCAGGGGCAGGGGCAGGGGCAGGGGCAGGGGAAGGGGCAGGAGCAGGAGCAGGAGCAGGAGCAGGAGCAGGAACGGAGGCAAGTGCCTTGGTGATGACTGGTGCAGGGTCAAGGGCAGGAGCTGGGTCTGGGGCAGGAACAGGGGCACCGGCAGGGAAAGAGGAGGCCTTCCTGGCAGGGGCAGGGTTAGGGTCAGGGTCAGGGGCAGGGTCAGGGTCAGGGGCAGGGGCAAAAACAGGGTTAGGATTTGGGTCTGCGGCAGGTGTAGGGGCAGGTGCAGGGGCAGCACCTGGGTTTGGGGCACGTACCGGGGCAGGTGCAGGGGCAGTGGCCGTGTCAGGGAAAGGAGATGGGATAGGAGCAGGGGAATGGGCAGGGGCAGGTGCTGGGGCAAGGGCAGGGGTGATGGCCTGGGCCGGGTCAAGGGCAGGAGCTGGGTCTGGGGCGGGAACAGGGGCCTAGGCAGGGCCAGGGGAAGGGGCAGTGGTCCTGGCAGGGCCAGGGGAAGGGATGGCGGCAGTTGAAGGGGAAGACGCAGGGCCAGGGGCTGGGTCTGGGGCAGGCACAGGGAAAGTGGAGGCCTTCGTGGCAGGGGCAGGGGCAGGGGCAGACGCAGGGGCAGGGCCAGGGGCAAGACCAGGGGTAGGACCTGGGTCTGGGTCAGGTGCAGGGGTAGTGGCCCTGGCAGGGAAAAGAGAAAGGACAGGGGCAGGGGCAGACGCAGGGGCAGGGGCAGGGGAAGGGGCAGGAGCAGGAGCAGGAGCAGGAGCAGGAGCAGGAACGGAGGCAAGTGCCTTGGTGATGACTGGTGCAGGGTCAAGGGCAGGAGCTGGGTCTGGGGCAGGAACAGGGGCACCGGCAGGGAAAGTGGAGGCCTTCCAGGCAGAGGCACGGGAAGGGGCAGGGGAAAGGGCAGGAACAGGGTTAGGACCTGGGTCTGGGGCCGGTGCAGGGGCAGGTGCCTGGGCAGTGGCCCTGGCAGGGAAAGGTGAAGGGATGGGGGCCGGGGAAGGGGCAGGGGCAGGGGCAGGGGCAGGGGAAGGGGCAGGAGCAGGAGCAGGAGCAGGAGCAGGAACGGAGGCAAGTGCCTTGGTGATGACTGGTGCAGGGTCAAGGGCAGGAGCTGGGTCTGGGGCAGGAACAGGGGCACCGGCAGGGAAAGAGAAGGCCTTCCTGGCAGGGGCAGGGGCAGGGGCAGGGGCAGGGTCAGGGTCAGGGGCAGGGTCAGGGGCAGGGGCAAGAACAGGGTTAGGATTTGGGTCTGCGGCAGGTGTAGGGGCAGGTGCAGGGGCAGGACCTGGGTCTGGGGCACGTGCCGGGGCAGGTGCAGGGGCAGTGGCCCTGTCAGGGAAAGGAGACGGGATAGGAGCAGGGGAATGGGCAGGGGCAGGAGCTGGGGCAAGGGCAGGGGTGATGGCCTGGGCCAGGTCAAGGGCAGGAGCTGGGTCTGGGGCGGGAACAGGGGCCTAGGCAGGGCCAGGGGAAGGGGCAGTGGTCCTGGCAGGGCCAGGGGAAGGGATGGCGGCAGTTGAAGGGGAAGACACAGGGACAGGGCCTGGGTCTGGGGCAGGAACAGGGAAAGTGGAAGCCTTCCTGGCAGGGGTAGGGGCAGGGGCAGACGCAGGGGCAGGGGCAAGACCAGGGGTAGGACCTGGGTCTGGGGCAGGTGCAGGGGCAGTGGCCCTGGCAGGGAAAAGAGAAAGGACAGGGGCAGGGGCAGACGCAGGGGCAGGGGAAGGGGCAGGAGCAGGAGCAGGAACTGAGGCAAGTGCCTTGGTGATGACTGGTGCAGGGTCAAGGGCAGGAGCTGGGTCTGGGGCAGGAACAGGGGCACCGGCAGGGAAAGTGGAGGCCTTCCAGGCAGGGGCACGGGAAGGGGCAGGGGAAAGGGCAGGAACAGGGTTAGGACCTGGGACTGGGGCCGGTGCAGGGGCAGGTGCCTGGGCAGTGGCCCTGGCAGGGAAAGGCGAAGGGCTAGGGGCGGGGGCAGGGGCAGGGGCAGGAGCTGGGGCAAGGGCAGGGGTGATGGCCTGGGCGAGGTCAAGGGCAGGAGCTGGGTCTGGGGCGGGAACAGGGGCCCAGGGAGGGGTCGGGGAAGGGGTGGGACCAAGGGAGGATCTGGGTCAAGGCCCAGAACAGGAGCACAGGCAGGGGCAGGGGAAGTGGGAGTCGCTCTGGCAGGGGCAGGGGCAGGGGGAGCGGCAGGAGCAGGGGTGGGGGCAGGAGCAGGAGCCAGCTCTCCCCGGACAGCATCAGCATCTTCGTGGGCAGGCGCCCGGGCACCTGTGGGCTCCCGGTCTCCCGCCGAAGTGACTCCAGACATCATGTGCCCCTCCGGAGTTGATGAAGTTGGGAGTAGGTCTAGCTCCTCCGCTGGAGAAGCTGGGAGAGGAGAGAAGGTCACCCGCGGGCCTGCCTCTCCCTGTGGCTTTGCAGAGACAGAGCCCAGCCCGGGGCCTCCCGGAGAAGCCGCAGCCACGAAGGAACCCTCCCCGGGACGTCTCCCCGACTGCAGTCCACCCCCTGGGTGCTCCGAGCCAAGTCGAGGCTCCTGGCCCCACACCGGCCTGTGGGGGCTTCTCCCTGTGGGGCCCAGCACCGACCCCTCCCCACACAGCCACAGGCACCCCACCCCAGCCTTCTCACCCTCGGACTTGGCCTCCGTGGGCTCCGTGTCCAGGACCGCAGTGCAGTGGAGTACCGCGGGCAGTGGTCTGGGAGGTAGCGAGGGCCTTCCCAGGACCGGGGACTCCGGGGTCGGGGAGGGGTGCGTGTCTTCCCGCCTCCTTCCTAGTTCATCCGTGGCCTGCCAAGGCAGAGACGGGGAGTGTGCAAGAGGCGTCAGACCCCTGCCCAGCCATACCCACCGTGCTCCTGCCCAGTGCCCCTGCTTCTCCCAGATCCCACGCAGACCTGTGTGTGCACAGCCCCGCACCTGGGTCAGTGACCCGTCCCTGCAGGGTCTCAGGATCAACCCTGGGCAGAAGGGTGCAGCCCCCACACTCCGTCCCACCTAGCCAGCCTTAACCTGGGGTGTGAACATGACCTGCCCACCAGGCATCTGACCCCTCATCAGCCTGCTCCTGCTTGGGGCGTCTCCACCCCCCATGAGCTCTCTTTACACACACACACACACACACACACACACACACACACACACACATCCACACACGGGGAGGAGACGGAGGCCTACACGGGTCGGTCAGAAGGTGTGGGGCTGTCTGACTTGAGCCTCCCGGTATCACCTTTTGATTCTTTTTGCCAAAGGGCCAGAGTTGTCGGGGAAGCCTGACACGACCTGCGCAGTGGGGGGACGTGTTTGGCGGGCGAGCTCTCCTCTGCCTGCATCCTCTGGGCTTCCGTAGGCAGCAGCAGCAGAACATGTCGCTTCCTTCAGGATCTGCCCAGAAATGAGCTGGGCAGGGGGGTTTTCTCTGGAATGTGGGTGCCTGGATACGTGGGTTCCAATTCCGTTGGGCTGTGTCATCAGGGAAGTGAGGTCACCACTGCCTGGGGGCTCCTTACCGGACTTCCTGCTCCCACCAGAGCTCCCTGAGGGTTAGGGTTAGGGTTAGGGTTAGGGTTAGGGTTTAGGGTTAGGGTTAGTGTTAGGGTCAGTGTCAGGTTTCCGGTCACGGTCAGGCTTAGGGTCAGAGTCAGTGTTTAGTTAGGTTCCAGTATAGGGTCAGGTCGGGGTTAGGGTTAGGGTTAGGTTCAAGTTCAGGTTTAGGGTACCGTTTAGGGTTTGGGGTTAGGGTTAGGTTTAGTCTTAGGATTGGGGTTAGGGTAGGGTTAGACCGTGTTAGGGTCAGGATTAGGGCTAGTGTAGGGGTAAGGGTTAGGTTTAGAATCAGGGTTCGGTTTAGGGTCAGGATCCGTGTTAGGGTCCGGTTCAGGGTGAGGTTTATGGTCAGCTTCATCGGTGTTATGCTCAGGGTTTGGGTCAGGCCCACCGTCAGGGTAGGGTCAGTGTTAGGGTCAGGGTTTGTTTCTTGATTAGGGTCAGGGTCAGCTTCAGGGTATGGTTAGGTTTGGGTCAGGCTCACAGTCAGGGTCCGGGTTAGGGTTAGGGTTAGGGTTAGGATTAGGGTTATGGTTAGGGTTAGGATTTAGGGTTAGGGTTAGTGTTAGGGTCAGTGTCATGTTCACGGTCAGGGTCAGGCTTAGGGTCAGAGTCAGCGTTTAGTTAGATTCCAGTATAGGGTCAGGTCAGGGTTAGGGTTAGGGTTATGTTCAGGGTCAGGTTTAGGGTTGGGGTTAGGGTTAGGTTTAGTCTTAGGGTTGGGGTTAGGGTAGGGTTAGACAGTGTTAGGGTCAAGGTTAGGGCTAGTGTAGGGGTTAGGGTTAGGTTTAGAATCAGGGTTAGGTTTAGGGTCAGGATCCGTGTTAGGGTCCGGTTCAGGGTGAGGTTTAGGGTCAGCGTCATCGGTGTTACGGTCAGGGTTTGGGTCAGGCCCACCGTCAGGGTCAGTGTCCGTGTTAGGGTCAGGGTTTGTTTCTTGGTTAGGGTCACGGTCAGCTTCAGGGTATGGTTATGGTTGGTCAGGCCCACCGTCAGGGTCAGGGTCAGTGTTAGGGTCAGGGTTTGTTTCTTGGTTAGGGTCAGGGTCAGCTTCAGGGTATGGTTAGGGTTGGTTCAGGCTCACAGTCAGGGTCCGGGTCAGGGTTAGGAGTTACTGTTAGTGTTAGGATTAGGGTTAGGGTTAGGGTCCGGGTTAGGGTCAAGGTCAGGATCAGGATCAAGTCAGGGTCAGGGTCATGTTTAGGCTTTGGGTCAGAGTCAGGGTTCAGTTTGGTTCCAGTTTAGGGTCAGGGTCAAGGTTAGGGTTAGGTGCAGGGTCAGGGTTAGGGTCCGGGTTAGGGCTTGTGGTTAGGATTGGGGTTAGTGTTAGGGTTGGGGTTAGGGTAGGGTGAGACAGGGTTAGGTTCAGTGTTAGGGCTAGTGTAGGGGTTAGGGTTAGGTTTAGAATCAGAGTTAGGTTTAGGGTCAGGGTCCGTGTTAGGGTCAGGGTCAGGGTTAGGTTTAGGGTCAGCGTCATTTGAGTTACGGTCAGGGTTAGGGTCAGGCTCACCGTCAGCGTCAGGGTCAGTGTTAGGGTCAGGGTTTGTTTCTTGGTTAGGGTCAGGGTCAGCTTCAGGGTATGGTTAGGTTTAGGGTCAGGCTCACAGTCAGGGTCCTGGTCAGGGTTAGTTGTTAGTGTTAGGGTTAGGGTTAGGGTTCGGGTTTGGGTTCAGGTTTACGATTTGAGGTTAGGGTTTGGGTCGCGTTGAGGTTCGGTGTTAGGGTTATGGTTTAGGGTTCGGGTTCCGGTTCAGATTCGGCTTAGTATTAGTGTTCTTGTTCGGGTTAGGATTAGGCCCTGCATGGTGGCTCGGGGCTGGTCCATCTGTCCTCCCAGTGCTGACCTTCCTTGTCCTTGGCCCTCTGTCATCCTGGATCCTCTCTACGTCCTCCTTAAACTATTATGAATGTCCCCAGGAGCAGGGTGGCAGGAGTGGGGTCTCAGAGGGGCTGCCGCGATCCTGTGCCCCAGACAACACTGAGAAAGGAGCCCCAGGACATTGTGTCAGGAGGACGGGGATCAGGATCCCCTCCATCTCCCTGGGCACGAACACTGTTCCATTCCCTGCTGTCTCACCACTGCTGTGCCCAATCCTACTGAAAACACATCCGTGGCCCACCGAGCCAGAGTTTCTGGGGGTGAGTCCCAGGCTGAGCCCTCCTAGGTGACAGGTGGGCCTGTGGCCTGGGATGGGTGCCGCTCACTGTTGTCTCAGACAGGGGAGCCTGTCCGCCTTCTCTCCAGGGGCCCTGCATCGGACCTCTGCTTCCTCACGTTCTCCCCAGGGCTGCTGGTCCCCAGACCAGACACCTGCCAGTCTGAGGGTGACCAGCACTGCCTCCCCAGGGTTTCCTTTGCCTGAGTCCTTCCCTGGGAGCTCCTGCATCTCCTGACACATACTCCCTGTGTGCTTCTCCTCCCCCTTGAACTTGCACGTTTCTAGTCTCTGTCCCTGTCTCTGTTCCTGTGGGACCCAGAGACTTGGAGCATGGAGTGGAGCAGACCCATGGGAGACCTTTCTCTGGTCTAGGGTTGTGAGCGATGCTTTTGCCCTCCGCGGTGTGTCTTCCAGCTTTCTGCATTTCCCTGGTTTCTGTGTGGGCCACAGGAGGAAACAGCCGTGTCCTGTCTGGGGACCGACTGTGGTGTCCCAGCAGGAACAGGGGCCTTGGCCCCGAGATTGTGCCCAGAATTCCTAAAGGGTTCCCTAGGATGACATCTCCTCTGTAATCCATTGGGCGTCTCAACATCCAAGAAGGGAAATTCTATGTCAAACAGAGAGAAGAAACAAAAACCAAACCTAACCAAACCCCAAACAAGGGCCCTTTGAAAATAGGTGCAGACACAAAGGCACCTATTGAGGGATTCCACTTCCAGAAACCTCCAGAACACGTGCAGGAACAGAAAGAGAAAGCAGCTTAGGGCTTGCGAGGGGCCAGGCTGGGGGGAACAATGGGCAGGAGGGCTTGGGCTCAGGGTCTCCTCCTTTGGGGAAGGAGATAGCCTGCAACGATGTTCTGGGGCGTGGTGGCACAGCGTTGGGAATGCACTTCATGCTCATGACGTGTTCAAGGGAAAACAAGAACTTTTATTTAAAATAAATAATACACGGCATAGAGGAGATGGACGGCGGCGAGAACGGTGACTCCATACAGGAGAGGAAGAACACAAGGAGGGGGGATGAAACATTCTGGGGGGATGTCGGGGTCAGGGGATGGAACTGACGGCATTTTTCTGGGAAGATCTCCCCGCAGAGCTGTGGGCTCTGGATGCGGGTCTGGGAGGCCCGCAGGAGAAGGTGTTGGGGCAGGGGTTGGGCTAGGGGCGGGGACAGGGTCAGCAGTAGTGGCCGGTGCAGGATCCAGAGCAGGAGCTGGGTCAGAGGCAGGAACAGGAGGCCAGGCAAGGGCAGGGAAAGGAGCAGGAGCAAAGGAGAGGGACTGGGTCTGGGGCGGGAACAGGGGCCTAGGCAGGGCCAGGGGAAGGGGCAGTGGTCCTGGCAGGGCCAGGGGAAGGGATGGCGGCAGTTGAAGGGGAAGACGCAGGGGCAGGGGCTGGGTCTGGGGCAGGAACAGGGGACCAGGCAGGGAAAGTGGAGGCCTTCCTGGCAGGGGCAGGGGCAAGACCAGGGGTAAGACCTGGGTCTGGGGCAGGTGCAGGGGCAGTGGCCCTGGCAGGGAAAGGAGAAAGGACAGGAGCAGGGGCAGGGGCAGACGCAGGGGCAGGGGAAGGGGCAGGAGCAGGAATTGGGGCAAGTGCATTGGTGATGACTGGTGCAGGGTCAAGGGCAGGAGCTGGGTCTGGGGCGGGAACAGGGGCCTAGGCAGGGCCAGGGGAAGGGGCAGTGGTCCTGGCAGGGCCAGGGGAAGGAATGGCAGCAGTTGAAGGGGAAGACGCAGGGACAGGGCCTGGGTCTGGGGCAGGAACAGGGAATGTGGAGGCCTTCCTGGCAGGGGCCGGTGCAGGGGCAGATGCAGGGGCAGGGGCAGGGCCAGGGGCAAGACCAGGAGTAGGACCTGGGTCTGGGTCAGGTGCAGGGGCAGTGGCCCTGGCAGGGAAAAGAGAAAGGACAGGGGCAGGGGCAGACGCAGGGGCAGGGGCAGGGGCAGGGGCAGGGGAAGGGGCAGGAGCAGGAGCAGGAGCAGGAGCAGGAGCAGGAGCAGGAACGGAGGCAAGTGCCTTGGTGATGACTGGTGCAGGGTCAAGGGCAGGAGCTGGGTCTGGGGCAGGAACAGGGGCACCGGCAGGGAAAGAGGAGGCCTTCCTGGCAGGGGCAGGGTTAGGGTCAGGGTCAGGGGCAGGGTCAGGGTCAGGGGCAGGGGCAAAAACAGGGTTAGGATTTGGGTCTGCGGCAGGTGTAGGGGCAGGTGCAGGGGCAGCACCTGGGTTTGGGGCACGTACCGGGGCAGGTGCAGGGGCAGTGGCCGTGTCAGGGAAAGGAGATGGGATAGGAGCAGGGGAATGGGCAGGGGCAGGTGCTGGGGCAAGGGCAGGGGTGATGGCCTGGGCCGGGTCAAGGGCAGGAGCTGGGTCTGGGGCGGGAACAGGGGCCTAGGCAGGGCCAGGGGAAGGGGCAGTGGTCCTGGCAGGGCCAGGGGAAGGGATGGCGGCAGTTGAAGGGGAAGACGCAGGGCCAGGGGCTGGGTCTGGGGCAGGCACAGGGAAAGTGGAGGCCTTCGTGGCAGGGGCAGGGGCAGGGGCAGACGCAGGGGCAGGGCCAGGGGCAAGACCAGGGGTAGGACCTGGGTCTGGGTCAGGTGCAGGGGTAGTGGCCCTGGCAGGGAAAAGAGAAAGGACAGGGGCAGGGGCAGACGCAGGGGCAGGGGCAGGGGAAGGGGCAGGAGCAGGAGCAGGAGCAGGAGCAGGAGCAGGAACGGAGGCAAGTGCCTTGGTGATGACTGGTGCAGGGTCAAGGGCAGGAGCTGGGTCTGGGGCAGGAACAGGGGCACCGGCAGGGAAAGTGGAGGCCTTCCAGGCAGAGGCACGGGAAGGGGCAGGGGAAAGGGCAGGAACAGGGTTAGGACCTGGGTCTGGGGCCGGTGCAGGGGCAGGTGCCTGGGCAGTGGCCCTGGCAGGGAAAGGTGAAGGGATGGGGGCCGGGGAAGGGGCAGGGGCTGGGGCAGGGGCAGGGGAAGGGGCAGGAGCAGGAGCAGGAGCAGGAGCAGGAACGGAGGCAAGTGCCTTGGTGATGACTGGTGCAGGGTCAAGGGCAGGAGCTGGGTCTGGGGCAGGAACAGGGGCACCGGCAGGGAAAGAGAAGGCCTTCCTGGCAGGGGCAGGGGCAGGGGCAGGGGCAGGGTCAGGGTCAGGGGCAGGGTCAGGGGCAGGGGCAAGAACAGGGTTAGGATTTGGGTCTGCGGCAGGTGTAGGGGCAGGTGCAGGGGCAGGACCTGGGTCTGGGGCACGTGCCGGGGCAGGTGCAGGGGCAGTGGCCCTGTCAGGGAAAGGAGACGGGATAGGAGCAGGGGAATGGGCAGGGGCAGGAGCTGGGGCAAGGGCAGGGGTGATGGCCTGGGCCAGGTCAAGGGCAGGAGCTGGGTCTGGGGCGGGAACAGGGGCCTAGGCAGGGCCAGGGGAAGGGGCAGTGGTCCTGGCAGGGCCAGGGGAAGGGATGGCGGCAGTTGAAGGGGAAGACACAGGGACAGGGCCTGGGTCTGGGGCAGGAACAGGGAAAGTGGAAGCCTTCCTGGCAGGGGTAGGGGCAGGGGCAGACGCAGGGGCAGGGGCAAGACCAGGGGTAGGACCTGGGTCTGGGGCAGGTGCAGGGGCAGTGGCCCTGGCAGGGAAAAGAGAAAGGACAGGGGCAGGGGCAGACGCAGGGGCAGGGGAAGGGGCAGGAGCAGGAGCAGGAACTGAGGCAAGTGCCTTGGTGATGACTGGTGCAGGGTCAAGGGCAGGAGCTGGGTCTGGGGCAGGAACAGGGGCACCGGCAGGGAAAGTGGAGGCCTTCCAGGCAGGGGCACGGGAAGGGGCAGGGGAAAGGGCAGGAACAGGGTTAGGACCTGGGACTGGGGCCGGTGCAGGGGCAGGTGCCTGGGCAGTGGCCCTGGCAGGGAAAGGCGAAGGGCTAGGGGCGGGGGCAGGGGCAGGGGCAGGAGCTGGGGCAAGGGCAGGGGTGATGGCCTGGGCGAGGTCAAGGGCAGGAGCTGGGTCTGGGGCGGGAACAGGGGCCCAGGGAGGGGTCGGGGAAGGGGTGGGACCAAGGGAGGATCTGGGTCAAGGCCCAGAACAGGAGCACAGGCAGGGGCAGGGGAAGTGGGAGTCGCTCTGGCAGGGGCAGGGGCAGGGGGAGCGGCAGGAGCAGGGGTGGGGGCAGGAGCAGGAGCCAGCTCTCCCCGGACAGCATCAGCATCTTCGTGGGCAGGCGCCCGGGCACCTGTGGGCTCCCGGTCTCCCGCCGAAGTGACTCCAGACATCATGTGCCCCTCCGGAGTTGATGAAGTTGGGAGTAGGTCTAGCTCCTCCGCTGGAGAAGCTGGGAGAGGAGAGAAGGTCACCCGCGGGCCTGCCTCTCCCTGTGGCTTTGCAGAGACAGAGCCCAGCCCGGGGCCTCCCGGAGAAGCCGCAGCCACGAAGGAACCCTCCCCGGGACGTCTCCCCGACTGCAGTCCACCCCCTGGGTGCTCCGAGCCAAGTCGAGGCTCCTGGCCCCACACCGGCCTGTGGGGGCTTCTCCCTGTGGGGCCCAGCACCGACCCCTCCCCACACAGCCACAGGCACCCCACCCCAGCCTTCTCACCCTCGGACTTGGCCTCCGTGGGCTCCGTGTCCAGGACCGCAGTGCAGTGGAGTACCGCGGGCAGTGGTCTGGGAGGTAGCGAGGGCCTTCCCAGGACCGGGGACTCCGGGGTCGGGGAGGGGTGCGTGTCTTCCCGCCTCCTTCCTAGTTCATCCGTGGCCTGCCAAGGCAGAGACGGGGAGTGTGCAAGAGGCGTCAGACCCCTGCCCAGCCATACCCACCGTGCTCCTGCCCAGTGCCCCTGCTTCTCCCAGATCCCACGCAGACCTGTGTGTGCACAGCCCCGCACCTGGGTCAGTGACCCGTCCCTGCAGGGTCTCAGGATCAACCCTGGGCAGAAGGGTGCAGCCCCCACACTCCGTCCCACCTAGCCAGCCTTAACCTGGGGTGTGAACATGACCTGCCCACCAGGCATCTGACCCCTCATCAGCCTGCTCCTGCTTGGGGCGTCTCCACCCCCCATGAGCTCTCTTTACACACACACACACACACACACACACACACACACACACACACACATCCACACACGGGGAGGAGACGGAGGCCTACACGGGTCGGTCAGAAGGTGTGGGGCTGTCTGACTTGAGCCTCCCGGTATCACCTTTTGATTCTTTTTGCCAAAGGGCCAGAGTTGTCGGGGAAGCCTGACACGACCTGCGCAGTGGGGGGACGTGTTTGGCGGGCGAGCTCTCCTCTGCCTGCATCCTCTGGGCTTCCGTAGGCAGCAGCAGCAGAACATGTCGCTTCCTTCAGGATCTGCCCAGAAATGAGCTGGGCAGGGGGGTTTTCTCTGGAATGTGGGTGCCTGGATACGTGGGTTCCAATTCCGTTGGGCTGTGTCATCAGGGAAGTGAGGTCACCACTGCCTGGGGGCTCCTTACCGGACTTCCTGCTCCCACCAGAGCTCCCTGAGGGTTAGGGTTAGGGTTAGGGTTAGGGTTAGGGTTTAGGGTTAGGGTTAGTGTTAGGGTCAGTGTCAGGTTTCCGGTCACGGTCAGGCTTAGGGTCAGAGTCAGTGTTTAGTTAGGTTCCAGTATAGGGTCAGGTCGGGGTTAGGGTTAGGGTTAGGTTCAAGTTCAGGTTTAGGGTACCGTTTAGGGTTTGGGGTTAGGGTTAGGTTTAGTCTTAGGATTGGGGTTAGGGTAGGGTTAGACCGTGTTAGGGTCAGGATTAGGGCTAGTGTAGGGGTTAGGGTTAGGTTTAGAATCAGGGTTCGGTTTAGGGTCAGGATCCGTGTTAGGGTCCGGTTCAGGGTGAGGTTTATGGTCAGCTTCATCGGTGTTATGCTCAGGGTTTGGGTCAGGCCCACCGTCAGGGTAGGGTCAGTGTTAGGGTCAGGGTTTGTTTCTTGATTAGGGTCAGGGTCAGCTTCAGGGTATGGTTAGGTTTGGGTCAGGCTCACAGTCAGGGTCCGGGTTAGGGTTAGGGTTAGGGTTAGGATTAGGGTTATGGTTAGGGTTAGGATTTAGGGTTAGGGTTAGTGTTAGGGTCAGTGTCATGTTCACGGTCAGGGTCAGGCTTAGGGTCAGAGTCAGCGTTTAGTTAGATTCCAGTATAGGGTCAGGTCAGGGTTAGGGTTAGGGTTATGTTCAGGGTCAGGTTTAGGGTTGGGGTTAGGGTTAGGTTTAGTCTTAGGGTTGGGGTTAGGGTAGGGTTAGACAGTGTTAGGGTCAAGGTTAGGGCTAGTGTAGGGGTTAGGGTTAGGTTTAGAATCAGAGTTAGGTTTAGGGTCAGGGTCCGTGTTAGGGTCAGGGTCAGGGTTAGGTTTAGGGTCAGCGTCATTTGAGTTACGGTCAGGGTTAGGGTCAGGCTCACCGTCAGGGTCAGGGTCAGTGTTAGGGTCAGGGTTTGTTTCTTGGTTAGGGTAGGGTCAGCTTCAGGGTATGGTTAGGGTTGGGTCAGGCTCACAGTCAGGGTCCGGGTCAGGGTTAGGAGTTACTGTTAGTGTTAGGATTAGGGTTAGGGTTAGGGTCCGGGTTAGGGTCAAGGTCAGGATCAGGATCAAGTCAGGGTCAGGGTCATGTTTAGGCTTTGGGTCAGAGTCAGGGTTCAGTTTGGTTCCAGTTTAGGGTCAGGGTCAAGGTTAGGGTTAGGTGCAGGGTCAGGGTTAGGGTCCGGGTTAGGGCTTGTGGTTAGGATTGGGGTTAGTGTTAGGGTTGGGGTTAGGGTAGGGTGAGACAGGGTTAGGTTCAGTGTTAGGGCTAGTGTAGGGGTTAGGGTTAGGTTTAGAATCAGAGTTAGGTTTAGGGTCAGGGTCCGTGTTAGGGTCAGGGTCAGGGTTAGGTTTAGGGTCAGCGTCATTTGAGTTACGGTCAGGGTTAGGGTCAGGCTCACCGTCAGAGTCAGGGTCAGTGTTAGGGTCAGGGTTTGTTTCTTGGTTAGGGTCAGGGTCAGCTTCAGGGTATGGTTAGGTTTAGGGTCAGGCTCACAGTCAGGGTCCTGGTCAGGGTTAGTTGTTAGTGTTAGGGTTAGGGTTAGGGTTCGGGTTTGGGTTCAGGTTTACGATTTGAGGTTAGGGTTTGGGTCGCGTTGAGGTTCGGTGTTAGGGTTATGGTTTAGGGTTCGGGTTCCGGTTCAGATTCGGCTTAGTATTAGTGTTCTGGTTCGGGTTAGGATTAGGCCCTGCATGGTGGCTCGGGGCTGGTCCATCTGTCCTCCCAGTGCTGACCTTCCTTGTCCTTGGCCCTCTGTCATCCTGGATCCTCTCTACGTCCTCCTTAAACTATTATGAATGTCCCCAGGAGCAGGGTGGCAGGAGTGGGGTCTCAGAGGGGCTGCCGCGATCCTGTGCCCCAGACAACACTGAGAAAGGAGCCCCAGGACATTGTGTCAGGAGGACGGGGATCAGGATCCCCTCCATCTCCCTGGGCACGAACACTGTTCCATTCCCTGCTGTCTCACCACTGCTGTGCCCAATCCTACTGAAAACACATCCGTGGCCCACCGAGCCAGAGTTTCTGGGGGTGAGTCCCAGGCTGAGCCCTCCTAGGTGACAGGTGGGCCTGTGGCCTGGGATGGGTGCCGCTCACTGTTGTCTCAGACAGGGGAGCCTGTCCGCCTTCTCTCCAGGGGCCCTGCATCGGACCTCTGCTTCCTCACGTTCTCCCCAGGGCTGCTGGTCCCCAGACCAGACACCTGCCAGTCTGAGGGTGACCAGCACTGCCTCCCCAGGGTTTCCTTTGCCTGAGTCCTTCCCTGGGAGCTCCTGCATCTCCTGACACATACTCCCTGTGTGCTTCTCCTCCCCCTTGAACTTGCACGTTTCTAGTCTCTGTCCCTGTCTCTGTTCCTGTGGGACCCAGAGACTTGGAGCATGGAGTGGAGCAGACCCATGGGAGACCTTTCTCTGGTCTAGGGTTGTGAGCGATGCTTTTGCCCTCCGCGGTGTGTCTTCCAGCTTTCTGCATTTCCCTGGTTTCTGTGTGGGCCACAGGAGGAAACAGCCGTGTCCTGTCTGGGGACCGACTGTGGTGTCCCAGCAGGAACAGGGGCCTTGGCCCCGAGATTGTGCCCAGAATTCCTAAAGGGTTCCCTAGGATGACATCTCCTCTGTAATCCATTGGGCGTCTCAACATCCAAGAAGGGAAATTCTATGTCAAACAGAGAGAAGAAACAAAAACCAAACCTAACCAAACCCCAAACAAGGGCCCTTTGAAAATAGGTGCAGACACAAAGGCACCTATTGAGGGATTCCACTTCCAGAAACCTCCAGAACACGTGCAGGAACAGAAAGAGAAAGCAGCTTAGGGCTTGCGAGGGGCCAGGCTGGGGGGAACAATGGGCAGGAGGGCTTGGGCTCAGGGTCTCCTCCTTTGGGGAAGGAGATAGCCTGCAACGATGTTCTGGGGCGTGGTGGCACAGCGTTGGGAATGCACTTCATGCTCATGACGTGTTCAAGGGAAAACAAGAACTTTTATTTAAAATAAATAATACACGGCATAGAGGAGATGGACGGCGGCGAGAACGGTGACTCCATACAGGAGAGGAAGAACACAAGGAGGGGGGATGAAACATTCTGGGGGGATGTCGGGGTCAGGGGATGGAACTGACGGCATTTTTCTGGGAAGATCTCCCCGCAGAGCTGTGGGCTCTGGATGCGGGTCTGGGAGGCCCGCAGGAGAAGGTGTTGGGGCAGGGGTTGGGCTAGGGGCGGGGACAGGGTCAGCAGTAGTGGCCGGTGCAGGATCCAGAGCAGGAGCTGGGTCAGAGGCAGGAACAGGAGGCCAGGCAAGGGCAGGGAAAGGAGCAGGAGCAAAGGAGAGGGACTGGGTCTGGGGCGGGAACAGGGGCCTAGGCAGGGCCAGGGGAAGGGGCAGTGGTCCTGGCAGGGCCAGGGGAAGGGATGGCGGCAGTTGAAGGGGAAGACGCAGGGGCAGGGGCTGGGTCTGGGGCAGGAACAGGGGACCAGGCAGGGAAAGTGGAGGCCTTCCTGGCAGGGGCAGGGGCAAGACCAGGGGTAAGACCTGGGTCTGGGGCAGGTGCAGGGGCAGTGGCCCTGGCAGGGAAAGGAGAAAGGACAGGAGCAGGGGCAGGGGCAGACGCAGGGGCAGGGGAAGGGGCAGGAGCAGGAATTGGGGCAAGTGCATTGGTGATGACTGGTGCAGGGTCAAGGGCAGGAGCTGGGTCTGGGGTGGGAGCATGGGTCTAGGCAGGGCCAGGGGAAGGGGCAGTGGTCCTGGCAGGGCCAGGGGAAGGAATGGCAGCAGTTGAAGGGGAAGACGCAGGGACAGGGCCTGGGTCTGGGGCAGGAACAGGGAATGTGGAGGCCTTCCTGGCAGGGGCCGGTGCAGGGGCAGATGCAGGGGCAGGGGCAGGGCCAGGGGCAAGACCAGGAGTAGGACCTGGGTCTGGGTCAGGTGCAGGGGCAGTGGCCCTGGCAGGGAAAAGAGAAAGGACAGGGGCAGGGGCAGACGCAGGGGCAGGGGCAGGGGCAGGGGCAGGGGAAGGGGCAGGAGCAGGAGCAGGAGCAGGAGCAGGAGCAGGAACGGAGGCAAGTGCCTTGGTGATGACTGGTGCAGGGTCAAGGGCAGGAGCTGGGTCTGGGGCAGGAACAGGGGCACCGGCAGGGAAAGAGGAGGCCTTCCTGGCAGGGGCAGGGTTAGGGTCAGGGTCAGGGGCAGGGTCAGGGTCAGGGGCAGGGGCAAAAACAGGGTTAGGATTTGGGTCTGCGGCAGGTGTAGGGGCAGGTGCAGGGGCAGGACCTGGGTTTGGGGCACGTACCGGGGCAGGTGCAGGGGCAGTGGCCGTGTCAGGGAAAGGAGATGGGATAGGAGCAGGGGAATGGGCAGGGGCAGGTGCTGGGGCAAGGGCAGGGGTGATGGCCTGGGCCGGGTCAAGGGCAGGAGCTGGGTCTGGGGCGGGAACAGGGGCCTAGGCAGGGCCAGGGGAAGGGGCAGTGGTCCTGGCAGGGCCAGGGGAAGGGATGGCGGCAGTTGAAGGGGAAGACGCAGGGCCAGGGGCTGGGTCTGGGGCAGGCACAGGGAAAGTGGAGGCCTTCGTGGCAGGGGCAGGGGCAGGGGCAGGGGCAGACGCAGGGGCAGGGGCAAGACCAGGGGTAGGACCTGGGTCTGGGGCAGGTGCAGGGGCAGTGGCCCTGGCAGGGAAAAGAGAAAGGACAGGGGCAGGGGCAGACGCAGGGGCAGGGGAAGGGGCAGGAGCAGGAGCAGGAACGGAGGCAAGTGCCTTGGTGATGACTGGTGCAGGGTCAAGGGCAGGAGCTGGGTCTGGGGCAGGAACAGGGGCACCGGCAGGGAAAGTGGAGGCCTTCCAGGCAGGGGCACGGGAAGGGGCAGGGGAAAGGGCAGGAACAGGGTTAGGACCTGGGACTGGGGCCGGTGCAGGGGCAGGTGCCTGGGCAGTGGCCCTGGCAGGGAAAGGCGAAGGGCTAGGGGCGGGGGCAGGGGCAGGGGCAGGAGCTGGGGCAAGGGCAGGGGTGATGGCCTGGGCGAGGTCAAGGGCAGGAGCTGGGTCTGGGGCGGGAACAGGGGCCCAGGGAGGGGTCGGGGAAGGGGTGGGACCAAGGGAGGATCTGGGTCAAGGCCCAGAACAGGAGCACAGGCAGGGGCAGGGGAAGTGGGAGTCGCTCTGGCAGGGGCAGGGGCAGGGGGAGCGGCAGGAGCAGGGGTGGGGGCAGGAGCAGGAGCCAGCTCTCCCCGGACAGCATCAGCATCTTCGTGGGCAGGCGCCCGGGCACCTGTGGGCTCCCGGTCTCCCGCCGAAGTGACTCCAGACATCATGTGCCCCTCCGGAGTTGATGAAGTTGGGAGTAGGTCTAGCTCCTCCGCTGGAGAAGCTGGGAGAGGAGAGAAGGTCACCCGCGGGCCTGCCTCTCCCTGTGGCTTTGCAGAGACAGAGCCCAGCCCGGGGCCTCCCGGAGAAGCCGCAGCCACGAAGGAACCCTCCCCGGGACGTCTCCCCGACTGCAGTCCACCCCCTGGGTGCTCCGAGCCAAGTCGAGGCTCCTGGCCCCACACCGGCCTGTGGGGGCTTCTCCCTGTGGGGCCCAGCACCGACCCCTCCCCACACAGCCACAGGCACCCCACCCCAGCCTTCTCACCCTCGGACTTGGCCTCCGTGGGCTCCGTGTCCAGGACCGCAGTGCAGTGGAGTACCGCGGGCAGTGGTCTGGGAGGTAGCGAGGGCCTTCCCAGGACCGGGGACTCCGGGGTCGGGGAGGGGTGCGTGTCTTCCCGCCTCCTTCCTAGTTCATCCGTGGCCTGCCAAGGCAGAGACGGGGAGTGTGCAAGAGGCGTCAGACCCCTGCCCAGCCATACCCACCGTGCTCCTGCCCAGTGCCCCTGCTTCTCCCAGATCCCACGCAGACCTGTGTGTGCACAGCCCCGCACCTGGGTCAGTGACCCGTCCCTGCAGGGTCTCAGGATCAACCCTGGGCAGAAGGGTGCAGCCCCCACACTCCGTCCCACCTAGCCAGCCTTAACCTGGGGTGTGAACATGACCTGCCCACCAGGCATCTGACCCCTCATCAGCCTGCTCCTGCTTGGGGCGTCTCCACCCCCCATGAGCTCTCTTTACACACACACACACACACACACACACACACACACACATCCACACACGGGGAGGAGACGGAGGCCTACACGGGTCGGTCAGAAGGTGTGGGGCTGTCTGACTTGAGCCTCCCGGTATCACCTTTTGATTCTTTTTGCCAAAGGGCCAGAGTTGTCGGGGAAGCCTGACACGACCTGCGCAGTGGGGGGACGTGTTTGGCGGGCGAGCTCTCCTCTGCCTGCATCCTCTGGGCTTCCGTAGGCAGCAGCAGCAGAACATGTCGCTTCCTTCAGGATCTGCCCAGAAATGAGCTGGGCAGGGGGGTTTTCTCTGGAATGTGGGTGCCTGGATACGTGGGTTCCAATTCCGTTGGGCTGTGTCATCAGGGAAGTGAGGTCACCACTGCCTGGGGGCTCCTTACCGGACTTCCTGCTCCCACCAGAGCTCCCTGAGGGTTAGGGTTAGGGTTAGGGTTAGGGTTAGGGTTAGGGTTTAGGGTTAGGGTTAGTGTTAGGGTCAGTGTCAGGTTTCCGGTCACGGTCAGGCTTAGGGTCAGAGTCAGGGTTTAGTTAGGTTCCAGTATAGGGTCAGGTCGGGGTTAGGGTTAGGGTTAGGTTCAAGTTCAGGTTTAGGGTACCGTTTAGGGTTTGGGGTTAGGGTTAGGTTTAGTCTTAGGATTGGGGTTAGGGTAGGGTTAGACCGTGTTAGGGTCAGGATTAGGGCTAGTGTAGGGGTTAGGGTTAGGTTTAGAATCAGGGTTAGGTTTAGGGTCAGGATCCGTGTTAGGGTCCGGTTCAGGGTGAGGTTTAGGGTCAGCTTCATCGGTGTTATGCTCAGGGTTTGAGTCAGGCCCACCGTCAGGGTAGGGTCAGTGTTAGGGTCAGGGTTTGTTTCTTGATTAGGGTCAGGGTCAGCTTCAGGGTATGGTTAGGTTTGGGTCAGGCTCACAGTCAGGGTCCGGGTTAGGGTTAGGGTTAGGGTTAGGATTAGGGTTATGGTTAGGGTTAGGATTTAGGGTTAGGGTTAGTGTTAGGGTCAGTGTCATGTTCACGGTTAGGGTCAGGCTTAGGGTCAGAGTCAGCGTTTAGTTAGATTCCAGTATAGGGTCAGGTCAGGGTTAGGGTTAGGGTTATGTTCAGGGTCAGGTTTAGGGTTGGGGTTAGGGTTAGGTTTAGTCTTAGGGTTGGGGTTAGGGTAGGGTTAGACAGTGTTAGGGTCAAGGTTAGGGCTAGTGTAGGGGTTAGGGTTAGGTTTAGAATCAGGGTTAGGTTTAGGGTCAGGATCCGTGTTAGGGTCCGGTTCAGGGTGAGGTTTAGGGTCAGCGTCATCGGTGTTACGGTCAGGGTTTGGGTCAGGCCCACCGTCAGGGTCAGGGTCCGTGTTAGGGTCAGGGTTTGTTTCTTGGTTAGGGTCACGGTCAGCTTCAGGGTATGGTTATGGTTGGTCAGGCCCACCGTCAGGGTCAGGGTCAGTGTTAGGGTCAGGGTTTGTTTCTTGGTTAGGGTCAGGGTCAGCTTCAGGGTATGGTTAGGGTTGGTTCAGGCTCACAGTCAGGGTCCGGGTCAGGGTTAGGAGTTACTGTTAGTGTTAGGATTAGGGTTAGGGTTAGGGTCCGGGTTAGGGTCAAGGTCAGGATCAGGATCAAGTCAGGGTCAGGGTCATGTTTAGGCTTTGGGTCAGAGTCAGGGTTCAGTTTGGTTCCAGTTTAGGGTCAGGGTCAAGGTTAGGGTTAGGTGCAGGGTCAGGGTTAGGGTCCGGGTTAGGGCTTGTGGTTAGGATTGGGGTTAGTGTTAGGGTTGGGGTTAGGTTAGGGTGAGACAGGGTTAGGTTCAGTGTTAGGGCTAGTGTAGGGGTTAGGGTTAGGTTTAGAATCAGAGTTAGGTTTAGGGTCAGGGTCCGTGTTAGGGTCAGGGTCAGGGTTAGGTTTAGGGTCAGCGTCATTTGAGTTACGGTCAGGGTTAGGGTCAGGCTCACCGTCAGCGTCAGGGTCAGTGTTAGGGTCAGGGTTTGTTTCTTGGTTAGGGTCAGGGTCAGCTTCAGGGTATGGTTAGGTTTAGGGTCAGGCTCACAGTCAGGGTCCTGGTCAGGGTTAGTTGTTAGTGTTAGGGTTAGGGTTAGGGTTCGGGTTTGGGTTCAGGTTTACGATTTGAGGTTAGGGTTTGGGTCGCGTTGAGGTTCGGTGTTAGGGTTATGGTTTAGGGTTCGGGTTCCGGTTCAGATTCGGCTTAGTATTAGTGTTCTGGTTCGGGTTAGGATTAGGCCCTGCATGGTGGCTCGGGGCTGGTCCATCTGTCCTCCCAGTGCTGACCTTCCTTGTCCTTGGCCCTCTGTCATCCTGGATCCTCTCTACGTCCTCCTTAAACTATTATGAATGTCCCCAGGAGCAGGGTGGCAGGAGTGGGGTCTCAGAGGGGCTGCCGCGATCCTGTGCCCCAGACAACACTGAGAAAGGAGCCCCAGGACATTGTGTCAGGAGGACGGGGATCAGGATCCCCTCCATCTCCCTGGGCACGAACACTGTTCCATTCCCTGCTGTCTCACCACTGCTGTGCCCAATCCTACTGAAAACACATCCGTGGCCCACCGAGCCAGAGTTTCTGGGGGTGAGTCCCAGGCTGAGCCCTCCTAGGTGACAGGTGGGCCTGTGGCCTGGGATGGGTGCCGCTCACTGTTGTCTCAGACAGGGGAGCCTGTCCGCCTTCTCTCCAGGGGCCCTGCATCGGACCTCTGCTTCCTCACGTTCTCCCCAGGGCTGCTGGTCCCCAGACCAGACACCTGCCAGTCTGAGGGTGACCAGCACTGCCTCCCCAGGGTTTCCTTTGCCTGAGTCCTTCCCTGGGAGCTCCTGCATCTCCTGACACATACTCCCTGTGTGCTTCTCCTCCCCCTTGAACTTGCACGTTTCTAGTCTCTGTCCCTGTCTCTGTTCCTGTGGGACCCAGAGACTTGGAGCATGGAGTGGAGCAGACCCATGGGAGACCTTTCTCTGGTCTAGGGTTGTGAGCGATGCTTTTGCCCTCCGCGGTGTGTCTTCCAGCTTTCTGCATTTCCCTGGTTTCTGTGTGGGCCACAGGAGGAAACAGCCGTGTCCTGTCTGGGGACCGACTGTGGTGTCCCAGCAGGAACAGGGGCCTTGGCCCCGAGATTGTGCCCAGAATTCCTAAAGGGTTCCCTAGGATGACATCTCCTCTGTAATCCATTGGGCGTCTCAACATCCAAGAAGGGAAATTCTATGTCAAACAGAGAGAAGAAACAAAAACCAAACCTAACCAAACCCCAAACAAGGGCCCTTTGAAAATAGGTGCAGACACAAAGGCACCTATTGAGGGATTCCACTTCCAGAAACCTCCAGAACACGTGCAGGAACAGAAAGAGAAAGCAGCTTAGGGCTTGCGAGGGGCCAGGCTGGGGGGAACAATGGGCAGGAGGGCTTGGGCTCAGGGTCTCCTCCTTTGGGGAAGGAGATAGCCTGCAACGATGTTCTGGGGCGTGGTGGCACAGCGTTGGGAATGCACTTCATGCTCATGACGTGTTCAAGGGAAAACAAGAACTTTTATTTAAAATAAATAATACACGGCATAGAGGAGATGGACGGCGGCGAGAACGGTGACTCCATACAGGAGAGGAAGAACACAAGGAGGGGGGATGAAACATTCTGGGGGGATGTCGGGGTCAGGGGATGGAACTGACGGCATTTTTCTGGGAAGATCTCCCCGCAGAGCTGTGGGCTCTGGATGCGGGTCTGGGAGGCCCGCAGGAGAAGGTGTTGGGGCAGGGGTTGGGCTAGGGGCGGGGACAGGGTCAGCAGTAGTGGCCGGTGCAGGATCCAGAGCAGGAGCTGGGTCAGAGGCAGGAACAGGAGGCCAGGCAAGGGCAGGGAAAGGAGCAGGAGCAAAGGAGAGGGACTGGGTCTGGGGCGGGAACAGGGGCCTAGGCAGGGCCAGGGGAAGGGGCAGTGGTCCTGGCAGGGCCAGGGGAAGGGATGGCGGCAGTTGAAGGGGAAGACGCAGGGGCAGGGGCTGGGTCTGGGGCAGGAACAGGGGACCAGGCAGGGAAAGTGGAGGCCTTCCTGGCAGGGGCAGGGGCAAGACCAGGGGTAAGACCTGGGTCTGGGGCAGGTGCAGGGGCAGTGGCCCTGGCAGGGAAAGGAGAAAGGACAGGAGCAGGGGCAGGGGCAGACGCAGGGGCAGGGGAAGGGGCAGGAGCAGGAATTGGGGCAAGTGCATTGGTGATGACTGGTGCAGGGTCAAGGGCAGGAGCTGGGTCTGGGGTGGGAGCATGGGTCTAGGCAGGGCCAGGGGAAGGGGCAGTGGTCCTGGCAGGGCCAGGGGAAGGAATGGCAGCAGTTGAAGGGGAAGACGCAGGGACAGGGCCTGGGTCTGGGGCAGGAACAGGGAATGTGGAGGCCTTCCTGGCAGGGGCCGGTGCAGGGGCAGATGCAGGGGCAGGGGCAGGGCCAGGGGCAAGACCAGGAGTAGGACCTGGGTCTGGGTCAGGTGCAGGGGCAGTGGCCCTGGCAGGGAAAAGAGAAAGGACAGGGGCAGGGGCAGACGCAGGGGCAGGAGCAGGAGCAGGAGCAGGAGCAGGAGCAGGAACGGAGGCAAGTGCCTTGGTGATGACTGGTGCAGGGTCAAGGGCAGGAGCTGGGTCTGGGGCAGGAACAGGGGCACCGGCAGGGAAAGAGGAGGCCTTCCTGGCAGGGGCAGGGTTAGGGTCAGGGTCAGGGGCAGGGTCAGGGTCAGGGGCAGGGGCAAAAACAGGGTTAGGATTTGGGTCTGCGGCAGGTGTAGGGGCAGGTGCAGGGGCAGGACCTGGGTTTGGGGCACGTACCGGGGCAGGTGCAGGGGCAGTGGCCGTGTCAGGGAAAGGAGATGGGATAGGAGCAGGGGAATGGGCAGGGGCAGGTGCTGGGGCAAGGGCAGGGGTGATGGCCTGGGCCGGGTCAAGGGCAGGAGCTGGGTCTGGGGCGGGAACAGGGGCCTAGGCAGGGCCAGGGGAAGGGGCAGTGGTCCTGGCAGGGCCAGGGGAAGGGATGGCGGCAGTTGAAGGGGAAGACGCAGGGCCAGGGGCTGGGTCTGGGGCAGGCACAGGGAAAGTGGAGGCCTTCGTGGCAGGGGCAGGGGCAGGGGCAGGGGCAGACGCAGGGGCAGGGGCAAGACCAGGGGTAGGACCTGGGTCTGGGTCAGGTGCAGGGGTAGTGGCCCTGGCAGGGAAAAGAGAAAGGACAGGGGCAGGGGCAGACGCAGGGGCAGGGGAAGGGGCAGGAGCAGGAGCAGGAACTGAGGCAAGTGCCTTGGTGATGACTGGTGCAGGGTCAAGGGCAGGAGCTGGGTCTGGGGCAGGAACAGGGGCACCGGCAGGGAAAGTGGAGGCCTTCCAGGCAGGGGCACGGGAAGGGGCAGGGGAAAGGGCAGGAACAGGGTTAGGACCTGGGACTGGGGCCGGTGCAGGGGCAGGTGCCTGGGCAGTGGCCCTGGCAGGGAAAGGCGAAGGGCTAGGGGCGGGGGCAGGGGCAGGGGCAGGAGCTGGGGCAAGGGCAGGGGTGATGGCCTGGGCGAGGTCAAGGGCAGGAGCTGGGTCTGGGGCGGGAACAGGGGCCCAGGGAGGGGTCGGGGAAGGGGTGGGACCAAGGGAGGATCTGGGTCAAGGCCCAGAACAGGAGCACAGGCAGGGGCAGGGGAAGTGGGAGTCGCTCTGGCAGGGGCAGGGGCAGGGGGAGCGGCAGGAGCAGGGGTGGGGGCAGGAGCAGGAGCCAGCTCTCCCCGGACAGCATCAGCATCTTCGTGGGCAGGCGCCCGGGCACCTGTGGGCTCCCGGTCTCCCGCCGAAGTGACTCCAGACATCATGTGCCCCTCCGGAGTTGATGAAGTTGGGAGTAGGTCTAGCTCCTCCGCTGGAGAAGCTGGGAGAGGAGAGAAGGTCACCCGCGGGCCTGCCTCTCCCTGTGGCTTTGCAGAGACAGAGCCCAGCCCGGGGCCTCCCGGAGAAGCCGCAGCCACGAAGGAACCCTCCCCGGGACGTCTCCCCGACTGCAGTCCACCCCCTGGGTGCTCCGAGCCAAGTCGAGGCTCCTGGCCCCACACCGGCCTGTGGGGGCTTCTCCCTGTGGGGCCCAGCACCGACCCCTCCCCACACAGCCACAGGCACCCCACCCCAGCCTTCTCACCCTCGGACTTGGCCTCCGTGGGCTCCGTGTCCAGGACCGCAGTGCAGTGGAGTACCGCGGGCAGTGGTCTGGGAGGTAGCGAGGGCCTTCCCAGGACCGGGGACTCCGGGGTCGGGGAGGGGTGCGTGTCTTCCCGCCTCCTTCCTAGTTCATCCGTGGCCTGCCAAGGCAGAGACGGGGAGTGTGCAAGAGGCGTCAGACCCCTGCCCAGCCATACCCACCGTGCTCCTGCCCAGTGCCCCTGCTTCTCCCAGATCCCACGCAGACCTGTGTGTGCACAGCCCCGCACCTGGGTCAGTGACCCGTCCCTGCAGGGTCTCAGGATCAACCCTGGGCAGAAGGGTGCAGCCCCCACACTCCGTCCCACCTAGCCAGCCTTAACCTGGGGTGTGAACATGACCTGCCCACCAGGCATCTGACCCCTCATCAGCCTGCTCCTGCTTGGGGCGTCTCCACCCCCCATGAGCTCTCTTTACACACACACACACACACACACACACACACACACACACACACACACATCCACACACGGGGAGGAGACGGAGGCCTACACGGGTCGGTCAGAAGGTGTGGGGCTGTCTGACTTGAGCCTCCCGGTATCACCTTTTGATTCTTTTTGCCAAAGGGCCAGAGTTGTCGGGGAAGCCTGACACGACCTGCGCAGTGGGGGGACGTGTTTGGCGGGCGAGCTCTCCTCTGCCTGCATCCTCTGGGCTTCCGTAGGCAGCAGCAGCAGAACATGTCGCTTCCTTCAGGATCTGCCCAGAAATGAGCTGGGCAGGGGGGTTTTCTCTGGAATGTGGGTGCCTGGATACGTGGGTTCCAATTCCGTTGGGCTGTGTCATCAGGGAAGTGAGGTCACCACTGCCTGGGGGCTCCTTACCGGACTTCCTGCTCCCACCAGAGCTCCCTGAGGGTTAGGGTTAGGGTTAGGGTTAGGGTTAGGGTTAGGGTTTAGGGTTAGGGTTAGTGTTAGGGTCAGTGTCAGGTTTCCGGTCACGGTCAGGCTTAGGGTCAGAGTCAGTGTTTAGTTAGGTTCCAGTATAGGGTCAGGTCGGGGTTAGGGTTAGGGTTAGGTTCAAGTTCAGGTTTAGGGTACCGTTTAGGGTTTGGGGTTAGGGTTAGGTTTAGTCTTAGGATTGGGGTTAGGGTAGGGTTAGACCGTGTTAGGGTCAGGATTAGGGCTAGTGTAGGGGTTAGGGTTAGGTTTAGAATCAGGGTTAGGTTTAGGGTCAGGATCCGTGTTAGGGTCCGGTTCAGGGTGAGGTTTAGGGTCAGCTTCATCGGTGTTATGCTCAGGGTTTGGGTCAGGCCCACCGTCAGGGTAGGGTCAGTGTTAGGGTCAGGGTTTGTTTCTTGATTAGGGTCAGGGTCAGCTTCAGGGTATGGTTAGGTTTGGGTCAGGCTCACAGTCAGGGTCCGGGTTAGGGTTAGGTTTAGGGTTAGGATTAGGGTTAGGGTTAGGGTTTAGGGTTAGTGTTAGGGTCAGTGTCAGCTTCACGGTCAGCGTCAGGCTTAGGGTCAGATTCAGGGTTTAGTTAGGTTTCAGTATAGGGTCCGGTCAGGGTTAGGGTTAGGGTTAGGTCAGGGTCAGGTTTAGGGTCAGGGTTAGGGTTTGGGGTTAGGGTTAGGTTTAGTCGTAGGGTTGGGGTTAGGGTAGGGTTAGACAGTGTTAGGGTCAGGGTTAGGGCTAGGGTAGGGTTTAGGGTTAGGTTTAGAATCAGGGTTAGGTTTAGGGTCAGGATCCGTGTTAGGGTCCGGTTCAGGGTGAGGTTTAGGGTCAGCGTCATCGGTGTTACGGTCAGGGTTTGGGTCAGGCCCACCGTCAGGGTCAGGGTCCGTGTTAGGGTCAGGGTTTGTTTCTTGGTTAGGGTCAGGGTCAGCTTCAGGGTATGGTTAGGTTTGGGTCAGGCTCACAGTCAGGGTCCGGGTTAGGGTTAGGGTTAGGGTTAGGATTAGGGTTATGGTTAGGGTTAGGGTTTAGGGTTAGGGTTAGTGTTAGGGTCAGTGTCATGTTCACGGTCAGGGTCAGGCTTAGGGTCAGAGTCAGCGTTTAGTTAGATTCCAGTATAGGGTCAGGTCAGGGTTAGGGTTAGGGTTAGGTTCAGGGTCAGGTTTAGGGTTGGGGTTAGCGTTAGGTTTAGTCTTAGGGTTGGGGTTAGGGTAGGGTTAGACAGTGTTAGGGTCAAGGTTAGGGCTAGTGTAGGGGTTAGGGTTAGGTTTAGAATCAGGGTTAGGTTTAGGGTCAGGATCCGTGTTAGGGTCCGGTTCAGGGTGAGGTTTAGGGTCAGCGTCATCGGTGTTACGGTCAGGGTTTGGGTCAGGCCCACCGTCAGGGTCAGGGTCAGTGTTAGGGTCAGGGTTTGTTTCTTGGTTAGGGTCACGGTCAGCTTCAGGGTATGGTTATGGTTGGTCAGGCCCACCGTCAGGGTCAGGGTCAGTGTTAGGGTCAGGGTTTGTTTCTTGGTTAGGGTCAGGGTCAGCTTCAGGGTATGGTTAGGGTTGGTTCAGGCTCACAGTCAGGGTCCGGGTTAGGGTTAGGTTTAGGGTTAGGATTAGGGTTAGGGTTAGGATTTAGGGTTAGTGTTAGGGTCAGTGTCAGCTTCACGGTCAGCGTCAGGCTTAGGGTCAGATTCAGGGTTTAGTTAGGTTTCAGTATAGGGTCCGGTCAGGGTTAGGGTTAGGGTTAGGTCAGGGTCAGGTTTAGGGTCAGGGTTAGGGTTTGGGGTTAGGGTTAGGTTTAGTCGTAGGGTTGGGGTTAGGGTAGGGTTAGACAGTGTTAGGGTCAGGGTTAGGGCTAGGGTAGGGTTTAGGGTTAGGTTTAGAATCAGGGTTAGGTTTAGGGTCAGGATCCGTGTTAGGGTCCGGTTCAGGGTGAGGATTAGGGTCAGCGTCATCGGTGTTACGGTCAGGGTTTGGGTCAGGCCCACCGTCAGGGTCAGGGTCAGTGTTAGGGTCAGGGTTTGTTTCTTGGTTAGGGTCACGGTCAGCTTCAGGGTATGGTTAGGGTTGGGTCAGGCCCACCGTCAGGGTCAGGGTCAGTGTTAGGGTCAGGGTTTGTTTCTTGGTTAGGGTCCGGGTCAGCTTCAGGGTATGGTTAGGGTTCGGTCTGGCTCACAGTCAGGGTCCGGGTTAGGGTTAGGTTTAGGGTCAGGATTAGGGTTAGGGTTAGGGTTTAGGGTTAGTGTTAGGGTCAGTGTCAGCTTCAAGTTCAGCATCAGGCTTAGGGTCAGATTCAGGGTTTACTTAGGTTTCAGTTAGGGTCAGGTCAGGGTTAGGTTAGGGTTAGGGTTAGGGTTAGGGTTAGGGTTAGGGGTAGGGTTAGGGTTAGGGTTAGGGTTAGGGTTATGGTTAGGGGTTAGGGTTAGAGGGTTAGGGTTAGGGTTAGTCTTAGGGTTGGGGTTAGGGTATGGTTAGAAAGTGTTAGAGTCAGGGTTATGGCTAGGGTAGGGTTTAGGGTTAGGTTTAGAATCAGGGTTTGGTTTAGGGTCAGGATCCGTGTTAGGGTCCGGTTCAGGGTGAGGATTAGGGTCAGCGTCATCGGTGTTACGGTCAGGCTTTGGGTCAGGCCCACCGTCAGGGTCAGGGTCAGTGTTAGGGTCAGGGTTTGTTTCTTGGTTAGGGTCAGGGTCAGCTTCAGGGTATGGTTAGGGTTGGTTCAGGCTCACAGTCAGGGTCCGGGTTAGGGTTAGGTTTAGGGTTAGGATTAGGGTTAGGGTTAGGGTTTAGGGTTAGTGTTAGGGTCAGTGTCAGCTTCACGGTCAGCGTCAGGCTTAGGGTCAGATTCAGGGTTTAGTTAGGTTTCAGTATAGGGTCCGGTCAGGGTTAGGGTTAGGGTTAGGTCAGGGTCAGGTTTAGGGTCAGGGTTAGGGTTTGGGGTTAGGGTTAGGTTTAGTCGTAGGGTTGGGGTTAGGGTAGGGTTAGACAGTTTTAGGGTCAGGGTTAGGGCTAGGGTAGGGTTTAGGGTTAGGTTTAGAATCAGGGTTAGGTTTAGGGTCAGGATCCGTGTTAGGGTCCGGTTCAGGGTGAGGATTAGGGTCAGCGTCATCGGTGTTACGGTCAGGGTTTGGGTCAGGCCCACCGTCAGGGTCAGGGTCAGTGTTAGGGTCAGGGTTTGTTTCTTGGTTAGGGTCAGGGTCAGCTTCAGGGTATGGTTAGGGTTGGGTCAGGCCCACCGTCAGGGTCCGGGTTAGGGTTAGGGTTAGGGTTAGGATTAGGGTTATGGTTAGGGTTAGGGTTTAGGGTTAGGGTTAGTGTTAGGGTCAGTGTCATGTTCACGGTCAGGGTCAGGCTTAGGGTCAGAGTCAGCGTTTAGTTAGATTCCAGTATAGGGTCAGGTCAGGGTTAGGGTTAGGGTTAGGTTCAGGGTCAGGTTTAGGGTTGGGGTTAGCGTTAGGTTTAGTCTTAGGGTTGGGGTTAGGGTAGGGTTAGACAGTGTTAGGGTCAAGGTTAGGGCTAGTGTAGGGGTTAGGGTTAGGTTTAGAATCAGGGTTAGGTTTAGGGTCAGGATCCGTGTTAGGGTCCGGTTCAGGGTGAGGTTTAGGGTCAGCGTCATCGGTGTTACGGTCAGGGTTTGGGTCAGGCCCACCGTCAGGGTCAGGGTCAGTGTTAGGGTCAGGGTTTGTTTCTTGGTTAGGGTCACGGTCAGCTTCAGGGTATGGTTATGGTTGGTCAGGCCCACCGTCAGGGTCAGGGTCAGTGTTAGGGTCAGGGTTTGTTTCTTGGTTAGGGTCAGGGTCAGCTTCAGGGTATGGTTAGGGTTGGTTCAGGCTAACAGTCAGGGTCCGGGTTAGGGTTAGGTTTAGGGTTAGGATTAGGGTTAGGGTTAGGATTTAGGGTTAGTGTTAGGGTCAGTGTCAGCTTCACGGTCAGCGTCAGGCTTAGGGTCAGATTCAGGGTTTAGTTAGGTTTCAGTATAGGGTCCGGTCAGGGTTAGGGTTAGGGTTAGGTCAGGGTCAGGTTTAGGGTCAGGGTTAGGGTTTGGGGTTAGGGTTAGGTTTAGTCGTAGGGTTGGGGTTAGGGTAGGGTTAGACAGTTTTAGGGTCAGGGTTAGGGCTAGGGTAGGGTTTAGGGTTAGGTTTAGAATCAGGGTTAGGTTTAGGGTCAGGATCCGTGTTAGGGTCCGGTTCAGGGTGAGGATTAGGGTCAGCGTCATCGGTGTTACGGTCAGGGTTTGGGTCAGGCCCACCGTCAGGGTCAGGGTCAGTGTTAGGGTCAGGGTTTGTTTCTTGGTTAGGGTCACGGTCAGCTTCAGGGTATGGTTAGGGTTGGGTCAGGCCCACCGTCAGGGTCAGGGTCAGTGTTAGGGTCAGGGTTTGTTTCTTGGTTAGGGTCCGGGTCAGCTTCAGGGTATGGTTAGGGTTCGGTCTGGCTCACAGTCAGGGTCCGGGTTAGGGTTAGGTTTAGGGTCAGGATTAGGGTTAGGGTTAGGGTTTAGGGTTAGTGTTAGGGTCAGTGTCAGCTTCACGGTCAGCATCAGGCTTAGGGTCAGATTCAGGGTTTACTTAGGTTTCAGTTAGGGTCAGGTCAGGGTTAGGTTAGGGTTAGGGTTAGGGTTAGGGTTAGGGTTAGGGGTAGGGTTAGGGTTAGGGTTAGGGTTAGGGTTATGGTTAGGGGTTAGGGTTAGAGGGTTAGGGTTAGGGTTAGTCTTAGGGTTGGGGTTAGGGTATGGTTAGAAAGTGTTAGAGTCAGGGTTATGGCTAGGGTAGGGTTTAGGGTTAGGTTTAGAATCAGGGTTTGGTTTAGGGTCAGGATCCGTGTTAGGGTCCGGTTCAGGGTGAGGATTAGGGTCAGCGTCATCGGTGTTACGGTCAGGCTTTGGGTCAGGCCCACCGTCAGGGTCAGGGTCAGTGTTAGGGTCAGGGTTTGTTTCTTGGTTAGGGTCAGGGTCAGCTTCAGGGTATGGTTAGGGTTGGTTCAGGCTCACAGTCAGGGTCCGGGTTAGGGTTAGGTTTAGGGTTAGGATTAGGGTTAGGGTTAGGGTTTAGGGTTAGTGTTAGGGTCAGTGTCAGCTTCACGGTCAGCGTCAGGCTTAGGGTCAGATTCAGGGTTTAGTTAGGTTTCAGTATAGGGTCCGGTCAGGGTTAGGGTTAGGGTTAGGTCAGGGTCAGGTTTAGGGTCAGGGTTAGGGTTTGGGGTTAGGGTTAGGTTTAGTCGTAGGGTTGGGGTTAGGGTAGGGTTAGACAGTGTTAGGGTCAGAGTTAGGGCTAGGGTAGGGTTTAGGGTTAGGTTTAGAATCAGGGTTAGGTTTAGGGTCAGGATCCGTGTTAGGGTCCGGTTCAGGGTGAGGATTAGGGTCAGCGTCATCGGTGTTACGGTCAGGGTTTGGGTCAGGCCCACCGTCAGGGTCAGGGTCAGTGTTAGGGTCAGGGTTTGTTTCTTGGTTAGGGTCACGGTCAGCTTCAGGGTATGGTTATGTTTGGGTCAGGCTCACAGTCAGGGTCCGGGTTAGGGTTAGGGTTAGGGTTAGGATTAGGGTTATGGTTAGGGTTAGGGTTTAGGGTTAGGGTTAGTGTTAGGGTCAGTGTCATGTTCACGGTCAGGGTCAGGCTTAGGGTCAGAGTCAGCGTTTAGTTAGATTCCAGTATAGGGTCAGGTCAGGGTTAGGGTTAGGGTTAGGTTCAGGGTCAGGTTTAGGGTTGGGGTTAGCGTTAGGTTTAGTCTTAGGGTTGGGGTTAGGGTAGGGTTAGACAGTGTTAGGGTCAAGGTTAGGGCTAGGGTAGGGTTTAGGGTTAGGTTTAGAATCAGGGTTAGGTTTAGGGTCAGGATCCGTGTTAGGGTCCGGTTCAGGGTGAGGATTAGGGTCAGCGTCATCGGTGTTACGGTCAGGGTTTGGGTCAGGCCCACCGTCAGGGTCAGGGTCAGTGTTAGGGTCAGGGTTTGTTTCTTGGTTAGGGTCACGGTCAGCTTCAGGGTATGGTTAGGGTTGGGTCAGGCCCACCGTCAGGGTCAGGGTCAGTGTTAGGGTCAGGGTTTGTTTCTTGGTTAGGGTCCGGGTCAGCTTCAGGGTATGGTTAGGGTTCGGTCTGGCTCACAGTCAGGGTCCGGGTTAGGGTTAGGTTTAGGGTCAGGATTAGGGTTAGGGTTAGGGTTTAGGGTTAGTGTTAGGGTCAGTGTCAGCTTCACGGTCAGCATCAGGCTTAGGGTCAGATTCAGGGTTTACTTAGGTTTCAGTTAGGGTCAGGTCAGGGTTAGGTTAGGGTTAGGGTTAGGGTTAGGGTTAGGGTTAGGGGTAGGGTTAGGGTTAGGGTTAGGGTTAGGGTTATGGTTAGGGGTTAGGGTTAGAGGGTTAGGGTTAGGGTTAGTCTTAGGGTTGGGGTTAGGGTATGGTTAGAAAGTGTTAGAGTCAGGGTTATGGCTAGGGTAGGGTTTAGGGTTAGGTTTAGAATCAGGGTTTGGTTTAGGGTCAGGATCCGTGTTAGGGTCCGGTTCAGGGTGAGGATTAGGGTCAGCGTCATCGGTGTTACGGTCAGGCTTTGGGTCAGGCCCACCGTCAGGGTCAGGGTCAGTGTTAGGGTCAGGGTTTGTTTCTTGGTTAGGGTCAGGGTCAGCTTCAGGGTATGGTTAGGGTTGGTTCAGGCTCACAGTCAGGGTCCGGGTTAGGGTTAGGTTTAGGGTTAGGATTAGGGTTAGGGTTAGGGTTTAGGGTTAGTGTTAGGGTCAGTGTCAGCTTCACGGTCAGCGTCAGGCTTAGGGTCAGATTCAGGGTTTAGTTAGGTTTCAGTATAGGGTCCGGTCAGGGTTAGGGTTAGGGTTAGGTCAGGGTCAGGTTTAGGGTCAGGGTTAGGGTTTGGGGTTAGGGTTAGGTTTAGTCGTAGGGTTGGGGTTAGGGTAGGGTTAGACAGTGTTAGGGTCAGAGTTAGGGCTAGGGTAGGGTTTAGGGTTAGGTTTAGAATCAGGGTTAGGTATAGGGTCAGGATCCGTGTTAGGGTCCGGTTCAGGGTGAGGATTAGGGTCAGCGTCATCGGTGTTACGGTCAGGGTTTGGGTCAGGCCCACCGTCAGGGTCAGGGTCAGTGTTAGGGTCAGGGTTTGTTTCTTGGTTAGGGTCACGGTCAGCTTCAGGGTATGGTTATGTTTGGGTCAGGCTCACAGTCAGGGTCCGGGTTAGGGTTAGGGTTAGGGTTAGGATTAGGGTTATGGTTAGGGTTAGGGTTTAGGGTTAGGGTTAGTGTTAGGGTCAGTGTCATGTTCACGGTCAGGGTCAGGCTTAGGGTCAGAGTCAGCGTTTAGTTAGATTCCAGTATAGGGTCAGGTCAGGGTTAGGGTTAGGGTTAGGTTCAGGGTCAGGTTTAGGGTTGGGGTTAGCGTTAGGTTTAGTCTTAGGGTTGGGGTTAGGGTAGGGTTAGACAGTGTTAGGGTCAAGGTTAGGGCTAGTGTAGGGGTTAGGGTTAGGTTTAGAATCAGGGTTAGGTTTAGGGTCAGGATCCGTGTTAGGGTCCGGTTCAGGGTGAGGTTTAGGGTCAGCGTCATCGGTGTTACGGTCAGGGTTTGGGTCAGGCCCACCGTCAGGGTCAGGGTCCGTGTTAGGGTCAGGGTTTGTTTCTTGGTTAGGGTCACGGTCAGCTTCAGGGTATGGTTAGGTTTGGGTCAGGCTCACAGTCAGGGTCCGGGTTAGGGTTAGGGTTAGGGTTAGGATTAGGGTTATGGTTAGGGTTAGGGTTTAGGGTTAGGGTTAGTGTTAGGGTCAGTGTCATGTTCACGGTCAGGGTCAGGCTTAGGGTCAGAGTCAGCGTTTAGTTAGATTCCAGTATAGGGTCAGGTCAGGGTTAGGGTTAGGGTTAGGTTCAGGGTCAGGTTTAGGGTTGGGGTTAGCGTTAGGTTTAGTCTTAGGGTTGGGGTTAGGGTAGGGTTAGACAGTGTTAGGGTCAAGGTTAGGGCTAGTGTAGGGGTTAGGGTGAGGTTTAGAATCAGGGTTAGGTTTAGGGTCAGGATCCGTGTTAGGGTCCGGTTCAGGGTGAGGTTTAGGGTCAGCGTCATCGGTGTTACGGTCAGGGTTTGGGTCAGGCCCACCGTCAGGGTCAGGGTCCGTGTTAGGGTCAGGGTTTGTTTCTTGGTTAGGGTCACGGTCAGCTTCAGGGTATGGTTATGGTTGGTCAGGCCCACCGTCAGGGTCAGGGTCAGTGTTAGGGTCAGGGTTTGTTTCTTGGTTAGGGTCAGGGTCAGCTTCAGGGTATGGTTAGGGTTGGTTCAGGCTCACAGTCAGGGTCCGGGTTAGGGTTAGGTTTAGGGTTAGGATTAGGGTTAGGGTTAGGGTTTAGGGTTAGTGTTAGGGTCAGTGTCAGCTTCACGGTCAGCGTCAGGCTTAGGGTCAGATTCAGGGTTTAGTTAGGTTTCAGTATAGGGTCCGGTCAGGGTTAGGGTTAGGGTTAGGTCAGGGTCAGGTTTAGGGTCAGGGTTAGGGTTTGGGGTTAGGGTTAGGTTTAGTCGTAGGGTTGGGGTTAGGGTAGGGTTAGACAGTGTTAGGGTCAGGGTTAGGGCTAGGGTAGGGTTTAGGGTTAGGTTTAGAATCAGGGTTAGGTTTAGGGTCAGGATCCGTGTTAGGGTCCGGTTCAGGGTGAGGATTAGGGTCAGCGTCATCGGTGTTACGGTCAGGGTTTGGGTCAGGCCCACCGTCAGGGTCAGGGTCAGTGTTAGGGTCAGGGTTTGTTTCTTGGTTAGGGTCACGGTCAGCTTCAGGGTATGGTTAGAGTTGGGTCAGGCCCACCGTCAGGGTCAGGGTCAGTGTTAGGGTCAGGGTTTGTTTCTTGGTTAGGGTCCGGGTCAGCTTCAGGGTATGGTTAGGGTTGGGTCTGGCTCACAGTCAGGGTCCGGGTTAGGGTTAGGTTTAGGGTCAGGATTAGGGTTAGGGTTAGGGTTTAGGGTTAGTGTTAGGGTCAGTGTCAGCTTCATGGTCAGCATCAGGCTTAGGGTCAGATTCAGGGTTTACTTAGGTTTCAGTTAGGGTCAGGTCAGGGTTAGGTTAGGGTTAGGGTTAGGGTTAGGGTTAGGGGTTAGGTTTAGGGTTAGGGTTAGGGTTAGGGTTATGGTTAGGGGTTAGGGTTAGAGGGTTAGGGTTAGGGTTAGTCTTAGGGTTGGGGTTAGGGTATGGTTAGAAAGTGTTAGGGTCAGGGTTAGGGCTAGGGTAGGGTTTAGGGTTAGGTTTAGAATCAGGGTTTGGTTTAGGGTCAGGATCCGTGTTAGGGTCCGGTTCAGGGTGAGGATTAGGGTCAGCGTCATCGGTGTTACGGTCAGGGTTTGGGTCAGGCCCACCGTCAGGGTCAGGGTCAGGGTTAGGGTTAGCGTTAGGGTTAGGGTTAGGGTTAGTGGTTAGGGTTAGGGGTTAGGGTTAGGGTTAGGGTTAGGGTTAGGGTTACGGTTAGGGGTTAGGGTTAGAGGGTTAGGGTTAGGGTTAGTCTTAGGGTTGGGGTTAGGGTATGGTTAGAAAGTGTTAGGGTCAGGGTTAGGGCTAGGGTAGGGTTTAGGGTTAGGTTTAGAATCAGGGTTTGGTTTAGGGTCAGGATCCGTGTTAGGGTCCGGTTCAGGGTGAGGATTAGGGTCAGCGTCATCGGTGTTACGGTCAGGGTTTGGGTCAGGCCCACCGTCAGGGTCAGGGTCAGTGTTAGGGTCAGGGTTTGTTTCTTGGTTAGGGTAGGGTCAGCTTCAGGGTATTGTTAGGGTTGGGTCAGGCTCACAGTCAGGGTCCGGGTCAGGGTTAGGAGTTACTGTTAGGGTTAGGGTTATGGTTAGGGTTAGGGTTTAGGGTTAGGGTTAGTGTTAGGGTCAGTGTCATGTTCACGGTCAGGGTCAGGCTTAGGGTCAGAGTCAGCGTTTAGTTAGATTCCAGTATAGGGTCAGGTCAGGGTTAGGGTTAGGGTTAGGTTCAGGGTCAGGTTTAGGGTTGGGGTTAGCGTTAGGTTTAGTCTTAGGGTTGGGGTTAGGGTAGGGTTAGACAGTGTTAGGGTCAAGGTTAGGGCTAGTGTAGGGGTTAGGGTTAGGTTTAGAATCAGGGTTAGGTTTAGGGTCAGGATCCGTGTTAGGGTCCGGTTCAGGGTGAGGTTTAGGGTCAGCGTCATCGGTGTTACGGTCAGGGTTTGGGTCAGGCCCACCGTCAGGGTCAGGGTCCGTGTTAGGGTCAGGGTTTGTTTCTTGGTTAGGGTCACGGTCAGCTTCAGGGTATGGTTATGGTTGGTCAGGCCCACCGTCAGGGTCAGGGTCAGTGTTAGGGTCAGGGTTTGTTTCTTGGTTAGGGTCAGGGTCAGCTTCAGGGTATGGTTAGGGTTGGTTCAGGCTCACAGTCAGGGTCCGGGTTAGGGTTAGGTTTAGGGTTAGGATTAGGGTTAGGGTTAGGGTTTAGGGTTAGTGTTAGGGTCAGTGTCAGCTTCACAGTCAGCGTCAGGCTTAGGGTCAGATTCAGGGTTTAGTTAGGTTTCAGTATAGGGTCCGGTCAGGGTTAGGGTTAGGGTTAGGTCAGGGTCAGGTTTAGGGTCAGGGTTAGGGTTTGGGGTTAGGGTTAGGTTTAGTCGTAGGGTTGGGGTTAGGGTAGGGTTAGACAGTGTTAGGGTCAGGGTTAGGGCTAGGGTAGGGTTTAGGGTTAGGTTTAGAATCAGGGTTAGGTTTAGGGTCAGGATCCGTGTTAGGGTCCGGTTCAGGGTGAGGATTAGGGTCAGCGTCATCGGTGTTACGGTCAGGGTTTGGGTCAGGCCCACCGTCAGGGTCAGGGTCAGTGTTAGGGTCAGGGTTTGTTTCTTGGTTAGGGTCACGGTCAGCTTCAGGGTATGGTTAGGTTTGGGTCAGGCTCACAGTCAGGGTCCGGGTTAGGGTTAGGGTTAGGGTTAGGATTAGGGTTATGGTTAGGGTTAGGGTTTAGGGTTAGGGTTAGTGTTAGGGTCAGTGTCATGTTCAAGGTCAGGGTCAGGCTTAGGGTCAGAGTCAGCGTTTAGTTAGATTCCAGTATAGGGTCAGGTCAGGGTTAGGGTTAGGGTTAGGTTCAGGGTCAGGTTTAGGGTTGGGGTTAGCGTTAGGTTTAGTCTTAGGGTTGGGGTTAGGGTAGGGTTAGACAGTGTTAGGGTCAAGGTTAGGGCTAGTGTAGGGGTTAGGGTGAGGTTTAGAATCAGGGTTAGGTTTAGGGTCAGGATCCGTGTTAGGGTCCGGTTCAGGGTGAGGTTTAGGGTCAGCGTCATCGGTGTTACGGTCAGGGTTTGGGTCAGGCCCACCGTCAGGGTCAGGGTCCGTGTTAGGGTCAGGGTTTGTTTCTTGGTTAGGGTCAGGGTCAGCTTCAGGGTATGGTTAGGTTTGGGTCAGGCTCACAGTCAGGGTCCGGGTTAGGGTTAGGGTTAGGGTTAGGATTAGGGTTATGGTTAGGGTTAGGGTTTAGGGTTAGGGTTAGTGTTAGGGTCAGTGTCATGTTCACGGTCAGGGTCAGGCTTAGGGTCAGAGTCAGCGTTTAGTTAGATTCCAGTATAGGGTCAGGTCAGGGTTAGGGTTAGGGTTAGGTTCAGGGTCAGGTTTAGGGTTGGGGTTAGCGTTAGGTTTAGTCTTAGGGTTGGGGTTAGGGTAGGGTTAGACAGTGTTAGGGTCAAGGTTAGGGCTAGTGTAGGGGTTAGGGTTAGGTTTAGAATCAGGGTTAGGTTTAGGGTCAGGATCCGTGTTAGGGTCCGGTTCAGGGTGAGGTTTAGGGTCAGCGTCATCGGTGTTACGGTCAGGGTTTGGGTCAGGCCCACCGTCAGGGTCAGGGTCCGTGTTAGGGTCAGGGTTTGTTTCTTGGTTAGGGTCACGGTCAGCTTCAGGGTATGGTTATGGTTGGTCAGGCCCACCGTCAGGGTCAGGGTCAGTGTTAGGGTCAGGGTTTGTTTCTTGGTTAGGGTCAGGGTCAGCTTCAGGGTATGGTTAGGGTTGGTTCAGGCTCACAGTCAGGGTCCGGGTTAGGGTTAGGTTTAGGGTTAGGATTAGGGTTAGGGTTAGGGTTTAGGGGTAGTGTTAGGGTCAGTGTCAGCTTCACGGTCAGCGTCAGGCTTAGGGTCAGATTCAGGGTTTAGTTAGGTTTCAGTATAGGGTCCGGTCAGGGTTAGGGTTAGGGTTAGGTCAGGGTCAGGTTTAGGGTCAGGGTTAGGGTTTGGGGTTAGGGTTAGGTTTAGTCGTAGGGTTGGGGTTAGGGTAGGGTTAGACAGTGTTAGGGTCAGGGTTAGGGCTAGGGTAGGGTTTAGGGTTAGGTTTAGAATCAGGGTTAGGTTTAGGGTCAGGATCCGTGTTAGGGTCCGGTTCAGGGTGAGGATTAGGGTCAGCGTCATCGGTGTTACGGTCAGGGTTTGGGTCAGGCCCACCGTCAGGGTCAGGGTCAGTGTTAGGGTCAGGGTTTGTTTCTTGGTTAGGGTCACGGTCAGCTTCAGGGTATGGTTAGGGTTGGGTCAGGCCCACCGTCAGGGTCAGGGTCAGTGTTAGGGTCAGGGTTTGTTTCTTGGTTAGGGTCCGGGTCAGCTTCAGGGTATGGTTAGGGTTGGGTCTGGCTCACAGTCAGGGTCCGGGTTAGGGTTAGGTTTAGGGTCAGGATTAGGGTTAGGGTTAGGGTTTAGGGTTAGTGTTAGGGTCAGTGTCAGCTTCACGGTCAGCATCAGGCTTAGGGTCAGATTCAGGGTTTACTTAGGTTTCAGTTAGGGTCAGGTCAGGGTTAGGTTAGGGTTAGGGTTAGGGTTAGGGGTAGGGTTAGGGTTAGGGTTAGGGTTAGGGTTAGGGTTATGGTTAGGGGTTAGGGTTAGAGGGTTAGGGTTAGGGTTAGTCTTAGGGTTGGGGTTAGGGTATGGTTAGAAAGTGTTAGGGTCAGGGTTAGGGCTAGGGTAGGGTTTAGGGTTAGGTTTAGAATCAGGGTTTGGTTTAGGGTCAGGATCCGTGTTAGGGTCCGGTTCAGGGTGAGGATTAGGGTCAGCGTCATCGGTGTTACGGTCAGGGTTTGGGTCAGGCCCACCGTCAGGGTCAGGGTCAGTGTTAGGGTCAGGGTTTGTTTCTTGGTTAGGGTAGGGTCAGCTTCAGGGTATGGTTAGGGTTGGGTCAGGCTCACAGTCAGGGTCCGGGTCAGGGTTAGGAGTTACTGTTAGTGTTAGGATTAGGGTTAGGGTTAGGGTCCGGGTTAGGGTCAAGGTCAGGATCAGGATCAAGTCAGGGTCAGGGTCATGTTTAGGCTTTGGGTCAGAGTCAGGGTTCAGTTTGGTTCCAGTTTAGGGTCAGGGTCAAGGTTAGGGTTAGGTGCAGGGTCAGGGTTAGGGTCCGGGTTAGGGCTTGTGGTTAGGATTGGGGTTAGTGTTAGGGTTGGGGTTAGGGTAGGGTGAGACAGGGTTAGGTTCAGTGTTAGGGCTAGTGTAGGGGTTAGGGTTAGGTTTAGAATCAGAGTTAGGTTTAGGGTCAGGGTCCGTGTTAGGGTCAGGGTCAGGGTTAGGTTTAGGGTCAGCGTCATTTGAGTTACGGTCAGGGTTAGGGTCAGGCTCACCGTCAGCGTCAGGGTCAGTGTTAGTGTCAGGGTTTGTTTCTTGGTTAGGGTCAGGGTCAGCTTCAGGGTATGGTTAGGTTTGGGTCAGGCTCACAGTCAGGGTCCGGGTTAGGGTTAGGGTTAGGGTTACGATTAGGGTTATGGTTAGGGTTAGGGTTTAGGGTTAGGGTTAGTGTTAGGGTCAGTGTCATGTTCACGGTCAGGGTCAGGCTTAGGGTCAGAGTCAGCGTTTAGTTAGATTCCAGTATAGGGTCAGGTCAGGGTTAGGGTTAGGGTTAGGTTCAGGGTCAGGTTTAGGGTTGGGGTTAGCGTTAGGTTTAGTCTTAGGGTTGGGGTTAGGGTAGGGTTAGACAGTGTTAGGGTCAAGGTTAGGGCTAGTGTAGGGGTTAGGGTAGGTTTAGAATCAGGGTTAGGTTTAGGGTCAGGATCCGTGTTAGGGTCCGGTTCAGGGTGAGGTTTAGGGTCAGCGTCATCGGTGTTACGGTCAGGGTTTGGGTCAGGCCCACCGTCAGGGTCAGGGTCCGTGTTAGGGTCAGGGTTTGTTTCTTGATTAGGGTCACGGTCAGCTTCAGGGTATGGTTATGGTTGGTCAGGACCACCGTCAGGGTCAGGGTCAGTGTTAGGGTCAGGGTTTGTTTCTTGGTTAGGGTCAGGGTCAGCTTCAGGGTATGGTTAGGGTTGGTTCAGGCTCACAGTCAGGGTCCGGGTTAGGGTTAGGTTTAGGGTTAGGATTAGGGTTAGGGTTAGGGTTTAGGGTTAGTGTTAGGGTCAGTGTCAGCTTCACGGTCAGCGTCAGGCTTAGGGTCAGATTCAGGGTTTAGTTAGGTTTCAGTATAGGGTCCGGTCAGGGTTAGGGTTAGGGTTAGGTCAGGGTCAGGTTTAGGGTCAGGGTTAGGGTTTGCGGTTAGGGTTAGGTTTAGTCGTAGGGTTGGGGTTAGGGTAGGGTTAGACAGTGTTAGGGTCAGGGTTAGGGCTAGGGTAGGGTTTAGGGTTAGGTTTAGAATCAGGGTTAGGTTTAGGGTCAGGATCCGTGTTAGGGTCCGGTTCAGGGTGAGGATTAGGGTCAGCGTCATCGGTGTTACGGTCAGGGTTTGGGTCAGGCCCACCGTCAGGGTCAGGGTCAGTGTTAGGGTCAGGGTTTGTTTCTTGGTTAGGGTCACGGTCAGCTTCAGGGTATGGTTAGGGTTGGGTCAGGCCCACCGTCAGGGTCAGGGTCAGTGTTAGGGTCAGGGTTTGTTTCTTGGTTAGGGTCACGGTCAGCTTCAGGGTATGGTTAGGTTTGGGTCAGGCTCACAGTCAGGGTCCGGGTTAGGGTTAGGGTTAGGGTTAGGATTAGGGTTATGGTTAGGGTTAGGGTTTAGGGTTAGGGTTAGTGTTAGGGTCAGTGTCATGTTCACGGTCAGGGTCAGGCTTAGGGTCAGAGTCAGCGTTTAGTTAGATTCCAGTATAGGGTCAGGTCAGGGTTAGGGTTAGGGTTAGGTTCAGGGTCAGGTTTAGGGTTGGGGTTAGCGTTAGGTTTAGTCTTAGGGTTGGGGTTAGGGTAGGGTTAGACAGTGTTAGGGTCAAGGTTAGGGCTAGTGTAGGGGTTAGGGTTAGGTTTAGAATCTGGGTTAGGTTTAGGGTCAGGATCCGTGTTAGGGTCCGGTTCAGGGTGAGGTTTAGGGTCAGCGTCATCGGTGTTACGGTCAGGGTTTGGGTCAGGCCCACCGTCAGGGTCAGGGTCCGTGTTAGGGTCAGGGTTTGTTTCTTGGTTAGGGTCACGGTCAGCTTCAGGGTATGGTTAGGTTTGGGTCAGGCTCACAGTCAGGGTCCGGGTTAGGGTTAGGGTTAGGGTTAGGATTAGGGTTATGGTTAGGGTTAGGGTTTAGGGTTAGGGTTAGTGTTAGGGTCAGTGTCATGTTCACGGTCAGGGTCAGGCTTAGGGTCAGAGTCAGCGTTTAGTTAGATTCCAGTATAGGGTCAGGTCAGGGTTAGGGTTAGGGTTAGGTTCAGGGTCAGGTTTAGGGTTGGGGTTAGCGTTAGGTTTAGTCTTAGGGTTGGGGTTAGGGTAGGGTTAGACAGTGTTAGGGTCAAGGTTAGGGCTAGTGTAGGGGTTAGGGTTAGGTTTAGAATCAGGGTTAGGTTTAGGGTCAGGATCCGTGTTAGGGTCCGGTTCAGGGTGAGGTTTAGGGTCAGCGTCATCGGTGTTACGGTCAGGGTTTGGGTCAGGCCCACCGTCAGGGTCAGGGTCCGTGTTAGGGTCAGGGTTTGTTTCTTGGTTAGGGTCACGGTCAGCTTCAGGGTATGGTTATGGTTGGTCAGGCCCACCGTCAGGGTCAGGGTCAGTGTTAGGGTCAGGGTTTGTTTCTTGGTTAGGGTCAGGGTCAGCTTCAGGGTATGGTTAGGGTTGGTTCAGGCTCACAGTCAGGGTCCGGGTTAGGGTTAGGTTTAGGGTTAGGATTAGGGTTATGGTTAGGGTTTAGGGTTAGTGTTAGGGTCAGTGTCAGCTTCACGGTCAGCGTCAGGCTTAGGGTCAGATTCAGGGTTTAGTTAGGTTTCAGTATAGGGTCCGGTCAGGGTTAGGGTTAGGGTTAGGTCAGGGTCAGGTTTAGGGTCAGGGTTAGGGTTTGGGGTTAGGGTTAGGTTTAGTCGTAGGGTTGGGGTTAGGGTAGGGTTAGACAGTGTTAGGGTCAGGGTTAGGGCTAGGGTAGGGTTTAGGGTTAGGTTTAGAATCAGGGTTAGGTTTAGGGTCAGGATCCGTGTTAGGGTCCGGTTCAGGGTGAGGATTAGGGTCAGCGTCATCGGTGTTACGGTCAGGGTTTGGGTCAGGCCCACCGTCAGGGTCAGGGTCAGTGTTAGGGTCAGGGTTTGTTTCTTGGTTAGGGTCACGGTCAGCTTCAGGGTATGGTTAGGGTTGGGTCAGGCCCACCGTCAGGGTCAGGGTCAGTGTTAGGGTCAGGGTTTGTTTCTTGGTTAGGGTCCGGGTCAGCTTCAGGGTATGGTTAGGGTTGGGTCTGGCTCACAGTCAGGGTCCGGGTTAGGGTTAGGTTTAGGGTCAGGATTAGGGTTAGGGTTAGGGTTTAGGGTTAGTGTTAGGGTCAGTGTCAGCTTCATGGTCAGCATCAGGCTTAGGGTCAGATTCAGGGTTTACTTAGGTTTCAGTTAGGGTCAGGTCAGGGTTAGGTTAGGGTTAGGGTTAGGGTTAGGGTTATGGTTAGGGGTTAGGTTTAGGGTTAGGGTTAGGGTTAGGGTTATGGTTAGGGGTTAGGGTTAGAGGGTTAGGGTTAGGGTTAGTCTTAGGGTTGGGGTTAGGGTATGGTTAGAAAGTGTTAGGGTCAGGGTTAGGGCTAGGGTAGGGTTTAGGGTTAGGTTTAGAATCAGGGTTTGGTTTAGGGTCAGGATCCGTGTTAGGGTCCGGTTCAGGGTGAGGATTAGGGTCAGCGTCATCGGTGTTACGGTCAGGGTTTGGGTCAGGCCCACCGTCAGGGTCAGGGTCAGGGTTAGGGTTAGGGTTAGGGTTAGGGTTAGGGTTAGGGGTTAGGGTTAGGGGTTAGGGTTAGGGTTAGGGTTAGGGTTAGGGGTTAGGGTTAGGGGTTAGGGTTAGGGTTAGGGTTAGGGTTAGGGTTACGGTTAGGGGTTAGGGTTAGAGGGTTAGGGTTAGGGTTAGTCTTAGGGTTGGGGTTAGGGTATGGTTAGAAAGTGTTAGGGTCAGGGTTAGGGCTAGGGTAGGGTTTAGGGTTAGGTTTAGAATCAGGGTTTGGTATAGGGTCAGGATCCGTGTTAGGGTCCGGTTCAGGGTGAGGATTAGGGTCAGCGTCATCGGTGTTACGGTCAGGGTTTGGGTCAGGCCCACCGTCAGGGTCAGGGTCAGTGTTAGGGTCAGGGTTTCTTTCTTGGTTAGGGTCACGGTCAGCTTCAGGGTATGGTTAGGTTTGGGTCAGGCTCACAGTCAGGGTCCGGGTTAGGGCTAGGGTTAGGGTTAGGATTAGGGTTATGGTTAGGGTTAGGGTTTAGGGTTAGGGTTAGTGTTAGGGTCAGTGTCATGTTCACGTTCAGGGTCAGGCTTAGGGTCAGAGTCAGCGTTTAGTTAGATTCCAGTATAGGGTCAGGTCAGGGTTAGGGTTAGGGTTAGGTTCAGGGTCAGGTTTAGGGTTGGGGTTAGCGTTAGGTTTAGTCTTAGGGTTGGGGTTAGGGTAGGGTTAGACAGTGTTAGGGTCAAGGTTAGGGCTAGTGTAGGGGTTAGGGTTAGGTTTAGAATCAGGGTTAGGTTTAGGGTCAGGATCCGTGTTAGGGTCCGGTTCAGGGTGAGGTTTAGGGTCAGCGTCATCGGTGTTACGGTCAGGGTTTGGGTCAGGCCCACCGTCAGGGTCAGGGTCCGTGTTAGGGTCAGGGTTTGTTTCTTGGTTAGGGTAGGGTCAGCTTCAGGGTATTGTTAGGGTTGGGTCAGGCTCACAGTCAGGGTCCGGGTCAGGGTTAGGAGTTACTGTTAGGGTTAGGGTTATGGTTAGGGTTAGGGTTTAGGGTTAGGGTTAGTGTTAGGGTCAGTGTCATGTTCACGGTCAGGGTCAGGCTTAGGGTCAGAGTCAGCGTTTAGTTAGATTCCAGTATAGGGTCAGGTCAGGGTTAGGGTTAGGGTTAGGTTCAGGGTCAGGTTTAGGGTTGGGGTTAGGGTTAGGTTTAGTCTTAGGGTTGGGGTTAGGGTAGGGTTAGACAGTGTTAGGGTCAAGGTTAGGGCTAGTGTAGGGGTTAGGGTTAGGTTTAGAATCAGGGTTAGGTTTAGGGTCAGGATCCGTGTTAGGGTCCGGTTCAGGGTGAGGTTTAGGGTCAGCGTCATCGGTGTTACGGTCAGGGTTTGGGTCAGGCCCACCGTCAGGGTCAGGGTCCGTGTTAGGGTCAGGGTTTGTTTCTTGGTTAGGGTCACGGTCAGCTTCAGGGTATGGTTATGGTTGGTCAGGCCCACCGTCAGGGTCAGGGTCAGTGTTAGGGTCAGGGTTTGTTTCTTGGTTAGGGTCAGGGTCAGCTTCAGGGTATGGTTAGGGTTGGTTCAGGCTCACAGTCATGGTCCGGGTTAGGGTTAGGTTTAGGGTTAGGATTAGGGTTAGGGTTAGGGTTTAGGGTTAGTGTTAGGGTCAGTGTCAGCTTCACAGTCAGCGTCAGGCTTAGGGTCAGATTCAGGGTTTAGTTAGGTTTCAGTATAGGGTCCGGTCAGGGTTAGGGTTAGGGTTAGGTCAGAGTCAGGTTTAGGGTCAGGGTTAGGGTTTGGGGTTAGGGTTAGGTTTAGTCGTAGGGTTGGGGTTAGGGTAGGGTTAGACAGTGTTAGGGTCAGGGTTAGGGCTAGGGTAGGGTTTAGGGTTAGGTTTAGAATCAGGGTTAGGTTTAGGGTCAGGATCCGTGTTAGGGTCCGGTTCAGGGTGAGGATTAGGGTCAGCGTCATCGGTGTTACGGTCAGGGTTTGGGTCAGGCCCACCGTCAGGGTCAGGGTCAGTGTTAGGGTCAGGGTTTGTTTCTTGGTTAGGGTCACGGTCAGCTTCAGGGTATGGTTAGGTTTGGGTCAGGCTCACAGTCAGGGTCCGGGTTAGGGTTAGGGTTAGGGTTAGGATTAGGGTTATGGTTAGGGTTAGGGTTTAGGGTTAGGGTTAGTGTTAGGGTCAGTGTCATGTTCACGGTCAGGGTCAGGCTTAGGGTCAGAGTCAGCGTTTAGTTAGATTCCAGTATAGGGTCAGGTCAGGGTTAGGGTTAGGGTTAGGTTCAGGGTCAGGTTTAGGGTTGGGGTTAGCGTTAGGTTTAGTCTTAGGGTTGGGGTTAGGGTAGGGTTAGACAGTGTTAGGGTCAAGGTTAGGGCTAGTGTAGGGGTTAGGGTTAGGTTTAGAATCAGGGTTAGGTTTAGGGTCAGGATCCGTGTTAGGGTCCGGTTCAGGGTGAGGTTTAGGGTCAGCGTCATCGGTGTTACGGTCAGGGTTTGGGTCAGGCCCACCGTCAGGGTCAGGGTCCGTGTTAGGGTCAGGGTTTGTTTCTTGGTTAGGGTCACGGTCAGCTTCAGGGTATGGTTATGGTTGGTCAGGCCCACCGTCAGGGTCAGGGTCAGTGTTAGGGTCAGGGTTTGTTTCTTGGTTAGGGTCAGGGTCAGCTTCAGGGTATGGTTAGGGTTGGTTCAGGCTCACAGTCAGGGTCCGGGTTAGGGTTAGGTTTAGGGTTAGGATTAGGGTTAGGGTTAGGGTTTAGGGTTAGTGTTAGGGTCAGTGTCAGCTTCACGGTCAGCGTCAGGCTTAGGGTCAGATTCAGGGTTTAGTTAGGTTTCAGTATAGGGTCCGGTCAGGGTTAGGGTTAGGGTTAGGTCAGGGTCAGGTTTAGGGTCAGGGTTAGGGTTTGGGGTTAGGGTTAGGTTTAGTCGTAGGGTTGGGGTTAGGGTAGGGTTAGACAGTGTTAGGGTCAGGGTTAGGGCTAGGGTAGGGTTTAGGGTTAGGTTTAGAATCAGGGTTAGGTTTAGGGTCAGGATCCGTGTTAGGGTCCGGTTCAGGGTGAGGATTAGGGTCAGCGTCATCGGTGTTACGGTCAGGGTTTGGGTCAGGCCCACCGTCAGGGTCAGGGTCAGTGTTAGGGTCAGGGTTTGTTTCTTGGTTAGGGTCACGGTCAGCTTCAGGGTATGGTTAGGGTTGGGTCAGGCCCACCGTCAGGGTCAGGGTCAGTGTTAGGGTCAGGGTTTGTTTCTTGGTTAGGGTCCGGGTCAGCTTCAGGGTATGGTTAGGGTTCGGTCTGGCTCACAGTCAGGGTCCGGGTTAGGGTTAGGTTTAGGGTCAGGATTAGGGTTAGGGTTAGGGTTTAGGGTTAGTGTTAGGGTCAGTGTCAGCTTCACGGTCAGCATCAGGCTTAGGGTCAGATTCAGGGTTTACTTAGGTTTCAGTTAGGGTCAGGTCAGGGTTAGGTTAGGGTTAGGGTTAGGGTTAGGGGTAGGGTTAGGGTTAGGGTTAGGGTTAGGGTTAGGGTTATGGTTAGGGGTTAGGGTTAGAGGGTTAGGGTTAGGGTTAGTCTTAGGGTTGGGGTTAGGGTATGGTTAGAAAGTGTTAGGGTCAGGGTTAGGGCTAGGGTAGGGTTTAGGGTTAGGTTTAGAATCAGGGTTTGGTTTAGGGTCAGGATCCGTGTTAGGGTCCGGTTCAGGGTGAGGATTAGGGTCAGCGTCATCGGTGTTACGGTCAGGGTTTGGGTCAGGCCCACCGTCAGGGTCAGGGTCAGTGTTAGGGTCAGGGTTTGTTTCTTGGTTAGGGTAGGGTCAGCTTCAGGGTATGGTTAGGGTTGGGTCAGGCTCACAGTCAGGGTCCGGGTCAGGGTTAGGAGTTACTGTTAGTGTTAGGATTAGGGTTAGGGTTAGGGTCCGGGTTAGGGTCAAGGTCAGGATCAGGATCAAGTCAGGGTCAGGGTCATGTTTAGGCTTTGGGTCAGAGTCAGGGTTCAGTTTGGTTCCAGTTTAGGGTCAGGGTCAAGGTTAGGGTTAGGTGCAGGGTCAGGGTTAGGGTCCGGGTTAGGGCTTGTGGTTAAGATTGGGGTTAGTGTTAGGGTTGGGGTTAGGGTAGGGTGAGACAGGGTTAGGTTCAGTGTTAGGGCTAGTGTAGGGGTTAGGGTTAGGTTTAGAATCAGAGTTAGGTTTAGGGTCAGGGTCCGTGTTAGGGTCAGGTCAGGGTTAGGTTTAGGGTCAGCGTCATTTGAGTTACGGTCAGGGTTAGGGTCAGGCTCACCGTCAGCGTCAGGGTCAGTGTTAGGGTCAGGGTTTGTTTCTTGGTTAGGGTCAGGGTCAGCTTCAGGGTATGGTTAGGTTTAGGGTCAGGCTCACAGTCAGGGTCCTGGTCAGGGTTAGTTGTTAGTGTTAGGGTTAGGGTTAGGGTTCGGGTTTGGGTTCAGGTTTACGATTTGAGGTTAGGGTTTGGGTCGCGTTGAGGTTCGGTGTTAGGGTTATGGTTTAGGGTTCGGGTTCCGGTTCAGATTCGGCTTAGTATTAGTGTTCTGGTTCGGGTTAGGATTAGGCCCTGCATGGTGGCTCGGGGCTGGTCCATCTGTCCTCCCAGTGCTGACCTTCCTTGTCCTTGGCCCTCTGTCATCCTGGATCCTCTCTACGTCCTCCTTAAACTATTATGAATGTCCCCAGGAGCAGGGTGGCAGGAGTGGGGTCTCAGAGGGGCTGCCGCGATCCTGTGCCCCAGACAACACTGAGAAAGGAGCCCCAGGACATTGTGTCAGGAGGACGGGGATCAGGATCCCCTCCATCTCCCTGGGCACGAACACTGTTCCATTCCCTGCTGTCTCACCACTGCTGTGCCCAATCCTACTGAAAACACATCCGTGGCCCACCGAGCCAGAGTTTCTGGGGGTGAGTCCCAGGCTGAGCCCTCCTAGGTGACAGGTGGGCCTGTGGCCTGGGATGGGTGCCGCTCACTGTTGTCTCAGACAGGGGAGCCTGTCCGCCTTCTCTCCAGGGGCCCTGCATCGGACCTCTGCTTCCTCACGTTCTCCCCAGGGCTGCTGGTCCCCAGACCAGACACCTGCCAGTCTGAGGGTGACCAGCACTGCCTCCCCAGGGTTTCCTTTGCCTGAGTCCTTCCCTGGGAGCTCCTGCATCTCCTGACACATACTCCCTGTGTGCTTCTCCTCCCCCTTGAACTTGCACGTTTCTAGTCTCTGTCCCTGTCTCTGTTCCTGTGGGACCCAGAGACTTGGAGCATGGAGTGGAGCAGACCCATGGGAGACCTTTCTCTGGTCTAGGGTTGTGAGCGATGCTTTTGCCCTCCGCGGTGTGTCTTCCAGCTTTCTGCATTTCCCTGGTTTCTGTGTGGGCCACAGGAGGAAACAGCCGTGTCCTGTCTGGGGACCGACTGTGGTGTCCCAGCAGGAACAGGGGCCTTGGCCCCGAGATTGTGCCCAGAATTCCTAAAGGGTTCCCTAGGATGACATCTCCTCTGTAATCCATTGGGCGTCTCAACATCCAAGAAGGGAAATTCTATGTCAAACAGAGAGAAGAAACAAAAACCAAACCTAACCAAACCCCAAACAAGGGCCCTTTGAAAATAGGTGCAGACACAAAGGCACCTATTGAGGGATTCCACTTCCAGAAACCTCCAGAACACGTGCAGGAACAGAAAGAGAAAGCAGCTTAGGGCTTGCGAGGGGCCAGGCTGGGGGGAACAATGGGCAGGAGGGCTTGGGCTCAGGGTCTCCTCCTTTGGGGAAGGAGATAGCCTGCAACGATGTTCTGGGGCGTGGTGGCACAGCGTTGGGAATGCACTTCATGCTCATGACGTGTTCAAGGGAAAACAAGAACTTTTATTTAAAATAAATAATACACGGCATAGAGGAGATGGACGGCGGCGAGAACGGTGACTCCATACAGGAGAGGAAGAACACAAGGAGGGGGGATGAAACATTCTGGGGGGATGTCGGGGTCAGGGGATGGAACTGACGGCATTTTTCTGGGAAGATCTCCCCGCAGAGCTGTGGGCTCTGGATGCGGGTCTGGGAGGCCCGCAGGAGAAGGTGTTGGGGCAGGGGTTGGGCTAGGGGCGGGGACAGGGTCAGCAGTAGTGGCCGGTGCAGGATCCAGAGCAGGAGCTGGGTCAGAGGCAGGAACAGGAGGCCAGGCAAGGGCAGGGAAAGGAGCAGGAGCAAAGGAGAGGGACTGGGTCTGGGGCGGGAACAGGGGCCTAGGCAGGGCCAGGGGAAGGGGCAGTGGTCCTGGCAGGGCCAGGGGAAGGGATGGCGGCAGTTGAAGGGGAAGACGCAGGGGCAGGGGCTGGGTCTGGGGCAGGAACAGGGGACCAGGCAGGGAAAGTGGAGGCCTTCCTGGCAGGGGCAGGGGCAAGACCAGGGGTAAGACCTGGGTCTGGGGCAGGTGCAGGGGCAGTGGCCCTGGCAGGGAAAGGAGAAAGGACAGGAGCAGGGGCAGGGGCAGACGCAGGGGCAGGGGAAGGGGCAGGAGCAGGAATTGGGGCAAGTGCATTGGTGATGACTGGTGCAGGGTCAAGGGCAGGAGCTGGGTCTGGGGTGGGAGCATGGGTCTAGGCAGGGCCAGGGGAAGGGGCAGTGGTCCTGGCAGGGCCAGGGGAAGGAATGGCAGCAGTTGAAGGGGAAGACGCAGGGACAGGGCCTGGGTCTGGGGCAGGAACAGGGAATGTGGAGGCCTTCCTGGCAGGGGCCGGTGCAGGGGCAGATGCAGGGGCAGGGGCAGGGCCAGGGGCAAGACCAGGAGTAGGACCTGGGTCTGGGTCAGGTGCAGGGGCAGTGGCCCTGGCAGGGAAAAGAGAAAGGACAGGGGCAGGGGCAGACGCAGGGGCAGGGGCAGGGGCAGGGGCAGGGGAAGGGGCAGGAGCAGGAGCAGGAGCAGGAGCAGGAGCAGGAACGGAGGCAAGTGCCTTGGTGATGACTGGTGCAGGGTCAAGGGCAGGAGCTGGGTCTGGGGCAGGAACAGGGGCACCGGCAGGGAAAGAGGAGGCCTTCCTGGCAGGGGCAGGGTTAGGGTCAGGGTCAGGGGCAGGGTCAGGGTCAGGGGCAGGGGCAAAAACAGGGTTAGGATTTGGGTCTGCGGCAGGTGTAGGGGCAGGTGCAGGGGCAGGACCTGGGTTTGGGGCACGTACCGGGGCAGGTGCAGGGGCAGTGGCCGTGTCAGGGAAAGGAGATGGGATAGGAGCAGGGGAATGGGCAGGGGCAGGTGCTGGGGCAAGGGCAGGGGTGATGGCCTGGGCCGGGTCAAGGGCAGGAGCTGGGTCTGGGGCGGGAACAGGGGCCTAGGCAGGGCCAGGGGAAGGGGCAGTGGTCCTGGCAGGGCCAGGGGAAGGGATGGCGGCAGTTGAAGGGGAAGACGCAGGGCCAGGGGCTGGGTCTGGGGCAGGCACAGGGAAAGTGGAGGCCTTCGTGGCAGGGGCAGGGGCAGGGGCAGGGGCAGACGCAGGGGCAGGGGCAAGACCAGGGGTAGGACCTGGGTCTGGGTCAGGTGCAGGGGTAGTGGCCCTGGCAGGGAAAAGAGAAAGGACAGGGGCAGGGGCAGACGCAGGGGCAGGGGAAGGGGCAGGAGCAGGAGCAGGAACTGAGGCAAGTGCCTTGGTGATGACTGGTGCAGGGTCAAGGGCAGGAGCTGGGTCTGGGGCAGGAACAGGGGCACCGGCAGGGAAAGTGGAGGCCTTCCAGGCAGGGGCACGGGAAGGGGCAGGGGAAAGGGCAGGAACAGGGTTAGGACCTGGGACTGGGGCCGGTGCAGGGGCAGGTGCCTGGGCAGTGGCCCTGGCAGGGAAAGGCGAAGGGCTAGGGGCGGGGGCAGGGGCAGGGGCAGGAGCTGGGGCAAGGGCAGGGGTGATGGCCTGGGCGAGGTCAAGGGCAGGAGCTGGGTCTGGGGCGGGAACAGGGGCCCAGGGAGGGGTCGGGGAAGGGGTGGGACCAAGGGAGGATCTGGGTCAAGGCCCAGAACAGGAGCACAGGCAGGGGCAGGGGAAGTGGGAGTCGCTCTGGCAGGGGCAGGGGCAGGGGGAGCGGCAGGAGCAGGGGTGGGGGCAGGAGCAGGAGCCAGCTCTCCCCGGACAGCATCAGCATCTTCGTGGGCAGGCGCCCGGGCACCTGTGGGCTCCCGGTCTCCCGCCGAAGTGACTCCAGACATCATGTGCCCCTCCGGAGTTGATGAAGTTGGGAGTAGGTCTAGCTCCTCCGCTGGAGAAGCTGGGAGAGGAGAGAAGGTCACCCGCGGGCCTGCCTCTCCCTGTGGCTTTGCAGAGACAGAGCCCAGCCCGGGGCCTCCCGGAGAAGCCGCAGCCACGAAGGAACCCTCCCCGGGACGTCTCCCCGACTGCAGTCCACCCCCTGGGTGCTCCGAGCCAAGTCGAGGCTCCTGGCCCCACACCGGCCTGTGGGGGCTTCTCCCTGTGGGGCCCAGCACCGACCCCTCCCCACACAGCCACAGGCACCCCACCCCAGCCTTCTCACCCTCGGACTTGGCCTCCGTGGGCTCCGTGTCCAGGACCGCAGTGCAGTGGAGTACCGCGGGCAGTGGTCTGGGAGGTAGCGAGGGCCTTCCCAGGACCGGGGACTCCGGGGTCGGGGAGGGGTGCGTGTCTTCCCGCCTCCTTCCTAGTTCATCCGTGGCCTGCCAAGGCAGAGACGGGGAGTGTGCAAGAGGCGTCAGACCCCTGCCCAGCCATACCCACCGTGCTCCTGCCCAGTGCCCCTGCTTCTCCCAGATCCCACGCAGACCTGTGTGTGCACAGCCCCGCACCTGGGTCAGTGACCCGTCCCTGCAGGGTCTCAGGATCAACCCTGGGCAGAAGGGTGCAGCCCCCACACTCCGTCCCACCTAGCCAGCCTTAACCTGGGGTGTGAACATGACCTGCCCACCAGGCATCTGACCCCTCATCAGCCTGCTCCTGCTTGGGGCGTCTCCACCCCCCATGAGCTCTCTTTACACACACACACACACACACACACACACACACACACACACACACACACATCCACACACGGGGAGGAGACGGAGGCCTACACGGGTCGGTCAGAAGGTGTGGGGCTGTCTGACTTGAGCCTCCCGGTATCACCTTTTGATTCTTTTTGCCAAAGGGCCAGAGTTGTCGGGGAAGCCTGACACGACCTGCGCAGTGGGGGGACGTGTTTGGCGGGCGAGCTCTCCTCTGCCTGCATCCTCTGGGCTTCCGTAGGCAGCAGCAGCAGAACATGTCGCTTCCTTCAGGATCTGCCCAGAAATGAGCTGGGCAGGGGGGTTTTCTCTGGAATGTGGGTGCCTGGATACGTGGGTTCCAATTCCGTTGGGCTGTGTCATCAGGGAAGTGAGGTCACCACTGCCTGGGGGCTCCTTACCGGACTTCCTGCTCCCACCAGAGCTCCCTGAGGGTTAGGGTTAGGGTTAGGGTTAGGGTTAGGGTTAGGGTTTAGGGTTAGGGTTAGTGTTAGGGTCAGTGTCAGGTTTCCGGTCACGGTCAGGCTTAGGGTCAGAGTCAGGGTTTAGTTAGGTTCCAGTATAGGGTCAGGTCGGGGTTAGGGTTAGGGTTAGGTTCAAGTTCAGGTTTAGGGTACCGTTTAGGGTTTGGGGTTAGGGTTAGGTTTAGTCTTAGGATTGGGGTTAGGGTAGGGTTAGACCGTGTTAGGGTCAAGATTAGGGCTAGTGTAGGGGTTAGGGTTAGGTTTAGAATCAGGGTTAGGTTTAGGGTCAGGATCCGTGTTAGGGTCCGGTTCAGGGTGAGGTTTAGGGTCAGCTTCATCGGTGTTATGCTCAGGGTTTGGGTCAGGCCCACCGTCAGGGTAGGGTCAGTGTTAGGGTCAGGGTTTGTTTCTTGATTAGGGTCAGGGTCAGCTTCAGGGTATGGTTAGGTTTGGGTCAGGCTCACAGTCAGGGTCCGGGTTAGGGTTAGGTTTAGGGTTAGGATTAGGGTTAGGGTTAGGGTTTAGGGTTAGTGTTAGGGTCAGTGTCAGCTTCACGGTCAGCGTCAGGCTTAGGGTCAGATTCAGGGTTTAGTTAGGTTTCAGTATAGGGTCCGGTCAGGGTTAGGGTTAGGGTTAGGTCAGGGTCAGGTTTAGGGTCAGGGTTAGGGTTTGGGGTTAGGGTTAGGTTTAGTCGTAGGGTTGGGGTTAGGGTAGGGTTAGACAGTGTTAGGGTCAGGGTTAGGGCTAGGGTAGGGTTTAGGGTTAGGTTTAGAATCAGGGTTAGGTTTAGGGTCAGGATCCGTGTTAGGGTCCGGTTCAGGGTGAGGATTAGGGTCAGCGTCATCGGTGTTACGCTCAGGGTTTGGGTCAGGCCCACCGTCAGGGTCAGGGTCAGTGTTAGGGTCAGGGTTTGTTTCTTGGTTAGGGTCACGGTCAGCTTCAGGGTATGGTTAGGTTTGGGTCAGGCTCACAGTCAGGGTCCGGGTTAGGGTTAGGGTTAGGGTTAGGATTAGGGTTATGGTTAGGGTTAGGGTTTAGGTTTAGGGTTAGTGTTAGGGTAGTGTCATGTTCACGGTCAGGGTCAGGCTTAGGGTCAGAGTCAGCGTTTAGTTAGATTCCAGTATAGGGTCAGGTCAGGGTTAGGGTTAGGGTTAGGTTCAGGGTCAGGTTTAGGGTTGGGGTTAGCGTTAGGTTTAGTCTTAGGGTTGGGGTTAGGGTAGGGTTAGACAGTGTTAGGGTCAAGGTTAGGGCTAGTGTAGGGGTTAGGGTTAGGTTTAGAATCAGGGTTAGGTTTAGGGTCAGGATCCGTGTTAGGGTCCGGTTCAGGGTGAGGTTTAGGGTCAGCGTCATCGGTGTTACGGTCAGGGTTTGGGTCAGGCCCACCGTCAGGGTCAGGGTCCGTGTTAGGGTCAGGGTTTGTTTCTTGGTTAGGGTCACGGTCAGCTTCAGGGTATGGTTAGGTTTGGGTCAGGCTCACAGTCAGGGTCCGGGTTAGGGTTAGGGTTAGGGTTAGGATTAGGGTTATGGTTAGGGTTAGGGTTTAGGGTTAGGGTTAGTGTTAGGGTCAGTGTCATGTTCACGGTCAGGGTCAGGCTTAGGGTCAGAGTCAGCGTTTAGTTAGATTCCAGTATAGGGTCAGGTCAGGGTTAGGGTTAGGGTTAGGTTCAGGGTCAGGTTTAGGGTTGGGGTTAGCGTTAGGTTTAGTCTTAGGGTTGGGGTTAGGGTAGGGTTAGACAGTGTTAGGGTCAAGGTTAGGGCTAGTGTAGGGGTTAGGGTTAGGTTTAGAATCAGGGTTAGGTTTAGGGTCAGGATCCGTGTTAGGGTCCGGTTCAGGGTGAGGTTTAGGGTCAGCGTCATCGGTGTTACGGTCAGGGTTTGGGTCAGGCCCACCGTCAGGGTCAGGGTCAGTGTTAGGGTCAGGGTTTGTTTCTTGGTTAGGGTCACGGTCAGCTTCAGGGTATGGTTATGGTTGGTCAGGCCCACCGTCAGGGTCAGGGTCAGTGTTAGGGTCAGGGTTTGTTTCTTGGTTAGGGTCAGGGTCAGCTTCAGGGTATGGTTAGGGTTGGTTCAGGCTCACAGTCAGGGTCCGGGTTAGGGTTAGGTTTAGGGTTAGGATTAGGGTTAGGGTTAGGATTTAGGGTTAGTGTTAGGGTCAGTGTCAGCTTCACGGTCAGCGTCAGGCTTAGGGTCAGATTCAGGGTTTAGTTAGGTTTCAGTATAGGGTCCGGTCAGGGTTAGGGTTAGGGTTAGGTCAGGGTCAGGTTTAGGGTCAGGGTTAGGGTTTGGGGTTAGGGTTAGGTTTAGTCGTAGGGTTGGGGTTAGGGTAGGGTTAGACAGTGTTAGGGTCAGGGTTAGGGCTAGGGTAGGGTTTAGGGTTAGGTTTAGAATCAGGGTTAGGTTTAGGGTCAGGATCCGTGTTAGGGTCCGGTTCAGGGTGAGGATTAGGGTCAGCGTCATCGGTGTTACGGTCAGGGTTTGGGTCAGGCCCACCGTCAGGGTCAGGGTCAGTGTTAGGGTCAGGGTTTGTTTCTTGGTTAGGGTCACGGTCAGCTTCAGGGTATGGTTAGGGTTGGGTCAGGCCCACCGTCAGGGTCAGGGTCAGTGTTAGGGTCAGGGTTTGTTTCTTGGTTAGGGTCCGGGTCAGCTTCAGGGTATGGTTAGGGTTGGGTCTGGCTCACAGTCAGGGTCCGGGTTAGGGTTAGGTTTAGGGTCAGGATTAGGGTTAGGGTTAGGGTTTAGGGTTAGTGTTAGGGTCAGTGTCAGCTTCACGGTCAGCATCAGGCTTAGGGTCAGATTCAGGGTTTACTTAGGTTTCAGTTAGGGTCAGGTCAGGGTTAGGTTAGGGTTAGGGTTAGGGTTAGGGGTAGGGTTAGGGTTAGGGTTAGGGTTAGGGTTAGGGTTATGGTTAGGGGTTAGGGTTAGAGGGTTAGGGTTAGGGTTAGTCTTAGGGTTGGGGTTAGGGTATGGTTAGAAAGTGTTAGGGTCAGGGTTAGGGCTAGGGTAGGGTTTAGGGTTAGGTTTAGAATCAGGGTTTGGTTTAGGGTCAGGATCCGTGTTAGGGTCCGGTTCAGGGTGAGGATTAGGGTCAGCGTCATCGGTGTTACGGTCAGGGTTTGGGTCAGGCCCACCGTCAGGGTCAGGGTCTGTGTTAGGGTCAGGGTTTGTTTCTTGGTTAGGGTAGGGTCAGCTTCAGGGTATGGTTAGGGTTGGGTCAGGCTCACAGTCAGGGTCCGGGTCAGGGTTAGGAGTTACTGTTAGTGTTAGGATTAGGGTTAGGGTTAGGGTCCGGGTTAGGGTCAAGGTCAGGATCAGGATCAAGTCAGGGTCAGGGTCATGTTTAGGCTTTGGGTCAGAGTCAGGGTTCAGTTTGGTTCCAGTTTAGGGTCAGGGTCAAGGTTAGGGTTAGGTGCAGGGTCAGGGTTAGGGTCCGGGTTAGGGCTTGTGGTTAAGATTGGGGTTAGTGTTAGGGTTGGGGTTAGGGTAGGGTGAGACAGGGTTAGGTTCAGTGTTAGGGCTAGTGTAGGGGTTAGGGTTAGGTTTAGAATCAGAGTTAGGTTTAGGGTCAGGGTCCGTGTTAGGGTCAGGTCAGGGTTAGGTTTAGGGTCAGCGTCATTTGAGTTACGGTCAGGGTTAGGGTCAGGCTCACCGTCAGCGTCAGGGTCAGTGTTAGGGTCAGGGTTTGTTTCTTGGTTAGGGTCAGGGTCAGCTTCAGGGTATGGTTAGGTTTAGGGTCAGGCTCACAGTCAGGGTCCTGGTCAGGGTTAGTTGTTAGTGTTAGGGTTAGGGTTAGGGTTCGGGTTTGGGTTCAGGTTTACGATTTGAGGTTAGGGTTTGGGTCGCGTTGAGGTTCGGTGTTAGGGTTATGGTTTAGGGTTCGGGTTCCGGTTCAGATTCGGCTTAGTATTAGTGTTCTGGTTCGGGTTAGGATTAGGCCCTGCATGGTGGCTCGGGGCTGGTCCATCTGTCCTCCCAGTGCTGACCTTCCTTGTCCTTGGCCCTCTGTCATCCTGGATCCTCTCTACGTCCTCCTTAAACTATTATGAATGTCCCCAGGAGCAGGGTGGCAGGAGTGGGGTCTCAGAGGGGCTGCCGCGATCCTGTGCCCCAGACAACACTGAGAAAGGAGCCCCAGGACATTGTGTCAGGAGGACGGGGATCAGGATCCCCTCCATCTCCCTGGGCACGAACACTGTTCCATTCCCTGCTGTCTCACCACTGCTGTGCCCAATCCTACTGAAAACACATCCGTGGCCCACCGAGCCAGAGTTTCTGGGGGTGAGTCCCAGGCTGAGCCCTCCTAGGTGACAGGTGGGCCTGTGGCCTGGGATGGGTGCCGCTCACTGTTGTCTCAGACAGGGGAGCCTGTCCGCCTTCTCTCCAGGGGCCCTGCATCGGACCTCTGCTTCCTCACGTTCTCCCCAGGGCTGCTGGTCCCCAGACCAGACACCTGCCAGTCTGAGGGTGACCAGCACTGCCTCCCCAGGGTTTCCTTTGCCTGAGTCCTTCCCTGGGAGCTCCTGCATCTCCTGACACATACTCCCTGTGTGCTTCTCCTCCCCCTTGAACTTGCACGTTTCTAGTCTCTGTCCCTGTCTCTGTTCCTGTGGGACCCAGAGACTTGGAGCATGGAGTGGAGCAGACCCATGGGAGACCTTTCTCTGGTCTAGGGTTGTGAGCGATGCTTTTGCCCTCCGCGGTGTGTCTTCCAGCTTTCTGCATTTCCCTGGTTTCTGTGTGGGCCACAGGAGGAAACAGCCGTGTCCTGTCTGGGGACCGACTGTGGTGTCCCAGCAGGAACAGGGGCCTTGGCCCCGAGATTGTGCCCAGAATTCCTAAAGGGTTCCCTAGGATGACATCTCCTCTGTAATCCATTGGGCGTCTCAACATCCAAGAAGGGAAATTCTATGTCAAACAGAGAGAAGAAACAAAAACCAAACCTAACCAAACCCCAAACAAGGGCCCTTTGAAAATAGGTGCAGACACAAAGGCACCTATTGAGGGATTCCACTTCCAGAAACCTCCAGAACACGTGCAGGAACAGAAAGAGAAAGCAGCTTAGGGCTTGCGAGGGGCCAGGCTGGGGGGAACAATGGGCAGGAGGGCTTGGGCTCAGGGTCTCCTCCTTTGGGGAAGGAGATAGCCTGCAACGATGTTCTGGGGCGTGGTGGCACAGCGTTGGGAATGCACTTCATGCTCATGACGTGTTCAAGGGAAAACAAGAACTTTTATTTAAAATAAATAATACACGGCATAGAGGAGATGGACGGCGGCGAGAACGGTGACTCCATACAGGAGAGGAAGAACACAAGGAGGGGGGATGAAACATTCTGGGGGGATGTCGGGGTCAGGGGATGGAACTGACGGCATTTTTCTGGGAAGATCTCCCCGCAGAGCTGTGGGCTCTGGATGCGGGTCTGGGAGGCCCGCAGGAGAAGGTGTTGGGGCAGGGGTTGGGCTAGGGGCGGGGACAGGGTCAGCAGTAGTGGCCGGTGCAGGATCCAGAGCAGGAGCTGGGTCAGAGGCAGGAACAGGAGGCCAGGCAAGGGCAGGGAAAGGAGCAGGAGCAAAGGAGAGGGACTGGGTCTGGGGCGGGAACAGGGGCCTAGGCAGGGCCAGGGGAAGGGGCAGTGGTCCTGGCAGGGCCAGGGGAAGGGATGGCGGCAGTTGAAGGGGAAGACGCAGGGGCAGGGGCTGGGTCTGGGGCAGGAACAGGGGACCAGGCAGGGAAAGTGGAGGCCTTCCTGGCAGGGGCAGGGGCAAGACCAGGGGTAAGACCTGGGTCTGGGGCAGGTGCAGGGGCAGTGGCCCTGGCAGGGAAAGGAGAAAGGACAGGAGCAGGGGCAGGGGCAGACGCAGGGGCAGGGGAAGGGGCAGGAGCAGGAATTGGGGCAAGTGCATTGGTGATGACTGGTGCAGGGTCAAGGGCAGGAGCTGGGTCTGGGGTGGGAGCATGGGTCTAGGCAGGGCCAGGGGAAGGGGCAGTGGTCCTGGCAGGGCCAGGGGAAGGAATGGCAGCAGTTGAAGGGGAAGACGCAGGGACAGGGCCTGGGTCTGGGGCAGGAACAGGGAATGTGGAGGCCTTCCTGGCAGGGGCCGGTGCAGGGGCAGATGCAGGGGCAGGGGCAGGGCCAGGGGCAAGACCAGGAGTAGGACCTGGGTCTGGGTCAGGTGCAGGGGCAGTGGCCCTGGCAGGGAAAAGAGAAAGGACAGGGGCAGGGGCAGACGCAGGGGCAGGGGCAGGGGCAGGGGCAGGGGAAGGGGCAGGAGCAGGAGCAGGAGCAGGAGCAGGAGCAGGAACGGAGGCAAGTGCCTTGGTGATGACTGGTGCAGGGTCAAGGGCAGGAGCTGGGTCTGGGGCAGGAACAGGGGCACCGGCAGGGAAAGAGGAGGCCTTCCTGGCAGGGGCAGGGTTAGGGTCAGGGTCAGGGGCAGGGTCAGGGTCAGGGGCAGGGGCAAAAACAGGGTTAGGATTTGGGTCTGCGGCAGGTGTAGGGGCAGGTGCAGGGGCAGGACCTGGGTTTGGGGCACGTACCGGGGCAGGTGCAGGGGCAGTGGCCGTGTCAGGGAAAGGAGATGGGATAGGAGCAGGGGAATGGGCAGGGGCAGGTGCTGGGGCAAGGGCAGGGGTGATGGCCTGGGCCGGGTCAAGGGCAGGAGCTGGGTCTGGGGCGGGAACAGGGGCCTAGGCAGGGCCAGGGGAAGGGGCAGTGGTCCTGGCAGGGCCAGGGGAAGGGATGGCGGCAGTTGAAGGGGAAGACGCAGGGCCAGGGGCTGGGTCTGGGGCAGGCACAGGGAAAGTGGAGGCCTTCGTGGCAGGGGCAGGGGCAGGGGCAGGGGCAGACGCAGGGGCAGGGGCAAGACCAGGGGTAGGACCTGGGTCTGGGTCAGGTGCAGGGGTAGTGGCCCTGGCAGGGAAAAGAGAAAGGACAGGGGCAGGGGCAGACGCAGGGGCAGGGGAAGGGGCAGGAGCAGGAGCAGGAACTGAGGCAAGTGCCTTGGTGATGACTGGTGCAGGGTCAAGGGCAGGAGCTGGGTCTGGGGCAGGAACAGGGGCACCGGCAGGGAAAGTGGAGGCCTTCCAGGCAGGGGCACGGGAAGGGGCAGGGGAAAGGGCAGGAACAGGGTTAGGACCTGGGACTGGGGCCGGTGCAGGGGCAGGTGCCTGGGCAGTGGCCCTGGCAGGGAAAGGCGAAGGGCTAGGGGCGGGGGCAGGGGCAGGGGCAGGAGCTGGGGCAAGGGCAGGGGTGATGGCCTGGGCGAGGTCAAGGGCAGGAGCTGGGTCTGGGGCGGGAACAGGGGCCCAGGGAGGGGTCGGGGAAGGGGTGGGACCAAGGGAGGATCTGGGTCAAGGCCCAGAACAGGAGCACAGGCAGGGGCAGGGGAAGTGGGAGTCGCTCTGGCAGGGGCAGGGGCAGGGGGAGCGGCAGGAGCAGGGGTGGGGGCAGGAGCAGGAGCCAGCTCTCCCCGGACAGCATCAGCATCTTCGTGGGCAGGCGCCCGGGCACCTGTGGGCTCCCGGTCTCCCGCCGAAGTGACTCCAGACATCATGTGCCCCTCCGGAGTTGATGAAGTTGGGAGTAGGTCTAGCTTCCGCTGGAGAAGCTGGGAGAGAGAGAAGGTCACCCGCGGGCCTGCCTCTCCCTGTGGCTTTGCAGAGACAGAGCCCAGCCCGGGGCCTCCCGGAGAAGCCGCAGCCACGAAGGAACCCTCCCCGGGACGTCTCCCCGACTGCAGTCCACCCCCTGGGTGCTCCGAGCCAAGTCGAGGCTCCTGGCCCCACACCGGCCTGTGGGGGCTTCTCCCTGTGGGGCCCAAGCACCGACCCCTCCCCACACAGCCACAGGGCACCCCACCCCAGCCTTCTCACCCTCGGACTTGGCCTCCGTGGGCTCCGTGTCCAGGACCGCAGTGCAGTGGAGTACCGCGGGCAGTGGGTCTGGGAGGTAGCGAGGGCCTTCCCAGGACCGGGGACTCCGGGGTCGGGGAGGGGTGCGTGTCTTCCCGCCTCCTTCCTAGTTCATCCGTGGCCTGCCAAGGCAGAGACGGGGAGTGTGCAAGAGGCGTCAGACCCCTGCCCAGCCATACCCACCGTGCTCCTGCCCAGTGCCCCTGCTTCTCCCAGATCCCACGCAGACCTGTGTGTGCACAGCCCCGCACCTGGGTCAGTGACCCGTCCCTGCAGGGTCTCAGGATCAACCCTGGGCAGAAGGGTGCAGCCCCCACACTCCGTCCCACCTAGCCAGCCTTAACCTGGGGTGTGAACATGACCTGCCCACCAGGCATCTGACCCCTCATCAGCCTGCTCCTGCTTGGGGCGTCTCCACCCCCCATGAGCTCTCTTTACACACACACACACACACACACACACACACACACACACACACACACATCCACACACGGGGAGGAGACGGAGGCCTACACGGGTCGGTCAGAAGGTGTGGGGCTGTCTGACTTGAGCCTCCCGGTATCACCTTTTGATTCTTTTTGCCAAAGGGCCAGAGTTGTCGGGGAAGCCTGACACGACCTGCGCAGTGGGGGGACGTGTTTGGCGGGCGAGCTCTCCTCTGCCTGCATCCTCTGGGCTTCCGTAGGCAGCAGCAGCAGAACATGTCGCTTCCTTCAGGATCTGCCCAGAAATGAGCTGGGCAGGGGGGTTTTCTCTGGAATGTGGGTGCCTGGATACGTGGGTTCCAATTCCGTTGGGCTGTGTCATCAGGGAAGTGAGGTCACCACTGCCTGGGGGCTCCTTACCGGACTTCCTGCTCCCACCAGAGCTCCCTGAGGGTTAGGGTTAGGGTTAGGGTTAGGGTTAGGGTTAGGGTTTAGGGTTAGGGTTAGTGTTAGGGTCAGTGTCAGGTTTCCGGTCACGGTCAGGCTTAGGGTCAGAGTCAGGGTTTAGTTAGGTTCCAGTATAGGGTCAGGTCGGGGTTAGGGTTAGGGTTAGGTTCAAGTTCAGGTTTAGGGTACCGTTTAGGGTTTGGGGTTAGGGTTAGGTTTAGTCTTAGGATTGGGGTTAGGGTAGGGTTAGACCGTGTTAGGGTCAAGATTAGGGCTAGTGTAGGGGTTAGGGTTAGGTTTAGAATCAGGGTTAGGTTTAGGGTCAGGATCCGTGTTAGGGTCCGGTTCAGGGTGAGGTTTAGGGTCAGCTTCATCGGTGTTATGCTCAGGGTTTGGGTCAGGCCCACCGTCAGGGTAGGGTCAGTGTTAGGGTCAGGGTTTGTTTCTTGATTAGGGTCAGGGTCAGCTTCAGGGTATGGTTAGGTTTGGGTCAGGCTCACAGTCAGGGTCCGGGTTAGGGTTAGGTTTAGGGTTAGGATTAGGGTTAGGGTTAGGGTTTAGGGTTAGTGTTAGGGTCAGTGTCAGCTTCACGGTCAGCGTCAGGCTTAGGGTCAGATTCAGGGTTTAGTTAGGTTTCAGTATAGGGTCCGGTCAGGGTTAGGGTTAGGGTTAGGTCAGGGTCAGGTTTAGGGTCAGGGTTAGGGTTTGGGGTTAGGGTTAGGTTTAGTCGTAGGGTTGGGGTTAGGGTAGGGTTAGACAGTGTTAGGGTCAGGGTTAGGGCTAGGGTAGGGTTTAGGGTTAGGTTTAGAATCAGGGTTAGGTTTAGGGTCAGGATCCGTGTTAGGGTCCGGTTCAGGGTGAGGATTAGGGTCAGCGTCATCGGTGTTACGCTCAGGGTTTGGGTCAGGCCCACCGTCAGGGTCAGGGTCAGTGTTAGGGTCAGGGTTTGTTTCTTGGTTAGGGTCACGGTCAGCTTCAGGGTATGGTTAGGTTTGGGTCAGGCTCACAGTCAGGGTCCGGGTTAGGGTTAGGGTTAGGGTTAGGATTAGGGTTATGGTTAGGGTTAGGGTTTAGGTTTAGGGTTAGTGTTAGGGTAGTGTCATGTTCACGGTCAGGGTCAGGCTTAGGGTCAGAGTCAGCGTTTAGTTAGATTCCAGTATAGGGTCAGGTCAGGGTTAGGGTTAGGGTTAGGTTCAGGGTCAGGTTTAGGGTTGGGGTTAGCGTTAGGTTTAGTCTTAGGGTTGGGGTTAGGGTAGGGTTAGACAGTGTTAGGGTCAAGGTTAGGGCTAGTGTAGGGGTTAGGGTTAGGTTTAGAATCAGGGTTAGGTTTAGGGTCAGGATCCGTGTTAGGGTCCGGTTCAGGGTGAGGTTTAGGGTCAGCGTCATCGGTGTTACGGTCAGGGTTTGGGTCAGGCCCACCGTCAGGGTCAGGGTCCGTGTTAGGGTCAGGGTTTGTTTCTTGGTTAGGGTCACGGTCAGCTTCAGGGTATGGTTAGGTTTGGGTCAGGCTCACAGTCAGGGTCCGGGTTAGGGTTAGGGTTAGGGTTAGGATTAGGGTTATGGTTAGGGTTAGGGTTTAGGGTTAGGGTTAGTGTTAGGGTCAGTGTCATGTTCACGGTCAGGGTCAGGCTTAGGGTCAGAGTCAGCGTTTAGTTAGATTCCAGTATAGGGTCAGGTCAGGGTTAGGGTTAGGGTTAGGTTCAGGGTCAGGTTTAGGGTTGGGGTTAGCGTTAGGTTTAGTCTTAGGGTTGGGGTTAGGGTAGGGTTAGACAGTGTTAGGGTCAAGGTTAGGGCTAGTGTAGGGGTTAGGGTTAGGTTTAGAATCAGGGTTAGGTTTAGGGTCAGGATCCGTGTTAGGGTCCGGTTCAGGGTGAGGTTTAGGGTCAGCGTCATCGGTGTTACGGTCAGGGTTTGGGTCAGGCCCACCGTCAGGGTCAGGGTCAGTGTTAGGGTCAGGGTTTGTTTCTTGGTTAGGGTCACGGTCAGCTTCAGGGTATGGTTATGGTTGGTCAGGCCCACCGTCAGGGTCAGGGTCAGTGTTAGGGTCAGGGTTTGTTTCTTGGTTAGGGTCAGGGTCAGCTTCAGGGTATGGTTAGGGTTGGTTCAGGCTCACAGTCAGGGTCCGGGTTAGGGTTAGGTTTAGGGTTAGGATTAGGGTTAGGGTTAGGATTTAGGGTTAGTGTTAGGGTCAGTGTCAGCTTCACGGTCAGCGTCAGGCTTAGGGTCAGATTCAGGGTTTAGTTAGGTTTCAGTATAGGGTCCGGTCAGGGTTAGGGTTAGGGTTAGGTCAGGGTCAGGTTTAGGGTCAGGGTTAGGGTTTGGGGTTAGGGTTAGGTTTAGTCGTAGGGTTGGGGTTAGGGTAGGGTTAGACAGTGTTAGGGTCAGGGTTAGGGCTAGGGTAGGGTTTAGGGTTAGGTTTAGAATCAGGGTTAGGTTTAGGGTCAGGATCCGTGTTAGGGTCCGGTTCAGGGTGAGGATTAGGGTCAGCGTCATCGGTGTTACGGTCAGGGTTTGGGTCAGGCCCACCGTCAGGGTCAGGGTCAGTGTTAGGGTCAGGGTTTGTTTCTTGGTTAGGGTCACGGTCAGCTTCAGGGTATGGTTAGGGTTGGGTCAGGCCCACCGTCAGGGTCAGGGTCAGTGTTAGGGTCAGGGTTTGTTTCTTGGTTAGGGTCCGGGTCAGCTTCAGGGTATGGTTAGGGTTCGGTCTGGCTCACAGTCAGGGTCCGGGTTAGGGTTAGGTTTAGGGTCAGGATTAGGGTTAGGGTTAGGGTTTAGGGTTAGTGTTAGGGTCAGTGTCAGCTTCACGGTCAGCATCAGGCTTAGGGTCAGATTCAGGGTTTACTTAGGTTTCAGTTAGGGTCAGGTCAGGGTTAGGTTAGGGTTAGGGTTAGGGTTAGGGGTAGGGTTAGGGTTAGGGTTAGGGTTAGGGTTAGGGTTATGGTTAGGGGTTAGGGTTAGAGGGTTAGGGTTAGGGTTAGTCTTAGGGTTGGGGTTAGGGTATGGTTAGAAAGTGTTAGGGTCAGGGTTAGGGCTAGGGTAGGGTTTAGGGTTAGGTTTAGAATCAGGGTTTGGTTTAGGGTCAGGATCCGTGTTAGGGTCCGGTTCAGGGTGAGGATTAGGGTCAGCGTCATCGGTGTTACGGTCAGGGTTTGGGTCAGGCCCACCGTCAGGGTCAGGGTCAGTGTTAGGGTCAGGGTTTGTTTCTTGGTTAGGGTAGGGTCAGCTTCAGGGTATGGTTAGGGTTGGGTCAGGCTCACAGTCAGGGTCCGGGTCAGGGTTAGGAGTTACTGTTAGTGTTAGGATTAGGGTTAGGGTTAGGGTCCGGGTTAGGGTCAAGGTCAGGATCAGGATCAAGTCAGGGTCAGGGTCATGTTTAGGCTTTGGGTCAGAGTCAGGGTTCAGTTTGGTTCCAGTTTAGGGTCAGGGTCAAGGTTAGGGTTAGGTGCAGGGTCAGGGTTAGGGTCCGGGTTAGGGCTTGTGGTTAAGATTGGGGTTAGTGTTAGGGTTGGGGTTAGGGTAGGGTGAGACAGGGTTAGGTTCAGTGTTAGGGCTAGTGTAGGGGTTAGGGTTAGGTTTAGAATCAGAGTTAGGTTTAGGGTCAGGGTCCGTGTTAGGGTCAGGTCAGGGTTAGGTTTAGGGTCAGCGTCATTTGAGTTACGGTCAGGGTTAGGGTCAGGCTCACCGTCAGCGTCAGGGTCAGTGTTAGGGTCAGGGTTTGTTTCTTGGTTAGGGTCAGGGTCAGCTTCAGGGTATGGTTAGGTTTAGGGTCAGGCTCACAGTCAGGGTCCTGGTCAGGGTTAGTTGTTAGTGTTAGGGTTAGGGTTAGGGTTCGGGTTTGGGTTCAGGTTTACGATTTGAGGTTAGGGTTTGGGTCGCGTTGAGGTTCGGTGTTAGGGTTATGGTTTAGGGTTCGGGTTCCGGTTCAGATTCGGCTTAGTATTAGTGTTCTGGTTCGGGTTAGGATTAGGCCCTGCATGGTGGCTCGGGGCTGGTCCATCTGTCCTCCCAGTGCTGACCTTCCTTGTCCTTGGCCCTCTGTCATCCTGGATCCTCTCTACGTCCTCCTTAAACTATTATGAATGTCCCCAGGAGCAGGGTGGCAGGAGTGGGGTCTCAGAGGGGCTGCCGCGATCCTGTGCCCCAGACAACACTGAGAAAGGAGCCCCAGGACATTGTGTCAGGAGGACGGGGATCAGGATCCCCTCCATCTCCCTGGGCACGAACACTGTTCCATTCCCTGCTGTCTCACCACTGCTGTGCCCAATCCTACTGAAAACACATCCGTGGCCCACCGAGCCAGAGTTTCTGGGGGTGAGTCCCAGGCTGAGCCCTCCTAGGTGACAGGTGGGCCTGTGGCCTGGGATGGGTGCCGCTCACTGTTGTCTCAGACAGGGGAGCCTGTCCGCCTTCTCTCCAGGGGCCCTGCATCGGACCTCTGCTTCCTCACGTTCTCCCCAGGGCTGCTGGTCCCCAGACCAGACACCTGCCAGTCTGAGGGTGACCAGCACTGCCTCCCCAGGGTTTCCTTTGCCTGAGTCCTTCCCTGGGAGCTCCTGCATCTCCTGACACATACTCCCTGTGTGCTTCTCCTCCCCCTTGAACTTGCACGTTTCTAGTCTCTGTCCCTGTCTCTGTTCCTGTGGGACCCAGAGACTTGGAGCATGGAGTGGAGCAGACCCATGGGAGACCTTTCTCTGGTCTAGGGTTGTGAGCGATGCTTTTGCCCTCCGCGGTGTGTCTTCCAGCTTTCTGCATTTCCCTGGTTTCTGTGTGGGCCACAGGAGGAAACAGCCGTGTCCTGTCTGGGGACCGACTGTGGTGTCCCAGCAGGAACAGGGGCCTTGGCCCCGAGATTGTGCCCAGAATTCCTAAAGGGTTCCCTAGGATGACATCTCCTCTGTAATCCATTGGGCGTCTCAACATCCAAGAAGGGAAATTCTATGTCAAACAGAGAGAAGAAACAAAAACCAAACCTAACCAAACCCCAAACAAGGGCCCTTTGAAAATAGGTGCAGACACAAAGGCACCTATTGAGGGATTCCACTTCCAGAAACCTCCAGAACACGTGCAGGAACAGAAAGAGAAAGCAGCTTAGGGCTTGCGAGGGGCCAGGCTGGGGGGAACAATGGGCAGGAGGGCTTGGGCTCAGGGTCTCCTCCTTTGGGGAAGGAGATAGCCTGCAACGATGTTCTGGGGCGTGGTGGCACAGCGTTGGGAATGCACTTCATGCTCATGACGTGTTCAAGGGAAAACAAGAACTTTTATTTAAAATAAATAATACACGGCATAGAGGAGATGGACGGCGGCGAGAACGGTGACTCCATACAGGAGAGGAAGAACACAAGGAGGGGGGATGAAACATTCTGGGGGGATGTCGGGGTCAGGGGATGGAACTGACGGCATTTTTCTGGGAAGATCTCCCCGCAGAGCTGTGGGCTCTGGATGCGGGTCTGGGAGGCCCGCAGGAGAAGGTGTTGGGGCAGGGGTTGGGCTAGGGGCGGGGACAGGGTCAGCAGTAGTGGCCGGTGCAGGATCCAGAGCAGGAGCTGGGTCAGAGGCAGGAACAGGAGGCCAGGCAAGGGCAGGGAAAGGAGCAGGAGCAAAGGAGAGGGACTGGGTCTGGGGCGGGAACAGGGGCCTAGGCAGGGCCAGGGGAAGGGGCAGTGGTCCTGGCAGGGCCAGGGGAAGGGATGGCGGCAGTTGAAGGGGAAGACGCAGGGGCAGGGGCTGGGTCTGGGGCAGGAACAGGGGACCAGGCAGGGAAAGTGGAGGCCTTCCTGGCAGGGGCAGGGGCAAGACCAGGGGTAAGACCTGGGTCTGGGGCAGGTGCAGGGGCAGTGGCCCTGGCAGGGAAAGGAGAAAGGACAGGAGCAGGGGCAGGGGCAGACGCAGGGGCAGGGGAAGGGGCAGGAGCAGGAATTGGGGCAAGTGCATTGGTGATGACTGGTGCAGGGTCAAGGGCAGGAGCTGGGTCTGGGGTGGGAGCATGGGTCTAGGCAGGGCCAGGGGAAGGGGCAGTGGTCCTGGCAGGGCCAGGGGAAGGAATGGCAGCAGTTGAAGGGGAAGACGCAGGGACAGGGCCTGGGTCTGGGGCAGGAACAGGGAATGTGGAGGCCTTCCTGGCAGGGGCCGGTGCAGGGGCAGATGCAGGGGCAGGGGCAGGGCCAGGGGCAAGACCAGGAGTAGGACCTGGGTCTGGGTCAGGTGCAGGGGCAGTGGCCCTGGCAGGGAAAAGAGAAAGGACAGGGGCAGGGGCAGACGCAGGGGCAGGGGCAGGGGCAGGGGCAGGGGAAGGGGCAGGAGCAGGAGCAGGAGCAGGAGCAGGAGCAGGAACGGAGGCAAGTGCCTTGGTGATGACTGGTGCAGGGTCAAGGGCAGGAGCTGGGTCTGGGGCAGGAACAGGGGCACCGGCAGGGAAAGAGGAGGCCTTCCTGGCAGGGGCAGGGTTAGGGTCAGGGTCAGGGGCAGGGTCAGGGTCAGGGGCAGGGGCAAAAACAGGGTTAGGATTTGGGTCTGCGGCAGGTGTAGGGGCAGGTGCAGGGGCAGGACCTGGGTTTGGGGCACGTACCGGGGCAGGTGCAGGGGCAGTGGCCGTGTCAGGGAAAGGAGATGGGATAGGAGCAGGGGAATGGGCAGGGGCAGGTGCTGGGGCAAGGGCAGGGGTGATGGCCTGGGCCGGGTCAAGGGCAGGAGCTGGGTCTGGGGCGGGAACAGGGGCCTAGGCAGGGCCAGGGGAAGGGGCAGTGGTCCTGGCAGGGCCAGGGGAAGGGATGGCGGCAGTTGAAGGGGAAGACGCAGGGCCAGGGGCTGGGTCTGGGGCAGGCACAGGGAAAGTGGAGGCCTTCGTGGCAGGGGCAGGGGCAGGGGCAGGGGCAGACGCAGGGGCAGGGGCAAGACCAGGGGTAGGACCTGGGTCTGGGTCAGGTGCAGGGGTAGTGGCCCTGGCAGGGAAAAGAGAAAGGACAGGGGCAGGGGCAGACGCAGGGGCAGGGGAAGGGGCAGGAGCAGGAGCAGGAACTGAGGCAAGTGCCTTGGTGATGACTGGTGCAGGGTCAAGGGCAGGAGCTGGGTCTGGGGCAGGAACAGGGGCACCGGCAGGGAAAGTGGAGGCCTTCCAGGCAGGGGCACGGGAAGGGGCAGGGGAAAGGGCAGGAACAGGGTTAGGACCTGGGACTGGGGCCGGTGCAGGGGCAGGTGCCTGGGCAGTGGCCCTGGCAGGGAAAGGCGAAGGGCTAGGGGCGGGGGCAGGGGCAGGGGCAGGAGCTGGGGCAAGGGCAGGGGTGATGGCCTGGGCGAGGTCAAGGGCAGGAGCTGGGTCTGGGGCGGGAACAGGGGCCCAGGGAGGGGTCGGGGAAGGGGTGGGACCAAGGGAGGATCTGGGTCAAGGCCCAGAACAGGAGCACAGGCAGGGGCAGGGGAAGTGGGAGTCGCTCTGGCAGGGGCAGGGGCAGGGGGAGCGGCAGGAGCAGGGGTGGGGGCAGGAGCAGGAGCCAGCTCTCCCCGGACAGCATCAGCATCTTCGTGGGCAGGCGCCCGGGCACCTGTGGGCTCCCGGTCTCCCGCCGAAGTGACTCCAGACATCATGTGCCCCTCCGGAGTTGATGAAGTTGGGAGTAGGTCTAGCTCCTCCGCTGGAGAAGCTGGGAGAGGAGAGAAGGTCACCCGCGGGCCTGCCTCTCCCTGTGGCTTTGCAGAGACAGAGCCCAGCCCGGGGCCTCCCGGAGAAGCCGCAGCCACGAAGGAACCCTCCCCGGGACGTCTCCCCGACTGCAGTCCACCCCCTGGGTGCTCCGAGCCAAGTCGAGGCTCCTGGCCCCACACCGGCCTGTGGGGGCTTCTCCCTGTGGGGCCCAGCACCGACCCCTCCCCACACAGCCACAGGCACCCCACCCCAGCCTTCTCACCCTCGGACTTGGCCTCCGTGGGCTCCGTGTCCAGGACCGCAGTGCAGTGGAGTACCGCGGGCAGTGGTCTGGGAGGTAGCGAGGGCCTTCCCAGGACCGGGGACTCCGGGGTCGGGGAGGGGTGCGTGTCTTCCCGCCTCCTTCCTAGTTCATCCGTGGCCTGCCAAGGCAGAGACGGGGAGTGTGCAAGAGGCGTCAGACCCCTGCCCAGCCATACCCACCGTGCTCCTGCCCAGTGCCCCTGCTTCTCCCAGATCCCACGCAGACCTGTGTGTGCACAGCCCCGCACCTGGGTCAGTGACCCGTCCCTGCAGGGTCTCAGGATCAACCCTGGGCAGAAGGGTGCAGCCCCCACACTCCGTCCCACCTAGCCAGCCTTAACCTGGGGTGTGAACATGACCTGCCCACCAGGCATCTGACCCCTCATCAGCCTGCTCCTGCTTGGGGCGTCTCCACCCCCCATGAGCTCTCTTTACACACACACACACACACACACACACACACACACACACACACACACATCCACACACGGGGAGGAGACGGAGGCCTACACGGGTCGGTCAGAAGGTGTGGGGCTGTCTGACTTGAGCCTCCCGGTATCACCTTTTGATTCTTTTTGCCAAAGGGCCAGAGTTGTCGGGGAAGCCTGACACGACCTGCGCAGTGGGGGGACGTGTTTGGCGGGCGAGCTCTCCTCTGCCTGCATCCTCTGGGCTTCCGTAGGCAGCAGCAGCAGAACATGTCGCTTCCTTCAGGATCTGCCCAGAAATGAGCTGGGCAGGGGGGTTTTCTCTGGAATGTGGGTGCCTGGATACGTGGGTTCCAATTCCGTTGGGCTGTGTCATCAGGGAAGTGAGGTCACCACTGCCTGGGGGCTCCTTACCGGACTTCCTGCTCCCACCAGAGCTCCCTGAGGGTTAGGGTTAGGGTTAGGGTTAGGGTTAGGGTTAGGGTTTAGGGTTAGGGTTAGTGTTAGGGTCAGTGTCAGGTTTCCGGTCACGGTCAGGCTTAGGGTCAGAGTCAGGGTTTAGTTAGGTTCCAGTATAGGGTCAGGTCGGGGTTAGGGTTAGGGTTAGGTTCAAGTTCAGGTTTAGGGTACCGTTTAGGGTTTGGGGTTAGGGTTAGGTTTAGTCTTAGGATTGGGGTTAGGGTAGGGTTAGACCGTGTTAGGGTCAAGATTAGGGCTAGTGTAGGGGTTAGGGTTAGGTTTAGAATCAGGGTTAGGTTTAGGGTCAGGATCCGTGTTAGGGTCCGGTTCAGGGTGAGGTTTAGGGTCAGCTTCATCGGTGTTATGCTCAGGGTTTGGGTCAGGCCCACCGTCAGGGTAGGGTCAGTGTTAGGGTCAGGGTTTGTTTCTTGATTAGGGTCAGGGTCAGCTTCAGGGTATGGTTAGGTTTGGGTCAGGCTCACAGTCAGGGTCCGGGTTAGGGTTAGGTTTAGGGTTAGGATTAGGGTTAGGGTTAGGGTTTAGGGTTAGTGTTAGGGTCAGTGTCAGCTTCACGGTCAGCGTCAGGCTTAGGGTCAGATTCAGGGTTTAGTTAGGTTTCAGTATAGGGTCCGGTCAGGGTTAGGGTTAGGGTTAGGTCAGGGTCAGGTTTAGGGTCAGGGTTAGGGTTTGGGGTTAGGGTTAGGTTTAGTCGTAGGGTTGGGGTTAGGGTAGGGTTAGACAGTGTTAGGGTCAGGGTTAGGGCTAGGGTAGGGTTTAGGGTTAGGTTTAGAATCAGGGTTAGGTTTAGGGTCAGGATCCGTGTTAGGGTCCGGTTCAGGGTGAGGATTAGGGTCAGCGTCATCGGTGTTACGCTCAGGGTTTGGGTCAGGCCCACCGTCAGGGTCAGGGTCAGTGTTAGGGTCAGGGTTTGTTTCTTGGTTAGGGTCACGGTCAGCTTCAGGGTATGGTTAGGTTTGGGTCAGGCTCACAGTCAGGGTCCGGGTTAGGGTTAGGGTTAGGGTTAGGATTAGGGTTATGGTTAGGGTTAGGGTTTAGGTTTAGGGTTAGTGTTAGGGTAGTGTCATGTTCACGGTCAGGGTCAGGCTTAGGGTCAGAGTCAGCGTTTAGTTAGATTCCAGTATAGGGTCAGGTCAGGGTTAGGGTTAGGGTTAGGTTCAGGGTCAGGTTTAGGGTTGGGGTTAGCGTTAGGTTTAGTCTTAGGGTTGGGGTTAGGGTAGGGTTAGACAGTGTTAGGGTCAAGGTTAGGGCTAGTGTAGGGGTTAGGGTTAGGTTTAGAATCAGGGTTAGGTTTAGGGTCAGGATCCGTGTTAGGGTCCGGTTCAGGGTGAGGTTTAGGGTCAGCGTCATCGGTGTTACGGTCAGGGTTTGGGTCAGGCCCACCGTCAGGGTCAGGGTCCGTGTTAGGGTCAGGGTTTGTTTCTTGGTTAGGGTCACGGTCAGCTTCAGGGTATGGTTAGGTTTGGGTCAGGCTCACAGTCAGGGTCCGGGTTAGGGTTAGGGTTAGGGTTAGGATTAGGGTTATGGTTAGGGTTAGGGTTTAGGGTTAGGGTTAGTGTTAGGGTCAGTGTCATGTTCACGGTCAGGGTCAGGCTTAGGGTCAGAGTCAGCGTTTAGTTAGATTCCAGTATAGGGTCAGGTCAGGGTTAGGGTTAGGGTTAGGTTCAGGGTCAGGTTTAGGGTTGGGGTTAGCGTTAGGTTTAGTCTTAGGGTTGGGGTTAGGGTAGGGTTAGACAGTGTTAGGGTCAAGGTTAGGGCTAGTGTAGGGGTTAGGGTTAGGTTTAGAATCAGGGTTAGGTTTAGGGTCAGGATCCGTGTTAGGGTCCGGTTCAGGGTGAGGTTTAGGGTCAGCGTCATCGGTGTTACGGTCAGGGTTTGGGTCAGGCCCACCGTCAGGGTCAGGGTCAGTGTTAGGGTCAGGGTTTGTTTCTTGGTTAGGGTCACGGTCAGCTTCAGGGTATGGTTATGGTTGGTCAGGCCCACCGTCAGGGTCAGGGTCAGTGTTAGGGTCAGGGTTTGTTTCTTGGTTAGGGTCAGGGTCAGCTTCAGGGTATGGTTAGGGTTGGTTCAGGCTCACAGTCAGGGTCCGGGTTAGGGTTAGGTTTAGGGTTAGGATTAGGGTTAGGGTTAGGATTTAGGGTTAGTGTTAGGGTCAGTGTCAGCTTCACGGTCAGCGTCAGGCTTAGGGTCAGATTCAGGGTTTAGTTAGGTTTCAGTATAGGGTCCGGTCAGGGTTAGGGTTAGGGTTAGGTCAGGGTCAGGTTTAGGGTCAGGGTTAGGGTTTGGGGTTAGGGTTAGGTTTAGTCGTAGGGTTGGGGTTAGGGTAGGGTTAGACAGTGTTAGGGTCAGGGTTAGGGCTAGGGTAGGGTTTAGGGTTAGGTTTAGAATCAGGGTTAGGTTTAGGGTCAGGATCCGTGTTAGGGTCCGGTTCAGGGTGAGGATTAGGGTCAGCGTCATCGGTGTTACGGTCAGGGTTTGGGTCAGGCCCACCGTCAGGGTCAGGGTCAGTGTTAGGGTCAGGGTTTGTTTCTTGGTTAGGGTCACGGTCAGCTTCAGGGTATGGTTAGGGTTGGGTCAGGCCCACCGTCAGGGTCAGGGTCAGTGTTAGGGTCAGGGTTTGTTTCTTGGTTAGGGTCCGGGTCAGCTTCAGGGTATGGTTAGGGTTGGGTCTGGCTCACAGTCAGGGTCCGGGTTAGGGTTAGGTTTAGGGTCAGGATTAGGGTTAGGGTTAGGGTTTAGGGTTAGTGTTAGGGTCAGTGTCAGCTTCACGGTCAGCATCAGGCTTAGGGTCAGATTCAGGGTTTACTTAGGTTTCAGTTAGGGTCAGGTCAGGGTTAGGTTAGGGTTAGGGTTAGGGTTAGGGTTAGGGTTAGGGGTTAGGTTTAGGGTTAGGGTTAGGGTTAGGGTTATGGTTAGGGGTTAGGGTTAGAGGGTTAGGGTTAGGGTTAGTCTTAGGGTTGGGGTTAGGGTATGGTTAGAAAGTGTTAGGGTCAGGGTTAGGGCTAGGGTAGGGTTTAGGGTTAGGTTTAGAATCAGGGTTTGGTTTAGGGTCAGGATCCGTGTTAGGGTCCGGTTCAGGGTGAGGATTAGGGTCAGCGTCATCGGTGTTACGGTCAGGGTTTGGGTCAGGCCCACCGTCAGGGTCAGGGTCAGTGTTAGGGTCAGGGTTTGTTTCTTGGTTAGGGTAGGGTCAGCTTCAGGGTATTGTTAGGGTTGGGTCAGGCTCACAGTCAGGGTCCGGGTCAGGGTTAGGAGTTACTGTTAGGGTTAGGGTTATGGTTAGGGTTAGGGTTTAGGGTTAGGGTTAGTCTTAGGGTCAGTGTCATGTTCACGGTCATGGTCAGGCTTAGGGTCAGAGTCAGCGTTTAGTTAGATTCCAGTATAGGGTCAGGTCAGGGTTAGGGTTAGGGTTAGGTTCAGGGTCAGGTTTAGGGTTGGGGTTAGGGTTAGGTTTAGTCTTAGGGTTGGGGTTAGGGTAGGGTTAGACAGTGTTAGGGTCAAGGTTAGGGCTAGTGTAGGGGTTAGGGTTAGGTTTAGAATCAGGGTTAGGTTTAGGGTCAGGATCCGTGTTAGGGTCCGGTTCAGGGTGAGGTTTAGGGTCAGCGTCATCGGTGTTACGGTCAGGGTTTGGGTCAGGCCCACCGTCAGGGTCAGGGTCCGTGTTAGGGTCAGGGTTTGTTTCTTGGTTAGGGTCACGGTCAGCTTCAGGGTATGGTTATGGTTGGTCAGGCCCACCGTCAGGGTCAGGGTCAGTGTTAGGGTCAGGGTTTGTTTCTTGGTTAGGGTCAGGGTCAGCTTCAGGGTATGGTTAGGGTTGGTTCAGGCTCACAGTCAGGGTCCGGGTTAGGGTTAGGTTTAGGGTTAGGATTAGGGTTAGGGTTAGGGTTTAGGGTTAGTGTTAGGGTCAGTGTCAGCTTCACGGTCAGCGTCAGGCTTAGGGTCAGATTCAGGGTTTAGTTAGGTTTCAGTATAGGGTCCGGTCAGGGTTAGGGTTAGGGTTAGGTCAGGGTCAGGTTTAGGGTCAGGGTTAGGGTTTGGGGTTAGGGTTAGGTTTAGTCGTAGGGTTGGGGTTAGGGTAGGGTTAGACAGTGTTAGGGTCAGGGTTATGGCTAGGGTAGGGTTTAGGGTTAGGTTTAGAATCAGGGTTAGGTTTAGGGTCAGGATCCGTGTTAGGGTCCGGTTCAGGGTGAGGATTAGGGTCAGCGTCATCGGTGTTACGGTCAGGGTTTGGGTCAGGCCCACCGTCAGGGTCAGGGTCAGTGTTAGGGTCAGGGTTTGTTTCTTGGTTAGGGTCACGGTCAGCTTCAGGGTATGGTTAGGTTTGGGTCAGGCTCACAGTCAGGGTCCGGGTTAGGGTTAGGGTTAGGGTTAGGATTAGGGTTATGGTTAGGGTTAGGGTTTAGGGTTAGGGTTAGTGTTAGGGTCAGTGTCATGTTCACGGTCAGGGTCAGGCTTAGGGTCAGAGTCAGCGTTTAGTTAGATTCCAGTATTGGGTCAGGTCAGGGTTAGGGTTAGGGTTAGGTTCAGGGTCAGGTTTAGGGTTGGGGTTAGCGTTAGGTTTAGTCTTAGGGTTGGGGTTAGGGTAGGGTTAGACAGTGTTAGGGTCAAGGTTAGGGCTAGTGTAGGGGTTAGGGTTAGGTTTAGAATCAGGGTTAGGTTTAGGGTCAGGATCCGTGTTAGGGTCCGGTTCAGGGTGAGGTTTAGGGTCAGCGTCATCGGTGTTACGGTCAGGGTTTGGGTCAGGCCCACCGTCAGGGTCAGGGTCCGTGTTAGGGTCAGGGTTTGTTTCTTGGTTAGGGTCACGGTCAGCTTCAGGGTATGGTTAGGTTTGGGTCAGGCTCACAGTCAGGGTCCGGGTTAGGGTTAGGGTTAGGGTTAGGATTAGGGTTATGGTTAGGGTTAGGGTTTAGGGTTAGGGTTAGTGTTAGGGTCAGTGTCATGTTCACGGTCAGGGTCAGGCTTAGGGTCAGAGTCAGCGTTTAGTTAGATTCCAGTATAGGGTCAGGTCAGGGTTAGGGTTAGGGTTAGGTTCAGGGTCAGGTTTAGGGTTGGGGTTAGCGTTAGGTTTAGTCTTAGGGTTGGGGTTAGGGTAGGGTTAGACAGTGTTAGGGTCAAGGTTAGGGCTAGTGTAGGGGTTAGGGTTAGGTTTAGAATCAGGGTTAGGTTTAGGGTCAGGATCCGTGTTAGGGTCCGGTTCAGGGTGAGGTTTAGGGTCAGCGTCATCGGTGTTACGGTCAGGGTTTGGGTCAGGCCCACCGTCAGGGTCAGGGTCCGTGTTAGGGTCAGGGTTTGTTTCTTGGTTAGGGTCACGGTCAGCTTCAGGGTATGGTTAGGTTTGGGTCAGGCTCACAGTCAGGGTCCGGGTTAGGGTTAGGGTTAGGGTTAGGATTAGGGTTATGGTTAGGGTTAGGGTTTAGGGTTAGGGTTAGTGTTAGGGTCAGTGTCATGTTCACGGTCAGGGTCAGGCTTAGGGTCAGAGTCAGCGTTTAGTTAGATTCCAGTATAGGGTCAGGTCAGGGTTAGGGTTAGGGTTAGGTTCAGGGTCAGGTTTAGGGTTGGGGTTAGCGTTAGGTTTAGTCTTAGGGTTGGGGTTAGGGTAGGGTTAGACAGTGTTAGGGTCAGGGTTAGGGCTAGGGTAGGGTTTAGGGTTAGGTTTAGAATCAGGGTTAGGTTTAGGGTCAGGATCCGTGTTAGGGTCCGGTTCAGGGTGAGGATTAGGGTCAGCGTCATCGGTGTTACGGTCAGGGTTTGGGTCAGGCCCACCGTCAGGGTCAGGGTCAGTGTTAGGGTCAGGGTTTGTTTCTTGGTTAGGGTCACGGTCAGCTTCAGGGTATGGTTAGGGTTGGGTCAGGCCCACCGTCAGGGTCAGGGTCAGTGTTAGGGTCAGGGTTTGTTTCTTGGTTAGGGTCCGGGTCAGCTTCAGGGTATGGTTAGGGTTGGGTCTGGCTCACAGTCAGGGTCCGGGTTAGGGTTAGGTTTAGGGTCAGGATTAGGGTTAGGGTTAGGGTTTAGGGTTAGTGTTAGGGTCAGTGTCAGCTTCACGGTCAGCATCAGGCTTAGGGTCAGATTCAGGGTTTACTTAGGTTTCAGTTAGGGTCAGGTCAGGGTTAGGTTAGGGTTAGGGTTAGGGTTAGGGGTAGGGTTAGGGTTAGGGTTAGGGTTAGGGTTAGGGTTATGGTTAGGGGTTAGGGTTAGAGGGTTAGGGTTAGGGTTAGTCTTAGGGTTGGGGTTAGGGTATGGTTAGAAAGTGTTAGGGTCAGGGTTAGGGCTAGGGTAGGGTTTAGGGTTAGGTTTAGAATCAGGGTTTGGTTTAGGGTCAGGATCCGTGTTAGGGTCCGGTTCAGGGTGAGGATTAGGGTCAGCGTCATCGGTGTTACGGTCAGGGTTTGGGTCAGGCCCACCGTCAGGGTCAGGGTCAGTGTTAGGGTCAGGGTTTGTTTCTTGGTTAGGGTAGGGTCAGCTTCAGGGTATGGTTAGGGTTGGGTCAGGCTCACAGTCAGGGTCCGGGTCAGGGTTAGGAGTTACTGTTAGTGTTAGGATTAGGGTTAGGGTTAGGGTCCGGGTTAGGGTCAAGGTCAGGATCAGGATCAAGTCAGGGTCAGGGTCATGTTTAGGCTTTGGGTCAGAGTCAGGGTTCAGTTTGGTTCCAGTTTAGGGTCAGGGTCAAGGTTAGGGTTAGGTGCAGGGTCAGGGTTAGGGTCCGGGTTAGGGCTTGTGGTTAGGATTGGGGTTAGTGTTAGGGTTGGGGTTAGGGTAGGGTGAGACAGGGTTAGGTTCAGTGTTAGGGCTAGTGTAGGGGTTAGGGTTAGGTTTAGAATCAGAGTTAGGTTTAGGGTCAGGGTCCGTGTTAGGGTCAGGGTCAGGGTTAGGTTTAGGGTCAGCGTCATTTGAGTTACGGTCAGGGTTAGGGTCAGGCTCACCGTCAGCGTCAGGGTCAGTGTTAGGGTCAGGGTTTGTTTCTTGGTTAGGGTCAGGGTCAGCTTCAGGGTATGGTTAGGTTTGGGTCAGGCTCACAGTCAGGGTCCGGGTTAGGGTTAGGGTTAGGGTTAGGATTAGGGTTATGGTTAGGGTTAGGGTTTAGGGTTAGGGTTAGTGTTAGGGTCAGTGTCATGTTCACGGTCAGGGTCAGGCTTAGGGTCAGAGTCAGCGTTTAGTTAGATTCCAGTATAGGGTCAGGTCAGGGTTAGGGTTAGGGTTAGGTTCAGGGTCAGGTTTAGGGTTGGGGTTAGCGTTAGGTTTAGTCTTAGGGTTGGGGTTAGGGTAGGGTTAGACAGTGTTAGGGTCAAGGTTAGGGCTAGTGTAGGGGTTAGGGTTAGGTTTAGAATCAGGGTTAGGTTTAGGGTCAGGATCCGTGTTAGGGTCCGGTTCAGGGTGAGGTTTAGGGTCAGCGTCATCGGTGTTACGGTCAGGGTTTGGGTCAGGCCCACCGTCAGGGTCAGGGTCCGTGTTAGGGTCAGGGTTTGTTTCTTGGTTAGGGTCACGGTCAGCTTCAGGGTATGGTTATGGTTGGTCAGGCCCACCGTCAGGGTCAGGGTCCGTGTTAGGGTCAGGGTTTGTTTCTTGATTAGGGTCACGGTCAGCTTCAGGGTATGGTTATGGTTGGTCAGGACCACCGTCAGGGTCAGGGTCAGTGTTAGGGTCAGGGTTTGTTTCTTGGTTAGGGTCAGGGTCAGCTTCAGGGTATGGTTAGGGTTGGTTCAGGCTCACAGTCAGGGTCCGGGTTAGGGTTAGGTTTAGGGTTAGGATTAGGGTTAGGGTTACGGTTTAGGGTTAGTGTTAGGGTCAGTGTCAGCTTCACGGTCAGCGTCAGGCTTAGGGTCAGATTCAGGGTTTAGTTAGGTTTCAGTATAGGGTCCGGTCAGGGTTAGGGTTAGGGTTAGGTCAGGGTCAGGTTTAGGGTCAGGGTTAGGGTTTGGGGTTAGGGTTAGGTTTAGTCGTAGGGTTGGGGTTAGGGTAGGGTTAGACAGTGTTAGGGTCAGGGTTAGGGCTAGGGTAGGGTTTAGGGTTAGGTTTAGAATCAGGGTTAGGTTTAGGGTCAGGATCCGTGTTAGGGTCCGGTTCAGGGTGAGGATTAGGGTCAGCGTCATCGGTGTTACGGTCAGGGTTTGGGTCAGGCCCACCGTCAGGGTCAGGGTCAGTGTTAGGGTCAGGGTTTGTTTCTTGGTTAGGGTCACGGTCAGCTTCAGGGTATGGTTAGGGTTGGGTCAGGCCCACCGTCAGGGTCAGGGTCAGTGTTAGGGTCAGGGTTTGTTTCTTGGTTAGGGTCCGGGTCAGCTTCAGGGTATGGTTAGGGTTGGGTCTGGCTCACAGTCAGGGTCCGGGTTAGGGTTAGGTTTAGGGTCAGGATTAGGGTTAGGGTTAGGGTTTAGGGTTAGTGTTAGGGTCAGTGTCAGCTTCACGGTCAGCATCAGGCTTAGGGTCAGATTCAGGGTTTACTTAGGTTTCAGTTAGGGTCAGGTCAGGGTTAGGTTAGGGTTAGGGTTAGGGTTAGGGTTAGGGTTAGGGGTAGGGTTAGGGTTAGGGTTAGGGTTAGGGTTATGGTTAGGGCTTAGGGTTAGAGGGTTAGGGTTAGGGTTAGTCTTAGGGTTGGGGTTAGGGTATGGTTAGAAAGTGTTAGAGTCAGGGTTAGGGCTAGGGTAGGGTTTAGGGTTAGGTTTAGAATCAGGGTTAGGTTTAGGGTCAGGATCCGTGTTAGGGTCCGGTTCAGGGTGAGGATTAGGGTCAGCGTCATCGGTGTTACGGTCAGGGTTTGGGTCAGGCCCACCGTCAGGGTCAGGGTCAGTGTTAGGGTCAGGGTTTGTTTCTTGGTTAGGGTCACGGTCAGCTTCAGGGTATGGTTAGGGTTGGGTCAGGCCCACCGTCAGGGTCAGGGTCAGTGTTAGGGTCAGGGTTTGTTTCTTGGTTAGGGTCCGGGTCAGCTTCAGGGTATGGTTAGGGTTCGGTCTGGCTCACAGTCAGGGTCCGGGTTAGGGTTAGGTTTAGGGTCAGGATTAGGGTTAGGGTTAGGGTTTAGGGTTAGTGTTAGGGTCAGTGTCAGCTTCACGGTCAGCATCAGGCTTAGGGTCAGATTCAGGGTTTACTTAGGTTTCAGTTAGGGTCAGGTCAGGGTTAGGTTAGGGTTAGGGTTAGGGTTAGGGGTAGGGTTAGGGTTAGGGTTAGGGTTAGGGTTAGGGTTATGGTTAGGGGTTAGGGTTAGAGGGTTAGGGTTAGGGTTAGTCTTAGGGTTGGGGTTAGGGTATGGTTAGAAAGTGTTAGGGTCAGGGTTAGGGCTAGGGTAGGGTTTAGGGTTAGGTTTAGAATCAGGGTTTGGTTTAGGGTCAGGATCCGTGTTAGGGTCCGGTTCAGGGTGAGGATTAGGGTCAGCGTCATCGGTGTTACGGTCAGGGTTTGGGTCAGGCCCACCGTCAGGGTCAGGGTCAGTGTTAGGGTCAGGGTTTGTTTCTTGGTTAGGGTAGGGTCAGCTTCAGGGTATGGTTAGGGTTGGGTCAGGCTCACAGTCAGGGTCCGGGTCAGGGTTAGGAGTTACTGTTAGTGTTAGGATTAGGGTTAGGGTTAGGGTCCGGGTTAGGGTCAAGGTCAGGATCAGGATCAAGTCAGGGTCAGGGTCATGTTTAGGCTTTGGGTCAGAGTCAGGGTTCAGTTTGGTTCCAGTTTAGGGTCAGGGTCAAGGTTAGGGTTAGGTGCAGGGTCAGGGTTAGGGTCCGGGTTAGGGCTTGTGGTTAGGATTGGGGTTAGTGTTAGGGTTGGGGTTAGGGTAGGGTGAGACAGGGTTAGGTTCAGTGTTAGGGCTAGTGTAGGGGTTAGGGTTAGGTTTAGAATCAGAGTTAGGTTTAGGGTCAGGGTCCGTGTTAGGGTCAGGTCAGGGTTAGGTTTAGGGTCAGCGTCATTTGAGTTACGGTCAGGGTTAGGGTCAGGCTCACCGTCAGCGTCAGGGTCAGTGTTAGGGTCAGGGTTTGTTTCTTGGTTAGGGTCAGGGTCAGCTTCAGGGTATGGTTAGGTTTAGGGTCAGGCTCACAGTCAGGGTCCTGGTCAGGGTTAGTTGTTAGTGTTAGGGTTAGGGTTAGGGTTCGGGTTTGGGTTCAGGTTTACGATTTGAGGTTAGGGTTTGGGTCGCGTTGAGGTTCGGTGTTAGGGTTATGGTTTAGGGTTCGGGTTCCGGTTCAGATTCGGCTTAGTATTAGTGTTCTGGTTCGGGTTAGGATTAGGCCCTGCATGGTGGCTCGGGGCTGGTCCATCTGTCCTCCCAGTGCTGACCTTCCTTGTCCTTGGCCCTCTGTCATCCTGGATCCTCTCTACGTCCTCCTTAAACTATTATGAATGTCCCCAGGAGCAGGGTGGCAGGAGTGGGGTCTCAGAGGGGCTGCCGCGATCCTGTGCCCCAGACAACACTGAGAAAGGAGCCCCAGGACATTGTGTCAGGAGGACGGGGATCAGGATCCCCTCCATCTCCCTGGGCACGAACACTGTTCCATTCCCTGCTGTCTCACCACTGCTGTGCCCAATCCTACTGAAAACACATCCGTGGCCCACCGAGCCAGAGTTTCTGGGGGTGAGTCCCAGGCTGAGCCCTCCTAGGTGACAGGTGGGCCTGTGGCCTGGGATGGGTGCCGCTCACTGTTGTCTCAGACAGGGGAGCCTGTCCGCCTTCTCTCCAGGGGCCCTGCATCGGACCTCTGCTTCCTCACGTTCTCCCCAGGGCTGCTGGTCCCCAGACCAGACACCTGCCAGTCTGAGGGTGACCAGCACTGCCTCCCCAGGGTTTCCTTTGCCTGAGTCCTTCCCTGGGAGCTCCTGCATCTCCTGACACATACTCCCTGTGTGCTTCTCCTCCCCCTTGAACTTGCACGTTTCTAGTCTCTGTCCCTGTCTCTGTTCCTGTGGGACCCAGAGACTTGGAGCATGGAGTGGAGCAGACCCATGGGAGACCTTTCTCTGGTCTAGGGTTGTGAGCGATGCTTTTGCCCTCCGCGGTGTGTCTTCCAGCTTTCTGCATTTCCCTGGTTTCTGTGTGGGCCACAGGAGGAAACAGCCGTGTCCTGTCTGGGGACCGACTGTGGTGTCCCAGCAGGAACAGGGGCCTTGGCCCCGAGATTGTGCCCAGAATTCCTAAAGGGTTCCCTAGGATGACATCTCCTCTGTAATCCATTGGGCGTCTCAACATCCAAGAAGGGAAATTCTATGTCAAACAGAGAGAAGAAACAAAAACCAAACCTAACCAAACCCCAAACAAGGGCCCTTTGAAAATAGGTGCAGACACAAAGGCACCTATTGAGGGATTCCACTTCCAGAAACCTCCAGAACACGTGCAGGAACAGAAAGAGAAAGCAGCTTAGGGCTTGCGAGGGGCCAGGCTGGGGGGAACAATGGGCAGGAGGGCTTGGGCTCAGGGTCTCCTCCTTTGGGGAAGGAGATAGCCTGCAACGATGTTCTGGGGCGTGGTGGCACAGCGTTGGGAATGCACTTCATGCTCATGACGTGTTCAAGGGAAAACAAGAACTTTTATTTAAAATAAATAATACACGGCATAGAGGAGATGGACGGCGGCGAGAACGGTGACTCCATACAGGAGAGGAAGAACACAAGGAGGGGGGATGAAACATTCTGGGGGGATGTCGGGGTCAGGGGATGGAACTGACGGCATTTTTCTGGGAAGATCTCCCCGCAGAGCTGTGGGCTCTGGATGCGGGTCTGGGAGGCCCGCAGGAGAAGGTGTTGGGGCAGGGGTTGGGCTAGGGGCGGGGACAGGGTCAGCAGTAGTGGCCGGTGCAGGATCCAGAGCAGGAGCTGGGTCAGAGGCAGGAACAGGAGGCCAGGCAAGGGCAGGGAAAGGAGCAGGAGCAAAGGAGAGGGACTGGGTCTGGGGCGGGAACAGGGGCCTAGGCAGGGCCAGGGGAAGGGGCAGTGGTCCTGGCAGGGCCAGGGGAAGGGATGGCGGCAGTTGAAGGGGAAGACGCAGGGGCAGGGGCTGGGTCTGGGGCAGGAACAGGGGACCAGGCAGGGAAAGTGGAGGCCTTCCTGGCAGGGGCAGGGGCAAGACCAGGGGTAAGACCTGGGTCTGGGGCAGGTGCAGGGGCAGTGGCCCTGGCAGGGAAAGGAGAAAGGACAGGAGCAGGGGCAGGGGCAGACGCAGGGGCAGGGGAAGGGGCAGGAGCAGGAATTGGGGCAAGTGCATTGGTGATGACTGGTGCAGGGTCAAGGGCAGGAGCTGGGTCTGGGGTGGGAGCATGGGTCTAGGCAGGGCCAGGGGAAGGGGCAGTGGTCCTGGCAGGGCCAGGGGAAGGAATGGCAGCAGTTGAAGGGGAAGACGCAGGGACAGGGCCTGGGTCTGGGGCAGGAACAGGGAATGTGGAGGCCTTCCTGGCAGGGGCCGGTGCAGGGGCAGATGCAGGGGCAGGGGCAGGGCCAGGGGCAAGACCAGGAGTAGGACCTGGGTCTGGGTCAGGTGCAGGGGCAGTGGCCCTGGCAGGGAAAAGAGAAAGGACAGGGGCAGGGGCAGACGCAGGGGCAGGGGCAGGGGCAGGGGCAGGGGAAGGGGCAGGAGCAGGAGCAGGAGCAGGAGCAGGAGCAGGAACGGAGGCAAGTGCCTTGGTGATGACTGGTGCAGGGTCAAGGGCAGGAGCTGGGTCTGGGGCAGGAACAGGGGCACCGGCAGGGAAAGAGGAGGCCTTCCTGGCAGGGGCAGGGTTAGGGTCAGGGTCAGGGGCAGGGTCAGGGTCAGGGGCAGGGGCAAAAACAGGGTTAGGATTTGGGTCTGCGGCAGGTGTAGGGGCAGGTGCAGGGGCAGGACCTGGGTTTGGGGCACGTACCGGGGCAGGTGCAGGGGCAGTGGCCGTGTCAGGGAAAGGAGATGGGATAGGAGCAGGGGAATGGGCAGGGGCAGGTGCTGGGGCAAGGGCAGGGGTGATGGCCTGGGCCGGGTCAAGGGCAGGAGCTGGGTCTGGGGCGGGAACAGGGGCCTAGGCAGGGCCAGGGGAAGGGGCAGTGGTCCTGGCAGGGCCAGGGGAAGGGATGGCGGCAGTTGAAGGGGAAGACGCAGGGCCAGGGGCTGGGTCTGGGGCAGGCACAGGGAAAGTGGAGGCCTTCGTGGCAGGGGCAGGGGCAGGGGCAGGGGCAGACGCAGGGGCAGGGGCAAGACCAGGGGTAGGACCTGGGTCTGGGTCAGGTGCAGGGGTAGTGGCCCTGGCAGGGAAAAGAGAAAGGACAGGGGCAGGGGCAGACGCAGGGGCAGGGGAAGGGGCAGGAGCAGGAGCAGGAACTGAGGCAAGTGCCTTGGTGATGACTGGTGCAGGGTCAAGGGCAGGAGCTGGGTCTGGGGCAGGAACAGGGGCACCGGCAGGGAAAGTGGAGGCCTTCCAGGCAGGGGCACGGGAAGGGGCAGGGGAAAGGGCAGGAACAGGGTTAGGACCTGGGACTGGGGCCGGTGCAGGGGCAGGTGCCTGGGCAGTGGCCCTGGCAGGGAAAGGCGAAGGGCTAGGGGCGGGGGCAGGGGCAGGGGCAGGAGCTGGGGCAAGGGCAGGGGTGATGGCCTGGGCGAGGTCAAGGGCAGGAGCTGGGTCTGGGGCGGGAACAGGGGCCCAGGGAGGGGTCGGGGAAGGGGTGGGACCAAGGGAGGATCTGGGTCAAGGCCCAGAACAGGAGCACAGGCAGGGGCAGGGGAAGTGGGAGTCGCTCTGGCAGGGGCAGGGGCAGGGGGAGCGGCAGGAGCAGGGGTGGGGGCAGGAGCAGGAGCCAGCTCTCCCCGGACAGCATCAGCATCTTCGTGGGCAGGCGCCCGGGCACCTGTGGGCTCCCGGTCTCCCGCCGAAGTGACTCCAGACATCATGTGCCCCTCCGGAGTTGATGAAGTTGGGAGTAGGTCTAGCTCCTCCGCTGGAGAAGCTGGGAGAGGAGAGAAGGTCACCCGCGGGCCTGCCTCTCCCTGTGGCTTTGCAGAGACAGAGCCCAGCCCGGGGCCTCCCGGAGAAGCCGCAGCCACGAAGGAACCCTCCCCGGGACGTCTCCCCGACTGCAGTCCACCCCCTGGGTGCTCCGAGCCAAGTCGAGGCTCCTGGCCCCACACCGGCCTGTGGGGGCTTCTCCCTGTGGGGCCCAGCACCGACCCCTCCCCACACAGCCACAGGCACCCCACCCCAGCCTTCTCACCCTCGGACTTGGCCTCCGTGGGCTCCGTGTCCAGGACCGCAGTGCAGTGGAGTACCGCGGGCAGTGGTCTGGGAGGTAGCGAGGGCCTTCCCAGGACCGGGGACTCCGGGGTCGGGGAGGGGTGCGTGTCTTCCCGCCTCCTTCCTAGTTCATCCGTGGCCTGCCAAGGCAGAGACGGGGAGTGTGCAAGAGGCGTCAGACCCCTGCCCAGCCATACCCACCGTGCTCCTGCCCAGTGCCCCTGCTTCTCCCAGATCCCACGCAGACCTGTGTGTGCACAGCCCCGCACCTGGGTCAGTGACCCGTCCCTGCAGGGTCTCAGGATCAACCCTGGGCAGAAGGGTGCAGCCCCCACACTCCGTCCCACCTAGCCAGCCTTAACCTGGGGTGTGAACATGACCTGCCCACCAGGCATCTGACCCCTCATCAGCCTGCTCCTGCTTGGGGCGTCTCCACCCCCCATGAGCTCTCTTTACACACACACACACACACACACACACACACACACACACACACACATCCACACACGGGGAGGAGACGGAGGCCTACACGGGTCGGTCAGAAGGTGTGGGGCTGTCTGACTTGAGCCTCCCGGTATCACCTTTTGATTCTTTTTGCCAAAGGGCCAGAGTTGTCGGGGAAGCCTGACACGACCTGCGCAGTGGGGGGACGTGTTTGGCGGGCGAGCTCTCCTCTGCCTGCATCCTCTGGGCTTCCGTAGGCAGCAGCAGCAGAACATGTCGCTTCCTTCAGGATCTGCCCAGAAATGAGCTGGGCAGGGGGGTTTTCTCTGGAATGTGGGTGCCTGGATACGTGGGTTCCAATTCCGTTGGGCTGTGTCATCAGGGAAGTGAGGTCACCACTGCCTGGGGGCTCCTTACCGGACTTCCTGCTCCCACCAGAGCTCCCTGAGGGTTAGGGTTAGGGTTAGGGTTAGGGTTAGGGTTAGGGTTTAGGGTTAGGGTTAGTGTTAGGGTCAGTGTCAGGTTTCCGGTCACGGTCAGGCTTAGGGTCAGAGTCAGGGATTAGTTAGGTTCCAGTATAGGGTCAGGTCGGGGTTAGGGTTAGGGTTAGGTTCAAGTTCAGGTTTAGGGTACCGTTTAGGGTTTGGGGTTAGGGTTAGGTTTAGTCTTAGGATTGGGGTTAGGGTAGGGTTAGACCGTGTTAGGGTCAAGATTAGGGCTAGTGTAGGGGTTAGGGTTAGGTTTAGAATCAGGGTTAGGTTTAGGGTCAGGATCCGTGTTAGGGTCCGGTTCAGGGTGAGGTTTAGGGTCAGCTTCATCGGTGTTATGCTCAGGGTTTGGGTCAGGCCCACCGTCAGGGTAGGGTCAGTGTTAGGGTCAGGGTTTGTTTCTTGATTAGGGTCAGGGTCAGCTTCAGGGTATGGTTAGGTTTGGGTCAGGCTCACAGTCAGGGTCCGGGTTAGGGTTAGGTTTAGGGTTAGGATTAGGGTTAGGGTTAGGGTTTAGGGTTAGTGTTAGGGTCAGTGTCAGCTTCACGGTCAGCGTCAGGCTTAGGGTCAGATTCAGGGTTTAGTTAGGTTTCAGTATAGGGTCCGGTCAGGGTTAGGGTTAGGGTTAGGTCAGGGTCAGGTTTAGGGTCAGGGTTAGGGTTTGGGGTTAGGGTTAGGTTTAGTCGTAGGGTTGGGGTTAGGGTAGGGTTAGACAGTGTTAGGGTCAGGGTTAGGGCTAGGGTAGGGTTTAGGGTTAGGTTTAGAATCAGGGTTAGGTTTAGGGTCAGGATCCGTGTTAGGGTCCGGTTCAGGGTGAGGATTAGGGTCAGCGTCATCGGTGTTACGCTCAGGGTTTGGGTCAGGCCCACCGTCAGGGTCAGGGTCAGTGTTAGGGTCAGGGTTTGTTTCTTGGTTAGGGTCACGGTCAGCTTCAGGGTATGGTTAGGTTTGGGTCAGGCTCACAGTCAGGGTCCGGGTTAGGGTTAGGGTTAGGGTTAGGATTAGGGTTATGGTTAGGGTTAGGGTTTAGGGTTAGGGTTAGTGTTAGGGTCAGTGTCATGTTCACGGTCAGGGTCAGGCTTAGGGTCAGAGTCAGCGTTTAGTTAGATTCCAGTATAGGGTCAGGTCAGGGTTAGGGTTAGGGTTAGGTTCAGGGTCAGGTTTAGGGTTGGGGTTAGCGTTAGGTTTAGTCTTAGGGTTGGGGTTAGGGTAGGGTTAGACAGTGTTAGGGTCAAGGTTAGGGCTAGTGTAGGGGTTAGGGTTAGGTTTAGAATCAGGGTTAGGTTTAGGGTCAGGATCCGTGTTAGGGTCCGGTTCAGGGTGAGGTTTAGGGTCAGCGTCATCGGTGTTACGGTCAGGGTTTGGGTCAGGCCCACCGTCAGGGTCAGGGTCCGTGTTAGGGTCAGGGTTTGTTTCTTGGTTAGGGTCACGGTCAGCTTCAGGGTATGGTTAGGTTTGGGTCAGGCTCACAGTCAGGGTCCGGGTTAGGGTTAGGGTTAGGGTTAGGATTAGGGTTATGGTTAGGGTTAGGGTTTAGGGTTAGGGTTAGTGTTAGGGTCAGTGTCATGTTCACGGTCAGGGTCAGGCTTAGGGTCAGAGTCAGCGTTTAGTTAGATTCCAGTATAGGGTCAGGTCAGGGTTAGGGTTAGGGTTAGGTTCAGGGTCAGGTTTAGGGTTGGGGTTAGCGTTAGGTTTAGTCTTAGGGTTGGGGTTAGGGTAGGGTTAGACAGTGTTAGGGTCAAGGTTAGGGCTAGTGTAGGGGTTAGGGTTAGGTTTAGAATCAGGGTTAGGTTTAGGGTCAGGATCCGTGTTAGGGTCCGGTTCAGGGTGAGGTTTAGGGTCAGCGTCATCGGTGTTACGGTCAGGGTTTGGGTCAGGCCCACCGTCAGGGTCAGGGTCAGTGTTAGGGTCAGGGTTTGTTTCTTGGTTAGGGTCACGGTCAGCTTCAGGGTATGGTTATGGTTGGTCAGGCCCACCGTCAGGGTCAGGGTCAGTGTTAGGGTCAGGGTTTGTTTCTTGGTTAGGGTCAGGGTCAGCTTCAGGGTATGGTTAGGGTTGGTTCAGGCTCACAGTCAGGGTCCGGGTTAGGGTTAGGTTTAGGGTTAGGATTAGGGTTAGGGTTAGGATTTAGGGTTAGTGTTAGGGTCAGTGTCAGCTTCACGGTCAGCGTCAGGCTTAGGGTCAGATTCAGGGTTTAGTTAGGTTTCAGTATAGGGTCCGGTCAGGGTTAGGGTTAGGGTTAGGTCAGGGTCAGGTTTAGGGTCAGGGTTAGGGTTTGGGGTTAGGGTTAGGTTTAGTCGTAGGGTTGGGGTTAGGGTAGGGTTAGACAGTGTTAGGGTCAGGGTTAGGGCTAGGGTAGGGTTTAGGGTTAGGTTTAGAATCAGGGTTAGGTTTAGGGTCAGGATCCGTGTTAGGGTCCGGTTCAGGGTGAGGATTAGGGTCAGCGTCATCGGTGTTACGGTCAGGGTTTGGGTCAGGCCCACCGTCAGGGTCAGGGTCAGTGTTAGGGTCAGGGTTTGTTTCTTGGTTAGGGTCACGGTCAGCTTCAGGGTATGGTTAGGGTTGGGTCAGGCCCACCGTCAGGGTCAGGGTCAGTGTTAGGGTCAGGGTTTGTTTCTTGGTTAGGGTCCGGGTCAGCTTCAGGGTATGGTTAGGGTTGGGTCTGGCTCACAGTCAGGGTCCGGGTTAGGGTTAGGTTTAGGGTCAGGATTAGGGTTAGGGTTAGGGTTTAGGGTTAGTGTTAGGGTCAGTGTCAGCTTCACGGTCAGCATCAGGCTTAGGGTCAGATTCAGGGTTTACTTAGGTTTCAGTTAGGGTCAGGTCAGGGTTAGGTTAGGGTTAGGGTTAGGGTTAGGGTTAGGGTTAGGGGTTAGGTTTAGGGTTAGGGTTAGGGTTAGGGTTATGGTTAGGGGTTAGGGTTAGAGGGTTAGGGTTAGGGTTAGTCTTAGGGTTGGGGTTAGGGTATGGTTAGAAAGTGTTAGGGTCAGGGTTAGGGCTAGGGTAGGGTTTAGGGTTAGGTTTAGAATCAGGGTTTGGTTTAGGGTCAGGATCCGTGTTAGGGTCCGGTTCAGGGTGAGGATTAGGGTCAGCGTCATCGGTGTTACGGTCAGGGTTTGGGTCAGGCCCACCGTCAGGGTCAGGGTCAGTGTTAGGGTCAGGGTTTGTTTCTTGGTTAGGGTAGGGTCAGCTTCAGGGTATTGTTAGGGTTGGGTCAGGCTCACAGTCAGGGTCCGGGTCAGGGTTAGGAGTTACTGTTAGGGTTAGGGTTATGGTTAGGGTTAGGGTTTAGGGTTAGGGTTAGTCTTAGGGTCAGTGTCATGTTCACGGTCATGGTCAGGCTTAGGGTCAGAGTCAGCGTTTAGTTAGATTCCAGTATAGGGTCAGGTCAGGGTTAGGGTTAGGGTTAGGTTCAGGGTCAGGTTTAGGGTTGGGGTTAGGGTTAGGTTTAGTCTTAGGGTTGGGGTTAGGGTAGGGTTAGACAGTGTTAGGGTCAAGGTTAGGGCTAGTGTAGGGGTTAGGGTTAGGTTTAGAATCAGGGTTAGGTTTAGGGTCAGGATCCGTGTTAGGGTCCGGTTCAGGGTGAGGTTTAGGGTCAGCGTCATCGGTGTTACGGTCAGGGTTTGGGTCAGGCCCACCGTCAGGGTCAGGGTCCGTGTTAGGGTCAGGGTTTGTTTCTTGGTTAGGGTCACGGTCAGCTTCAGGGTATGGTTATGGTTGGTCAGGCCCACCGTCAGGGTCAGGGTCAGTGTTAGGGTCAGGGTTTGTTTCTTGGTTAGGGTCAGGGTCAGCTTCAGGGTATGGTTAGGGTTGGTTCAGGCTCACAGTCAGGGTCCGGGTTAGGGTTAGGTTTAGGGTTAGGATTAGGGTTAGGGTTAGGGTTTAGGGTTAGTGTTAGGGTCAGTGTCAGCTTCACGGTCAGCGTCAGGCTTAGGGTCAGATTCAGGGTTTAGTTAGGTTTCAGTATAGGGTCCGGTCAGGGTTAGGGTTAGGGTTAGGTCAGGGTCAGGTTTAGGGTCAGGGTTAGGGTTTGGGGTTAGGGTTAGGTTTAGTCGTAGGGTTGGGGTTAGGGTAGGGTTAGACAGTGTTAGGGTCAGGGTTATGGCTAGGGTAGGGTTTAGGGTTAGGTTTAGAATCAGGGTTAGGTTTAGGGTCAGGATCCGTGTTAGGGTCCGGTTCAGGGTGAGGATTAGGGTCAGCGTCATCGGTGTTACGGTCAGGGTTTGGGTCAGGCCCACCGTCAGGGTCAGGGTCAGTGTTAGGGTCAGGGTTTGTTTCTTGGTTAGGGTCACGGTCAGCTTCAGGGTATGGTTAGGTTTGGGTCAGGCTCACAGTCAGGGTCCGGGTTAGGGTTAGGGTTAGGGTTAGGATTAGGGTTATGGTTAGGGTTAGGGTTTAGGGTTAGGGTTAGTGTTAGGGTCAGTGTCATGTTCACGGTCAGGGTCAGGCTTAGGGTCAGAGTCAGCGTTTAGTTAGATTCCAGTATTGGGTCAGGTCAGGGTTAGGGTTAGGGTTAGGTTCAGGGTCAGGTTTAGGGTTGGGGTTAGCGTTAGGTTTAGTCTTAGGGTTGGGGTTAGGGTAGGGTTAGACAGTGTTAGGGTCAAGGTTAGGGCTAGTGTAGGGGTTAGGGTTAGGTTTAGAATCAGGGTTAGGTTTAGGGTCAGGATCCGTGTTAGGGTCCGGTTCAGGGTGAGGTTTAGGGTCAGCGTCATCGGTGTTACGGTCAGGGTTTGGGTCAGGCCCACCGTCAGGGTCAGGGTCCGTGTTAGGGTCAGGGTTTGTTTCTTGGTTAGGGTCACGGTCAGCTTCAGGGTATGGTTAGGTTTGGGTCAGGCTCACAGTCAGGGTCCGGGTTAGGGTTAGGGTTAGGGTTAGGATTAGGGTTATGGTTAGGGTTAGGGTTTAGGGTTAGGGTTAGTGTTAGGGTCAGTGTCATGTTCACGGTCAGGGTCAGGCTTAGGGTCAGAGTCAGCGTTTAGTTAGATTCCAGTATAGGGTCAGGTCAGGGTTAGGGTTAGGGTTAGGTTCAGGGTCAGGTTTAGGGTTGGGGTTAGCGTTAGGTTTAGTCTTAGGGTTGGGGTTAGGGTAGGGTTAGACAGTGTTAGGGTCAAGGTTAGGGCTAGTGTAGGGGTTAGGGTTAGGTTTAGAATCAGGGTTAGGTTTAGGGTCAGGATCCGTGTTAGGGTCCGGTTCAGGGTGAGGTTTAGGGTCAGCGTCATCGGTGTTACGGTCAGGGTTTGGGTCAGGCCCACCGTCAGGGTCAGGGTCCGTGTTAGGGTCAGGGTTTGTTTCTTGGTTAGGGTCACGGTCAGCTTCAGGGTATGGTTATGGTTGGTCAGGCCCACCGTCAGGGTCAGGGTCAGTGTTAGGGTCAGGGTTTGTTTCTTGGTTAGGGTCAGGGTCAGCTTCAGGGTATGGTTAGGGTTGGTTCAGGCTCACAGTCAGGGTCCGGGTTAGGGTTAGGTTTAGGGTTAGGATTAGGGTTAGGGTTAGGGTTTAGGGTTAGTGTTAGGGTCAGTGTCAGCTTCACGGTCAGCGTCAGGCTTAGGGTCAGATTCAGGGTTTAGTTAGGTTTCAGTATAGGGTCCGGTCAGGGTTAGGGTTAGGGTTAGGTCAGGGTCAGGTTTAGGGTCAGGGTTAGGGTTTGGGGTTAGGGTTAGGTTTAGTCGTAGGGTTGGGGTTAGGGTAGGGTTAGACAGTGTTAGGGTCAGGGTTAGGGCTAGGGTAGGGTTTAGGGTTAGGTTTAGAATCAGGGTTAGGTTTAGGGTCAGGATCCGTGTTAGGGTCCGGTTCAGGGTGAGGATTAGGGTCAGCGTCATCGGTGTTACGGTCAGGGTTTGGGTCAGGCCCACCGTCAGGGTCAGGGTCAGTGTTAGGGTCAGGGTTTGTTTCTTGGTTAGGGTCACGGTCAGCTTCAGGGTATGGTTAGGGTTGGGTCAGGCCCACCGTCAGGGTCAGGGTCAGTGTTAGGGTCAGGGTTTGTTTCTTGGTTAGGGTCCGGGTCAGCTTCAGGGTATGGTTAGGGTTGGGTCTGGCTCACAGTCAGGGTCCGGGTTAGGGTTAGGTTTAGGGTCAGGATTAGGGTTAGGGTTAGGGTTTAGGGTTAGTGTTAGGGTCAGTGTCAGCTTCACGGTCAGCATCAGGCTTAGGGTCAGATTCAGGGTTTACTTAGGTTTCAGTTAGGGTCAGGTCAGGGTTAGGTTAGGGTTAGGGTTAGGGTTAGGGGTAGGGTTAGGGTTAGGGTTAGGGTTAGGGTTAGGGTTATGGTTAGGGGTTAGGGTTAGAGGGTTAGGGTTAGGGTTAGTCTTAGGGTTGGGGTTAGGGTATGGTTAGAAAGTGTTAGGGTCAGGGTTAGGGCTAGGGTAGGGTTTAGGGTTAGGTTTAGAATCAGGGTTTGGTTTAGGGTCAGGATCCGTGTTAGGGTCCGGTTCAGGGTGAGGATTAGGGTCAGCGTCATCGGTGTTACGGTCAGGGTTTGGGTCAGGCCCACCGTCAGGGTCAGGGTCAGTGTTAGGGTCAGGGTTTGTTTCTTGGTTAGGGTAGGGTCAGCTTCAGGGTATGGTTAGGGTTGGGTCAGGCTCACAGTCAGGGTCCGGGTCAGGGTTAGGAGTTACGGTTAGTGTTAGGATTAGGGTTAGGGTTAGGGTCCGGGTTAGGGTCAAGGTCAGGATCAGGATCAAGTCAGGGTCAGGGTCATGTTTAGGCTTTGGGTCAGAGTCAGGGTTCAGTTTGGTTCCAGTTTAGGGTCAGGGTCAAGGTTAGGGTTAGGTGCAGGGTCAGGGTTAGGGTCCGGGTTAGGGCTTGTGGTTAGGATTGGGGTTAGTGTTAGGGTTGGGGTTAGGGTAGGGTGAGACAGGGTTAGGTTCAGTGTTAGGGCTAGTGTAGGGGTTAGGGTTAGGTTTAGAATCAGAGTTAGGTTTAGGGTCAGGGTCCGTGTTAGGGTCAGGGTCAGGGTTAGGTTTAGGGTCAGCGTCATTTGAGTTACGGTCAGGGTTAGGGTCAGGCTCACCGTCAGCGTCAGGGTCAGTGTTAGGGTCAGGGTTTGTTTCTTGGTTAGGGTCAGGGTCAGCTTCAGGGTATGGTTAGGTTTGGGTCAGGCTCACAGTCAGGGTCCGGGTTAGGGTTAGGGTTAGGGTTAGGATTAGGGTTATGGTTAGGGTTAGGGTTTAGGGTTAGGGTTAGTGTTAGGGTCAGTGTCATGTTCACGGTCAGGGTCAGGCTTAGGGTCAGAGTCAGCGTTTAGTTAGATTCCAGTATAGGGTCAGGTCAGGGTTAGGGTTAGGGTTAGGTTCAGGGTCAGGTTTAGGGTTGGGGTTAGCGTTAGGTTTAGTCTTAGGGTTGGGGTTAGGGTAGGGTTAGACAGTGTTAGGGTCAAGGTTAGGGCTAGTGTAGGGGTTAGGGTTAGGTTTAGAATCAGGGTTAGGTTTAGGGTCAGGATCCGTGTTAGGGTCCGGTTCAGGGTGAGGTTTAGGGTCAGCGTCATCGGTGTTACGGTCAGGGTTTGGGTCAGGCCCACCGTCAGGGTCAGGGTCCGTGTTAGGGTCAGGGTTTGTTTCTTGGTTAGGGTCACGGTCAGCTTCAGGGTATGGTTATGGTTGGTCAGGCCCACCGTCAGGGTCAGGGTCCGTGTTAGGGTCAGGGTTTGTTTCTTGATTAGGGTCACGGTCAGCTTCAGGGTATGGTTATGGTTGGTCAGGACCACCGTCAGGGTCAGGGTCAGTGTTAGGGTCAGGGTTTGTTTCTTGGTTAGGGTCAGGGTCAGCTTCAGGGTATGGTTAGGGTTGGTTCAGGCTCACAGTCAGGGTCCGGGTTAGGGTTAGGTTTAGGGTTAGGATTAGGGTTAGGGTTACGGTTTAGGGTTAGTGTTAGGGTCAGTGTCAGCTTCACGGTCAGCGTCAGGCTTAGGGTCAGATTCAGGGTTTAGTTAGGTTTCAGTATAGGGTCCGGTCAGGGTTAGGGTTAGGGTTAGGTCAGGGTCAGGTTTAGGGTCAGGGTTAGGGTTTGGGGTTAGGGTTAGGTTTAGTCGTAGGGTTGGGGTTAGGGTAGGGTTAGACAGTGTTAGGGTCAGGGTTAGGGCTAGGGTAGGGTTTAGGGTTAGGTTTAGAATCAGGGTTAGGTTTAGGGTCAGGATCCGTGTTAGGGTCCGGTTCAGGGTGAGGATTAGGGTCAGCGTCATCGGTGTTACGGTCAGGGTTTGGGTCAGGCCCACCGTCAGGGTCAGGGTCAGTGTTAGGGTCAGGGTTTGTTTCTTGGTTAGGGTCACGGTCAGCTTCAGGGTATGGTTAGGGTTGGGTCAGGCCCACCGTCAGGGTCAGGGTCAGTGTTAGGGTCAGGGTTTGTTTCTTGGTTAGGGTCCGGGTCAGCTTCAGGGTATGGTTAGGGTTGGGTCTGGCTCACAGTCAGGGTCCGGGTTAGGGTTAGGTTTAGGGTCAGGATTAGGGTTAGGGTTAGGGTTTAGGGTTAGTGTTAGGGTCAGTGTCAGCTTCACGGTCAGCATCAGGCTTAGGGTCAGATTCAGGGTTTACTTAGGTTTCAGTTAGGGTCAGGTCAGGGTTAGGTTAGGGTTAGGGTTAGGGTTAGGGTTAGGGTTAGGGGTAGGGTTAGGGTTAGGGTTAGGGTTAGGGTTATGGTTAGGGCTTAGGGTTAGAGGGTTAGGGTTAGGGTTAGTCTTAGGGTTGGGGTTAGGGTATGGTTAGAAAGTGTTAGAGTCAGGGTTATGGCTAGGGTAGGGTTTAGGGTTAGGTTTAGAATCAGGGTTTGGTTTAGGGTCAGGATCCGTGTTAGGGTCCGGTTCAGGGTGAGGATTAGGGTCAGCGTCATCGGTGTTACGGTCAGGCTTTGGGTCAGGCCCACCGTCAGGGTCAGGGTCAGTGTTAGGGTCAGGGTTTGTTTCTTGGTTAGGGTCAGGGTCAGCTTCAGGGTATGGTTAGGGTTGGTTCAGGCTCACAGTCAGGGTCCGGGTTAGGGTTAGGTTTAGGGTTAGGATTAGGGTTAGGGTTAGGGTTTAGGGTTAGTGTTAGGGTCAGTGTCAGCTTCACGGTCAGCGTCAGGCTTAGGGTCAGATTCAGGGTTTAGTTAGGTTTCAGTATAGGGTCCGGTCAGGGTTAGGGTTAGGGTTAGGTCAGGGTCAGGTTTAGGGTCAGGGTTAGGGTTTGGGGTTAGGGTTAGGTTTAGTCGTAGGGTTGGGGTTAGGGTAGGGTTAGACAGTGTTAGGGTCAGAGTTAGGGCTAGGGTAGGGTTTAGGATTAGGTTTAGAATCAGGGTTAGGTTTAGGGTCAGGATCCGTGTTAGGGTCCGGTTCAGGGTGAGGATTAGGGTCAGCGTCATCGGTGTTACGGTCAGGGTTTGGGTCAGGCCCACCGTCAGGGTCACGGTCAGTGTTAGGGTCAGGGTTTGTTTCTTGGTTAGGGTCACGGTCAGCTTCAGGGTATGGTTAGGTTTGGGTCAGGCTCACAGTCAGGGTCCGGGTTAGGGTTAGGGTTAGGGTTAGGATTAGGGTTATGGTTAGGGTTAGGGTTTAGGGTTAGGGTTAGTGTTAGGGTCAGTGTCATGTTCACGGTCAGGGTCAGGCTTAGGGTCAGAGTCAGCGTTTAGTTAGATTCCAGTATAGGGTCAGGTCAGGGTTAGGGTTAGGGTTAGGTTCAGGGTCAGGTTTAGGGTTGGGGTTAGCGTTAGGTTTAGTCTTAGGGTTGGGGTTAGGGTAGGGTTAGACAGTGTTAGGGTCAAGGTTAGGGCTAGTGTAGGGGTTAGGGTTAGGTTTAGAATCAGGGTTAGGTTTAGGGTCAGGATCCGTGTTAGGGTCCGGTTCAGGGTGAGGTTTAGGGTCAGCGTCATCGGTGTTACGGTCAGGGTTTGGGTCAGGCCCACCGTCAGGGTCAGGGTCCGTGTTAGGGTCAGGGTTTGTTTCTTGGTTAGGGTCACGGTCAGCTTCAGGGTATGGTTATGGTTGGTCAGGCCCACCGTCAGGGTCAGGGTCAGTGTTAGGGTCAGGGTTTGTTTCTTGGTTAGGGTCAGGGTCAGCTTCAGGGTATGGTTAGGGTTGGTTCAGGCTCACAGTCAGGGTCCGGGTTAGGGTTAGGTTTAGGGTTAGGATTAGGGTTAGGGTTAGGGTTTAGGGTTAGTGTTAGGGTCAGTGTCAGCTTCACGGTCAGCGTCAGGCTTAGGGTCAGATTCAGGGTTTAGTTAGGTTTCAGTATAGGGTCCGGTCAGGGTTAGGGTTAGGGTTAGGTCAGGGTCAGGTTTAGGGTCAGGGTTAGGGTTTGGGGTTAGGGTTAGGTTTAGTCGTAGGGTTGGGGTTAGGGTAGGGTTAGACAGTGTTAGGGTCAGGGTTAGGGCTAGGGTAGGGTTTAGGGTTAGGTTTAGAATCAGGGTTAGGTTTAGGGTCAGGATCCGTGTTAGGGTCCGGTTCAGGGTGAGGATTAGGGTCAGCGTCATCGGTGTTACGGTCAGGGTTTGGGTCAGGCCCACCGTCAGGGTCAGGGTCAGTGTTAGGGTCAGGGTTTGTTTCTTGGTTAGGGTCACGGTCAGCTTCAGGGTATGGTTAGGGTTGGGTCAGGCCCACCGTCAGGGTCAGGGTCAGTGTTAGGGTCAGGGTTTGTTTCTTGGTTAGGGTCCGGGTCAGCTTCAGGGTATGGTTAGGGTTCGGTCTGGCTCACAGTCAGGGTCCGGGTTAGGGTTAGGTTTAGGGTCAGGATTAGGGTTAGGGTTAGGGTTTAGGGTTAGTGTTAGGGTCAGTGTCAGCTTCACGGTCAGCATCAGGCTTAGGGTCAGATTCAGGGTTTACTTAGGTTTCAGTTAGGGTCAGGTCAGGGTTAGGTTAGGGTTAGGGTTAGGGTTAGGGGTAGGGTTAGGGTTAGGGTTAGGGTTAGGGTTAGGGTTATGGTTAGGGGTTAGGGTTAGAGGGTTAGGGTTAGGGTTAGTCTTAGGGTTGGGGTTAGGGTATGGTTAGAAAGTGTTAGGGTCAGGGTTAGGGCTAGGGTAGGGTTTAGGGTTAGGTTTAGAATCAGGGTTTGGTTTAGGGTCAGGATCCGTGTTAGGGTCCGGTTCAGGGTGAGGATTAGGGTCAGCGTCATCGGTGTTACGGTCAGGGTTTGGGTCAGGCCCACCGTCAGGGTCAGGGTCAGTGTTAGGGTCAGGGTTTGTTTCTTGGTTAGGGTAGGGTCAGCTTCAGGGTATGGTTAGGGTTGGGTCAGGCTCACAGTCAGGGTCCGGGTCAGGGTTAGGAGTTACTGTTAGTGTTAGGATTAGGGTTAGGGTTAGGGTCCGGGTTAGGGTCAAGGTCAGGATCAGGATCAAGTCAGGGTCAGGGTCATGTTTAGGCTTTGGGTCAGAGTCAGGGTTCAGTTTGGTTCCAGTTTAGGGTCAGGGTCAAGGTTAGGGTTAGGTGCAGGGTCAGGGTTAGGGTCCGGGTTAGGGCTTGTGGTTAGGATTGGGGTTAGTGTTAGGGTTGGGGTTAGGGTAGGGTGAGACAGGGTTAGGTTCAGTGTTAGGGCTAGTGTAGGGGTTAGGGTTAGGTTTAGAATCAGAGTTAGGTTTAGGGTCAGGGTCCGTGTTAGGGTCAGGTCAGGGTTAGGTTTAGGGTCAGCGTCATTTGAGTTACGGTCAGGGTTAGGGTCAGGCTCACCGTCAGCGTCAGGGTCAGTGTTAGGGTCAGGGTTTGTTTCTTGGTTAGGGTCAGGGTCAGCTTCAGGGTATGGTTAGGTTTAGGGTCAGGCTCACAGTCAGGGTCCTGGTCAGGGTTAGTTGTTAGTGTTAGGGTTAGGGTTAGGGTTCGGGTTTGGGTTCAGGTTTACGATTTGAGGTTAGGGTTTGGGTCGCGTTGAGGTTCGGTGTTAGGGTTATGGTTTAGGGTTCGGGTTCCGGTTCAGATTCGGCTTAGTATTAGTGTTCTGGTTCGGGTTAGGATTAGGCCCTGCATGGTGGCTCGGGGCTGGTCCATCTGTCCTCCCAGTGCTGACCTTCCTTGTCCTTGGCCCTCTGTCATCCTGGATCCTCTCTACGTCCTCCTTAAACTATTATGAATGTCCCCAGGAGCAGGGTGGCAGGAGTGGGGTCTCAGAGGGGCTGCCGCGATCCTGTGCCCCAGACAACACTGAGAAAGGAGCCCCAGGACATTGTGTCAGGAGGACGGGGATCAGGATCCCCTCCATCTCCCTGGGCACGAACACTGTTCCATTCCCTGCTGTCTCACCACTGCTGTGCCCAATCCTACTGAAAACACATCCGTGGCCCACCGAGCCAGAGTTTCTGGGGGTGAGTCCCAGGCTGAGCCCTCCTAGGTGACAGGTGGGCCTGTGGCCTGGGATGGGTGCCGCTCACTGTTGTCTCAGACAGGGGAGCCTGTCCGCCTTCTCTCCAGGGGCCCTGCATCGGACCTCTGCTTCCTCACGTTCTCCCCAGGGCTGCTGGTCCCCAGACCAGACACCTGCCAGTCTGAGGGTGACCAGCACTGCCTCCCCAGGGTTTCCTTTGCCTGAGTCCTTCCCTGGGAGCTCCTGCATCTCCTGACACATACTCCCTGTGTGCTTCTCCTCCCCCTTGAACTTGCACGTTTCTAGTCTCTGTCCCTGTCTCTGTTCCTGTGGGACCCAGAGACTTGGAGCATGGAGTGGAGCAGACCCATGGGAGACCTTTCTCTGGTCTAGGGTTGTGAGCGATGCTTTTGCCCTCCGCGGTGTGTCTTCCAGCTTTCTGCATTTCCCTGGTTTCTGTGTGGGCCACAGGAGGAAACAGCCGTGTCCTGTCTGGGGACCGACTGTGGTGTCCCAGCAGGAACAGGGGCCTTGGCCCCGAGATTGTGCCCAGAATTCCTAAAGGGTTCCCTAGGATGACATCTCCTCTGTAATCCATTGGGCGTCTCAACATCCAAGAAGGGAAATTCTATGTCAAACAGAGAGAAGAAACAAAAACCAAACCTAACCAAACCCCAAACAAGGGCCCTTTGAAAATAGGTGCAGACACAAAGGCACCTATTGAGGGATTCCACTTCCAGAAACCTCCAGAACACGTGCAGGAACAGAAAGAGAAAGCAGCTTAGGGCTTGCGAGGGGCCAGGCTGGGGGGAACAATGGGCAGGAGGGCTTGGGCTCAGGGTCTCCTCCTTTGGGGAAGGAGATAGCCTGCAACGATGTTCTGGGGCGTGGTGGCACAGCGTTGGGAATGCACTTCATGCTCATGACGTGTTCAAGGGAAAACAAGAACTTTTATTTAAAATAAATAATACACGGCATAGAGGAGATGGACGGCGGCGAGAACGGTGACTCCATACAGGAGAGGAAGAACACAAGGAGGGGGGATGAAACATTCTGGGGGGATGTCGGGGTCAGGGGATGGAACTGACGGCATTTTTCTGGGAAGATCTCCCCGCAGAGCTGTGGGCTCTGGATGCGGGTCTGGGAGGCCCGCAGGAGAAGGTGTTGGGGCAGGGGTTGGGCTAGGGGCGGGGACAGGGTCAGCAGTAGTGGCCGGTGCAGGATCCAGAGCAGGAGCTGGGTCAGAGGCAGGAACAGGAGGCCAGGCAAGGGCAGGGAAAGGAGCAGGAGCAAAGGAGAGGGACTGGGTCTGGGGCGGGAACAGGGGCCTAGGCAGGGCCAGGGGAAGGGGCAGTGGTCCTGGCAGGGCCAGGGGAAGGGATGGCGGCAGTTGAAGGGGAAGACGCAGGGGCAGGGGCTGGGTCTGGGGCAGGAACAGGGGACCAGGCAGGGAAAGTGGAGGCCTTCCTGGCAGGGGCAGGGGCAAGACCAGGGGTAAGACCTGGGTCTGGGGCAGGTGCAGGGGCAGTGGCCCTGGCAGGGAAAGGAGAAAGGACAGGAGCAGGGGCAGGGGCAGACGCAGGGGCAGGGGAAGGGGCAGGAGCAGGAATTGGGGCAAGTGCATTGGTGATGACTGGTGCAGGGTCAAGGGCAGGAGCTGGGTCTGGGGTGGGAGCATGGGTCTAGGCAGGGCCAGGGGAAGGGGCAGTGGTCCTGGCAGGGCCAGGGGAAGGAATGGCAGCAGTTGAAGGGGAAGACGCAGGGACAGGGCCTGGGTCTGGGGCAGGAACAGGGAATGTGGAGGCCTTCCTGGCAGGGGCCGGTGCAGGGGCAGATGCAGGGGCAGGGGCAGGGCCAGGGGCAAGACCAGGAGTAGGACCTGGGTCTGGGTCAGGTGCAGGGGCAGTGGCCCTGGCAGGGAAAAGAGAAAGGACAGGGGCAGGGGCAGACGCAGGGGCAGGGGCAGGGGCAGGGGCAGGGGAAGGGGCAGGAGCAGGAGCAGGAGCAGGAGCAGGAGCAGGAACGGAGGCAAGTGCCTTGGTGATGACTGGTGCAGGGTCAAGGGCAGGAGCTGGGTCTGGGGCAGGAACAGGGGCACCGGCAGGGAAAGAGGAGGCCTTCCTGGCAGGGGCAGGGTTAGGGTCAGGGTCAGGGGCAGGGTCAGGGTCAGGGGCAGGGGCAAAAACAGGGTTAGGATTTGGGTCTGCGGCAGGTGTAGGGGCAGGTGCAGGGGCAGGACCTGGGTTTGGGGCACGTACCGGGGCAGGTGCAGGGGCAGTGGCCGTGTCAGGGAAAGGAGATGGGATAGGAGCAGGGGAATGGGCAGGGGCAGGTGCTGGGGCAAGGGCAGGGGTGATGGCCTGGGCCGGGTCAAGGGCAGGAGCTGGGTCTGGGGCGGGAACAGGGGCCTAGGCAGGGCCAGGGGAAGGGGCAGTGGTCCTGGCAGGGCCAGGGGAAGGGATGGCGGCAGTTGAAGGGGAAGACGCAGGGCCAGGGGCTGGGTCTGGGGCAGGCACAGGGAAAGTGGAGGCCTTCGTGGCAGGGGCAGGGGCAGGGGCAGGGGCAGACGCAGGGGCAGGGGCAAGACCAGGGGTAGGACCTGGGTCTGGGTCAGGTGCAGGGGTAGTGGCCCTGGCAGGGAAAAGAGAAAGGACAGGGGCAGGGGCAGACGCAGGGGCAGGGGAAGGGGCAGGAGCAGGAGCAGGAACTGAGGCAAGTGCCTTGGTGATGACTGGTGCAGGGTCAAGGGCAGGAGCTGGGTCTGGGGCAGGAACAGGGGCACCGGCAGGGAAAGTGGAGGCCTTCCAGGCAGGGGCACGGGAAGGGGCAGGGGAAAGGGCAGGAACAGGGTTAGGACCTGGGACTGGGGCCGGTGCAGGGGCAGGTGCCTGGGCAGTGGCCCTGGCAGGGAAAGGCGAAGGGCTAGGGGCGGGGGCAGGGGCAGGGGCAGGAGCTGGGGCAAGGGCAGGGGTGATGGCCTGGGCGAGGTCAAGGGCAGGAGCTGGGTCTGGGGCGGGAACAGGGGCCCAGGGAGGGGTCGGGGAAGGGGTGGGACCAAGGGAGGATCTGGGTCAAGGCCCAGAACAGGAGCACAGGCAGGGGCAGGGGAAGTGGGAGTCGCTCTGGCAGGGGCAGGGGCAGGGGGAGCGGCAGGAGCAGGGGTGGGGGCAGGAGCAGGAGCCAGCTCTCCCCGGACAGCATCAGCATCTTCGTGGGCAGGCGCCCGGGCACCTGTGGGCTCCCGGTCTCCCGCCGAAGTGACTCCAGACATCATGTGCCCCTCCGGAGTTGATGAAGTTGGGAGTAGGTCTAGCTCCTCCGCTGGAGAAGCTGGGAGAGGAGAGAAGGTCACCCGCGGGCCTGCCTCTCCCTGTGGCTTTGCAGAGACAGAGCCCAGCCCGGGGCCTCCCGGAGAAGCCGCAGCCACGAAGGAACCCTCCCCGGGACGTCTCCCCGACTGCAGTCCACCCCCTGGGTGCTCCGAGCCAAGTCGAGGCTCCTGGCCCCACACCGGCCTGTGGGGGCTTCTCCCTGTGGGGCCCAGCACCGACCCCTCCCCACACAGCCACAGGCACCCCACCCCAGCCTTCTCACCCTCGGACTTGGCCTCCGTGGGCTCCGTGTCCAGGACCGCAGTGCAGTGGAGTACCGCGGGCAGTGGTCTGGGAGGTAGCGAGGGCCTTCCCAGGACCGGGGACTCCGGGGTCGGGGAGGGGTGCGTGTCTTCCCGCCTCCTTCCTAGTTCATCCGTGGCCTGCCAAGGCAGAGACGGGGAGTGTGCAAGAGGCGTCAGACCCCTGCCCAGCCATACCCACCGTGCTCCTGCCCAGTGCCCCTGCTTCTCCCAGATCCCACGCAGACCTGTGTGTGCACAGCCCCGCACCTGGGTCAGTGACCCGTCCCTGCAGGGTCTCAGGATCAACCCTGGGCAGAAGGGTGCAGCCCCCACACTCCGTCCCACCTAGCCAGCCTTAACCTGGGGTGTGAACATGACCTGCCCACCAGGCATCTGACCCCTCATCAGCCTGCTCCTGCTTGGGGCGTCTCCACCCCCCATGAGCTCTCTTTACACACACACACACACACACACACACACACACACACACACACACATCCACACACGGGGAGGAGACGGAGGCCTACACGGGTCGGTCAGAAGGTGTGGGGCTGTCTGACTTGAGCCTCCCGGTATCACCTTTTGATTCTTTTTGCCAAAGGGCCAGAGTTGTCGGGGAAGCCTGACACGACCTGCGCAGTGGGGGGACGTGTTTGGCGGGCGAGCTCTCCTCTGCCTGCATCCTCTGGGCTTCCGTAGGCAGCAGCAGCAGAACATGTCGCTTCCTTCAGGATCTGCCCAGAAATGAGCTGGGCAGGGGGGTTTTCTCTGGAATGTGGGTGCCTGGATACGTGGGTTCCAATTCCGTTGGGCTGTGTCATCAGGGAAGTGAGGTCACCACTGCCTGGGGGCTCCTTACCGGACTTCCTGCTCCCACCAGAGCTCCCTGAGGGTTAGGGTTAGGGTTAGGGTTAGGGTTAGGGTTAGGGTTTAGGGTTAGGGTTAGTGTTAGGGTCAGTGTCAGGTTTCCGGTCACGGTCAGGCTTAGGGTCAGAGTCAGGGTTTAGTTAGGTTCCAGTATAGGGTCAGGTCGGGGTTAGGGTTAGGGTTAGGTTCAAGTTCAGGTTTAGGGTACCGTTTAGGGTTTGGGGTTAGGGTTAGGTTTAGTCTTAGGATTGGGGTTAGGGTAGGGTTAGACCGTGTTAGGGTCAAGATTAGGGCTAGTGTAGGGGTTAGGGTTAGGTTTAGAATCAGGGTTAGGTTTAGGGTCAGGATCCGTGTTAGGGTCCGGTTCAGGGTGAGGTTTAGGGTCAGCTTCATCGGTGTTATGCTCAGGGTTTGGGTCAGGCCCACCGTCAGGGTAGGGTCAGTGTTAGGGTCAGGGTTTGTTTCTTGATTAGGGTCAGGGTCAGCTTCAGGGTATGGTTAGGTTTGGGTCAGGCTCACAGTCAGGGTCCGGGTTAGGGTTAGGTTTAGGGTTAGGATTAGGGTTAGGGTTAGGGTTTAGGGTTAGTGTTAGGGTCAGTGTCAGCTTCACGGTCAGCGTCAGGCTTAGGGTCAGATTCAGGGTTTAGTTAGGTTTCAGTATAGGGTCCGGTCAGGGTTAGGGTTAGGGTTAGGTCAGGGTCAGGTTTAGGGTCAGGGTTAGGGTTTGGGGTTAGGGTTAGGTTTAGTCGTAGGGTTGGGGTTAGGGTAGGGTTAGACAGTGTTAGGGTCAGGGTTAGGGCTAGGGTAGGGTTTAGGGTTAGGTTTAGAATCAGGGTTAGGTTTAGGGTCAGGATCCGTGTTAGGGTCCGGTTCAGGGTGAGGATTAGGGTCAGCGTCATCGGTGTTACGCTCAGGGTTTGGGTCAGGCCCACCGTCAGGGTCAGGGTCAGTGTTAGGGTCAGGGTTTGTTTCTTGGTTAGGGTCACGGTCAGCTTCAGGGTATGGTTAGGTTTGGGTCAGGCTCACAGTCAGGGTCCGGGTTAGGGTTAGGGTTAGGGTTAGGATTAGGGTTATGGTTAGGGTTAGGGTTTAGGGTTAGGGTTAGTGTTAGGGTCAGTGTCATGTTCACGGTCAGGGTCAGGCTTAGGGTCAGAGTCAGCGTTTAGTTAGATTCCAGTATAGGGTCAGGTCAGGGTTAGGGTTAGGGTTAGGTTCAGGGTCAGGTTTAGGGTTGGGGTTAGCGTTAGGTTTAGTCTTAGGGTTGGGGTTAGGGTAGGGTTAGACAGTGTTAGGGTCAAGGTTAGGGCTAGTGTAGGGGTTAGGGTTAGGTTTAGAATCAGGGTTAGGTTTAGGGTCAGGATCCGTGTTAGGGTCCGGTTCAGGGTGAGGTTTAGGGTCAGCGTCATCGGTGTTACGGTCAGGGTTTGGGTCAGGCCCACCGTCAGGGTCAGGGTCCGTGTTAGGGTCAGGGTTTGTTTCTTGGTTAGGGTCACGGTCAGCTTCAGGGTATGGTTAGGTTTGGGTCAGGCTCACAGTCAGGGTCCGGGTTAGGGTTAGGGTTAGGGTTAGGATTAGGGTTATGGTTAGGGTTAGGGTTTAGGGTTAGGGTTAGTGTTAGGGTCAGTGTCATGTTCACGGTCAGGGTCAGGCTTAGGGTCAGAGTCAGCGTTTAGTTAGATTCCAGTATAGGGTCAGGTCAGGGTTAGGGTTAGGGTTAGGTTCAGGGTCAGGTTTAGGGTTGGGGTTAGCGTTAGGTTTAGTCTTAGGGTTGGGGTTAGGGTAGGGTTCGACAGTGTTAGGGTCAAGGTTAGGGCTAGTGTAGGGGTTAGGGTTAGGTTTAGAATCAGGGTTAGGTTTAGGGTCAGGATCCGTGTTAGGGTCCGGTTCAGGGTGAGGTTTAGGGTCAGCGTCATCGGTGTTACGGTCAGGGTTTGGGTCAGGCCCACCGTCAGGGTCAGGGTCAGTGTTAGGGTCAGGGTTTGTTTCTTGGTTAGGGTCACGGTCAGCTTCAGGGTATGGTTATGGTTGGTCAGGCCCACCGTCAGGGTCAGGGTCAGTGTTAGGGTCAGGGTTTGTTTCTTGGTTAGGGTCAGGGTCAGCTTCAGGGTATGGTTAGGGTTGGTTCAGGCTCACAGTCAGGGTCCGGGTTAGGGTTAGGTTTAGGGTTAGGATTAGGGTTAGGGTTAGGATTTAGGGTTAGTGTTAGGGTCAGTGTCAGCTTCACGGTCAGCGTCAGGCTTAGGGTCAGATTCAGGGTTTAGTTAGGTTTCAGTATAGGGTCCGGTCAGGGTTAGGGTTAGGGTTAGGTCAGGGTCAGGTTTAGGGTCAGGGTTAGGGTTTGGGGTTAGGGTTAGGTTTAGTCGTAGGGTTGGGGTTAGGGTAGGGTTAGACAGTGTTAGGGTCAGGGTTAGGGCTAGGGTAGGGTTTAGGGTTAGGTTTAGAATCAGGGTTAGGTTTAGGGTCAGGATCCGTGTTAGGGTCCGGTTCAGGGTGAGGATTAGGGTCAGCGTCATCGGTGTTACGGTCAGGGTTTGGGTCAGGCCCACCGTCAGGGTCAGGGTCAGTGTTAGGGTCAGGGTTTGTTTCTTGGTTAGGGTCACGGTCAGCTTCAGGGTATGGTTAGGGTTGGGTCAGGCCCACCGTCAGGGTCAGGGTCAGTGTTAGGGTCAGGGTTTGTTTCTTGGTTAGGGTCCGGGTCAGCTTCAGGGTATGGTTAGGGTTGGGTCTGGCTCACAGTCAGGGTCCGGGTTAGGGTTAGGTTTAGGGTCAGGATTAGGGTTAGGGTTAGGGTTTAGGGTTAGTGTTAGGGTCAGTGTCAGCTTCACGGTCAGCATCAGGCTTAGGGTCAGATTCAGGGTTTACTTAGGTTTCAGTTAGGGTCAGGTCAGGGTTAGGTTAGGGTTAGGGTTAGGGTTAGGGTTAGGGTTAGGGGTAGGGTTAGGGTTAGGGTTAGGGTTAGGGTTATGGTTAGGGGTTAGGGTTAGAGGGTTAGGGTTAGGGTTAGTCTTAGGGTTGGGGTTAGGGTATGGTTAGAAAGTGTTAGGGTCAGGGTTATGGCTAGGGTAGGGTTTAGGGTTAGGTTTAGAATCAGGGTTTGGTTTAGGGTCAGGATCCGTGTTAGGGTCCGGTTCAGGGTGAGGATTAGGGTCAGCGTCATCGGTGTTACGGTCAGGCTTTGGGTCAGGCCCACCGTCAGGGTCAGGGTCAGTGTTAGGGTCAGGGTTTGTTTCTTGGTTAGGGTCAGGGTCAGCTTCAGGGTATGGTTAGGGTTGGTTCAGGCTCACAGTCAGGGTCCGGGTTAGGGTTAGGTTTAGGGTTAGGATTAGGGTTAGGGTTAGGGTTTAGGGTTAGTGTTAGGGTCAGTGTCAGCTTCACGGTCAGCGTCAGGCTTAGGGTCAGATTCAGGGTTTAGTTAGGTTTCAGTATAGGGTCCGGTCCCGGTTAGGGTTAGGGTTAGGTCAGGGTCAGGTTTAGGGTCAGGGTTAGGGTTTGGGGTTAGGGTTAGGTTTAGTCGTAGGGTTGGGGTTAGGGTAGGGTTAGACAGTGTTAGGGTCAGAGTTAGGGCTAGGGTAGGGTTTAGGTTTAGGTTTAGAATCAGGGTTAGGTTTAGGGTCAGGATCCGTGTTAGGGTCCGGTTCAGGGTGAGGATTAGGGTCAGCGTCATCGTTGTTACGGTCAGGGTTTGGGTCAGGCCCACCGTCAGGGTCAGGGTCAGTGTTAGGGTCAGGGTTTGTTTCTTGGTTAGGGTCACGGTCAGCTTCAGGGTATGGTTAGGTTTGGGTCAGGCTCACAGTCAGGGTCCGGGTTAGGGTTAGGGTTAGGGTTAGGATTAGGGTTATGGTTAGGGTTAGGGTTTAGGGTTAGGGTTAGTGTTAGGGTCAGTGTCATGTTCACGGTCAGGGTCAGGCTTAGGGTCAGAGTCAGCGTTTAGTTAGATTCCAGTATAGGGTCAGGTCAGGGTTAGGGTTAGGGTTAGGTTCAGGGTCAGGTTTAGGGTTGGGGTTAGCGTTAGGTTTAGTCTTAGGGTTGGGGTTAGGGTAGGGTTAGACAGTGTTAGGGTCAAGGTTAGGGCTAGTGTAGGGGTTAGGGTTAGGTTTAGAATCAGGGTTAGGTTTAGGGTCAGGATCCGTGTTAGGGTCCGGTTCAGGGTGAGGTTTAGGGTCAGCGTCATCGGTGTTACGGTCAGGGTTTGGGTCAGGCCCACCGTCAGGGTCAGGGTCCGTGTTAGGGTCAGGGTTTGTTTCTTGGTTAGGGTCACGGTCAGCTTCAGGGTATGGTTAGGTTTGGGTCAGGCTCACAGTCAGGGTCCGGGTTAGGGTTAGGGTTAGGGTTAGGATTAGGGTTATGGTTAGGGTTAGGGTTTAGGGTTAGGGTTAGTGTTAGGGTCAGTGTCATGTTCACGGTCAGGGTCAGGCTTAGGGTCAGAGTCAGCGTTTAGTTAGATTCCAGTATAGGGTCAGGTCAGGGTTAGGGTTAGGGTTAGGTTCAGGGTCAGGTTTAGGGTTGGGGTTAGCGTTAGGTTTAGTCTTAGGGTTGGGGTTAGGGTAGGGTTAGACAGTGTTAGGGTCAAGGTTAGGGCTAGTGTAGGGGTTAGGGTGAGGTTTAGAATCAGGGTTAGGTTTAGGGTCAGGATCCGTGTTAGGGTCCGGTTCAGGGTGAGGTTTAGGGTCAGCGTCATCGGTGTTACGGTCAGGGTTTGGGTCAGGCCCACCGTCAGGGTCAGGGTCCGTGTTAGGGTCAGGGTTTGTTTCTTGGTTAGGGTCACGGTCAGCTTCAGGGTATGGTTATGGTTGGTCAGGACCACCGTCAGGGTCAGGGTCAGTGTTAGGGTCAGGGTTTGTTTCTTGGTTAGGGTCAGGGTCAGCTTCAGGGTATGGTTAGGGTTGGTTCAGGCTCACAGTCAGGGTCCGGGTTAGGGTTAGGTTTAGGGTTAGGATTAGGGTTATGGTTAGGGTTTAGGGTTAGTGTTAGGGTCAGTGTCAGCTTCACGGTCAGCGTCAGGCTTAGGGTCAGATTCAGGGTTTAGTTAGGTTTCAGTATAGGGTCCGGTCAGGGTTAGGGTTAGGGTTAGGTCAGGGTCAGGTTTAGGGTCAGGGTTAGGGTTTGGGGTTAGGGTTAGGTTTAGTCGTAGGGTTGGGGTTAGGGTAGGGTTAGACAGTGTTAGGGTCAGGGTTAGGGCTAGGGTAGGGATTAGGGTTAGGTTTAGAATCAGGGTTAGGTTTAGGGTCAGGATCCGTGTTAGGGTCCGGTTCAGGGTGAGGATTAGGGTCAGCGTCATCGGTGTTACGCTCAGGGTTTGGGTCAGGCCCACCGTCAGGGTCAGGGTCCGTGTTAGGGTCAGGGTTTGTTTCTTGGTTAGGGTCACGGTCAGCTTCAGGGTATGGTTAGGTTTGGGTCAGGCTCACAGTCAGGGTCCGGGTTAGGGTTAGGGTTAGGGTTAGGATTAGGGTTATGGTTAGGGTTAGGGTTTAGGGTTAGGGTTAGTGTTAGGGTCAGTGTCATGTTCACGGTCAGG